>NC_090021.1:307372342-308702342 GCF_037176765.1 Anolis sagrei
ATTGTTACCTAAGTTGACAGATGAGGATTGCAGTTCAATAACATCTGGAGGGCCATGTATTCTCCATCCTTTTTGCAGTTGCCTCAAGCAGCACATTGGCCCTGCTCCTCTAGTTTGCTACATCTGCTCAATGGGACCATCCTGGAAAGTCATATATTTACCAGTTCTTGAATAGCTTAACCAAGACCACAGTTAAGGAATAGAGGACCAATTTTGAATTGTATAGTATGCAATACTTTATGACAAGGTTAACATTTGTATTTAATATTTTGTGCATGGATACAATGACAGAGAGCCCAGTTAACTTGATGTGTATCCATATTGAGAGGGCATCTGTAAGGCCAGGGAGGGAGGACACCAGTTTGTTAAAGAAGCATGCACCTATGTGCAGTCTTCTGCCAAAGCTTTAATATCTGACTTACTATGAGTGTTATAAAGCAGAAGCCTCTTGGTTTGGAAACACAGGCTTGAGTCTCTCTTGTATGAAACAAAGTAACAAGTTTATTTAAAGTTTCAAGCTCCAAACGATTGTGGTTACAATTACTATTTTTGTTGCAAACTTGGGTTCCAGTCACGTATATACTTGTTGCACTCTCCTGAAATAGGCTTTCAATGTTTCTCATTTATCAAGATGATATTTGCTTTACACATACAGGACTAAAAGTACTTTCCAATTCAAGCACCACTGGCTTTTCTTTAGGTTCTCAAAACTTGTACTCTATTTGACTAGCAGCTTACTTTTCTAACAGGATTTATTAACTACCATTAATGAACAGGAATCCCTAACTCTCTGTCCTTCACAAACTGCAATCCCTACTCAACTCACTCTCTTTTTAAAACTCTCTCTCTAACTCCCCTCCTTTTTGAACTTAACTCCGCCCCTTTAGAATGTTCGGCCCTGCTCTTCCCAACTGTCATTTTGTCTCCCAACCTTTTGAAATCCTGGGGCTATGCTAATCTGCATATGACCAATCAGCCTCCATATGCAAATAAATCCGGTCCCTCTGTTGCTATCCTCTCTTGTCTATAATCTTCCTTATCTGCCCCCTGCGAACATAGATCTATACACTAAAATTTTCATACAGAGTAACAAATTCGCTACATACGCCCCTTCCCTATAAAAATATTGCTGGAGGTGAGTGTTTTTAACCTCATCGAAAGCAATATTGTTAACTTATACCTTATCTAACAATTCTATATTCAATTCACATTTAAAATCATACATTCAAATACTTACATTTCTATCATATATCACATGAAAACATTCTTTAATAATGATACTATACAGTTACTCTACCAATACAATTTTATATAAACACATATATTATATATCTTAACAACATATATCACTAATATACATTACCAATAGTCATCTTCTTGCATTCATTTATTCTTCTGTCTCCTGTTCCTCATCCTTTCCTGGAATTCTAGAGAGCACATCCGCCACAATGTTTTCTTTTCCCTTAATATGTCTTACATCAAACTGATAATCTTGCAGCATTAGGCTCCACCTTATCAGTTTGCTATTGGTGTTTTTTACTTGATTCAACCACCTCAGTGGAGAATGGTCTGTATATATTAGGAACTCTCTTCCCCAAAGATAAGGTCTTAATTTGCCAATAGCCCAAATTATGGCTAGACACTCCCTCTCAATCACTGCTAGATGTTGCTCTCGCTCCAATAACTTTCTACTTAGATATAATATAGGCCTTAGGTCTCCATTTATATCTACTTGACTCAACACCGCTCCCAGTCCTATCCTTGATGCATCTGTGGTGAGTATGAACTGTTTATCAAACTCAGGTACCTTTAATATGGGTTCATTTACCAATGCATTCTTTAACTCATCATAGGCTTTTTGACACCCTTCATTCCATTTAATTATATTAGGTTTGTCTTTTTGTAGACACTCAAATAAAGGAGAAGCGATAGCGCTAAAATTAGGAATAAACTTCCTATAAAAGCCTACCACTCCTACAAATGCTCTAATTTCTTTTTTAGTTCTAGGCCTTGCCCAATTCCTAATAGTTTCTACTTTGTTCCATTCAGGTATTATTTCTCCACTACCAACTACGTGTCCTAAATATTTAACCTTTGTTTTTGCTAATTGGCATTTTGCAGCTTTTACTGTTAACCCAGTTTCTTTAATTCTTTGTAACACTTTAGAAATATGTCCTAAGTGCATTTCCCAATCGGTACTGTAAATTGCAATGTCATCAATATAAGCCTGAGCAAACTCTCTTAAACCTACCAACATTTTGTCAATTAATCTTTGGAAACTCGCTGCGCTATTTTTTAACCCAAAAGGTAAACGTGTGAACTCATGTAATCCCTCTTTTGTCACGAAAGCTGTTTTACACTGATCCTTAGGATCCATCCCCACTTGCCAATATCCTTTGGTTAAATCTAAAGTTGTTATAAATTTCGCTGCCCCAATGGTCTCCAATAATTCATCAATTCTGGGCATCGGGTATACGTCAGACACAGTTACCGCATTTACTTTCCGATAGTCCACACAAAATCTCATGGTGCCATCATGTTTCGGTACTAACACTACAGGGGATGACCATGGACTTTCTGATGGTACTATCAATCCCAACTCTAACATTTCTCTAATTTCTTTTGAGATAATTCGAGCTTGTTCTCCTGTTGCTCTATACGGGTGTGAAGTTATGGGTTTTGCATCACCCGTATTGATCTTATGAGTTACCAGCTCCGTTTTTCCTGGCACATCCCTAAATACATCCTGATGCTTTATCAATACATCTCTCAGTTGACATCTTTGACTTTCTGACAATTCTAAACACTTAGACACATCAGGTATGATACTTTGTTCCCTTAATTCTCCCCATTCTGTTACTGAATATGCTTTTGCTTCTTTTGTTACTACCCTAAAAATCAAATTTGTTCTCACATAATAGGGTTTTATCCTATTAACATGCACACGCTTATATTTTCCTTCCTCCCCTACTTTCATTATCAGATAGTTCACATCAGACAGTTTCTCAAATATTACATAGGGACCTTCCCATGCCATGTCCATTTTCTTATGGGATTTAGGCTTGAGTAACAGCACTCTGTCTCCTTCTTTAAAATTCCGATGTTTGGCCTTCGCATCTCGACTTTCTTTCTGTTTTTGTTGAGCTGACTCCAGATTTCTCGATGCCTCACCACGTACAATGTCTATATGTTCCTTAAGTTTCTCTATATAGTCCATAATATCTTCCTCCTGGATCTCCTCATCACCAATCCAACTTGCACTTATGATGTCCATGGGTCCTCGCACTTTTCTACCAAACAGAAGTTCAAAAGGGCTATATCCCGTGCTCTCCTGTGGGACTTCTCGATATGCAAATAAAAGATGTTGTAACTGTCTATCCCAGTCATTAGGGTTTTTGTTGACATATGTCTTGATCATATGTTTTACTGTCTTATTAAAGTTTTCAATTAATCCATTGCTCTGCGGATGATATGCCGTTGTGTTGTGATGTACGATGCCACAGCCTTTAAATAATTCTTTGATTAGCTTGGACATAAAATAAGTTCCTAGATCTGTCACAATTTCCTTGGGAAATCCCACTCTGGCAAAAATATTAAGTAGTCCATCAGCTACCGTTTTAGCTTGTAAGTCTCTTAAAGGTATTGCCTCTGGATACCTCGTAGCATAGTCAATGGCTGTTAAGATGTACTTATTTCCTTCTTTAGTGGCTTTGGATATGGGACCTATGATGTCAATTCCCATCTTCTCAAAGGGCGTTGTTACCACAGGCACCGATTGTATAAGTCCTTTAGTTTTATCGTTGGCTTTCCCAATTAGCTGGCACACTTGGCAGGACTGACAATATGCTTTGACCTCCTTTCCAATATTAGGCCAATAAAATTTTTCTTGAATTCTTGCCTTCGTCTTTTTAATTCCCAGATGTCCTCCGAATGTTGTGTCATGGGCCATCTTTAATATTCTTAATCTGTACTTCTCCGGTACTACTAGCTGTTTGTTCACTTCAACACTATCACCACTCTTCCTCCTTCTGACAACTCTATACAATCTTTCATTTATAACTTGGAAAGAACTAGACCTTTCAGCTAATGGTCCACCAGCCTCACTTCTGGCCTGTTCCCATGACTCTCCTAAAGATTTATCTTTCTTCTGTTCCTTTAAGAACACTTCAGTCTGCTTATCTGAGAATTTCATTTGCATAAGTTCACCACTCTCTTCGTTGTCTCGTGAAGTACTTGCTTCATCAGAATCACCGTCCATCTCCTCTGTTTCTGATCTTCTAGTAATTACATTGACTCTTTGGCATTCTTCATATAGGTCATTTCCTATAATGAATGGAACTTCCAATTCCTTCATCACTCCAACTTGCCACATTCCTTTGTATTTTTTATAAGTTACAGGGATTTCTGCTACCGATGTTTCGAATGCTGGCCCATAGATTCCTTTTAATAGATATTTCTTACCAGGCACTATCTGCTCCGGGTTTATTAGTTGACTTTGGATTAGGGACACTTGAGCTCCTGAGTCTCTTAATCCCAATATTTTTCTTCCATTTATTATTATCTCCTCTCTATAGTCATACTCTTCAACCTCTCTCACTTTCCACACTCGGAATACTTTACTGGTCTCATCTGTGGACTTCATTTCACTCTTAACCTCCTCTGTATAGTGACCAGTCCCTTTATCTTTCTGTACCAGACGAATGTTTCTTGGAGGTGAAGTAACACTCTTTTCATTCCTCAACATAGGGCACCTTGCTCTTATATGCCCTGGCTCTTGGCAATGGTAGCATATGATCTTCACATCACCCGGTCTTGTTACTTCCTTATTATAGTAATTACTCTTTCTCCCATATTGTTGGTCTGCCTTGTCCCTCCCTTCTTGGTCTTTACTTTTCCATAATGGCTGTGAGGGACTTGTAGCATTTTTGTATATATATTTGTTTCCTTTTTCCTCATACGATCTCTTATACGCCATGCCCAAGTTTTTCATTTCGTAATCAGTTTCCAGTTCATCAAGGACAACAGCCACTTGAGACACACTCTCAATTTTTTTATCTTTGACATACCAGCGCATGTTTAGGGGCACCATTTTATAAAACTGTTCCAACGCCACCAGATGTTTTAGCTGTTGGAATGTGCTAACCCGACTTCCTTCTATCCACTGATCAAGGGCTTTGTCTAATCGGGCTCCCAGCTGGACATATGTTTCACCATTTCTTCTTTTTATCTCTCTAAAGTTCTTCCTGCACTGTTCAGGAGTGATCCCAAACCTAACTTTAACTCTTGCCTTAAACAATCTATAATCATTTATCTCATCATCCCTCATATCAGCCAATATCTGATTTAGCTCGCCAGATATTAAAGGCTTTAGATATGACATTTTACTTTCTTCTGGGATCTCTAGTTCCAAAGAGGTTCGTTCAAATGCCAGAAGGAATGCTTCTACGTCGTCTCCCTTTTGGTACTTAGCAAATCTCTTCACTTTGGCAGAGAAGTCATTGTAACTATGCACACTAGTATTTTCACTAGTTCTATCTCGTTCCTGCATTCTTAACTGCATCATCAGTCTTTCATGTTCTCTGGCCTTCTCTCTTTCCTCAGCCGCTCTCTCTCTCTCTCTTTCTTCAGCCTCCAACTTAGCTAACTGTAACCTTTCCTGTGATTCCATTCTGCTTATTTCAAACTGAATTTGTAATCTTTGCAGTTCTACTGATGTAACTGTCTGCTCCTGACTTTCCTCACGTTCTTGTGCTCCCTCCTCTACCACTTCTCCTTCAGTTCCAGCTTTCTTGCCCTTGGGAGGAGCCATTTTCTCTTACTCCTATTCTTTATGAGGTAAATTTTGCCTCTTTCTGATGCACTGGACCAGATATATTCTACTTATCCCGCAGCTTTCTGAGGCACTAGATTAGATGTATTCTACGCATCCCGCAGCTGCCACCATTTATGTAAGGCCAGGGAGGGAGGACACCAGTTTGTTAAAGAAGCATGCACCTATGTGCAGTCTTCTGCCAAAGCTTTAATATCTGACTTACTATGAGTGTTATAAAGCAGAAGCCTCTTGGTTTGGAAACACAGGCTTGAGTCTCTCTTGTATGAAACAAAGTAACAAGTTTATTTAAAGTTTCAAGCTCCAAACGATTGTGGTTACAATTACTATTTTTGTTGCAAACTTGGGTTCCAGTCACGTATATACTTGTTGCACTCTCCTGAAATAGGCTTTCAATGTTTCTCATTTATCAAGATGATATTTGCTTTACACATACAGGACTAAAAGTACTTTCCAATTCAAGCACCACTGGCTTTTCTTTAGGTTCTCAAAACTTGTACTCTATTTGACTAGCAGCTTACTTTTCTAACAGGATTTATTAACTACCATTAATGAACAGGAATCCCTAACTCTCTGTCCTTCACAAACTGCAATCCCTACTCAACTCACTCTCTTTTTAAAACTCTCTCTCTAACTCCCCTCCTTTTTGAACTTAACTCCGCCCCTTTAGAATGTTCGGCCCTGCTCTTCCCAACTGTCATTTTGTCTCCCAACCTTTTGAAATCCTGGGGCTATGCTAATCTGCATATGACCAATCAGCCTCCATATGCAAATAAATCCGGTCCCTCTGTTGCTATCCTCTCTTGTCTATAATCTTCCTTATCTGCCCCCTGCGAACATAGATCTATACACTAAAATTTTCATACAGAGTAACAAATTCGCTACAGCATCCTTATACTTACCTCAGATAAGCTCTTACAAAAATCAAAATAACCACAGCAACCCACGTTTTAACGAATAGAAATTATTTATTCATGGTAGAGCAGGAAAGCAATAATACACAGAGCTACTTGGCAGACTAAGGATGCAGATTTGTGGCAACACAAAAAAGGCAACAATTGGTTTGCCATTTATTATTATTGTATCTGCACTTCCAAGATTGAGCAGGGTGCCTGTGAGAATTTCTGCTTCAAGTATCTGAATAACTTGACTGGCTTAGTATAAATTGGTTTTAATGATTTTAATTATTCATGTTTAAAATAATAGTACTAGGCTTAATTCTATTTTAATGCTTGTAGTCTTTAAGTTTAACTTGTATAATGTATTGTTTTCTTTTTAACCACTGTTCAACACTTTATATCTTTAAGAGAAAAAAGCAGTAAATAAGAATAAGAATGATGATGACAGTTCAGTTCTGTGGCACTGAAAATTTCTGCCACTTCTGTAGTCGTTTTGCTTCCAGTTGTGCTATAGGCCTATGCTCTGGTTTTGCAGAGCACTTGTCGACGGGTGCCTAGGAGAAGCACTCGCCACAGTCCTTATTATCCTGGGCAATGACCGAACCAGTATTGACTTCTTTAGAGTTTGTTTCATCATATTTAAATGGGTTGGATGTACTTAGTTCTACTTCTCAGTTGAGACCACTCTGGCTTGGTTAAACCTACTGGTACCTTACACTACCGCCAGCACAGCTCTCAACATCATAGAAGCAGTTAAGCCCCTTGCCAACGACAAGGTGGCACCCTAAAGACCTTGGCCTGCACTTAAACACAATCGGTGCTGACAAAATTACTATCTGTCAGCTGCAAAAGGCCACCCTACTGGGATCTGCCTGCATTATTCGCCGATACATCACACAGTCTTAGACACTTGGAAAGTGCCCGACGTGTGATCCAATACAACAACCAGCGTAGCGATCTTGTTTGTTGTGTTTCAAATAATAATAATAATGACAATGCAATGACATTTTGTAATGGCCTGGTCTACGATTTTGGACAACGTGATTTTAATAAGTGTTTTTAAGGTATTATGTGTTATGAATGATTATTTAAATATATTTGTTTATTTTATATGAATGGTGTTGAATTGTTGCCTATATAAGTAAGCCGCCTTGAGTCCTCTATGGCCGGTATGTGCAAACCCAGGACTGGGGGGCGGATGTGGCCCCTTGGGGTCTTTTCTCAGCCCCTCCTTTCTCTCCCCATCCTATCCTTCCTTCCTTCTCTCTTTCCTTCCTCCTTAATAATAATAATAATAATAATAATAATAATAAAACTTTATTTATACTCCGCCACCATCTCCCCAAGGGACTCGGAGCAGCTTACATGAGGCCAAGCCCAGCAGTACAAACAAAATAAACAAAAACAATAAACAAAGCAAAAATACAATACAATTAATATAAATCACATATAAACAATAACAATAGACAGTAACACACAAAAATTTAAAAACCTAAAAATGTAAAAACTCCTTCCTCCCCTCCCTTCCATATCTCCCCCTTTCTCCCTTCCTCCTTCCTTCCCTTCCACCCTTTCATCCTTCCTTCCCTCTTTCCTCCTTCCTTACCTCTGTCTCTTTCTCCTTCTTTCCATCCTTCACTTTTGTCTTCCCTCCCTCCCTTCTCTTCCACCTTTCTTTCCACCTTTCCTTCCATCTTTCTCTTCCGCCCTTCCTTCTCTTTTTCCTTCCTCCTTTCCTCCTGGGAGATGTTTAGCTAGGAGAAGAGAAGGTAGAGAGGGAACATGAGAACCATGTTTCAAGATTTCAAAGGGTATCCAATTGAGGAGGAGGAGGAGAAGAAGGGGACTTCTGCTGCTCTAGAGACCAGAGCAAAAGGGAGCAATGGTTTCAAATGGTAGGGAAAAGATTGGACTGAAAAAATTTAGGAAGAACTCTCTGGAAGTAATAGCTGTTGGAGAGTGGCATAGGCTGCCTGGGGGTGTGGTGTGGTCTCCTTCTCTGGAGGCTTTCCCCCAGAGGCTGTCTATTGGGAGTACTTTGATGTTGCCTTCTTGCATGGCAGGGGGTTGGACTGGATGGCCCTTGGGGGTCTCTTCCAATTCTAAGATTCTAGGATTCTATATCAGAAGTAGGCAATACAAGGTCTAATGGATAAACTTTTTCTCTTCTGTCCACCATCTCACCCTGACCAAGGCTAACCTTTTTGGGATCCAAATGTTTCCTACCTTTCCTTCATTTTCTGCCTCCAAAAGAAAAGAGGAAGGGGAGGAAAGGGCAGGGAGGGGACTTGGGGAGAACCCCCTCCCTCCTGGTCCGCCCACCCCGCTTTGGCCCACCATGTGGCCCCCAAGTTAGAAAGTTTGCCCATGCCTGGCCTATGGGGTTGAGAAATGCAGGGTGTAAATAGGGCAAATAAATAAATACATTTCTTACCTGCCTCCCCTTGTGGATCAAGATGGGTTACAACATAGCTAAAACACATGATCATCATAAACATTATGCAAAATGCACATATTAAAATGTATTTTTACAAATACATATATTGAAATACACAGAACAGAGATTAAAATATAATGAACACAAGGTGGGAGTTTTCTGCAACAACAATAAAAATATTATAATAATGTGTTCTTGACTTGGCAAAGTTTGGGTGGGTGGGTAGTGCCATAGGCATCAAAATGCCTTGGGTTGGCCTTGGGATTACAGCACATCTCCCAATTAATAAACTGAATTGCAGATTTAGTGAAAAATTGCACAGGGGCTATAGAACTGAGAAAAAAAATAAGTTGAGCAGGAATACTTTTTCTATGCATTCACTTGCAAAATCGGAAGGTCCAGCTTGCTTCGATGATTCTGGGCTACTTTTATAAATGCTCACACACCCTGGATTCATTCTGAACAATGACTCTGCAAAATCATGGGAAGCTTCCACTGTGCCTCTCATTTATTACTCAGGTTTGGAGTTATTAGAAGCTGTCTGATATGCCATGAAGCTTCTAGCTGGTTCATCCTGGCAACTGAACTCTATGATGATGAACCTATGAAATGATCCATTAAAGCGTTCTTATTAGTAGATAATAAGAAGTATACCCCAAGCTATCAGTGCTTTCCTTGCATATTACCCCAAGCTATCAGCACTTTACCTGAATAATAAGATCACATATTTTTCTGATTTGGATGGTCAAATGAAAATGGAGACAGGGTACCTGTGCCTTAAATAGCGGTGCAAAAATTATGATTCCTGTAATTGGAAAAGCCTGTAGTTTCTACACTGCACAAAGTCAGTCTTCTGCAGAACAAAGGGTCAGGGGCTCAGTCCTCTTTCCCATTTGTCCACTCAAGTTGGAAACAGTGTGATGAGAATGCTGAAATGCAAGGGAAACGATCTAACATTGTGAGGAAAGCTATATGACAAATACGCAGCAAATGGTGGTTGTGTTTTAGCAGTCAGGATGGATTGCATACTCATGTTGATTTATAAGGTCTTTGTTATAAGTTTTATGTCTTCTTTCTTCAAGAACCTGGATGTTTTTTGTGGAAAATTCAGTACTTGCTACACATAACACATACACACTTTCTCTTCTGCTTCCCCTCATCTCATATTATTTAAGAGAGTTTTGTTCTGTTTCAGGTTCCAAAGATTCATTGGGAGCTTTCAACAAGGCGTGTTCTCTTCATGGAGTTCATGGAAGGTGGGCAGGTGAACGATAAGGCCTACATGGAGAGAAACTGCATCGATGTCAATGAGGTAATTATTCCGGCCATGACAACAGCTACGGTTGATAATACAGGTTGAGTATCCCTTGTCCCATATACTTAGGACCAAAAGTGTGTTCAATTTTTCCCAGATTTTAGAATACAGGTAGTCCCCAAGTTACAGACAACATAGGTTCTGTATGTTTGTTCTTAAGTTGAATTTGTTTGTAAGTCAGAATAGGTACATTTTTACGTGTAACTCCATGCAAATATAAATATTTTAAAACTTTGCATAGCATAGGGAATGGTTAACACCCCTGTGGTGTTTGTTTTGCTGTCTGTTCCCCTGTTCAGAAGATTTCACCTCACTTTCTGTCCCTATCATAATAGGATTTTGAAAAAGTTTGGGTTGTTGTGGAAACGAGCACTGGTGATAAAGCTTCAGTGGAGACACTTTTCCCCCATGATAACTCTTTCAGAAGTAAATTTCCCTTCCTAGGGGTAGATTTCTCTCACTTCCTGTTGTCTCACCCCCATTTGTTACTATAAGTCATTTGTAAGTTGGAGGTTTGTAACTTGGGGACTGCCTTTATCTTGATTTGCATATACATGCATAATGACACATCTTAGAGATAGGACCCAAATTTAAACACATAATTCATTTATGATTTACTTTAGGCACATATCCTGAAGGTGATTTTATAAAATATTTTGTGCACGAAATAAAGTTTATGAACATTGAACCACCAGAAAGCAAAGGTGTCACTCTTTCAGCCACTATGTGGCATGCTTATCAAGTTTGCAGATGACACCAAATTGGGAGGGATAGCTAATACTCCAAAGGACAGGATCAGAATTCAAAACGACCTTAACAAATAAGAGAGTTCGGCCAAAACTAACAAAATGAATTTCAACAAGGAGAAATGTAATATACAACAGTCAGATGTAAAATAAAATTAAAATAAAAATGCATAGGTACAGGAGGGGTGTCTCCTGAAACAGATCTTTATGGACAACAAGTTGAACATGAGCCAACAATGATAAGCAGCAGCTAAAAGGCCAATGGGATTATGGACTTCATTTTGTTATGATGTATTTTGTTACTGTGTGTTTATTATGTTGTATTATTTTGGGCTTGGCCTCATATTAGCTGCACTGAGTCCCCTTTGGGGAGATGGTAGCGGGTTATAAATAGTGTATTATTATTATTATTATTATTATTATTAATATTAATAATAATAATAATATATTGATAAATTGGACTGCCCTGAGTCGCCCTCGGGTTGAGAATTGTGGTATAGAAATATAGTAAATAAATAAATAAATTGTGTTCAGAGGAGGGCAACTAAAATTATCAAAGGCCTGGGGGCCATGCCCTATGAAGAGTGTCTTAAAGAGCTGATATGTTTAGCCTGCAAAAGAGAAGGCTGAGAGGAGACATGATAGCCATGTATACATATGTGAAAAGATGTCATAAGGAAGGTGGGACAGGCTTGTTTTTTGTTGCCTTGGAGACTAGGACTTGGAGCAATGGTTTCAAATTACAGGAAAGGAGATTCCACTTGTATATTAGGAAGAACTTCCCAAATGTGAGAGCTGTTCAGCAGTGAAACTCTCTGCCTCGGAGAGTGGTGGAAGCTCCTTCCTTAGAAACTTTTAAACAGAGACTGGATGGCCATCTGTTGGGGTGCTTTGTTTGTGCTTTTCCTGCATGGCAGGGACTTGGACTATATGACCCATGTGGTCTCGTCCACCTCTATGATTCTGATTTTGGATTTTGGAATTCTGGATATGGACTGTTCAACCTGTACATAAAATCAGCACCATCCGTAAGTGTAACTAAAACCAAGTAGCAGTTCAAAAGCAGGTAAAATAAGAATAATTTACAAATAAAGAATAGTCTGTGAATACAGACAGATTTTCTACTACCATCTCTAGGAAAGTACCCAGTCCATTGTGCCATCAGATATTCTAATTTTCTAAAGGACTAGAGTCCAATCTTGCCATCTAAAGGTGCCCTGTTATTATTCAATCACACAGAGCAAATAATAGAAATTATTGTTGGAACTGACCTTGATGCTATGAGTAGTGTCTGATGTAATATGTGGAATGCTACAGGTACAGTCTAAAGCAGGGGTAGGGAACCTTCGGCCCTCCAGGTGTGGTGGACTTCAACTCCCACAATTCCTTGAGGCTCGTGTAAGCCTTTGGGGCGAATGCCGAGCCTCAAGGAATTGTGGGAGTTGAAGTCCACCACACCTGGAGGGCCGAAGGTTCCCTACCCCTGGTCTAAAGGATGCATGAACAATCTTTGTCCTCAGGGCCAGACATAGCCAACCGAGATTTCCCACCCAACTGGCTAGCTTTTCCCCAGGCGTCACTTGTTGTCCATAGATGGGGAAAAGCTGTCATAACTTTTCAGAATGGTGCAGCAACAAAGGCTTGCTCAAGTGAATATTATTTTTATCCAGTGCTACTTCATTGTCTTTCAGTTCAGAAATATTTAATATACAGAAGTAAAGCCTCAAACGATAACTATTAGAATGACAAATACAACAGAATGGAAATGGTAGTTGAATTCACCAAATACCTGTGAAAATTGCATTGTTTATGGCTGGCAAGTAAAAGCATGTAGAGAAATATCAATTTAATTGGAAGTTCCCAAAAGGTGATCACTTTAGCATAGAAGGATCTGCTTTGCGCTCTCAGAAAATTCATCAAAATGAAGTGCAGAGCAACCAAGAGATTTACCTTTGAAGATTTGGTAGAATAATGGTAAAGGTAAAGACATTTAGTCTAGTTGTGTCCAACTCTGGAGGGTGGTGCTCATCTCCATTTCTAAGCTGAAGAGCCAGCGTTTTCCATAGCCACCTCCAGGATTATGTGGTCAGCATGACTGCATGGAGTGCCATTACCTTCCCGCAGAAGTGGTACCTATTGATCTACCCACATTTGCATGTTTTCTAACTGCTAGGTTGGCAGAAGCTGTGCCTAAAAGCGGGAGCTCATCCCGCTCCCCAAATTTGAACCATCAATCTTTTGGTCAGCAAGTTCAGCAGCTCAGCGGTTTTACCCACAGTGACACCAGGGGGCCCTTTCTGGTAGAATAGTCTAACACATATGAACAAAATTTTATTCCATAGTGCAAATTTATATGAGAGTCCTGTTATGCACTTTGCATTTCAGGCAAACTTTTACTTTATTCTTATGGGGCAATGGCAGGGTGAAAGAAAGCATTGCTTTTTGAGCTACAACATTGTTGTTGCAATGGTTGCATCAATGTGAAATGTTACCTATGTTTTCCTGTCCATACTCCAGTCTGTTGTGTTCTAGGGCTGAGCTAAAAATCACCTAATTGTTCAATGATTTTGGAGGGATGTTTTTCTAAAAGGGTGCAAAAATGTCAACTCTTTCCAGACTAAGAACTATGATGGTGTAGGAAATGTGTGTGACCTTGTTTTCAATTGACATTATTTACCTAAATAATGTCATCACAAAAACAAATCTCATTGGCCATGTGTTGTCATTATATCATTCAGTGATCCCTGATTGGATGGGATTGCCTGGGTCACTATTCTCAGAGAGATGTCAAGAACAAAAATATCGCTGATGTAGAAGCATAAGAGAAAAGCAGAGATGGCAAGCAGGAAATAAAAAGATGATAGGGATTGTGATGGTTGTGGGAACCATGTGATACTGACCAAAGCATTTTTTTTGTTCCCCAGAATGACGTGAGCATTTGACACAACCATTTATAGATTTGGGCATCAGTGAAAAAGCTTTCTCTGCTTGTTTCCCACTCCTTGAATTCAAGTTGTATGTTTTGAAATGTCACATATGTCCAAATATAGACATGTTTCACTGCCTGATGCAATGAGTACCTAGGGCATGTAGTTGGGTCTATAGGTTTTAGAGTGTATACAGTAATTGAAAGGGGGGAAAGAACCTGGTTTTATTTGTAAGAGATCCAGCAGACCCAGCCTGTCAACCTTGCCCTCTGAGTCAGTGAATTTTGATTGAATCAGTGCTGCCTGCCTTTCCCCTGCACACTATTGACGGGCATCAAAATGCCACTTGGCTGACTAGCTATCAAAGAGCTCCAACACAAAATCAATTGTACTTAATCTGTCTGTCTATCTGTCTGTCTGTGTGTCTCTGAAGGATGCTCCCTTCCCTATCATCTTTTTATTTTGTGTCCACATTCACTCTCCCTCCATTATAGACATTCCAAAATATATCCAGAGAGGGAGTCAAGTCATGTGTTCATTAGACTCTAAGAGACTACCATCGATATTCTATAACTTTTCACTAGAAGGAATTGCTCACCATTGTAAGTAAGCACACATAAAGCATAGCAATGCACTAATTGCCAGTAGCGTGAAGTGATATTAGGACTCAGAATCACTGCCTCATTGCCTTCCTATAATGTCATTGCTAATCTATATGTATGTGAGCACGCCTGTGTGTCAATCTGTAACATTCTGTTATGCATTGATATAATCAAGAACCTATTCAGAATGTGAGACTATGCACACAAAGGCATGGGATTATACAGATAAAAGCAGTCTTGATAACTAGAGAGCCAACATATTGTAGTATTTGTATATTAGAAAAGGACTCCAGGAGGCCGATGTTTGAATCCCTGCTCAGTCATGGAAACCTACTGAGTGACCTTCAATGTGTCACATTCTTTCAGCAGCCTAAGGCAATAGATATCTTCTTGGAATAAATCTTTACAAGAAAACCTTAGGACAGAGTTGCCATAATATTGAGATGACTTAAAAGCACAGAACAACAACAATGGCATCTGGAGGCCACCAGTGACAGGGAGCAGGTTTATCTTTAGCCATAATATGTGCAGGGTGTAAGAAACTTCTCCAATTTTTTTTCATGTTATGTATTTTTATTTGGTGGGGGGGGGGGTGCTGTTGGAATTATGACAGTACTGTACTCTGATACCCAGGCATGTATCCAGAAAAAAGAGGTTGGGAGGGGTTGAAACTTTTTTCTCCCTGAGATGACTTTCAGGTCAGTGTCTCCTGATCTGGCACGAGATCTCAACAAGGCCCTGAAATTACCACCATTGTGCAAAGGTTCTTCACAGGTAATAGGTCCTGAATCATTGCTCCACCTTTAAGCCAGTTCTTGTGGGGCACAAAGGACAATTTCTGCAATTGGGAGAAGTTTCTGTTTTCTTCTGCCTTCTTTATATTTCCTTTAACACGATGACGGGTTACATCAAAACATTTTCCACTGTGAATTAACAAGAAGTTTTCAGCCAAGCACAAGTTGTTCTGATGGTACTCCATTTTTTGGTGTCCATTGAAGACTTGTATTGCATATTTCCATTGCACAAATGGTTTAGTAACCAATGTACCAAGTTTCTGATGAGCGCCTTTACCCCCCATTTCTTCTCCAAACACCATAAAGAGTGCACCTTGTATATGAAATGAGTAGACTAACCAGGGAGATCTGTTGAGCCATTTGGGTTGAAATCTTGGATGCCTCTTCCTATCAACAGGAAATACATATCCCGGCAATGGAGTCAGTGGATTTTGCACTAAGATCTTTTACTTGGTCATCAGAAACAGTCTTGTTCATATAAAGTCTAAGGTCTAACAATGATACAGTTTCTTCTCTTTGCTCCTATCCCATGGTTTCTTTGGCAGGGCTTGGATTAGATGAATCAGTCAGTGCTAGACATCACAGTTTCAAGTTTCCCCGGTTTTCACCTGCAATCCAGGTCAAATCCCCTTTACTTGCCAGTTGCGGGCAGACCAACTTGGTCGCTTTCACTGTGTCAGCTATTTCTCCTATTGCTGCTATTGCAATGTAAATTGGCAGAAAGATAGGTAATGATAGTCTGAATAATCCAAATTTGGTTGAGATAATGCTTCTAGTTATGGAGGAACTCTAATTTTTGCTTCTCATAGACTTGGAATGGAGATTTGGTTAACCAGATAAAATTCATGAGTAAACCAAGATTTTTTAAAAACCTGAAAATGTGTGTGTGTGTTTGGGGGGGGGGGGGAGGTTGAACCCCTTGGCTACAGGCTTGCTCATCCCACAGAAGGGTTTATTATTTTACCCCACTCTCTGCAGAGATGAATGCTGTTTACAAGACATCTCTCCACACATACATTGCACAATGCTGGACATGTTGCTAGTATCCTTATAAGGTAATGCCAGGTTTCTACATACTTCCCATGGTGCTCCTCAGTGAGTTGTGTTGAGCTGTGATGAGCACTTCATATAGCTAAACAGATCAAATGTTCTTTTGTGGCATTCTTTCTAAAACTGGACCATGACCTTGTAGTTAAAGCCAAACCCCAGAAAATATTATTATTCAGTGGGGAAAAGGTTTGCCCCTGCCTTCTTCTGAAGGTGAGAGAATGTGACTTGCCCACGGCCACCCAGTGGGTTTTATAGCTGAGTGGAGTAAATGCGTACATTAGGAGAAATATGTAAATAAACACATGCCTTCAAGCAAAGATATATTGGAAGTGCAAATAAATCTTCATGTGGGGAAAAAAAACCCAAATGCTTAGAACGTAATAAGAATAAAGTATAGAAGAAGAATGCAAATGGTACCTGTGTCTCCTTTTCTCTGCTTTCGGCAGTGCAGAGAAAAGGGGTATTGATCAGGGCCGTGACACTCCTGTCACCACAGAAGATGGGTGGAGAGCTGCTGGCATCACCAGTCATCTTCTTCCTGGTTTTATGGCTACCTTTCCTGATATTTTCAAAAAACACCCAGTTCTTTGGAGCTCTTCAACCATCTGCTGCATCTATGTGAGTGATACGGAGGGTAAAAGTGACAGTCCAGCTGGGTTGCTGTCAGTTGGGGTGGAGCTCCTGAACACTTTGCAGCCTCCAGGGCCAGACTTAAGCAGAAATTTTGTGGTAGATGCAGATGAGTTCTATGGGCTTTTATCATTTAGCCTGGTATGAGAATTACTGCTTTATCTGAATATAGTTGACCTAGTAACCTCCCACCTAGGTTATTGTAACCAGTTATACATGTGGCTGCCTTTGAAGATGCTTCAGAAACTGTAGATCATGCAGAATATGGGCAGTGATGGGACCAGGCGATTGTTACAATCCTTTCCTATTGGATTTTTAAAATTTCGGAACCACTGATCTATTATTTGTTTCTGGATTCATTTTAAAGTCTGATCTTGACCCCTCAAGCGTGGATGTCCTGAAACCCCAATTCCCCCAAAGAACCCTCTTCCTATATGAACTTACCAAGGTCTTAGGATCATCCTTAGATGATCTTCCCAAAGTGCTTTCTTGATTATTCTTAGGTCTGAAAGGTGGCCTCAAGTGTGCGAAAGGGCCTTTTCACACATGACCTCTCATTTTTGGAAAAATTTTTGAGACAGGAGGATGTGATGCTTGCTTTAATGCCCTTTCTGCTTTGTTTTTGCAGAACTTTTAAACATAATGTTAACAAAATGTTATTACAGCCGTTGATGATTATGGTTTTTTAAATAGATCTTTTGTGAGATGGTCATGGTTGTTTTGTAATACTAATTGACATTTACTGGTGCTGACATTTGTTTTATCCTTTTTTCATTGGATTTGAATCTTGCTCTATTTTGATTGTTTTAATTTTATTTGATCTTCTGTGTTGCCTGGAGAATTCTATTTTGTAAAGCAGCAAGCATATAACAAACACATGAATAAATATAAGGCAGCTTGATATGCTCTCAAGGATCTCAGGATTTGTTTTCTTTCTTCCTTACTTCTTGCCATGTTACTTCATATGGGAATATTAAATGACTTTATACCAATTGGGAACATTGGTTTATGGGCTATATTGTTTACTTTAACTGGCCACAGATCTCTATACCCTTTTTCCTTCTATTGAGGATACTAGAGAGCAATTATGGAGCCAACGTTTTGTTGTAGCAACAAACCACAATCTTTCTGTGGACTCAACTCTAACCTTGCTACCTGATGTTCTCTGAAATAAGTCTTGATATATTTAGCTGGGAGGAGCAGAGAGGAATCTGGGCTAAGCAGGCTTTCTTTTGTAGAGCAATGCAGCCTTGAATAGCAGGCCGAGCCTTTCTCTTCTAAATGGAAAGGATCCCTGAGGTGAAAGCTCCCTTCAAACCAGGTTACTGACATTTGCTTAATGCCGTCTGTAGCGGGATTATCATTAAAGCTGCCCAAAAGCACATTAATCTCTTTGGATCCGTCCAAGCGCTGGACTGTAATGGCATTTAATCAGAGAAGCCTTTGATTTCTAAAGACAAGTGCAAACACTGAAATATCTGCCTGTGGAATAGTTACTTATTCATGTGCAAGGGCAGTCTGCAATGAGAGCATTGCTGAGGGACTAGCAGATGGGAAGAAAGAAATAAGAGAGACAGATTTGTCAATGAATAGCGGCTTCCCCTTCAAATTAATCTGAGTTGGTGTGGGTTAATGGGAATTGTGGTCCAACAGTTCTAGAGTGCCTAGTTGCATTTCAAGAACTACACAGGAACAGAAGGAATTACACCAAAATGTTCCAGAACCCATATTAATTTACAGGTTCTTTGGTTTTCCCACCTGTTATTCATAGGTCTAAGATATCTGGAAGACACCAGAAAAGGAGGCAAGGTCACATGTTTGAGAATGAGATATTTTGGATAACTGATTCCTCTAAATCAGGGTTTCAGGAATTGTAGGACCTTGTACAAAAACATTGCAGCATTACAGCATCAGTGAAATTCATTGAAGTAGCAGCTGTCTTTTTTCACTCTTATTTATTTATTTATTTACCATATACAGTATATACCCCAATCCTCTCAACCCCGAAGGGGACCTGAGGTAACTTAAACATAGGCAACTATTCAATACCTTAAACAACATACAATTAAAATAACATTTAAATGAAGGTTACCATTAATACACATTAAACAGTTAAAAATATTACATGCATTACTAAAACCACACCATCAGAAGTAGCATGGTCGGTTGGGAAGCTTCTGTTTTGATTTTTCAAAAAAGTTCTACTTCTTTCTTTGTGTGATCTTGTTTTCCATGGGTCGCATACATAAATGATATTAGCAACCTGAAGTCTGTTCCAGTATAGTCTACTCTTATCATCTCAGGATTCTCATGTTTCATTTGGCAGAATGTATAGACTAAGCCAAAAACCCTTCCTTTTGCAGTGAGTTTGGAAATTGATTTTTTTTCCAGCCACTACTGATGAATCAGCTCTGTTGTTAGCTGCTTAGCTGTAAACATTAACTCTTTATCTGAACCTTTCACAAATGCATTTCCAGGAGAGTAAATCCTCCATGTTTTCTACTGTTTGTGTGGTTCCGTGCTCCCATTGCCAAAGGATGCTGTAGAATTGTGATGTTGTGTGTTTGATGTCATGCTGCCTTTACTCATTTCACACAAAATGTGACTGGGGAACGACAATGGCGGGATTAAAGAAAAGACACGTTCACTAATCCAATTAACCTTCGATTACGGTTCTAAAATCGATGCTATTCTTTTGGCCTGAGGAAGTAATATTGAGCCCTGAGAAACGAGCAACATCACGACCTTTACTTTTAATGAGATCAATAGAAGTTAGTGTCGCTGTCTCTTAAAATAATTGGCAAATATTATGTTCAAATTATGGCCAAAAGCTAGTACTTAAATTGCAAGAGACAAGAATAAACAGAGGAAACTTTCAAAAAGGATCTTTGCAGACAAAGTCGCTTTGATCCGCTCTGGGCTGGACGCCACATTAGATGCAGTCTCTGTGGATGTGACACAAGCACCTGCTTGTCCAATTTTGTTGGATTCTTTTCAGTTTGTGAAACCCGAGGATGTGGACAAGATACTTGGAGGAATGAGACCCACCACGTCCATCCTAGACCCCTGCCCATCCTGGCTTCTGAAGGAGGCCAGAGGGGGATTGGCCGAGTGGGTAACGGTGGTGGTTAATGCCTCCCTCCGGGAAGGCAAGATTCCAGCGAGCCTAAAACAGGCTATTGTAAAGCCGCTGTTGAAGAAACCATCACTCGACCCCACTAAATTGGACAACTTTCGGCCTGTTTCCAATCTTCCCTTCTTGGGCAAAGTCATGGAAAGCGTGGTGGCCTCACAACTCCAGGTATTCTTGAGAGACACGGATATTCTGGATCCGGCACAGTCTGGTTTCAGACCGGGACATGGTACCGAGACGGTCTTGGTCGCCTTAGTGGATGATCTGCGCCGGGAGCTAGACAGGGGGAGTGTGTCCCTGTTGGTGCTCCTGGACCTCTCAGCGGCCTTCGATACCGTCGACCACGGTATCCTTCTGGGGCGCCTTGCAGAGATGGGTCTTGGGGGCACTGCTTTGCAGTGGCTCCGGTCATTTCTGGAGGGTCGTACTCAGAAGGTGTTGCTGGGGGACTCCTGTTCAGCGCCACAGCCGTTGATCTGTGGCGTTCCTCAGGGTTCCATCTTGTCCCCCTTGCTGTTTAACATCTACATGAAGCCGCTGGGTGAGATCATCCGGAGTTTCGGGGTGCGGTGTCACCTGTACGCAGATGACGTCCAACTCTGTCACTCCTTCCCACCTGCTACTAAGGAGGCCGTCGAAGTCCTGAACCGGTGCCTGGCCGCTGTAATGGTCTGGATGAGGGCGAACAAACTGAAACTAAATCCAGACAAGACAGAGGTACTCCTGGTCAGTCGCAAGGCCGAACAGGGTATAGGGTTACAGCCTGTGCTGGACGGGGTCGCACTCCCCTTGAAGGCGCAGGTTCGCAGCTTGGGTGTGACCCTGGACTCATCGCTGAGTCTGGAGCCTCAGGTTTCAGCGGTGACCAGGGGAGCATTTGCACAGCTTAGGCTCGTGCGCCAGCTGCGCCCGTATCTTGGGAAGTCTGACTTGGCCACGGTGGTACACGCTTTGGTCACATCCCGCCTCGACTACTGCAACGCTCTCTACGTGGGGCTGCCCTTGAAGACGGCCCGGAAGCTTCAGCTAGTCCAACGCGCGGCAGCCATGTTGTTAACGGGAGCAGGACGCAGAGAGCATACAACGCCCCTGCTGTCCCAGCTCCACTGGCTGCCGATTTGCTACCGGGCCCAATTCAAGGTGCTGGTGTTATCCTACAAAGCCCTAAACGGTTCCGGCCCAAAATACCTTGCAGACCGCATCTCGGCCTATGAGCCCACGAGGGCCTTGAGATCATCCGGGGAGGCCCTTCTCTCGGTCCCGCCTGCCTCACAGGCACGTCTGGCGGGGACGAGAGAGCGGGCCTTCTCGGTGGTGGCCCCCCGGCTGTGGAACACCCTCCCTGTTGAAGTTAGACAGGCGCCCTCCTTGATGGCCTTTCGTAGGGCCCTGAAAACATGGCTCTTCGAGCAGGCCTTCAACTGAGAGTATCTTGAAACGACTCTGGAATGGACTAGGACTAGGAATTTTGGCTATGACCCCAGGATTTGACGAAGCGGATTTTTAGCATAAGTATATGTCATGTTGTATTGTTTGGTTTGTATTGTCCTGATTCATTGTACACTGTCCCCTTTTGTGTTGTTGTTCACCGCCCCGAGTCGCCCTCGGGCTGAGAGGGGCGGTCAATAAATGCAAAAAATAAATAAATAAATAAATAAATAAATAAATACTAAGTGTTCACTGTAAGATTTGTGTAGTGGTCAGAGTCGCTATGTTTAGATTCTTAACAAGAGAGGTAGGAAACAAGCAACACTTCCAAGTGACAACTGTGTTTTGCTGCACAGATAGAACTGTGAAAAAAAAATCAAATATATTTCTGTAGGTTTTTGATGATAATGGCAATCTATTGTTTAACTGCCAAAGTTAACAGGTCTGCCCACCATTTTCTGCTATATATGGCAATCAAAAGACCTCCACTTGTTAAGCAGAGTGTGCATGAGACATATGTTAAAAATAAATACAAAGCATTTATATGTTCAAAAATACAGTCAAAATGCTAACATATTGTAGTTAAAGGTGGATTCAGAAACGAACAAAAAACTTAGTAATAAGAAAACCAGAGTTTGAGTGAAATGCTGTATTTCATCACATAATAGTTACCATCACATAATAGTCTCACCCCCTCCCCTTTTTTGGGTCCTGGTTTTGGTTTTTTAGCGTTCCTCGCATAATAGTCACACCCTTAGTTCACAGGTGTAACTATTATGCAAGGGGGCAACACCTGCCTGATTGCCTCTTCCCTCTGAGCTACAGAGGGTTGCCTTGACCAAGACAGCTTTCCGGAGTTCGAAGGAAAGAGCGATCAGGCAGGCGAGTTCACCTGTTGGATTTTTCACCTTGCTGGTAAAAGCTGCGGGGCCTCACTTGGCTGAGAGCAGCCAAGGGAGATGTTGTAGCTCCCGTTGGCAGGTGCACCGGCATCTTTGCAGCTATGGGTTTCCCTTGACTGGCAACCAAGGGGAACCCTGTGGCTGCAAAAAAAATTCTTCGTATAATAGTAACTCATCCCTCCCCCTCCAAGATGGAAAAGTGTGACAATTATGCAATGAAATATGGTCCTTTATACATATCCAGCATCCCTTGATATGCATCAGTTTGGATAACTAATTTGCTTTACATTTGCATTGCTTATTTTTGAGTGGGCACAAAGGACTTAGAGTTGATGGCATTGGCACCATAATAAGTCTTTTATTGTGAACATCCTTTAACGAGACAATTCAAAATGAAACAAGAAATAGTGCCAGAAGATACTTCTCCCATGTTTGAAAGCATTCAATCAGATATTGGGGAAGGACAGAAGACAATTACAAGTAGACCTGTGGTCTCAAGATGTTCAGCTGTTGACATGCTCAGAAGTGAAAGTAAGCCTCTGTTCTCTTTAGTTTTAGTTAAGTCAGGCATAGACAACCTGCATATTTTTGGCTGCAATTCCAAAATCACTCACTATTGGTTATGCTGGCTTTGTAGGCCAAAAGCATCTTGAAGGCCCACTATTAAGAGCTAACCTTGTCCTCTCGAAAATAGTGAGCCTACTTCGGCACCTTGTCCTTTATCTCTGTTCCTCTTTCAGCCGCTCAGTTGCTTTTGGATCTTCATAGGCCAGCGGACACTTCCAGGGCTCCATCTATTTCTCCTACGGCAGGACTTATTTATCTGTCTTGGCAACCTCCCTGTTTGAAATGAGTCAGCTGATAGCTAACTTGATCCAATACTTCAAAGGCACTTCAACAAAGAATTTGTTGTTATTATTGTTGTTGTTGTTGTGCCTTCAAGTCATTTTTGACCTATGGTAAGGATACCTGTCATAGGGTACCTGCTTGGACATTAATTTTCTCTGAAGTCTAATGAAAGAATTTTGCCACAACTGCCACTTGATTTAATTTTATTTATGGGACTCTTGTCATTGTGCCCAGAACAGAGTTCAGCAGTGATACAAGGGAGGGTTCCACTATTATTGGAAGGTACAGCAATCGCCTGCTAGGAATTGAAGCAGACTGGAGTTTATTTGGCCATGTATACTGTATATACTGTAAATTAATACATCTAAAGTTTGCTGTGATTCATTCAGAAAGACATAATGCTCTGTAAAGTGGAAGGCAGTAGGGAAAGAGAAGAATTGGGCTAAGAGGTGGATTGATTCCATCAAGGAAGCCACAGCCATGAGTTTGCAAGCAGCTGATGGCCAGGGCTTTTTGAGACCTCTCATTCATAAGGCTACCATAAGCCAAAATTGTCTTGACATGATATAACAACAAGTAATGTTGGAAATTGCAGTTCTCTGTGTAGGAAGGTGGGCATCATTAGATAATTATAAGCACTACAATTCCCTTGTTTGGAAGAAAGCCATGCCTGTTAATCAAGATACCTAAACAATGGAAGTTAGATCCACTCGGGCTGCAGAAAAGGATAACAAAAACTAAATTCTCTGATTTATTTTTTATTTCATTTGTCCCTAGCTCACAGCATCTCCATTTTTTACTTTGATCACAGTGTACGTGAAATTCAAGCTTTCTTGCTTAGTCCTGATTGGACAATTGGTCCAGAAAATTAAATGTTGCAGCTGCTGTTCCCTAATTAAATGAGCATTCATCTTGTCATTAATACAGTGTAATATTTTGACATTTATCTTCTTTTGGAAAAAAAACAACCATTGGATTTTGTTCATGCTTGAAGGCGAACTCAAAAGAGGCAAATGCAGCCAGAAAAATGTTCTGAGTGATATTTCACTAGAAATTGTTATTCTCCCATCTCTGGCGGGCACAGATTCACAATTCATCTCAGGTTCATGAATGCTTCTGCTCTGGGCTTTCAGGAAGATTTACAGTTACAGGTGAAACTATGTATCTGAACAAGGATACTTAGACACAGCCATTTCCAACCTGTTGGCCTTTGGGTGTGTTTGGCTGCTGTCTCCACCATCCTCTGCCAGCAAGATTAAATACCATGTTGGGCAAGGACAATGGAGTCTGTAGTCCAACACATCTGGAGGCAGATTGCTTGGGAAATTCTGCTCATATTTATTCACATACAAAAATTCAATTTCTTTATTTCATGTTACCTCTTCCACTGTCTTTCTCATAGTCTTTCACAGACAGACATGGACTTTCTTTCCTCGCCTTGAACAGCTAAATTCACTGAGAACTGGGCAGCACACACAGCCTTCGTGATATATGGACTGCTTCTTCAAACACTGAGCACAGATAATGCCTCTTATTATCACTGCTTTGTGATTAATGTTGATGAACACATTTAAATTTCTTCCAGTGCTCTGGCTGCCGACTGGCCCTGATGTGCTCAGAATCCCAGCAAGCTGGCTATTTTCCAGGATGCTGCTAGGATGTGTGTGTGTGTTTGTGGATATCTATCTGGGTGTCACTTTGTTTCATACTATCTCCTTTGCATCTAATCAACTCATCTAGCATGAAACAGCCTGATCCCCAACCTAGTTCATAGGCTCTCAGAAGATAGTGCTGTTTAACAGAAAGAAGAAGTATTCAAGATGGAGGTTCACACAAAGATACCTGCCACTACAGTAGGATTAATTCCCTTCAATCTTCCATCACCTTTTCTGATTTATAATGCCTCTTTGTGGGGTCCAGCATTCCATGAAGCAACTTTAAAAGATCTGGGTCTACAAGCCACCTGAAATTTCAGACCTAGGAACTTTTTATTCAAATTGTATCACATCAATTTTATTGCTCTTTATTCACACTTAGAAAAGCCTTTCGGACATTGTTAGTGTTTTCCCCAACCAAAAAGCAGGGGAAGCTAACATGGGACAGGGGAAACAAATCACTCTGCTTCACACTTATCATCCCCGTTTAACTGAGTGCACCCTCTCTGCCTTCTCCAGCTGGGATCAAGAGATCAATTCTCAGTTAATATAAAAATATTGTCAAGGAGAGACATCTGTGGGACAGAAGACTGAAATCCCTTGAGATAGAAATCTCTAATGGTTGGCCATTGTATAAAAAACATTGAAGGCATATATTTTTTGCATTGCTTTTGGTTTCCTTTAGGATTTTTCCATGTTTGTTCTGTTTTGGAACCAAGTGTAGCTCCAGACAACTCCAAGATTTCATTTAATACTGAATGCTGACATACATTACTGCTGTAAGTTAAGTCTTCTTGATATTAAATGATGCGAAAGGTGGCATGTTGTAGAGGCATTCCAGCTCTTTTTATTAATGGGTCAGAATCCTGCAAATAATTGGACTATTAGACACCCAATTTTACCCAGACTTTCCTTGACCAGCAGTTTAATTCCCCATGGGTAGCCCCTAAGCTGGGGTGGACCAATTACAAGATGCCATTTTTGAGTGTCTTCACAGGTGGCTACCAGCACCGAAAAAGCCCAGTGGAAGATTAACACCCAAGGATTATATACTAGATAAAATAACAGAGAAAAATAAAATGTGCATAGTATGACCCATCTCCCCCCACACAGCTTTACATTCCTTGAAAGAAAGATAATTCTAATGAAAACTCATGATTGACACAGGCTTCTTTGTATGTTCTTAATTGTAAGCACATACAGTTTCAGTACCTTTATAGATAACAGTCAACAAGTGGAATCCTTTGATTTTATGCCCAGTCCACTCTCTGCTGGCCCATGGCTCCTGGGAGAGATCTCTTTGTTGTTGGCGCCCTTTTTATAGAATTACTTTTTCATTTTTCTCCTCATTTTTTACCATTGAGTTTATTTAAAGCAGTATTAGTACTTTTAGAGCTTTCACTCCTCCCATGATTTTTTAACTTTGGTTTTGTCACTTCATGCCTTTCTATTTCTTTACTGCTGCTACTACTACTACTACTACTACTATTTAAAAATACCAGATGTTTTATGCTTTATCTTGTTAATGGGACACAGAGCTTTGGTTATTGGGCAGTATAGAAATGTAAAACAAATGCAATTTTAAAGTGATTATATGTAAAAATTACTGACAGTCCTCGGGTTCATGCTAGAGTTCAAATTCTGTTGCCAGATTGGAGAACTAGGCCAGAAAATAACAAAATCAATTTCCAATACTGATAAATGTGAGATACTGTATCTAGGCAGGAAAAATGAAATGCACAAATATATATTGGCTAACAATATGTAAACATGAAAAAGATCTGAGATCATAGTAGACCACAAGCTAAACATGAGAGGTACAGTATAATGCAGCAGTTTAAAAGCAAATGCAACCCTGGACAGCATCAACAATTGTATAGGATCCTGATCAAGGGAAGTATTCGTGTCACTTGTTTTTGCATTTGCCCTAAGTTATCTATAATATTGTGTCAAGTTCTGGGGACCATACTTGAAGAAGGATTTTGATAATTTAGAGACGAGAAGAGAAGAGAACCAAAATGATCAAAAATCTGAAACCAGACCTTAAGGGGATGCCTTAAGAAGTTGGGTGTGCATAGCTTGGAGAAGGGAAAACTGAGAGATGTCATAATAGTTATGATTAAATATCTGAAGGATGTAATGTAGAACAAACTTATTTTCTGCTATTTCAAAGATTAAATATGAAACAGTGGTTTCAATTTACAAAATAAAGAGAGAAGATTCTACCTAAACATTAGGAAGAATCCTTTTTACTGTGAGTGTGGTCCAACAGGGGAATATATTTCCAGAAAGGGTGGTGGATTCTCCATCCTTTGAGGTCTTTAAATAGAAAATGAATTGACATCTTCCAGGAGTGCTTTAGTTGGGTATTCCTGCACTTGATGGTATTTGGGTTCCAGTCCAGCTTTAAGATTCTATGGTTCTATAGACATACTTGCTTGGTAGGATAATTGTAATAAAGATGGATGACAGATAGGCCAGCGAGGACCGAGAGGGCAGAGGGCACACCCACACCCACACACAAGACAGGACAGTGGGAAGCTATCACTGTATAATATATATTTCCTTGCTGCCTCCAATCTATTATTAAGGTTTCTTTTGCTGCCACCTTTTATTGATTCATAGGCCACCTCCTTCACTAGAATGTTCAAGAAGACACAATAACTCTTCAGATGAAATAAAACAAGAATATGTTGTTTATTTTGTTCTTGAACAGTAAAGATGTATAGTGGTTTCAGTGATCTATCAGGCTTTAGTTGTACAGAGAATGGTTTTATATCATGAGTTTCTTAAAAACAAAGTTCCACACACAGGAATACAAACAGGATATTTTGAACCTTTTGAATCCTATTTCCACACCAGGACTCCAAAACTATAGAGGCCTACTATATTTCTTACTCCTTCTCCCTGAATACTTTAACTATTTTCCTCAAAGAGATATCTTTCTAACAACAGTTCCCAAAACTGTTCCCAAAACCCACCCTTCCCTTCCCTTCCCTTCCCTTCCCTTCCCTTCCCTTCCCTTCCCTTCCCTTCCCTTCCCTTCCCTTCCCTTCCCTTCCCTTCCCTTCCCTTCCCTTCCCTTCCCTTCCCTTCCCTTCCCTTCCCTTCCCTTCCCTTCCCTTCCCTTCCCTTCCCTTCCCTTCCCTTCCCTTCCCTTCCTTCCTTGTAAGCTAGGTTAATTCATTACAATCTTTGCAAAATACTCTTAAAATATGCCATCCTTACATTTGGATTGAGAATATTTCATTTGTTACTAGTGTTCATGCAGAATCATTTCCCTTTCCTGGCAGAGTTCTATATTTTGTTGCTTATATTGTGGATGTTCGGTGATATGTCGGGGATCATTTATAATAATTGTTTCTTAATTGCCTCTTGGGCACCCTGCTGTAATACTGTTTCTGTATTGCTAGAGGTTGTCAGGCAGCAGCTTGTGTGTGTGTGTGTATTGTAGTGGTTTGGCCAGTGCTTGTGTTTGGCTATTGAAGCCTTTCTCAGACATTTAATCTGAACCTTTGAAAAAAAATTCAGACATTAAAACTACAGCTCAAAAAGTTTTTTCCCCCAATCATAATCTCTCTCAGAAGTTCTAGATCAGTGGTTCTCAACCTGGGGTCCCCAGATGTTTTTGGCCTACAACTCCCAGAAATCCCAGCCAGTTTACCAGCTTTTAGGATTTCTGGGAGTTGAAGGCCAAAAACATCTGGGGACCCCAGGTTGAGAACCATTGTTCTAGATCCATCTTGCTGAAGTTCATGGATTCCAGAGAAACCTGATTAAGAGACCCTGAGCAATTGTGTTACATATGTTACATATGTGCCCCCAACAGTGAAAGTGAGATACCAACTCCAGGGCTCTCTACTGACTCTGAGCTGGCTTTTTGACTTTAATAAAGTATTGTGGTGATAAGGATATGATTGTGGAGTAGGGGCGATGAAAGGGGATCACAAGCACTTGACAGAATGATTTAAATAGCTTTGTGCTATCACTTCATCTTTGCAGACATCATCAATCAGATTAACATCTGTTTGAGCAAGGAGGTGTGAAAGGTGACACAATAAGAGCAAGGAAGGGACTATGAGTTTCTCAGGTGTGCTAGATGAAATAATGGTGTCCATCTTCATAAAAGACATTTATATCATTTCTGACATATTTTAAATAACAGTATAATGGAATTGTGTTGATTCAGAGTTTGGCATGGTAGAACATCAGTAGGCCATATGGGTAAACTATATGTTCATATGCTACCACTGCAATGGCCGTAGAAAATGTACATAACTTTAATGTAGACAATATATAGAAATAGTTCAGGATTTTCCATACATTAGTTCAGTCATTAATCCAAATAGAGACTGCTGTCAAGAAATCAGAACAAGAATAGGACTTGGAAGGACACGTATGAAAGAACTAGACAAAATCTTGAAGTGTAAAGAAATATCATTGAATATTAAAGCTAGAGTTGTTCATGCCATTGTATTTTCAATTTTGCTGTATGATTGTGAAAGCTGGCTAATGGAAAAAGCTGATAAGTGGAAAATCAAGTGATTTGAAAGGTAATGCTCTAAAAATGTTCTGCAGATACTGTTGATGATTAAGGAGAAATAAATGGATCCTAGAGCAAATCAAGGTTGAGCTCTTCCTAAAAGCCAAGATAACCAAACTGTCATGCTTTGAACATATCAGAAGAAGACAAGACGCTCCAGGAAAAAAAAAAGTGTGGTGAGGTAGAAAAGAAGAAAACCGCATTCCAGATCAAGGCTTTATAAATAAAGCAATGGATCTGAGTCTGCAAGACCTGAGCAGGGCTTTTGAGGATAAAGTTACTTGTTGGAGGTCTCTCATACATAGGGCCTTGATATTGACTTGGCAGCAATTAACGGCATTTGTTTTTCCTCTGATACACCAATAGATTGAATACGTTCCTTTCCAAAGTTGTTACTTGGCACTTGAACTCTGTAGCCATAATGCTGTTCCTTGCTGTGGATGTATCTCATTCTCTGCCTGTCTGTTTTCCCACCTCAGATCTCTCGCAACCTTGGAAAATTATACAGTGAAATGATCTTTGTGAATGGTTTTGTGCACTGTGACCCACACCCTGGCAACGTGCTGGTAAGGAAGTGCTCAACTACAGGCAAAGCACACATTATACTTCTGGATCACGGACTTTATCAGGTAAATAGAGGGCAAAAGAAGCAGATGATGAGAATCTTATAGGCAGTGTGGAGGGCAGTTACAGGACAAGAGGTATTCCCAGGCAAGATAGATTACCTGGTAAAATCAATCTGGCAAGGTGGACAACTACAGGTTCTGTCTTTCCAACTAAGCCTGGGCTAACAGAATGTGACTCCTTACAACCTGTATCACATTTTACATGACAAACCAAGGCTCTAAGATAAAGTTGGAGCATTGTGTTGGGGACCAGGGGGCAAATTTCTGATACCTGGACTGTACCACCCTCTTAAAGACAGGAGGTAGGGGTGAGAAAGGTGGCATATAAATACTGTAAATAATAATAATAAACAAATAAATAGTAGGAGAACTCTGGCACATGGTTATAAGATGTCTCATTTGCACAATGAACATGCACTCTGGGATCTACTGTAAACTGCACTTTGGATTCATAGGTAGCTGAGGAGTACTGGTGGTAACAAAAATGATGGCATTTGTTCTCATATGTGCTCTATTGCATTAACAGTCAATTATTGTGTTCCTTCAAGTCATTTCTGACTTATGGCATGTCTAAGATGAACCTATCATAGGGTTTTCTTAGCAGATTTGTTGACAGGATTTGTCCTTTCCTTCCTCTGCAGCTGAGTGAGTCTGACTTGCCCAGGGTCCCCCAGGGGGTTTCCATGGATTTGAACCCTCCAGTGTTCTATTCCATGCAAGACACCACCACACTAGCTCCTAGGAACCGTTATCTCATTGTGAATTGAAGGAATGGCCATTTCTCATTCATATTTACCACCTAACTCAAGTATTGTTATAAAAGAAATCTATCTTTAATCCATTATGTAATGCAAGCATTTTATTGGACTGTGCCTTTTTTGTTTCATGTTCTTTTTCTTTTGTAAAGAAAAATGTCTTCTCTCCTAAGGTCTTAACAGACAATTTCCGCTTGGACTACTGCCGGCTTTGGCAAGCCCTGATCAAGGCTGATATGAAACAGATACAAAAGTACAGTCAGCGACTGGGAGCTGGTGACTTGTACCCTCTCTTTGCTTGCATGCTCACTGCCAGGTCTTGGGAATCAGTCAACAGGGGGATTGACCGGTTGCCAGTCACAGCTAAAGAGGTACAACTTTTGATTTCATTATTTAGGAGAATACTGTGTTGATGAATGGTATACGTTTAGATTAATGGAGTCCGACATAAGAACCCAACAAGCTATTTTATAATAAGTCAGATCATTGGCCAGTCTAGCCCTGTAATGTGTACATTGACTGAAACTGCTCTCAAAGGGTCCATACTACGAGTCTTTCCCAGACCTGATTTCAGAAACCGGAAATGGAACAATTGTCCTTCTGCATGAAAAACATGCCCCTGGTGGCACAGTGGGTTAAACCCCTGTGCTGGCAGGACTGAAGACTGACAGGTTGCAGGTTCGAATCTAGGGAGAGGCAGATGAGCTCCCTCTATCAGCACCAGCTTCTCATGCGGAGACATGAGTGAAGCCTCCCACAAGGATGATAAAATCATCAAATCATCCAGGCGTCCCCTGGGCAACGTCCTTGGAGACGGCCAATTCTCTCACACCAGAAGCGACTTGCAGTTTCTCAAGTCGCTCCTGACACGATAAAACAATGAAAAACATGTCTTCTACTGTTGTGCTATGGGCTCAACTCAATTCTTTATGTGGAAGAACCTATGGTTTTGAAGAGGAGGAGAACATAACTAACTGCTAAGGCATATTTTAAGTACGAATGTCTATTCCTTGCATCTCTGGCTAAAAGGCAATGTAGTAAAGGCTTGAGACCATGGAATTGTGGATTACAGTTGATTCTACTGAATTTAACGGATGACTGGTGTAAGATAGTTTCATGTGCTTCGATGGCTGATTTCTGGATGTGCAAAAGAATATGCCAATTTTTAGAGGCTGTGGAGAAACTGCTGTATTCATGCATGAAGTTCCATCACACCTCTAAATTCACTTGGATTCTTGCAGAATGAGAGGGGGAGGCAGCTAACATCTGACCCGGGAACATGAGTGGTCAGTATCGCTGTACTATCAGTTAAAGTGGTATTTTATGTTTACTTTTAACATATGTTGCAGATTGATAGATGCCTGTACAAAGTATTCTGAGATTAGCTTTAGGCGCCTTCTGATCTGTTGGATTACATGTGACACCCTTCCCAGCCAGGATAGACAATGGGTATTTTTTTTGCTGAGGATTAGGGGATTTATAGTCAGATGCATCTGGGGGTCCCACGTCAGGGTTGGCTGCTCTATATATGGCTTAGAGAAATAGACACAGCTAGCACTTTCAATATGAACCACTTTCTTTCTTGTTTCTCCTACCCTTCCAATGTCACTATGCCAGGATGTGGAAATCAGGACCAATGCTGCTGCTTACCTACCTCAGATCACCAAGCTTCTCAACAATGTCCCGCGCCAGATGTTGCTGCTACTGAAGACCAATGATTTACTGAGGGGGGTTGAATCTGCACTGCAAACACGAGCCAGTGCTAGTTCTTTCCTCAACATGACTCGCTGCTGCATACGAGCAGTTTCCGCGTGAGTTCCTTTTCCCATGAGATTTGATCCCAGGATGCTATTTTCCCCAACATTGGGAATTTTGTGTGTATTTATGTGTGATGGGGAAATGGACACCCTACACACTTAAAGGTCCTCCATGGGCTTGGTAGTGTCAGGGGTCATGGCCTTACACTTTGCTGATTTCTTGATTTTACACATGGACTTTTTTCCTGCTGAGGAAAGACTCTACACAATGACCCTCCATCTCTCCACCAAGCACAGAAGCAGTCCTGCAGTTGGTGCCTGAATTAGGAGGCTGGTGCTCGCAGGCTGTCTTCAGCCAAGTAAAGCTGACTTCCTGATAGAAGCACACTCCTGTAGCTTTTGCATGGATTGAGATGGTTCTAGCTGCTGAATACCTTCTTCCAGTTCAGAGGATGTGGGGCAACATGTGCTTCTTGTTCTTACCGACAGCCACAGGGAACACACACAATGATGGCTGCAACAGAAATAGAAGAGAGTCAAGAATGCATTTTTGACTATTGCCTAGTTCAGTGGTTCCCAACCTGTGGTTCATGGACCGCCAGTGGCCTGCAAGAACGAACATATGGTCCATGGCCCCAGCATTACTACACTGTTGCCTCAAAACCATGTGGAAACGACAGTGACAGGTCTTACAAAACCCTCTTATAGTGCCGAGGCAATGGGGATGTTGGGAGGGGAGAGGCTGACTACCCATGAAAGATTACTACTACCACATCAGCTCTAGATTATTAAATATGGTTTTCTGTGGGCAAGTAGATGATGACTACTGGATGGCATATGTTCTGTATCAGAAACTAGAGCCGATGTGGTCTATCCAATCCAATTTTCTGAATCAACACTCCAAATAACTAAACCAAACTAAAGTTGACTAAAAACTGATTCGTGACACTTTTAGTACTAATGTTAGAGAGTGGTCCCTGGTCAAAGTGGTCCTTTGTCAAAAAAAAAAAAAGGTTGGGAACCACTGACCTAGTTAGACCTGTGGAGCAAATGTCACAGTTAAGCCTGCTAAGTAGGTGGGGTTGAAGAGTGATCTTTTCAAGCCAGAGTAGGCAACTGTAGTGGTAGCCAATGTTTTCACTCTTGCACCTACAGTGGTCAGCTGAAAATGGAACCTGGAAGCCATGTTTGAAAGTAACATTTAAGTTTTTCATGGTATTTTTAAATTTGTGCATTTGAAACAAATCTTCTTCTCCTACAAGCTTACAGGATCCATAACCAAGCCTTATCAGGAACTTTTTTACATCTAAACAAATGAATGATGTGTGAGACCTTCAGTGTGTGTGTATGTGTATGTACAAAAAAGTGTTGTGGCTACACTTCCTCCATGCTCTGCTTTAGGCCCAAATGAAAGCATACACACACACCCCAACAGACGCTGTAGATTTCTGTTGTACTCCATCCAAGTGCCTAAATTGGTTTCCAGAATTTTGGTCCTCCAGTTGTTTTGGATTTCAACTCCCAGAAACCCCAGCTGTTGTTGTTGTTCATTTGTTCAGTCGTCTCTGACTCTTCATGACCTCATGGACCAGCCCACGCCAGAGCTTCCTGTCGGCCGTCACCACCCCCAGCTCCTTCAAGGTCAGTCCAGTCACTTCAAGGATGCCATCCATCCATCTTGCCCTTGGTCGGCCCCTCTTCCTTTTACCTTCTACTTTCCCCAGTATAATTGTCTTCTCTAGGCTTTGCTGTCTCCTCATGATGTGGCCAAAGTACTTCAACTTTGTCTCTAGTATCCTTCCCTCCAGTAAGCAGTCAGGCTTTATTTCCTGGAGGATGGACTGGTTGGATCTTCTCGCAGTCCAAGGCACTCTCAGAACTTTCCTCCAACACCACAGCTCAAAAGCATCTATCTTCCTTCGCTCAGCCTTCCCTAAGGTCCAGCTCTCACATCCGTAGGTTACTACAGGGAATACCATGGCTTTGACTATGTGGATCTTCGTTGCCAGTGTGATGTCTTAACCCCAGCTAGCTTGGCATAAAACTGCAAATTCTTGGAGCTAAAGTCCCAAACATCTGGACAACCAAAGTTTGGGAACAATTAGTTTATAGGGAACACTTTTCTGTTGCTCTCCCATTGGAAGACTGCATCCCTATAAGATTTAATGTGCTTATTTTTGTGTTTTACCTAGGTATCAGAGAAGCAGGACTAACTCATCGTACAGAAAAGCACAGATCTCTCTCTCTGAAGCCATGAGCTTGTGGCAGATCAACTTGTATGAACTATTCCTCCGTCTGAAAGGATCCCAGCTGGGGAACTGGGTCATTGCTCTCTTGAGCTGGATGCACCATTCTTCATAGTGACATAAACTGGTGGGAGGAACCGGGCTCAATTTCTTCCTTGTCTCTTTTGACTGTACCACTCTGTTCATATTTATTCCGCTGGAGTTTTCTGGGTTCATTTTCATGTAACACATGGTGCTGTCTTTGTTGCCTTGTGCAGGGTCACTGTTTCTCTGGTGCAAAGAAGGGGAAAGTGCAAAATAGCAGCCAGAGCTCATGGGAGGCAGAAGTCTTGTTTCCAGACATAGTTCAGGGAGGTAGTTGCTTGGAAAGAAGGCTGAAGTATTCAAGTCTTTGGAAGGTCTCCAAGTGGAGTCTGAAAAGACTTTAAAAATGCTAACTTTTTATGGGTCCAGAGTTGTTGTTGGTTTTTTAAAATAAAGTAATGAAGAAAATCTACTCCAGTCACAAAGTCTTGACCATATAACTTCTGCAAAAGACCAGCAAATTTCTAGCATCATCCTACAATAGGTTCAATAGTTACCATAATACTCAGCCAGTATTACCAAATTGGAAGCAATTTGCAGGGTACTTGAGTGGGAAGTCTTCCCTGTGCACCTGTTGAAAAGTACAATCGGCCTTCCACATTTGGTAAGGTTAGGGGCACAGAACCTCTGTGAAAGTGAAAAACTATGAGTTAAAAATGAATTCTCTCTAGAAATCTAAGGTCCTCCATGACTGAAGGAAGTTGACCATAGCGTCACAGTGAAGGACCTAGAGAGAACTTTCAAAATCTTTCTAGTCTATGATTAATCAAATCAGCAAAAGCCAAAACTACAAATATGGAGGGACGACTGTCCACCTTTTCGTCCCCTTTCACTTCTGCTTTAAAAAAAAAAAACAAAACAAGAAATTAAGTGGGCAAGATTTTAGAAGCCATGAGGTCTGAGTAGTCAGAGCTTGGAAAAGTTACTTGTGGCTTCCAGGAGTTAAGAGATCAAATTAATAATTGTCCTAAGCTCTATGAATGCTACTCCCAATTTGGAGAGGTTCTGCAATTAAGTATTTGGGCTGAGGATCTCTGAGTTCTCACATCTGCCACAACTTAAGTGCAAGTTTTGGACCTTTCAGGATGCTCTCTTTGCTTAAATGCCTAGTGGTAAAATGGAAGCAGAAAGACCAGCCTGGTTTGGAAGTGTTCAGAGAGAAGACACACGGTTGAATGCAACATATTATTGTCTCAGAATCATTCACAAGTCAAGTGCTGGTTACGTGTGTGTATACTGGCAAGAGGAAATAAAACCGAGTGTTCTCCGTGAAGTGGAAAAAGAAGTCTGTCTGCCTGCCTGCTCTTTTTGTTTTCTAGTATTCAATCTCCTGTAAGCAAACTGTCACTTGGTGGTGTTGACAGTGAAATCAGATCTCTTCAGCAGCTTCACAGATGTGCAGATGTAAGAGGCTGCTTTTGTGCCCAGACCACCTGGTATTTTCAGAAGCTATTCAATACTTTCTCATAAAGGAGCAGATTTGGGGAGTATCCACTGTTTTCTCCATTGTTGACTCATTATTTGTTTATTTATTCCCTGGTTTGTTTTAAAAATGATGCAGATGATATTCCTCCCCAAAGAACTATTGGATAACAAAACACAAAAAGGGCATATTTTCATTGAGCTTAGTGTTCCAAAATGTTCTGAACATGGGACCAGCTCTATCTGAAAGGGGCTGTTAGGAATTGTTGGAGTTGAAGTCCAAAACACCTGGAGGGCCAAAGTTTGCCAATGCCTGGAATCACTTGTAAATAAGGCCCTATACATGTGGATAAGTAAACATTTATTTATTTATTTATTTGCCATATTTGTACCATATTCTCAGCCTGAAGGCGACTCAAGGTGGTTCACAGTCGGCAGCAATTCGATGCTCCCAGAGATATAAAATACAATTAAAAACATTTAGCAAATAATATAAAAACCATATAAAACCTATAAACCAATAAAACAAGGGGTTCATATTGTACTTTTTATTTTCCTGATTTCATTATCAGTGTAGTACAATTTTATTTTAATTACTACTGTATATTTTATCTTAAAATTATCCTAGGGAGGATAGCAGAGAGTTATACTTGATTTGATGTGATTTTTATTCATCCTTTCTCTCAAATCAAGATCCAAGGCAGCTCACAAATATGATTGAAAGCAGGTACAAATAAAAACCGTAAAACAATATTAAGCAGTCATAGCATTGCAACACATTTACATTTAATACAACTATAAAAATACAGCTATTATAAAATGAACAATGCAGCTCCTCATTCAGTGCACTTATAGCAGCTAGGCTGTCAGTTGCCGAAAATCTATAGGAATAGGAAAGTCTGCCTCTTAGCAGAAGGGCAACAGGAAGAAAAGTGGAGGCTGGTGAAAGAAAAGATCAATTGTTATCATCCATAATAAATATTTTTAAAAGAAAAGAAAGAAAATTCTTGCAAACATTTTAGAAGAAGGTTTTGAGTAGTGTCTAAAAAGTCCAAATACTTTTGCTTACTCATGCAGAGCTTATTTGCATTGGTTGTTTCATTTCATATATATGCATATTGCTAGGAGTCACAATGGCGCAATGGGTTAAACCTTTTTGCCAGCTGAACTGCTGACTTGAAGGTCAGGTGTTCAAATCTGTAAGACGGGGTGAGCTCCCGTCTGTCATCTCCAGCTTGAGAGAAGCCTCCCACAAGATGGTAACACATCCAGGCATCCCCTGGGCAATGTTTCTGCATATGGTCAATTCTCTCACAACAGAAGCAACTTGCAGTTTCTCAAGTTGCTTCTGACATGATAAAAAAAAATATTGCTGGTTTTGAATAATTTTTATCTGGAGTGGACAGCTGCAGAAGGCTAGAGAGCCACACTAACCCCATAAGAGAACTTAGGTGGTCACATTTCATCTGTGCTTAAATTAGTCTGGTGTGTCTAAACAACAAAAACAACAAAAACAACAACCTTTATTTGTACACTGCCCTATCTCCCCAAAGGGACTCAGGGTGGTTTCCATCATATAAGGCAAACATTCAATTGCTGGAAAGAAAACCATACAGATAATTATGTCAACATAAACACATTCAACAATATAACACAACCTAATTTAACTTAACACACAAAATAACAATAACTAAAAGCATAATAAAATACTAAAAACCTGTTACTAATATATATATATATATATATATATATATATATATATATATATATATATAAAACCCATTTCATTGTAGCTCCATCAGGAGAGGTTCAACAAACCAATGGCCAGGATTACAAATGAACGTGGCCAACTATAAAAGAACTGGGCAAGGGATAGTGCAAACAGCATCTCATAGAGCCATGGAATAGCTGAGTGACAAGTCAAAATTAACCAACTACTGGGCAAGAGTAGAGGATAAGATTATGTAGCGTTATAGCTAATGATGTTTCACCTGAAAGGTCATTCAGCTACTGAAATGAAACAAAAGTCTGAAGCTGTACAATATAAACACTGGCCCTGAATTTGCAACACTGGAGTAGGGCAATCGATATGATCCCATAAACATCAACCTTAAAGAAAAAACAGCTACATATTTCAGTACCATGGGAAGCTTGGTCCTTCATCTTTGAATTCCTCTGGGGAGAGAAATATAAATAAAGTGTATGTTATTTTATTATGCATTGAGTTGTTATATGTTATGACATATGTTCAATGTGCAAAAGTGTTATGTAAATCAGGAATGGGAACTGCATGAGGTCCTCATGGAGATGGAATTCCCAGCATTATTTCACTATTAGCTAGGCTATCTAAAGCTACTGTGTATTGTAGTCCAACTTCTGGAGGGCTACTTGACCATCTTCCTCATTTAAATGAGGTTGAATCATTCAGTTTATATGCCGTATGTGCCCATTAGGTCATGCCCTAGGTGTACTTCTAACAAACTTGTTTGAACACCAAGACTTTCTGTATGAACCATTCAAATTAATGTCTTGTTAAAATTAGTATATTATTTAGAAATGGAACTATTTAAGAATCTTGAGAGTTAAGCTGTTACCCATTTTCAGAACCATGAAAAGAGATATAACCTTTTGCACATGAATAGCAATTTCTAGCTGGTTAGTGTTCGAAAGGGTTTCTGTAATAATTTCCCAATCTTCAGATTTTGGGGTTGACTCTTCAAAGTTATCTTATGCTTTTCTGCTCTATATTTCCAGATAATCTCTTTTTTTCCTGGCAAAGAGCTTTGTTCCAGATAATCTGTCACTTGCATGACAAGGCCTTGCCCTTAAGGGTTAATTTCCCAGGGACGCTGATTGACATTTAGATGGTTGGTTCCATGTGCTTCTCTTGGCTCCCTCTGCTGGCCCAACAACATAAAGCCAACTGAAGTCAGCAGTACAAGGATTGAATGAAAAGTAATGCCTCCACCTTTGTTACTTGGGTTTGGATGGGAATATTTTAATAAATCAAACGCAAAAACAAATCTTAAAGAGCACATAACTACCACTATTCACTTTTCCACATAATCACCAGACAATTGGATACATTTCTGCCAACAATGAACAAGTTTTCCGAAGCCGTCACGGAAGAAGTCGACACTCTGTTTCTGTAACCTACTGTGCTCTAATCTTCCGATAGCTAAGCAAAGCAATAATGTGAAACACATGTTCTTGTGAAATGCCGATTATGCTTGAAATTTCTCTCTGAGTGATATGATGATTGTCCTGAATCAATCTGTCAACCTTTTGCTTGTGAAACTCGGTGGTTGCTGTCACAGGACATCCAAGGCTTTGGTTGCCACACAAGTCAGATGTTCCCATCTCAACGACTTTAAACTTACTCGCCCAATGACACACAGGATTACTAATGAATGTGGCCAACTATAAAAGAGCTGGGCAAGGGATAGTGAAAACAGCATATCACATCAACACAATCACCATAAACAGCTTTCATTCTCTGATGAATCTCCTTTGGGGTGACACCTTCTGCTATCAAGAATTCAATGACTGCACTTTGCTTAAGTTGCATTGACCGACCGTCTGTGCAGGGTTCCATACTTCGCATTTTAACAACACAACTGTTCAATGTTAAGGCTTCTCGCAGAAATGGAACTGTAGAGGTGAGTCTATTGAACAAGCCAGTACCTGCCGCATACCAGTGCTGTCGTCTGTTGAGGAGTTACGAAGGTGGAGATATTACTTTTCATTCAACCCTGGTATAAGCAAGTTTGCAAGACTTGGCTGTATTGGTGCATTAACAGTGCTTTCAACAGAGAGACCTGTGCAATTTCTCTTATTTCTTTCAAGTCCACCTCAAAATTTGGCTTTTCCAGAATGCTTTTGGAATCCTCCCTTCTTCTTTTCCCTTGTAGTTTAGCTAAAATATGGGTAAATGAAATAATCATAGGATTGATGTGAGTGTTTCGGGTTGTATGGCCATGTTTCAGAAACATTCTCTCCTGATGTTTCATCCACATCTATAGCAGGCATCCTCAGAGGTTGTGAGGTCTGTTGGAAACTAGATAGGTGAGGTTTATATATCTGTGGAATGTCCAGAGTGGAAGAAAGAACTCTTGTCTACTTGAGGCAAGTGTGAATGTTGCAGTTGGCCACCTTGATTAGAATTGAATGGCCTTGTAGCTTCAAAGCCTGGCAGATTGCTGCCTTTTATTAAATAAAGATCAACACTAAAAAACAGGGGAATTCCATACAAGAATCAATCAGGGCCAGGCAACACCTCCCAACAAAGGAACCCCCAGGCAGCAATCAGCCAAGTTGGCCCAACCAGGACTGGTAAATATGGCCAAAGGAGCCAGAATAATTCATACTTATACTCCAGTGCAAGGCTTCTATTTCACAACTTTCCAACCCGATCTATATTTTTAACTGGGGAACATGTGCTAATGTTCTCTGTTCCACATCAAAGAGCCATGGTCTCATTTGATGTCTGTAAGGTCCGCCTTAGGGCATTGCTCCTTCAAGATCTTAGATTCTGGAGTCAAGCTCCTTCAAATGCATAAGTCACTCTTTAAAAATATTATAAATATTCAAAGCACATAGGACTTAACAAAACATGCATTCACATTATATTTGTCACAATATATTAACTGATTAAGCATCAAAGAGAATGCTTATACTGCACTAAAAATTACACTAACAGCAGAAAAGAGTTATAATGATATCAATAATTTTTTGTACTCATAGACTCAATAAAGCTCAAGATTGCTGAAAATATTATTTTCCCGCTTCTCATAGGTATGCCATTTCTTTAAGAGTGGGCTTAATAGTTGTACACCAAGCCTGATTCAGCTATTTCTTTTTATTCGGTAGTTTATCTAATTGCCTTTCTACCACTATTAAATTTTTGAGTAGTTATTAGTAGCAAATTTAAATCCTTTCTCTGTTGTAGCCATAGTCTGCTTTTTAAAAGACCCAGCCATATGCATAGGGAATCTTTTGACATCGCATATATCTGTATGGGACATCTTTAACAGAAATTTCAAGACAAGCTTCTTGAAATTGCAGGAAACACTTATTTACTGGCCAATAATATTCATATCACATGCAACTTTTATTCTTTTGTCAAAAGCCATTTGTAAATTCATCTGACTAGTGGCCTTCACCATTACATATGGCAATGTATTCCATGAATTAATTATGTGAAGTACTCCTGCCTTAATTTAGTTGCCCACTGATTTCACAGAATGACCCAGAGTCATTCCATAGTATAAAATGGAGAGAGAATTATTCTTTATACTCATACTCAAACACTTGATAACTTTAATAAATTTTCAACATGTTCGCCCTTAGATGCTACTCAGGAGGTATGTGAACACTCCTTTTAAAGGGGGAGAACTTCCATAAGCTCATCAACAGCATAATTTATTTATTTATCTATTTAAAACATTTATATTCTGCCCTTCTCACCCCGCAGGGGACTCAGGGTGGAGCACAACATATACACAGCAAACATTCAATGCTGGGACACAAAACCATAAATATATACAAGCATTAAAATCACTTATATCCACTTTAAAATCAGTTGCTTAAAAACCATCTCAGGACACCATTCTATTATTGCCTCATTGCACTGCCCCAAAGGCTTGGCCCCATAGCCAGGTCTTCACCAGCCTTCTGAAGGACAGGAGGAAAGGGGCTGATCTCATATTGTCAGGAAGGGGGTTCCATTGACAGGGGGCAATCATTGAGAAGGCCCTCTTTCTTGTCCCCACTAAACACACCTGTGATGGTAGCGGGACTGAGAGCACGGCCTCCCCAGAAGATCTTAGTCTTCACAGTGGTTCGTAAAGCATAACCCATGATGGGGGACGATTTGGACTTGCAAGGCAACTTGTTCTCAGCCCCACTTAAAGGAAAAGCAGCCAGTGGAATCAGAAAGGCTGATTTTTAGTTCTGGCTCAGTGGAGGCTGTTTTCCTGTCCTAATCCCCATACCTGGATTCCAACATGCAGAATTCTAACTCAGTTCCCTCTGTGGGGAGAAGTGCAGCCTACTTGGATTGATTTTGACTGAATAGTCATATATATATATATATATATATATATATATATATATATATATGCCTCTCTCTTGCTCCAAATGTAAGGTCCACCTTTCTGGTTGTCATTGGAATCAGTCATTAGGCTGTGCATTTAATGGTCCTGACCAATTTAGCTTTAGTTGTCTTTAAAAAAAACCTTGGAAACACCTAACTGAGGTTTTCTCTAATATGGGAAATGCGTTATGCACATGGATGTGTTCCTGAACTCTGCATGGATCTGTAAAACTACAGATTCATATTGGAATGAATGACTTCTGGACCAGTAATACCATAGAGCAGTGGTTCTCAACCTGTGAGTCCCCAGGTGTTTTGGCCTACAACTCCCAGAAATCCCAGCCAGTTTACCAACTCTTAGGATTTCTGGAAGTTGAAGGCCAAAACATCTGGGGACCCACAGGTTGAGAACCACTGCCATAGAGTCATGCTGGAGGACCTAGAAAATGTATAGAAAGGACATATTTTGTCGGTCATGGGTAAATGAAACTGTAGATACTAGTCCCATGGTGATGGGGGTTGTACTGTAGTCTAATCTAGAACAAATGATTCTATACTTTACTTGTGTTGAACGCAGATACATTCCTTCCCATTGAGCAATACATTCCTTCCCATGCATCTCATGCCCTTATAGTAGCTGTTTGGAAAAAGGTTATTATTACATATACAGTAGCAACATAATCTTTCATGTTCCTGTAAAGAAACCCTACTATAGTCAGTGTCCATGAACAGCATTGCACTGTATTAGACAAAGGAAACCTGAAAGGGCTGAATGGCGTTTGCTTCATCTCTTCCCCATCCTTCTGTGTTAGCCGCTTGAGGTGGTAATTATCATTCTGTTTCTGTCCAAGGATAGAGGAATTAACTGTGGCTGATTTGCTGCAATGTTGCCATGTCCAAAACAATAATAACTTTGTTGGCATTCCAAACGTGAAGTGAAGTCTCTTTGAAAAGCAGCACGAGGATTTGCATGGGTCTATGCTGCAGTAAATACTCTTTTTTTCAATTGGGAGAAGGGGAAAGGTCACATGGGAAAAAGAATAGAACAGCTTTTTGGGGGTGAATATCAAGCACAGAGTTTGATTTACACATGTTATACTTTTGTGCACAAAAATCATTCGTCTGCTTCTTGTCCTTCTCCTTTTAACAGACAAAATAGATCTAGCATCTTGAGAGATCTCCTGTTTTGTCAGCTGCCATACCTTTTCAACACTGCTCTTACTATGATTGCTCTTTTCTAAGAATTTCCTTCTCTGGTGTGTTTAGAGCGCAGTTCCTTTGTTTCTTCCCATCTTTCATGCAACTTCTTCATCTTTCTTTCCCTTGTGCCTTCATGGGGACTGCAGTAGTTGTTGGTTTTGTCAGAATGATGAGCTGTCAAATAAAAGACCATTCTGGTTATGCAATCTAGGAAAAGTAAAGCAAAGCCAGCCTTTAGTCTCAAGCTCCTCAGAAACAAGAGTATCCCAGAACTGGGATAATTGAAGAACTTCTGGAACGTATAAGATGTCTCCAAGGGTGCTGTATAATCAAGGTCAAGGAAGATGCCCCTTTCTTACAATTGTATGTTCCTTCTTCTTTAGTGCAAATGACGGCAGGATGGGAAAGGCATGGAGAAGCAAGGTGTGCAGTAGCTGATGATAACCTGACAGTGTGAACTGCAGGCTGTTATCTGTGTTGGGTGACTCTTTTCAGCTGCTCTCCTTAATGGGAGGTGACAGTGTGGGTCATATGCAGATGTACAAATAGGCAGGAGACAGACCCTGCCACATCTTACTCCTCCAAGCCGTGCTCCTATCTCATCAGATTTCACTTCACGGCAGCAAGGGATCTGGTATGCATAACAACAAGCAGGGCACTTTATTTGGAAATATTATTACCCTGATGCCTCTCCATAAGCTTTCTAGAGGGCACAAAATGTGGGAGGATAATTGTGTATGGTTCAAGTGACCAACACCAAATTTTCTGCGGTCAATGGTTCTAGCCAGTCTGAGTCCCTCTACGGAGGTAGAGAAGATTGGGATATACAAGTTTTAAATAAATAAATAAATAATAAATGCTTTAGTTTCTTAACCAAATGTGACCACTTTAATTTAACTCGGGCTCCAATAGTTTGAATGCAAGTATAATATCTAAATAAAAGATCTTTTAATGCACAGATTTTAAAGTATATATATATATATATATATATATATATATATATATATATATATAATATAGTTTTATAATGGGTGTAACAACTATTCAATGAGTTTATACTGTGGACCACTGGTAACCCTGGAGTTTGGTTCCAGTACCTCATTGATATCAAATTCTATAGATGCTTAATTCTTATAAAATGGCATAATCAAGGTTTGCTTTTTGGATTTTTAATATATATATGTATTTACAAGCCATGAATTGTTGAATTTGTGGATACAGAATCTGGATATGGAGGGCTAACTGTAGTTAACTAACATTGATTTACATTTATATAAAGCAAAATGAAGTTGACTTTGGGAATCTTTTTTTAAAAAAATCTTTCACATGTTGGATGCTTTATAGTCCTTGAAAGTAAACTGATTTTATGATGGTTAGCTTGCATTGTTTGCATTATTCTGTAATCTGCCTCGAGCCACGATGAGAGGTCGGAAAAAATTAAATTTATAATTATTATTTGAAACACAACAAGATTAGTACACAGCAAACAAGATCACTATGCTGGCTGTTGTATTGGATCCCAAGTGTCTAGGATTATGTGACATATCGGCGAATAATGTGTGCAGGTCCGAGTAGGGTGGCCTTTTGCAGCTGACAGATGATAATTTTGTCAGTGCTGATTGTGTTTAAGTGCCAAGATCTATAGGCACTGCACCCAGTGTGCCAATCACCACTGGAACCATCCTTACTCGCTTGTGCCAGAGTCTTTGCAGTTCAATCTTCGTATTGTGACAGCTTTTCCAGTTGCTTCTCTTCAATCCTGCTCTCGCCTGGGATTGCAACATCAACAATCCATTATTATTATTAGATAGTGTTGTTTTGGGTGCAGATAATCATTGCTACTTATCAGTCATCTTCCTGGGTGGCATTGACTTTCCCACAATATAACTGAACAGGTTAAAAGGGTGCTTCATGATTTCATCTTCCAACACAGATAAGCAGTTTAAAGCACCCTGTTAGAAAAGTAAGTCTACAGTACAGCTGCAGCATGTATAATTTGATGCACTAATAAAAAGACACGTGAATGCTACTAATGCACATCTATCCCTCCCACTAGTATCCCTGAAGCAAATGCATTGTGTGACTAGCATTTATGTTTTTTAATCCATCCAAGCAGGAATCAATGAAAAGAGGCAGAAGGCAGGGAAATACCCATCTCACTCTCCCATATACAGTATACACACAGAGATGGAGGTGGGGGATGTGAGCATTCATATGCTTTCTGTTAATGCAAGGCTTAGGCCTGAAATTATATTCTAGATTTGGAAACAGATCTGAAGGAAAATCAGACTTTATCTGCATTTTTTCAGAGCTGACCACAGGAAGTCAGCTGTATTCACATACTGGGCGTCTTATAAGTAGCCCAGATCAAGATTTCATTTGACATTAACAAAGCATAATGTTCCACCAGTATTTATATTGATGGTCCAAGAGGGCAACAGGATAAAAGAGCTTTCTTAGCATACACTACATCCAGTTATTGGCTATTTGGATAAGGTAGTGGCAGTGAAGAAGAACCATGGTACTATCTGGCAGCTATTGTGCATCCAGGGAGTAGTCATTGCATAAGGAGGCATAGAGGATGCTCCTTGCACACTGTTTGCAAAAGTAATTATCTTAGTGTAACTCCTAGTTAAGTATGTGTACTAGTACAAACTGGCTAGCATAAGTCACCAAAAGAGTCCAACCTAAGTCTTCAACTTGTTGTTTATTAATTTCACCTATTAATCATAAGGCAATTAAAATTGTGATTAATTATTTACAATATTGGTCACACTGTATAATCTATTAGATCCTGCAGTTAAGACATAAAATCCTAGGATAGTCCCAGAAGACTCCAAATGTTCTAAATATGTTGCTTAATTCTTCACTTCATTTCAGTCAAAGGAAGTTGCCCCAAGTAGGTGCGTAAAGCGCTTTCCCCAAGCAATCAAGCTTGTTCTGTTGGTTATTATTATTATTATTATTATTATTATTATTAATTATTATTATTGTGATTATTTATATCCTGCTTTTTGTCTCCATATGGAGACCCAAAGCAGCTCACAACTCAAAACATTTCAATACAACTCAAAATATACAAATATACAAGTATTTAACAACATTAATATTAAAACAATCAAGGTTTAAGCTATAAAGGCATATAAAATCACATCACAATATCACAGCAGCCCATGAAAAGTCTGCCTGAATAAAAAGGTTTTAGCCCACCACAAGAAGGACAGCAGGGAGAGGGTCATCCTGGCTTCCCTGGGCAGGGAGCTCCAGAGTCAAGGGGCAGCCACCAAGAAGGAAACTTGAGAAGGAGGTGGGACCAAGAGAAGGGCCTCTCCTGAAAATCTCAGGGCTCGGGCAGGTTTGTACAAGCAGATGTGGCCGGCCAAATAGCCTGAACCTGAACCATCTAGGGCTTTAAAGGTCATAACCAGCACTTTGAACTGTGCCCATTAACAGACTGGCTGCCAGTGAACTGCTGCAGCAGGAGGGTTATCTGCTCCCTGTAGCCAGCTTCAGTTAGCAACCTGGCTGCAGCTCTTTGGACCAGCTGAAGTCTCCGAGCACTTTTCAGAGGCAGCCCCATACAGAGTGCATTACAGTAATTTAGATGGGATGTAACCAAGGTGTGTACCACCGTGGCCAGATCTGGCTTCTCAAGGATCAGGTGCAGTTGGTGCACAAATTTTAATTGTTCAAAGGTCCTCCTAGGTTCAGCACGGGGCCTCCAGGTTCAGCACTGAGTCCAGAATGACCCCCAAACTGCAGACCTGCGTCCTCAGGGAGAGTGTGATCCCATCCAGCACAGACTGGGTCCCTCACCCCTGGTCTGACTTATGACTGATCAGGGATACTTCTGTCTTGTCTGGATTGAGTTTCAGTTTGTTTGCCCTCACCCAGTCCATTACTGATGACAGACACTGGTTTAGGGTCACATCAGTTTCCTTGGCTTTAGGTAGAAAGGAGTAGTAGAGGTGGGTGTCATCTGCATGTGAACTCCAAACTCCAGATAACCTCTCCCAGCAGTTTCATGTATATGTTGAACAGCATGGGGGACAAAATGGAACCTCACAGGACAATGGCCAGGGGTTCAAACAGGAGCCAACCAGCACCACCTTCTGGATACGGCCCTCCAGGAAGGACCAGAGCCACTGTAAAACACTGCCTCCCATCCCAGCGAGATGACCCAGAAGGAAACCATGGTCAATCATATCAAAAGCTGCTGAGAAATCCAGGAGAACCAAGAGGGACACACTCCCCCTTTATAACTCTCTGCGTAGGTCATTCATCAAGGTGACCAAAACTGTCTCTGTTCCATAGTCAGGCCTAGATAATCCAGGTAATCTATCTCATCCAGAAATCCCTGGAGTTGGAAGGCCACCACACACTCCAAGACCTTACTCAGAAAAGGGGAGGTTGGATACTGGCCGGTAATTATCCACTATAGAGGGATTCAGGGATGGCTTTTAAAATATAGGCCTCACAACTGCCTCTGTTCCAAAGACGCATTAAATATAGCCCTTCACTCACTTTGCCAGTCCCCCTCTGGCCTGTTTGATCAGGACAAGGACCTAAAATACACGTGGTAGCTCTCACCTTGCCAAAAATCCTGTCCACATCCTCAGATCTTAGAGCATGGCCAAGCTCATATAGGTCTCATATGTGCAGCTATTTGACTTGTGGTAGCCCCCCCCCCCCCAGCCTTTGACTGCTCCCAACTTCTGTTGAATTGGCCATCTTACTCAATCACTGTGATTAGAAATTGCAAACTCTAATGTGTGCTGAATGTGTGGCAACGAAAAATGGCAGCTTTTGCTCTTGGCAAACAAACCAGACACCCTGTTCACCATGATGAGGGAGCTGTCATGAATTGTAGACATATGCATCTGAGCAATGGAGTTCTACAATGGCATAATCCCACAGTTAAGCAAATAGTTTTCACTAATGCGATATCATGAAGCTGCATGTTTTCTGTCCTGTCAAGTTCATATAAGAGTAGTTCAATTCTGCTGATTTCCAGGCAGAATTCAATGTGCCAGCTATGACCTTTGAAGTTTTACATGGCTTGAGTTCAGGCTATTTGAAAAACCCATATCTGTCTATATGAGCTTAGCCATGCTCTAAGATCTACAGCAGAAGGTTTTCTTTCAGTCCTACCACAATTCCAGGCACTTCTGGAGAAGACATAATAAAGAGACTTCTTGGTGGCTGCTTTTATGTTATGAAGTTCCCTTCCCCAGGAGGCCCAGTTGGCTCTCTCTTTGCTTTATTATTTCCCTCACTGTGTCACCAGGAGAATGCAAGTTGGAGAAGTCAGCTTTCAGGGCTTAAGCAAATGGAAAAAACCCTCAAGGTAGAACTTTCCAAGCATGTGATCAAGAAGAACTAATTACCTCAAGATTCTGCCTTTCTTAGCTGTGGTTTAGATTTGTCAGATCTTAAAATGTAGGGCCTGTTGTAGAGATGCATGAAAATGCCATGAGTTGCGGTGCATGGTACATCTCAAGGCCATATTGTTATTGCCTCTGAGAGCACTTAATTGATCCACAGCATCCTTGGGTTCCTATAGATTATATGGATCTATAGAGGCCTTTCTTATGAAAATAAGAATGGCTGAAAACAAGTACCAATCAATTGGATGACCATAACCTTGAACATTCTTATTTAGTGTTCCATTTTCATGCAGTCTGGCAATTGAAACAATCCTCTGAATGGCAGATTATTGTTTTTAACTCACTTGAGCGATTTGCTAGCCTTCCTAATTGGGCTAAAGGGGCCTTTGTTTATGGATGAATGTGTTAGGGCACATTTTACCTGCAAAATGTGTATTTAATGTTTCTTATTCATGTACCCGAAGTTCCCAAGGTGGTGATCAGTTGAACATAATTGATTTGTTTTAGGGATGGGTGCCCTTGGGATCCGCTTGCTGTGAGACGTGAAGTCCTGCACAGCGAGTAGCCCCATGCCAGCTAAAACCGTAATGGTGTCTCCAACTTTAATAAAAAAAGGATTGAAACGATTGCTAAGTGTTTTCTGAGTGATAAAGCTGTATGCCAGGAGCACAGTAATATATTACTGCCATTAAAGAAATTATGGAAAATAGTAATTGTGGCCATTGTTATCGCTATCTTGTCCTTCAATGTGCCTTTAAACAATCCATCACACTGATAAGGCTGAAAAAAACTCTTGGCACTTTGTAAATATCTCTGCTCCCCCTCCCTCTCTTTCGGTTTCAACACATGGCATGAGGCTGCATTTCTTTCAAATTAATTTTGTGGTAGAATCACCTTCCTTCATCCCTCTCTCGTAAATGTTGGATCTCTCCCTGCAGGACAAAAGCAGAAGGTTTCTGCCACTCTTGTCTCCTTTAGTTGATAAATCTGTAGAAAAAATAGCCATCCTTTATATGAACAAAAGAAACTCTGAACGAGGTAATGCCAAGGCTCCATAGGCGGGGGATTTATTTTGGTGTATCAATGCATCTTTGATACACTTGAACAAGCCAGATGGGCTTGTAGAGGGTGGCAGCCAGTTTTAGCTTAGCCTAGGGTGGTAGAAGTCAGCAGAGAAAGCTTTGTATTTCTGCCAGCTGTGGGCAAGATGCTAATGTTCAATAAAGCGGACATGTAATCTTGCTAAGAAGGAATTATTTGCTTCTTTAACATGTATTTTTGGAGAATGATTGCTGAAAAGAACAGAGTCAGTAGAAAAGACCTATAACTTTTTGTGTGTGTCAGAAGTAACCTGAGAAACTGCAAGTTGCTTCTGGTGTGAGAGAATTGGCTGTCTGCAAGGATGTTACCTAGGGGACGTCCAGATGTTTTGATGGGAGGCTTCTTGTGGGAGGCTTCTCTCATGTCCCCACATGGGGAGCTGGAGCTGACAGAGGGAGCTCATTTGTGCTCTTCCCGGATTCAAACCTCCAACCTGTTGGTCTTCAGTCCTGCCGGCACAAGGGTTTAACCCATTGCGCCACTGGGGGCTCCTATAAACATTTGCCGATCAATTCGTAGTCCATTGTGATAATGCTGTTTGTAGAGGAACAACTGGCTTACTTTGGGAAGCAACGGGCTAGAGGGAAAGACTAACATTACCCCACTATCCTCCTTTTGGATAATATTAAAGAGACGATCAAGTGGACTTTAATGCACTTTTAATTGAAAAACTATTACTATAATATTTTATTCCTTTGGGTGTGTGTCTGTGAAATGAGAGCAATGCAGATGATGGAACACTAAAGTAATGCACTCCGAAAGACTAAATCCTGAAGGGAGACCGGCTGTCATGTTCTTCGTCAGCTGAACAGCTTAATGAAAACCAAGGCCACAATCCAACTTAGAATTAAGTGTGCTTAAACCCATTGAAATCAATGAGCTTAGGCATACTTAACTCTTTGTTGGATTGTGGCCCAAGTGCTTTTGAGGGATTATTCAAGTCGAGAGTTTTCAATATAGTAAACCCAGGGCAACCTATAGACCGGTCTTATGGGATAGAGACATGGAGTTGATCAATGAGAAGCAGAATCAATGGCAAGCTAGAGATTGCACTACGAAATCTGTATATGGGTTGGGTAGAACTGAAAGGGCAGGAGGCAGAAGATAGAAGGTCAAGCTAAAATGTATTAAAGTTGACCGACTATGGAAGCTGAAACAGAGAAGGAGACAGGGAGACAACAAGGGAATTGGTTAACTGATCAGCAGAAATATTTGAAGCAAGAATGTCGAGTCACACTAGTACAGGAAGATTCTGGGGAAAGCAGTGGTCTGGTTCTCAAGCATTTATAGCAGGCATGGGCAAACTTTTCAGAAAGTGGACCACATACCGAGCCTGGGTGGCCAGGCCAGCCATGCCTAAATGGGGGTGGGGGTTGATGCGGGGTGTATGTGGGAGGGAGGCCAGGGGGTAGTTGACACAGGAAAACCATAGCTGGGCAAGGCTCTTGGCAGGGCCCTGCACAGCCCTGTGTGTGCCCAGGATGCTCCTCTTCGCTGGAGGATGTGGCGGCCCACTATGTCCTCCCGTGAAGAGGAACCTTGACATGTGACTGTGCAAGGCTCTTGGGAGGGCTTCGCACAGCCGCATGTGTGTGCAGGGTGCTCCTCTTTGAGCTCTGAGCAGTTGTATGTGGCCCAGGGCTATGCCATCCAGCTGGGTCCCAGGCCGGGGCCGGAGGCAAGACCTCAAAGGTTTCATAGAGAAGTGAAGTGAGAAGGAATTACTTGCCTACTGGATAGCAGCCACGTGTGTTGGGACAGTGGTGACAGAGAAATGTTAGGACCTGGGGAAAGAGCAACACTTCTTCCTTTACTCTGTGGTCTGGAGAGACTTACAAATGTCACTGCAAAGATCTGTAGACTCACACAGGGAATCCCATCTGATTCCCCTCCCATCCACACTGCCAAATTATAGCAGTTTGACATCACTTTTACAGACATACCTCTATTCTATAGAATCCCAAGATTTATAGTTCATTGTAGCACCAGAGTTCCCTGCCAGAGAAGGTTAAATACCTCACAAGACTATGATTTTCATGTATAGGTAAAGGTAAGGTAAAAGTTTTCCCCTGACATTCAGTCCAGTCATGTCTGACTCTGAGGGTTGGTGTTCATCTTCATTTCAAAGCTGAAGAGCCAGCATTGTCCGTAGACACCTCCAAGGTCATGTGTCCGGCATGACTGCATGAAGCCCCATTACCACGCTGCCAGAGTGGTACCTATTGATCTAGTCACATTTGCATGTTTTCGAACTGCTAGGTTGGCAGACACTGGGGCTAACAACGAGAGATGGTTCGAACCCTTGACCTTTCAGTCAACCAGTTCAGCAGCTCAGCACTTTAACACTTTAATCCTTTCTTATCTGAAATTCACAATATTTTGGGCTTCCAGTTGAAGCATTTAATAGAATTGCTCTGGAGGACATAGTGAGATCTAGATAAATGTTCTCTGTAAGCCTCCAGAGTGATTCTGTGGTCAACTTCTGTTGAAACATCTGGTAGAAGTTGGCCATGGAATTGCACTGGAGGCCTAGAGATAAAATTACTCTAGGCTTTGCTAGGTTCTTTGACGTGACTCTGTGGTATTCAATACTTTTTGTGTATAAAGCAAACTGTGTTTAATGAACTCTTGTAATTAATGGGCCTACTGTAAATCAATACCATCCACAAATTCATAGAATCTGTAGGTAAATGTGGTTGAAATTGTAAACAAGACAAGAGCTATGGAAGTGCCTGGTGGCCCACAAAACAGCCATTCTCTACACTCCCTCTCCATCCATTTCATATATTTTCTTTTACATATTCGGGTGAAAGCTACATTTCTTCCTCCCCAAACCTTCAGTCAGGCCCACTGAAAGGGTGTATTAGGGATGGAGAAATGAACATCTTTCACATTCAGTTGTGTTGCCTTTCCTCCAAATCCCCTGCAGACAGTATTAGTTTCATATTAGGTTTTATTTCTTCTTCTTGAGAGAGAAAGCATGTACATTAAAATATGTGCATTTTCCAATTGGCTCAAGTGTATTTCTGCAAAAAAATTTCAATTTATATTTTTAAAATGTATGAATGGTTTTGCTCATATTTTATGTTACAGAAACAATACCAAAAGCCTCACAAATGTGTGCATTTCTGGGATATGGTACACTTTTTCTTAGGAAAAACCTTGAGAGAAGCAAAGTAAATGTTTTTGATGAGAATCCTGACCAGAACTAAATTATTTTCTGTTCCTGCCAGGGACAGCATGGGGAATAGGAGCAGAGTGAATGGTTGTTGTTGTTTTTTTTTTTTTTTAAAAAAAAAATCAAACTTACCTGAAGTGAGAATGGCCGTGATTTTGCATTAAGCTATTTGGAGCATAATTCTCTGTGCAGCTCCATCCTTCCCCAGCAACCATCAAGTTTTGGGGGTCTATGAAGATGACCAGGCAATGCCAGGCTACAATTTTGTACAAAAAAAAATAAAGATACATCAGGTCATTCTCCCAGATGTACATGGTTGTTGTAGGCTTTTCAGGCTGTATGGTCATGTTTTAGAAGCATTCACAACCTCACAACCTCTGAGGATGCTTGCCACAGGTGCAGGCGAAAGGTCAGGAGAGAATGCTTCTAGAACATGGCGATACAGCCCGAAAAACCTACAACAACCCAGTGATTCTGTCCATGAAAGCCTTCAACAATACAATCTCATTTATCTTTCCCTAGCTGCAAATGTGCCACTGGTTATTTGCCTCTCAAAGACATGAAAGACAACTTTCTTAGAGCCGTCGCAAACTCTGTTCCTGCGGGAGCAAACCTTGCTAGCATGTCCCTGACGTCATGAGACTCCGCCTCTCGCCCCGCCCCTTTCTCCGCCTCTTTCTCCTTGCCAGCGTGGTTTTTCCTTTGCTAGGGCAGCATTGCCAGCATACTCTCTCAGTTGGCAGAATTCAACTGAGAGAAAATGCGGGCAATGCTGCCCTAGCAAAGGAAAAACCACGCTGGCAAAGAGAAAGGGGCGGAGAAAGGGGCGGGGTGAGAGGCGCAGGCTCATGATGTCAGGGACGTGCTAGCAAGGTTTGCTCCCGCAGGAACAGAGTTTGCGACGGCTCTTAAAGACAGCTACACAACACCCCTCTGTAATCTGGGAACAGTTGTGCCAACAGAAATTGCTCAGTGCAAAATTGTGAAAATTTGATTTCATTTTTTTTAAAATAAGAATTTCCCCAAATTCACAGATTGTTCATAAATATTTATTTATTTCAGGTATACTCCGCCTTTCTCACCCCGCAGGGGACTCAAGGCAGCTTCCAGATTCCGGCAAATTCAGTGCTGCATATAAACATATCAATAAAAACATACCTCAGCAAACTATAAAAACAATAAAAACAGATAAGTAAATAAAACACATAGAACAATAAAACAGGTTAAAAAACATATAAAGTGCCAAGCCTTGATTCCATTCTTATTGATTGATCCATAATCCTTATTTAGACTGCGTCGAAATCCCTAAATCTTATTCTCCAAATGCCTGTGTACAGAGCCAGGTCTGAGGATGCTTTTTTTCAGAGCTTTTTTTTCTGGTGGCACAATGGGTTCAACCTTGTGCTGGCAGGCCTGAAGTCCGACAGGTTGCAGGTTCAAATCTGAGCACGGATGAGCTCCCTCTATTAGGTCCGGCTCCCCGTGCGGGGACATAAGAGAAGCTTCCCACAAGGATGACAAAAATCAAAAACATTTGGGCATCCCCTGGGCAACGTCCTTACCAATGGCCAATTCTCTCACTCCAGAAGCAACTTGCAGTTTCTCAAGTCACTCCTGACATAAAAAAAAGCTTTTTCCGAAGATGAGAAGGGATGGGGCTTGCCTGATGTCACTGGGGAGGAAGTTCCACAGCCAAGGGGCCACCACTAAGAAGGCTCTCTCTTTCTTCCCCACCAGTTGCACTTGTGAAGGGGGTGAGACTGAGAGCATGACCTCCCCAGCAGATCTTAAAGCTCTCGGCTCTTAAAGGGAGATGTGTTCAGACATTCAAGTTGGACCAGAACTGTTTAGGGCTTTATAGGCCAAAGCCAGCACTTTGAATTGGGCCCGGTAGCAAACCAGTAGCTAGTGGAGCTGATGCAACAGAGGAGTTGTATGATCCATGTACACCGCTCCAGTGAGAACCCAGCTGTCGCCTGTTGGACTACTTGAAGCTTCCGGACAGTCTTCAAAGGCAACCCCATGTAGAGTGTGTTGCAGTAGTCTATTTGAGATGTAACAAGAGCATGGACCACCAGACAAGAGCATCGTCCAAATAAACATGGACCATATTTGGCAAGTTATTTCCAAATATGATGGCAAGAACTTAAACTTTTAAAACAAATCAGACATAGAAATAAGTCCATATGGGAGACTTTGCTTCTTCAAGGGAAGGGAAGGTGAGCCTGATCATTAATTTGGATGAAGCCGCATTGAGAGTCTTATGTCGGATGAGTCTGTGTATATATATGCCTGCCCATTCGTATAAAAGGATATAGGATATCATAGGTCTAGAATTTTATCTCATCCAGCAGAAATCTTCTTAAGTTCTTAAGAAGCTTTTACTGGAAACAAAAATAGTACTGAACAAGCGGTAGAAAGGGGAGGCAAGAAACATTGGGGCGAAAGGAGGGGAAAAAAAATCAAATACAGGTGGAAAAAAACCTCTGGGAAGCAAAACCTTTCTAGGAAAATAAAAACATCTCCCCTGAAACATTCCTGCCTTTTCAAAAGCATACATTCTATCCTGAAAAAAAAATATGGACCCCACCTGTGATCTCTATTTTAGGTCGAACACAGATGTATAGCATATTGAAACAATATCAGGGGTTATTGGTCTCTACTATTGATGCGGATTGTTGTTGCTAAGAGCAATAGGGGTAATAATAATGTCCCAGCAGCTAAGAATGGCAGCTCTGCTAACCAAGCACCCCAGGCAGCCGACCCAATCTGTGCCTCTCGGATAGCAAAAGGGAAACAGCAGACAAAAATTACCTCGACACCAAGTTAAATGAGTGCCGGCAAGCTTTCTCTCTTGCTCCCTCTCCCCCCACTTTCACCACAGTACTTACCTGAAATTAGCTGTGGTCGGCGTTTCGCAGAGGTGAAGCCGGTTGCGATTATGAATGCACTTTTTGTTTGTCTTTTCACTGTTGAAATCCTGTCAGTGAGGAGAAGTGATAATAGCATGCTATTAAGTTCCTTTCTGTATAATGTAATTCAGGAGTCAGGAGGCTGTTTGGTCATTTATGCCTTTGAACAGCTCAGAATAATTTTCAGTTATTATCTTCCATTTTAAAGAGCCTGTTTCAAATATCAATATACAGACTCCCCCTGTCTCTGCCTTTCCTATCACTTCACGCTGTTTTATGATTTCCTGGCATCTATTATTCTTGTGTGTGCTGAATTTTCAGGGATTTCGTTTCTAAAGAGCCTACAATTCTACACTGCCTTCTCCCTAGTCACCTTTTTATATTGACTGTAGTCAGGGACTAATATTTATTTAGCATCTGTAAACTGAACCCAGCTCTTCATACATCCTGAAGATTGACTCAATACCATGGCCTGTGATGGCTGAAAATGCTGGTTTAGAGCTTTAAAACATCAGCAAAGGAGGCCCAGCTTGTCGGTTCCTGTCAAGCAAAGCATCCAGGCTTAGAACAGATTTAACAGGAATTATATTTACCACCATCCTTATTTATTTATTTATTTATTTACCACATTTGTATACCGCCTTTCTCAGCCAGAGGCAACTCAAGGCAGTTCACAGCGATTCTATGCCATAACAAATATCAAATTACAGTTAAAACAATTATAAAAACAATTCAACATTTAAAATGTAATATAAAAAGCAAATATATCTGTAAAAACAAGATCCTCAGCATCTCCTTACTAAAATCGTTGTCCAGTTTAATCGTCAGTCATTCCAGTTTAATCGTCAGTTTACGTCTAATTATGCTCCAGTAGAAAAAGCTTGCTTGAAGAGCCAGGTCTTAACCATTTTGCAGAATGTTAGAAGGGAGGGAGCCGATCTTATATCCCTGGGGAGGGTGTTCCATAGCTGAGGGGCCACCACTGAGAAGGCCCTGTCTCTCATCCCCGCCAAATGCATCTGCGAGGAAGGCGGGAACGAAAGTAGGGCCTCCCCAGATGATCTTAAAATCCTAGATGGTTCATAAGGAGATATACGTTCAGATAGGTAAGCCGAACCGGAATCATTTCGGGCTTTATAGGCTAAAGCCAGCCCTTTCAACTGTGCTCGGTAGCAGACTTTGCCATCTGATAGCTATTAAAATGTTTGTTTTACCATTTAATACTATTCCCTTTTGTTATTTATCAAAAGAGGACATGAGACAAGCTCTCCAATCCAAAGAACCACAAGTTCTCCAATCCAATGAACTGAACCATGTATTTTAAAATATATATGTATAAGACTGGGCTGTGGTGCAGCTACTTAGTAGCCAGCTACATTAAATCACTACTGACCGAGAGGTCATGAGTTTGAAGCCAGCCAGGGTTGGAGTGAGCTCCTGATCATTAATAGTCTAGTGCAGCCTGAAAGGCAGTTGCAGTGGCAAGTAGGAAATTTACATACCGTTTATGCAGGGAGGCTAATTTAACTAATTTATGACACCATAAAACCTTCCAGTAGCATTTGTAAGAATGAGAAAGTACTCCATCAAGGATTTCGTGTCACGAGTGGACAGTGAAGTGACAGCTCCTCTTGTGGCCGGATTTGAGAATACCCTCATGAAGCTAGAAAGCTGTAATGTTAAATTCCCTCTGTGTCTGTCTAAATATGTTGTATGTCTATGGCATGGAGTCTTTGACATGTATATGTGCATTGTAATCCGTCCTGAGTCCCCTGTGGGGTGAGAAGGGTGGAATAGAAATACTATAAAATAAATAAATAAATAAATAAATAAATAAATCTTACTTCTGAGTGGAAATTGGTTCCAGTCCAGCTTACCTATCCAAATACATCTCCCGTTATGAGCCAGCTAGAACACTAAGATCTGCCTGGGAGGTTCTGCTCTCGATGCCTCTGCCTTCATAGATGTGATTGGTGGGGACAAGAGACAGGGCCTTCTTGGTTGTGGACCCTCAGCTGTGGAACTCCTCCCCAGTGAGATTAGATCAGCCCCCTCCTCCTGGCATTTAGGAAACAACTTAAGATGTGGCTATTCAAGCAGGCATTCAGCGAATGACAGAAATAAAGAAATATGGAAGTAGTTAAGACACCGGGATAGATGCAAGGCCTAAAAGTTTTATGTTGTGTTTGTGATTGCTGTGATTTGTGATTTAATGGTTTTAATTTATTGCCATTTGTTGTTGATTTGAAATGTGATGTTTATTCATGTAAGGCACTGAATTTTGCCATTGATTATGTTGTGAACCACTTTGAGCCCCCCAGAGAAAAGCAGTATATAAATGCAATAAATAAATACCTGGAATACTTCCAATTTTGGGCACCACGGTTCAGGAAGGATATGGACAAGCTGGAAGGTGTCCAGAGAAGAACGACCAACATAATCAAAAGTCTGGAAGCCAAGCCCTACAAGGACAACCTTTGGGAGCTGGGTAGGTTTAGCTTGGAGAAAGGAAGGCTAAGAGGGGACATGATAGCCATGTTTAAATATCTGACAGGATGTCACATTGAGAGTGGGGCAAACTTGTTTTCTGTTGTCCTGGAGACTTACGAGCTCTTCACACTTACCTTCAAGTTGCTCCATTTCTCAGGCAATACTGCGGGGCAGTGCCCTGCGCACCCTCCCTCCTTTCCCCATCACAAGGATGGAATGGAACAAGGCGTGTTAGCACCCTGTCCCCATCAGATGAGGGAAAGGGCCTAAAGTATGGGTAGCTCCATTGGTGGGGTTAAATGAGGGAGTAGAGAATCCTGGTCTTGGCAATGACCCCCCCTCCCAAAAGAGGGGGTGGGGTCATGCAACCATTTAGTTAGATTTACATCTGCATTTGACAATAACAAACATGTCCATGTCAAAAATGCTTTCTATATGAATAATGGAAAAGAATAATTAGACATCATTGTAATTTTTGAGGGCTCTTTGTGTTGTAGCTTGTTGAGGCTAAGTAGATTTGATGACACAGAGTCTCCTTTATACCCTTTTAATCCCTTTCTGGAAGAGTGGGAGGAGATTCACATATGCAAAGTTCCTGCCACTCTCTACTGGGTACTGCTTGAAGAAAAAGAATGCACTCTTGAATTCATCATAGCTAGTGTTTGTTCCTGCAAATGTCTTCAGTATGCATGACCGGCTGCTTACACACAAGTCTGACTCAACCAGTGCAAAGGAGAAAACACTCAGAGATATTAATATGTGCTGAAGGATGCCCTGACTCAGAGATGGGGGATGACTTAATAGTATGAGTCATCCTGGAAATTTAATAGATATCAGAGGATGATTGTGAAGAGGGTCATAGATCGGTGGTGGAGCACGTGGTCTGCATCCAGAAAATTCTAGGTTTCACATTTTTAACATGAATCATAAATACATGTGCACACTTAAGAGGAATATAATTTTTAATACTAAACAATAATCACTGAATACCAAGCCAGTGAATTTGCACACAATACACTTATGATGCACATAATAAAATTAAAAAGCCAGAGCAAATTGACTTCTGGTTTCCTTAGGAGGCCATATGGAAATAGAACAACATTTCAACTTGATTGAAGTGTAGTTTACAGATTTTAAGTTTGTTAACCTGTTTTAAAAACAACTATGTCTAATGTTAAATTTTTCAGTGACGTGTAGTAAGTGGCATTCCTGTGGCTCCTCTACTAAGCATCAACATTTATCTCCCAAAATCCTGCTTCATGAGTCTGGCATGGCATTTTAAAGAAAAATAATTAAAAATAGCAAAATATCTTTGCTTTTCTTGTCATTTTGCCTTCATAATATTCTTGGCTTTTGACATTGCATTACTGCTAGTATTCTAAGTTTCGGGCTTCCACGATGGAGAGTACTGAGATTGGGAGGAAAGCCCAGCATTTCCAGTGGTGTCTAGTTAAGAGCAGTGCCTTAACTAATTTATGACACCATAAAACCAGAGTAGTGGGATTGGAGGGGAAAGCCCAGTACCCCCAAAGTGTGTCTAGTAAGTGCTTCATGTTTACTCTAGAGTAGCAGGATTGGAGGGGAATATCCAGTATTTCCAAAACCTTTCCAATTTTTTTTTAATGAAGTGGGTGGGAACTGTACTTGCTTGTGTTATAAATCTGAAAATTGATGATTTCAGGAGAAAGGGCAAGAAAGAATGAGATCTGAGAAACAGTATGTAATGAGATCTGAGAAACAATATGATTTGCTTCTAATGCAACAGGACATAACATCACGGTAATATGACACCTCCCCCCCCCCCCCCCCACACACACATCCTTCGCATCAGAAAGGGAGAAAGTGAAATCATAGCAGCTGCTTTCTGGTTCTGAATGAATTTCTCCTCTTTTCCTTGCTCTGACCATGGTCTCTTTAGATGAGTTATATGTTGAGCTCGATGTATCATTACATTATTTGCTCATGCTTTTGTGGAGTGGCTGCTTCAGTGTGCACGGTTAATGGATATGTTTCTGCCCTGGAATAGCCCCCAGGAAAGAAAGCAAAGAGTCTCCTTAACAGATGCAACTTGAACACCAGCCTATACTGCAGGCATGAAAACAGATGTCTTCAAGTGAATTCTGCAAAAAACCCCAAAACCCAAACACCATCCAGAACTGATCCATGAAAAAAAAAAACCTACTGAGAAAAAATGGTCTCTGCTGTATGTGCCTGAACAAGGCAATCCTGGAAAAAAAGAGTTTTATTTCATTACATTAATTGGAAATGAACCCTGAATGATCAGACTAAATGTTGCCTCCAAGTCCTGGAAAATTCTTTGCTATCTACAAGTAAAGGCAAGGGGAGCAAAAGCTCAACACTGATCTGGTTCTCTGCATATCAAGCCTGACATTGCTTTTTTTTTGGAAAACTCCTTTACACTCTTCATTTCTCACTTGCTCTCTTTCTACCCAAGAGACAAGCAATATTTCCTCAGCAGACTAGAAACTTCATACTGAATAGGTCCCACATTAACTCCTCATGCAAATTAAAGTTTTGGGAGAAAATGACTGGCAGAAAGGGCACACAATTTCTTACGCTGTACTTGACAACCACAGGAAAGAAATTGTGCATCCAGACTGCCAGACTTGCCATCCCAAACTTTAATCTGCATGTTGAAGGCTCACAGGAATTAAAGAGTGTTTATCCAACAGCAAATGCTTTGTTGTAAATGTTAAAAAGATATCAATAATTTCTGGTTTCAGTTTATTTGCCTATCTTCAAGAAATAAAGCAGGTTATAATTATATCAATAAAAATTTCCATTGCCTAATATTATTTTGGTTCACAAAAGTAAGCAGATTAATAGAATTCAGAAACAACGGTTTATTTCTCAGATTGAAACTTGATGCAAAATTCTAGCTGCTGGATAAAGCTTCCTACAAGGCATCCAATGTTATTTTTCCAGAAAGAATTGACTAGGGATGCCTTGACCTTGTAAAGTTAATGCAGTTTGACAACACTTTAACTGCAATGGGCCAATGCTATTGATTCACAGGACATGTAATTTGGAGAATCACCAGCTCTTTGGCAAAGAAGGCTGAAATCCTTGTAAAGCTACAAGTGCCATAGTTCCATAGTATTGAATCAAGATAGTTAAAGTAGTGTCAAACCATGAATTCTACACTGTAGATGCACCCTAAGTCCTCCAGTGTAAGTGCATAGTCAACTTTTGGCAGAGGTTGACCATAAAGCCACACTGGAAGACCTTGAGATTCCTAAACAGATCATATTAATCAAAGCTGTGAATAATCAAATTTGTAAAAGTTAAACTCACAAATGTGGAGTGCTACCTGCAGCACTCAGAGTTCTGAATGGATAATAAGTGGGAAATGCAAGTTCACCAATTAGGACTAAGGTTGGAGAATTGATTGCACTGGGTTGGTAGTTCTTGGTCATGGAAGCAAATGTTACTGGAAAAGGGCATTGTTGCTTGTGAGAAAGGGCTACCATCTGCATGCTTCAATTTGCAAGTATGGCTGGAAAAGATATTTGTTCTTTCTGGTGTGGCCTTGCCCATGTTACCAAAAGTCAGAGGAAAGCCCTAATTCTGGCTCAGAATTCAGTCTTTTCCCTGACTTAGGGCCAGTGAGGACAGTTGGGGCAGTTTCCAAGTGGAACTGGCTATGTCTGTCCTGACTGTCATCTCATGCAGTACTCTTTTCCCCTCACCCAATGTGTCACAGGGGTTTATGGCTCTGACATGACACTTACCTATCCCTGCTGGTCACTTTCATGTCAGCCAGAGCATCAAGGAGCACTGGAAAGGAAGCGATGCCCTGTTGCTCTGGCTGATGTGAGGGCAAGCAACGAGAAAAAGGTAGGTGCTGTGTTGCAGCCAGAAAACACCCACAATGAGATGTTTTTCCCTTTCCTCTATGGCAGCTGGGGCAATCCTTGAGTGGGCTCTTTTCAGGCCTGATTAAGCATCTAGCACAGAGGTCCTCAAACTAAGGCCCAGGGGCTGGATACAGCCCTCCAAGGTCATTTACCCGGCCCTCGTTCAGGGTCAACCTAAGTCTGAAATTACTTGAAAGCACACAATAACAACAACAATCCTATCACATCAGCCAAAAGCAGACCCACACTTCCCATTGAAATACTAATAAGTTTATATTTATTTAAATTGTTCTTCATTTTAATTATTGTATTGTTTAAAGTGTTTTTTGCACTACAAATAATATATGTTCAGTGTGCATAGGAATTCATTCATGTTTTTTTTTCAAATTATAATCCGGTCCTCCAACAGTTTGAGGGACTGTGACCTGGCTCGCTGCTTAAAAAGTTTAAGAAACCCTGATCTAGCACATCAGATCAGACCCATTTTAAGGGTCAGCATGGATATGACCTATGTCATTGCTTCATATGCCTTTATATGGTATGTACAATAAAAAGCAAACATGCAGCCCATTTACAAATATGCAATGTGTGTCCCTGGACACCATAGCACAGTGATTCACATTTCGTCCTGACAGTCCACGTTGGCATTCAGTTTGCATGGCACTTGTTTTGCTTGCCATCTTCCTGGATGCTTGTTCTATTCAGATGCAGTATAACTAATGCCACTCGTATCTTCATATCTCTACTTGTTCAGCCAATCACATGATAAGAGATGGAGAAAGAGAGACCTTGGAGTGTGTGGGAGAACCAGAGGATTTTAATCAGGCCTGTTTATGGCAGTTGGCCAATTGGTTGATGGGATTATCTATCCCTAGCATGAAACGATAATCTTCAGAGGAACAGACTAGAAGGAGGTGGCAGTGCAGTTAATCTCTCTTAAGCAAGGACAGCACCATAGTGGGAAATGGGGGGAGGGCATGCGGATCTAAGAAACAGAACTGTGTTTAAGAGGAGATGACATGGGTGAAAAACTAAAGCACAGAACCATGTAGGAAACCTAAGGACACTCTTTGTGAACAAAGTCCTTTACACTCTCTAATTTGCATCACTCCAGTCTCAACCATTTTCACTGAAACAGCAGTCAAGGATCTCTTCTCCCTTTGTCATCACACTGAGTGGTCTTCTATTGTGTTAATGTGTGACATTTTGTCCTAATTATGGAGATATGAAGCATTCGGCACAGGAATAGTTCTAGCTTTGGGCAGAGAGAAGTGGATATCAAGTTATCTTGCTGTCCTCAAGTGTTTACACGAAAAGTTGTTCCATCATCAATGATGAAATAGGATTCAACTGCTAGTCCGGTTAGCTTTTGAATACGTAAACTTGTGAGGACTGGTACCATCTTGGCCTACATTTCAGGTGGCAAATTGTGCATGTCAGCCTTGCTTCAGCACATTATGCAGAACACAGGTGGAAGTCCTATGACCCTCCAGATGTTCAGATGTCATCTGACTGCAAGTCCCAGTCATCTAGCAAGCATAGTGGTGAAAATTGCTGGGAATCATGGCCCAAGAACATTTAGAAAGTCCAACTCTTTATGTAGTGTCAATTATTTCTGTCCTCTGCTTCAAGGGATCTAGCAGGACTTCTGAAATGCCCAAAGATGCTTATAGAACAGTGTTTCTCAACCTGGGGGTTGGGACCCCAGGGGGTGGGGGGCTCACAAGGGGGTTTCAGAGAGGTCACCAAAGACTATCAGAAAACACATATTCCTGATGGTCTTAGGAACCCTTTTGGCAGAGAAGGCTGAAGATCTCTCTCCCTGTCCTTTTCGTCCTTTTTGGTGTTGGTGAACTACAACTTCCACAATTCAAAAACACCCCCCCCCCACCCCACCAGTATTCAATATTGGCCATGTAGGTAGTGTGCCAAGTTTGGTGCAGATCCATTGTGGGCTGGGTTCAGAGTGCTCTTTGACTGAAGGTGAATTATAAATCCCAGCAACTACAACACCCAAATGTCAAGATTTATTTCCCCAAAACTCCACCAGTGTTCACATTTGGGCATATTGAGTATTTGTGCAAAGTTTGGTCCAGATCCATCATTGTTTGAGTCCACAGTGCTCTCTGGATGTAGGTGAACTACAACTCCAAAACACAAAGTCAATGTCCACCAACCCTTCCAGTATTTTCTGTTGGTCATGGGAGTTCTGTGTGCCAAGTTTGGTTAAATCTATTATTGGTGGAGTTCAGAATGCTCTTTGATTTTAGGTGAACTATAAATCTTAGCAACTACAACTCCCAAATGACAAAATCAATCCCCGACTCCACCAGCATTCAAATTTGGGTATATCGGGTATTTGTGACAAATTTGGTCCAGTGAATGAAAATACATCTTGCATATCAGATATTTCCATTACAATTCATAACAGTAGCAAAATTATAGTTATGAAATAGCAATGAAAATAATGTTATGGTTGGGAATCACCACAACATGAGGAACAGTATTAAGGGGTCACAGCATTAGGAAGGTTAAGAACCACTGATATAGAATATGAAGACATTTCCGTATGCTGCATACATCTTCCAAAATGAACCTCACTGGCATCTGCCACATTTGCAGACATACATATCCTGCCTGCCATAAAGGTGTAAAAGATAAGAACCATCGAATGGGGGTGGGGATAATGGTGACCTTAGTTCATTAGTAATACACACCCAACCTTTTAAGCACTCAAGTTCACAGCCTGGATGAAAGATCTATCATTTTTTATTCCTCCCACATTCAGAAGTTTTTAATCCAAGATTCTGTCCATCTGAAATATGAAGAAATGTATGCATGTTAGTACTTTCTCTCTCTTTCTCTCTCGTAGATAGATAGACAGACAGACAGACAGATAGATAGAAACTGGAGTGGCCTTGTGTTTATCAATTATACTTATGACATTACAATTCACTTTTATAGTCATTGTGCCATTGCAACAACCAAAGGTGTGCCAAAATTCTCTCTTTTAAAACTTGCAGGCCTCATACCATTTCTAAGTTGCTGGTAATTGGGGTGGTGTATCACTGCCAACTGGAATGATGACATACACGGTCCTCTCCTGTCCCAGTATGCCCAGCTTTAAGGAAAGGTCTGGATGTATCATCCCCTCTGCTCTCCACCAACTTGAAAATGGTTGTGATGCAGGGAAGGAGGATGCTGTGTGACTTCAAAAGAACTGGTGTTTTGAGGTAGCATTGAAATATGTAGTTACATCTCCTGATTCAGGACTTTGGCCCTGAAATAACATTTTCACTCATCTCTAATTTGGCACAATGGATGGACCCCAAAGTACAAAGGGATTGGGGCATTATTTCCGTAGCCTGCATGCACACCTAGTGAAGATAATAAGACTTTTGTGTGAATCCAGAAGTTCTATATATTTAAAAAAGAGGGCAACATCTCTGGCTTAACAAAAGCCCCTGCCCCCTGCCTCATTTCCAGCCACACAGTTCCTTCTTTGAAGTCCGTGGGTCTTTTCTCTTATGCACTTATCTGATGCTGCCAGCAAAAAGGATAATTTCGACCAGCTGCAATGGTGCTATTTATGATATGGACGTCTGCCCACTAGACTAAAAACCCATTAGCTCATTTTGCAAGCCAATTCTGATGATAGGATTTATTTTTTAAACACTTGATATTGTAATTTCCACTTGACAGTGATACGTGCTTCTTTTACAATCACATATATTCTCTCCCATTTCAAAAGGTGAGGTTTACATTTAAAAAACACCCTGTCTCCTTATTGATATTTACAGATGCACCAAGTAAATGAGTGGGAGTCCTGCATTTTCTTATTTGAGACATGTCTGTAATGGAATCCAAGAATGAGCAGCTCCTAGTTTCTAAATAGCTACTTTACAGTGTGATATGTGAAAGCCCAGAATTAGCTTGAAAGAGTAATCATAGATGTGTGTGTCTCTGTGTGTGTATGAGAGAGAGACACTGTGTTTGTTTTTTGTATTTATATATCACATTTCCTCCTATGTGGTTGAGCTTTCCTTCAAAACAACATACATGACTGCCCTCATTACCACTTTATTTGCACAATACCCTTATTAGATAAGTTGTGCTGAGAGGGAGGATGCATCTACAGCAGTGGTTCCCAACCTGGTCAGCAGCCTCACCATTACTCCACAATTGCGATGAGAGTGACTGGTCTCTCAAAACCACCTTATAGTGCAAAGGCTTATTAAATATGGTTTTCTGTGGGTGAACAGGTGGCGACTACTGGATGGCATATACCCCCTCGATGGACTGTCACCTTGTCGTGGTGAGGGGGCTTGCGTGTTCCGATGAACCTGTAGGCACAACAACTGGAGTCGTGCACTCCCAGGAGTGGCTGCGGGGGAGGTTCCAGACCAAGCACAGTCCGAAGACCCAAAGACCTCAACGGCGGAGCAGGCGGAGGATAACATGGTACATGTTACAACGGCTGCGAAGGCGGAAGAAGGCTGCAACAGACTGAGAAGCCACGGTCATTGTGTTAAACTACATCACCAGTGGAACCTCACTCTGTGAAGTCTGTGTGTTGATCAGTTGTGCACTGACCTCCACACATTAAAAAAACTCACGCACAGGCGTCTTCCAAAGAAAATAAAAACAAACCAACCAAAGTCCCATGGCGATCAGCGAGTGGCGACGGGGGCAGGACTGTGAAATCTGGAAGCCCCTAGTCACAGACTGGCACATGGGCGGTGGGTACGGACTCAGTCGTTCTACCTCAAGGTCCGAGGCAGTTGAGTAGTTCGGCAGCTGTATCCGCGACTGAGCAGCCCTATTGAGGACCCACTCTGCTCACCCCACATGGGGAGGGGGCTAGAAAAGGTGCCCTAAACATAGTCTGCCTCACTTATCCCTGACTGGACAGCCGCGTCCAGTGGGGTCACCACCCTGCGGCCAAAAAAGAAAAATGAACTTCGGTACGTGGAACGTACGGACTCTGATGGACAACAGTGGCAGTCAACGCCCCGAACGCAGAACTGCCATCATTGCAAGGGAGCTGGGACACTTCAACATCGACATAGCAGCCCTTCAGGAGACCCGGAGAGCAGGAGAGGGACAGCTGAAGGAAGAAAAAGGAGGCTACACCTTCTTCTGGAAGAGACTGCCCGAAAAAGACCAAAGAATGCACGGAGTTGGCTTCGCCATCAGAAATGATCTGATGAAACATCTGTCCGGAGCACCCACTGGCATCAACGAACGACTCTCAACCCTCCGAATCGATCTTGCCAAAAACCAACGGGCAACCATCATAAGTGCCTATGCACCAACACTAGATGCTGACGAAGACATCAAGGAGAAATTCTACTGTCAGCTGGACACCGTCCTATCGGGGATACCTAAGGAGGACAAAATCATCCTCCTGGGGGACTTTAATGCAAGAGTCGGACGAGACATCGACCTGTGGCCAGGGACCATAGGAAAAGACGGGGTGGGAAACAGCAACTCAAATGGCATCCTGCTTCTCACCAAATGTGCGGAGCACAACCTTGTCATCACCAACACGCTCTTCCGCCAGAAAAACAAGTTCAAGACATCATGGAAGCACCCCCGGTCAAAGCATTGGCACCTCTTAGACTATGTAATCACACGCGCCAGAGACCACCGTGACGTGCTCCTCACAAGAGCCATGACAGGTGCTGACGACTGCTGGACTGACCACAGGCTAATTCGATCCTCGATGGCTATCAAGATCGCTCCCAAGCGCAGACTCCAAGGAAGGAAGACAAGGCGCAAAATGAACACCCAAGCCCTTCAGGAGCCCTCCAGACGAGCCCATCTCCAAACAGCACTCAAGGACCATCTACCCACAGTACACCCCGAAAATGTCGAGGAACATTGGAACAAACTGAAGACCTCCATCATCCAAGCCTGCAAAGAAACTATTGGATACCAAGCCAAGAAACATCAAGACTGGTTTGATGAAAATGACATCGAGATCCAACAGCTAATTGACAAGAAAAGGAAAGCCTTCCAAGCATGGCAGAGAGACATCAACTGTGCTGCTAAGAAAAAGATCTACGCCAGCGCAAAAGCTGAGGTCCAAAGAAGGACAAGAGAACTCAAGAACATCTGGTGGACAAAGAAGGCCGAAGAAATCCAACACCTGGCAGATACCCATAATGCTCAGGGATTTTTCAAAGCCACAAAGATCATCTACGGACCAAGAAACCATAGCATACAGCCTCTACGCTCATCAGATGGAACCAAACTCCTGAAGGACCAAAACTCAATTGCACTACGTTGGAAAGAACACTACCAAAGCCTCCTGAACCGCAGCTCCAATGTGGCCGAAGAGGTCCTCTCACAAATCCCACAACAACAAACCAGGGACGAGCTTGCAGCACTGCCTAGTTTGGAAGAAGTCAGCAATGCCATCAGCCAACAGAAGAATAACAAAGCCAGTGGACCAGATGGGATCCCTGCTGAAATCTTTAAAGAGGGAGGACCTGAGCTGACACACCAACTCCACCAGCTCATAGAAAAAGTGTGGGTGACCGAGAAAATCCCAGCAGATTTCAAGGACGCCACCATCATCACCCTCTTCAAAAAAGGGGAAAGAACAGACTGTGGAAACTATCGAGGTATCTCCCTTCTAACCTCCGCTGGGAAAATCCTCGCAAGAATCCTTGCAAACCGCCTTCTGCCCCTCAGAAGACACCCTCCCAGAATCCCAGAACGGCTTCCGCCCCTCCAGAGGAACAGTGGACATGATCTTCACAGCACGACAGCTCCAAGAAAAATGCAGGGAACAAAACCAACCTCTGTACATGGCATTCATCCACCTTGCAAAGGCATTCGACACAGTGAATCGCAGCGCTCTCTGGACCATCCTCCACAAAATCGGGTGCCCTAACAAATTTGTGAACATCCTGCGGCTCCTCCATGATGACATGATGGCAACAGTTTTGGACAGCAGTGGCTCCCAAAGTGACCCATTTAAAGTGGAATCCGGTGTCAAACAGGGATGTGTTATTGCCCCAACTCTATTCTCCATCTTCATAGCTATGATACTTCACCTTGTTGATGGGAAGCTTCCCACCGGAGTGGAAATAATCTATCGGACAGATGGCAAGCTATTCAACCTCAGCAGACTGAAAGCCAAAACCAAGGTTACAACAACAGCTGTTATAGAACTCCAGTATGCTGATGACGTCGTCTGTGCGCATTCAGAAGAAGATCTACAAGCCACTCTAAACACCTTTGCAGAAGCATACGAGAAGCTCGGCCTGTCACTGAACATTGAGAAAACCAAGGTGCTGTTCCAGCAGTCACCAGCCAACCCCTCTCCAATGCCAGTGATACAGCTTAATGGTGTAACATTAGAAAATGTGGACCATTTCCGCTACCTTGGCAGCCACCTCTCCACCAAAGTCAACATCGACGCCGAAATACAACACCGCCTGAGCTCTGCAAGTGCAGCATTTTCCAGAATGAAGCAGAGAGTGTTTGAGGACCGGGACATCCGTAGGGAGACCAAGGTGCTTGTCTATAAAGCTATTGTCCTCCCAACCCTGCTATATGCCTGTGAGACGTGGACTGTCTACAGACGTCACATGCAGCTCCTGGAACGTTTCCATCAGCGCTGCCTCCGGAAAATCCTGCAAATCTCCTGGGAAGACAAGCGGGCAAATGTCAGTGTGCTGGAAGAAGCAAAGACCACCAGCATTGAAGCGATGGTCCTCCAACATCAACTCCGCTGGGCCGGCCACGTTGTCCGAATGCCTGACCACCGTCTCCCAAAGCAGTTGCTCTACTCCGAACTTAAGAACGGAAAACGGAATGTTGGTGAACAGGAAAAGAGATTTAAAAATGGGCTCAAAGCCAACCTTAAGAACTCTGGCATAGACACTGAGAACTGGGAAGCCCTGGCCCTTGAGCATTCCAGCTGGAGGATAGCTGTGACCAGCAGTGCTGCAGAATTTGAGGAGGCACAAGTGGAGGGTGAAAGAGAGAAACGTGCCAGGAGGAAGGCGCGTCAAGCCAACCCCGACCGGGACCACCTTCCACCTGGAAACCAATGCCCTCACTGCGGAAGAAGATGCAGAGCAAGAATAGGGCTCCACAGCCACATACGGACCCACAGGGAAATCCATAATGGAAGACCATCTTACTCGTCCAACGAGGGATCGCCTAAGTAAAAGTAAGTATATCAGATACTAGAGCTGATATGGTTTACCCAATGCAATTTTATGAACCAGCATCCCAAATAACCAAACCAAATCTACAGTTGACCAAAAACTGATTTGTAACACTTTTGGTACTAATGTTGGAGAGTGGTCCCTGGTCAAAGTGGTCCCTGGTCAAAAAAGGTTGAGAACCACTGATCTACAGTGTAGAGTTAATGCAGATTCACATCAATTTAAGTGCTATGGAACCATGGGAGTTGTAGTTTGGTGAGGCACCTGCACTCTTTTGCAGAGAAGGCTAAAGGCCTTGGGAAATTACAACACACATAATTCTATAGCATTGAGCTACAGCAGTTAAAGTGGCATCAAACTGAATTAATTCTGCACTGTAGATTCATAGTGAAATAAAACGGCAGTGGACTGACCTAAAGTGATCCAATGAGTTTGACATTTTATTTGGGACAAGAAACTGGATTCCCAGGATTTCAAATCCAACTGCAACACTACATCAGTTTTTATATTTGCAGGTCTCACACAAAATCCCAAGTTTGTGTCATCAAAACAATTGTGGCTGGCAGAAGAGAACAAGAAAAACAGATTTCACTGGAAAGTCTTTGGTTGTATTCAGAAGGATCCTTAAATAACAAGCATATGGAAGGGACATGATCCACATGAAAGACAAATGCCTACTTAATTAGCCAAAGAGTGTGAGGGGCATGCATTTAAATGGTAACAAAAATCCCTTACCTCTAGCATAGTAAAGAACTCTTGACAAGATACGAGAAATGATCCTTTTTTCTCTACAGATGGGACAAAATGGGAGACTGGCCAGCTTGCTCTTATAATAATCAGGAGCTTGTTAAGAATTCTAATCAGGCAGAAATATTTTCCCGTTAGCTCATTACAAACTATAACAAGGTCACAGCTCTGGGTTGTGGATGGCTTTTTCTCCTGCACGAGATAATAACAAGTGTGTCTGCAGGAGCTTTTGCGAGGTTATTTGTTATAACGTGCAACAAAGGTTATGTCCAAACACCAGCTTCGTGCATGGTTTGTTTAGTGTGGTAATATTAAACTAGGAGTGCCAAGTGTACTAAGCGTTCTAAGAGGTGCCTGGATTGGGTTTAACTAGGTTCTAGTTTGCCATTTGGGCTAGCAGAGATTAGCCCAGGCATTGTCAGAATCTCAAATTGAAACTGCAGTCAGCACTCCACATTTTCGGATTTATCACATGTTGATTTGATTATTCACAGTTTTAAGTAATATAGTCTCTAGGGATCTCAGTGTCCTCCAGTTTGGCTTTATGGTCATCTTCTGCCAAAAGATGACTATAGACTTGCACTGGAGGTCCTAAGGTACATCTACAGTAGAACTGATGTAATTTGACGCCACTCAATGCTGTGGAATCATGGGAGTTGTAGTTTCACAAGGTCCTCAGCCTTCTCGGCCAAGTGGTGCTAGTGCCTCACCACACTACAACTCTCATGATTCCATAGAAGTTAAACTGCATAAATTCTATATTGTAGATGCATCTTTAGCGATTCCTAGAGATATTACACATTGGCCCTTCTAGCCATAACTTAATTTCTGGCTCTTGCACTTTACTACTGTCCCTGCGGTTGTATTACACTAATTGATTTGGCCCTTCCAGCCCTAGCTTATAATCTGGCTCTTGCACTTTTCTATCAGCTCTGCCCTTGCAGTTGTATTGCACAAGTCCTTGCCTCACCCCCTAACTTTTGAAATGTCCACTATGTTTGGCTACTGGTTGTTGTATGATGATTTATGTTTTTATGATGCATTGTATATGTATTTTTATTGTGTTATATTTTTAACTTTGTTTCACTAGATGTGGTCCCCATGTAAGCCGTCCCAAGTCCCTCTGGGGAGATGGTGGCGGGATAGAAAAATAGAGTTGTTTTTGTTGTTGTTGTTGTTGTTGCTGTTATTATTACATTAATCAAATCTCTGAATGATAAAAACACCTTAGGTTGACTATAGAGTTGTGCTGGAGGATTTAGAGATTCTCAAAGAGAAGAAAGAAAGGAAACAAAAATAAGTAAAAAAGAAGAGTGAGATAGTACAGAGGGAATGTCAGGATTTTTTTTGTTTTTGTTTTTAAGCTATTAAGAGAGCTTGACATTCATATAAGGAAGACAAGCCTCTGGAAGTTAGCCTGTGTGAGAGGTCTTCTGTGGTAGGCCTCATCTTGCATGCAAAATCGTATTCTTAAACAAGCATGAATAATGCATACTTCCCAACTGCTTTGATTGGGCAAGGGTAGTCCTGGTTAATTCTCTGTTACCCCACTTCCCTAATTACTCTTCAAATGTTCCAGTTTCAATCTTTCCCCTCTTTCCATCTTTATCCTCATCTTACTTTAAGTGCTGCAAACTGAATTTAACTAGGAGGAAAGTACAGAAAGATAAAGAAATGTACCCTTCACAGGTGCCTCAGGCAAGAGCAAAATGATACAACCTCTCCTTGCTTGGGGATTCTTGGGTGCACTAGAAAGCAAATTTTACTCTTCCCTTTAACTGCTATGTTTAATGGCACCTTGAGGTCCAGGTGGTGGTGGTAGTTGTGGGTATCTCATCCTACCTATGGCTTTGTTGTACAAAGTCATCTTTGTAATGACTGCCTGGAGGTTCAGCACTTGGACAGTACTTGTCTCTACTGTGGCAGCTGAAGCTCAGCATTTCTATCTAGCCCAATGGTTCTCAACCTGTGGGTCCCCAGGTGTTTTAACCTACAATTCCCAGAAATCTCAGCCATTTTCCAGCTGTTAGGATTTCTGGGAGTTGAAGGCCAAAACATCTGAGGATCCTCAGGTTGAGAACCCCTGAGGGTCCAGACAAAACTAAGCTGGTTTGGGATAGCCCTAGCCTCCTGCCTTGTTGGCAGAATCCCCCTGTAGAAAACTAGACTGTGAAGACCTAATAATAATCTAAACCAGTGTTTCTCAAACTCTGCTCCTCCAGGTGTTTTGGACTTCAGCTCCCAGAAATCTTAGTCAGCTAAATATCTGTTAGGAATTGTTGGAGCTGAAGTCCAAAACATCTGGAGGAGTAGAGTTTGAGAAACATTGATATAGTGTTCTTGTTATTACGTTTCCTGTTGTAGACAGGCACAGATAACTATAGAAGGATCATCTGAGGAGTATCCTATTCTTTTTCCAGCTCAAGCTTTATTGCACTATTTATTGCAGTCATGATACTACAACTTAACAACTGGAAGTCTGTGTTTCTCCAGTTCTTCACCACCTTCTCAATGCCAGTGTTGTTTTTAAAAAGTTCCAGCTCAAGCAAGGAAAAGAAATGGGTTAGATGAGCAGAACAGACATTGCAAAAGGGAGCTTCTTTGTCATAGGTTTTGTTGATATACATGTACTATGTTTCTTCTACTATTTTCTACAAGCCTCATTTTATACATACTCTTTAGATTTTTCTTTTGCTACTAATGGCCAAAACTGTTCTTTGAGATGCCTTGTCTCTGCCCCTTTAATCCTATAGCTTCCTTATGTCCCAAGCATTTTCCAAAATGCCAACCTTGCCCCATGTGAGTTTTTAATCCTGACCAAACGGACAGTTTCTTTTACCTTCACATTATATAGAATGCAAGTGGATTAAATTCCTCCGCATGACCACGGCGATCTGAGCCACAGCGATCACGGCCAGTTTAGCTGAGAATATCAGATATTTCACTACTGCATATTCCAGGCATTATAGCACACGAGAAGGAAGTAAAGTACTAACTGGATGATCCATGATCTTACAACCTCATTTAAAGGGATATATAACTGAATAAGGATTTAATGTTTTTTATTAATACAATATTTCTTTTTTGTTACAACCCAGGAATATATCACCACTGGAAATGGAATCTGAGTGAGTAAAAGGTAGTTCAAGCACAATAAAAAAGCAGATGCAGGCTTTATACTTACTGGTATTTCTCCTCTATCCTTAAGAATTGCCTATAAATCAGAGCCTTGCAATTAGCATAGGTGGTTTGAATGCTTTATGATTTTTTTTGCTAGCTGAGTACAAGTTCTACTGCCATCTACTGGCATGGAATTCAAAGTGTCCAGTTCTGTGCAATGAGCCAGAAAAATGCCTTCTTTCTTCGTGGAGCTGCTAGATTATGTCCTCATCCTGGATGTGACAGAAGTGGAGGGCCAGTACATGAAGCAGCAAAATGGAATGAGAAAGCTGAAAGGGCCCCAAAAGCCTTTTCGCAGCACCGAATTGTACACTTTCCTGCATTTAAAGTATTACAATGCAAGCCACAGTTTGATCAGAACAGAGATCTGGTGCACAGGAGAAAGTACAAATAGTTCCCGATGAAATGCAATTGTAAGAAATGCTGGGCAGAAACAAACAAAAAAGCACATAATGTTTTTGGAGAGTTGCTTTGCTTCTGTTTTCATAATTATAACGGGGAAATTGTATCAATGTGCCAATACTATCTTCATGTTCCAACATTTGAAAGCTAAATAGAAGTTTTTTTTGTAAGCATTTTAGATGTTTTCAAATAATTTATTTTAATGCTCATAATGTTCCTAGAAGTACTTGTTCAAAATTCTTCTGGTTCTGAGTGGCCCTTTGTTTCTTGTCAGCAAATTTACCTTACAGAACTCCAATGTGAACTTGATCATGCTTCCTGAGGAAAGTGAGTTCTGGAAAAATGTCATAGCAATTTAGGAATTCTTAAACTACTTATTTTAGATGAGTGTGCTGGTTATGATTTGGTTAAAAGTGGCAAAAGGGCAAGACAGTGGATTAATTTAATTATATATCTCCCTGTATATCAAACTTTGGTGCCAACTTTAATTCTGATGTGTTATACTGGTATAGAAGATGATCCTGATGTCATCTCCTGCATTAATGATCAGTATTTTCAGTATCAGTGATACAGAAATTGAACATTAAGCATTCAGGCCAGAGTTTAAAACCCTCATGGAGATTACAAATGTAAAGAATATGATTAATCATTGTCACTAGATGGCACTGAACTTGCTTGGAGCCAGAGACCCAAATCCTATTGGAAGTCCCAACTAGGGTAGAGACCAATTAATTTATTCAAGACTGAATTAATTATTGTCTGCTGAATCAACACACACATCTCACTGATTCAATGGATCTGTTCTAGTTGGGATTTCAAGTAGAATCATGTCAGCATTTTTGTGGTTCTTTTTTTATTGGAGAGAGATTTTGAAGATCTTTTCTAGCTTCCTATCCAACAATTGAGTTTATTATTTGTCTTGTTTGTTGCACCTTATGGATCTGTGCTTGGGAAAGTGTGGCCATCCTCTAATACTATTGGATTCTAATACCACACCCATGTTGGCTGGGACTAATCAGAATAAGTCCAGCAACGTTGAGAGGGTTGCTTCCACCTCATCCTGGCTGTTGTCCTTCAGTGACTATTGCCAGGTCATTGTTTGTAACCAGGAATCAGGGTGATTACAGGCATCTACAAGTTCAGGTGAACTGCATCCAAGAGTATTGCTAACACTTTCTATCATTTCTGAGAAATATCAGAGAACATGTGAAATGCTAGAGGACAGGAGATAAGCAAACATTGTCCCCCTCTTTAAAAAAGGCAAAAAATAGAGAAGACTTAGAAAACTACAGTTAGTCAGTCTGACTTCAATACCAGGAAAAATACTAGAATGGATTATACAAGAGCCTGTCTGCAAATATCTTAATGACAATACAGTGTCATTAAGCATGGGTTGTCAAGAACAAATCCTGCAAACAGGTCACTAATTCATTAGATGTTGGGAATGCTGTGGATATAATTTATGGGAATTTCAGCAAAACATTTCAGAAGGTCACCCATAATGTTTTATTAGAAAACTGAATACAGATGGAATACATGGAAACACCATCAGATTGATCCATAATTGGTTCTAAAACTGTGCTCAAAGAGTTGTCATCAGTGCCTATGTTTCAGATTGAAAGGAGGTTTCAGGCGGAGTGATGTGTTTTGTCTTGATGATGACACTTCTCAATATTTTATCAATTTAGATGGCAAGCATCCTCAGAGGTAGTGAGGTCTGTTGGAAGTAGGAAAAATGGGTTTATATATCTGTGGAATGACCAGGGTGATACAAAGGACTTTTGTCTGCTGGGGCTACGTGTGAATGTTTCAGCTGATCACCTTGATTAGCATTCAATGGCTTGGAAGTGCCTGGGGGAATCTTTTGTTGAGAGTGATTTTATGTGCCTGTTTGTTTCCCCTCTGTTGTTTTGCTGTTGTAATTTTTGAGTTTTTTTAAAACTGGTAGCCAGATTTTGTTCATTTTCATGGTTTCTTCCTTTCTGTTGAAATTGTCCACATGCATGTGGATTTCAATGTCTTCTCTGTGTAGTCTGACATGGTGGTTGTGAGAGTGGTCCAGCACTTCTGTGTTCTCAAATAATATGCTGTGTCCAGGTTGGTTCATCAGGTGCTCTGCTATGGCTGATTTCTCTGGCTGGAGTAGTTTGCAGTGCCTACCTGTTACCTTTAGTACTGAAAATTAAATTCAGCATTTTTGAACTTTGTTTTCAACCACCTTATATGGATAGGTTTGGGGGCAAAAGTCCTGAAAGATTTCCAATATAAGTTGCCATTCATCTGGAGATATGATCATTTGTCCAGGGTCCATGCATTGTGGAAAACAGTGGGGCTTGGTTAATTCTGAATGCAGGGTTTTAAAAATGCATTTCTTGGCAAGAGATTTGTCTCTCAGATTTAGGACTGACCCCCATGCACCATTTCTCTTATGCACACCTCTAGATGGAGCCTGTGTTCCACTTTGCATTGAAACACTTCTGGATGCAACCTTGCCCCCGGGTCTTCCCTGTATTTTGACTTGAAAGAGGTTCATTTAAAATATAGTTTTCCCTCTCTTTCCTCTTTGAATGGCTATAGCCCTGATCCAGTTCCTACACCTTGAAATCTTGTACATAGATGAAAGAGACTAGCCTTGCTAGAGGGGAAAGCCACACTCTGCAAAGCATGGCAAATCTGTACATCAGTTGGGTGGGGGGCACACACATTCAAGCATTAAAGAAGTATATTCTTAAAGGTTGACCAATTGGGAAGCTTCATAACAAAAGACAGAACTAAGCAGTGATCTTACACTTTTGACACATGGACTCCTACATTAGAACAGTGCAGTGGGGAAGTTCATAACCAATACAAAATCCCACTGATTCAAACCAAAGACTTCCTGGATTTGTAATTTCTGTCATAGGTGGCAAATATTTGAGAAGGAGTATTTTTCTTTCCTGCATGGAAGGATTAAATGCACCAGCAGAATGGTACCTCGGTGTAAGCAGTAGCAGCCAAGGTATTCTGATTTCTTTTCTTGCAGCTGTTGCAGAAGCAGCCAAAGGGCTTATTTAGGAGGGTTGTTTTGTGGTCCATCTATCATTCTGTTTCTCTTGTTATTCCAGATATGTAATATTGTTGCAAGGATCTATATGTGTTTGTGCATACTTGTGTCTAAAGAGAATATATTGCCATAATATAAGAAGAATATATTGCTGTAAGTCATATTAGTTGCTGGTCCTCCCCTGGCCATGCCCTATTGAACAATGCAACATCCAGAGCATTACGTAGAAGGCAAAACAGGGAGGAGATACAGTTCAAAGGAGAAATAAAGAAAAAAGACACCTACCATTCCTGCCAGCAGTCAGCTCCCACCCCCATCTGGTCCTCTCTGGGGTGAATGCCATTTAAAGAAATGAACCTCTATTTCATGGGTCATGGGTTTTTCCTGCATTGCACATTTCAAGCTCCTAAGAAAACTTTAGACTCAGCCCAGAAGCGAAATATTCTAGAAATTAGAATTAATAAAAGTTCGAGTTTTCCATGGTCCTGGTTCAAATTCTTCACCTTTACCTTCTGCATGATCCTTTAATAATGTTGACGTTGGAACGCCCATGCTCATGCCCAGGTCAATCCATTCAGTCTCTATGATGAATGAGTTAACCTGCCAATTTAAGACAGAGGCATCTTTATTAGTTTCTGTTGCGTGTAGGAGTGTGCATAAAGGGGTATATTCAAAGAATATAAGCTCTCACAAAACTCCAGCTGGTGGTGCCTGGGGTTTATATCTTGCAATATAAAATTTCTAGATATTTTATATTGCATGATACAAATTAGATATCTCCTTCTGATTTTGTGGTAGCAGTTTTTTTTCCTTGTGTTTTGTAGCATTGTTTTGTGGTTATTGATTTTTGTCTTGCTAAATGATGTTAGTTTGTTTTAATTATTATCGGAAGTTTTAATTATTATCGGAAGTTTTGTGGTTCTAGTATAATTGTAATTTTTGTTATGGTTTTCTTTAATTGCTAGCTGAGGAGTGGAGCAGATTCACCAGGGTAAATATCTTTCCACAAAAAGCCATAGCTGGATGGAAGTTAGGGATAAAGAAGTGGAAAATATCGAGTGACCGTTAAGAGGAGCTTGGATAGTAAAAATGGTAGAAATTAATTTGTTTAATAAAGGTTAAAATGTCATTTTTTCCCCTTCATATTTATTATTTCACATTCATAACTAGCGTGGGGGTAGGGAGGATCATTTCTTTATTCCCTTTCCTTTTCTCTCTCTTTTTGGACTCCTGATCTCTCATGTTCTCTGAAACCCGGACTGCCCTTGGACATCAGCTTTGAGCTTTGACTAAACCTTGTATTTTGGACATTTCTAGTAATTGGCTCTTGACCCTGGAACGGACATTTGGATTTCCCTCTTGTGTATTCCTGTGATTGTTTGGCATCTCTGTGGACCTCTCTGCTTGACTTGGGACTGTTTATGTATGTTATGCATGTATTGGGGGAGGGGGTCGAGACTTCGATGGGTCACATGGAGTGGGACCAGGAAGTAGACAGGCAGAAGATAAGGTAGGTCTTATTTTTCTTTGGTTTGGGGGAAAAATAGGGGAGACAGAGGGCAGGAAGGATAGCCACCCCATATTCCCAGGTGGCCTGAACCCAGGTGATGTTGGATGGTTGTTAGGATACACATCCCCTATTCCACATTGGAATCGGGGATGGCTGCTTACATTGCCCCACCACAGGGGAAAGCCCGAATCAGACTTTGGCCTGTGTGTTTTTTAAACTTGGGGAGCAAGTGCATTTAGCATGTTAAATCTTATTCTGCGTATGTTGTGGAGATGCCTGCAGGCTGATGTGGCCCTACATGGGCTTAAATGTCCTATGTAGAACTACCTTCAGTTATGCTTATTACTACTGTGACAAAGCTTATATCTAATGTGGTCTTGATATGTCAAGTGCTTTATATAAGGCAAAATAAGACCAAAAATGGGCACAATCACCAAATATAGCAGTTTGAAATACTACCTTGAAATACCATAGAAAATGAGTAGTATATATATAGGTTGTTTCAAAAGGATGGACCCAGTTTTAAAGTAGTAGCTATTCCAAATAAAGTTTATTATTTTGAAACACTCTCCCAATGATGTAGCTGTGTCTCTGTAGCTGCTGTGGGTCCTAATCAAGTGAAGAACTCCTTCTTCTTCTTCTTCTTCTTCTTCTTCTTATTATTATTATTATATTTATACCCTGCTTTATCTCTCTCGCAGAAGACTCAAAGCAACTTAACAGAAAAACATTAGTATGCAATTTAATATATACCAATATGCAAAGTCGGAGTATAAATAAATAAATAAATAAATATCTCCCAATATAAATCCTCCTATATTTCACATCATGTAGCATCATCAAGGGAGAATTTCTGAAGTGCTGGAGTTCAGGCTGATGAGCGATGATGTGTTCAGCCCTCCCTTGCAATGTTAGCTGTGACAGGCGGGGTCCCTGCTGTTGCCTATTGCAATAGATCTCACTACCAGGAGTTGGCTGGATGCATCATTGCCCACCATTTTTCATCCTGGTGCTTCAGAAATTCTTTGGGGATGCTGAATGAATTAAAACAGGGGTCCCCAAACTAAGACCCATGGGCCAGATTTGGCCCTCCAAGGTCATGTATCAGGCCCCTGCCCTAAACTTTAGACTTAGATTCAGGGGCAGCTCAACCCATTACGCAAAGTAAGCATTTGCAGTATAGTTGATTTTGCCCAGGGGCGCTCTTGAGGGAAAATAGACCTTGACACATGCGAGTTGTAGTTACTGGGATGTATAGTTCACCTTCAATCAAAGAGCATTCTGAATTCCACCAATGATGGAATTGAACCAAATATGGCACACAGAACTCCCACCACGAACAGAAAATATATATCAGTGATTGCGGGGGGGGGGGGGGGGATACTGTTTGCTTACCGTTGAAAATTACCTAGGGCTCTGCTTAGATTTGCCCTAAGTCTGAAATTGCTTGAAGGCACACAACAACAATCCTAATTAACTTAACTATTTCATCATCCAAAAGTAGGCCCACACTTCCCATTGAAAGATGGACAAGTTTATGTTGGTGAAAATTGTTCTTTATTTTAAATATTGTTTTGTCTTTCATTGATTTTTTTGCATTATAGATAAGATATGTGCAGTGTGTATAGGAATCAGTTCATTTTTTCCCAAACTACAGCCCCCCCCCCCGCCAACAGTCTGAGGAACCATGAACCAGCCCCTTGCGAAGAAGCAGGGGAGTGGAGGGATGATTTATTGTTGCCACCAATTTGAAAAGAAACAGTATTCTGGAGATTTTACCCCAGTTCCCAATTTTAAAAAGAACTGGCCGATTTGCAATGGAGGTTGCCGATTAGGAACCAAATTTACCATCAAGTTGGAAGGGAGGCTGTTCAATTGCACCTCCTCCTTTATTAAGAAAGTAATAACTTAGTAGTAATTACACTGTATATACTGTAGCGTGACTGGAGAGAAGAATGTAGATTTATTTGGTTACTTTTCCTTGCGTTTCTGCCACCACATGAGGTAAGTTGTAATATTGTGAGAAATGGCACTTTGGACACAGAATAGATGGAGCTGAGGCAATCTTCAAATAAAAGTTAACAATTTTATTAAGTACACAGTGTGTGGTTGCAAGACGTAACTTTTCCTTGTTGCACTTGGAATAATACTTGTAACTTTAACAGTTCATTCTTTCAAGTAACACAGTATCTTTCTGACGTAGAGCACTTGTTTCAGACAAAGTTTTAATACAGGGATGTTTCCCTTATTTGATCCGCCCTAGATCAAATACTAAGTAACTATTCTTTAGCCTCTCCTTGGACTAAAAGAATACCAGCTATGTTTCACCATTCGGCTGCACTAACCTGAGAAACTTCCAATAGCCAAACCCAGCTTTTCAAAGCCTCAAAGCTTTGCTTCACAAGTCACTCCGACACCTTTCCTTTCCTTCTCTCCCAACTCCTAACTCCTGACTCCTCTGAACCTAACTCCTGACTCCTCTGAACCTAAACCTGGACTGCTCACTCCTCTAAACCTAAACCCTAACTGATTTTTAACTGTCGTTTTTTTCAAACTCTCCCCTCTAAGCTCCTCCCACTTCCCTCTATACTGCATCGGTCTCCATGGCAACGCACATGGAGGACTCCTCTGACTTAGGCCGCTCCAGCATTACTGCAGCCAATCTAAACACAAATACAGTTAAAATCATACAATTTATAATCAACTCCTCTACACCTTCATTTAAAATTTTTGAAAACTCCTGAATTAAAATATCATATCTGGAATGCCCTTCAGACACAATAATGCAGCTATCATATAACTGAATTTGTTTTATTGTGATGAGTTATGTTCATGAAGATATATATGATTCTCACACACACACAGAGGCGGCCCTAGGCAATTTTCAATGGTAAGCAAACAGTATCCCCCCCCCAACCAATCACTGATATATATTTTCTGTTCGTCATGGGAGTTCTGTGTGCCATATTTGGTTCAGTTCCATCATTGGTGGAGTTCAGAATGCTCTTTGATTATAGGTGAACTATACATCCCAGTAACTACAACTCGCACATGTCAAGGTCTATTTTCCCCCAAAAGTGCCTCAAGAGCGCCCCTGGGCAAAATCAACTATACTGCAAATGCTTACTTTGCGTAATGAGTCAAGCCGCCCCTGCACACACATATAGTATCATAGATTTGATAGGGACCCCTAAGAAGGACAATTATATGTTGCATGTTGTAGAGTAGGCAAACCAGACAATCTCTACATCAACACTAACAAAGACACAACAAGAAATACTTTTTACCCACAAGTATAAAGAAATTACATATATTAGAAAACAACACTTGCTTATTACTTTATTTTCAAGATCACCAGACTGGGCCACAGCAATGCATGGCAAGGGATGGCTAGTTATTTATAAAACAGCTTCTGTTTTGGCCAGGAATACTCAGATGGTTTTGCCAGTGTCTTCCTCTGGCATCTGGTATTTGTTGATGGTCTCCCATCTAATTACTAACCAGGGCTGTTTCTGCTAGGTGTCCAAGATCAGACGGGTTCTGGTGACTTTAGGGTATTTAGGCTAATGCTACATTTTCTCCTCCTTCCTTTGTCTGTATGTACATCTCTTTTCCCTATGTCTAAGGAGGCCAAATTATGTAAGGCTTTCCTTTCTTTCCTGGCCATATTAGTGGGGAGCGGGGGGCTATTAGAGATCTCCCCATCAGTAAATGCAGTAGTGATGATGATGGAGTGTATGAAGGGGGGTTGGGGGTTGGAGTGAAAACACCTGTCACTGCTTGAAAGCTCCTTGATTACTGGGGCTTTGCCGCTTTGAAAATTGCCCATTTTGATCCTCTTTTCTCTGCTTCTTCCATCCCACTCTGTGCTCTTCTCTTTGGAAAAAAAAACACCCATGTCACTGAGCGATTAGATTTGCAAATAAGCAGGCAGGAAAACAGCAACAAAAGGGAGCTGGAGCCGAGGAGCAAGCAGGTATAATTACTGTAATTAACTCGAGCAGCAGGGGCACAGCCAGAATCGGCAGCAAGTGAGGTAGTTGCTGCTGGGAGAGCGATAGCACGGGCCAGAGACCAGAGAAGAGGCTGTAGCAGGCAAGCAGCCAGGCAAAGGCCCCATCCGTTCACAGCACTGCAGCCATCATTGGCCCTTATCTGGCGAAGATCTTGTAAGAAGGAACAGATTCATACAGGGGCTGGTACAAGCATATCTCACATGCCAGGGACTCCCATAGTGCTTGTCCTGATTCACCAAACCTATTGCTTTCCGGATGTGGGGGGAAATCACTTCTAAAATGTTTCCAAAATTGGACAAGGTCTGTACAATAACTATAATGAGTTAACTACTTTTTGTTACTTTTTGTTAAGTAATTAATTGTGCCAATGGGGAACATTAAGGGGCACTTTTCTCCCTCATTGTTAGAGCCATTGGTATGAAACTTAGAACAGAATAATAGAATCATATAATCTTTGAGTTGGAAGAGACCTCAGGGGCCATCCAGTCCAACCCCCTGCCAAGAAGCAAGAAAATCACATTCAAAGCACCCCCGACAGAAGGCCATCCAACCTCCGTTTCAAAGCCTCCAAAGAAGGAGCCTCCACCACACTCCAGGGCAGAGAGTTCCACTGCTGAACAGCTCTCACAATCAGGAAGTTCTTCCTAATGTTCAGATGGAATCTCCTTTCTTGTTGTTTGAAGCCATTTTTCCGTGTCCTAGTCTCCAGGGCAGCAGAAAACAAGCTTGCTCCTTCCTCCCTATGACTTCCTCTCACATATTTCTTCATGGCTATCATGTCTCCTCTCAGCCTTCTCTTCTTCAGGCTAAACATGCCCAGCTCTTTAAGCTGCTCTTCATAGGGCTTGTTCTCCAGACCCTTGATCATTTCAGTCGCCCTCCTCTGGACACATTCCAGCATGTCAGCATCTCCCTTCAATTGTGGTGCACAGAATTTGGACAAAGTATTCCAGATGTGGTCTAACCAAGGCATAATTAGGGAACACATTTACCACTTTAGCCCATCAAGTGTCAGAATGTTTCACTCATGGTGTTTTGGGGAATTTTCAAATTTTTTACAAACAACATAAAAAACTACAAGAGCTATCTCCTTGAATTTTATATACAAGATAATAGGGGATCATTCTCCCCAAGTTTCAGAAATATTCAGACATCTAACGATTTTGGGGATTAAAAAAAGTTTTGACAAATGTGTTTTTTAAAAAACCACAATGGCTATCTTATTGAATGTCTCTCATATTAAGCAATAGAACTTCAATTTAGGGATTTCTTCCCAGCTCAGCACTGAGTTGCTTATTTATATTGAAGTATTAGTCAGTTCTCTTTGCAGATTCAACAATTTATTGGAACTCTGGCTGCTGCAAAGAGGGAAAATCTCTCCCCTATCCTAATGGGAGCTTTCTGATGCTGAGCAGAATTTTGCAAAATGTAGTTCAGGGCAGGCCTTTTGAATTCTCTGCCACAGGGCTCTTCACCTTCCCAAACTGCATTTCCCAGAATTCTGTGCTCTCTCTGTCTCTTTTACTCAATATGCCTTGCCCTGCTGCTTTCTTCTCCTCCTAATAGGAGGCCATTAATTTAAAGAGGAATAGCAGCCTTTTTGGATTTGCCTTAGGCTGAAAATGATACTGACTTTGATAGGCTTCTGAGCATTACATAACTCCAACAAAAAGGTATAGGATGACTTTGGATTCTTAAGTTTTTGCACCCCCCATTTCTTAATATCTGTTTGTATATACAAAACTTACGAATTAGATAAAACTTACTAATGAAAAATGAAATTATTCACAGCCCTAGTAAACAGTGCACAACAGATTTGTGTAAATGTCTAAAATAGCTAGAAGGTGACGTTCAGAATTTTCAAATCAAGTTTTTTGGGACCCAGTGTTGAGCTAAGGCATCCCCATTTGGGGTCAGGACTCATGGTTTAAGAAACAGTAGCCTAAACTCGGAGCATTTCCAAGCTTGGTTCTGAAAATGCTGTGGACAAATAATGCAAAAGGGGGTTTGAGGATTTTGTGCTCATCTCCTGCTTTTCAGCTTTCACAAGGCATCTGTCAATTTGTTGCTGTTATGTGCTGTCAAGATATCACACTGAACATCACACATTCAGTGTGTGTGTCAATATTTGCAGGTCAGTGTATATAAGACTGAGGCTTTTGAGCATTTCTCTTTAGAAATGGGTGCATTCAGCATGATACAGCGCAGCCTTTCCTCACATGACACTGCCCAGGTCTGTTGGGCTGCAGATCCAGTCATTTTAAACCAGTAAAAATAACAATCATCCTATTAAGGGATGAGGTGAGTTCAATACATAAAGAATGCCAATCTGGGGAAGCCTGGAATAGGAAATGGTGAACCCCACAGGTATTACTTTGACATTTTCATGTTGACAAAATCAACTAAAATATTCGCTTATGCCATCCCCATTGAAATGGACACTGACTGTGCAAAAGTTAATACCTAGATGTATGAGGGTTGAATGAAAATTAATGCCTCCACCTTCGTTACTTGGGTTTGGATGGGAATATTTTAATACATTAAATGCAGAAATAATCCTTAGAATGTGCTCTTTAACTACCATGATTCACTTTTCCACATAATCACCAGACAATTGAATACTTTTCTGCCAATGATAAACAAGTTTTCTGAAGCTGTCACGGAAGAAGTCGACACTCTGTTTCCGCGACCAGCATCTCCTAGTTTTCTCATCCTGGATACCCATCGTGCACAGATCTTCTGATAGCCAAGCACAACAATAATGTGACCCACACATTCTTGTGAAATTCCGATTATGCTTGAAATTTCTCTCTGAGTGATACGACAATCGTCCTTAATCAATCTGTCAAAGTTTTGCTTGTGAAACTTGGTGGTTGCTGTCAAAGGACGTTCAAATCTTTGTTTGTCAAGCAAGTCAGATGTTCCCACCTCAACATCTTTAAACTTACTTGCTCAATGACACACAGTACTCACATCAACACAATCACGATAAACAGCTTGCATTCTCTGATGAATCTCCTTTGGGGTGACACCTTCTGCTGTCAAGAATTCAATGACTGAAGGTTGCTTAAGTCGACTATCTGTGCAGGGTTCCATACTTCACACTTTAACAACACAACCATTCAATGCTAAGGCTTCTCACCAAAATGGAACTGTAGAGGGGAGTCTACCGTACAAGCTAGTACCTGCTGCATACCAGTACTGCCATCTGTTGAGGAGTTATGAAGATGGAGGCATTACTTTTCATTCAACCTGCGTAACTTCACTTTCCTTGTGGTTTGTCTTGCAGAATCAGACAGAGACATATTTTGGTGGGTTTGAGAAGATTAAGTAGTATGTATTTCAAAATGTAGTAACTTAAGTCCTTCAAATAATTAGGCAATCCTTTGGGGTGAGATATTTGAAGCATATGTATAAAAGAGTATGGCTAAGTCACTTTGGAATTTTATTACATCAATTTGAATCTATGTGACTTATTTTATCTGGATGAATTTGCACATGTTATATTATGTGGCATTTACTACATACATTCCTTGTCCTACTTCTCTTTCTTTTTGCACCGGTAACCAATTTTAGTGCATCATGATAAAGCAAAATCACCATCATTGTCATTCCAGTTGAGAGTCACATCAGCAACAGAAAGAGAAACAAATACATCAACTTAACCTGCCAAGATGTTCAGCCCTAAAGACAAGTATAGTTACAACTGTGTCATTCACACAAGTGACAATAAGGATGTGAGCATGCAGCTTGCTAAATTACAAGGGTTTTTGGGTACACAGCGTGCCATACATTGAATAAACACATAAAGAAGATTGCAAAGAATGAAGAGAATTGTTCCCAGGACCTGTCGAATGGATGTTTGTTGGAAAGTGTGTTGGCAATGGAAGCAGGTAAGGCAAGCCTGTGTGGCCTCAAACTCTGGACACTAGGCAAGTGAGGTTTATATATCTGTGGAATGTCCAGGGTGGGAGAAAGAACTCTCGTCTGTTTGAGGTAAGTGTGAATGTTGCATTTGGCCACCTTGATTAGTATAGAAATAACCTGGCAGCTTCAAAGCCTGGCTGCTTCCTGCCTGGGGGAATCCTTTGGTGGGAGGTGTTTTTTACCTGAGGAAATATGTCTTCCATCACAACTCTATGGTCATCTTCCACTACCATTTGGCAGACTGAGGCAGCTGATTCAGATCACAGATTTTGGATGATCTAGATCTGGCTGGCTGGAAACCCCATTTGCAACTCTGCCTCAGGGAGCAAAATATTTGGTGCCGCTCTTTGCTCATTTGTATTCAAAATGAAGTTTTGGACCCGATACAATGAAAGCTGTTTCATAGTTGATAGTCTAACATTAAAGGTGGCAAACATAATTTGTGGGTGTTCTAAAGCATTATTTTAGCATGGAAATTAATGGTTGGTATGGCAGTATTACCTAGCTTGAAGATGTCTTGTAAGGAAACAAAAGAACCTCCACCCCAACCAAAAAACAAACAATATCCTGAAAATCTTGTATTGTTTCTAACAGGAATAAGTGAATTAGGGTAACCCAGTGATTTAGAAGTATGTTTTAGTGGCAGTCTATAGCATATTATAGGATGCAATACCTCCAGTTTATAAGTGTATGTCAAAAAATTAAATTAGACATGATGTGGAGGTATTATACCTCCTTACATGGGGGAAACAAACCCTTTGATTGAAATATGTACATATGCATGTACTTATTTATATTGTATCCCCTTTTCTCCCCAAACTGAGACTGAAGGTTTTGGTTTAAAAAATAATCCAAACGATGCAAACAAAAACAGAGAAATGTTTGAGGCAAATCAATTAAAATGAAAACAATTAACACATATTGGTAAAGTATACTATAACTTGGCTTAAGTACCTGGAAAGCACCACACCTATGTGATCCTGGAAGCTAAACAATGTCAGGCTGCTTAATTCTCAAATGGGAGACAGCCAAGGAATACCAGGTTTTCTGGGCTATGTGTTAGAGGAAGGCAATGGCAAACTATCCCTGCTTAAGAAAACTCTTTAAAATTCATGAGATCTTCCTAAGTCAACATGGGACTTGAAGGCAAAGAACTGTACCCACTTATTAAAATTATTTTCCTGCAGTGTTAAATAGAACCAGCCTAGGAAGCACATGGCCTTAGTTCAGCTACCAGGAAACCCCTTCTTGCATCCCTACTTACTAACCTGTTCTGAAGTTGATGGGATCAAGAGAAGGATCTTCAGAAGAATCTCAAAGCCTGAACAGGTTCATATGAAAGAATGTGGGTTTTGAGACAACCTAGACTCAAGCTTCATGGAGCCTTATTGATCACATTTGGAATGTGCCTACAAAGATCTGAGTAGCCAGTAAAGCTGATTACAAGGGACTCACATGCTCCCTGCAACCAGACCTGGTCAACAGTATGGTCACAGTATTTTTTATCAGATAGGAGGATTCCCTCATGGAAGCACTGTTCAAGATGACTGAAGCAAAGGCTAATGTTGTGATGATTGCCCACATTCCTTAATTCTTTGTGTTGGCCTCGGGGTATCCTGTGTTCATCACAACATAAAATGATGTGATGATAATGATGCTTTGAGTTGGAAGAAATGCTAAGGCATATCATAGAGAAGTACTGGATAACATGTGAACCTCCAGAGTTCATTTTTGGATTTTATTGCCAGCATTGCCAATCTTTTTTTGTGTCAGGAGTGACTTGAGAAACCACAGGTTGCTTCTGGTGTGAGAGAATTGAATGTCTGCAAGGATGTTGCCTGGGAGACGCCCGGGTGTTTGATGTTTTCCATCCTGTGGGGGGCATCTCTCATGTCCCCACATGGGGAGCTCAATCCACTCTCCCTGGATTCAAACTGCTGACCTGTTGGTCAGCAGTCCTGTTCGTGCAAGGATTTAACTCATTGCACCACTGGGGGCTCCAGCATAGTCAATGAAAAAGGATGATGTGAGAGAAACATCTGGCAGGCCATACATTTCCCATCCCTGTCATAGTGTTTCCAAAGTCAGTGCAACTCAACGTAAGATTGGGCTTTCAGGCTCCTCTCAATAAGCCTTACCCCAGCCTGAGCTGAAAATAAAGCCAATCAAACTAGGTCAGGTATTCAAATATTTGGATTAATTTGGTATTCTACCCAGGTGATCTGCCTCTATTTCCCCTCCCATTTTTTTTGCTGTGCCAGCTGTGAAAAAGAGCCCTTTCCTTCCCACTGATTTAACCCGTCTGGTTACTCTTTTTATGTTGTGCTTAAAAAAATTAATTCAACAGACACAGAAACTTAAGAGCTTAACACTTTGCAAGGAACTGTCAAGGAATCTCAAATTGCAATTTTCTGCTTTTCTCGTCACCAGGATAATCGGATGATAAAAGGCAGAACTGCTGATTTTCCTCCCTTACATTAAAATAAGAAGTGCATTTAGGTATTTTTAGAAAGCAAATGCGACAAAATGCGGAAGCTGCTAAATATAGCAATCCTGGTTCCCCCACCTCCCTCTCAATCCCATCAATTGGGGGGGGGGGTTGTCCCCTATGTCTCTCTGAGAGACACTAAGTAAAATGTAGTTGATAGAGGGGGGAAAACTAGTTCTGTGCCATTAATTCAGAATTAGAGGACATTATCAACTTGAGTGAGGTTCTCTCACTCGAAATCTAGCTGTACCTTTATTAGCTTTGCTAACAGGATAAACTGTATAGAGAAAAGGGTCATAGTTCATGGGTCAAAACATGTGCATTGTTTGCAGAAGATCCCAGGTATCCTTTCTGGCATAGTTAGAAAGAGCAGGAAAGGACTGTGAAATCACGAAAGCTGCTGCTAGTGTGTGTGAACAGTACTGAGTTAGATGGACCAATTTAATGAAATGCTCTTATGTTTTAGGGAGAAGAAAAAGAATTGGAGGAAAAACAAGATCTTCATATTTTGACCTTCTGTTAGCACAAATCTACACTTTGAGAAAGTTACTTTTTGGGTGACAGCTCTCATAATTCTGTGAGATTCAGGGAACTATACAGTTAGCCTGTTACATTAACTGGAGTTATAAGCATAGAGCCCCATGAAACTGAAAACCACAAATAAAAAAAATCCTATTTTTAACTTGAGACAATGTCTCTCTAGGAATTTCTAGGTCCTCCAGCCAGTATCAATCCTAGCCATTTCTTGACAATATAGGAAGATGTTTCTCATTGGCTTTCTCTTCAATAGTTGAGTCCTAGTTCAGTATTCAAACATTTATACTGTGATTGCCCTCCATTTGTGTCTACTGCATGCCAAAAATATGATAGTTCACCTCAAAAGTTTTCATGCCACCAAGGATACATTTTTGAAGACAGATGACCCATCTCACTGACCCCCCTAAGAGGTTCTCTAGCATATCATTAAAGAGAGTGAGAGGCTCCCATGAAAGGGACGGAATTAAGCTGGAATTCTATTAGTGGCATATGCAGGCATAAGTCCAGATGATTATATGAGTAGCACATTCTTTTTGTTGTTGTTGTTGTGGAGGCTAGTGTTCCCTTTTTCCACAACAACCAAAGCAAATGTGGGAGAATGAGACTGCAGTGGCTCAATAAATCTGGAAGGTGGGGAATGGCCAGCTGCACTATGGTACACATGGAAGCACTATCTATGTTATTCTGTGACCCTTTAGGCTTCATATAAGAGAAGCCAATTATTAATTATTTACTTTGTTAGTATTTTTAATTGCTTAGGTGGGGGGGGGGGTATTGAATTTTCTGCCTCACATGCTAGAATAACTTGCCTGGCTTTGGGTAATATATACACATTTTGAGTTTGGTGAGCCAGCAATAATATTTACTATTCTTCTTCGAACAGCAAAGGTTTTGCAGTGGCCCAACTCACTGTGAATGAAAGGATTAGAACATGGTTATAGCAACATGTGGCTCAATATAGCAGTGGGGTAGAAAATCCACTACATAGTTTAGAACTTTATCACATGAGGCAGGCAAGCCATCTTTGTAGCTGGACCTTTGGTAATGGTTCCCATTGGATGATGCTATGTTCATCCTACTGCTTGTCTGCCTCCCCTCCATGATTCCCCTGTCTCTAATTATAGATGGATTTTGCCCATCCCAAAATGTTTCTTGGTGTGATGGACCCCTTCCGTTTCTGTGCTTGTATGCTGGCAGTAAAGTGACATCATTGAGTCAGATTATCCTCCTTTCTCCTTTGTCCCTTCCATTCCCTATTCCCAAGCAATCTGTTTTCCCTTTATTTTATATTTATATTTGCCTTTTTGCTTTTTTCAAATGCTGGAATTTGTGTAATTGCGCTAAAATTAAAAATTAAAGAACAACAGTAGTGTGGGAAGGCAGTGTTACGAAAGTGTGCAGAAGTATAATCACAGAACTATGAATTGGTGAACTGGTGTAATTGCACCAATGAAGAGAATTGCAATGCCAACGGTGCTCAATGCAGAATATTTCCACTGAACTGCAGTAAAATAGCATGCAATAATGTCCTTAGTCTGAAATTTGAAAGAGCTATCCAAGGTGCTGAACCTTATTGCCAAACCAGTTTCAGCAACTCAAAGCTGCTTAAAAATTCAGACTAAGACCAGATGCACATTTACAACCTTACTGACATGGAAGCCACCAGCTGACACAGAGAATGGACTGTCTTCACATATATATTATGAGGGTTAAACATGCCACAAGCAGGGAAGACACAAGCCTGTGGAAGGGAAAATTTAGTCCTAATGGGCTTCTTTTTCCACACCCTGATTCTCAAGGCAAGAGGCTGAATCTGACTCTTTTTATTGCCAGACAGGCCTGTCACACTGGGTTAAGCCAGTCATGTCTTACAGCATGGCCGGGCCACTCCTTTGTCATCTCCTTCAACTCCCCCCTCCCCACCTGCCCTTCGCCTTTCTGTTTGTGATGTGCACCAGAGAAACAAAAAGGCTTTGTTAAGCCAGGACATTATCTCTTGCTACACTTTTTACCTTGCAAAGATGACAGGAGTAGCAGCAGCAGTGGCAGATATCTCAACATTAAAAAAACCGGTAGAGCAGCAGCAACAACAAAAGAAGTCAGATCTGTACATTCTTTGCATGGAGCAGTGGCTTCCATAAATCAGATTTTAGCCTACAGGGAGTGAGAAATTCCTTTGAGAGGTCCTCAGAATTGTCACTCATCTGTCACTGGACTGGGCATTGGGACCACTTGCAATTCATGGCAGGAGCAGGAAGAGAATTCAGATACATTCGCTTTGGAAATATGATCACTACTATATAACATCCGACTGTCTGCAGCTGCTTTGATTGTGTAAAGCATAAATTTCTACAATATGTTACTCCCAGATGTTTTGACTTCAGCTCCCATCTGCCCAGTCAACATTGCCAAAAATCAGAAATGCTGTGGTATTTAATCCAAAACATTTGGAGCACACCAGGTTGAGGAAGGCCGAAGTCAACACTGCACAACTTAGGGAGAAATAATGAACATCAGTCTCAACCTTATAACTCACTCCTCTAATGTTTGCTAAACCATGCTGTCATATCCATCCAGAAATAATATTGAATGGTCTTTTTTAAAAAAGCAAAATGATACAATGTCAATGTGTTGATCCATCCAAAGTAGTCTTATTTCAAAATACAAACCAGGGGTTTGGTACCAAAAAAACATGGATGTTCAAGTTCGATTACATATAATTGCACAAAAAACTGGTGCCCCTTATATAAAATGGCAGAAATCATGGTTTACTTTTTGTATTTTTTTGAAATATTTTCAAACTGTGGATGGTTGAATCTGAGAATACAGAAAACATTCACATGATTATACTACGTGCTCCGATTCAGAGCGCATTTGAAAGCCTTGCTGCCTTAAATCCTGTTATTAGTCCTAATTAGAGTAGATCCATTGAATCAATGGTATTTACCTACATATTGATTCACCATTCAATACATGATTGAGTGAGTCTACTTTAGTTAGAACTAATCAGAAGAATACCAGCCGGTGTGTGCTAGATACAGTTGTTAGAAGCTTTCCCTAGGTTTCTTATTAAAAATAAAATCTTGTCTGAAGTTATAATATGAACAGAAATACAGCAGAAGTTTCTTGACCTTTCACCTTCAGTTACTGTCCTGTTCAAAATCCAACATGTAAATGGTTTTACTTCCAGTGCACTGAAATGACTCAGATCATTGTATCTTTCTCCGACAGCATTGCCAGATTGAAAACTTGGGGTTAGGAGGCTGCTAGACCTTTAATAGTTGTGCAGAAGAGGGATTTTCAACAGGTGTTGCTTGTCATGAAACCAGGTAACAAGCAACACATTCTGAAATCCCCTCTTCTACACAACTGTTAAAAGTATAGAAGCCAATTCCAGATTTTCTTTCCTTAAGAGGAGAAAAACCTACAGAGGAGGAGAAATAGGTCAAAGAGGGGAAAGGAACAGGAAGGATTGGAAAAGAAAAGAAGAATGGAGAAAGTCTTGCAGTTCTGCCCACCTTGGATTGAACTAATTGGCTAGCAGTGAGAGCCAGCATGACATAGTGGTTTGAATGTTGGACTATGGAGACCACAGATTGAATCATGGAAATCTGCTTGGTGATCTTGAGCAAGTCATATACTCCCAGCGAAGGTAAGACAATCTCCTTCTGAACAAATCCCATGACAGGATTACCTTAAAGTTGGAAATACTTTGAAGGCACACAACAAGGACAAGAATAGCCCCATCACCAATGTACATGTCCTGTCCTGTCTCCTGAGGCATTTTACATGCCTTTAAAAGTCTTATTAGTTGTTTTCCTAAGGGAAAGGTTAACGTGTATGTGAATAATTGTAAACATGGACCCTTAAAATATAGTTTTGTCTCTGTCTGTTTTTGTATTCTCTGCCTCTATCTCTTTATCTCTGTCTCGGTCATCTCTATCTCTGTCTACATCTCCGAGCAGCCTATCTTAAAACAAAAGCCAAGGAGTGAGATTGACAGCTGAACCAGTTTTGGAAATTTGGTACATGTGTCTGTCGTGAAGTTGGATTCATTCAATAGTGAGCAACCCGCTCAGACTTTATCTTTTAATACTAGTCTGCCTTCACCAGAAGTTACCCAGAGCTGAATTTTTAAATGGATTTTGAACTGTTCAGGTTGTCTGAATGAGAAAGGCAGATGTTAACTTGGGAAAGCTTGGCATAATTGACTTTAGGAAAGCCACCTACTGTATTTCATTTGAGTACATGAATATTTGGGTAACCTAGCTTCCCATATCATTAAGTCATTTATGTGAGCTGACATCACTTCATAAAACTGGGATGCAACCTTTCTAATCTGATTACTGCTGTTGCTATTCTAATTCTTATTCTTTGATAATGAAGCTGATATTGTTTTCACACCAATTGCCTGAGAAGCAAATGACAAGAGTATTCCCAACCTGCCTGTTGACTCTTATTTAAACTGGAAAACTTTGGCTGCATAGACATTGGTTTTGCTGCCCTTCATCCTTTGGCCTATTGGGAACCACAAGATTTTACTTCCAGATCTGCCAGACTCTATTTCCTGGTCTCTCTCCAACATCAAATTCTTGGAGTTGTCTACTGCAATGACATTATTACCATTATCATCATTAAAAAAAGGCTACACATAAATGCTAAAAGAGAGAATGGATCTTTTTGTCATTGTGGAAGATAGTCTCATAAATTGTTTCAGAAAATTGTGGATTTCTTTTTATAAGATGTTTTTCAGCAATGTGATGTATAGCCACTTGCTACAAGGTACTGCTATCACAGTGGAGTAAATGGCCTTTGAGATCTTCCAGCAACATATACCATATTTAATCAAGTATAATGCTCACCTTGTTTGGCTAAACTGCATTGTCAAAATTGAGATGTGCATTGGATTCAATGAAGTGTTAGCATTGCAGATCTAAACTTGCCTGTATTGGTGGGCTTGTCATTTGAGAGGAAGACAGCAAAATGGGACTCGTTTTTGAAGGCCTCAAAAATGAGGCCAGTTGGGAATTGCATGAGACTGATGAGTTCATCAATCTGATGGAGAGGTGCAGCTTCCCACCACCCTTTTCATGGCCACTACCACCTTGCATTACATTTGGAGGAGTATGGCTTCTCATCAGCCTTTTCACAACCACTGCTTCCTCTCATAGAATCATAGAATCAAATTACATTTTACAGCAAATTCTTTTTTTGTTGTTGTTGTAATGTGCGCCTTCAAAATTGAGGTGCACATTACATTCAGTGGTACATTCTACTTGTGTAAATATGGCTCTATGTATTTCAGGACTTGGAATATTACTGTGAAAAAAATATTTACATTGACAATTCCTTCCCCATCATATTACCTGTTTAAATAGTAACTATTTCCCATTTCTCAAAAGTTTATTTATTGAATATTTGAATGCAGATTGCTAAATTACACAATAGATTTCTGGGAAAGTATGTTTTAGAATTTTCAGTTAAGAGAAATCCACATGGATGGGATCTGAATACTATAAAAGGAAACGAGAAAGCAAATTTAATGAACACAACTAATGAAATATAAAAATGATGAGATTATAAATAATTGAGAGGAAATCACACTAAGAAAGATCTATAGTTCATTCCGGATTGGGTATATAATTTGTTATGTTTTGATTTCTAATGAAATGTTATATGTAGAGTGCCATAACAAGAATAAGAAAAATAAATTAGTTTTAACTCTAATGAAACAAGCTCTCTTAACACCCACTTTGTCATGATCTCAACACCCACAACAGAACATGAGGCAGCAGCATACAGCTCTGGTTAAACCAGCATTTGAACTATGTGATTTTCCTTCTCTATCATTTAGCAACTATTTGTTGTTAGGTGCTGTCAAGTTGACTTTGTCTTGAAGCAACTCTATGAATGAGGGGCCTCCAAGTCACCCTATTATTGAGAACACTGTTCAGGTCCTACATGTTTGTGGCCATGGCTTCCTTGATTGAGTCTATCCACCCTTAATGCAATCTAGAAACATAGAGTCATAGAGTTGGAAGAGACCTCGTGGGTCATCCAATCCAATCCCCAGCCAAGAAGCAGGAAAATCGCATTCAAAGCACCCCGGACAGATGACCATTCAGCCTCTGCTTAAAAGCCTCCAAAGAAGGAGCCTTCACCACACTCCGGGGCAGAGAATTCCGCTGCTGAACGGCTCTCACAGTCAGGAAGTTCTTCCTAATGTTCCGATGGAATCTCCTTTCCTGTAGTTTGAAGCCATTGTTCTGTGTTCTAGTCTCCAGGGCAGCAGAAAACAAGCTTGCTCCCTCCTCCCTATGACTTCCCCTTACATATTTATACATGACCATCATGTCTCCCTTCAGCCCTTTCTTCTGAAGGCTAAACATGCCCAGCTCTTTAAGCTGTTCCTAATAGTCTTGTTCTCCAGGCCCTTGACCATTTTAATCACCCTCCTTTGGACACATTCCAGCTTGTCAACATTTCCCTTCAATTGTGGTGCACAGAAGTGGACACAGGTGTGGTATGACCAAGGCAGAATGGAGGGGAAGCATCACTTCCCAGAATCTACACACTATGCTCCTCTTTATGCAGGCCAAAATCCCAAAATGACTTCCACTAGTTTCTTCAATATTCTTGGGTGTAGTTGATCTGGCCCTAGTGACTTGAATTCATTTAGAGCGGCCATGTATTCCTGGACAACTTGTTTCCCAATTTGGGGTTGGATTTCCCCTAATCCCTCGTCCAATCCATCTTGCTGAGGTTGAGGATGACTTTTGTTTTGTGAGAAGACTGCGACAAAGAAGGCATTAAGTAGTTCTGCCTTTTCCGTATCCCCTGTCAGCATTATCCCATCTTCTCCTCACTCTCTACATTACCAAACATCATTGTCTTAAAGGTGAATTAAGAGTTACAGTTCAGCTGCAAAATGAGTGAAGCCATTCTTCATTAAAGTGCAACCATCATTGGAGATACTGTCCTTATTGGGAGAATGAATTAATTTCAAGGAAGCAAATAATTAATTTTAACCAGTTGCTTCTTTGTACTGTTAGGTACCCATTACACAATAGTCTCTCACTTTGCTTCAAAGAGTTTTGCCTTGGCAACTGAAGCTGTTGGATTGTAGTTGCTGGGTGCCTGCTCCTTGCCCTACCTCTGTTCCTTCCCCCTCCAGAACCAAGTTCCTCTGACCCCCTGTGTATTAAGTGTTTCACTAAATGGTGACGAAGTGCATTGCAGGAGTGCACTTCAAGTGCCTGGGGATCTAGAATAAATACCACCATGTAATAGATTTTTATCCACTGCCTCGCTGTAATCCCCCTCTGAATCCCTTCCAAATAGCAGTCAGGCGGCTGTTCGTACAAGTCAAACATTGATTCAGCTGCTTCTTGGAAGGTATTCAGGAAAAGAGTCGGGATAATGGGATTTCTTGGTTGCATGCATAAGGGTTAAATTCTTTTCACAGAGCTCCACACTAGTATCTCTCTCTCTCTCTCTCTGCCCATTGCATGTGTGAGGAGGAGGAGGTATTTATAGAAAGGATAATTGCTTAAGCAGTAAAAGTGGTGTCTTAAGGAGCTCTCCTCTTGCTTTTCAAGGAGTTGCAAAGGCCAGGATGCCTTTGATGTCTGAACTTGGAAAGGAAGGTGGCAGCCCATGTCTGTCCATGTATATCAAGAAAGATTGGGCCAAAGGAGACGATCTGACCTACACTTAGACTGGTCTTCAAGGAACAAGTCACCCTAATGTTGTAAATGGAAAATGACTACAGAATTGTGCCTGCAGCAATTGTATCTGCCTAGAAGTTGCAGCCTTGGGGGGGGGGGGGGGGGAGCGGCGGCGATACTTTCTTCTTAATTCAATGCTCATGAAGTATACAATTTTCAGAATCCCAAATCCTTTCCATTCCAAATATTGTACATTCTGGAAATTAATAAAATTCTCACCCATCCCTACCAAGAGACAGTGCATATACAGAGACAAGTATAAAGAGCCGGAGATCCTTATTTTCCCAGATTGAGAGGTCCTTGTGTACCCCCTGAATTGATGTAAGGGAGATTGCTGTTACAGGAAGAAGGAACCATAGTGCTGGAAGCAATGAAATAAGCTAGTACCCTTGCACAGGTGGTTATGTCCCTCCAGAGGGCAATAAAACTAGAGCACATAGTGCTCCCTGCTGGATTCCTCACATTTTTGTCTGTTCTTAATGTATCATTTAATGCTGTTCACTTCTTCCTTTATCCTTCTCATTCTTCTATACCCAGAGGTAAGAAATCCTTTATTTTCTGTCCCAAAGAAAAACATTTTACTCAAATATTCTGTCTTTCCCTAAATATGGCCTTTTATTGATGATGTCAGAATTTGCTTCTAACAAACAGAACTTTCATTTTGTTGACCAGAAAATGAACAGGAATGGAAAACCACTGCTATTATGTGCAATATTGTTCTGGGTCATGTTTCATAGTCTTTAACTGGTAGCATGGGATGGGTTCCTAAAGAAATAGTTTGGTAGAAAAATAAGATGACAGCCATGGGTCTAATGGCCCCATAGCTTTGCAAGCTCTATCAGTCTTCTCAAATATCCAAAGACCGTACATAGTCATGACTGTGAATTCTACTTATTCTCTGTAATAATGCAGGGAGGGCACTCCCTCCATATACACCACTGCATTGGAGACCCGGGGCATGGGATGGCTGCTTGTCACTAATGATTTTGAATGTGAGTTCAAGCAGGGCAAGGAAGTACTTTGCCACAGATTTCTGTTCAGTTGTGAGCACTATATTGATGATTAAAATAAGACACCGAAATATACCCTGCCATGCCCTTTCTTGTCTATTTGCAACATTTACACCTGCTTTAAACAGACAAGGGGTCTTTCTCCCACCCTGGACATTCCACAGATACACACACACACACATTATTTATTTATTTATTTGGGGTTCTTGTACCCCGCCCTTCTCACCCCGAAGGGGACCCAGGGCGGCTTACAACTGCAAGGCACACTTAGATGCCTGCCACACAAAACAATCATCACAAAAGTACAACAATTCAAGTTCCCACAATTCAGGCCATTATCCCAATAAAATCAATAAAATGATAAAATCAATAAAACAATACAAACCTAATTCTTCCTCCTACCCATCAGTGTACACTAACTCAAAGATCTGTTTTTGATTCCACTTCGACAATCCTGCTGATCTTACACATCTGATTGTCTTATTTAGTTGTCTTATTTAATTGCCTGGTTGCCCAAAGGCCTGGTTCCACAACCATGTCTTCACCCTCCTCCTGAAGGAGAGGAGGGATGGTGATGTTCTGATTTCCCCCGGGAGTGAGTTCCACAGGTGAGGGGCCATCACTGAGAAGGCCCTGCTTCTTGTCCCCACCAGCCTCACTTGTGACAGTGGTGGGGTCGAGAGCAGGGCCTCCCCAGATGATCTCAAACTCCGAGGTGGGACGTAAAGGGAGATACGTTCGGACAGATACACTGGACCAGAACCGTACAGGGTTTTGTAGGTTAAAACCAGCACCTTGAATTGTGCTCGGAATTGAACCGGCAGCCAGTGGAGCTGGCATAGCAGGGGGGTGGTGTGCTCCCTGTATGTCGCATTCCACTTGTTTCACTGCTAACAGAACCCCTGAAGATGTCAGCCACAAGTCCAGGAGAAATGTTAGGAGAAAATGCTGCTGGGACATGGCCATATTGCCCCAAAAACCCATAGCAACCCAGTTTTTTCCCATGTCAGAAGTGACTTGAGAAGCTGCAAGTTGTCTCTGGTGTGAGAGAATTGGCCGTCTGCAAGGATGTTGCCAGGAGACACCCAGATGTTTTGATGTTTTATCATCCTTGTGGGAGGCTTCTTTTATGTCCCTGCATAGGGAGCTGGAGCTAACAGAGGGAGCTCATCTGTGCTGTCCCCAAATTTGAACCTCCGATCTGTCGGTCTTTGGTCCTGCTGGCACAAAGGTTTAATCCACTACATCACAGGGGGCTCCAGCCTTCGACAATACACTATCCAGACTGTTCCTAGCTTGAAAGGGTGTGTTCCTGTTCCATTGTGTAGTGCTGACTTGGACAGAAGTAGTCAACTTTGTTTGTTTGGCAGATACTTTATGAAACATGTGGAAGACACAGCTACAGATATTTGTGAATATGTGGATATTCACATATCTGTATATTTGGATATCCAGGTTTCTTACTACAGGCTGAAGAAGGGACATTGAAGTGCTAGAGAGGAATATAAATACTGAGAGTCAAGGTCGTGCAGGTAGCTAATAGGAAAAGCCATATAGAACCCAGAAACAGGACCCTGTTGTTGGATAACACAAGTACACAACCAAATCTGTCTAGACAGATGACCAGGCAGTCAGGCTGTAAAAATAGTAGATAATGACAAAGTTCTGTTCCTGGCTTAAAATTATGTGTTCCTTTTGTGTACTGCTGACTTAGACAGCAGTGGCCATACCCAATGAAGTTTGTTTGTGTAGGAGATAGTTCATGAAACATGTGGAGGGCAAAAGAACGGAACTTTTGTGGTTATCCGTGTATCTGAATATCTGCATCCCATTAAGTTTTTTTAAAAAACTGCCAGTTTCTAGTGGAAGTCATGTGACGGCCATCTTGGGAGCCTCTCGGAACAAAGCATGAAGTCTGGACAACAGGGGCAGCAATTACGGGACCAACAGGTCTGAATGTGGACCTCTCTTGAAATCCCAGGATTTTTTATCCCTCACTAAAACCTGTGATTAAGTGCTGTCTGGAAGTGCCCCATGAAAGAGATACCAGTTAGTCTTCTTTTTCTATTTGAACACTCTGGATTTAAGAACATACATGATCATAAGTTCATAACTCTCTACAGGTGCCCAGTTATTAATATGGAAACTGGCCTGGCCTTTTTTTCACTATAAATATCTCACTGACGTGAATTAAAAATAAAAGCAGGTGAATAAGACTTGATTCATACAGCAGCTATGACGCTTAGTGTGCTTCATTGACTCTAGTGTTGGAGACCTGCATCCTAGTGCATACTTTCTGAAAGAGATGCTCAATGTCTATCGATCTTGGAAACTACATTCCTTAATTTTGCTTTAACCCAATCTGAAATATGAACAGCAGGCTTTGCATGTTGTTGTATTCCATGAATCTATAGCAGTTTCAATTTAGAGCAACTGTATAAGCGAGAAGCCTCCATAAGCCCCTGTCATTGACTGACCTGCTTAGTTAAATTGATCATCTTATAAGGCACTCTTCCTTGGTTGCACAGAAAAAGAACTCTGCTCATGCGCTGATGTACCCTTTGCCTTCATCGTATTTACAAGGGTCTTTCTGACATTGAAAATAATTCTTAAGGCTGAGCTGCTTCATACAGAGATTTGCTGTTTTCAAAGATCAGCTTATCAAATTGTCCCATCATGCACATTTCATAACCTTTGGAAATTTTGCAAAGAAATTAAAATGACTCCTGAACTTCATTATTCCAGCCTAGGTTCTACTGTCCCTTAAAAATGGGAGTGAGGATGTGCATCTTGTATGGCAGACATGGGCAAACTTCAGCTCTCCAGGTATTTTTGACTTCAACTACCATAGTTCTTATCTGCCGGTAAACTGGCTTGCATTTCTGGGAGTTGAAGTTCAAAACATCTGGAACGCCAAAGCTTTGCCATGCCCATTGTAAGGAAAGCAAAGTTGAATTGAGTGGGGCCTGGTCAATTTTTAAAGGAAATGATTAAAATATTTACTAGTAAATGACAAATGAATATAAATAATAGAGCTATGCGATGAAAAAAGTTTCAAAACTTATTACAAAGTTAGAGGGCTCTGGTCTTTTATTTCTAGTGTTTCTAAAGTATTCTTAGTGAAAATTTCATTACTATACCAAGAGTAATGAAATTTCACTTCTTTTTTGTTAAAGTAATCGTGAAAGTGGGGAAACTTCAGGGGGTCCTTTCTCCCCCATTTTTACAGCTATTGGGGTGAAACTTGCTATAATGGTAGAACACATTTACCACTGTTGGCTCATCAAGTTTCAGAACATTTAGCATATCCACGGATTTTTCAGGGAATTTTCAAAGTTTTTATAAACTTTTAAAAAACTACAAGAGCTATCTCCTTGGATTTTCTATACAATGAATTTTCTGGCATAGGGCTCCTTGCCATTCTAAACTACATTTCCCAGAATACTGTGCTTTCTCAGTCTCTTTCCCAGTGCTTTCTCCCTGCTGCTTCCCTCTCTTAATGGTGAGAGGCCATTAATGTAAAGAGGAATGGCAACCTTTTTGGCTTTGCTTTGCTTGTTTGTGCTGAAAATGAAACTGACTTTGGGAGGTTTCTGAGGTTTACAAAATTCAAATGAAAAAGTATTGGTAAGTTTCGATTCTGAAATTTTTGGCACAGGCCACACCCATGTGTTGGATATCACGTCGTAAATACGGATTTAATAAATTTGATCCAACTTACAAGAAATAACAATAATTTTGCACAGCCCTAATACATAGGGTTGTTTTCATTATCCCATTCATACCACCCAGGTGGCATGGTTTTCTTTTTTTATGGATGTTGATGGCTTTGGTGACTCTCATGTTATTTTGTCAGAATGTGGTGCACAGATTTCTAGTGGAGTCTGACAGTTCTCCCAATCCCCTAAAATACACAAGAGCATCTTTACTATTGGGAATACCATGTGCACCTGGGGGACCTAGCTCTACGGCTGCCATTATTGGTTGATGCTACAGTGTATCTTCAAGTCATTCCTGACCGATGGTGATCCTAACACAGGGTCTTCCTTGCAAAATTTATTTGGAAAAGGTTTGCCATTGTTTTCCTCTGAGGCTGATAGAGTGTGATTTACCCAAAGTCTTTCAGTGTATTTCATGGCCTAGCAGAGATTGAAACCCTGGTACCCAGAGTCATAGTCCAATGCTCAAACCACTATACCATTGGTAGTGGTATAAAAAGCCCAGAAAGAGAGAGAATGAGAGGGAAAGAGAGAAATAAAGAATGTGACAAACATAACAAATGTAATAGAAGCAATACTAAGATTTAGATGAAAATACTAGAGTCCATTCATTTATTGTGCAGTGTAAAACCCATTGAGTCAGTGCACCTATTCAAGTTGGGAGTAGCTGTGGGATTCAGGCCTAAATAAATGGAATAATTAAACACAGCCAACAAATCTCACATAACCCATAATGCCAGCAAGCAAGTCTATAGTGCTATCTTGCATACAACACATGCTTTACTGATGCAAAGTTAAACTGAGAAGTTACACTGAGTTTTCCTAGGGAGTTCCTAAATATGAAATGAGTCATTTTCCATTGGAGAGACTTTAGGAAGCATTATTCTTCATGAAACAATCTGTTTTCAGTAAATCATGTGAATGTGTATATATGGGCCTTGATGGCTGAAGGGAGTTGAAAATAGGCATCACAACTGTTTTAGCCTGAGACCAATATGACTATAATAGAGTGGTTATTCATAGCTTTTTTCTCTTCAGAATCACAGTCAAGACCAAGCTCCTGAAAACTCTGGGGTTATCTTGGGAGCAGGAGGGCAGGAGAGAGAGAGAGCTGTCCACTCACAGACAGAATGGGAAGCTTTTGGCAGTTCAGCATTACAGAAAGAAACTCACTCCCCCGAAGCTTGGAGTCCTGCTTGAAAATGATGGAGGCTGACAGATCTGGGATTAATCTAAAAAGTTTCAGCTCTTTGAACACCAAATGGAAATTTGCCTGGAAACCACAATGTATGAGCCAAGCCTATCAGACACTCTGCTGGGAACACGGAATTAGGTTGGGGTGTTTCTTGCATCCCTGTCCTCAGTCGCTGTATTGGTCTTCGAGATTCAGACATGGAATGAATGCAAAGTGCCAAGAAAGAGATAAAATAGGGCACCTTTTGTGTACACATTTTCAAACAGAATTTCCTTTGCTGAATAGCTATCCCGAAGCAAAATGAAACAAAACCCCAAACATTGCTATAATTAGATGTGAGGGACAATGCCGCATTCTTAGCATCTGCAACAGTGTCTTGTTACCAGATTGCACGCACTCCCAGCAGATGGAGGATTAAAAGGGACAATTACAATTCCAAATAATTGTGTGTGTGATTGTGATCCTGCATTTAGCAGTAAACACAAAAGTGCACCTGCAGCATCAGAAGCGAAGTTGTAGCCCTGTTGAGAGGCAGGCTCGACTGTTACACTCATGTGGATCTCTCCCTCACCCCACCCTACCAGGCCTGTCGCTCCATTAAAACATTTTGGCTAGTGTCCAAAGTACAGTTATGTACAATTAATGCCCATTAGTACCACTGCAGTAGAAGTATGCATAATCATGGCTAATTTCTCGAAAAAAGAGATCTAGAGGTCAAGGTTATTTAGGCATCACCACTTTTGACTCATAACAGCCTCGCTCTCCTTGGAAATGGCTCATTTAGCACTTAGAAAAAGCTTGTCTTTTTAAAAAAGGTTTCTTTCCCAGCTAAACATCTTTCCAAACCCCATAAGGACTGATGGGGCCAAAAGTCAGACGCTAACATTAAAAATCCTCTGTGCATTTGCCTGCAAAGCAACTGACTTTGGGTGACTGTTTTGCTGAATCCTAGCTGTGCCCACAGTTTTGTTCAACTTTCTCAGTTGGACAAGAGCTTCTCAAAGAAATGATGCACAGTTTGTGCTAAAGCCAAGTATTATGAGCTGAACAGATTTGCATAACAAATGAGGCAGTTACCAACATTAAGACTTCTCTTCCCTTATATTTTAAAACTGAGTTTATTAATAGAATACTAATGTAGCACTAACACAAAAGAAAGCAATGAATCAACATACATTTGCTGAGATCACTTCCAGTTTTGAGTAAAAAATAAAACATAATTTGATCACTGGAAGCAAACATTATCAGGAGAATTAAACAATAAGGAGCAAGCCACATACACATGTACCTCACCAAATGAAGATGGATGGGCAAAAATAAATGTGCTTACGGAGAGATGAGTCATAATATGATAGACCAACAGAACAGAAGTTCAGCATAGGTTGAGCCTCCCTTATCTGGAATCTGAAATACTCCAAAATCAGAAACTGCCCACATGGATGACTGAAATAGCAACATGTTTGCTTTCTGGTGGTTCAATGTACACAACATTTGTTTCATGCACAGAATTATGAAAAATATAAAGTTATCTTAAGTCTAAATGTCTAACGTGCATATGAAACATCAATGAATGTTGTGTTTAGAGATGGGCCCCATCCTCAAGATACTACGTTATGTACATATATCTAAATACTGATTTCCAAAATCCAAAAAAGTCCAAAATCCAAAGCACTTCTAGACATAAGCATTTTGAAAAAGAGATAATCAAACTGTACTTTATTCCTGTACCTTTTGCCATAAAGAAATAATCTTCAGTAGTGAGCATTGACTCCATGTGTAGAAGAACAATGTTTACTTATACTGTGGTTTTCCATATATTTGAAACTGTAGTAATATACTAAGAAGCCATATCCGTGTCCTAGAGCATTTATGAAGAAGCCATGACTCCCAAAATCTTAGTGGACTCTGACCCCCATTAGACCCTGTCAATATGGTTTATGGTTAGGAATGATGCCTATCCAGCAATGTCTTGATGCCAGCTGTTTTCCTATTATCGCTCTAGAGTTTAGCTTATGTGGGGCTGGGCCCTATATCATGGCTAGTCTGTGGAGGTTCCTAAGTAATGATGGGTGTAGGTATGTACAACCCATGGCTAAATTATTTAAATGAATGTATAATAACAAGCTAAACCCAATGTTGAGGAAAAATGAAAGCTGCTCTGTGATAGGTTGTTATTTCATTTATTGTGGAGATAAAAGGAAAGCTGCACATCAATTGGTTGCTCGTGCTCAGTTTTCATTTCTTATACTGGTGAGGTAAAATGAAAGCTAGGCTGTGAGTGGTTGCTTTCGGCATCACAGATTCCACATTGTCTATTCCCGGACTGCTAGTTCTACTCTAAATACATACGTGTATTCAAATGCAATGTTATGTTTAAATTTCATTTGCTATTAAAAACATGTGCATTGTGTTGAAATGTCAGGTCAATCAACCAAATACTTTTTGAGTTTTGCTAGCACAAACATACGCAGCCTGAGATTTTATATATAAATATTACTATTTAGATATAATTGTGAATTGTCTATAGCCCTGTCAATTGGCTCAGAGTGATATAATGAGTGGTGGTAATTAGATTTTCTCTCCCTACCTCTCACTAACCCTGCTTTTAACAAAGGAGACAGGAAGGAAGGAAGAGGGGGGGGGGGGGAGGGAGGGAGGAAGGGCCATCACCTTATGAACCATCCAGGAGCTTAAGATTGGCTGGAGAGGGCCTGCTCTCAGTCTTGCTTTCTTCGCAGGCATACTGGGCGGGAATGAGAGACAGGGCTTTCTCAGTGGTGGCCCCTCGGCTGTGGAATTCCCTCCCTAGGAATATTATATTAGCCCCCTCCCTTCTGACCTTCCAGAGGAAAGTAAAAACCTGGCTTTTTTAACAAGCCTCTGGGAACGCAGTGCAATAGACAAACATGGATCTATGTGGAACTGAATTGTGGAATGGCTCAGATGATGTTTTTGGACAATGAGATGAACAGTGAAGGCATTGGTTTTATATGTTTTTAAATGGTTTTATTGTATGATTTTATACATTTACTAGCTGTCCTCTGCCACATGTTGCTGTGGCTCAGTCTGTGTAAATGTGTTTTGTGTGTATATATATTTGTGTATATGTGTATATAAGTGTGTTTGCATATATATGTGTGTGTGTGTGTGTGTGGTTTTGCGCATGCGTTGTAATATTTTTTTTGTTTTTTTGGCTGATAAAATCTCTTCTGCTATGTTTTGGTGATGGTCACTTGTTGGACTGATAGGTGTATTGTGTCCAAATTTGGTGTCAATTCTTCTGGTGTTTTTTGAGTTATGTTAATCCCACAAACGAACACTACATTTTTATTTATATAGATTTTAAATGTTTTAAATTATATACTGTATATTGTTATGACATCAAATAGCTGCCGGGTTGTAAGCCACCTTGAGTCACCTTTGGGTTCGAGAAAGGCGGGATAGAAATATCGTAAATACATAAATAAATAATAGAATGCTTATGACCAAGTAGTCTTGCTTTGGCTATAGGTCTGAAGATGATAGGGACATATGAGCCAAACTCGGATTCTTCACCAGTTGCTATTCCTGTCTACTTAGAAAGAAAAAAATTGTGACCAATATGCCCTTATGTCCTTTTCAATAATGCAACAGACATGTTTGTTTTCTGTTTTGCAGTCTGAATATTAATATGTATAATCAAATAGCACTATCAATTTACAGGTTATATAACAACATAACCAAAGAGATGGATCAGAATGAAATAAACCCAGCATTTTGATCGTGGACCTTTTGGACTTTTCTTTCTCCCTCCACTTCAGCTTTCTGTGCTATCTGAAAGCGAGTTGCTAAAGTTTTAGCCCTCTGGAGTCACCACTAGTTAGGTTTAGTGGTATAACTGGGAGGGAAATGTATAAGTGGTATAGTGGTATAATATATATTATAAGTTATAGTGGTAGAACTGGGAGGGAAATTTCCCCTTTCTGTAACAGCCCCCTTCCCCCAACTTTGGGGGAAGGGGGCTGTTGCAGAAAGGGGAAATTTCCCTCCCAGTTATACTTGATTCTGCCATTTCAGCAAGAGAAATCTACCATTGGAATAGACTTTCTTTGGAGAGAAGGCATCTTCATCTATTTCCTCCCAGAATCACTGCCAAGTATCAATAATACCACCAGTCATATGCATTACAATACCAAAGATTAGACATTATGATTATTGCTACCAACCACTCCAAGACACAAACAGCCAGCATATTCACTTCCAATTCAACAATACCAACCCAGTCAATGTAAACATAAAAGGTCTGAAGAGAAAAATCGCACAGTGCTGAAGACACCAATTTTTCAATTTGTAATGTCATTATGGGATGTATTATTTACATGCATACAAAATATATTTGGGCAAGATTTGTTTAGCAATGTATACCATGTAGCTGATCTGATTATTTGAAAGACAAAGGGCCACAAATAAACTGGTGGAAAGCAACTCAGTCCCACTGATTGGTGTGGAGCAATGCCCATTTACCCCAGTGGAAAATCTGGCCCACAATGTCAATCTATAATAGAAGCTTGTTTGTATTTCTAATAAGCCAAGTCATTTTGATTGTGTAATCAACAGTGCATTCTTCTTTTCACCCGCATAGGGTGTAATTGTAGCTCTTCGATAATTGTTATTAAATTATTAAATAATGGAGCCTTGGAAGGTCATGTTGAGGTTGTGCATTGCAGAGTTTTTTGGTAGGAGAACCGGCAGAGATAGTACAATTGAATCAGAATGGAGTGTGTTGGTCTGCTGGGGTGTGACAGTGCACAAACCGCACACATGAGCAATTATGAGTGTTCCAGCACCATTGCAAAGAAATAGATGCTGCCTTTCGTAAATGTACCCCCTTTTGACACTAGAAGCTCATTCATTCTCGCTTCACTAATCTGCAGACTGAGTCATGCTTTGAGGAGGACACCATGATAGTCTCACTCCACTTCCCAGGAAAAGAAATTAAAGGGCCAGACTATAAGACTATAATCTTGTTAAATAGGGAGGAACAAGGAGCACTAGACTGTTTACTAGAGTTTCTTGTCACTCCTGTGAATGCAAAAAGCAATTTTAACTCCTAAAACAATAGTATGTACCTGGTCAGTTTAGGAACCAGGTTTTTTTTAAAGACAGAATAATATTCTTAGAAAAGTGGTGACAATGATTTTTACTAGATATCTTTCTCCCAGAGGCTGAAGTCTGATTCGCTAGACAAATTCTTGGCTAGGCAGGAAATTAAATTGCCTACAGCCTGGAAAAGTTACTATTTTTGGACCACAACTCCACAGCAAACCTGGCCATTTGAGATCTTGGGGAAATACTTCAACATAAGAAAACTGGGAGTTGTAGGTGGACTGTCTTGGAGAGTCACATATGCCATAGGGCAAATGATTGTCCAAAGGCCACTCCTGCCAGGACACCTTCGACTGAGGCCAGCCCCTCCATCTGTGCACTGGAGAAATGGCTGGGAGATGGCACCAATGTTCTCCCACTTGTTTTTGTTGTGTCAGGAGTGACTTGAAAAACTGCAAGTTGCTTCTGGTGTGAGAGAACTGGCCATCTGCAAGGACATTGCCCAAGGGATGCCTGGATATTTTTGATGTGTTACCATCCTTGTGGGAGGCTTCTCTCATGCCCCTGCATGAGGAGCTGGAGCTGATAGAGGGAGCTCATCCACACTCCCCCCAGATTTGAACCTGTGACCTGTTGGCCTTCAGTCCTGCTGGCATAGAGGTTTAATCCACTGCACCACCGGGGGCTCCCACTGATGTTGCCACTAATGTCCTCCTTTCCTTCATCCTGCTTTTCCTACAGTCTTTTTTTGTCTTACCATAGTTAAGGAGCCCTCAGTGGCACAATGGGTTAAGCCCTTGTGCTGACAGGACTGCTGATTGAAAGGTTTGAATCCGGAGAGCGGGGTAAGCACCCCTCTGTCAGCTCCAGCTTCTCATGTGGGGACATAAGAGAAGCTTCCCACAGGATGGTAGCACATCCAGCATCCTTGCAGACAGCCAATTCTCTCACACCAGAAGTAACTTTCAGTTTCTCAAGTTGCTCTTGACACACACACACAGTTAAGATGGTAATGAAACTATAGTGGTAAACTGAAAGTCAAGTAAATTTCCCTAATCTTGGATACTATTAGTCTTTCCACATGTGTCTATTGCCTCCATTAAACAGCTACTGTTGCTTTGGCCCTGGCTGTTTCTCACTGACAATCCTTGCTCTAGAAACACAGTTCTTTAACTGTATTCCAATTCTAGACAGGTTACAGAGAGCTAATGGAGGAACATTAGCAGGATACATAGACACACTGTCAGACATACACATAGAGGGACTCAGTCTTGAACTGCAGTTTGCATTTTCTATTTTTGCACTGAAAACTCCCAATACGTCTTTATCCTCCCAGACCAGCACATCCGTCTGCAGGTACTTTGCATGGTATCTGTGATAATCGTATTTTAGTATGTCTGTCTCTACAAAGACTGAATCCTTAGAGGCTCATCCACTAGCTTTCCCTTTGAAGGAAGCCTAGCCAACTCTCTAATTTCCAGCATTTAAATGCTTGATTAGAGTCAGATGCAGAAGGATGAGGTCAATGCTGCTGTTTCATGTCAAGGAGGAGGGAAAAGAGAGGGGGGGGGGGGAATGAAGCATTGGGTCAGGCTGGCCTTTATATATGTAGATCCTTCTTCAAAGATAATTCATGAAACCCTTTATAAACACAGTTAAATGAAACCAAGCATAAGCAGCTGTTTAGTATTGCAAAACAATTCATAATAAAAATGTAGTTTCTTTATCACATTGTGCAATGATATACTACATTAGTTACTTTCTCATCCCTGTCCCACACCCCACTTTTATTTATTTATTTATTCATCAGGTAGTTGGGTTCGTTTATCAAAAAAGCTCAATATTTGAGGCAAGTGGTCTACTGACAGTGTTCTTGAAAAGTGGATCAACAAGTCCTTGTTAGCCAGTATACTATGCAAAGGTGTTTTATTCTGTAGCTGTGGCTGATCTAATCTAGCCAGGGAAGGAGCTCCATAGTTCAGGGGCAATCACTGAGAGGGCCCTGTCTCTTGTCCCCGCCAATTTTGTTATTATTGCTCAAAATGATGATTGCTTTTTTTCTTTCTATTTCTGTATCCGCATTGCAGATGTATAGGAGTTTGACACCAGATGAACTATCATGGCTCATTCAGGAATTCATAGTTTTGCGAGATTTACCCTTTTCTGTCAGAGAGCTCTAGTTCCACAAGAAATTACAAATCCCAAGTGAATTGCTATAATTCTGCAATGTTTACTTTGGGAAGAAAGTTTACTTTGGTTATTCCTATCCTTTCTAACAAATAACAATGGCAATCTACAGAATGCATTATATTTTACAGAACATCTGAAGGTATTGCTAAAAAGTCAGTATTCCAACAATAAGTCCCCTTGGAGAGATAGGGTGGAATATAAATAGGGTTGTTGTTGTTGTTGTCGCCATTATTTTACTGACACAAAACACAGTATGACACAGCAAACGAGATATATATGCTGGATTTTGTATCACAAAATCACAAGTCTAATACTTCTCAAGCGTTTAGGACTGTGTGATGTATTTTCGAATGATGCATGCAGATCCATGCACCCTAAGGTGGCCTTTTTACTTCTGAACAAGTATTTTTAGTCAATGTTTATTGTTTTCCAACACCAGCTGAGTTCTTTTGGCACGGCACCCAGTGTGCTGATTACCACTGGGACCACCTGTACTGGTGTATTCCAGAGCCACATTATTGTTATTGTTATTATTATTATTATTATTATTATTATTATTATTATTATTAGACCTCAATATTTTCTTTTTTTATGGGGGGGGGGGGCAGGTGGATAGTGCTACCAAATGGCCATGGTCCTGAATGTGAGAATACCTAATAAATATCACAGGGGATAGATGGAGATTCTGCCTTCTTAATTCAGGTTAAGAAAATCTAGTACAGGTTTGTGAAATCTGTGATCCTCCAAATCTCACAGAACTCTGACTTTTATTTGCTTTTAGTCAGCACACGCAATGGTTTAATTGAATGGAGTAGTAGACAAACAACATTAGACAGCTACAGTTCACCCAATTCATGACACAGATGAGTGAGCTCATCCATTTCTTCCAATAGTACCAATAATGAAATAGCTCCTTGATGGAACCCATTGATTTCATTGAGGCTTAATCCCTAGCAAGCGGGGATAGAGTTGCAGCTATATATTCTACTCCTATGCATATTTATTTGGAAGTAACACCTGGTGACTTGAGTACTTGTTCAGAAGTAAATCCACAGAGAAATGTTGCCCTAGAAGAATAAAATTAGCCAAGGTTATTTCTGCATGGTCTGCCGGGAAGGACATTGCTCCTGTTTTATTATCTTTGACTCACCTGGAAATAGCCTGGGTCAACCATAGCTCATTCAAATGAATAATGAGTGTGCCTGACACACTCTGGATTGAATGCACCTCCACCAGAAATCCGTGCTCTCTTGTTGTAACTAAAGCCAGGTGGATGAGAGTCACATACTACTATTCAGACACAAAACCTAGTCTTGAACATGTCTGTCAATTAGAAGTCAGTGATGTTATCAACATTGTCTATTGTAGATAATATACTATTCCCGTTTAAAAAATTCCAAGTCCAGTCCTGCTCCCTCTCAGTAATAATTTACTTATTTAAATGATTTAATTTATTAATTGATTTAATCATGATTAAATATATAATATTCCTTTCTTCGTAAATTGGACTTTGTAGCCCTTCCACAATTTATAGTTCCTTTTCGTTGAAGCACCTCACATTTATCTGAATCAGTTCTGAGACTGAATTTCAAACAGAAATTTCAAATAGACAAGAGTTCTTTCTCCCACCCTGGACATTCCACAGATATATAAACCTCACTTGTCTAGTTTCCAACAGACCTCACAACCTCTGAGGATGCCTGCCATAGATGTGGGTGAAATGTCAGGAGGAAATGTTTCTGGAACATGGCCGTGCTTGTCAGCAAACTCACAGCAACCCAATATATGAGGGATTTTTGCAATGAAATTTATCTGGTTGGACATGTCTACATATTTAGACATTTCAGGAGAGGGATCTTCATAGGACATGGACTACTCCACTGACTCTCTCAGCAGGGTATACTAAATTGCTACAGTACTTTGCTGCATTTATTTTCCACTTTTCCTTATTTGCTAGATTTATATTCCATTAATCCTTCAGTGGTACGTGTGGCTCTCTTGCTTCCTATTTTTCCCCTGCAAAACAACTGCATTCAAAGCTGCCTGTGTGAGATAATATGTTGGACCATGGTCACCTTGCAGATGTATCTGTTAGAGTCCTTCTGTGGCAGCTCTCTCCTATTTTTCTTTCTATGGCATATCGGTAAAGCATTATCTTTCATTTTGAAGCAGATTTTTTTGGGGGGGGGGTGGTGGTGGTGGCACTTTTTGGACTATAATTTCTGGGGGATTGTGGGGACTAAATTCCACAAAGTGACTTTTCCACTTTCAGTTATAAAACATCAGAGACTGCCCTTTCATTGTACTTCTAATACTTGTGCAATGAGAGAACTTATCTATGAAGAAGCAGTTGGGTCTGTCCACAGTCTATTTGAGGTGATTTACTGTATATACTCGAGTATAAGTCTAGTTTTTCTGCTCTTTTTTAGGTTGAAAAAGTCTCCCTCGGCTTATCCTTGAGTCAAGGTTATTTATTATTTTATTGTTGTTGTTATTACATTTATTATTTTACTCTATTTATTATTATTACATTCATTATTTTATTATTGTTATTATTGCATTTATTATTTTACTTTATTATTATAATTACATTTATTATTTTACTCTATTATTTACTGTTATTACATATCCATTATTTTACTCATTTATTATTTTTATTGCATTTATTATTTTATTCTATTATTAGAAGGATATGTAAGCACATTCACATTGTAGAAGGTTAGAATAATGGTTTAATCAGAGTTGGATGGTCTTATCTTATATTACAGTTTGATGTAAATATTAAAAAATTTAACCTACTGATGCCTCAATTAATGTAATTTTATTGGTATTTATTTATGTTAATACCAATAAAATGGGGGGGGGGGGCTCAACCCATTACACAAAGTAAGCATTTGCAGTATAGTTGATTTTGCCCATGGGCACTCTTGAGGCACTCTGGGGAAAAAATAGAGCTTGACATATGCGAGTTGTAGTTACTGGGATGTATAGTTCACCTACAATCAAAGAGCATTCTGAACTCCACCAATGATGGAATTGAACCAAATATGGCACACAGAACTCCCACGACAAACAGAAAATATATATCAGCGATTGGTTGGGGGGGGGAGGAGGTGGCGGCGGCAAAATACTGTTTGCTTACCGTTGAAAATTACCTAGGGCTGCCTCTGCCAGTAGCTGCTGCATTTCCCACCCTTGGGTTATACACAAATCAATATATTTCCCCAGTTTTTGTGGAAAATTAGGTGCCTTAGCTTATATCCTGGTCATCTTATATTGAGTATATATGGTAATTGCTTTGTCTGTATAGCAGAATGGAAAATTTGTGACACCTGTAATTTATAAGGGAAAGATGTGGAGTTTGTTGTTATGCATATAACCAAACTGAGATATAAATAGGCATGTAATCAAACTCAAAGCATGAACTGATGTGGTGTTGACCATATGGTTATGTGCTTATGACTAATAGAAATAGGTGGTGAGAAGTGTGTGCACTTGTGTGGAATGAAATGGAATTTGTGTCTGCAGGGGCAGATGAACAGTTGCCCTAACCGTGGGCTTAGAGAAACCGAGCCGCCTCATACACATATGCTAAGAAATGCAATAACATTTGTTCTCTAACTATACAAGAGAAACTACATCAATACAATTTTGCAAATTAGATTTTGTCAGAATGAACACCCAATGGCCAAATTAAATAACACACCAGCAACACCAATACCACCACCACCGTCAACAACAATGCCTTAACCAAGAAGTATAATGACCGATCCCTCCAAAAAAAGATATTACAGAAGTATTGGCCATTGAAAGTATGGGTTGGGTACTGTAGGTGGGGTATCAGAAACTCATTTTGAGGCAATACCTTTTTTTACACCAAAATAAAATTTCCAACAAGATGTTTGCAAGCTTTTGAGATGCAAATCTTTTCATCAGACAGGTTGCTACAAAAATTGTGAAAGCAGCATAAGATAGGAAACGTCTTCTGGAAGCCATGTTTCCTTGTGATATTAAGAGGAAAAAAGGCTGATGTGATGATTTTAGGCTTCATCCAGTGTAGACCTTAGACTGGCTGGGAAAATTGTCTCAGTTGGTGTCAAGCTGACAGGCTTCTTTGTCAATGGAAAGCACAGAATAGCTAGGCAATCTTTATACTGACAAGGGGTGCATCTACACTGTACAGTTAACGTAGGTTAACACCACTTTAACAACTTGGGCTCAATTATATGGAATCCTGGAAGTTGTAGATTTGCTCCTCTGCTTGTGCCTAACCATACTATATCTTCCATGATTCCATAGCACTGAGCTGTGGCATTTAAAGTGGTGTCAAACTACATCAGTTCTTCTGTGTAGATGCACCAGAGTTGAAGATAAATTTAAATGGTGGATTAGGTAAAGTAGAGGTCAGTTTCGTTAATTTGAATTACTGTAAAACAATTAATCAATGACATGAATCTTATTTAGTCCTAACTAGAGCAGAATCGGTGAATCAACTGTAGAATGGTAAATCAAGATGTAAGTAGAATCTATTGATTTAATAAGTTTATTTTAGTTGGGAGTAAAATTAAAATTCAAACTAATGTTTCTCAGTCCACTCTATCTCACAAGACTGTGGAAAGAATAAAGTGAGAGAACCCTAATGGCAGGCTCTTGGGCAGAATTTGGAAAAGTTACTCCCAGAGTGTCCTCATCATCATGACAATTCCTTTAGCACCTAATACCAGAATAGCCTGGAGTCAAGATGGCTGGGGGATTATGGGACCTGTATTCCAAAAAGTAGCATTTTCAAGCTCCACTGAGCTCCTCGGAAGAATAAAAAAAGCAATCAGCCAGTGTAATGAGATTTCTGCTGTAAACGTGGTTCCTTTTCAAAGTTCTTTGCTTGGCACCATCCACATCTCCTCCATTCAGCCTGCATGCATTGGAGGCATTTGCTGATGGATTGGAGGAGAGAGAAAATGCTTCAGCCTGGCTGTGCCAGAGCAAAACAGTGTCTGCTTGTCACCAGGTGTTTAGACAATAAATCACTTGGATTTACTTCTCTCACAATACTATAAAGCTGGAAGTGTAAACAGTGTAGAGATGTCAGTGATGGAGCATCACCTACAAACAAAGACACAACAGAGGCGCTATGTCATGTGCTAAGTCTACTGGACATATCCACTTTGCACATAATTTTCTCACATAGAATGCCAAGTTGGCAAGAGTCTTGGGGGGAGTGTGGGAGAAAGAAATTGTTCTAAGCCTGGTTTGTTCTGCTGATTGGAAGACATTCATTATTGTGAGTATCTTTCATCTAGAACATGGAAAAGGTAGGACTACAATTCCCTAAATTCCATCTAAGAGTGATTGAGGTCAGGATTCAAATGCTCTCATATATAAACTAACAGTGTACAATACTTTGGTATATATTGATTAGTTATTTTTTATTTTAAAAATGACCAAAGTGACTCACAACATATCATAATTATAAAAAAGGGACCTAGCATCCATCCCTTTTTCTTCTGGCCTATGGCAGAGTAAACTTTCCCGGATGCCTGTAGTTATAGAGCAGTCTTTCCGAAACCTTGGTCTTCTGGATGTTATAGGCCCCTTCTACATTGCTTTGAACTGGATTATCTAGCAGTGTAAACTCATATAATCGAATCCAGTTCAGAGATGATAATGTGGATTATTTGCTTTGATAATTTGGATTATATGGCAGTATAGATGGGGCCATAGACTTCAGTTCCCAGAATTTTGGCCTCTTGGCCAAGATGGCTGGCGTTTCTGGGAGATGAAGTCCAAAACAGCAGAAGGACCAAAATTTGGGAATCACTGTTCTAAGGCAACTTGAAATTAAAATAGATTTTTTTTCTGATTAAGAAGATAAAGCAATCTCCTCATCTCCTCTTCATCTTTTAATGGACAGTGTGTCCATATGGAGGGGAGACAAGCAGCTAACCATGTATCAATTCTATCACTTTACAGAATATTTCTATGTTTCTAGGATTAAGTTGCTGGTACTATTGCTGCTGATGCTGGGTGGTGACTCCAGTTTTGCATCTTGTTAGATGAGGACATTCCAGTATGCTTCTGTGTTGTAATTGATTTGCAATTCACACCCTCCTTTGCCTTCCCTTGGTCTGGCTGGGGAAGGACCAATTGTCCCATCATCGATTCCTCATCCCCCGGAATTGCCCTGCAGGTCTGCCAGTGCCGTGTCAGAATCAATGCAGCTAGCTTCGTACAGAGACTGAAATGGGACCAAAGAGCAATTTGCTTACCGGACAGGTTATGATGAAATAATATTGTGTCAGGAGGTGAAGCTGCAGTTAGAGTGGCTGTAAAGATTTCTCTCTTTCACCAAAGAGAAAGCAAGCATTTCATCAGATTTAGAGGCAGGCTCACAAGCTGCAGCTTTAGATCTTTCTAGAGATAAAATGTAACTGGAGGAACAATCATTTCAAAGGTCCTAATGCAGCCTGGACATGTGGTCCTTAAACACATCTCTCAGAATTAAGTGAACACAATGTCAAGGTAACTCATTGGTTGGAACAGGAAAATACACCAGAGATCCCTGGGCTTTGAGGTTTAGATCTACAAGAAACATTTTGGAAAATGAGCTGGGTTACTTATAATCTGTCCTAGAAAGTGATATCCTACCTGCTGTTAGGTTAAGGAAAAAGTTTCCCCCTGACATTAAATCCAGTCGTGTCCGATTATGGGGGTTGTTGCTCATCTCAATTTCTAAGCCAAAGAGCTAGCATTGTCCGTAGACACCTCCAAGGTCATGTGGCTGGCATGACTACATGGAGCGCTGTTACCTTCCCGTTAGAGCAGTACCTATTGATCTACTCACATTTGCATTTTTTCGAACTGCTTGGTTGGCAGAAGCTGGGGCTGACCTGCTGTTATAAGGCATCAAATATTGGCTTTAACACTGCCATGTATCATATGTTGCTTTATATCTTGGTTGCTGTTGTACTACCAAAATACAACCAATCCATACTTATTCACGGACCTTATAGGCCTTTGGCAGAGTTTGGAGAATCTACTTTTTGGACTCCAGCTCTCAGAATCTTCTTATTAGCTTTGACCGCTGATCATGCTAACTGTGTAACTCTGCGTGTTGTAGTGCCCCAGAGTAATATTGCCATGCTTTGGGCTAGGTCAACTATACTTCTGGCTGGAACCTTGAAATATAGTTTTAAACCTGTGCAAACACTGGTAGATTTGGAGTTTTGTCCAGCAGCACCATATATTCTGTCCTTCTAGCTGTATTGGCAAAATGCCCACATTTGTACAACAAGAGAGGAAAAAATAGGTGTTGCTGGATTAAATATACTATGGACTGCCTGATGTTTTGTCTTCTCTAGTACACAACAGAAAAGGCCTGGGCAGTAGCCAGCTTTGTGCAACAGCAGATATCTCACAAACAAAAATAAGCTTCGTTTTCAAGTAGTTATACAAAGGGTCAAGCCTAAAATATTTTGCTGGCTCGATGAGACAGGAAATAGCATCCCACAATTTATAAACACAAGTCAAGGCACGCAGTGCTCAGACCCCACCATGCTTTCTGAGGCAGAAAATCCCTCACCTACTGCTGCAAGTAATGCTATCATAATACATATTTAAACCATTATTTGTAGTTCTTTCTTCACAACTCACACGTATTATGTGAGGTGACTGCCTTACTTTGCTTAATGTTACGATTGGCTCTGTTGAGCACAGGAATAAAATGACATCAGGCTTCTTTCTGTCCTGTACAGTTCTCTGTCTCAAGAACACTGATGGAATTTTCTGCCACAAGATGTGATGATGGTAGCTAACTTTGGTAACTTTAAGAAAGAAGGAAAAGTATATCAAATGTGGGTAATTAGGATAGTTCCATACTACAATCAAAACCAGAGGTGGTCGGACTCTATACAATCAATGCAGGAAATGGATTTATTGCCCTCATGTCTTGCTAGCTGTTGATTTTGAACAACACGTTATAAAGACACATTTGCTCTTATCCAATGGGAGCTTATGATGGTGCCTGGTGCCTTCCAACATTTCATAGTGAAAACAAGGGATGGACATGATTGTACAGTACTGATTGGTGACTTTAATGACAGTTTTCTAATAGGTTGAACCAATATTGGCAATAGAGTTTGGCATCTTAGAGAGCTTTTCTAAAATTCAGATTCAGGGTGCATCTACACTGTAGATTGTAAGATGGACTTATGATATGATAACTGCTATAGATTCATGTTTATGCCATGGACAACCAAACATGAATCCTGAAGTTGTATTTTCTAACTGGCAGCATCCTGGTTGTTCTCTTCTGATTGCAGAGTACCCTAAGACATGCATCTATGACAGGACCCTGAAGGGTCCTTGCAACTGCCTGTTTTCAAGGGATTGCACAACTCGGACAATGCTTCATTTGCTTTTTCTTGTCTTCTAATCTCCAGCACCCCCAAAACAGTTCAATTGGGGCACTGTCTGGCTAAAAATATAGTTATGGAGTGTGCCATTGTCAGATATAACTATGATGCAGATTTTTAGCTTCTGTTTTATAATGTTTTTAACTATTAAATTGTTTTTTAAAATATCTAAGATCTCAGGCCTAGAATGCAATATAAACAAAAATAAATAATGCAGTTGTTTGTCTCAGTTACAGTTACCCAATGAAGTCATTGCTGAACAGCAAATTATTACGTACATTCCATTGACTCAATAGTCTACAATAGTTGGGGATTAGCAATTGGATTTCAGTCACAATTTCCCACTTCTCTTTTGTCAACATATGTTGAAATTATGAAGAAATCTACCGGATTTGGAATTTTCTTCTCAAAACATTTACTAGACTCTCAAAAAGGTTTCCCCAAATTGTAGTCAACAACTTAATATGGTATTCAACTAAGAATACTCACACAACAATAGCTCCCAATTAAAGAACTGTTGCTACTTGGTTGGTACCTTTGCATATTTCTGGGACAAGTTCTATTCATTCAAGCTAAGCTTGCCTCTGCTTGCACTACATCCAATGAATGTGCTGTGGGAGGAAGCATGGCTACAGATTTTGTTGTTCTATTTTTGGGCTTTGCCGCTGAATGCCTTCCGTTGTAGTGCATGGAAAAACAAGGAAGGCACACATGCTTCACACACTGGAAATAGAAATCCCACATTTGTAGGCTGCTTGTTGCTTTCTCACAGCTCCTGGCATGCTTCAGTTTGCCAGTCGCAGCGAACACCATGTCCCATGAGTACTGCTACTGTGAACAGATGGCCCCATGAGGGACAAGCAGATGGCCCATGGGCTGGGAGCTTCTAGGGATTTGGGAAGAAAAGAGAAATCAGACAACACTTGTTACTTCAGGGTTTCATGCTTGAATCAAATAGAGCCAAGCTTACATTGCCTTCCCATTCTTGCCCCTCGCCAGCAAAATATCTATATTTGGGCTATTGAGAAGGAACTAGATCATGCTGTGGTATTGGATTCAGATGGTGAAGCAGTATTCTTCCTTCTTCTCTCTCTGTGTGCATTCAAATCAGGAAAAAAATAGCAAAGAGAATGGATGATTGAAGAAGCAAAACATTTTGACTAGAAAAATAAACTCTTCCTTTGTATTTTCTAGCAGTATTTCATAGACTCATAGGATCATTCTGTCTTAGAATTTGTAGTTTGTAAGCCTGAAAGAGTTGGAAGGGACAACAAGGACACCTTAGTGTAAACACTGCAAGTTGTTGCCAACATATTTATGTAAATAGGTGGAGTTCAGAAAACTTTTACTGTTGCCAATTTTTGTGACCCCTACATTGAGATAAGGGGACCCCATTTGGGGTCAGGTACCACAGTTTAAGAAGCAGTGGTATAAAAGAACATTTTCAGAGACAGAGAATATGTAAATGTACGGAATAGTAATGGAGAATGTATAGTTCTCCAAATATTGTTGGGCCCTAGCTCTCACAATCCTTGCATAATTAAGGGATGATGGAAATTGTAGCACCCAGAGCTCACACATTTGACATCCCTTGAAGAGAATATTCTGCTGCTGTAAATAGTTGTGTGGATGGCATGGCTTGCTGTAGGTGGTTCTTGCTGACTGTAAATGTAAAAAAATTGCAAGGCCTCTATTCGCTTTGTCACTCTACATTTTCCATTGTCTCTCTCCTCTGACTCAGCAAAAAAAAAACAAAAAAAACCTGCACTCTCCTTCTGTGGAATTATATATATATATATATATGGGAAACATTTTCACCTTGCATCAAGAAATTAAAAAAGGAGAACAAGCATTTAGCCATAAAATTTAAACTAAAAGCTCTTTTAAACCCAGGCTTCTTCCCCTTCTTTGTCAATCCAAAGTGCATTAAATGAAAGCTCTTGCGCTTCTTGAAGCAGCTTCTGTTATTATTGGAACTGATGCACATTTACTCTAGCCAATCTATTTTTATTTGAACCACTTATGCTGTATGAAACCCAGCGTAATAATAGGAGTCAATACAGATATATTTGTTTTTATTTAAACTCATAAGTGTGCTAAAAGCAATAAATGCTTTCCCCACTGAAAACCAGCACAGAGATAACTTAGAAAATACATACTTTCAGTCAAAATAATTTAGCCCAGTTACCCAAGAGGTATTTTTAAATGGGTATTATTATGGACAGCTTAATGTACAGACTGTGTGGTCCTGTAGATATTCTTGGAATGCATGATCCCACATTTCTTACTATTAGCCATGGAAGCTGGGAATTGGAATTCAAGAACATATGAAGGGCCACACAGTACTCAACCTTGGCTTCAGGAAAACAAGGGTCTACAGCAACAGCATATTTTGTGCACAATGGTGTAGACTGTAAAGCTATGCTCTGGGTATGAAAGGACTACTTCTAGTAGAAGTGAAAGTGGTGGGACAAGTTTGGTGAGATTATTCCAGACCTGAATTAGAATGAGGTATTCATCCCATTATACTTTATTAGATAGAGAATGACAGTCTTCTAATCACTCTGAATCAACTGGTTTAGAAGGAAGGCAGACAGACAGGTTTTCTGAGCAGCTCTGAAGAATCAAAGTTTCATCTAGTGCTTCCTATTCTGATGCCCTTCAAACATATTGGACCACAACTCTCACGAAACCTCCAGAATTTTCATTCCATCCCCAGCTCAGTAAAGTATGCTAAGAATTTTATTCATTGTATAATCTATATAAATAAAAATGTAATGTTTGTTTGTGGGATTGTCATAACTCAAAAACCACTGGACGAATTGACACCAAATTTGGACACGATACACCTATCAGGCCAACAAGTGACCATCACTCATAAAAACACTGGAAAACACAGTGGAAAAGACTTAAAAGGCCAAAAAATAAAATAAAAATGCATTATAATGCATGCACCAAACCACATATATACACATATAAACAAATATATATACACACATACATACATATATATACACACAGAACACATATACACAGACAGGGCCACAGCATCATGTGGCAGGGGACAGCTAGTCTATCTATATAAATAAAAATGTAATGTTCATTTGTGGGCTTAGCATAACACAAAAACCACTGGACGAAATGACACCATATTTGGACACAATCCACCTATCAGGCCAATGAGTGACCATCACTCATAAAAACACTGTAAAACTCAGCAGAAGGGACTTAAAAAGCCAAAAAACAAAAAATACATTACATACGCAAACCCACACATATACACAAACACACACATATACACATATACACAAATATATATATATATATATATATATATATATATATACACACACACATACACATATGCAAGTATATACACACCAAATACATATACACAGACTGGGCCACAGCAACGCATGGCAGGGGACGGCTAGTTAAATAATAAATAAATACATTTAAGTAAGAATTTTACTCATTGATCAGAATGAATGAAAGGCCCTATTTAGAAAATGAAAGAACCTCTGGAATCAAGCCTTCGGAGAAGAATCATAGTGCAATAGATGCATTGGAATTATGTGCAATGACTACCAAATGACCTGGATTATGATGGCAGATAGCGTGGTTTTATAGTTTTTTGCAATGTTTTTAAAAAATGTTCTAATGTAAATAAGACCAGAAACTATGTCATGTGTTTAGAGGACCTATTGCATTACCTTACACAAAAATATGGGTTTAAACTAAACAAACAAAAAACAAACTACTAGTCAAAAATATAGACGAAAAAACAAAAACGATTTTAGAAAAAACAACAGAAATACAAATAGTAAATAAAATAAAATATTTGGGTATTAATGTCACCAAAAGTAACGCAACTCTAGTACAGAATAATTATGAAATTTTATGGAAAAAAATTCAACAAAATATGGAAAAATGGAACAGGCAGAATATATCCTTTTTGGGACGGATAGCAATAGTAAAAATGGTGATTCTCCCACAGTTCTTATTCTTATTCCAAACCATCCCGGTAATTCGGAATAATTTTTTGTTTAAAAAATGGAACTCAGGTATATCAAAATTTATTTGGAAAAACTGAAAACCGAGAATCAGTATGAAATTATTAACAGACGATAAAAAAAGAGGTGGTTTAGGGTTACCAGATCTCAAGATCTACTATGAAGCATGCAACTTAGTGGCAATAAAAGAGTGGGCCACCTTAGCGAATAGCCAGATACTAACATTAGAGGGACACGACCTCAGAGCAGGTTGGCACAGTTACCTGTGGTATGGTAGAAGGAAAATAGAGAAGAGCTTTAGTGACCACTACATAAGGGCAGCCCTAATTAAAACGTGAGAAAAGTATAAAGCAAGATTTTTTAGAAGTACCCCACTATGGATATCACAGGCTGAAGCAAAACACAAAAGAGAATTAGGAGAAGGAAATTGGCCAACCTACCACCAAATACTAGAAAAAAGGGAAGATGGCAATTTTGAACTGAAACCCTTTGAGGAAATCAGAAAACTGAATGGAAAACTTACATGGTTAAATTATTACCAAATAAGGGAAGGCTTTAAAGAAGACAGAAAACTGGGTTTCAACGAAGAAAAAGGAACATGGGATATCATTATGGAGAAAAACAAAAAACTAATAAAAATACTATATAAACAGCTACTACAATGGAACATGGAAGAAGAACAAGTTAAAGAATGCCAAGTGAAGTGGGCCAAGGACATAGGACACAGCATCTTGATGAGCCAGTGGGAGGAAATCTGGACCACTAAAATCAAATACACCATAGCCAGTGATCTTAAAGAAAACTGGTATAAGATGTTCTTCCGCTGGTATCTAACTCCTGAGAAAATATCAAAATTCAACAGAAGCGTATCAAACAGATGCTGGAAATGTGATAAGGAGGTAGGCACCTTCTATCACCAATGGTGGACCTGCGGGAAGATTAAGCAGTACTGGAGAAAGATACATCAGGCTATCCAAAAAATACTAAAGACAAATTTTCCAAAACTCCCGGAAATATATCTACTAGGAATACAAAACGAAACTAAACTGAATAGAAACCAAGAAAAAATCCTATTTCTGCTAAGCACAGCGGCACGACTGGTGCTCGCAAGAAGATGGAAACAAAAAGAAGCCCCAACTCAGGAGGACTGGATCTTAAAAGCATTCAACATCATTCAAATGGATGATTTGTCCCAGAGAATTAACGGAACGACCAGAAGAACGGACTGGACAGTCTTTAAGGACTATATAAAAACTAAAGAAGTACCAACAATAGTTGACCTGACTGGCATCTAAACAAGGGATAAGTAGGAAGGATGAACAAGGACTTTTTCACATCGAATAAGGAAATTTCATGGACTACCTTGGGAAGTCGCTCCACAGAACTGAACTGAAGACACCCCCCCTTTTTTTTTCTCCTTTCTTTCCGATACACCTCCCCCACCCGACCCACCTCATACCACTTTACCCTCCCCTCCCCTCCCCCACACTCCCCCCCCTCCCCTTTTGCACTGTTTGCTATTATCGGACTGTAACAAAACACAAAACTCAATAAAAATTTAAATCACAAATATATGACAGAAACAGTGAAAATGAGTCCCTTTAGTATATGTATGTATGTATGTATATATATATGTGTGTGTGTGTGTGTGTTGTATTGTGCCTTGGTTGTGTTGGGAATAGAAAGAATATTTAAAAAATATCGAGAAAGTGGTTGAAAAGGGCTTTTTTTAGTATCAGGAAACTTTGACAAAGGGAGTGAAAAGAGTTTGTGTGTGTGTGTGTGTGCAGAAAACACAAAAGAAAACACAACATTTTCTGTGGATTTCCTGTGCAGAAAAGGTCCTGAACTGCAAAAGTATGGCTGAAATTCCCTTGTCTCTACAAATATTAAAGGAAGACAAGCCCCTTTCAGTTTTCATTCTGGCAACTCTAGTAGCAAAGCATAATGATCAGAAAGAAAAAATTGAACAAAGAAAAACATTCCTCCTGAAATATAAACAAGAAATGTTTATATATTACTTTGAAATGTAGGAGCCGCAGAGGCACAATGGGGTAAACCCTTGTGCCGGCTGAACTGCAGACCTGAAGGTTGGCGGTTTGAATCTGCGAGACTGGGTCCCCTGACATTAAGTCTAGTCATGTCTAACTCTGGGGGTGATGCTGCTCATCTCCATTTCTAAGCTGAAGAGCCGGCATTGTCCGTAGACACCTCCAAGGTCATGTGGCCAGCATAACTGTATGGAGCACAAGTTGTAGTGGCTAAAATATCTTACCTAATTCAGTTATTAAGTGTCCAGAATCCTGCAGTTTTCCCCAATCTGCCCAATGCATGCTTTGGCTCATACCTTCTTTTATTTCTCACCATTAGCCGTGCTTTCTGGACCTGATAGAGGTTGAAGTACAATACATCCAGAAAACACTATTTGGATGAGAGTTATTCCTAGGGCAATTTTTATATTTATTTCTCTATTTTATATCCCACTTCCCCCCAAGGATAAGACTTAGTTCCGCACAGCTTCAGTTGACACAAGAATTATTGAATGTTGTCACATCTGCAATGAAGGCTCATTCATTGCAGACCAGGACTAAAACCTGAACTCTTGCTATTCTCTGATTTGGTTACTTTTTGTAAAACTTCTTGTCCATTATTTTCTGTTCCTAAAAGCAAACTATATTTAGTCATGACGTTGCTAAAAAATCTTCCAAAGCTTCCCAAGAGAGGTTCAAAGGGTTAGGGTGGAGGAATTAACAACATTAGCATTGAAAACCAAAGTCTCCCCTTCATGTCCGTGCCTTTTTAAGCTATGCATTCTATTTGCTAATTCATCTTGCCTTAATTTTTGCATCTTTTCCCTAAAGCATTAAAAAAATCTTTACAAAGGGGAGGATTTATCTCTAATGGTGAGGGGGAAACAAACAAGATAAAAAGGAAAGATAAGTGGCACGACAGGTTTTCAATCCTGACCTAGGTTTAAAATGAATGTTTGTCAATACTAATAACATAAAAACGTAATAGTGGAGTGTGGCTGACACACAGCAGACTTGGGAATGCTTACAGACGTTTGAAAATTTAATCAAAGACCAGCCAGAAATGCAGTCAGTATGTCTGGAATTTGAGCTCAAAATTTTGTTTGAAGTACTCTGCCATGGCAAGGGCAAAGAGTGCACTGGGATATTGGCAGAGGAAGCAGATGCTTTGTAATGCGCGGGGCATGGTGTTGGTGTCCTCCCACTCAGGGAGAAAAGTGGTATACAACTGCAACCAATAAAATAAATAAAAATAAATAGAGTGGTAAGAGTGAAAACCGGAGACAGCGTCTGGATCTTTAGTGACTGTGTGAATGAAGAGATTTCTTCAGATGTTGCTTCTCATATAACAAGGTAGTAGGAAATGCCTGCTGAAATATCTTCTACACCACCATTAAAGGAATGAGGAAGTCCTCCATCAAGGACTCGGTGTTTGTAGGCCTAAGTGGTGGTGATTTTAACTCCACCACAGAAGCAAGGAAGGGTAGGTTAGTTATATTTCTTCAGTTCTAAGGCACCCCCCCCCCCACACACACATAAATATCTCTAAAAATGGGGTAGATCTTGGAATCACAGGTGTGGTTCCTGTTTTTCTCCTGGCAGCAATTCATATTCAGGCAGGATTTATTGGTGATATTGCAGTTGATTTTTCTGTGAATGCTCTTACCTAAACTAATTTTATCTAATCTAATCATAATATTGTTGTTTATATTTGATATGTTTTAATTGTATTGAATTTTAATACCTAAGATCTATACACTATGTATATGTTGTACTTTTATACTGTTGCACATTTGATTGTACTTTTTACAATGTCAATGGCCTAAACACGAATCAAGGAACATGAAAGGCACTGCAGACTACTTCAACCAGAGAAGTCAGCCATAGATGAGCACTTGATGAACCAACCTGGACACAGCATATTATTTGAGAACACAGAAATGCTGGACTACTCTAACAACTACCATGTCAGACTACACAGAAAAGCCATTGAAATCCACAAGCATGTGGACAATTTCAACAGAAAGGAAGAAACCATGAAAATGAACAAAATCTGGCTACCAGTATTAAAAACTTCTAAAATCATAAAAGTAAATAAAGAACAATACTCAAAAATGGGAAATTCCAGACAAGAAACAATCAGGGCCAGCTAATCACCTCCCAACAAAGGTCTCCCCCAGGCAGTAAGAAGCCAGACCTTGAAAGTGCTAGGCTATTCAACGCTAATCAAGGTGGTCAATTGAAGCATTCACACCTAGCTCTAACAGACAAGAGTTCTTTCCCCCACCCTGGACATTCCACAGACATATAAACAAAATTTTCCTAGTTTACAACAGACCTCACAACCTCTGAGGATGCCTGCCATAGATATGGGTAAAATGTTAGGAGAGAATGCTTCTGGAACATGGCCATAAAGCCCAAAAAACTCACAGCAACCCAATGGCCTATGATCTAAATATTAAGAACTAGTATTGCTATATCATACGGGTAATCTTTAAACCATAGTTTCAGCACCTTTCTGTCTGGGGTTGTATATGTTTTCTACACAATCACTTATTTCTAAAAGCATCCACCTTATGAACTACATTGATCCCTATTTCCATCAACCTATTATTTGGTCCATGCATTTCATAATAGTTCAATCGATTTGTAATAGATTTCTCCAGCACCTTGACAATGTAAAAGGCCACAATTTCGGCAATATTTTCTTGACCTGGGAGTAATTCAAGATATGCTCTTTCATTGGATTGTGATGTAGCAGCCTGACCAATATCAAGCAAGGTTTCCAAGTCAGTAGCATATATGTTTATTGCAGCAAGAACAAAGCATCCTGTGACACGAAGGTGCTCCAATGAGTTTGAAGATGAGTTTTTGTGAAATATTCTATTTAGCCTTTAAGCAGATTTCCTTTGAACTGCTTCTTGAGTTTATTCAGATCTCTTGTCTTGTCTGCCTGTTTCTTCCTGACTCTACCCTAAATATCCTGTAGTCAAGATCCTCCAGCCAATTGTTATACTGATGAGTAGAGTTTTACTTACCCATTCCATACCCTTGAATAATTTGGCAGGGTAGCTTGGATTAATTCTCTTTTATCCTGCCTTATCAGCTGCTTTTAAATTGCCCTTGTACCTCTCTTCTCCTCCAACTTTATCATTTGGTTCACAGCTTACTTCAATTGCTGCAAAGTGAGTTCAAAGAGCAAAAGTAACTTAGCAGGAGGGAGAAGAGATGAGGGGGCGGAAAATTGCCTTTCCCAGTAGCCTCAGGTAAAAGCAAACTGCTGCACCTTCTTCTGGCTTGTCTGTTCTTCCCATTAATAACTTTTTCCGTCGTAACCACACTCTGATGTTGCTTGGTTACACATTTTCATCTGTGAAATGTTGGAACATATGTCATGGACAGTGCCAGAATGTTCCCAGTCTAATCAATCATATTTATTATCCTTTTCTGATTCTGTCCTGTTCATAAGAAACCTCTTGTCTCCTACAGCTAACTCTGTGTTTACTGCACATTTCAAAAGGGAAATTTTACTGTCATTTAGTAGTGTACTAGTCTGCTATTTAAATACCGTTGAAGTCCCGCTGGTCCACATCATCAGAAAAATACGTCATTGTTTTCTCATTATACAATTAACTTTTCACTGCTTAGTTCTAGTTTCTATAAAGTTTGTATTTATTTAATTAATTGTTGCTTTTTCAAATGTTCCTAAATTTACATCTGAAGACATGATAAGGGTATGTAGAAAAATGAAATAGCTGTGGTAGCAGCCTATCTATTACATATTTCAGCTGTATGTGTTCTTTCTAGTTAATATCTTTTGCATTTGACCAGAACCTAATTTACATTGACCATTTAATGCAGCTGGAAAGTAGCCCCAAAGCTCTGCAACACATGCCACAGACACATGTTGGATTTTGCTTTAAGCCCTTTAAACCGAAATAGGCAAAGTTGGGTGAAAGTGTGAAAGAAAACTCCAATGTGAACCACATCATAAAGTGAAACCACCTCCTCAAAGTGCTCCACTGATGCACACATTCACTTGCAGTCATGATGTGGCATGGTGGAGGGGGGGGGGGGGGTTGTTTAAAAAAATACACATTCTCTGTGGCTGTTGATTGATTCTGGAACTGGTTTGATGCCAGCCTCTGTGGTGTATGTGATAATCATCAGGGCCTTTCCAATCTGAGCATACAATCATAGAATCATAGAGTTGGAAAGGACCTGGTGGGCCATCCAGTCCAACCCCCTGCCAAGAATCAGGAAAATCACATTTAAAGCCCCCCTGACAGATGGCCCTCCATCCTATGTTTAAAAGCCTCCAGAGAAGAAGCCTCCACCACACTCCAAGGCAGAGAGTTCCACTGCTGAACAACTCTCACAATTAGGAAGTGCTTCCTAATGTTCAGGTGGAATCTCCTTTCCTGTAGTTTGAAGCCATTGTTCCATGTCCTAGTCTCCAGGGCAGCAGAAAACAAGCTTGCTCCCTCCTCCCTATGACTTCCCCTCACATATTTATACTTGGCCATCAGGTCTGTACACTGAAATGGCTTTCTCCAATACCACTAGACCCTTTAGGCTATACTATCATGTTAATCAGTCATATGATTTATATATATTCACAGGTGTCACTATATTCATCTGTGAAATGTAACTAACCTTCATTACATGCAGATAGTTCTTAACCAATAATAATAATAATAATAATAATAATAATAATAATAATAACAATCTTTATTTATACCCTGCCACCATCTCCCCAAAGGGGACTCAGGGTGGCTAACATGAGGCCAAGCCCAAAAACAACAATACAACAAAACAAAATTCAAAGAAACAAAATAGCATCAAAATGAACACATGAAATGACAAAATAAAACAAACAGCCTCAAAATAACATGACAGAGAGATGAAACATGGGGCTGGTCAAATGTGCTAAGAATAAAATTGATAAAATTGGTAAGACCCTGGGCGAGATAAGGGAGTCTGAGGGAGAATGTGTTTCTGAGGGAGGAGCTCAAAAGGGACAAAGAAGGAGGTAGGCAGGTATAGATTTAACCAAACATAGATTTCAACTGCCTATCTCCTACATGTATCCTGGGACCTAGTTGCTGAGCAAGTGTTCAAAGATTAGACCTAGCACTTTTTGCATACAAAAAAATGGATTGTTCAAATGGCTACAGTCAGTAGTGTCTTGTCCAAAATCAAATGTTTCCTCCCCAACTCAAATCACAGAATTTTCAAATTTCTACATGGAGAGAAGAGATATATTTTCGTGATGGTGTTTTGAAGAGGAGGGATAGTTTCTTTCTAATCCTTTAATTATATCATCATTACAGTTGGAACTTGTCTTTGTGTGCAACATATTTCTTGCTTAGGACGTGGTATGTCAAATGCTTCTTGTCCATTAAATGAAAGATGTTTGTAATTCTTCCAAGAAACTGTCATAAATTTAGCCCTAAAGTAATTTTCTAATATCGGGAACTCTCACATTGTAGGCGTTTGCTTAGTAGCCAGAGCAGGCTATTTCTATATTCTGCTTCCCCTTATAAATTGCTTTTACTTTATTCACTTGTTTAGAATGGAGGTATCGGCTACTAGCTTGTGAGATCTGCTTGGCCGAGCTATTTGGAGACTTATTTGCAGACTTATGTGTATTATAGTATGTGAGTTTTAGTACAGCATATGGTCAAAGGGGGAAAGGATGATGACAGAGGAAATGAGTTACTGAGTTGGTTGTACTTCAGGCAGTGGTTAACTAAAAGGACCTTTTCCATTGGATTCAAATTGCAAAAAGAAGATTCTGGAAGAACTCACACTAAGAATTGTTCAACAATTGAATAAAAAACTTCACCAGGTAGTAGACTCTCCTCAATGGCTGTTTCTAAACAAAGGTGAAAGGTTCAACTTTCAGGGGTGCTTCAGCTGTAGATTCCTTTGCTGGATTAGAGATGGTCCTTGGGGTATCAGCTCATAATTGCATATGGATATCACTTTATCATGAGCATGTGGGAATTACTTTGAAATGTCATTGCATAAATGGGAAATATCACATCAGGACCAGCATTTAGCTAACTGCGCCTAGCAGTTGTTTTTTTCCCCTAGGTTCAAAAGTGCCTAATTGCTATGTGATCTTGCCTAGAGCCCTGAGTGGAAGATACTATTGATGTATTAAAACTTTTCACTTCTGGATAGTGGAGAGAGAAAAAAAAACTCCTGGGAGATCTAAATGTAGCTTTATAGCTCAAGTACTAAATAGATAATTAAATAAGTCCTCTAGATTTCTTGACTTGTGACTAGGAAAAAAAAGATTAAGAGTTGTTGACATTAAAAGCTCATTACCCCAAAAAGGAATAAGCAGAAATCATTTATGCTCATCCTTATAATCACCATCATCATTATTGGCCCTAGTGTCTTAAAGTCAATCTCACTCCAGTTGTTGGACTGAAGCAAATTTAATGTGTGCTTATCACAATGTACAATGCTACACTTCATGTGCAACAGATTATATTGTGACATTCAGAGCAAGTACATTTCATAAATAGCAATGGAGGGGAAACTCAGCAAGGTGCTTAAAAAAACATGATTAGAGCCTGAAATGAGAAGTGAAGATTAAAAAATATTTTAGTAAAAGACACAGAAATTATTCACTGTATCTTCCTAGTTTATCAATGGAGAAGCTTTCACATTGTAGAAAATAAAATTATATCACATTGTAGAGAATAAAACATATGTATTTAAGATCTCTGCTCAAACTTGAAATATACATAATATATACAGCAATTTCATCTCAGTTTTCCATTATGCAACCTGCGAGATGACTACCACAAATAAAGAAAACATACGTATTTTAGTTGTTTCTTATCCATCACTGCCTTGATATACTTCAAGGTTGGAATGGTTTACTAATGCCAATGGCAAAAAATGTGGCAGAATCAATTCATGATAGATACCCAAGCCATGATATGTTTCTATGTTCAGGAACACAGTCTCATAATAATAATAACAACAGCAACAACAATAACAACAGCGCAGTCCTAAACACTTGGGAAATGTTCGACTTGTGGTTTTGTGATACGAAATCCAGCATATATATCTTGTTTCCTGTGACATACTGTGTTTTTGTGTCAGTAAAATAATAATAATTTATTTATATCCTGTCTCCATCTCCCCAAAGGGACTCAGGTTGGTTCACAAAAGCACCCCAAAATGCTATATAAAATATACATATAAAATATGCATGACATAAGCATATAAAATGATGACAACATAAATTAGCTCAATACTTTCATAAAAACGTCATATAATAAGACTTAAAATTTCATAAAATGCAGCAATACCTGCAGATAAAAATGGTTGTCTTCAAGTATTGATCCAAAGTGCCAGAGTAACATAATCACAAAGTCCTTGAGTCAAACTACTCAAATTCTAATCAAGGTCAAAGGCCTGTTTATAAAGTCATGTTTCCATATTAGACCAAAAAACTTGAAGAGTAGGGGCTAGCCTAATCTTTCTAAGAAGGGAATTCCAGAGATGGGGGACCACCACTGAGGAGGCCCTTTCTCTCATTCCCACCAACCATACTTGGGACAAAGGGGGGACTGAGAGAAGGGGCTCCTTGGCAGATCTCATAGCTCGCACTGGCTCATAGAAGAGGATGCAATCACTTTGTTACCCAAAGTGTATAGGGCTTTATAGGTAATAACCTGCACTCTGAATTGGGTCCAGAAGCTTGTTGGCAGCCAATGGAGCTGCTTTAAAAAGGGTGTAGTCTGCTCCCTAAAACTAGTCCCAGTTAGTAATCTGGCTGCCGACCTTTGTACTAACTGCAGCTTCTGAGCCGTCTTCAAAGGCAGCCCCACATTGAATGCATTGCAGTAGTCCATTCTAAATGTAACTAAAGTGTGGCCCACTATGGCCAGGTTAGGCTTTTCGAGGTATGGTTGCAGCTGGCACACCAGTTTTAACTGTGCAAAGACATGAGGGCTGAGAAAAGCGGTATAGAAATAAAGTAAATAAATACTGCTGACACCTGAGCTTCAATTGTCGGTGAATCCAGGAAAATCCCCAGACTACAGACCTGTGCTTTCAGGGGAATTGTAACCCCCCTGAGGACATAGGGCGTTTACACAGGGGGTTGTTTCCCTATACCCCAATCAGCCTCACGACTGAACAGGAGGACCTCTGTCTTGTCTGGATTAAGCCTCAGTTTGTTGGCCCTCCTCCAGTCCATCACAGCTGCCAGGCAGAATGCCATCTTTAAGAGATGCAATTGAACAGAAGTGTCATTTAAATTAATCAGAACTTTTCATATCAATTGTTTTAAGCAACATATAGTGATTTCTTATGCATACCTACATGCCTGTTTATTACAATGAATTGAAAGATAAAAACAGAAAAATGTTAAAACATACTGTTTATTGCAAAAACATAGTCTTACTTAACTGTATCCATGAATTTGAAACTTGTTCAGCAAATCTTCCTCAGTGCATTGTTTTAAAAAGCCTTAAAATATATGGGTGAGGAAAAGTTTCATTTTAGACATAGTTATGAACTGGAGTCACACTTCTCTGGATTTTATGGTGAAACTCTTGGCTCCAAAATTACATACAAACATTGGGTGCAAGAATCCATATATGATGGAAAGTTGCATACATTTGGAAAGTTGCATTCTTAAAAACTATACACCAATGGAGAAATTAAATGATCGAGTCATGATTGAATGCATGTGAAACTGACATGGACGAGATATAAATTGGCTTATCAATTCCTACTTCCAGTTAAAATCTCCAAGGGTTTTTCTGGAAATAAGCCAGAGCCACTTCTCCTGGTGACAGGTAATTGGGGATTTCCTTCCAACTCCCTTTCACTTTTCTTATGTCTCCTTTGCTGTTAGATCCTGCTGTTAGACCAGCTAAAGATATGCTGGTTCACTTCCTTATCTCACCAGTATCTTGACAGCACTGCTTCCTGGTTGTGTGCCTTTTCTCATTTCCGTCAGATTTATAGCCAAAAAACAAAGAATGAAATGAATCCAGGCATAAAGTGAGTGTCATAGCATAGGAACAGATATTACAGAAATACTACTGTAGTGTGTGTGTTATCTTTCAGCCGACTGATATCTGCAAGAACAGGTCTGGGAGAAGGTAGATCAAGATCTATAAGTAGATAGTAAAGTGACCTGCAGAGATGTATCCCAGTTGTTTAAGAAGCGCAAACCCAATCCCTCAGCCTTCCTTGTAGTATACTGTTAAAACAAGGAAAGTTTGAGGGTCAATCAGTAGTGATAGAAAGAATATTTACAGTTTTTTGTTTTCTAGCAAAAAATTGAGTTTCCTGAGAATTGAGGAATCTGTACTGAAGAAAGAATACAGGCAATCCCCAAGTTCTGAACAAGAAGGTTTTGTAGATTTTTTTGCTTAAGTTGAATATTTATTTATTTATTTATCTATCTATTTCATTTATTTATTTCATTTATAACTTGCTCTTCTTACCCTGCAGGAGACTCAGAGTAGCGTGTATCATACATCCAGGCAAACAGTCAATGCTCCAGGGAAACATTAAGGGTACCAAGTGAAAATATGAGTCAGAACAGGTATATTTTAAAGTGTTCAGCCATACATACACACACACACACACACACACACACACACAAGCTTTGGAGAGCATAGGGAAAGGTTAACAGTGCTGTAGTGTTTGTTTTGCCCTGTTCAGAAGATTTCACCTTGGTTTCTGTCCCTGTGGTAACTGGATTTTGAAAAAGTTAGCTTGTTGTAAAAAAAAAAAAAAAAAAAAAAGGTTGGAGATAAAGTTTCAGTTGAGACACCTTTCCCCATGATAGCTTTTTCAGGAATGAATTTCCCTTCCCAGGGATAGATTTCTCTCACTTTCTGTTTTCTCACCTCCCTTCTTAACTATGAGTTGTTTGTAAGTGAGATGTTTGTAACTGCGGGACTGCCTGTACATTGTTGAAAGAAATATGCAATTTTCACTTGGTGTTTGCTCATCCTGAAGAGTTTCGAGAAATTATTCTGCAGAGAAATATGTGTTTTACAAGGATTTAATGTTTTCTACAACTTCCTCTGCTCTGTCTGGACTATTATGTCTGCCTTTTATTCAAGATTGTTATTTTCTATGCAAAACTCAGCAATTCTGCATTAAAACAAATCACACACAAACATACAAAATTTGCATGAAAATCAGCAATTTTGCACAAACAGAAAAGAGAGTGTGTGTAAACTTGTACAAAATTATTGGGAGGGGTTGCTTAGAAATATAGCATTTTTGCACACATAAAACCTTACATAGCTGTCTGGAAATAATGTTGTTGTTGTTGTTGTTTTTTTTTTTTAAAAAAATACAAACCTTCATACTTTCACATAGACACCAAATGTGTATTTCAGTGCAGTATAATTTCTCCAGAAACCCTTTAGGCTGTATAACCACTGGATAGGAACTGTACAGAAATAATGTGTTTTCTTCATATTCATTAGAAAAAGTAGGCAATATTTGTCAGAACCTGTGAAGTTAAAATAGCTCAATATTAACATTCCTACACACAAAACTCAATTTTCGGGAGGAAGGACTATGAGCTTTGTTCAGTTGTGGTTCAAGCAATGAAACAATCCATGTCGAAATGGCAAGATCTGACACAAGATGAAAATTTATCACAGACACACATACACAAACATTCAGATTTCTTTACATTTACACATATGTCCTTTGCACTATGTACTAAGTGGGGAATCTCAAAGTTTTATTTAAAATAATTCCAAACCTGAGAGAAAGACGAGGTAGGTTGTACGAGTCACTCTGAGTCCCCTGCGGGGTGAGGAAGAGCAGGATATAAATATAGTAAATAAAATTAATTAATTAATTAATCAAATACATAATTGAGCATGTTGCCTGTGACATATTATGATTCAATATGTTTCCTTGCTTTTCACTAATTGATTCATTTCTTAGAATCCTCTTTAAAGGCCCTATGCTGAATTGGCCTCAGCAAGTGAAGTAATGCAGTGGACTATTGAGAAAAGCACCTTTTAAACTTGTGTGCAGGCATTCCCAGAAACATTCAACTCATAATCTTTTTGCACTTTTGGTAGCAGGTAAAGATTTATTTAGGCTTTTTATCCCAGTGTTTTTTTTTTAAAAAAAACATTCTGGTCCTCCAGTGTTTGGGACTTAAACTCTCAGGATTCCTAACCATTAGCCATGCTAGATGGGGATTTTGAAAGCTGAAGTCAAAAGCATCCAGAGGACAAAAGACCAAGAAGCTCTATTTTAGCCAACTTGGGCTGGATCTACACTGCCATATAATGCAGTTTGTTGTTACTTGTGTTGCCATGGACATTTAAGATGGATCCTTCCTCATTTGCAGGGTTGAAGGAGGCCAAAAACATCGTCCTTATTGAGATGAGTAGACACATATAATGCATTTCAGTTAAACTGTATTAGGGTCTACACTGATCAAATATTGCAGATCCAAACTGTATCATATGGCAGTATAGATCCACCCTTAGATTTTTAAAATCTAAGCTTCTCAGTTTCTCATCAATGTTTGATTGTCTATCTGCACTTTCTTTAATTTTGTATATGGATGTTAGGATGTTAACTGAATTGTTCTGTCATTGTTTCATACTGATTTGCAAGGATTGGTATTTTACACCATTTTAATGCATTTTTCCCTAATGTGCTTATTCATTGCCACAATTTACCTAATTTATGCATCCTCTCCATATTGCATAAACTGTATATCTGAGTATATTTTCATTATGTGGGTTTTACATTTTAACATTTGTACATTATTTTGTGCACATTTTATTTTTTGAATACACTTTATAAGCCTCAGAAATGTGTGAAGTCTTGAGGCATGATGCATATTTTCTCGCAAGTCTCAGAATGTGTGAAAAAGCTACTTTCAGCAAGACTGTCAAGTCCAACAAAATTTCTTTCCATCCCTGGTCCGGAACTAGAAAGATTTTTTTTGTTCGCTATTGTACTTGAATAATGTATTTCCTTCTTCCATTTTTGTGAGGTGGCGAGAGAATAATTATTAATGGGTAGCCACAGTAAAAATGGTTGAAGAAAATATAATGTGATGTGAAGTGTACAGTGTATGATGTCACATGATGAAACATGTAAGATGAAACATGTGTTGTACTGCTGCAAAAAATAGGACTCGTGGATGATTTTCTTCTCAGGGGAATCAACTTCAGGCATTGTCATGTACTCTTTTTCTTAGGTATTACTTAAGCTCACATGTTTCAGTTTCAGAAAAAAAATCTATTTCTGTTTTATTGACTATTCTAAAGCCTTTGACTGTGTGGATCATAATAAATTGTGGGTAGTTCTTGGTGGTATGGGGATACCAACCCACCTTGTCTGCATTCTGAGGAATCTGTATAATGACCAATAGCAACAGTAAGAACAGACCATGGAACAACAGACTGGTTTAAGATTGGGAAAGGATTATGGCAGGGCTGTCTACTCTCACCCAACCTATTCAACTTATATGCAGAACACATTATATGATGTGCGGAGCTTGACGAATCAAAGGATGGAGTTAAAATTGCTAGAAGAAACATTAACAACTTAAAGTTCGCTCTACAGGTCAATGGATACATTAACACTTAAACTGGGCTCTATAGTCCAATAGATACTCCACCTCAGACATCAGAAGAGCTGCAAGACCAAGAACAAGCCACGAGAGTAACGACAAAGATCCGCCCAGAGGAAAAGTGCTCTTGCCATACATCAAGCGAACCACTGACCGCATAGGGAAGCTGATGAGGAAACACAACATACAAACTATTTACAGACCCACCAAGAAAATCCAACAAATGCTTTGTTCAGCAAAGGACAAGAGGGATCCTCTCACTTCTGCAGGAGTCTACCGTATACCATGCAGCTGTGGACAAGTCTACATAGGGACCACCAAATGCAGCATCAAGGAACATGAAAGGCACTGAGACTACTTCAACCAGAGAAGTCAGCCATAGCAGAGCACCTGATGAACCAACCTGGACACAGCATATTATTTGAGAACACAGAAATGCTGGACCACTCCAACAACCACCATGCCAGACTACACAGAGAAGCCACTGAAATCCACAAGCATGTGGACAATTTCAACAGAAAGGAGGAAACCATGAAAATGAACAAAATCTGGCTACCATTATTAAAAAAACTCTAAAATTAGAACAGCACAACAACAGAGAGGAAACAAACAAGGACATCTAATCACCTCTCAACAAAACATTGCTCCAGGCACTGCCAGGCAATCAAATGCTAATCAAGGTGGTCAATTGAAACATTCACACCTAGCTCCAACAGACAATAGTCCTTTGTCCCACCCTGGTCATTCCACAGATATATAAGCCCTTTTTCCTAGTTCCAACAGACCTTACTACCTCTGAGGATGCTTGCCATAGATGCAGGGGAAACGTCAGGAGAAGATGCCTCTAGAACATGGCCATATAGCCCGAAAAAACCTACAACAACCCAACATTAACAACCTTACATATGCAGATGATATCACTTTGATGGCCGAAAGTGAGGAGGAGCTGAGGAGCCTTCTAATCAAGGTGAAAGAAGAATGTGAAAAAGCTAGATTGTAGTTAAACATAAAAACCAAGATTATGGCAACCAGACAGATTGATAACTGGCAAATAGAGGGAGAAAATGTGGAGGCAGCAACATACTTTGTATTTCTAGATGCAAAGATTACTGCAGATGCAGACTGCAGCCAGGAAATCAGAAGATGTTTACTTCTTGGGAGGAGAGCAATGACCAGTCTCGACATCACACTGGCAACGAAGATCTGCATAGATCTGCAATGATAATCCTCATAATAACCTATGAATGTGAGAGCTGGACCATAAGGAAAGCTGAGCAAAGGAAGATAGATTCTTTTGAACTGTAGTGTTGGAGGAAAATTCTGGGGGTGCCTTGAACTGCAAGAAATCCAATCAGTCCATACTTCACGAAGTAAAGCCCAACTGCTAACTGGAGGGAAGGATATTAGAGGCAAACATGAAGTACTTTGGCCACATAATGAGAAGACAGGAAAGCTTAAGAGAAGACAGTGGTGATGTGGAAAATGGAAGGAAACAGGAAGAGGGGCCAACCAAGGGCAAGATGGATGGATGGTATCCTTGAAGTGACTGGCTTGACTCTGAAGAAGCTGGGGGTGGTGACGGCCGACAGGGAGTTCTGGTGTGAGCTCGTCCATGAAGTCACAAAGAGTCGGCAGCGACTGAACGAATAAACAACAACAAAAGCTCACATGTTGGGGGCCTATGAAATGGATGTTTTTAACAATTTTCTTTTTTGGAAATATAGAATAATAGAATAAGATTGAGTGGAGTGTATATACTTCATTTAAATCCATCAGAAAGCATTTTATAAAAAGTTCATGATTGTCTGTGGAAATCCATGATTACTTTTAAAATAACATATATAACCATTTCAATATGGATTGCAACTAAGATCCAGGGCTCTTCTATACTGACCATTAAAGCTACATTAAGGTGGCTTTCCCTTGGGTTAAGCCAAATCAGACCCATGTGGTATTTAGCCACCATGGGCTGATTCTATGTTACATTGATCTAAAGTGATTATGGAGATGGGCCCCAAATAAAAATTTATTAAGACCTCATGAGAAATTGCTAAGTTATTCCCCTGAAAGATACATAGTTTTGCATTTTACTTTGCCAGGTAATACTACACTTTAGAACTACCATTTGGATTAAAAATTGGTGTTTTATAGAGTGTCCATAGAAGTGATAAACTACCTCATCATTCGGGGCTGAAATTGGTGACATATTCTGGTCTAGCCCTGGTCACACATAGAGCTGACCAGCTCCCATCAGACAATGTTGTGCCTGCTCTGTGGGTGAAGGAGGGCAGAACAGGCAACACGAGAGGTTTTCTGTGTTGCCATTGACTTTAATGGGGGAAGCTGCATGCACCACACTTCTCCATGAGATCAGCTGCCGGAGGAGCCTGGCAATGCAGGGTGTGGGGTGGCAGCTTCCCCTGTGACAAAGCGAAGCAATGTGGCATACTTTTGGAGGCCATGTGATGAGGTAGTTAGAGAATGAGTATATCCTACAATGGCAGCCAATTAGTGATAGCATCTATTATACTTCATAAAAATTATTATCACAAATTATCACAAGTATCCACTGTCACTCAAATTATGGGACCTTATACTAGATGCTACAACAAAATTGGTAATGAAGAAGGGAGTATAAGACAGTTTTTCGGAGATATGCAAAAACATACTATTGGTAGGTCATCATGAAGTAAGAGTTACTGTGTAGGGTGATTAGACTGTTGGAGAAGGAAAGCCACGAGGTCACTGGAGTAGAGGTAGAAAATAACTGAAAACAATAAATAAAAAATAATACATGATCACCACCAAGAAAAAAATGAGCTAACTCATGAAAACTGGAAATAATGTATTATATCATGGATCTTTCCTAGTAGAGATTAGGCTGTGTCCATTTTTTTTAAAAAAAACAGCACAATCTATTGGCATCTTGAAAACTAATAAGTTTTATTCAGTTGATGCCTTAGTGAACTGCAGCTATTAGTTGTCATGTTTCATCATGTATCTTTTGAAAGTTTTAGATATGGCAAATGTTCGTCATAGAGATACTCTGAATCAGCTACCTCTGCATACCCCTCTTATTGTACAGAAAGCTGGTGGGCATGTTAGCTGCATTCATAAAGCTAAGAAAAGCAAGAGAAAAGTTGTGGAGTGAGGGATGCAAGAGGGCAACAGAAATACAAGTGTGTGTGTATGTGTGTGTTTAATGTCCAAGGCATAAAACAAGGTAGAAAAATTGAAGGAAAGGTCAGAATGGAGTTGGAGGGGAGTGCCCATGCTAGAGAATTGGTTGAGCAGCTGAACTTCTAGTATCCCTCAGGGAAGCAGCAGTGATTGAAAAAGGCAACAGCAGGCAGCTCAATATGGGTGGGTTTGTTTTCATTAGCAACAATCATGATAATATTTCTCTCCATGCTCCACTTCCTTTGTCCTTTTTTTCCTAGAATGAGCATTTGGAGTCACTGTTTCTGCTATAAGTAGGTCAGGGAGCCTAAGTAGGTCACGTTGCCTTCCTAAACGTGGTAAATCTGGAAGTGAAGCGAGGAAGAATGGCCTGTAAACAAAGGAAAGGGGCTGGCCCAATGCCTGTGTGTGTGTGTGTGTGTGTGTGTGTGTGAGAGAGAGAGAGAGAGAGAGAGAGAAGGTGAGTGAACACAAACTGACATGTGAGAACAGCATGCCAGCATCTACTGCTTGAGATACTATGGAGTGTATTGGGAAGATGGGAAATAAAAGTAAATACAATGAAAAGGAAAGATATTAGGTGAAGATGTGAATGAATTAAGGCTGTCTGTGGTGTGGCTCAGCATTTGCAAAATAGGAATATCTTGGCCAATTGAATTTAGACTAGACATCTGTGCAAACATTTTTCTCTAAATGCTCACCCGTGTTCATTGACAAAGAACTAGTATGTATGTGAGTGGGTGATGGACTATTTCATCAAATTTGTTCAGTTGTAGGAGAAATTCTACAACAGTTTCTTGGAGTTGAGGTTCACCAAGAACACAGGCAATAACACAATTATTTCCTATTTGCTAAGTTACGAAATGGGATTGTCAATGTCTGCAAGAGGCGCCAACAGCAACTATTTTGGTGATTGGGTCATGGTTTTGAAGCTTTGTGCAGACAAATGAGTCTTGTTCACCCTACAAGATGGTGAAGAATATTTGCAGAAAATTCTGCAGATTTTACTTTTGTCCAGGTTCTGTGAAGGAGTGAAAGACAAAAATTCTGAGCATTAAAAATGTCAATTTTTAATTGGAGAATTCAGTTCATAAAAATATAAATTCAAACCACATAAGACCAAGGTGTCCAAAAAGTCACCATACATAGGAAACCACACACACACACTTTCAGATATAAATTGTAGAGACACATTGGACAATTTAAAAGAATAAAACAATAGTCTCTTTCCTATGACATTTATCATACAAAGCTGTCATTTCTTAGTATTCCTGTAACAGATACTAGCAATTTAATGGGATGCATGCCATTGTGAGATAGGAACTTTCACCAAAGGTCACAGTTCTGCCTCTATGATGCATGCCACCTTTTCATGATAGTCCTACAATTGTATCTTTGCTACACCACATCTAGTAGATCGGTGGTTCTCAACCTGTGGGTCCCCAGGTGTTTTGACCTTCAACTCCCAGAAATCTTAACAGCTGGTAACCACTGTATTACATCATTTCTAGCTTCTTTGATCTACAACAGATAGATGTGCCAAATGAGAAAGTCATGGAGTGCTGGAACAGGAGCAACACTACAGCCAACAGGATTTCTATAAGAAGTCTGGAGGGAAATATTTTACTATAAAGATGATCTCCAAACAATCAACCTGAAGTACTTACACTTTGAGAGACCAAATATTGCTTAGACTGAAACTAATCAGAATGGAATTCAAGATCCACTATAGAGTTTGAAATAGGCTTACACTCCTAAAAAACAGACTGGGTATGAAATAGGCAAAGAGTCAATCAGCTATTTATTTGTCCAACCATCTGTTATACTTGAAACATTTTGCAAAATATTAAAAGGGTAAATATTTAAAGAGAAGAGCATTTCCAAAAAAAAGAAAAAAAAGAAAAGAAACTATAAACCATAACTGTTTTGATCTGAGAGGCTGAAACAATTAGCTCTATCAAGAAGACACAGTTATATAAGGTAAAGTAGGTAATGAGGCATCCAATACCAATATTACAGATGCTTGAGAAGTTAATTTCATCTTATTTTGAAAGATTCTAGACTCAAGGCAGAGCTTAGAAATGATTTTTATAGACTATTAGTCACATTTCCAAGATTCACCAACAAGTGAATAGACTTTTAGTCACATTTCCAAGATTCACCAACTTCCTGGGTCAAGGTAAAAAGGTAACTTGCTCAGTACTTCCTGGGCCAAGAACCACAATACTTTCTTTGGTTTGCTGTTCAATTCTTGGCTCAAATAAGAACCCAAATGCATACTGAAATGTGCTATTTGTAACAGCCAGTGTCTATCTCTGGTTATTTGTGGGTATGTCCATCTATATCTAATCTTCTGTATGTCTGTGGCAGCTATAACTCTTGAGAACATCATGGTAGGCATACCTCGTATTTTTGTAGGCTGTTGTTATTGTTGCATTTCAAGCTGAAATCTTGATCTGGAGAGTAGGGGGCTAGAATTAATGGGGAATCATTATTCATCAGCAAATAATAGTACATACCTCAACATTAGGTTAAACCCCTGTGCTGGCAGGACTGAAGACCGACAGGTCGCAGGTTCGAATCCCGGGAGAGGTGGATGAGCTCCCTCTATTGGCTCCAACTCCTCATGCAGGGACAAGAGAGAAGCCTCCCACAAGGATGACAAAAAACATCAGAAATCATCCGGGCATCCCCTGGGCAACGTCCTTGCAGACGGCCAATTCTCTCACAACAGGAGCGGATGCTCCTGACACACACACACTTCAACATTTTCAGTTGCCATATACTGATCACTTTCATGCAGAAAGATTGAATTTTCAAAGTGGGAATTTCTTAGAAGTGAAATGGAGGTTGTCATAACTCTCCAGGAAATTGTGGTAGACACTTTATCATTTGACAGAGTATTTTTGCTGTTACTTATATTGCCATGGACATTTACATGGATCCTTCCTCATTTGAAGGGTTGAAGGAGACAAAAAACATAATCCTTATTGTATCCCTATTGGAAGTTGGGCAGATCTTCTTTGCCTGATTTGGCCTCTGGCTGTTTAGATGGGCTGGGGAGGGGGGTCGGTCTATGTGGCATTAGCCAGTTACAAACATATAACTAACTAGTTGACATTGACTATTAATGATGATATGACAGGGGTGTTGCAGACAAGGTGTTCAATTTGAGAACTCGACAACATCTTGCATACATTTGTCCTCCTCTCACTCATAGAAACTATGGAAAAACCTTCCTCAGTATGTTTTAGGTGTGTTAAAAAATAATTCACATCATTCCCACCAGTGCAGCAATGTTGCATTTTATTGTTTGTTCATTTCTTCAGATTTTTATATACAAACCTACATTGTGAAACTGCAGGACATGATGTGCACAAAGTGATTTTAAAGCGGCTTGGACCCAAAACTAAGTTTAAACATTAGGAATAGGGTGATGGGAATTGTAGTCCAATATGTCTGGAGACAATATGTCTGGAGGAGCCCCTGGTGGTGCAGTGAGTCAAATCGGTGAGCTGCTGAACCTGCTGATCGAAAGGTTGCACGTTTGAATCCAGGGAGTGGTGTGAACTCCTGCTGCTAGCCCCAGCTTCTGCCAACCTAGCAGTTTGAAAACATGCAAATGTGAGTAGATCAATAGTTACCCCTCAGGCGGGAAGGTAACAACACCCCATTCAGTCATGCTGGACATAGGACTTTGGAGGTGTCTACAGACAATGCCGGCTCTTCGGTTTAGAAATGGAGATGAGCACTAACCTCCAGAGTTGGACATGACTGGACTCAATGTCAGAGGAATACATTTACCTTCATTTCTTCAGATATTTATATCCAAACCTACATTATAAAAATGCAGGACATGATGTGCACAAAATGATTTTAAAGCAGCTTAGAGCAATACAAAACACCCAAAACTAAGTTGAAACATTAGGATTAGGGTGATGGGAATTGTAGTCCAATATGTCTGGAGGACGTCTGTATATATACATTGGATATCACAGCAAACCATTCCTTAGGAACAAAATGATGATATTGCAATTGAAGGTTGAAAGAGCCAGGGCCTTTTCTCTCGTTGTAAGTCACATCATTTTTTGTATCTGGAAAATTCACCTCCCACAATTTTAATGCCTGCTCTTTCTTGTAGATGGCAGAAAGATTTCTGCCAGGAAGAAAGAGCTGTTGCAAGTCTAATGTGAACAAAAGACCTTCCTTGACACAAAGGGAGGAGCTACTTAAGCATTTAAAGTATTTATGTTTTGTGTCATCATGTTCTGTGTTTATGGCACATTAGGGCCTTGGCAAGTTGAAAATTATTCATAGGCCACCTCCTTTGACTGCCCTGAAGGAGCTTCTAAAACTAATGTTCCATGTAAATGATTCCAGTTGCTCCATCTGTGGCTCCTTGATGCTCCTATACAATGAAAGTTAATGACTTTCCTTCTCTGAGTGGCAAGGGGGCCAACCGTCACTCACTGTGCCAACAAATGTTACATTCACAGCCCTGCTCTTTAAGATCCCAATTTTGCATTTTGTTGATGCGATGTGCTTTTATGTTATTTCCAATGCATAGCAATCCAAATGCAACCCTATCACAAGGCTTTCTTGGTAAGACATTTTCAGAGGGGAACTTGCCTTTGTCTTCCTCTGAGACTGTGACTTGCCCAAGGTCACCTAGTAGGTTTCTATGGCTAAGCAGGCATTTGAATTCTGGTGCCCAGAATCAAATACTCAAACCAAAATGGTTCTCTCATTCATAATGTTCCCATAAGACAAAGTTTATGTTTTTTGTCTATGGCAATTAACAACATCAAAACATTTCAAACAACAATAGAACACTAAAATAATTATACCATGCTGACCTTACATCTAAATTTTTGGATATCAGGACAACATGATTCCAGTTCCTCCTTTTCATACATCTATTATATAAGATAGATGTATTGTACACATCTGAGACTTATGGATAGGGTATGTGCTTGCAATATCATTATTTACTGGAGTGCTGTATTGATACAGTAACATCAGTTTGAGAACTTTTCTGTACCAACTCAAAAGTCTACCATTAGAAGTCAGTTCTGACTGTATGATGTCTAGGAACTTCTGGACCCTTATTTAAATTATAGTCTCACAGTTTGGACACACTGTGGACAGCATGATTGGTTCCGACATTGACTAGGCAATTGTCCACATGGACTGCTGCCATCATCTCCTTTCTCCTGCCCTCATTTGTGTAGACACCTCTGCTCATGCCAATATGGGGTGCCCATGGCACCCAGAGATCTGCCATTATATGGTGACAGGGATAGCAAGGTGATGGTCTTGCTAGGCTGAAGCCCACTAATCCCAATAGCTGCTCCTTCCCAGGTTATAATTCTGGACTAGAACCAGGATACAATTTCAATTCCTAGGTCAGTATCATTGCACTAATGCTAGTCATGGCTGATGGGCAGGGCTGATTAAAAATGATCTTCAACATCAGTCCAAGTTGGCCCACCCTTAATTCAAATGGAACTGAAAGAAGGGTTAGCGAGAAAGTAGAGGATTGGTGACACGAGAGTGGAAAGCATTCTTCCGAAGCCAGGTCATGTTGGCTCAAAAGTGAGCCAAGTCGTTGCCTGAATTTTCAAGAAATGGTTCATTTTATTTTCAATCCAATTCAATATGGGTTTCCTTCTTCTCAAATGAGAAGTGGGGAAATGTCATTTCACAAATGAGGCTCTCAAAAGACAAACCCCCTCTCACTCTTTCTCCATAGTTTGTCTCCAAAGTGGGTCCCCTCCAAGGAAGAGAATGCATGCATATACCATACATACATTATCTTGTAGGCAGGAATTAAATTAGTTCAGGCCCTGAAAACTATTGCCTACCTTTACTTCCTGCAGTTATGTGGGTGAGAAAGAAAGCTTATGAGTGTGTTCTAATAAGCTGGTAACAAAAGTGCCTAAATCAAACCTCCAGAAGAAATAGATTAAATGACAGATTGTTTCCAGAGGTGAGTAAAGTAGACTGGTGCTGTTCCAAAATACTTGGGAATAGTCACCTGACTGCTACAGAAAATAGCTTTCAACTCCCGATTGTAGGGAAAGGTATGGATGAATTGTCAAGAGATTGTGGGTTTTTCTGTCTCTAAACTAGTCATCTCAATGGATTATAGGGCCATCACAGTATCATTATTTGCTATTATCATTGATATTGTAACACTGATTCCATTGTCACTGGTCTTGTGATAAACGTGCTGATAAGTGACAAGCCTGATGCAGGTTTTGGCAGAGTTCTACATGGCCTTTTCACAGTGAAGGCTTTTATATATGTGGAGTTACATGCTTCTTATTCTGATCATTGTGCTGAATAGTATTACTGAACAACCGAGTGCTCAACTGAATGCACAATAAATATGCTTCCACATATAAAATGATACTACATATACAACTCCGCTTCTATAACTTTGAAGTGAATGCACATATTGTATATCAGACAAAATTCCCCCAGATATTTTGGCAGTGGAGCTTGCATTGATGTAAGACCACAAGAGTCCAGTTATTCTCTCTATGTAGGTAAATGCCCTGCTTCATTTACCGGGCAGGGAGGTTGCCTAGCATTTTCATTTGTCACAACTTCTGGGCATGTGGCAAGGGCCCTGAATCTGGTTTGCGTATCTCCCCCCTTTATTGGTGAGGGGGAATGTCCTGGTGGTGTAGAGGTATAGAGGTACCAGTGTCCCAGGCTGGAACTGGTTAGCTCACTACCAGGGACCCCTATTGTGGTGAAGTGGCATCGGTCAGCATCAGGCTGTCTGATTCTTGATCAAGGACCCATCCATGGCTGCCAACCCCTTTTCTCATTGTAACCAATAAACAAGTTGTTGCTTTTTGTTATCCCAAACCATTGTATCTGTCTTTCCTTGTGGGTTCCTGGCCGGGGGGTGGGGTGGGGGAAGGTTGGTCACCATTGTCCATGCAACTGAATTCAATAGATGGGCAGGGATGTAGGGCTGCTCTATTGGCCTGTAAAAAACTTAGAATAGATCAGAATAGAATAGAACCACTTCCACTCCACAGGCTGAATTCAGTTTCAAAAAAGTTCTCAGGACCCACATTTGATGGGGCCAAAGGCAAACGTATGGGACCAAATTCAGATTCAAATTCTTATTGTCAGAAATTATCCATCAAAGAAAAATCCCAGACTTTTATAATGGTAAGACTATATCTAAACTTGGGAAACTACCAAATAAGGTTACCACGAGGGAGAAGGCTTGAACATATGGAAAATCCCAGCAGGCTGCATTGCAACCTCAACAGGGCTGGATTCAGTCCCAAGGCCTGAAGTTCTCTGCTCCAGCCTTTAAATGTTGCACATCATCCTGACCCTTCTATAGTGTGGAAATGTAGGTGGAGGCAGAGATGAAGCTTTGCACATACAGCTTTAGGCACAGGACCCTCATTGCATAAGGTACCAAATTGCCTGGAAACCTCTGCATGCATGAAGATTTCTCCACTGCAGGCATCCGGATGGTAAGCATGGGTGCTTAGCTGCATATTATGTGGAATACAAGCTCCCATGAGAGTGCCTCATCCTCCCTTGTATATTCAGTTAGAACGTAATGCTTGCACTGGGCTACAGTGTGGATTTCTTTTTCCTCCAGTGGTCAGACTTGTGAATCGCTTTAAAGGTCACATTTACATGTTGCATCCCCTTGGGGTGCACCTGACTTTTCAGACTTGGAAATTCCTGAGTCATTTGATTGCTCAAAATCTGTGTGATGCATTGTTTTGCACACAGCAATCTACAGTTTAAGGCCTCAGATTATGAGGACAGCCGAATAATTTTCAAGTTTTACATAATTGTTAAAAATAATACATTTTGGTAATGGCAGTGGGCTTTTAAACTGAACATACCTGAAGGCTTTAACTTGCTGCAATCAGCCTTGACTCTATCAAATTATATTTCAAGTAATTCTGGTCAATTGCAGCTACTACCAAGATTAGGGTGAGAAGAGGATTAGAGTAATGAAGATATGAGCATGCACTAACAGCAGTTGCTGGCTTGGAGTACACAGTCTAATAAATGCAGGCTTTACAGTTGTGAAATTGGTGCATCGTGAATTCATAACATTTATGTTTCGAACAGTAAGCCAGGTAGATGTTGAAGGGTAAAAATATCTTTCCTTGGTATACATCTGGGCATGACAAGCTGGGAAAACTTGTAATCTGAAACTCTAATTTTCAAATTTCTTCAGTATCTCTATAGGGAGGAACATCAATAAATGTAGAGGAAATTTCTGCTGTCCTTTTCTTTATCCTGATATTGAGGAGGGAAGGCTTCAGGCTACATTTTCTACCTGCTCTCAAATAAATTCATAATGAAAGTTGCAGTCATATTCCCAGCTAAAGGACAGAAAAGAGAGCTGAAGGCATACATGATGGAAAACTCACATTACATTTGGTTTCATTCCTATTTTCAATGAAGAATGTTTAGGTTCAGATAGGTTAATTTCCATTGCCTTTTGTTGCCCAGAACCATAATTATAAGGAAAGAAAGGTGCAAATGCTTGCCATTTTTGAAAATTCAGTCAGATGAAAGTTCTTCTGGTTGGTATTAGGTATGTTAGATTTAAATTTTAAAATCCACTGATAAATTCTGAAAAGTACCATTCTAATGCAGCTGATTAAATATAACTGAATTACTGTAACGTTAATCCGCTAATTCTGGAACTTACTAAAATATCAGTTCTGAACTACAAGAATGGGAATTTGTTGTGGTGCAGTAATATTTTAGAAGAAACAAAAGCTTCTAAAAATTCAGTGTCTTTAGATATATGATAAAAGCCACATGCCACAGATACCAAAATTACAATATAATAATAATAATGATAGTAATAATAATAATTCTTTATTTGTAACCTACCCTACCTCCCCGAGAGGACTCAGGGTGGCTTCCAGTGGAAATAACATAGTGACAAATATTCATTGCCAAAAACAATGAATAACAAATCAAACAATAGGTAAACAAACTCAATAAAATTATAAAAAAATTACAATTGAGAACATTACAATTATTAAAAGGAAGTTGTTTCTTTGATAATTTGAGTTGCATATGTGTGTTCCAAAAATTATGCACAATCCTCAGATACATATTGAAGTAGACACCTTTTAAATCAGAGATGGGCAGTTTATAAAATTTATGTACTCATTTTTTACTTATCATTACATGTCTATCAGACACAACTTCCCCTTTTTCAGAACACAAAGGTTTTTTGGAGAAAGGTTATCTAGGGTCCAAAAAAAGAAAAAAAAAAGAAAAAAGGGATGAGTACCTTGAAATAGCCTTAACAATTGGTTCTGGAATTGCAGTTTGGGGCCTTTTGTGCCCATGTGTTTGCGACACAATTAAATGCAACTATAACATCATAAAAGAAATATCACTATGACAGCTGGTGCTTTGAGGAAGACAAAAACCCTACCATTCCAGGTCCAATTGCACAGGTAGATAAAATTCCTGGCTTTGTCAACCGATAACCACCCTCCTCCACAACAAAGGGACAAAATGAGAACACAAGGGTGCAGAAACTAGTGTTAGTAATGATTTATACCACATGCAAGGAATTTAAAAAGCTGCCATAGGACATTTTACTGCCTCAGTGAGACTTCTCATTTTTGTATGTTGGGCTGGTACTCAAATCCTACTTGAACACTGGTAGCAGAACAGTGAAGGCACCAGATCTTGTCTGATCTTGGACACTAAGCAGAATCAGGTTTTTAGTACTTAGGCAGGAGTCCCTTAAGGAATACCAATTGCTGTAAGATATATTTTGGAGGAAGGAATTAGGAAAAACTACCTCTGAGTATTCAATGGCCAAGAAAGCCCTATGAAATCAATGGGGTCACCATAAATCAACAGGCGACTTCACACATGGTCAGTATTTTCTTGTCAAGTTCAAGGGGCATTATTCCAACAACCTGTTGGTACTCTTCACTCCCAGCATCTATGTCATCTTTCATAAGGAGAGAGGTAGCTATGGTCTTATATTTATGCCTAGAAGGTCAGTCAGAGATACAATGTTTCTGCCCAAAAAAGAATTGGAGCTATCATTGTCCTATTTCCCTCATTTTGCAATGCAACTATGTGGCATGTTAGGACTATCAACCGTGCTACAGGATTGTAGAAGATAAGGCCCATTTTCTTTTCACCTGAACAAGATACAAATGAGGTATTCGAACTGCAAGACTCTGACTTTTATTAGTACTGTGGAATGAACCCATTGAATAGTACCTCTTGTCAGCACAAACACAATATTTAAAAGACACCTTACTATATTAAGATAGTGTAGTATAGTCAGCCCCATGGAATAAACCCATCAAAAACTACCTCTTGTCAGCACAAACACAAAATTTAAAAGACACTATTTCTTATCAAGAGAGTATAGTATTGTCAGGCCCAGGACAAAAGTTGTTCCTGGATGCTGTTTGACTTCAAATGCCTTCAAAGTTCTTGCATCACTCCCATGGTGTCACTATCTGGTGATGTATGTGAATTATGCAGTCTTCTCCTGCACCTCTGCTGCATTGTTCATTGCCTCTCCACCATGACTGTAGATCAAGGGCATCAGTCAAATGTATTCCTTGAAAACCACCAAACGTATTCCTTGAAAACATAGGAGCCAATGAGAATCAGCTGTTGCTTCAATCTCCATTGTGGTCTCTGGGGAGCAATACTGCAGTAAATAAAACATGTTTTCCCATTTGGAGAAACCGAACTGTAAAACAGAAAGCCAAAGTAAATAATATACAATACAGGGACAAATAAAAGATGTGTGTGAGAGACAATTCATAGGAGTGTTATTAGCACTTAGGGATTTCAGTTTGAAATGTTTTGTACAAGTTTGCACAGTCACTGGGATGTTAAATTTCACCTTCAAAGATCAAACCAGAAAGACCTGAGAGCTGATGAGGAAAACAGGCTGCAAATTATTAAGGCCATATGGAGCAGGTGTAATGGGTTGCCTTGATTCAAGCCTTACTGAGCCATGAATTTGCTGAGTGGCCTTGGGCAAGCAATTATCTCTCAGTTTCACTCCTGTATCCATAAAATGGGAATAATAGCAGCTTATTACAGGTGTATTGTGAGGAAGAACAAACTAAAGCACATAAAATACTCTGCATGCTGGAACAATTACACAAGTGATAAATATAAGCCTAGCAAGTTGTGGGTGTTAAAAGAAGCAGATCATGTTCAATAGCTGTTTTATCACAAGAAGAGGGATTATCATGAAGTGCTATTCATTATGAAGACCTATTTGCTACTAGTCCACAAGTAAGTTCCCTGGGAAGAAAGAAATAGACAGCTGTAGCCAATGGGCACAAATATGGTTCCTGGAATTTTAGAAAAAAATACTAGCCCCCACATCAGATAGTGCAAGTTGCTTCCAGAGAGCACTAAATCACAGGTTTTAAACTGTGGCAAAAAATGAAATAAAATCCGGGGACTTCAGAAGAGCTCCACATACAGACCTGTTGATCCTGTCTCCATTGTTCAGACTTGATGCTCTGTTGAGAGATTAGAGGCTTCCAAAATGGCCGTCATGGGACTTCCGCTGAAAACTTTGGCTATTTTTTAAAAACAAATCTCAAGATGCAGATATGCGGAGAATCACTGCAGTGAATCACTGCAAAAGTTCCATTCTTTGTCCTGGCCAGAGAAATTGTGCCCTCCAGACACTTCATGAAGTATCTGCCACACAAACAAAATTTATGGGATAGGACCACTTCTGCCCAAGTCAGCACTGCACAATCAAACAGGAACACACACTTCCAAGGCAGAAACAGAACTTTGTGATTATTGACATTTTTTAGAACCTGGATGAGTGGCCATCTGGTCCAAACAGATTTGGTTGTGTACTTGTGGCATCAAACAACAGGGTGCTGTTGCTGGGTTATACATGGCTGTTCCCGATTGCTCTTCTTGTGAAAAGATGTACAACATTGACTAAAGGCCCACAACTTTATCCTGGCCAGAGAAAAACTCCCTGGCCAGAGAAAAACTTCATGAAAGGTTCACACCTTTCATGAAGCTTCTGGCACACAAAGTTTTTGCCTTCTACTCAAGTGTCACATTTTTCTAGGAACCATCCAATCAGGAACAAATATCTAAAACCTAGGAACAAACCCAGATAAAAAAATCCCATGATTTCCGATTGCAGGGACATACAGACATGCAAAGATCTGCATATTCAGCTCAAAACTGTGATATTCCTGCACCTGGAAATCCCATGTTTTTTGCCTTTTGTAACTATTACTTCCACATTTACAGGGAATGGCGTCTGGCCCTCTGGTTTGCTGCACAAGCTCCTGGGATAAAGGTACTGTCTGGATGGGCCCACAGGGGCATCATGAAATTCTGTACATCATGAAGTTCTGTGCAATATTTTGGGAAAGAAAGGGAAATAGAGTGTATCTGAAATGGTTCTTAGATCACCTGCAATAAAAATTATGGCCCCTTTAATTCTTTTAGTTACCATAATCCAATTATGTCTCACATTCAGATTTTTTCATTATATTTTCTATGTGAAGCGCTGATCTTCAGAAGTAGTAATACAAATGAGAATGCTTTGATCCAGGCAATCTTCATTTCCCAAAGATTTAACCCAATACCATGATGAACACAAACAAATTCTAAATGAAAGCACTTCTACATACAATAAAGAAGAAGCCCACAGGTATGCAACAATGTACAACACATATAAATGTTGTCAATATATATTAATGTAATTATGGCATATATACAATGTGACTCTTCTACCAATTCAAGTTTCGAAATATAAATTCATCTGGCAACGTTTTCCCAAATGTGATGATCATGTACGGTAATTCATATGTATTACACAGAAATGTCTTACTATTCTATAAGTTGGCCCTCAGATCCATATCCACCAATCATATACATTAATATACCATGGCCTCAACTGATCTACAATTTCTCTGGCTGCTTTGAGTTGCAAACTTTGTTGTTGTTGATCATTCATTCAGTCATTTCCAACTCTTCGTGACCTCATGGACCAACCCATGCTAGAGCTCCCTTCAGCCGACACCATCCCCAGCTCCTTCAAAGTCAATCCAGTCACTTCAAGGATGCCATCCATCCATCTTGCCCTTGGTCGGCCCCTCTTCCTTTTTCTTTCCATTTTCCCCAGCATTATTGTCTTCTCTAAGCTTTCCTTTCTTCTCATGATGTGGCCATCTTTGCCTCTACTATTCTTCCCTCCAATGAGCAGTCAGGCTTTATTTCCTAAAGTATGGACTGGTTGGATCTCAGAACTTTCTCCAACACCACAGTTCAAAAGCACCTATCTTTCTTCGCTCAGCCTTCCCTATGGTTCAGCTCTCACATCCATAGGTGATGTGCAAACTAGAGAATTGAAACCACTTGGAGAGTCTTCAGAAAGATAAAGTTATCAAGCCTGTCAGGCATGGAATGAGAAGAAAAGTCTCCTTATGAACTCCTTATGAACTAGGAATTGGCCAAAGACCAAAAAAGTAAAGACTACAACTAAATGGCCAATTACTACAATGGGTGGATGGAAAGAGTAGACATCCCCGCCCAAATCTGTATTGGAACTGGGTGGCTTCTACATCCAGAATTTTACAGGCAGTTTTATTTTTTACTGGGACTTACATTGGTATATAAGCATTAATATGGTATAGTCATCATCGTCAGCCTGCATATTATATTAGAAATGGGCTGCATTTTCTCTCTCTAGAGGTTCTCTCATTTTGTAGGAATTGTCTCTATTTGGTCTCTCCAGTGAACACATTGAGTTTCAGCATGAGTGGGCAATTTATTTTAATGAAGGCAGCAATTTCATGGGTGCATTCCTTTGTCTCTGTGGATTTCTCCCTCCTGTGGATATGACTGAAGAAGCCTTTGCAGACGTGAGAGATTCTTCCATGGGCTGAAATTCAGGGAATAGAAGGATGCGCTGAATGGTTGCCTGTGGTTGATCCAGGGATGTTAAAAGTATGGCCCAAGACCTGCATGCATCTGTAGGCCGGACAGTACATCCCACCCCACACACACACTTTTACTGGTTTCCCCCACTTTAATTGGACATGTATGGATCTTTATTGTACATTGTCATCAAGTTGTGACTTCAACTTATGTCATTTAAAATAAACTATGTATTCTCATGATATGGCCAAATATTTTCAGCTCAGTTCAAGCTTGAATTGGTCTTGGAGTCATTTATTTGTCATTTATTTGCCTTTTTGGCAGTGCATGGTATCTACAGAACTCCCCAAAAGCACCATATTTCATATGTGTTAATTCTCTTCTGATGAGCTTTCTTCAGTTTCCAGAGCACAAATACACCTGTCATTTTTCCCCTGGCCTTTGTTTTCCTTTTTCCCACCTATGTTCATCTTAGAGAAGCCTTCTTTCCAAACCAGAAATGGTACCTGCTCCCTTTCAGTTTTTGAAAAAGAAAAGATATCCATGGTTCTAATCAATGTTGGAGTGGAACCTGGCAAAATTGCCCCCAGGGGCTTTCAGAATATAATATGGAATATATATATACAAACATACACATATATACTCACACACATATTGTGAAGTGTCTATTTTAGTTATTTTAAAAGACTGATTAGGGCACTTGGGGGAGGGGGAATATGAGAAGAATTATCTCTCCAGATTTAGCAGAAGGCCTGTGCAACCTCCCTCCAACAGTACAGTGCTTACGGCTAAAGTGCAAAAATTTACTTGTTGATATCTAGGAGGAAAATGTAATGCATGCACATGTGCCCTGGAAACCTGTTGCTTAGGTTTACTTTCATATATGCACCACAATTTATCCAGCATCAAAACATGTATACAATAGCTTTAAGAGGTCATAGTGCTTTGATTTGCTTTCTGCTGAACTAAGTCAAGATGGGTAGAACCACTTAGATGGGTAACCTGGATGATAAAAAGATCTATACTGAGGGCAAAGGTTCCTTTAGAAAATGAATGTAACAAAGTACTGCAAAACTATTCGTAATATGTTTGAAATGCAACCCAACCAACATATAATGTGAGGTAAATGTTGTTTAGCCAAAGAAAGAACAGTGATAAATGTCTGGCCATTAAGGTCAGACCACGGAGAATAAAACACGAAACTTCTGTGAAGAGAGAAATAGAGGCGAGGGAGGAGGGGAAAGTTTAAAATTCAGCACCATGGACAGAGGATGGGCGTCTTGGTATAATGGAGTCTGCACGAAGCTTAAATTTCATACTGAAGCGCCATAATACAACTGTTATTTTAAGCCTCCCTGAGCTTTTCTAAACTCTTTGTATGCCAAGTGCATGCCACACACGCCCACCTGTTTTCAGTGATTTGGGCAAGGGAGAGGGAAATGGAAAGAATTCTGTGCAAGCACACTCAACAAAATGACAGGTCTAATAATCTGCACTTAAACACCATTTTTCATCCGGTCTCAGAGATCATTACCAATATTCATGCTCTTTATACATATTTATATCCATATGGTTTATATCCAGATTTATATCCACAAGCAAGTAAACATACATATCCTCTCTTCTACAGAAAGGGAAAGTGAGTCTCGAGCAACAAAGAGAAAGCATGATTTAGAATGACAAAGCAATTCTCCTGGAGACATAGTCAAGGATTAGCCATATAGACGTGAAAAGGAAATAAAGTGGGAGATTTTTGTTAAAAAATTTTTTCTTGCTAACAGATACTCTCCATCTATCTAAATTGTGTGTAATGTAGCATACTATGGATCTTGGGTTCTTTTTTGCAAGACACGGGGGTAGTTTTAAAAATATCTCCATACAGGACACTGGTGCATAAGTGCAACATAATATTACTCAGGTTTACACCAGAAGCTGCTTTTTCCTTTGTTAAATCAAGTATAGTACTGTTTGCTCTAACTGGAAGCAGCTGCCCTGTATCTTCAGTCATTTTTTTCTATCACCTTTTACCCGATCCTTAAAAAAGCAACAACCTGGGACCACACAGGCTTATTTTCAGCAGTGGCAACAGGTTTTTGGCAGGTTTGCCATGGAGCTTGCTGGCTCCCATCACACCCTGGAGAAGTACTTCCATGGCAGCTTCGTGGTAAAAGGGCCGAAGTTTGCCTATGCCTGAGCTCGAGTCTTTTCCTCACACTTCACTGCTTTACAGTCTATTTCAAGGCTTATTTGAAAGTGTGTGTTGTTGTTTATACACTGTAAACAAAGTTTTTAAAAACAGAATTGCAGGGTTGGAAAACACCACAAGGGCCATGGAGGAATACACAATCAAGTCGCCTTCAGGCTGAAATAGGCAGGATAAAAGTGACATAAACTAATCAATAAATAAATCAAAGCACTCTCATAAGATGGTCATTCAACCTCTGTTTAAAAACCTTTAGAGGTATAAAGTTTGTTACTACCCAAGGCAGTATATTCCACATCTCCTCTGTCTTGAGACTGCTTACTTGCTCAATGAACTGGGGAAGCTCTGATGCATATTGTGTGAATGTCTCATGGTTGATAGCAATGCATAGAAGTTTTGTTACTGTGTCTACATCAGAATTGTGAATTCTTCCCTCCCCCCTCCCCCCCTCCCGCCCTCCCGATGGTGTTGTTCTGCAATTCCTAGCACTTCTCGGTATTAGCTAGACTGGTAAGGCTGCTGAGCGCTGAATTCCTTGGAGGTAAAATAGTTCTGGGAAAATGGAATTCTTTGCAGGTGAAATAGTTCTGTACTGAAGTTAAATAAGCAGTCAGCAGGAACTCACCTGGAATAATTTTAGATCAGCTGCTAGGACCTGAAGATCAGTTGTCCCTGAACAGGTGCAAATAACTTCCTACCTTTCACTAGGAGCCCCCAGTGGTGCTGGCAAGACTGTAGACCAACAGGCCAGAGGTTTGAATCCAGGGAGAGCATGGATGAGCTCCCTCCGTCAGTTCTAGCTCCCCATGCAGAGACATGAGAGAAACCTCCCACAAGGATGGTAAAACATCAAAAGATCCACGTGTCCCCTGGGCAATGTCCTTGAAGATGGCCAATTATCTCACACCGGAAGCAATTTGCAGTTTCTCAAGTCACACCTGACATGAAAAAAAAGCCCTTTCAAATAAACCCACATTTTAAAATGTTAGTTAGTTAACAAAACCATTCTATACACATTTCCTCAGCAGTGATTGCTGTTAATTTCAGCAGGATAAACTCTAGGATGAATTGGGATCTTAAAATCAAATTATCTGAAAGTCTCTCCCCATACTCCATCCAAACATGTACATACATGCACACAAAGTTGGAGTTAGGAATGACAAATTTCATCAGGCAGTTGGAGATGTCAGCATTACACAATATTTGAAACTGTGACATACACACAAATGTGCCCACGGGTACACACACACACACTTATTACTATAGACATAATAACCTTTTAAATTGCCCAGTAAAATTCTCTGGGTGGTGTACTTAGCATTAAAAATATAAAATACAATACAACCTCTGTATCCTTGGGGGAATAGGTTCCAACACACACCCCACTGATATCTGAAACCATGGATGATGATGATAATGATGATGATAACAACTTTATAACGTGCCCCATCTCTCCGAGGGGATTCAGGGTGGTTTCCAACAAAGGATGGCAAACATTAAATGCCATAAAATAATACAAAATGAACAAATAGCCCCATGAATAAAACATCTATAACAAATTCAAACAACTACTCACAAAGTTTAAATAATTAAAGAAAACATATACATCTTTTAAACCTACAAAGTAACAAAACTAATAAGTTTTAAAACAATTAAAAACAGTTAATATAACCATTGTTATATTTTTTTCAGAGATAATTTTATTTTTGATTTTTGAAGGATTTACAATTATATCGACATATAATGTACATTTCCCCCTCTTTTATTTTCTTTCACGTCTGTCCTCCCACTCTCAAGAGCCATCTCTTCTTCTAAAATCTCACCAGAAATTCAATTCTTCATGTAGAGGCAAATTCCCATCTTCTTTTTCCAGTACTTTGTCTAAGAATTTTCCCAAAATATTTCCAGTTATTTTTCCATTTTCTTCTTTACTTTTAAGCTTAATGTTAGCTAATCATTCGATGCCATTTTCCAATCTTCTTTATACCATCAATTAATTTGTATTTTCATTTCCCCTTTCTAATATTTTGTTATTAATAATCTAGCTGCTATTAATAGCATGGCTATTATTTCTTCCCACTTCCCTTTCCATTGTTATATAATTTATCTAATAAGAGAGTTGTACTGTATAAGTAATAAAACAATAACTCTTGGAATAAACAGCTCTATAAAACAATGTCTACTTAGGCATTTCTAGACAATATTAATCCATTTGGTGACTGTGATGTTTTGCCATACAAATCATCACAGTCACATACCATTATCCTTAACCAGTATGATCAATGGAAAAGGATGCTTAATGATCAGTGGGAGTTATAGGCCAAAATGACTGGTCCGGGTTGTTTTTTTTAATTGTTGATGTCTTTGTTGAAGACTATCTAGAACAGTTCTCAACCTGTGGGTCCCCAGGTGTTTTGGCCTACAACTTCCAGAAATCCCAGCCAGTTTACCAGCTGTTAGGATTTCTGCGAGTTAAAGGCCAAAACATCTGGGGACCCACAGGTTGAGAACCACTAATCTAGAAGTTAGACCATTTGGTGCTAATCCCACAAATAACTTTTTCCAATGCTAAATCTATCTTTCAAGTGGCAAGATGGGAACGAGGAATGATGTGCCTCTATCAAATACCATTTGTGTTCTGCCAAACTAACAAGGAAGGTAGTGTGAGGAAAGGAAATGAAAAGCATCAGTTGGGAAGGTGAGAAGAAAGGGGAATGTCTCTTCTAAAATGAAGTCCAGAGGGACATTTTTCAGCCTTTGCAAGATCTTTCATCAATCAGTCAATCATGATTAATTGGGTAAGTATTACAGATCAATTTATCTTTTTCCCATGTTGTGAATAATGTGCTTAAGGTATAGCTATTCAGCTGAGTAAAACTTGTTTAGCGATGTTTAAAAGTCTTCTTCACTTAATCCTGAAAATTCCTGCAATTGTCAAACTAGGTAGAGTATTATTAATTAGAATTCATTGTTAGCCCCTTTATTCTGCTTGGTGGCGTTAATATTAATTAAATTCCGAATATCTTACTATCTTTGCTATTTTCTCTGTCTTTTTCAAACGCAGAATTAGTTCCCAAAGGATAAATCTAATTGTAGTGGATAGCAAAAGATAGCACATAGAAAACACACACACCACACAAAACATTATGCTTCATCAGATTCTAGATACAGGCAGTCCCCAAGTTACCAACATCCAATTTACAAATGACTCATAATTAAGAATTGGGGTGGGGGGTGCATGAGAAAACAAAGTGAGAGAAATCTACCCCTAGGAAGGGAAATTCACCCCTGAAAGAGTTACCATGGGGAGAAGGTGTCTCAACTGAAGCTTTAAAACCAATCCTTGTTTCCACAAGCCAAATTTTTCAAAATCCAATTATCATAGGGACAGAAAGTGCACCCTTCCCTATGCACTATGTGTGTGTGTGTGTGTGTGTGTGTATATATATATATATATAGAGAGAGAGAGAGAGAAAGCATAGTTACACTTAAAAATGTACCTATTCTGACTTACATTGAAAAAAACCTTTAGAACAAACCTACAGAACCTATATTGTTCATATCCTGGGGACTGCCTGTATTTCTGAGATATTCTCATAAACAGTTGAACATGCGCACATATGGGGTTAACAGAATGTAGTGTAATGTGTGAACATTGCTTCAGCCCAATCCTAACTCATTTTTAGGGTAAAAGGATTAATGGACTAGAGCTCATTCCATAAAACTGTGAAAATGCACCCATTCTTACAAAATTTTGTGCTAAAATGCATTTGAATTTTTTTTTGAAGGCTTGCAATGTCCTATGGCAAGTTAGAGTGAGTATTTTGGATTGTTTTAAAGGCACAACCATATTATTTGTTCTTCCCTAAATGGTTACTTCCTGTAGTTGATGTGGCTTATTTGTGCCCAGATACAAGGCTCTTCTTAAATCCAGGGCCCTTCCACACAGCCCTATATCCCAGAATATCAAGGCAGCAACACCCACAATATCTGCTTTGAACTGGGTTATCTCAGATAATGTGGGATTTTCTGCCTTGACATTCTGGGATAAAGGGATGTGTGGAAAGGCCCCCAGAGTACAGATCAAGTGTAAAACTGTGCTGGATAGACTTCAGATCCTTCCAAATGCAGAAAAGGACTGAGTAGAACACAAGGATGATAGACAGCACCAAGTAAGGAAGTCATAACTCCAGCCAGACAGAAAAAGTGGGTGAAACCACAGCTAAATACTCTCAATGCAGCTTCCAGAAACAGTTTGGAGGCCAGAGAATGACAGGATGAGGCCAACTGCTGTCTTTCACTCCAGGACTATATATCATCTCAGAAGATTGAATATCTGGGTTGTTGTAGGTTTTTTCGGGTTATATGGCCATGGTCTAGAGGCATTCTCTCCTGACATCTATGGCAAGCATCCTCAGAGGTAGTGCGGTCTGTTGGAACTAGGAAAAGATTGAATATCTGATTTATTTAACTGCACGGATCCATTTTTTCTTTGTTTTTCCTTTGAGGCTTAAACTATGCAGTTATCTGAAATTACTCCTTTTGCTTTGTTCACCTACTATTTTTTTCTTCTTAATAAATAAATTCTTATCAGTAGATATTTTTGACTTCCATAATCATTTCTATGCCATGTTCACAATTGCACAGCAGCATTGCTGGTGCACTGTACATAGATTAAAAAAATCCTACACTACACACAATTGAAATATCCTTTATAATCATGTATACATCTAGAAATTTCCATCACAAAATTTACCCCAAAATCTGGATTGATCTATCCATGGGTCAATGAAAATACTGTACTTGAACTCTTATTTAAAAAGAAACTATCCCTTTCTCTGAGTAGAATGGTGAAAGGTAAGAGATTTGTCAATTCCAGGAGAACCTAAGGGCCCTTCCACACAACACTATATCCCAGAATATCAAGGCAGAAAATCCCACCTTATCTGAGTGTGGACTCAGATAACCCAGTTGAAAGCAGATATTGTGGGATTTTCTGTCTTGATACTTTGGGATATAGAGCTGCATGGAAGGGCCCTCAGAGAAGCACTGTTTCCCCCTATTCTCTCTGCTGTGGCATCACTTCTATTGGCAATTTCCCCTATCTCAAGAATGACCCTTGACTTATCCAAACCTGTAATTTTGGCCCAAATGCTGCCTTCACCTTATACATGCTATACACTGTACTTATATTTAAAATAATTTAAATAGAACTACAGGCATACCTCAATTGATAAGACAAAGAAGATCCTTTTTACAAAGTCTTTTTATGAGAGGCCCCTTTTTGTTACCTTCGCCCAGAGGTTGTATGTAGATTTTAAACAACATGGGGGGAAAAACAGAACCCTGAGGGATTCGAAAGAGTAATGGCTCAGGAGTCAAACATGTGTCCCAGCAGCATCATTTTTGGGGTTCAACTCTCCAGGAAAGAAGAAAGCCACTGTGGAATAGTGCCTCCAATTCTCTTCTCAGCAAGGTAGCTCCAAAGGATACATAGTCAATGGTACTGACAGCTGCTGAGAGATTCCTCAGAACCAAAAGAACCAGCTAGGAAATTAAGATCTTTTGGGGCCCTGAAATCTATCCTGCCTTTGTCACAGGCATGCCTGGCAGGGACAAGAGACAGAGCCTTCTCAGTGGTGGCCCCTCAGCTGTGGAACTCCCTCACAAGAGATATTAAACTGCCCCCCTCCCTCCTGACATTCTGAAAAAAGTAAAAACCTGGCTCTTTGAACAAGCCTTTGGAAATGCAGCGTAATGGATGAATATGGAACCAGGAAAGAGTGAACATGGAACGGCTTAGACAATGCTTTTGAAAAATGAGTTAACAGGAAGTCACTGGTGATTATATGTTTTTAATTATTTTTACATGATTTTTATAATGTGCGCTAAATGTTTTTAATTGTGTTTTATGATTATTGTGGCATTGAATTGTTGCCAGTTGTAAGCCGGCTTGAGTTGCCTTCAGGCTGAGAAAGGCAACATAGAAATACCATAAAATAAATAAATAAATAAATAAATGGGACACAGTCTCCCTCTCCAGGTCATTGCGTAGGTCATCCACCAAGACAACCAAATCTGTCTCTGCCCCATAGCTGGACCAGAAATTAGATTGAAATGGATAGAGATAATCCATTTTATCAAAAAACAAAACCAAAAAAACAACACGTGGAGTTGGAAAACCACTACAAGATCCAATACCATACTCAAAAATGGTAAGATGGATACCGGCTAACATTGCCTTGAAAGTATGTTGTCTTGAAATACCACAGTAAAGGAGAAGATATAAATATTCTAATAACAAATTCGAAAGCAAATGCTTTGAAGATGCAGTTCAGCAAAATGCTTGTTGACTATTTCACTAGTAATAGTAGTATTTAGTAATTAACTATTACTTATAGCAAAGTTCTAAAAAAGCATTTTTACAACTCAAATCACAGATGTTTGAGCATTTACAGTATATCTGCAGATTTGGAGCATGACATGATGGTGATAGTAAATAGGACAGACAGGTTCAAACCTTTAATCAGCAATATACTATCTGAGCACCCCAGAATAAATCACTGTCTTCTCCAACCCTTCATTCCCCATCTGTAAAATGAGAGTAACAGTGACCTACATTACCATTTCACTGTGAAGACAAGCATGATAACAGCATTTAACATGGGCCACAATCCACTGTGGGATGTTCTCCTCCTCAAGACAACTGCCTTGCTTCTGTGCTATTGCACAGACCCCATTTGTTTAAATGATATTTGAAGAGATGAATCCCTGGTGGATTGTGCCCACTGGCATTTTTATGCACATTAAAAAGTGTCACATAGGACAGGGAAGGATGTGAAAGCCACATAAATGCATCCTCAGGGCAAAAATGGCAAAACAATGAAATGCTTGATGGATTTATGCTGTGAAACAAACCCTCTTAACGTTCACTGTTCTTCACAAAAGCTACCCTTCAACGTGGACTTTGTTCCTGCTGCCTTGCCTAAGGCAGGCTGCCTGGCTTCCTCCATTAATGTGAATTGCAGAATCTCAACCCCTTTGGAAATGGCAGGATGGTTGTAAATCCTCATTCGAGGAGCTGTGCTCTTGCCCTGTCAATTCAATGTATAGAGGGGGAAACCGATAGACTCATAAGTAGAGCTTTTGGTTGTTTATTGTGTGGTTTTTTTTCCTTCTCAGTGTCTACTCCTCACCTTTAAATATTTTGGGTCAGATTGTTTGTTTTATGACAAATAATTTTGAGTTTTGTTTCCAAAGGGGCTGGTATTGTCAGCATCTCTTGGCAGTCTGTCTTTTGCTTTTAATTAGTCCCTTTTCCCTCTTGCCTGTCTCCTAGGCAAGGAAGCTGAGCTGTCACTTTTGTTGACAATTCCTGTTGCACAATCCTATGTGCATCTTGCTGCTGGCCTGCCTCCTCCCAGTTATTAATCTGTTACCCCCACAATTGACAGACAAAACCCACCCATAGTTTGCAATCCCACAATGTTACTATCACATATCTGTGTAACAGGTTTGTTCCTCTTCAACAGTAAAGTGATGTCAGGGGGAAGGATGTTCCTCCTCTCCCATTCTCCTTACTCCCCATTGCTTTTTCTGAGTTGTCTGTTTTGTATTGATTCAATATTTAACAGTTATGGTTGCCTTTTTTGTTATTCATTGCTGAAATTCTGAATTGTTCTAAAAAGTGGAAATAAAAACAATTATGGAGCAGCGGACACATAAGAGGAGGTAATGAGAGTACGGTATGTATGGTCATGGGACCATGAATTATCGAATTGGTACAATAGTGTGAATGAAAAGATATGTGACTTCAAAAGTTCTCATTCTGGTATGTATCTACCATCTATGATAGTGCAACTGCCATGGAATATCAGCTTTGTGCCATAAAGTCTCTAAAACTGAGATGCTTACATTTTGTTAATTATCACAAATCGATTCATTTGAGACTGCTCCTTTTTCTACTCTCTGGCATTGCAAGACCTCTAATAATTCTCTGTCACCATGCACACACAAATGTATGAAATTTGCACAGCTTGGAAATGACACCTTTTAGATTACATCGCTCATGCTAGCTTGAGTATTCTAAAAGGTCTTATAGTTGAGGAGAAAAAAATGTACAGAGACTGAGAGGAATGTATTTGTTGTTTTTACTTTTCCCCATCTTCGTTTGTTCCTTTCCATCCCATTTATGAAGAACTTTGTGAATGTTGGTAAGTTCTTATCAGACTGAGTGGCTCATTTATTTGATCTGGAAAATAATTCAAGTGAGAAACCTGTTCCTAGCCTATTAAAGACTACTTTGTACTGGCTTGCCATTAAGTTGTCAAATATGAGGAGCTTATTGGTTTAAAGTAGTAGAATGATATTCAACGGAGAGACTTTTCAGTAAGAAGAAATGCTAACACTGGCCCCATCTACACAGCCACAAAATGTGGCATAGGATACAGATTACCCTGGGGCATCCAAAGGATGCTCCAGGCTAATCTGTTGCAAACTGGAATAAACCTCATTATCCAGGTTTAGTCCAGATTTAAAAAATACCTACAAAGATCTGGATCTTATTGAAAGATTTGGATCTTTGCAGGTATGGAAGCAATGGGAACTGTCACCTGGGATCACCCTTCACAATCTCAAAAGGCATCCACACTGCCACCACTCTCCCCAGGTTCAGGCAGCCTAGCGAGGAGGGATGGCAGTGCCAACCTCCACTCTCTGCACTCTGTCTACTCCTAAAAAGAAAGGAAAAGCCTCCATAGAAGCCACAAGGCTTGCCTTACCTTCCTTGGGATGGAGAATGAAACCAAAAGCTTTGGAGAGGGGAGGGGGGATTTCAGAAAGTTGCAGTTTAGTCCCCCTGTAGCTACTAAATGTGAATGAAATGGGCATTTTAAACACTGATTTCACTCACATTTGGGCCAAAGTGGAAGGGCTCACTGTTTCAGCAACACAAAAATGAGTAAAGACAAAGAAATTCAAATACAGACATTTGAGAACTTGCGCAACCAGTGGCCCTTTACTGCTCAGTTCCATTTTCTTGCACATACTTTTTTTAAAAAAAATCTCAATTTCTTACCATCACATTTATGAAGAAATATTGGAATATCGTTCCTTTGAAAAATTGAACCATATTATCACTCATCCCCTGATACAAGATGTGACAATGACCAAAAAGTTTAAAAGGCAATTTGACAAGTTAATGGAAGCTAAGGTGACCTGCAGCTACTAATCATTCTGTTTATATAGAATTTTGATGTTTAAAAGCAACGTGGCACTAAAAGCAACAAAAAGAAAGGCCAAAGCTTGGAAAAGAACAGCCACTAACACTCAGGAAATGGAATGGACAAAGATTAGTAAATGGATTTTTCAAAGGGTTGCCCTTGGAGACAATCTGGAAACTTCATTTATTTTTAGAGTGCTCTGCCTAGATTCTGTATGGGTCCAGAAGATTGAATCATAATATACCAATCTCGCACCCCTTTCAGTGGCAAGAAATTTATTTTGCAAGCAAGGGTTAAACCAGGGGAGAGGAAAATGTGGTCCATATCCTGCATGAACCCCTAAGAAAAGGCCTCTGTTGAAGGAGGAATGTCAAAAGCCATGGAAGTCAGAAACATGGCGAATGAATGCCCTCATGCCCCCTGGGCAAAAATATTTTGGAGTTTGTTCTGGGGTTGTAGAGGAGTATTGAACTTCAAAGTTTTGCAGAAGGTCAACACAACCTCCTAATCTTTAATAGTTGCCCAGCCATCCTAAATAGAGTTGGACTAGACTATTTCAGTAATTTCTTTTTCTCCCACAAACCTATAAGAGATCTCTGATCTGTCACTAAGCTCCTCTTCAATGCATTTCTCTGGAGGAGCACTAGGAGGAATGCCAAGGCACCCAGGTAACAGAAGAATGGCAATCCAGGTAACAGAATAACAGCTATTGCTTACACCTATCTATTCTAGACACTGAAGGCGGTGTGTTTCAGTGAACTGTTTGGAAATGCTGCCACTTTGAATATTAGCTGACTTTGTCACACTGTTTTGTGTACAGAAAGATAGGATGCTGGCAATAGAAAGAAAGGAATCAAGAAAAGAAATAAAATGGACATCAGTTGGTGGCAGTAGACAGAAGCTTAGTGAGTATTATAGCTAAAGTGGCTGCTAGTCAGTGGCTTTTAGTTAGAATGGTTATAGGTTTCTTCAAATACAATGAGTCATCCAGATCCACAGGGGTTTGGCTTTGAAACCCCTGCAGATGGCAAAAAATGAGGTTAGTCATGCCCCATATAACAACAACAACAACAACAACAACAACACTTTATTTATATTCCGCCCTATGTCCTCAAGTGGACTCAGGGCAGATCACAGTACACATACACAGCAATCATTCAGTGCTGTTTTGGACAGACAGGACAGAGACAGACAGAACAGAAAGGAGGTATGTTGTGTTAATGTCCAGTTTTTTGGCACCTTGGAAGTTGAGCTTGAATCCAGCCACAGGGAGGTGCTGTCACTCCATCCTCTATAATGAAGAGCCATCAGGACTTCCTCCTTCCTTATGGTCACTGGGCATTTTCTGATCTTTTTTCCTTATGGTGTCATAAAATACCTTCCCCGCTTGTTTTAGCAGTACCTAATTTCTCTACTTACAGCTCAATCTGTTTTCAAATTGCTTAGGTAAACAGTGAGCTGGACTGACAGTTGGGAACACCTGCTGACCCGGGGCTTCAAACTGGGAACCTTTCGGTTGGTAGATCTTATAATTGCTGGTGATTTACCAGCTGTGCAAAAGCCCAGCCCCAATAGTAAATAACATGTGTACATCTGTGTCAGTACATCTACATACATGTTGCCACTATTTTAATTATGGGCTCCAATGATTCACAATCAATTGAAACAACAGTACAGGAGCCTGTGGATGGGGAAGGTCCTTGTAATGAACTCATACCTTTGCTTCATAGGCCGCAGCCTGGAAGTCAGTGAGCTGGCCTCCATGCTGGGAAGGCAGCTCAGGATGGCAGACATGATGGTATAGGCAGAGAGGCAAGGGGAGGAGTCAGCTAACTCCTGATTGGTTCAGACCCCAAGGGGAGGAGTTGAAGGAGAGTGTAAATAGGCTGTCATTTCTGACAGAAGGGAGAGAGAAGGATTTGATCTAGCAGAGAAAGGATTAGGATTTCAGACAGGGAGAAGAGAGTTTCTTAGTGAGCTAGGAATCAGCCTGTTAGGGAATAATTAAAGAGCAAGTGCTTCTGTATAGTTTGACTAGGTCAGTCAAAGTGAAGGCTTGTTTACTTGTATTAGGACAGTGGGTTTATTTCCCTAAAGGTCAGAGTAGTCTGGGGAAACCTAGATACTCTGGAAGGCAGCCAGGGGCGGCTGGTCAAAGAAACACACTGTTACATATTACAGGTAGTGTGGGGAAAGTAGCTCATGTTAAGAAAAAGTTACTCCTTCTAAAGAAACCATTTGCTTAATAAGTCTGTGCTTCAGAAACAAACTACGCATATTTACCTCTCAGTAGTCAGCTGTTTGCTTCAAATATTTCAATAAACTTATTCTCTAGTTTACTGTTAATCTGCCTCAGCCTTGTTTCCTCATATAAGGTTAGTTCCAGTAAGCCTCCACATCTCTACAGTTCAGTTACCAGAAAGGGAGCCAAAAGGAAGAGCCGGTGTATAGGGACATTTTACCTCAAGTACAACAACAAGACAATTCCTCAAACTGTAATTTGGGGTGGTGGCAGCAAACTTACCATTACACACTCAACAACACTCGTGTTGAAGCGCTTTGGGTTGGACAGGAGGGATTGAAAAGAAAGGTTTTTCCCCTATCACGTGTAATAAAAGACCCTTATCTACGTTACAGTCCTCTACAACAGAAACCACATAACTCTGTGTATCAGTTGCTAGGAGGCATTAGCAGGAAGTTGCTTTCAAACTCATGCCCTGCTTATGGGCTCCTTATAAGAATGCTTTGCTAGATAGAGCTTTGATTTTATCCAGCATGGCTCTTCTTATGCTCATGATCGTTAACACTCTGTCATTCAATATTTCATTTCAGATTTCACCCCTCCTCTGGCAGCATAGGATAAACCATTCAAATACATAACTTACACGTATTTGATTGACCTTTTGCGGAAGACTTAAGATTACTGTATATCACAGACCTTGAAGCTTGGCATTCTCCAGTGAACAAAGTGGGTGAGTTGTTTCACACTCTGTGGGATGGGGCAAGAAATGTGCTGTGAGCTGACATTCATTGTTTGGGGTCTCTGTCTACTCTATCTACAAAGTAGATTTAATGGAGAAATGGCAAAGAAAATTCCATGTATTTAGAAAGAATAAAGAGTTTTTTTTAAACAGTTGACTGAAATGATCAAGTGTCTCCCTATGAGAAGTGGCTTAAAGAGCTGGGCATTTTTAGCCTGCAGAAGAGAAGGCTGAGAGGAGACATGATGGCCATGTATAAATATGTGAGGGAAAGTCATAGGGAGGAGGGAGCAAGCCTGTTTTCTGCTGTCCTGGAGACTAGGAGGCAGAACAATGGCTTCAAACTAAAGGAAAGGAGATTCCACCTGAACATGAGGAAGAACTTCCTGATGGTGAGAGCTGTTCTGCAGTGGAACTTTCTGCCCCGGAGTGTGGTGGAGGCTTTAAAACAGAGGCTGGATGGCCATCTGTTGGGGGCACTTTGTATGTGATTTTCCTGCTTCTTGGCAGGGGGTGGATGGCCCATGAGGTCTCGTCCAACTCTATGATTCTATGATTCTATCCAGAGATGTCCATATGGATGATTATTTTGTAAGATTGCCTTGTTATGGATTTGGGGAACACCAAGGGCATTATGGAGTCCATAAAATGTGTAATCCATCTGCAACATGAAAGTGCTTCCCAGAGATGTTTCCCCACACTTCACTGACTGTCTGCTGTCTGATAAAACAGTGGGCAAGGATGGAATCTGACACATATGAGTGAAAAGTTCTTGAATATAGGCTACTTATAAGAAATGCCCTAGTGCTAAGCTAAGGATAAATCACAAAACCTTTTGGTCACTCTATAAGCATGAATTCATTTTAATATTTGTTAAAGTCAGACCATTCTGGTGGGAGATGGATTCCTCTTTCAAACCTTGAATTGGTAAGACTATTTGGAATTTGACCCGTCACTGCTGTGTGGGCAGAATTGTATTGCTTATACAGCTTTTCTATCTAGATTTTCGGCAGCTGGAAGTTAGAGGGTTCATTTTACCATCTAAGGAAAGAAATATTGGAGCTTTCCATCCTGCTGTCAGATGGCAGTCAGATGGTGACTTATTGCTAGAAAGAAGCTATAGTCCCAATACCTGTTTATAGATAAACAATCGCAAATTAGAGCTAAGCAGTATATTCTGTAATTTTGAGATCTATAAGCAAAGTGGAACATTTAATGCAGCTAAAGAAATCAACCCCTCTCCCCCCAATGTACTCCCTAAAACATAATGTTGATAATACGCTATCATTTTTGGAGGCTGTTTGGCACCTCCCCCTCTTTTTTTATTTCACTGAAATTAGCCTAATTTGTCGACACTACTATTTGAATTTATTGGCTACAGTGATTCTTGGAATTTTGTGGATGTTGCTATGATGCTGCATCTCACTCAATGACACAGCTGTTGAAGAATTCTTCATTAATGAAAACTCATAGCTTGACACTGCTAGAACAGAACTGGTGTTGGAAGGAACCACAAAGACTGACTTATCGAACTCTTTGCCATGCAGGAATACACTACTAAAGCACTCCTGAAAGATATCCATCTAGCCCCTATATGAAGGCTTCCAAAGATGGAAAGTTAACCATCCTCTGAAGTTATCTATTCCACTTTCAAAATGCTTTTACTGTAAAAAAAAGTTATTCCTAGTGTGAAACTTCAAACGTTATCCTGTGGGTAGGAGAGAAATGGAGGTAAGCATTTGAAAGAGTTGGGGACTCATCTTACCTTGGCAAGATTCTTTCTTTGGGGATGGTCAGCCATCCCATGTCCTTCCCCCATCTTCTTCCTGCTTTCCTCTGCTGCCCTCTTCTTTCTTCAATTAGGAGTAACACCTGATTCCTGAAAATGGAGTCTTCTCTCCATTTTCACATGATAGCAAGACAGATACCCACAGTTGGCCAGAAGATGAAACATCTTTTCTTGTAATTTGAATACATTGGTCCGTGTTATAGTCTCTGTAGCATCAGAAAGCAAGTTGGGTCTATCTTGATATGACATCCCTGTTCTAGCAGTGTCATATTTAAAGATAAAAATAATGTAATCTCTCAGTCTTCTCTTCTCCAAGCTAAACATATCCAGCACCCTCAGTTATTTCTCATAAGGCTTAGTTTCCATATGTTTGAGCATCTTGGGTGCCCTTCTCTAGACATGTTAATAATAAATAATAAAACATTATTTATACACCGCCCTCTCTCCCCAAAAGGACTCAGAGTGGTTTACACACAAAAAAGGCAAACATTTAATGCCCAAACTCAAATACAAACCATTTAAAAATAAAAAGGATAATACAAAAATAATAACCATAAACTTGTGACAAAACAGATACAAGAGAGGGCCAAAGATGAATAACTGAATAAAACTAATACAACTAATAACATAAAATAACCATTTAAACATAAAGCCTAGAGAAGGTAGAGAAGGGGAGCGATCATGGAGAAGACCCCACCAACTGCACTTGGGACATGGGTGGGACCGAAAGGAGGACCTCCTTCGCTGACCACAGTGTACGAGATTGTCTGTATAGTGAAATGCAGTTTGACAGACCATTTAGGGCCATGATGGTGAACCTATGACACGCGTGTCAGCACTGACACGCATGGCTATTTTTGATGACACGCAAACACATGTGGCCACATACAGAGAAATACACCTTATAAGAGCCAATCTAATTCCATTCTTAAATTTAAAAGGCTCAACAAATTTAACATATGCACGTTTGAGCATTGTGTACTCCATAACGCAGCATGGGTTATACATTTTTCTTATTTAAACTATAAATATTGCAAAATTATGGTTTTTTTCTTGAAGTGACACTCCACCCAAGTTATGCTCAGGTTTTTGGCAAATTTTGACACACTAAGCTCAAAAGATTGCCCATCACTGATTTAGGGCTTTATAGGCAACGGCCAGCACTTTTGTATTTGGCCCGAAAGCAGACTGGCAACCAGTGGAGCTGCTGCAACATGGGACTCATCTTCTCAAAATACAGCACCCCGTTTTGCAATCTAGCTGCCGATCTCTGCACCAATCGCAGCTTCCAAACTGTCTTTAAAGGCAGCCCCATGTAAACAGCATTGTAGTAGTCCAAAAGGGATGTGAACAAGGCATGGATTACCATGGCCAAGTCAGGTGTCTCAAGCTGCATAGCTGGTGCACAAGTTTTAATTGTGCGAAGGCGCTCCTGGCCACTGCCGACACCTGGGGTTCCAGGTGTATAGATCTAGCTTGTCGATATCTTTCTTGAATTGTGGTGCCCAAAACAGGACAAAATACTCCAGGTGAGGTCTGACCAAAGCAGAAAAGATTGGCACTAACATTTCCCTCAGCCTAGACACTATGCTCCTGCTGATATAGTCCACAATTGTATTGGCTTTTTTGGCTGCTACATCACTTATGTTTAGCTTTTGCTCTATTAAGGTCTCTAGATCTTTTTTATTTTTGCACGTACTACCTCAAAGCCATGCCACCCATCCTATCTTTCTGCATTTAATTTTTTCTGCCATGTTTCCGGCACTTTACATTTTTTCATGCAGAACTTCATTTTGTTAGTTTTGCCCAGCTCTCCAATCTGTCAATTTGAATTTAGTTCCTATCCTTTGTGGTATTAGCTACCGTTTTGCAGCACTGCACTCACTTGTCTGGGATTTAGACTGCACTGGACATAACTGTGTGGGCAAAGAAGAAGAAAAAAGATAATGATTGTGATGCCCATGGTGGTAGTGATGCCACCATATACCAAACAGCAGTAAAACAGCATTGTTGTTCAGAAAGTCTATAGTAGGGTGGAATTCTATTCAGCTCTATAAAATATACTTATTTCGGAGCAAATATTGATGAAATAGAATTAAATCACAATAAAGAAGAACAGAAAACACCAAATTTCATATAGTATCAAAACCCTAATAAAATGGAAGGAGAATGTGAACACTTGAAAGTAGATGAGTAATTTGACTTATCTTTCTCAGAAATATTCTAAAGTGATTTTTTTAAAAAAAATCTGTATTTGGCTTAAATCTATCAGGGAATAAATAGAAATGCAAGCTGTCATACTATTTCTGTATAGTTTATAGCTATTCCGTAAGGACCTTTGTTTTAAAATGAATATGGCTTAAAAATACCCCATTCAGATGCAGGCTTCCTCCATTTACATATAACTCTGCTAGTAGAAAGCAGAACAATTAACGTGTTTAGACAGGGCTGATTATTCTGGCTATATTAGCATGATCCAGGAGAAGGTTGTAGAATATCCCATATCTATGGAAGGTCTGATTACTTAAATGATAAAAATTATTTGTCAGTTCTGAAGAGAGGAAGAAACATCAAACAAGGGAAATCTGATATATCAGTAGGCTGTTTAAATAGCCATGCTGTAGTGTGGCATGTTATTTTCTGCTCTGATGCCACTAAAATTAATTACAGCAAGACCTTATAGCAGCTATTGGGATCATGTGGATCTCCACATTGTTTTTGGACATTATTATGATGATGTCTAGTTATACCCTGCTTTTTCCCTCCACAAGGAGACTCAAAGTGGCTATACTTGCTTAGGTCTGCTGGGATTTGCAATCCAACAACATCGAAGGGCTTCATGATTCCTTTCCTACTCCCACCCCCATCCTTGTATTTATATCCTGTTCCTCCCACTCCCAGATCGGGGGCTGGAGCTCGGATTTACAAATATCGAAAGAGATAACAGCTAAAAAAGGTTAAATATTAAAATATAATTAAATTATCAATAACATTAAAAGCATAAAGGTTAAATAGGAAAACAACAAAAACAGCAAATGAAAGCATTTGATGCAGGAATCTACTGGATACCATGCAGCTGTGGATAAGTCTACATAGGGATCACCAAATGCAGCAATGACCAAACACAAATCAAGGAACATGAAAGGCACTGCAGACTACTTCAGGCAGAGAAGTCAGCCATAGCAGAGCACCTGATGAACCAACCTGGACACAGCATATTATCTGAAAACACAGAAATGATGGACCACTCTCACAACCACCATGTCAGGCTACACAGAGAAGCCATTGAAATCCAGAAGCATGTGGACAATTTCAACAAAAGGGAAGAAACCATGAAAATGAACAAAATCTGGCTACCAGTACTAAAAAACTCTAAAATTATAACAATAAATAAAAAACAAAAACAAAACTCAAAGACAGGGGAACTCCAGCCAGAAAACAATCAGGAATACCTGGCCACCTCTCAACAAGTAAATTTTCCAGGCAGTAACAGGCCACACCTAAAAACTGTCAGGCCATCAAATGCTAATCAAGGTGGCTAACTGAAACATTCACATGTAGCTCCAACAGACAAAAGTTATTTCTCCCACCCCAGACCTTTCACAGATATATAAACCCAATTTTCCAGCTTCCAACCTCACAACCTCTGAGGATGCTTGCCACAGATGTAGGCGAAACGTCAGGAGAGAATGCTTCTAGAACATGGCCATACAACCCGAAAAACTTACAACAACCCAGCAAATGAAAGGTCTCCCCCCCCCTCCCCAAATGATCAGTCCTCAAAGTCCTACCAAACAAAAAGGGTGCCACTTGCCTATAATGTGAGAGCAAAGAGAGTATCAGCCTAACATTTTTAGGGAGGGAGTGCTGGAGCCTGAGAGCACCCACTTAGAAGGGAGGCCAATTTAATAGGACCAGACTGTGGCCTAAACCCTGTTGTTAGCCCTAATTAGGGTAGAGCCATTGAACCAATTGGATTTACCAATATGTTAACCTGGAGTGAGTGTGGGTTTTCTTGGCCATGAAAACCACTGGGTGACTAGGAAAGTCACACCCTCTGAGCCTCTGGTGAAGGCAAAGGGAAACTCTCTTTGAACAAATCCTGCCAGGAAAACCCCATGATAAATTCACCTTAGGGTTACCATAAGTCGGAAACCATGTGAAGGTACCTAGCAATAACAAGTATACTGACCCATCATTTCACAAATGATAGAACAGGTCTTATCAATAGGTTCTTGTGGGTTTTTTCGGGCTATAGAGCCATGTTCTAGAGGCATTTCTCCTGGCGTTTCGCCTGCATCTATGGCAAGCATTCTCAGAGGTACCTCTGAGGATGCTTGCCATAGATGCAGGCGAAACGTCAGGAGAAATGCCTCTAGAACATGGCTCTATAGCCTGAAAAAACCCACAAGAACCTAGTGATTCCAGCCATGAAAGCCTTCGACAAGGTCTTATCAAGTTAGGAGTAACCAAGAGGATCCCTGTCCAAATTTGTGTTTAATAGCTATGCTAGCTGAAATATCTCACCATTTGGCAAGTCGTACTTTCTTCAACCCACTGCTTAACAAGCATGGCAGCCATTTTGTCCAATGAATGCTTTGAAGCCACCTGGGAACATGTCACTAGCCCTCAGCCATGGCAGCTGTTAAATGGTCAGGTCATTCCTGGAACCCAACATTCTGAGCATCGCGAAATTTGAATTTATTGGACGCTTCCATCTGAGGGAAAGGAGGGGAACACATGTTCCATATTAATCTCCATTTCAACTAAAGTTGTTTTAGCTCATGCTTTATTATGGCACTTTGTAACAATGCATCAGTAATAGCTGCCCTGGGGCAGTGCTTGCATGCAGCAGGCTGAGTGTCTAAACTGCTCTCGAGGCACTCTCTAATCACATACAATGAGACACTCCCTGGTGAACCATATGAATTTATAATAGCAATTTATATGATGCCCTGAAGCATGATGTGTATTTGCTTTGGGATGCTCAGCTCTGTGTTGGAAGGAAGACTGCATTTCATTGACATGGTCCTCTCCTTCATTGCTTTTAAGCACAGAGCCCATAAGCCTATACTTCTACACCAGTTGTATTATCAATGATACATCTTTTCTGAAAAGTTTATTTTAAGCAGAGAGTGAGAAAGGTGCTTGATTTGGATTATAACTCCCAGAATCCTTCATTGGCTATGCTGACGGATTCTGGAAACTGCAATTTAAAAACACAACTTTTCCACAACTGTGATTTCCCCACTGCTTCTTGCTGGTCATGCAGGCATCTCATTTCAGACGGCGGTGCCCACAATGGTCTGGAGCTCACATGGAACTCACAAGGGGCAAACTAATCAATCAGAATAATGGAAAAATGACCGAAGTAAACCAGGGACGGGGAACCTCTGCATTCCAAATCAAATAAATTGACCAACCAGTCACTTTATTTGTATGCCTTTCCGCTCTCCAGGCCAAGGGAGCAAAGGCTGATGTGTTATAGATGTCTACAATAGTTGAAGAACCTTAGGTTTCCTAACTCTGAGTTATTAATTTCACCAATGCTAACAACAAGAGCAGAAATGGTGCAGATATTCTCTTAATGTTAACTCTAGAGCAGTGCTACTTGAAATGGTAGTCCACAGGCACACAATTCTTTAAAATGTTGTATAAAATGACTATCAGGCTATATATGTGAGGAGGTGTGTATGAAACATAATTTAATTTAGTGTTTAGATTTGCATCCCATCTTCATGATATTTTATTATTTACATATATGCAAAGGCAGGCATTCCTAAATCCCAGATTAAGAACACTTCTCATCCAAAAATTTTCAGATGAGGGATATTCTATCTGAATTGGTTTCTGGCACATTAGCAGAGGGAGGAGGTGGATGCTGCCCCCCACAACACATATGTTGAGAAAGCATTCCTCTAGAACAGCGATTCTCAAAGTGTGCTCGACAGAGCCCTTATATAAAAGCTTTTCTTAATGTAATAATATATGAACACTTAATCATAGATAATTTGGAAGCTTCAATTGGTTCAGAGATCGGTAGCCAGATTATTAACTAGAGCCCCATATAGGGAGAGATCTACTCCACTAGCTGCCAGATCTCTTTGGGGCTAATACAAAGTGCTGGTCATCAGCTTTAAAGCCCTAAACGGCTCAGGACCAGGCTACTTGACTGATCACATCTCCTTAGGCACTGCGGTCAGAGGAGGAGGCCCTGCTTTTGGCCCTATCCACATCTCAAGTATGGCTGGCAGGAACGAGAGAGAAGGCCTTCTCCATGGTCGCCCCCCTCCTCTGGAACTCCCTCCCTAAAGAAATAAAGCTGGCCCCCTCCCTCCTCTCCTTTAAAAAATTAATGTAAATTAATGTGAATGTTTTACATTCAGATTTTACATCATTGTATAATTCTTGTTTGATTGTGATTGGTTTGATTTATTGATGTTCAGTTCTAATGCTGTTTTAATGCTGATTTATTGATGTTCAGTTCTAATGCTGTGGGGCTTTTCTGGGGTTATAAAGTTGGTACTCATTTGCTTTATGGAGGCATTAAATGTTTGATTTTGTATGTTGGAACCCACCCTGAGTCCCCCTGGGGAGATAGGGTGGGATAAAAATAAAGTTTTATGATTTTTATTATATATACATTATAAATAATATATAAACATTTATTGGGGCTCCACGAGAAACCTTTGCTTCAACTAGGGCTCAGCAGTTGAAAAAGTTTGAGAACTCCTGGTCTAGAAGATCCAGATATGTAAACAGTTGTAAAATTCACGCAGTTCAAAAATTCTGCAAAGCAACAGAAAAAGTCCCGTAGCACTCAAGGAAAGGAAAACGCTTTTGTGACTGACATCGGTCTTGTTTCTTTAATGGCAGGTTTATTTTTTAATCTGTAAAGCTGTGAATGATGTTGCAAAAAGGAAGTGAATTAGTTACACTGCTTCATTTGTTAAATTTTTCTCTACAAAAGCGGCCTGGGAAACCAGTAGACATTCTCTATAATAAGCCATGTCTTCTCAGAATGGCAGGACCTGCAGTTCCTCCTACAGAAGAATGGATGGGGAAGTACAGAAATGTTAATGCTTCTTGAAACTGAGCAAATTGACACATTAGGAACAAAGTCTGTTTCTCACTTTACCTGAAAATCAATTAGAGATTAGTTTCAGAGATTAGAGGCTTTGCTTTGAAAGCATTCACATTCTGAGGTTTAGTAAAGGAAATGGTTTCCCCTGACATTAAGTCTAGTCGTGTCCAACTCTGGGGGGTGGTGCTCATCTCCATTTCTAAGCCAAAGAGCCAACGTTGTTCATAGACACCTCCAAGGTCATGTGACCAGCATGACTGCATTACCTTCCCGCAGGAGCAGTACCTATTCATCTTATCACATTTGTATGTTTTCAAACTTCTAGGTTGGCAGAATCTAGTCGATGGTCATTAAATAGGGATATCTTTTTGGTGGTGACACCTTTACTTTGTAATATAACATTTTATCCAAGAGGACGGACCTGTACCAATTTTGATCTAATTTGATGCCTTGAACTCGGGAACTTTTAATCTGGCTCCTGAGATAAACTCTGACTCAAACTGAATTTAGGAATTGTATTCTCTCCCCTACATTTCCTCATCTCGCTCCTGACTGTCTCAGGCTTAGCCTCACTCTAATTTTAATACACATTAGCCTTCCTATGAGTTCACAACAGTGTTGTCAGATTCAGTATCAAACAGAGTTGCTCTACCTTTGATAGTTGCATAAAAGAGATTTTTTGGCAAATATTGTTTTTCCTAATCTGCATTATTATGAAAAGAGCAACAGTTCTGTCTAAAATGCTTACCTCCGGAGTGACTATGGCACTGGCAGCAGGAGTTTTCTCTAATGTTTTATCTGTTGCGCTCGCTTAGCTTTTTTATTATATTATATTGTTGCTGTTTTGGAATTTCATTGTATTTTATCATTAGATTTCATTGCTGTTTGCTGCCCTAAGTGATGTGGAAGCCCCACAAGTGCAGGGTATTTTATCTGTTCAAAATAAACTAACATCTTGCCAGTTGCATCATGTCTTTTTTCTGATGCCTATATGACTAGTAGAAGTTCAGCAGATGATGGCTTTTCCTGGCATACAGAACAATAATATGACAGATCTGTTTAATGACAGTGAGAATTTTTAAACATTTAAAATAAAGAACAATTTTAACCAAAATATTACCAATATTTCAATAGGAAGTGTGGGCCTGCTTTTGGCTGATGAGATAATTAAGTTAATTAGGATTGTTGTTGTTGTTGTTGTTGTTGTTGTTGTGTGCCTTCAAGCCCTTTCAGACTTGGGACAAGCCTAAGACTAAAGTTTACAACCTAAATTACTTTGGAGGGCCACATCTGGCCCACAGGCCTTAGTTTGGGGTCCCTGATCTGGTTCCTCCAGCAAAACATTGATTATAGAGTCACATTGGTAGACCTAGAGAAATGTTCACTTTGCAAATGTTAGCAGCAGATGTGAAAAACCTACTATATTTATTTTTCCTCTTTCTACCACTCTGGAACTCAGAGTGAGTTAAAAAAAGGACAGAAAATACAAAATATAAAAATGCAGATTAAGATGAAAACAGAACTAAATAACAATACAAATAAAACTCTTTAAAATTTTCCTGTAAAACACTTTCTTGTTTTGAAAACTCCGAAAGAATCCCTTAAAAAACGTCCTGGAATGCTGGTATTGAGAGCCCTGATACAACACTGTAATGCAACTATGGTCCCCGCCTTTTAAGTGGACATTTTGAAACAAGTACAATGTACTGACCATTGGTATATAATCTATTCAGTGATATGCCCACCAACTCAGATTTATCTGTTGTATTTCTTTGAGCTTAGCTGTTTTGGTTCTTGGGTGAACCTCTAGCGCCCATGCTTCATTTAGTCAATGAATGGTTCCATTCTATCCAATAAAGGATCTAAGCCCTTCACTCCTCAAAACCCCATCATCTTGGGATTCACCCACAATCCACTTATTCTTTCCATCTGGAAATTGGATGGCCCCCACGAGGGTCTGCTTCCAGGGGCAAACCAAAAATGGGAAACATGGAAGTCCCTGAACAGACGCAGAAGTGGAGTGGACAGATCAAAAGACAACCTGGCAAAATGGCCCTATCTAGAAGAATCCTCCACCTTGCATGGCTGTGGAGCAGAACAGACAACTCTGGATTTGTATCCTTGTCTGCAATGTCCTGTCTCATGTACAAAGGAAGAGTTATTGGAGGCTATAGTTGATGTTGCTATTGCCCATTTTTGGTCAAAAGATATTTAGCCACTTGTGCTCCTTCTGTTTTTATCAATTTTATACTAATTTATGCAATGCTTTTGATATGAAATAAAAAAATCTGGAAGAATGTCGTGAGAAGGTAATCCATGTGTTATCCCCAAGCAGAATCTCCACAGGCACATAACAAGGGGGATCTCTCCCCATTGTTTCTCATCTCAGTTGGGAAATCCAGCATCATGCCAGAAATAACTTTGGGGGAAAGCGCAAAGTGGAAGAAGGTTCCCACACTCAAACACCAGCACAGAGGCACTTCTGCATCCAGCACTTGGGTTTGCAGATTGCTTTGCTCTTGCATTATTCTTTTCTGCCTGGAGAAACTGAGAAGGATGGAAAGAGAGATGGACACAGCTGGTAGCTGAAGAGCTGTCTGTGCATCCTCAGGTCAATGGTAATTTACCAGTGGAAATGCTGACCAAATGCACGTGGCTGTGTTCTTTCTGTGCCTTCTGCTATACAAGGAAAGGGCAGACAGAGCAAACCTGGATCCTTTTTTGCAACAGGGAAACTATGACAAGAATGGCTACAGTCATGATATAAAGACGGAATTCCCGCCAATTGTTCTGCTTTGCAAGAACAGTCCTGGTTAATTTTTTGTGCCCTACTTTTTCAGTAGTTTCTAAAATATTCAAGTTTCTCTCTCCTTCCACTTTCCCTTTTTTTCTCAGCTGACTTCACTACTGCACAGTGAGTTCAAAGTGCAAAAGTTATTTGCATTGAATTAAATCTGCAGGGGCAGAAGGGGAAGAGAAGAGGAATGGAATATTTCCCTTCTCAGTAGGCTCAGGAAAAAGAAAAATTCTGCACCTCTCTTATTTTGTATTTTCTTCATCACTATTACTTTTTGTTATCTTTGTCACTTGTTGCCATTTTCATCTGTGAAATATTGGAAGTTATGGGAATGTAGTCATGCCTCTGGATGTCGACTGGCCTTATGGGATTAAAGGGGGTTATCTCAGGACCTGGTTTTAAAACCTGAACATCTACAGAACTAAGAGAAGCTGTTGTCCTTTTACCAGAAGAGAAAGATTTCTTTTTTTAATAAAATGTTGGGGCACTTTTGGCAATTGACCACCATCACTTTACTACTATGAGTATATTTATCTTAGAGACATGTTCTCAAATTGGGTTTTTAAATGTTTTGAATAGTACTTTAAATTGAGCCTTAATCATTGATCTTGTTTTGTGCTTTAATTGTATTATTTTCCTATATCATATTACTGACAGGTGTCTTGCGTCCCACTCTTTAGGAGAAAAGCAGGATACAGATCCAGTAAATAAATACACAAATATTGACAAAGCCAACACAAGCTTCAGAATCTAGCCAGCTGTGCAAGCTGCCCTCTCTCCTTTTCAGTATTCCAAGATTTTTTTTTCTATTCTATTCTATGTGTTGTTGATCTACTCCTTTGGGCTTCACACAAATCTACCATTTGCCAAATTATACAATCCTGTGCTTTTCTTTTCCATTTATGGTCAACTAACTTAACCATTAGTTAGTCCCATTGAATATGAGGGCTGCCCAAGGGCCGCTTGTGGTCTCTTGGTATCTAGTTTGTTAGTCAGCATGTCCTTTGGTTGTCTTTTGTTCATGCTATATGTCCTGCCCATCTTCTTTTCACCTCATAGATTTCATTGACCATGTTATGTACCACGATTCTTTGACACAACTCTTTACTGCTGACTTTATCTCTTATTGTCATGCCACACATCCTTCTTTTCATTGCTCTCTGAGTCACCACCAAGACATACCAAGATGGAAAGGACTGGAAAGCTAAGAGTAGTGAAATAGTACAGTAGCCATGAGAGAGATAGAAAATGTTTTATGTTAGTGTCACTTCATCACTCTGGCTATTGTCATTACAGGCCTTGTTGACTAGCCCAGTGGGTATCACAAAGCCCAGAATGATGGAGGCAATGCAGGAATGACAGTCCAGTGGTACTGAAGAAGTTCTGGTGTTGAGCCATGTGAGCAGCATCCAGCCACTGGGCCTACTCAAGGGCATGCAGTATGGGCACCTGTCAGTATCTGATCTGGTTCAGTAGATAGCCATCCAAACCACAGTGACACTAATCTGGAGTACCCAACTTCAGATCAGGCTCATCATACCCAAAAGAAGCTAGTAGCTACTTGGTGGAGACGCACTACAGGGAGATCCTATATTGAGCAGGGGTTTGGATTCAATATGCTCTTTCCGGCTCTATAACTCTCTGATTCTAGCCTGGCCATATTATTGTCAGATTAAAAATGCTATATCTCTCTACAGAAGATGGCAAAATGTTATCCAAGTTTCCAGGACAAAAGTTGGAAATGTGAAGATCATCAAGGAACCTTTTTCCACATGTGGTGGACATGTAAAATAGCTAAAAAATTCTGGAAAGAAATATAAAGAGAAATACAGAAGATGCTAGACATAAAATTACTGTTAAAACCAGAATACTACTTATTGGGAATTATAGACATAGAATTGGACAAAAGCAAAGACAGACTATTGAACTATTTGATGATGGCAGTCAGAACAAATTATGCCCACTATTGGAGAACAAAAGAAATCCCTTCAAAAGAACAATGGATGTCTAAATAATGGATACAATGTCTATGGACAAATTAATCCTATTATTGAATAAACAAAAAGAAGAATATATATAAAAAACAACGGACTGGACTTTAGTAAGAGACTATATGGTAAAAGAAAAGATAAAACTGATAATAGTATTTCATTGAAGAAAATAAGAGAATTTGTCTCCGGAAAGGAAAAGAAGAAGGGAGACAGCAATAATTAAGAGAAACAAAAATACAAATCAAGGTGGAGAAGACTGGAAGTTTTCTAGTTTTCTATTTTTTATCTATTATTTTTCTCAGTTTCTAAATCCCTCACCTAGATCCCTAGCAATTTGGATTGTTGTTGTTGTTGTTGTTGTTATTATTATTATTATTATTATTATTTTGACCCTTTTGTGTTAGACTCCCACACTATGCCTAAATTTCTATTTTACCTTTTTCTTTTATTTCTTTTAAAGATAATAGTAATAATAATAATAATAATAATAATCTTTATTTGTACCCTGCCACCATCGCCAGAAAGGAACTCGGAGCGGTTCACAGAAGCACTCCAAGTGCCACATGCAGACAACAATACATAAATATAAATACAATGACATAAGTACAATCAACAGTGCATACAAATCTCAAAATCATAAAATTCCCAAAACGCAGTGGAACCTACTGGCTGGCTATCTGTCATAACGATCAATCAAAGTGTGGGCCATTGCTAGAGGCCTCTATGTCAATAGGTTGAATATAGGTATTAATCTAAATTTCAAAGGTGCTGTCCAAAGTTTGGAACCCTGACCCTAGAATAGATTAATTATCATCATCTAAAATAGGCATCTATTAAAACCCAGAATGGTTGTATTGAAGAGGAGTTCTTTCTCCCAGTAATTCCAGGAAAAATGTCAACGCCATGTTGGGGAATCAAGGGTCCAACTGTATTGAAAGAAATCCCACACCCTGGCAGACCAGATCTGAACAGAATAGAGTCCCTAAATCCAGTATGTTTATATCTAAAATAAAGTTACGTTATGTATGTATCATAGTAAGTTTCCTTTCAACTAATTCAACAACACAGATATTTAGCAGATATTTAGGTTATCTTTCTCAGCCAGGATCTAAACTAGCGTTCTTCATACTCCTTCCATTAAAACAAGCCAGTTCTCATTTCTCATAATCAAAGATCCCTTAGCACCTATGTATAGGGGAGGAATTAAATATGCTTGGTGAAAGTTTTGCTGCCTCAGCTTGTTTTTATGGAGAAAAATCCCTGAAACTAAGGCAACAATTCTATAGCAATGTCAGTGTTTTTCTAAGTAAGCCAAAGTGAAACCATATTAGTGTCTAGCTCAAGCAAAGCTTTCCCCATCATTATCACCTCAGTAACATGGAAGCAACTAGCCACTACTGCGAAAGGCATGCCACTCTATTTAAAAGGGACCAGAATCACAGAATTTACACTGTGGAATTAACGGAGTTTGACACCTCTTTAACTGCCATGTCTCGTTGCTGGGATTTGTGGTTTGGTGGAGGACCAGCACTTTTGGGCAGTGAAAGCTAAAAACCATTTGAATACTACCATAATTCCATAGCAATTATAGACATAATTAAAGTGGTGTCAAACTGCATTAATTCGATATTGTAGATGCACCCTCAGAGTCAGAAGGGACAAGGGCCACTGAGTCCAGCCCTCTATCCTTCAAGAATACATAACAGAAACACTCTTAAAAGATGCCCATCCTACTCCTTTTAAAGACCTCCAAAGAAAAGAAATGCCTCCGGTGGCGCAGTGGGTTAAAGCGCTGAGCTGCTAAATTTGTTGACCGAAATGTTGCAGGTTTGAATCCGGAGAGCGGCATGAGCTTCTGCTGTTAGCCCCAGCTTCTGCCAACCTAGCAATTTGAAAACATGCAAATGTGAGTAGGTCAATAGGTACCGCTTCTGCAGGAAAGTAATGGCGCTCCATGCAGTCATGCTGGCCACATGACCTTGGAGGTGTCTATGGACAACGCTGGCTCTTCGGCTTAGAAATGGAGAGATCCACCAGAGTCGGACAGGACTGGACTTAATGTTAGGGGCAACTGTTACTTTTACCTTAAAGAGAAAGAGTCTACCACTTTCTGACATAGTTTATTCTGATGTTGAACACTTCTAAAGAAGCTTTTCCTATTGTTTAGGTGGAGAATTTTATTGTAATTTAAAGCCACTCGTTCATGTTCTAGTTCCTGCAAAGAGAAGAGTTTAAAAAAGAGTTCAAGCACAAGTTTTGAAAGCCACATTTCTTCTAATGACCGGCTAGGATGGAAACAGTTCAGAATGCAATGACTTTCACTGCCTGACCTGCTGAAGTGGGGTCTTAAAAATGGCTTGAATCAACAGTATGCTTTTGTGATATCATGAGCACATGATCACATCCCATTCTTAGCCTAAGCAAGAGGCTATAACAGATATATATGAGAGGTGCTTATTTGTACTGGCTGGGGAGAGTGCAGTCGGTGTCCAATTCCTTTTTGTGTACATGTGGCTGTTTTGCAGCAAGGCTTAAGACTTAAACAAGTGTCAAGGGAGCAACCCAACTGTCAACACAGTTAACCAATGTAACTTGACGCCTGAAAAGACAGCAAGAAATGAAGACAGCCTGGGCTAATGCTACCTATGGAAAGTGAAGCTACTGCTTCAGGCGGTAAATATAGACCCTTAAAATCACTTTTCAGCCACTGAATTTATTATTATCTTGGGGTGAAGTATTAGAAATTTTCTGTATGAATAAATGGAAAGGAGCAGGCAATTGCCTGTATGCATGAACTCTATACCTGGACTATGCTTTCCTTCTGTTGATGTCACTATGGTAGGGCCATGTTTATTTCCTCCCATAGTAATTCTTCTATCAGAGAATTAGTGTCCACATCCTTTCTAGGCAGCAGAGTTCTGGGATACAGCTCAGTGTCACTTTCTGGGGTTTTCAGCCCTCCACCTTTCTCTCTATTTTTCACTCTTTTTATGATTTTTTTCCATTTATTATGTAGCATGTAACTTGTAGATTGTTTTCTTTGTATATTTTGTTCTGTATTATGCAACACTAATAAACATACTAAAAACCCCAATTAATTTACTGATATGTGTATGTTCTGAATTGAATTGTTGAGTTGATTAATTTGGCTGAAGCATTATCTAATAGAATAAATAACAGTAATTTTTAAAAGTACTCTGAAATATTTTAGTGTATTATGTGTGTGTGTGTGTCTGCTTAAATTTTGCTAATGCACACTCTTCATGGAAAAGGCTTCTTTGTTTTGCTCCCACTCTTCTTCTCAAAAGTAGTTCTCTGATGTTTAATTAGGTAATAACTAGGTAAGAGAGCAAGAAGGTTTCAGCTTTTGATAAAACTCTTCTGCCCAGATAATTGAGTACTTATGCCTAAGAGAACATAAGTACTCAGTTCAGGAACAGTTTACGTTGTTGTTTTCTAAATAATTCCAAAAATTAAATCTGATTTGGATTTTTAAAGATGATTTTTCCAGTTGTTAGGGGTCTTTCTTGTACCAAATCAGAGCATTGCGCTCAGATTTGTTTACTATGTGTTTGACAACTTTCTATGCTCAGGAGACAGCATAAAATCCTTAGAATACAATGAGGAACATACTAACATCAGATGTGCTGCTATAAGCGATGCTCCTATAATTCAGTGGCGGCTGTTAAATGTGTTGTCATTGCACTTGTCAGAAAAATTATGTTGCAGCTACAGCAACTTTCTAGAAGCAGAAGGGTGCTAAAGTGTTCTTCTGTACCATTAGAGTCCTGTGACTTTCTGAAAGCACCAGGGAGGTAGGAAACTGTCATCCTTTGAACACATAGATGGTATTAGCAGTGGCAGGCTGAAGCATTGACTACCACCAATTGTAGAGCATCAGAATTACCTTAGAGAAGTTACACATGTTGTCCACTTGTGGACATTTGTAATTGGCATGGCATATCATGTTTCAAAGCAGAGGTGTTTATCAGACCTTTATGTTGAATTATCAGAAACAAAAGACCTGCAGGGCACATTCGACCTTCATTGCCCTCTTTTGTGGTTCCCAGGTATCCTTGCCACTTCAGAATTTGTGTTGGCAGCCATTGCAATCACCGCCCTTCTGCCATCCAAACCATGGCTGCTCATGACCTCCTTCCTCTTCCTTGTTGCTTAGGAGAAGAAACAGACCCTCTGCCCTGTGATCCTGCAAGACCCTCTTGTGCGGAAGGGTGCTTTACCACCATCCTGAATCTTGGAGAGCTGCTATAGTTGCCAACAAATTTCAACAAATGTATTGTGACCAACTTGGCAGCAACCACTGAAATTTAGTAGTAGTTACTACCCTGTTTCACCTAAAATAAGACATATCCATAAAATAAGCTGTAGTAGGATTTCTAAGCATTTGCGTAATAAGCCATACACCGAAAATAAGACATAGTGATAAGCATGGTTATGCAGCGTACAAGGTTGCTCCTCCTGTCAGATCCGGTTGTTCTGTGTGTGCTGCGAGTGGAGGCATAGAGGGAGACATAGAAAGGGAAAATAAAAGTCTCCTCAGTGAAGTGAGGAGCAAGACACTCTGCTTTACTTATTGTGTGTCCTCAGGGGGAAGAAGTAAAGCGCTGTGGGTCTCTTTTCCCCAGTACCAACCAGCAACAGTCTGTGGATCTCTCTCACCCCACACAAACACCAGGAGTTAGGGGAAAAGCTTCAGCAAGCAGTCTGCTACTAAGCCCAGAGAGATCATCCCATAAATGCAGATTGTTGTATTATACTTAATAAAAATAAGACATTCCCTGAAAATAAGCCACAGTGTGTCTTCTTGAGGAAAAATAAATATAAGACAGTGTCTTATTTTCGGGGAATATCTAGATATTAGCAGATATTAGCAGAATATCTAGTGGATCCATGGGAGTTTATTTACATCTACTCCGCATTGGTTGTTGTGAGCCTGCTTTAGCTAGAAAGGTCAGGTATTAAAGGAGCAATATTATACTCACTTCTTTCTGAGTAAGTTCTATTAATAAAGTTTGCTTCTTTCTAGATGTGCATCATTTCTGATTTTGTTCATACAAAACATAATTTATACTGCTGAGTTGTGGCCATTTCTGAACCACGATGCCAAACTTGTATGAAATATGCACCTATAGAGGGGCACACATCCAGCAGTAGTTCCAGCAATTAACCAATGGTTATTTGCTCCTGTAGATTAACAGATAATGTGTCTCCATATCTTTTACTTGTGTGCTTATATTCTTGCTTTCATGCTCGTCTTTCACATTTACTCTCACCAAGCCACACATATACTCACTCTTCCTATAATCAAGACCACCCTGTGAATTTATTTTCAGGTGCTGTCTTGCATGTAAACCACACAAATATTGATCAGCATGTCTAATTCTACCCCAAACAAAATGTTGCATTAAAATGACACTGTTCTTCCCATACAAAGAGGCTTGTGTGTGTCGCTATTAAACAAATGCTATTGAGTGCACTAGGAGAAAGTGGAAATGGATTGCAAATCAGTGGTAAAGAGATATAGCTTGCACGTCAGCCAGAATAATTTCTGAACTGGACCTCCTGCTGGAGTGAAAAATGACGTTTATAGGAGAAAGGCTTAGAACTAATCTTTTGAAATGATGGCAAAGTGAATTCTTTCCAGACTCTGCTGTGATTGTCCTTTCTCAGTCTCTGTTATTCCTTATTATTGTAATGAGTTGTGCTCTCTTAAGTGGGAGAAGGTCACCATCCAGATAAGATCAGTTTCAGCTGCCACAACTGAGATGATCTGATCACAATTTGGGCTAGCCACTTCTAAATTCACCTTGGGTATTAGTTGCAGGAAAGAATGCAGTGGAAGTGCTAACTTGGCAAAAGGTAAGAGATAAAAAGAGAAGGCATGAAAACCTGCGTAATAAATGATCCAGTTGCCCTTCTTCCATGACTTGGACACTATCATTAAAATGCCTAGGTATAACAAATAATCCTGTATCCAACATCTTTCTTTCTTTTCCCCCCTCTACAAAGACAATTGACAATGACAGTGTTTGGTCAATCATTTGAAGGATGATATTTTGAAAAATTAAATGAAAACTCTTTGAATACTGCAAGGAAACATTGGATAATGAAATTAGACTTCAAAACATTTATTACACCTTCTCCACCTCTTGCCTTGAAAGTCCTGTGATATGTTTTGGTGCCTCAGTGCTTTTTTTTAAAAAAGCCATCTGATTAAATCTAAATGTAATTGTAGTTAGAATAGTTACACTCTGTTTATGAAGTGCCCCTCCATGATTCTTTTATTGTTGTTAGTGTTTTAAAGACAATGTGGGTCCAATTGTAAGATGTGTTTTAAAAGAATCCCTCTTCTTGGTCTCCTCAAGAGGAGGGATTCAAAGAGAAGGAGGGAAGATTCCACTGAAAGGAGCATTTAAAAGTGTGCTGGTCTCCTCAACAGCATGGATTAAAAAGGGGGTAAGATCAATTGAAAGGAATGTTTCAAAGTACTGTATGTTGGTCTCCTCAAAAAGTGTGCTGGTCTGCTTGACATGGGAGAAAACCTCACTATCCTGTGAGATGGGTGATGAAGCAGATGGCTGAGCTAGAAATGGGAGGAGGCAATCCTGTGTGATGAGGCTGAGTAAATTTTCCATCTTCTTTAAAGATGGAATACCACAGAATGCCATGCAAAGAAGAAAATTCTACACCCATCCCCCTGTGGGATGGGATCCCTAGTATTTTTTAAAAAACTGTGGTATAGACATAGAGAACTGGGAAGCCCTGGCCCTTGAGCACTCTAGCTGGAGGTCAGCTGTGACCAGCAGTGCTGTGGAATTTGAAGAGGTACGAATGGAGGGCAAAACGGAGGAATGTGCCAAGAGGAAGGCACATCAAGCCAACCCTGACCGAGACTGCCTTCCACCTGGTAACCAATGCACTCTCTGTGGGAGAACATGCAGTTCAAGAATGGGGCTCCACAGTCAGCTATGTACCCACTGCCAGGACACCGCACTTGGAGGACAATCTTCTTTGGACAACGAGGGATCACCTAAAAAGAAGATCCCTAGTATTTATTTCCAAATAAGCCAAAGTAGCAGTCCAGGTGTCGCAACTCAGGATGGATTCACCTTGCTCAGAACAACACCATGCACCAAGGCTGTAGGTTTTGTAGTTTATGGAAGAAATAGCAAAATCATAGACATAGTTCAAAAGCCAAAAGAGAGTTTTAAATGCAAAGGCAGAATTTCCAAGGTCCAAAGGCAAATGACATTAAGTATAATCCACAAGCATTGGTCAAACAAGAATCCATGGCAGCATGAAAAAGTCCCCAGAAGCTAAGATCAAAACCAAAGTCTCAAAGAGCCAAAAGCTTTCCCCAAAAGCCGAGGCAATTCCAGAGAAGTTAACAGGGTGTAAGCCAAGTTGCACTGACAAAGGGTTGACTTCAATCAGATCGTCAAATATGTTTCCCTAGCATGAAAGCATTATGTTGACCTCGAACTTCCCATTTGTTAGCAAGCCGAGCACCTCAGCATACCCTTAATTGCAAATGGTCCTCCCTAGTCAAATCCCCATCACCTTCAAGGCCGAATAAGTCATCATCCTGGGACTGGCCAGCCTGGGAATCGACAGGCACTGAGCTCACAGACGGAGTGGGCGACTCCTCCACCTGCAGCTGTGAAGTTTCACTCAAATTATGACCATCTTCTAAAACAACATTCCTTTCTCTTGGAAACAGAAACGCCATCTCATCTTCAGTGTCAACACTGTCTGCATCAGGGACATGTTCAGAAACCTGCAACCCATCATCCTCCTTGTCCTGAGAAACTCAGGCTCAGAAAACTCAGGCTCAGATTGAGCCACAACACCAGGAGGGCAGAACAACGTACTATGATAGAAAGATGGGGCTCCATTTTCCTATGCCCTGCAGAACTTAATTGGTGGGAGTTAACTCATGGAAGTGAGTTAACACCTCCTTGGCCATGCCACCCACTCTTTCATTGGAGATGAGCTCAGAAATTGGAAAAGAGCTTGTTTTAACAAAAATGGGCTTGTTCAATAGCCTAACCTAGATATTATAGGAGTGTCAGGATTGAAAAGTATGAACTCCTTCACATCTATTGTCCATTGAAAATGTCCACATCTATGTAGGCTGAGCAAAATGAGAGGTTTTTTTTTAAATCAAGGTGTAGTCTCATATGGATCATGGCATATGTGGCTGTAAGTCTCTTTACAATAATTTCTAGGATTGGCTCCTATGTGATCTTTTACACAAAGTGCTATAGTAGTTGATCTTACTTCTGACTATAGGAATATGAGTAAGATGACATCAAAATGATGTACATCTGTATATTTTGGTTCCAGCCTTATACTGAAAAATAAATGTTAGCTTCCTCTGTAACATTGTAACTGTTCTCTTTTAAGCAATATTCATGATTTACCACATACGAATATGAATTTGTGGGAGGAAGAAAGCAATGTGGGAGTGGAATCCTTGGAATTTCTGGTTTTCATTTAAAAAGCAAAGCTTTCTTCAGGAGGAAAAAGGCAATTTTGTACCTTTCAGCACTGCAAAGAAAAGGTCGGAAACATGATGGTAACACATCTAAGACTGTTACCATCAGAAAGTAACGGAAACACCCCCAATGAATTATGTCTTAAAGTCGTGATTTTGAAGGGTTGACTCATTATTTTATTTCAAATGTATCTACTTAGCAATACCAACATTTTGGCGACTTGCGGAAAGAATCAGAATGTGGGAGAAGGCTTTTCATGGCTAATGTGTCAAGAATTGGTTCATTAAAACTGAAATCCTATTGAAGCAGTGAGTGAAAGAAATGTAGCTGATACTGAAGAGTTGTCATTAGAGTTTGATGGAAGGTTCTCTCTTCTTAACAGAAGACAATCTGTTCCATTACGCTCTCTGCTTTACAGGAGAAATCGAAGTTAAGAACAAAAGCCCACACATTGTGGCATATGGGGAAACAATCACCAAGGGACATAATAAAGAGCAACCTCAAGTTTGTGTGTAGGACTCTTTCTTGTTATAAATAAAGAAATGCTTTATTTGAGACTTCAGTTTCTTGAATATAAATCTATATTGCAAGAAATACTATACAGGTTGTTCACTCTAATAAAGTTTTGTATGCTCCTCAGTGCCCTTTCCTTGCTTGTCCTCTGTGTAAATGGGAAGATTTTTAGCAGCATTGGCATTGAAAGGATGGCCAAGGAGGGCAGGAAAAACAAAAGAGCTTCTGTGCAGGATTCTATAATGAAGTCTACACTGGGAAAGATTTTTCTGTAGCCCAGAGTTTCTCAGATTGTGATCCTCCAGATATTTTGGACTTCAGCACCTACAATTCCTAACAGCTGGTAAGCTGGCTGGGATTTCTGGGAGCTGAAGTCCAAAACACCTGGAGAAGCACAGTTGGACAAAAACTGCTCTAGCCAATCCTACTTTAGCTGTGTAAACCTAGCTACAGAAGGATTTGGTTTTTGTTCCAGGACCACTTTTGAATACCAAAATGTGTGGATAATAATAATAATAATAATAATCTTTATTTATACCCCGCCACCATCTCCCCAAAGGGGACTCAGGGCGGCTTACATGAGGCCACGCCCATCAATACAGAAACACAATATAACTCAAAAACACAACAGAAAATCAGAAAATAAAAGAACATAAAATACAAAAACAAAATGTAAATATACAGCACAACAATATAAAATCAAAACATTAAACCACTAAAATGAACACAATAGGCAGGGCAAGTTCAAAGATTAAAATGTTAAAACACTGGGAGATAGGGCAGTGTAAAATATCAGGAAGGGGATCCGGGGGATAAGGTAAGAGGTCATTGCACAAACCAGAGAATAAAGTACTTCTGAGGACATTTTATGCAGAGTTTGGTCAGGGATTATCATACATTCAGTCATTGAAGGCACATTAGAACAGCCAAGTTTTCAGGCTCCTCCTAAAGATTTCCAGGGTGGGGCTTGCCTAATATCTCTGGGGAGCGAATTCCAGAGCTGAGGGGCCACTACAGAGAAGGCCCTCTCTCTCTCGTCCCCACAAGTCACGCTTGCGATGAAGGCGGGAGCGAGAGAAGGGCCTCTCTGGAAGATCGAAGAGGTCACATCGGTTCATAGATGGAAATGCGGTCGCGCAGGTAGGCAGGTCCCAAACCATTTAGGGCTTTGTAGGTCAAAATCTGCACCTTGAATTGGGCCCAGAAAATAAATGGCAGCCAGTGGAGCTACTTAAACAGGATAGTCAGGCATCATCATGTACATTGGCATAGGTTTGCTATTTTATATAAGGGACACCATTTTGCTATATCAGGAAAATATTTTCAAGTTGTGGATGGTTGAATCCATGGAGGCAGAATTGGTGGATATGGAGACTGAAGAGCTGACTGTACATCTTTTCTTCCACTATGAGCAGTGATTCAAAATTAGCCAAAAGTAGGGTGAAGTATATATATTATCTTTATTTATTTTGTATCAAAAGCATTGCATAAATTAGTATAAAACTGATAAAAATAGAAGGAGAACAAGCGGTTAAATGTCTTTTGACCAAAAATGGGCAACAGCAACCGCATTGTCTGTAGCCTCCAATAATTCTTCCTCTGTACATAAGGCAGGACATTGGTATCTTATATTATATATGGTATCTTATGAAGCTTGAAAAGAGATTTAAGCTTTAAGTTTCTCTATGAGTGCCCTTGTCATCATCACCATCTTCATTCCCTCCTCATTTTAAAAGTTTACTTTGCCTCCTATTTCTTTTCATAGAGACCGCATGGGCCATCCAGTCCAACCCCCTGCCAAGAAGCATGAAAATTGCATTCAAAGCTACCCTTTTTATATATTTTCTTTTATATATTTCCATATTTTTAATGAAATGTTAAAATCTTTAATAAATATTTTAGAGAATGTGTCCAAATGATCATTTTAACAGGACAATCTTGTATAATGAACATTTCAACCACTGAGGCTGGATGAGTGTGTAAAGGAGACCAGATCTACTTTGTATTATCAAAGGCTTTCATGGCCAGAATCACTGGGTTTTTTCGGGATGTATGGCCATGTTCTAGAACATGCTTTATGCTTCTAGAACATGGTCATACAGTCCGAAAAACCTACAACAACCCAGATCTACTTTGATTAAATTGGATCATACTCAAAGTCACAATCCAAGATGAAAGAAGGTGCTCCTAGCCATGGAGATTTCCTGGGCCTCTTTATCCAACATAGGATAATGAAGTAATCCAAACTATTTACACAAATTTTCCTGGTAAATTGAGTTGTAGATTAAAACTCTGACCAAAGCAAGATGGATTCATCTACTGTATCAGCCCAGCTTTTATCTGGATTATGTTTCAGTTTGTTTGCCCCTCTATATTAAAGAGCTATTGTTTGCCTTCATACATTTCAGATGCTTGTTCAAAGATTACACTGCCTGCTTGGGATGAGTAGGTACAGCCCTTCTCCAAAATGAATTCAGTGCAAAAATGCTATTCAGCATATCCTCAGCAGAATATTACATAGGCATGCTGAAAAGTGGCTCTGTGTAGGAGGAAGGCAATGGCAAACCTCCTCTAAACAAATCTTTCCAAGAAAACCTTGTATTATAGGTTCAACTTAGGGTAACTACTATATGTCAGAAGCAACTTGAAGACACACAACAAGGATAGCAGAGGTAAAAATCAATTCTAGCCGACAAAAGTGGCTACATAAAGAAAAGATAATATAAATAAAAACATTTACTTCTTTTTCTTCCCAGTTTTCGACCCTTTAAAAGTGAAAGACATGTTTCCTCTAGTCATATTCTGCTGATGGATTGGTAAGGGTAAGAAATTAATTTATTTCCATTTGACTGAGAGATTACTGGAATAGAACACAGACTTCTGACTGGAAATTGCATAACAGGAAGAATGCATGTTTTTTAAAAATTCACAGAAGTCCCTTTCTGTCAGTGGGAGGTGGTATGTAAAAATGTTTATAATGAAAAAAATGCATATATAATGTTGACATTTTGGAAAATGCTCATATACATTTCTTTGAGGAGAAGGAGGGACATACAGAATGTGATGTGAACTTGAGTAGAAATAAACCTGGCAGCTGAAAAAAGAGAGCCTCCATCAAAGTGTACTCCACAGATTTGCCCATCTCTTTTGACGATTACTGCCTCTTCTATCACTATGTTTACAGGTTAGCAGCAGTTGTTGCCTTATGCATCACAGTAGTGATTCCCAAATGCTGGATAACTAAGAGATTTATTGTCTTACACATATGGATGTTAAGTATAATGTGACACAAAATGCAATGGGCAGGGGCTGCTTTCTGGTCTAGAGAACAGTTTGAGAACTGGTTTTAGAAAGTTTATATATTAAGCAACACCATAAATTATCTATTAATGTATGCCCTGACTCTGAGTGAAAGGCAATCAGACAATCAATCCAACTGGTGGAGGTCTGAACTTCAAAATATTACTTTTGATAGGTGTTTTGCTGCTGCGGCAGTTATTAGTTTTAATAAAAAGTATACGCTGCTCTGTGGAAGCATATCATAGAATTGTGCCATTGGAGCTAGAAAATGCCTAGAGAAAACTTTTTTTAATATATTATGTTTAGAAATAAAGAATAGAGAAAACAAAAAAAATACAAAAAACAGATTTAATAATATATGACATCAAAACTAAATTACAACAAACACACTAACTTAGGATATACCTACACCAATACACACAGCTGTTACAACTCCTAACAGCTGGTAAGCTGGCTGGGATTTCTGGAAATTGATGTCCAAAAAAACTAGAGGACCAAAGTTTGGGAACAACTCCAAAATCCATAAGTCCAGTACTTGAAATTTGCCCCCATCATTGCTATGTAAAGGTGATAAACAAGTCCCAATCTTTCTTGAAGTTGGCCAAAGAGTTCTCCATATCATTGTCCATCTCAGCTAGTTCACAGATCTTTGTCAACCATCCTTCTTGTGTTGGAATGACTGGTTCCTTCCATCTCTGTGCATAGACAATTCTCGACATAATTATCATATATTGTAGTAACCTTCCATATTTTCTTTCGAATTGAACATATTTTTTCTGATATGAGCAAGTGAACTGTGGATGCATGGATCACACTGTAATGTATAATGAAACTTGGGTTGGCTGGGTGGGATGAAATGATGTAATTGATATTTTGCATTTCAGACATTTGTTTGAAAAAAAAAAGTACATGAATATTCTTCCCTAAGGATAATATTCACAAGAAGACATGTTTACTTGTTTGGGATTTTATTGTAAATTTTAACAGATGCACACCTAGTTCTAGACAGTTGGTAAATAGAATCTCTTATTTAACTGATGAGCTTGCTAACAGACATAATACAACCAATCTCTATTCAAATATCTGATCAGCTTATATAAGCGTTTGGTGCTTGCCTAATGACACACAAATGGCTGTTACTCCTGATTAAGGATCCCCTGACAAAAAATGGCCCCTTCAGAAATGCACCATATTTTTTTGTGTTTTGAGGGTTTGAAGAAACTAAAAGAGGAACAAAAGTGCTTGAGTGACAAAAGGAGGGAACACATCACTTTTGCTTGAGCAACTTGGCTGATGTTCCCTATTTTGATATGCTGCATTGTTACAAAAGAAATCGCTACAGTGCAACACATAAAAATAGGGAGCACAAGCTGTGATGCACATTTGAATGTGGCTCTGAATGTGTATTCAAGCATGAATCGATTAAAGGCGTGCTTGGATGTCCATTTTGATGTGCAATGAGATACAGGCAGAGACAGGGACTGGGAAGGAAGGGTCTGTCTCTGTATTGCTGGGTGGCACTATAAGAGTGAGCAATTGCACCCACCTTGTATCATGATGCAAACATACAATGAATAATACAGTAGGGACTGATCACTTCTCTAAGTGAGGGTAATGTTACTTTTTTGTTGGTTTTCTCCATGGCAATTCTACATAACCAAATGTTACTTACTATAAAGCATACTGATAAATTATATTCTGTGTGATCCCTGATTGGCTGAGATCACCTATTGAGGAAAATGAAAGTGATTGTGGAAAAGAAACAGAGGGAGATAGCAAGTTGTCTGTCGATAGTCACAACCCCTCAAGGTACATGGGAGTATTTTGTGATCCATCTAACTTTTTCTATCCAGTTCACCGTGCAAAGAGCAGGACATCTTACTCTTCTGGGTTGTTCAAAACCTATTGTTGATTGATTGATATTCTACCTTTCTCCTTACACAGAAGTTAGGGTAACTTAAACCCAAGGTTTGTCTACAAAAAGTTGGTCTATTCCTTTTCCCTGCACAAAACTATTTGCTGGACTCCTTCTTTCTGCAGCAGAGCCTTAGAGGCCTGGATATAGCCTGGAATCCTAGGCCTAGCAATCCAAATAACATTCTTAGCACCTTCTTCTTCTTCTTCTGCATTTAGTACTTTATACCACCAATCCGAAAGACAACAGAAGCTTTGGGGCCAGCCTAAACTTCATGGGAAAGAAGATTAAGGCAGTTTATAACCATTGCTTTGCACCAGAGGCAAAAGAAACTTTCAAATACCTCAGAAAGATGCCTGCAAACAGAAAGTTCTCCTTTTGTAATGTATTGTTTTAAGTTTTCCTATGATAGTCCTGGGTGGAGTTAACCCTTTATTCATCTTGTTTCACTAAACTTATTTGGTTATCTTTTCATCTTGCTTAAAGTGTCTCTGTCTGCTAAGGGTGTTAATCTTAACAGAAGGTATCAGAGAGCCCCCCGAGTAAAACCAGACACTATAGTTTCCCCAAAGGCTCGGGCATGCCATCACAAACTACCCAAAGTAACTCTGCACAACTTTTATTGGAAATCTTCTATTTTATGGATAAAAAACCAATGGAACCACTTTATAATTTTTACAACCACCATCCCTGTGAACATATAGCACTGTCTGGAAGTGTAATTCAGTGGGGTTGTGTGCCATTGTGGACATCGTAGAGGCCGATGTCCATCAGCAATAGACAAAGTGATCAATACATTCTGTATACACTCATTTTTATTCATTGAACGGTGTGAGAAATCTTGATGCTGTAAACAAGAGAGGAGGTTTTCAGCTCTGCCTTAAGATTCAAAGAAGAGGGAATGAAGGATGTGTTTCCATTTATCTACATGGTAAATGCTTGTCACTCTAGCATCTAAACAGTATACAAAGATTGCTGAAAAATATAGGGTATGTCCATAAAAGACAGCCAATTTGTCATCAAGTTACAGTCAATTTTTGATTGTAAGCCTTAAATATAGTACTGGTATTTGATCTTGCTCTTCTTCTCAGGTTCAGACTAGGATGCAATAACTTCAGATAGACAAAAGCAAGAGTCATTATATATTTTGCAAAAGTGCAGAAAAACTATGTGCCTAGTGGTTCCTTCACATGTGAAGGTACATTATATGAATTACTACACAACACTTAGATGACTTACATCTGCCAGAAGTACACACCTGAATGTATGAAAAGTATTACATTTGTGAGATGCAACAGGTCTTTGTCTGGTTATATCTGTGATAGTTCTGTTGCACACTCAATGGTTGCTGCAATTATCAAGGGGTCAACATGTATGCATATGATTTTTTTAATTGGTGGGTGCATGCTGGTATTTGTGTCATAAAAAATCAATGACTACTCATGCATACGGAACTCATATATTCAGTCCCTCATGCCTCCATGAAACATTTTGGAAGAAAGGAAGGAGAAATAGGAAAGAAAATGCAAGAGTGAATAGGTTAAGTAGTAAGCTTCCAATTTAAGCTCCTGGTCTCATCCACACCCAACTCAATGTGCAAAATATCCAGACACATATTAGCAGGTTTGGCCACCTTGTAAAATATTCAAGGCAACGGGACGCTTTTGAGATGCACAAGATAGCCACCACTTCCTATAACACACTTTTCTTAGTTAGTAATATTTTATTGGGTATTTAATTTTTCACTTCAAAACAGAGAACAAGTCTCCTTTCTCTCTATTAAGATTATTTGGAATTTTATACTGACAGAATGTAGTTACTATAATACAGAGTTCTGAAGGATGGCTATGAGGCCATCCTTATAGCCATATACACATATACATACACCCTAAATCAGTGATTCCCAGACTTTTTTGACCAGGGACCACTTGACCAGAGGCCACTCTTCAACATTAGCACCAAAAGGGTTACAAATCAGTTTTTGGTCAACTTTAGATTTGGCTTTGTTATTTGGGGTGCTGATTCAGCAAATTGTATTGGATAGACCAAATCAGCTCTAGTTTCTGATACAGAACATATGCCATTCTGTAGTCACTATCTGCTTGCCCACAGAAACCATATTTAATAATCTAGAGTTGATATGGTAGTAGTAATTTTCGTGGGCAGTCAGCCTCTCCCTTCCTGACATCCCCGTTGCCTCAGCACGTGGTTTCAAGGCAATGGTGAAGTAATGGTGAGGCTGCGGACCATATTTTCATTCTTGCAGACCACTAGTGGTCCACAGACCACAGGTTGCGAACCACTGCCCTAAAGGCACCAGATTTGGAAGCTAACTCTGGTTAGTACTTGGATGTGAGACTGTCAACGAATACCAGGTGCAGTAAGCCATATTTGATCTTGATTTTTTTCTCAGGTTCAGATCAGATCATTGTAAAGTCTCCTTCTCTGGAGGTTTTAATATATATATATATTTAGAGAAATTAATAGAAAATAAATGTACAAACAAGTAAAACAAATAAAAACAAAGTTAAAATATGTTTTCTAGAATAAAAGAAAACCTATTATTATATTATACTATTAAACACTCTACATTACCTAATCTAAAGGCTTTATATTCTGTCTGATGGTTATATTCTCTCCATTTTCTACACCTATTAGATGAAAAAGAACCATTGATACATCCTTTTCCCCACATAATAACAGTTTTCTAATTTAAAAACCCAGTGATGGAGGTTTGACCCTATCTTTGCTAGAGGAGCACAATGAATGTGCCCCAGTCTTTCTTAAAGTGAGAGATCTCTCCTTAATCAACATAGTAAGTTGATAAGAGTTATAGATGGAAAATATATTTGATGTAACTACAGAAAGAGAGACAGCATGATAATGATAAAATGATATCATTATCATTATCACTAACTTATTAACAATTTAAATGAAAATTGTAGAAGCTTCTTTTAATAATAAATAATTTAAGAAAAGTTTTAATGTGAAATAATCTGCTATGAAAAATTCAGTTTAGTTTCTATAGAAGAATTGGAAAAGAATACATGAAGACCAGGTGACAATGTGAGAAGACAGAAGAAGATACAACCAATGGATTTAAAATTGAAATGGTTAGAATCCTCTATATATTATGTAATATGTGTTAAAGAAATAGAGATAAAGACTTGTTATAACAATGATAATATTGTAAAACAAAATCTCTCATTCTTCAGCAATCTTCACCCTCTTTGTTTTCTCCTTGGGACATACTAGACATTTGTAAAGATGCAACTTACAAATAATTAATCTATCATCCCCAATTTTTCAATTTCCTTCCCTTGTTCCCCATCCCCAACTTTTCATGGAAAAAAGAAAGAAAATAAAAACATAATAAATTGATTCATTTCCACAAGTTCCCTTATTTTCATAAGCAAATTGTCTTGTGTCAAAACAGTTGTGTCTTTCTATCTTTGAGCATAGATAATTTTTGCTGCCATTGTCATGTATAACAATAACCTTCCACATTTTCTATTGAGTTGATCATTTAACATCCCAAGCAGATAGAGTTGAGGCTTCATTTCAAGTTTAACGTGAACAATACAATCATATATTTTTGTGCCCAGTATAATGTAGCCAATGCAATTAATATAAATTAATAAAAATGGGTGCAAAAAGAAAAGGCAAACTATACGATAGTATTAAGACAACACCCAACCATTACATTATTACAATGTAATGCAATTTTTTGTGTGCATATCAACATGGAACCCATCCATCAAAATACCTTTCATCAGTTGCTGGGGACATCCTGAAATAGGAATATATTTGGCGCCCAGTGGAAAGACAACAAGGAGGGTTAAGGAATTCCAAGTCTTGAGAGCGGATAGTAAGAAGACACTTAGTGGGCTTCTAAGAATGACAGAATGGTGAACAGGGTATTCCCCGCACATCTGAAAAAATCCTGGTTGGGTTTTTGTGGAAGAATACAGAGTTTCAGATAGCCTGGATCCAAACCTAAAATTTTTAGTGCCAGTAAATAAGTCTTAGGAGAGTCTCGGGAGAGACACTTCAGCCATTTGGAATGGAAGCTGCACCAAAATTATAGGCTACCATAAGACAAGAAGTATGATTTTCAGAGGAAACCCTGGGAGCAGATTAGGATGATAGGACTGTATTCACATCCAGCTCCTGAGGTTCTCCATTCCTTGTATTAGTATTTCCATGTACCTAACGCTCAAGTTGAGATGTTTTTCCCCTCCAAGAGTTTGTCTCTATATCCCACAACAAAACACTTAATGGAAACTATTGTGACTTTCAAGATCTTTATGTGAACGGTATGGGGATCTGCATTGCAATGGAGTAGATTTTGGGAATCTCATTGCGTAAGCCACCCTGAGTCCCCTCCGGGAGCCGCCCTGAGTCCCCTCCGGGGTGATAAGGGCGGGGTAGAAGTAACCGAAATAAATAATAAATAATAAATGAGCAAATCCTATTTTATGCTTAAAATAAGTCTTTGGATCATGGTCCCCAGTTAAAATACTGCTAAGCAGCAACTTCACTCCAAAGAATCTATCTATTCCTTCCTTAGATGCACTTTACTGCAAACTCTTTCCATTCACTCATGAGACAGATAAGTAGAAAATACCATTGTGCCAACAGTCAGGAATGTCTTTTCTTTGGGTATTTGATTTCCCTCTCCTTTCTTTCCTGGGCTACTCTTGCTGCCTTAACACTTAATTTTGGAGAAGCTAGGGAGTGGAAATGGGATTTTGTGTGAGGGCTTTGATAAGATGGGGGCTGGTTGCAGGAAGCATATAACTCTTTTCTTGCAACAACTCAATTGGCTGCTGGTTATGTAATGACCAATAAAGACCTATATGGCTTGAGTCCAGGATGTCTGTAAGGCCCTGCCTTCCCACATGAGCATACCTGTATTCTATGATCTTCAGGGGTGAGACTTCTCTCAGCCCTTCTATTGCTACATTTGATGGGTATGTTGGAGAAAGCCATCTTCGTGGCCATGCCACTCCATAACTCCCTTCCAAGTAAGGCTATGCTAACTCCTTCCTTGCTGTTCTTTTTTTCACCAAGTGATGACTTTTCCATTCCGCAAGACATTTGAGAACAAATGGTTTTATATAAAGTTGTTTCTGCTTCGTGGCTGTACTGCATTTGTATTCATACTTTGTATAGTTTTAACTATATAGACAATAAAAATAACACTAAACTGTCTATAGAGTTAAAACCAAACCAAACATGAATATAAAAACATGGGCTATGTTTTACTTATAAAGCCAGCCTTCCACATCCACAGATTTAGTATCCATGGATTCAACTATTTACAAATTGAAAATATTTTTAAAAAATCCAAAAAGCAAACCTTGATTTTGCCATTTTATATACATCACTTTCTTAGACCATGGTATATAATGGGACTTGAGCATCCATGGATTTTGGTATCTACAGGAGGTTCTGGAACCAAATCATACTGGATACCATGGGCCCACTGTATGTAGTTTTATTTGTATATGCGTATCTGCGGGAAATAAAGCCCGACTGCTGGAGGGAAGGATATTAGAGATAAAGATGAAGTGCTTTGGCCACATAATGAGAAGACAGAAAATCTTGGAGAAAATAATGATGCTGGGGAAAATGGAAGGAAAAGGGAAGAGGGGCCGACCAAGGGCAAGATGGATGGATGGAATCCTTGAAGTGACTGGCTTGACCTTGAAGGAGCTGGGGGGGGGGGGATGGCAAAAGCTGACAGGTATGGGCTGGTCCATGAGGTCACGAAGAGTTGGAAGCGACTGAATGAATAAACAACAAATCTTCACGTTTTGTAGTTTGAAACTCGAACCATCCGAGACCTACTTGCTTTTCGGAAAGCCTGTAAAACTTTTCTTTTCCTGTTCTTGCCGCCCATTGTTTTGTTATTGTTATTTTAAAGCTAATTGTATTGTTTTAATCTGCTTCTGTAAACCACTCCGACCCAAATTGGGAGTAGCGGTATACAAGTTAAATAAATAAATAAATAAATAAAAGTTGCCTGCCAACCTATGGTGACTGCATGGATTTTATAGGCTTCTATTATTAATAAGATTTGCATTGCTTTTGATTCTGTAAGTTGTCTCAAGTCCTACCCTTAGGAAAAGCTCATATATAAATAAAGTGATTGGCTTATAGGTTGTGCTACATTTTTAGTGATTCTTATGGTTTAATTTGTACTTTTTGCTAGTTTAGTTAATTTTAAAGATTATTTTGGAAGCTCCTGAAAGAAAAATGGGATATTCATAAGGCAATTCTACACAGCTCAATTCAGAAGTAAGCGCTGTTGAGTTCAATGACACTTAATCACAGGTAAACTTTTGCTGGCTTGTTTTAAAATAAGAAAATGACATGTACAATTTGATATAATGCTGTATTGAAACACCATAAGATAGAAAGGTAGTGTTGGTAACAAAGATGCTATTGTTGTTGCTGCTGAATAGGTGACAATAATATCACACGCATGGCACTCGTCTTCAGCAGAAAGGAATTCCCTAGTACTTGGAGATTATGATTGCATCCACATGGCAGAATTGTAGCAGTTTGACGTCACGTTAATTGCCAAGGCTCAGTGCTATGAAATTCTGGGATTGGAAGTGTTGTGAGATATCCATCATTTTCCATCTAGTACAGTGATTCCCAGCCTGTGATCTGTGGACCACCAGTGGTCCATAAGAACTAAAATATGGTCCACGGCCTCACTGTTACTACACCATTGCAATGAGAGTGACTGGTCTTGCAAAACCCTCTTATAGTGCCGAGGCTTATTAAATATGGTTTCTGTGGGCAAGCAGATGGTGACTACTGGATAGCATATGTTCTGCATCAGAAACTAGAGCTGATGTGAGCTATCTAATGCAATTTGTTTTTTTATTATTGAATTGATTTGTTTTTTTTATTATTGTCAGGGTCTTATTTGGTATGTTAATGCTTTTAAGTGTTTTAATGTTTTTATGATGTTGATAGCATTGCATTGTTGCCTTGTGAACCACCTCGAGTCGCCTGTGCGCTGAGAGGGGTGGTATACAAATGTAGCAAATAAATAAATAAATAAATAAATAAATTTTCTGAAGCAGCACCCCCAAATAACCAAACCAAATCTAAAGTTGACTAAAAACTGTTTCGCAACCCTTTTGGTACTAACGTTGGAGAGTGGCTCCTGGACAAAGTGGCCCCTGGTCAAAAATGTTTGGGAACCACTAGCCTAGTACAAGAAACTCCCAGAATTTCATAGCATTGAGCCATGGCAGTTAAAGTGGTGTCAAACTGCTATAATTCTGCAGTGTGTGTGGCCCTTAAGAGGAAGGAATTCTGAGGATAAGCTTCCATGGAAGCTGATCTCATGCATCTCATGAAATTGACAGGAGTCCACAAAAGTTATGGAAAGATGCCATCACCCCCTCTCAGTGCCATTAGAATGATAAGTATGAAAATCATGATGTGGGCTTGGAAAAAAAATACTTATTGTTGGTTTGCACGTCAGGAGCTTTGAATAAGAACAGAAGGTGAACATGCCCACTCTTCATTCCTCCACCTCCCTATAAGAGGCAAAGAGAGAGAGAGAGAGCACAGTATTGTGCCTTCCTAATTAAACAGCAGATTTCAGCTTGTCATTTCCTCCAGGAGACAGCCAACTGAAAATAAACAAACGTGTTAAATAAGCAAAGAAGCATGTAGCAGAAAAGGAAGGCGAGGCTGGTGGCAGCGCGTTTATTGAGTCTCCCTGAGTGGAGTGCTTGCAAAACCGCCCCTCCATCCACTCCACTCCACGACAGGCTGCAACCATCTGGGCAGGAGAGCGCTTCTTTCTCGCCTTTTCCCACGAGGCTGACACAGGCAGAGATCCATGTGGGAAAGGCACGGGCCGTGAACTTTCCGCGCTTGCCATTTGCCACTCACGGGAGCGTCTCCTTCCCAAACCCAGAGTGGTGTGGCGCCCGCCTTGGAGGAGGTGGAGGAGGAGGGCTCGCTCTTGGAACAAGACGCGCAGAAAAGGAACCGGGCACAAAAAAAGATCTGGAGGATTTCCCCCACTTTGAGACACAGCTAGATATTTCTACTACATAAAGGAGAAAACATCTTGAACCACAATAAACATAGAAGAAGAGAAAAAAATCTTGAACAACGCAGCCAAACCCGACAGAAGAATACAAATAAAAGTACATCCTTTTTTGTTTTTGTTCTGAGAAAAACGTGGCAACCTTATCAAAGTCTAAAAAAGGGTCTGATCTCTTCCATAGGCTCCTGCTTCGTGCTGGAGCATCTCCCCTTAATCCCCCCTCAATTGTATGCCGCTTTGGAGGGCTTCCCCAGAGAAGCGCCTTCTCTCCTGCGCCCAGGGTGGAGACTGGCGCTCCTGGGCTTCGGGAGCAGGGGGCTCCACTCCTGGGCCTCCCACTGGCCTCCCCTCCGCTCTGTACACGGCGCCTGGGGGCGGGGAGGCGTGGGGAGCCCCCTGGACGCCACCCTCCCCGAGAGAGAGCCAAGGCTGTCTCTTTAAATGCCGGGGTCTGCGCGGCGGAGAAGGGGAGGGCTCGGCTCGGGGCGTGCGTAAAAATTCCTGGGCTCCTCTGACAGTCTCAGGCAGCCAGCGCCGCTCGACGCATCTTCCCCTCTCGCATCCCAACTCGCATCCCGGCGAGGGAGAGGCGCGGAAAAGCCTTCCCGGGGCCGGAGCATCCTTCCTGGGTTGGCACTGGCGGGCAGCACCCTCTCCCCTCGCCCCAGGGCCGCGCGTTGTCTCTCTTTCGCCTCTCTTGGCGCCCACCCGTCTGGTCACCACACCCTCTCCACCCAAAGAGGAGACACCTTGGATTCTTACAGCCCGCTCCCCAAGAAGGGAAACAAACCAAAGTGGGGGTTTGACACCTTCCAAATCCTCTCCTCCAACTAGAAAGGTAAGACTTTGGGGCAGGGAGGGGAGCGGGGCGTGAAAAGAAGAGAGAGGTGAAAGACAGGTTGGACTATCCACGAACCCGACAGAGGATTTCAGCGCCTCCACTGGGAAGCCTTCCTGGTCCTCTTTCCTTTAGTTTGAGAGGCGCTAGAAGTTCTCACCAACGCTGGAGAATTTCCTAAAAAAAAGGAAATCGTGAAACAACCAAACGCCAAACTTGCCAACAAGAGATTTATTAGCATCGGATTTTGGTGAAGTTTTTCCCCCTCACCTTATATTTTTCCCCTTCCCCTCTTAAAAAGTAAGCAGTGATGGTTATGATTGGACTGTGCATTTGAGGCACTCCTAAGGTGACATCTCTTCCTTGATTCAAATAGGTCTACATACAATAATTCATTTGGATGAGGAGTTCTATGTTTTTAAAAAACTTTTCCAAATTATAAGTTGAGGCAGAATGAAATTGATAAGGAAAGGAATCTTTTGGAGCAAAACCATTTGGATGAATTTTCAAGCTCTTTTATTTGAGAGTAGTTATAAATAATTGGGTTTGGGGGCGGAAGGAGGACAACCTCAGGGCTTTTTCTCCCCCTCCCCTCCTTACTTTGGATCTGTTACAAGAACCCTCCTTCCCCACCTTCCATTTGTTTAGATTAATGATTTAGTAGCCAACCTTGCTCGAAAACTTCCCCCTATGAGCAACTGCTAGGACTATCCAGGCAAGAAGTGACCATATATGTTGGTTTTGCAATTTCCTAATGTCGAAATCGACGTGCAAAATCCCCTATTTTTTTATTCAATTTTTCCCGACCCAAATATATACTTGTTTTCTAATTTTACTCCATGAAGGACAGTGATGTAATTCCCTTTCCTAAGGGTTATGACTCCGGTGCTGTCGAAGTGACGTGGTCTTTTGTTTACTTTCACATTTTGTTTTGACATTTATTTTTTTTACAAAAATAAAGAAGGTTGAAAAATATCCTCGGAAATGATTTCTCTTTTAAAAAAAACCCAACCCACATTTTGCGAAAAGGGATTTTTTTCTCCATCATTTTTGACAATTTTGGATACAAATAATAAAAAAAACAAAATATTTAGCTGGTGATAAGAAGCCCAGAAAAAAAGAGAAAAAAATGAGTCTGAAAATCAAAATGCTAGTCTTTCCCATTTTTTCTTTACCTCTTTCTTAATTTTTAAAATGTTTTCTTAATTTTCTTCTTTGATCGGAGTTTTCACAATTTTGTTAAAAATAGATTTCTCCTCTATTTGTTCTTAATTCTTCTTTGGTTTTAACCTGAGATTTCCACTCCCAACACTGAAGGTTTCAGACCTCCCGAGAGAGACAAATATTTTTATGACCGTTCGCTGGCACTTGTGTCATGGTATATTTTTGGGGACTGGTTTTTGCGGGGGTGAACTCCTAACTAGTCTAGCGAAAAGTCGGGACAGAGAGAGCGAAGGAGGAATGTAATCTGGGTGGAGAAATGAAGAGACTATAATGGGAGCTGTATCCTCGCCGTATCAAAATGGCCATTAAATATACAAGAAAATATTAGGGTGCTTGCTGTCCTTCCCATTTTATTAAAATGCTCTGTAGGTGAGGTTAGTGATAGGTTAGTGGTACGTGATTTTTTCTTTCTTTGTCCTTTTTATTTATTTTTGGTAAGAAGTGATGGTTTCCATCTTATTTTGCTGTCTTTCTGTCTGTACGTGCTTTTATGCACCATTATTATGGGTATCGATGGAATTATTTTCTAAGGAGAAATACCTGAAAACAAAGGGGCAAGGGGAAATATGTATAATCACCTAAAACATGTTGATGTGATGGAATAACAGTATTAATTGGTTCGATGAAATATGCACTGAATTTTCGTTGATGAGGATTTTCTTTCTGGATCATTCGAGGATCTTTGACTGGACTGTGCTTTAGGAAAATGGGGTGGGGGGAGTGTGTGTTTCTTATCAGCCTTTATACTTTAACAATGGAGAAGGGTTCGATAAAAAGGCATTTAAATAAATAAATAAATAAATACAAAAACCAGAGACCCCCCCCCTTCCCCCCGTGTTTGATTTCATCATCTCTGGCGATTATGGCTTTTTGATAGAGCTGGTATCTGATGATATCACCGTTCTCCATGGCTCTACCCTGGCCTGATTTTACACTGCGTTTCCACTGAACATGTTGGCGTGCTTCTGCTTATATAAGGGCAAGAACGAATTCAAGCGGATTAGTGCTTGGGATTTTGAGATCGGCTACCCAGATTGAGTTGTGGGATTTTTATTTTATTTTTTAAAAATGTTGCTTTTGTAAATTTATTTATCATTGTTGCTATTAATGGGTGGGGAAAAGGTAGGAGAAAATGGGAGAGCCTCAAAAATCATGGTGCGTGCAATGGGAGATTGAGGTGATGCGGGAAGCTGCTGGGTTGAATAAGATCTGTGATGTGCCCTTATTATTATTTTTTTGAATAGCGGCCATTATCTCTAAAAAACACATCATTCTTTAGGCCAGAGCTTTAACAAATAATAATGGGAGGGGATATCTTTAGTGAGGGGGGTTGATCTGAGAGTCATTAGACCCACTGCTGCAAAACCAAGATACAGAAAACCATCTGCACTAATGCTGGTAGGGGAAGCTGGAGGGGAAAGAAGGTAGGATACACTATGCGTGTGTGTACTTGCGTGGGGGGAGGGATGGGGTGATAGATTTTGGATTAGAAACACTGAGCTATATATTCATTAGAATCCCCCTACCCATTTTCTACCATTCCGTTTCCCCCTGTTTTTCTACCCTTTCTCCTCATTTCTGTGTCTCACTCCCCCAGCTTTTTGGTTTTGATGAAAAAATTCTGTATTACCTCTTGATGGCTCTGCGGCTTTTTTGGGTGTATGTGTGTGTGCATGTGTGCATGTGTGTGTCTGTGTATTACAACAGTAGCATAATGACCTTTGATTTGCTTCATTCGCCACACATGTAAGATACCAGTATGTATGCGATCATGGCTTATACCGACATTTTCATGATAGGCCATGGTTAAATTCTGTCTCTGTATATGTGTGTATGTATGCTTAAAGCATATAAACACATACATACGCACACTGGATTGAAGGAAGGCTGATAGGCGTTGGTCAGAGATAGGAAATACAGCAAATGCTAAATGCATATCCGTCCATTTTGCCACCTCTTCTTTCTATTTTTCCTCCTTCCCTGATATGTTGCATTGTACATCATACCATTTGTATGTTGAAATGGAGGGTGTGTAAGGAAGGAGGTTGAGGAAGCAAAGTGTACGTATGTGTGTGTTTCTTTGTGTTGTAGAGGAATGGAATTGGTGATGGTCATAACGGTTTTTGGTCAAGTAAATGCTTGATGATAATGATTCAGTTTAACCATCCATGAAATACAAGCATGCGACACATTGGAATAAAGGTTACTCCAGGGAGCTGTGGATGAGCAAAGCATGCTCCAGGAAGCATGCAGTCTGCAGTACTGGAGAATATGACATGGATGCGGGCATCCAGCACTATTCTCCCCTCACAAAGGCCAGGTGTATGTCCAAGCTGGAGGGCATTGCAAGAGAAAGAACGCGGTTTTGGGGGGGGGGGGTGGCGGCTATGCTAGTGGTGTCACAGTCAGGAGTCATCCAGAGTGTATCTGGGCCTGTCCTCATGGGCTGTCCATCTGATAGTTGTTCCCAAGGTTCCCCGTGTTTTTGATCAGACATTACAGGAATGTCATCTTCCTCATACACCTCTGTGCCGAAGGCTGTATGCTTATGTGAGACTCGCAGAGGGCAAATCACGGGTGATGTGTGTGTGTGCTGCAGGAGGATAAGGGAGGAATTCACCTTGCACTATTATAATATGCAAAAGGAGATTGGGGTGGGGGTGGAGGTCACAAGAAGAGATGGCATTTTCTGGAAGCATTACCACCTCTTGCCAGTTATGCCTTATATGTTCTTTTTGTTTCGTTTCTTTTGTCAGTTGCTTTTTAGGCTCAGTGATGTTGTGTGGGGAGCTTTTTTCTGGGTGGGACTGTGTATCTAGGATTGGAAAAGGACAAAGCAGAATAAAAATCCAGACACAGGCTGATGACAAATGCCTTGTCCCTTTTAACACGCCTTTTCTGCCACGATCAAAAGGTCTTCCTCCGCACACCTTGAGGCAAACATTGATTTAATTATTTTGGTGGGTATCACCAGAGGGGTCCGTTCGGGTGCACATCAAGAATTCGGCAAGGAAGGAATGGTCTCTTGGGTTTCTATTTTCTCAGCAGCGACTTCTCCCTTGTTTTCTGCATGTAGTTGGATTTGTTTGTGTTATTCAAAGGCCCCCATGTTTTCTTTTTTACGTGAAGGTAACAAAATCGAACCCAGTAAATGGCTTGCTCTGCGACGTGCTTGCCATTTGTTCTTTTTTGTTCTTCTTCGCCAAGCTGACCTTGAAGAATTCTAGCAAATGAGAACCAAGAAGTCGGGGATGAGCGAATTACAGGGCACCTGATGTCCACAGTCTTCATGGATAGGTACTGGTTGACTGGATTCGTTAGTTTCATTTTGGTGAGACACACCCTGTTTCAACCTCTTCCATCTGTACAGACAATATTTTGTATTTTAGTCTGTCTAATGAATAGCTGGGCAGACTGGAGCCCAAACCAAGGCTCTATATGAGAAAGGATGGTGCAGTGACTGGCAAAACAACAGGCAGGGGGCTCTTCTCTTGTAAAACCAAAAGTCCCACCCTGAGACATTCTCTCCCATGCAGCAACACCAGCCTGTTGAGTTTTGAATAATTCCTTTCCAATCTCCATGATAGAATAAGGCATTATTCCTTGTGTTTATTCATGCAGCAGAAATTTTTTAATAGTCTAAAAACTGTGACCTCAAGAATATCAAATAAGGTACTGTGAAATTGACAAAGCCTTAGAAAGGTTGCAGCTATCTCTTGTTGTTTGATCTATGCTTAGGGACAAGCATTTAGATGAAAATTAGATTTTTTTAAACATTTTTTGTTTCCTTTGCATGGTTGTCTAAGGACTTTTCCTTGTGCAAACATGGAAATTCCCATAGCACAATATCAGAAATTCATGAAAATTCTGCTCAGCTCTAGAAACTGTCATGGTATTTTCAGACCTGGGCATGTCAGCAACCTCAGAGAGCAACTTTCTCCTAACAGTCAGCAGCTCTGTCTCTGTCCTTGAATGAATCCAATATCAATATCAATATTGGACTTCATGTTTATTAGCAAGTTATATGCTTTCATTCAAGAATATCTCTTGGTCTAATGCTTAATCTCTGTTAAAATAAATAAATAAGAATTACTTTTTAATAATAAGCTTAACTCTGACATGTATGCAATAAAATAAAAATGCCTGAATGAGCTTGGTTTTGCTCTTTAGGTAGAGTTTGTATCACTAAATGGTTTAAATTGCTCTCTCATTCTCTTGATATGATACATCAATAGCAGGAAGGTATATTTGCTACCATGTTCTAAATCTTTATGGAACCAACCTGCAGAATTAAATATTAACATTTTGTCAACACCTGGCCTCTTGTTTGTGACACCTCTCAGGTTCGGTAGTTTGGCAATGTTCCCCTCCTTTTTTGTCTTAGTAGAGAGAGTTGTTTCTCCTTACTGATTTCTACTTCTTCTGGCAAACAACTCAGCACAGTTGACTGCACTTTAGGCATATGTAGGTGGAAGTTTGAAAGTTGGCAGAAGGATGAGATGCTGCATCAGGGTGGAGGGAGCACTGGACCCAAAATGGTGCTAAACCACAGCCAAGGTCAAAACTGTGTTAAAAAGAGTTAGTGTTTGATGTTTTTTTAAAATGACAGTAGAACTCCATAAAAGTCAACCCATAAAACTATATGCATAGTCATTTTTACCAGCAAAATATGTCATTCGGTTTATTTGGAGATGAATCATATCGAAAGATGAGGAGATTAAGTTAAACCAAAGATGTCTTTTACTAATCTTAGAAAAAGGATGTAATATTCATTATTTCAGAATGTTTGATATGAAAAAGGTCTCTGTTTGGAAGGAGTGTTTGCTTCCATGTTGAAGTGTTTTGGCATAGAAATATAGCCTGTAATTGATGGCACTTTATTTTGGTCTTGATCAAAGTTGGAAATGTCCTCTTCCTTTAAAAAAAAGAATTTTGAATTTTACAAGAAGATGGATTAGGCAGATCTACTCCCCCCCTCCTTTTCCATTTTTCTTCTCTTTTTGACAGGTGAAAGTAGAATTCACAAGTTTCCCATTACACAGTTTCCACAGGCTGGCTTAGTTTTTCAGAGCTTATCTCTGTGTTTGGATCAACCATGTGATACAACTTTGTTGGAATTCACCAGTTTAAGACTTTAAATCTCAATTAGAAAACATGTATATTCAGGAGAATCATTCTGTTCTGTCCCTCGCCTTCCGATCCTCTCATAATTTGCCTACAAGCAAAAGAAGTTCAAATGTTCAGTTCTCCATCTGAACCTGTTGGTCATTCTGAATCCATGCAGACTATTTGCACAGCTTTCATTTGTTGTTACCAGAATTGTTAGTTACTTAATATTTGGAGAATGGTTAGTATCTATAAGGATCCACCTACAGGCCTGTCACTTAATACACATTCCATATTGATCTAGGAGTGAGTGAATGTCATAGGACAACATGCATACAGGAAGCAAAAAAGGTGAAAAGAGATCAGGATAAGTGGTACGGACGATGAGCTCAGATAATGTCTACATCATACTATAGCAAGGAAACATTGTTGGTTGCTGGAACTGACAATCAACCCCTTTTCATATTAATAGTTTTTTGGAGTCAATAAATCTAGTCAAGGATGTTTCCATGTTTGTTTTTCTGTAAAGGCAGGATATATGTCTTTGTTTTTTTAAAAAATTAGAATTTGAAAAAGACATTTTGGTTCCCTCATCCTCACACATACTATGTCCAGGTAATGATTGTGCAACTCACCTCCCGTCCTTCACTGGATTCCTTTTCAGTGTCCTTGATGAGGAAAGAATGCAGTTTTCTTGTTCCACTTCTGTCTTTCCTGCTGTCATCCATCATATTGCAGTAACTAATTAACACCAAGAGCTACCAGTCCGAGGAACAAAGTGATGGGGCATCTGAGTCTCTTAGAAGATTCCAGTTTTCACACAGTAATTCATTAGTCAGATCCATTAAATGATGGGTACAAGGCCCTCCATTTTTCCAGGTGCATCGAGTTGAGGGTGCATCATTTTAGTAGAAAAGGATGATGCTACCACAGGTTTCCCCAAATCCAGACAAAATCTGTCAGCAGAAAGGAAGTTCAGTAATGGCCTGGATTAACAATGGAAGAGTAGCAACAAAAAGCCTTTAATGAAGCTTCTTATTTCTGATGTTTCCATGGGACACAAAATAAAACATTTGTCAAAACCCTAGCAAGTCACCCTATGTTGCTCAAGGATAATAAAATATATGTCATTTTTGATTGGCCATAACATCACCTTATGTGGAACTTTACAATTTGGAGAATGCAACAGAATGATCCTGCTCCCATGGCCAGAATTTATCTTATAGATACGGTTCAGGTGGCAGACCTCATGCAATAAACATAGCAGCTATGGGGTAAGAGAGGCCCCTTTTTAGATCAACAATTGATTAAAGAACAGGAAGGAGAGATCAGGAATGCAAGTAGTTATTGCAATGAGGTATGATATTCCCAATAATCTATACAGAAGTTTCCTAATGTGTTAATAAAAGATCTGGAATTAGAGACAGCAGTGGTGGGTGAATATGTTTTGGTGAAGCACATAATAGAATATGAAGTGCTCCAAATGAATCTCTAGAATGGAGGGACAAGCAACACAACCACAAATGAAATTCAATGTAAATCTAATGTAAATGTGTACAATACCTCGGATCAAGAATCTGACTTCATGAATACATTGAATACTTACTTATACACAATGGGATATCTAGGAGATGGCAGCCATGTCTAAACATGAAATTCATTTATGTTTCATGTACCCCATATACACATTGCCCCCAGGTAATTTTATACACACTATTTTTAAAAAATTGTGCATGGAGCAAAGTTTGCATACACTGAACCATCAGGATGCAAAGATGTCACTATTACAGTCACCATTGTGGCTGATCTTGAATTATTTTGGATTTTGGAATTCCAGATAAGAGATACTGAACTAAAAGATGTGAACTCTGGCATTCCCATAAGATGTGGTAATAGCTATCAACTTCATGGCCTAATTCTTCATAAAATTATCTGTATCTTTTTGAAATAGGAAGTTTAGATAAATGTATGAATAATTAGGCTATCAATATATGCTGATTTGAGGTTTAGAGGCACTATGCATAATGGTGTCATTTATTACTATCCTTCATGGTGTTGTGTAACCAGACCACCCTACTTTGATCTGACCATGCATGAATCTTGCCCTATCCAATGTCCAAATGAAGTATTTTCCCTATCCTACATGATGAAATTTCTCCTCTAAATATGGTATTTCTTTTTGTAAGGCCTGATTCTGTGGGCATAACATTCTTTGCAATTGGAATCAACTAATTTTGCCACAGTGATTTCTGAAATTGTTAGAGCTAGCACCTACAATGGTCTGCTAGAACTCAGCTGCAACTGGCAGATCTTTTCAGAGCTATTGATATTTCATCCTAGAAATAGAAACTGGTTTTGTGAAAGTTTCTGAATTAAGAGTAATCAGAGAACTAAAAGTGGTTTAAGCTTGTGATATCATATCTATTGCAGATGACATGTCATCTCAGGGCTGGTGCAAGATGTTTTGGTGCCTTAGGAAGAAAATTGCAGTGACATTCTACTGTAATATAAATATAACAATTATTAGTAATAATTAACATACTTATGCTATCCTGCCTTTTTAGTAGTGTTCATCAATGTATTGCTTCATCCAACTAATGGTAGAGCTGGCTCTATAACAGATTCCTAGCAAATCAAATGTATCCAAGTTCATTTGGCTGACTTTACCATTAGGCAAGTTGCCTCTGGCAGAAAATTCTGGGTACCATTACAGAGGAATACAGTTGGCTCTTTACATTTATTTATTTAAAACATTTATATTTCTCCCGTCTCACCCCACAGGGGACTCAGGATGGAGCACAACATATATACGGCAAACATTCAATGCTGGGAAATAAAACTATAAATATACATACATTTGCAGGTTTGGCCTTTGTGGATTTGATTAAAATGTTATCTCTAGGAATTTCTTGCCTCCAATGCAACTCTATAGTTAGCTTCTTCTGGAAGTCTACAATAAATTCATACTGGAGAATGTAAGAGAACACCTCTCTAGCAATCTCTAAGTCCTCCAATGCAGTTCTATGGTCAGCTTTCAGTGGACCACAGAGTTGTGCTAGAGAATTTAGAGATTCTGAGAGAGGTGTTCTAGCATTTTTTGATTCGCATTTAGGGATCATGGGAATCCTGTGCCCCTAACCCCAGAAAATGTGGAGGTTTGCCTGTGGACCCTCTCCCTCCACTCTGACACTTCCACTGAACTTTAGGAGACAGAAGTTATGAATTTGAACAAGCACATATTGTGTGTGTGAGTGTGTACATGCCTTCAAGTCATCTCATGCCTGCTACATTAATTTCATAGGATTTTCTTAGGGATGGGATCCTCAGAGATGGTTTTAAAATATGGCTGGGAGATCCTAACATTCCTTGGTGTCTCCCATCCAAGTATTAAATATGGCAGACTTTGCTTAGCTTCTAAGATCATACAGGATTTGGTGCCTTTCAGGATTTAAACATAGGTATTGCTTGGAGCAGTTTTGTGGGGAGGGCAACATTTCATATCACTGCAAATAAAGATATATTTGACAGACCTATGTTTCTTTTTTTCAAATCAGAGATGTAGGATTTACAGTAATTTGCTGTTCATGGCAAAATGTAAACTCTACAAATGAGTAGTTGTTTGCAATTGGTTCTTCCCCCAATAATGAATATATAACTATGTTAGACTATGGTTGGTGCAGATTCATTTGTGACCTGTGCTGTGCCTTGTGCTCTGTTGTGGCTGTTGAGATGATGATATGGTGTACTAAAGGAGAATGTGTATTGTACAGCAGGCCAGTTGTCTATAGCATTCAGAAACAGGAAAGCAAAACACTGATTTTTTTTTACAAAACATATTGCAGTGACAACTAATTATTTGTTAGGTGAAGTTATAACCATAACTAAATATTTAAAACAAGCTGTCATAATTACTGACTTTCCCTATTTGTACTTATATTCAAGTAATTTCATTTGTATAGAGGGAAGACAATTCAATGCAAAACTAGATTGGGAATTACAATGATATTATATTATTATTATTATTATTATTATTATTATTATTATTATTACCTCACTTTATCTCTCCTGCAGTGGACTCAAAGCAGCTTAACACCAAAGCATCAACATACAATTTAAAATATGCAAATATGCAAACTTTAAAACAGTATAAAATATAAACAGTATTTAAAAAATCCCAGTTAAAAACATTAAAATGTATTCAAAGTTTAAAACCACAAACCAATATGCTATAAATTCTGCAAGAGAATAGACTAAGTAGTGTCCATGAAGCACATACACAGATTTTCCCCTTCCCTTTTAGATGAGCATATATAGATAAGCAAGAGAAGCAAAGATTTTGATAATTCAGAGAGGAAGGAAGCAACTATAAAAGGGAACAGATTACTGTGGAAATTCTAGTCTCTGTGTGTATGTTGTGTGCTTTCAAGTCATGATGCTATTGCAGGGTTTTCTGGGACTGAGCGGATAAGATCTGCCCAAAGTCATCCAGTGGGTTTCTGTGGCTGAGAGAGAATAAAACCATGGTCTCCAGAGTCTAGTCCAGTGCTCAAACTATTGCAAGTATGCTGCTCTTCTCCGGTCCTTACCAATTGTATAATAATTATTATGTAGAATATATCATTATGGGAGGCAGTCAAGGTATGAATGGTGCCTCATGTCCTTCCATTGCGCACATCAGTAGTAGGTTGTCTGGAGCAAAACATGCAGATATCATTGCACTTCATTGTACCAGTTTGTTGAAACACCCTGTGGTAGTGAATAGAAAAATACTTCTTTCCTTTTCACACTGGGCTGCAGCTGCTTTGCTGGACATATAAGACCAAGGCAAGGTAATTAATTCCAAGATATGCCCAGAAGAAGGAGGTCAGTCTAGATGTCCCTTGATGGGGGTCAGTGCTATGATTTCTGTCCCCACCAATTTAACACAGTTTGTGCCACACAAACAAAGTTTCTGGAGTAGAACAACTACTTTCAAAGTAAAGACCACCCAATGTAACAGGAAATAATACTTTCAAACCAAGAACACATTTCTTTTATTATTAAAAAAGGTTTTTTTTTTAAATAAAATCTTTGAAAATTCACCAAAAATCCGTGGATCCATGCCTTATGGCATTCCTGAAAAAATTCAAGGAGGTATTTTTAAAATTATTTTTTAAAATGTATTTTCTATTTTTTTAAAAAAAAATCATTGGATCATCTGAAAATTCTAAAATTTGGTGAGCTAACAGTAGTCCATGTGTTCTACCACTGTAGCAAGTTTCATCAGGATTGGTCTAAAAATGAGGGAGAGAGAATCCCCTGGAGTTTCCCCATGCCAGTGCTGTTTTTTCCCTACTGCACATGCGTTTCTGCCATTAACGATGCAATTCAGAAGTTTCGAAGTTTCGGAAAGTTTTGATTTTTTTTTAAAAAAATGGAAGTGACTTTAGAAACCAACCACTAGTATCTGAAATGAGTTTTGAACCAATATTTTGATCAACCAAGCCTATTATAAACACTTTTGTGATTGCCAAATGAGCATATGCACATATAACTTCTATGTCTAGCAAATGATTTTTAAAAATATTTGCACATATATATCTGTGATCTAGTTTTTCATTTACAGTTCAAACCTGGTCCATACCTGCTTAAAAAAAAGGAAAAAAAACAAATAAATGTCTAGGTTCCTTTTTAATAGTTCTTAGGGCTCTGTAGGGAATTTTCAGTAATTGGCCATTGTTGGCAATCCTGGCACAAATAAATTTTGTGATTGGAGAAGGGCATTGTCCAACTCATTAACTTTCTAAATTAATCCATTTAGATTGGGTGCTCACAAAAATGTATCACTTCTTAATGAGTAAATAAGGTAGGCAGATGTACAGGGTTAGTCAAAATGCATAGGCCAATAAGCCATTCAATTGAATGGCTTATTGGCCTATGCATTTTGACTAACCCTGTATATTCTGGTTCATCATTCCTTTCAGTGTATCCTATTTTGGACCACTGTGTCTGTTGGAGCCACATTGCAATGACCATTTTAGTCGAGAAGAATGATGTTCTAGAAGTTTTCTGTAACACACCGATGTTTCACAGGTAGCCTGCCTGTTTCATAAGTTTGTAGGCAAATTGGAAGCATGTGGGCTGCCTGTGCTGCTTAATGTTTAGCGGCATTTTAAACTATGTTAAAATAACACACCGCTTTTTACCCCAGGCTGTCTTCAAGGGGATCAAGAACAAAAGCTTTTAACACAATGAAGTTTTCAGTGTCACTGACACCCCCTTCCATTATGTTTAGTGGCATAACATATGGTTGATCTAATTTAAGAATGGAAACACCAGAGAGCAACAGTCTGCTTCATGTTCCCTTCACTTTTTACTGTATAAATTGTTATATATATATATATATATATATATATATATATATATATATAAGCCACCCAGATATCTGAAAGAAACCAGATTTAGAAAGACTGTCCCACACAAATAGTGAAATAGTAGCATTTAAAGCTATTTGCAATTCTTTCTGGTTGTCAAGGTGCATGATATGTCATTGATTAGCTCAAAGGTCCATCTTGTTCTTGATTGTATTTCCCACATGAGGGATGGCATAAAATACATTTCAGGTTCTCTTGCCCTCAATGGAAAAGAGTATGCTGACATATGCAGACATTACTGAAAAAAATGGTCAGCTACCATATTTTTCATTTTGAATTATAGATTAGAAAGTTCAAAATTTTATTCTATCTCTTGCAAAAAAAAGTTAAGCTTTGTTTTGTGTGAAAATATTTATTTTGTGGCAAAACAAATTTTCATGTTTTTTTTGCAAAATTGTTCTTAAATGCACAAAATCATTAATGTACAATAGTCCTTGTATTTTCAACTACAGTTGACCTTCCACATTTGCGAGTTTAATTTTTAAAGGTTTGATTATTCAGAGATTTAATTAAAAATGTTCTCTAGGAATCTCCAGACTCTTCTGTGTGACTCTTGTTTGGCAAGAAAATACTTAAGGCCTTGTAGAACTACAACTCCCAGGATTCCATTGCATTGAGGTACAGCAGTTAGTGGTGTTAGACTGTATTAATTATATAGTGTAAATTTACTCTTAGTAATCATGGGTATGTTTTTATATGCATGTACACTAGAAGCAATTGGCATCCTCCACTTTTTCTTCTGTTTGCATAACAAACATATCCCTCCAAGAAACACTTTACAAAATATATAGTTGTTTTACAAAACAATATAAACATTCCACAATACAAATATATGCTTTACTAATACATATACTGACATACACATAACATTCTAGGTAATTTTAACCTGACTTTCTGCTTTCATAATAGAAGAGTATATGTCTAAGCTACATTTCAATATTGCACGATGTTGTGTGAGTTCTGGCAGAAGCTCCACCACCAACCGAAGTGAAAGTGTTGCTGGATGTTTTCCTCCCAACATGAGAGGCTTCTTGTGTTGTGCTGGTTCCAGTGGAGCCAGCACGGGGCTTCTCCATGATGGTGATGCTTTCCTCATGTGGTGGGGAAAGCATCACGGAGAGGGAGCTGTGAGCGGGGAGACTGATTTGCCACATTGCTCCCTCTTTCCTCTCGGGTGCTAGGGAAGTGAGAGACTTTGCCTGGCCTTTATGATGAAGCTGCCTATCATCCCCCCACCCCATTTTGAAATTTGACATGAAAACCATCTTCTTTTAAAGAAAAAAGACAATCTTTTCCTAGGATGACATAGTGGCCAGATATCTGTGTTAGACGCAACACTTATTACTTGGAGAATAGTTATGATTGTTTGACTAAAGAAATGTCTTCAGCCAGGCCCGTAGCCAGGATTTCGTTTCGGGGGGGGGGGGGGGGGCTAAAAATTTTTCAGGGTTTTTTTTGGGGGGGGGGGCTGAGTTTCAGGGGGGGGCTGAGTCTGAGTGAAAGAGGGTCTAGCCTAGCAAAACTTTTGTATCATTACCCCAATACCCCAATGCATATGGGATATATTGAGTATGGTGATCAGATCATGATATGAATAAACATAACAGTTTAAATAATGCACCAGTAAGGCCTTTTCGCAAACCACCATGAGAATTTCGGGGGGGGGGGGCAAGCCCCCCCCCCAGCTACATGCCTGTCTTCAGCAACTATCTAAATTAGTGGTGCTCAAAGTGTGTTCCATGGAGCCCTTGGGGCTCTGTGAAACACACTGAGGGGCTATACAGTTCCCTCCTCTTCTCCCTCTTCCTCCCCTTCAAAGTTTCCCCTCCTACTTCCTGCTTCTCCCCTTCCCCTGCCTCCCTTGCCACTAAAGCCTTTTCAACCTGCCTCTTTTATTTATTTATTTACTTATTTACTGCATTTACTGCATTCTCAGCCAGAGACGACTCAAGGCGGTTCACAGTTGGCAGCTATTCAATGTCATAACAATTATAAAAAATAGAGTTATAACAATTATAAAAACAATGGAAACATTTAAAATGTGATATAAAAAACAATACAGCCTGTAAAAACAAAATCCTTGGCTTCTCCTTACTAAAATCATTGTTCAATTGCATCATTGGTCATTCCATATATTCATTTTTATCTAATTATGCTCCAGTAGTAAAAGCTTGCTCAAAGAGCCAGGTCTTAACCTTTTTGCGGAATGTCAGAAGGGAGGGAGATGATCTTATATCCCTGGGAAGGGCATTCCATAGCCAAGGGGCCACCACTGAGAAGGTCCTGTCTGTCATTCCCACCAAAATCTTCTGAAAGGAAGGCAGGATAGAGAGCAGGGCATCCCCAAATGATCTTAAGGTCCTAGATGGTTCATAAGGAGAGATACGTTTAGATAGGTAAGCTGGACTGGAACCGTTTAGGGCTTTATAGGCTAAAGCCAGCACTTTGAATTGTGCCTGGTAGCAGACTAGCAGCCAGTGGAGCTGGCGCAACAGAAGAGACATGTGCTCCCTGAGCACCGCTCCTGTTAGCAACCTGGCTGCCGCTCATTGGACCATTTGGAGCTTCCAGACAGTCTTCAAAGGCAACCCCACATAGAGAGCATTGCAGTAGTCTATACAGGATGTAATCAGAGCATGGACCACCATGACCAAGTCAGACTTCCCAAGGTATGGGCGCAGCTGGCCATCAAAAGCCTTTCACTCCATCTCCCTTGCTGCCAAAGCCTTTCCCCCTCACCCCCTCAGCCTCAAAGGCCCTTTTAAGCCTCCTTTGTCTCCAAAAGACTTTTTCCTCACCTTGCTTGCTTCCAAAAGCCTTTTTTTTTTTGCCTCCAAAAGCCTTTTTTTCTGGCCTTCCTCACCTCAAAAGCCCTTTTCCTCACTTCCCTCACCCCTGAAAGCCTTTTTCCTGGCCACCCAGATCCTTTCACTCTCACCTTGCTTGCTCCCAAAATTCTTTATCCTGACCACCACTCCGGGGGTGCTTTGATTGTGCTTTTCCTGCATGGCAGAAGGGGGTTGGATTGGATGGCCCCCGTGGTCGTCCACTGAAATAGTGTTACATTTATGTTGGTCAAAATGTTTGCCCATGTCTGATATATATACATTATATATGATATAATATAATATATAATATATAAACATTTATTGGGGTTGTACAATAAATCTTTGCTTCAAAACAGACTCTGCAGCTGAAAAAGTTTGAAAATTCCTGATCTAAAGGATCTTGTTATTCCCCAAAGAGATGGAATGAATTTTGAATCATGGTGTTGGATTTTACTAATACATCTGCTTGCTTTGCTCAGGTGGTGATATGCCCTGGCGTGCTTTTAGTATTAATGTAATTGATTTGGTTTTTTTTTTTATTATTTCTAATGCTGACAATAAATTATCTCATTGCAGGCAGTTGTTGGGAAAAGCTTGTGGTTGTTGGGAAAGGCTTGTGATTTTGTATCTTTTTATAGTTAGGTTACTTATTATGGAAGAGCAGTGGCTCATAATAATGCTTCACATTCTAGATCTTTGACTCCATCACCCCTTTTTTAGTGAGCTGACAAAATAACTTTGAAGAGTTACTTTTTGGACTGTGATTCCCAGAAATCTTCAGCCAAATCACTAGATTGGGGGAGTTGCATTCCCAAAATGTTAACTTTTCAAAGCACTGGATAAGCCAGCTGCATGCACAAATTACATGTATATTTTGCCAGCTGCACTATCTACTTCATTTCTAGGCTTACTTTGAAGGACTGATTTCAACCTTTGAAGTCTTGCATGGTATAGCACTCATTGGGTACCAACACCCTGATTTAGGAACACTTGCCTGGCATGGACTTTAATGTGAATTAATTTGGCACCAGGAAAACACATTTTAAACATAAATAAATCCCAGGCTTTTTACTTTACCTTGATGTCCATTTCCTGCTTTTATTTTTACCTTTCTCTTTTATATCATAAGGATTCCATGCTTTCAGTTTCATTTTGCAATATTAACCTTTTCTAAGCCCTCGCCCCCACCATTGGAGCCTATTAAAAGTCAGAGGTATCTTTAAACAGTTGATTAACTAAATACGCTTTACAAATTCTTTTGCCAAGATGAAATTTAAGGTAAAACTTGAATGACCTATCTTAAGAAATCCCTGGAACATGCAGAGTATTGTGAAACGCTGCTTCTGAAAGAGGTGATTTATGTTAAACAATGGCAAATGAATAGGAAGTGGTAATAAGTAAGAAATGCTGGCATTTTGTGTGGGCAGAAAAGGTTTCTTCTTCTTCATATTGTATTAAGAAAATGTTATGACAAAGTGATTTTCCAGATGGTACTATGCTTCTTGGAAGATGAAGCAAATTTGGGGAATAGGCCATCCTCCGTACTGGGAGCTGACGTGGAGGCGTGAATGCTAACAAACATAGGCACTCACAAGTACAATTGGCCTCTTGTACCAATGGTTTCTGTATCCATGAACCCAACCAACTCCAGACCAAAAAGATTAAAAATAAAACAAGGCAGGATGTCTCAACTCTCCTCCAACCTACTTGGTGACCTTGAAAAAGGAAGCTGTTCTTTGGAGCTTTCCAGCTGAGGGTGAAGAAGGCAAGGCAGGAGAGGGAGGAAGAATGGGACTTTGTTATTGGATTGGGGGGGGGGGGGGAGAAGGTTGTGGCTTGTGGTCACGTGTAGCAGTTCCCTTAAGTGTGTTCATGGTGGTGTCAGGTGGAATACATCACGTGACACTCAAACTTCCTTACCATTGTTCTGTGTTGGGTCTTAGAGAAATAGGCAAGTAGTGTGGGAATCTTTCTTCCATTGACTCAGTAAAGGTGATGAATGTCTATCATACACACACAATATGAACTATGCTGAATCCCTATATGTAAAGTCATTTTATATAAGAGACTTTACATCTATGGATTTTTGATGTCTGCAGGTGTCCTAGAACCAATCACCCACTATGTGTATAGGCACAATTGGGAGGGCAGAGGTTCTAAATATGTCCTATGTGGGCATATACCGATATTATTCCTGCTCATCTGAGCCTACAGCTATCCAGTATCCTTGTGAGTAAGTTGCTCACTGTTAAGGCAGGGTACAGAGTACTCTGTGGTGGAAAATTCCTTTGAAAACAGGAGTTGCCAGATGGACTTAAAATGTGAAGATACTGCCAATGGAATGATACTACCAAAGTAGTCAAGGAATGAGGAAAGGCCTGGTGAGTCTTTTGAGGAGTTGCTTCTGCTACCTGCTGCCAAACCCATGGTCCTAAAATGTGTTTTCCTTGCCGTGGTGATTGCTGATGGGCAGCAGAGCGAGTTGATAAGGCAAACCTGTATATGTCTCCCACAGCTAAGAAACATTAGTTTTTTCACTTACAGTTCCCCAAATCCCTCCTTTAGGGTCCTAGTGGTGCCTAGGGAATTCTACGAGTTGTAGTTCATCAAGAAAAGAGTTTTCAAATCTAGATATTTACTAAAAATATTTATTTATTTATTGCATTTATAAACCATTTTTCTCACCCCTTGGGAAACTCAGTAGTTCACATCAAAGAAATGGCAAAAATTCAATGCCTCACATACAAAGAAAACATCATATCACAAATCTAAAACAATATATATATGCACACACACACACACACATACATAGATACATATACATCTATATATATATAAATGCTCTGTGCATAATTAGTACCTTAAAAACAAAAGAACCAGTGAACGAAATCACACCAAATTTGGCAACAAAACGTCTTACAACACAAGGAGTGACCATCACTCAAAAAATATGATTTTGCCATTTGGGAGTTGTAGTTGCTGGGATTTATCGTTCACCTACAATCAAAGAGCATTCTGAACTCCACCAATGATGGAGCTGAACCAAACTTGGCACACAGAACTCCCATGACCAACAGAAAACCCTGGAAGGGTTTGGTGGGCATTGACCTTGAGTTTGGAGTTGTAGTTCATCTACCTCCAGAGACTACCATGGACTCAAACAATGATGGATCTGGACCAAACTTGGCACGAATATCCCATATGCCCAAATATGAACATAGATAGAGTTTGGGGGAAATAGACCTTGACATTTGGGAGTTATAGTTACTGGGATTTATTGTTCACCTATAATCAAAGAGTGTTCCGAACTCCACCAAAAACAGAATGGGGCCAAACTTCCTACACAGAACCCCCATGACCAACGGAAAATACTTAAGGCCATCCAGTCCAACTCCCTTCACCAGGGCAAGAAAACGTAATCAAAGCCCTCCTGTCAAAGAGCCATCCAGCCGTACATATAGATAGATATGATTCACACACACACACATAGTATCATAGATTTGAAAGGGACCCCTGAACAAGGACAATTATATGTTGCATGTTCCAGAGTAGGCAAATCAGATACTCTCCACATCAACACTGACATAGAAACAGCAAGAAATAGTGTTTACCCACAAGCATAAAGACATCACATATATTAGAAAACACTTTCTATTACTTTATTTTCCAGATCACCAGACTGGGCCACAGCAACGCGTGGCAGGGGACCGCTAGTATATATATATATAATGTAATGTTAGTTTGTGGGATACACATAACTCAAAAACCATTGGATGAAGTAACACGAAATTTGGACACAATACGCCTATCAACCCAACAAGTGACAATCACTCATAAAAACAAAAAAAACACAGCAAAAGGACTTAAAAACCCCAAAAGCGAAAGGATAATACAGCACATGCGTGAAAACAACTCTCTTGGCTCCACCCCCTCCTGCTAAAGGGAAAAAAACCAAACAGCTGCAGGGTGCATGGAAGCCTCTGGGGGCCAATTTGGGGGTCTCCCTGCTCTCTCACTCACCCGCCACCTATGCAGGGGCCCTTCCTTCCTTCTCTTTGGACCTACCCTCCCCCCTCCCTTCCTTTTCTTCCCTCCCTCCTTTTCTTCCCTCCCTCCCTCCCTCCTTCCCTCCCTCCTTCCCTCCCTTTATTATTATTATTATTATTATTATTATTTACATGACTTTCTTTACATGACTGCAGACACACACACATATATACACATACATACTCACAAACATAAACACACACATATATACACAGCTACACATACCTGCAGCCATTCTATATAAATAAAAATGTACTGCCCATTTGTCGGGACCTCATATTCCCCAAACCTTGAGAAACTACAAGTCACTTCCAAAGTGAGAGAATAGGCCAGCTCCAAGAATGTTCCCCAAAGGGATGCCCAGATGCTTTACTATCCTGTGAGAGGCTTCTCTTTAAAGATATGTGAAAGGTCCAGGTCCAGGTTGTTTTCTACTTGAGCCAGGTGTGACTGTTGCAATTGTCCCCCTTGATTACCTTTGAAAAGCCTTGCAATTTAAAAGCCTGGCTTCCTCTTGCCAGCAGGAAACCTTTGTGGTACAGATAGTAACATATAACTATAAATTAAACCACTAAAAACTAAAAATCATAGACATAAGAATAAAACATTTTAACATTGCACTGATCCTGAGGTTATCATCCAATACATTATTGTTGTCACTCATGAAATGCTTGTTTGCATAACCAAGTTTTTAATTGTTTTCTAAACACCAGGAGGAAGGTGGGTAATCTAATCTTGCTGGGTAGGGAGTTCCACAGTCGAGGGACCACCACCCAGAATGTTTCTCATTCCCACCAATCACACCTGTGATTGTGGTGGGACCAAGAGCAAGATCTCCCCAGCTGATCTTAATGCCCTAACTGACTCATATACAGAGATAATGCTTTCAGATAGGTAAGCTGGGCCAGAATCATTTAGGAATTTATAGGCTAAAGCCAGTACTTTGAATTGTGCTTGGTAGCAAACTGGCAGCCAGTGGAGCTGATGCAACAGGCAGTTGTGTGCTCTCTGTATGCTGCTGCCTGTTGGACCATTTGAAGCTTCCAAACATTCTTGACAATATCAATTTGGCTAAAGTGTATTCTGATGTGTATTTTTATAGGATCACAAGTTGTATCCTTTTGAGCATTATTTTCAGGACTTGAACCCAATCCATATGGATTTTAGATAGAGTTGGAAAAGGGTATGTGTGTTTACATTGTGGAGCACGAAATAGATATTCATTTATTTATGCCTCTGTTAAAATATGTTCTATCTGTATTGTGTATATTGTTTGTTTGACTACAAGCTGTATTTTATGGATGGGAAAAAGTTTACCATTATTTGTGTTCAGTTTGAAAAATATGTTTTGCAAAAGTCAGAAAACCCCATCTAGATGTGTATAAGAGCAGTGAGACTTGTGCAGTTTCCCCAGGTATACAAATATTGCAAAATGTTGCAGAGAAATTATTCTGCAGAGACTAATTATGGATTGTTTTGTTTTTAAATCAGCATTCTAAATGCATTTCCTACTTATTGGGAACAAAAATGTCCCATTCAATTTTGGAAAGATCTTCAAATACTGGGTGTTACTGTCTGGAAGAGGTTAGGCCCATGGTGTTACCTTAAAAATGCCAAAAATATTTGCTGGAGCCAGGAGCATAACCATCTTCAAAATTTGAACCACTGAAAAATAACTGTGTTTTATTATTTTCTGAAAGGCACAAGCATAGAAATATGACTTGTTAAATAAGAAAAAAATGATGAGAATTTGACCTGTTTCCAAATTTGCTCCCAAAATGAGGTTTGTGTGTGTGTGTGTGTGGGGGGGGGGGGGAGGGGGGGCAGTACATTCTTCTCAGAAAGGTTTTTGGAACCTTGTTTTGGAAAATGCTGATAACATGTTGCTTTCTTAAAAAGGATAAAATTCCTGAGAAGGCTTGACTTCTATAACATTATAGCATTACATACACGTGTACAAGGGCAGTAGTGAGCATTTTGACAAGAGTTTGCAAGAGTGGTTTTAGTCTGAAATGTGGTACTAGGAAGTGCTGTTCATGTTGACTACTGTATGGGTTGTGTACAGATGTTTGCAATACACCTGTGCCTAGCAATGTTGTTAAAGCCCAAACCTGTGGCAAAGTGTCTTCTAAATTAAGGTAAGAGGAGTAGGGTGGGATTGTGGAGCTAGGTAATACTTAACATGACATTGCACATTAGTTCATTGTGCAAGAATAAAACAAATGAGAATCTTCTGCATGATACATTGAACTTATGTATAAGTGAGAACTGAGAAAAAGAATTCTCTTATTTGCACTTTGCAAACTGAATAGGTACTGCTGTTCTCAGCATGGGGAAGATTATACTGCACCTTCCTGCGGCGTAGATGTTAAAAGTGAAATAGAAGTGACAACACTGTTGTGTATTTCTGCATAGTGGTAGTTTGGTCTAGATCATCTTGGTGGCCCCTTCCAACTCTCTGCTTCAAACAGCAATGGTCTAGGCAATGCACTAATTCCAGAATAAGAAAGATGAATAAGATAGATGCAAATGAAATTGTTCTTGATTGTTCAAAAGGAATGATTAGTAGCCACCCAGCTGAGTATGCTTTTGTTTCTCCCTGAGCTTAGGAAAACGAGTCCAGAGATGCAGTAAATGGTTTGAAAAAAGATATGTGGAAGTTGTCTTAAACTTCTGTTCTCCACCTTGCTTCTTTGAACTCTGCCCACTACTCTGTGAATACTAAGGCTGGCTGGCCTATAAATTATCCAGCAGGACTCTGGCACTTAAGCGGCTGGTGTTTTCAGTGGTGCGCATACATAATCGATCCACAAGGCTGCCTCTGCTTTTAGCGGAGGCATTTGCAGAAACTGTGGGCTTTCAAAGCCTCAGTCGTAGACTGGCCGAACATTCATCTTTTCGTCTGTCTCCTTATCCACCCCCACTTCTTCAACCCCTGGAAAAGGTGTGGCAAGGATGAACGTTTAAGCTTTTACATCTGTACACAGACAAGGGGCAGCTTGCAAAGGAAGAGAGGTGGCTGAGCAATCTATAAAGAGATGTCGGATTCTTTCGGTCTTGCTCTATCACTTTGGAAGCTACTTCTGTGCATCCTGTCAGTTCCTCTAATTACATGCATGCTGGCTTCTTTATTCTCATCTTTGGACTTTGTTGGAGTTCTCATGCCAGCCTACGTATTGCTCGTAAGAATTTTTGGCTGTAACTTGCATGAATTATGCTGCAGTATATGTAGAATGCTGAAGATTTACCACACGTTGGGCTGGAAATGCTGAAGAAATGTTCTAGGATTCTGTGGAACATTATGGTTCTCTTCATTTGGTTCCTTTTGAGTGTATGGATTGAAAGGAGGCAAGCAGTTTGCCAAAGATATGGAACTCGCATTGGCATTCCTTCCTCAGACATAACATATTCTCAGCTTTATTCAACTCTTCTGCATATTTTCTGTCATCGGTGTGGTTACTATGTTGGGTAAGTGGTTTATTGTTATATGTTGTCAGGTGAGTTTCAACCTTTAGCAATCCTATGAATGAGGATCTTCCAGAAAACCCTATTATTAATCTTCCTGCATAGACCTTGCAAACTCAGGGCTATAGCTTATTTAATCAAGTCAATCCAAACTAGGGTGGTGCATGAGGTGTGAAGCGCTCCAAATTACTTGTCTATAAAATGTTTGTCCCATCCTTCAGCAGAAATGTATTATTTTTATTTGAAAAAATATACTTGTAGTTAGATATAGCCACAAAACCTTTCAACAGCCCAGATTATATGTATTGTATTAATATACCTACAAGATTAAAGCTCTATGCTATTGTACTTTTTGAACTTTCTAATACTGTGCATATGCACTGGTCAGAACTGTCAGCTTCCCTTATTGCTATTTTGAAGATCTGACAACACTATGTATAGACCTTAAATCATTAATGTTTCTTCCCCCATTTTATACAACCTTCATCTGTATCTCCTTCTTTATGTATGATATGGGTTTTTTAATATATAAATTAACTAGATTATGTGATATAATGCACCTTTGTTTGAATCCTTTGGCAAGTGAAAGCCCCTTTGCTTGTCTATATTTTGCCCTGACCATGACTTCTTTTCTATAGTATAATTTATGCATCAGGACATTCAAGGGTTATGGCATTTTGATTTATTTTAAAGCAGTCCATAGGCTTTTAAAGGTTTGCTTTAAACTAGAAAGTACAGAAAAAGGGCCAGTGTAATGGCTTGATTGCTAGGTCAAGACTACAGTTGGAATCCTCATTTGCTATGGAAATCCATTGGGTGGCCTCGAGCAACGGAAAATGTCTTAGTCTAATGATCGCATCAGATGGCCTGTGGCAGGAGGTGTGGAGAATCCAATGCCCCACATCACCTTGAGGAAAATCATATGAGGGAAGTGCGTTGCTGTGACGGCCTGCTGGTTATGCCCTCCTTCGCGCATGGATCCGGTATGATGTCGTCTGATGGGAGCTGCCCGGCTTCATGGGTGACCAGGGCTAGATTGGCATATGCTGCCGATTTTAGCTCTGTACTATGAGGTCATAAGAGAAATGGAATGGCAAGTCTCCTCTGAATAAATCTTACAAAGAGGATGTTCTGATAGGGTCACCATAAGTCAGAATCTGCCTGAAAAGGCAAAAAAATAATAATAACAGAAAGTACAAGCTGATTTTGAAAGTTTTTGCTCTATTAACTACCTTAAGTTAATAATATGATCTCTAGAGCTTCTTTCTTTTCTGAACCCATTTAAGGGTTTGGCATTTCCCAGTCCATAAAGTCTTTAAAATCTTTGTTGCATTGTACTCCTCCCATGCAAGCAATCCTGAGCACTATATTGCTTGCATGGGAGAAGTACAATAGCCTGATGGTTATTATAATGCCCAGGGTCCCCTTTCTTAGGATTAGAACATATACTTGGGATTTCCATTCTCCATGTCATTGCTTTGTTTTTCAAATTTATTGGCAAACCTTTATTACAATTTGGCTGTTTTTGCCTCTATAGCATGAGACAGTTCTATTGGTATGCCATTTGTTCCTAGTTGTTAGTATCTCAAATGCTCTGAGAGCAGTATCTTGTTCTGGAAACAGGAGTAGTTCTAGGCTTCTTCAGTGTTTTGGTTTTTTTTTTTGCTTCTGAATACTGCCATAGCATAAGCTTTATTGATAGTAAATGATGTAGTAGATGGTACACAGCAAAGAAGCATTGTAGTAATTTTACTGCTGGAGTCTAGCATTCCTTACAGCCAATCCTGGAACCATCACTACAAAAAATAATCTAACTTGTCTTCATTTGACAATCATATTCTCAATTGCTGGATAATATGAGGAACCTTTGGGCTGAGGTGCAGCCCCCACATCAAAGTGAGGTCAGTGGAAAATGGGTCCTCAAGGGTTATACAGTTGGCTCTTTACATTTCTCATTTAACTTTTTCAAAGTCAATAATTTTGTGTATTTATTTAATCAGAGTGCCTACATCCACCCAAAGTTGGCCATAGACTCATACTGGAGATTCTTAGTGAAAACAGTTCTGTAGGCATTTATAAGTCTTATGGCACAGTTTTGTGGTTAACTTCCACCAACCGGAGGACATAGAGTTTCCTAGGGGCATTCTCTCAGATTTTAAATAAGTGTTTTGTTTTAAATGTGGTTTTTCCACTATTGCGGTGGTCTTGCACCCCAATGCCATCTACAGTGGGGGTCCTACTGTATAGTGCAGAAGAAACCAAAGAAAATAATCTCCACAGAAAAATGTACCCTCCCTGTTGGATCTTAATCTTTCCAGCTTCAGACTGTAAAGTGAAAGCAAAAGCTATTAGTACATGTCATTAATACATGTTAACTCTTTATTACACTGAAAAGCTGTCAATATTAGGCCAGGATTCTAAAAGAACTCTAAAACCTGTTCACCTGATGGTAGAGGTCCAGCTCATTACAGTAGTTTCTAGTTCACTTTGACCAATCTTCTGTTCAAGATTATTTTTTTGCTATATATAGGTTGGTTTTGCGTTCTTGCCTAATAATGCTGCTGGTTTCAGGTCACAGTTCTTCTTGTTCATGGCTGATTAGGCTTAGCGGTGCAAAACCTTTTCTAACACGATCTTTAAATTATTCAGGGTTGTTGTTTGGAATGTATTTTGGCACCTAGATGGAATTAATGTTCTTGGTAAGTGATAGTGATTTTCAGAATGAAAACTGCAAAGTAAAGCATGCCATGCCTTTAGCTGTTTTTTTTTTTTGTTTGAGATTAGTAGTAGTGGGGAAACCTAAAATAGGTGCTATGATGAACTGGGTGGGGGGATCTATTTTAAGCTTCACCACCATTTATAATGCCAGATGGGAAAGCCTCTCTCTCTCTCAAGCACACACACATACAGACACAGGTTGCCACAAATAACCCCAAAACCTAAATGATCAGAGACATAAATTCAAATGTACCCAATTTCATATTTCTGAAATAATGTCTGAAATTTCTAATGGAATAATTCAGTAAAATCATCGGCCAAATCTTGCAGCAGCAGATTTTTGCATGCGAACACAGGTATATCTGTGGAAGTAGCATTAAAATATATTGTGGTAACAAATGTCTTGAAAACTGTTTTTAGGAAATACGAGGGTGGGTCAAAAAGTAATGGAGAAAATTGGAAGCCAATTTTATTTCTTATTTATTTATTTTTCTTCCTACCTTTTTTTCTCCTTTCCTCAGATCCCTAGTAATTTTGGGTACACACACATACACATTTCTTTTTTTCCTTATCCGTCTATTTGAGGTAGTATTCCCTCTATCTATTCCTAGTTTCCCCTATATGCCCCCCTTTCTTTTTGTTAAGATACTGTAAATCTGTAACCAATAAAAATATTTATAAAAAGTAATGCCTCCATCACTCTAACTTATTTCTTTAACAGCTACTGGACTATCTATACATGATATGATGGAGATAACCTTACTCTACTGACATAGTATTTTCTTTTTCCGATTGACTGATCAGAACCATGAATCTGAAGCTAAAAGAAAGAGTTGTGATTGAATTTCTGGCAAAAGAAGATTGTGCACCTAAGGAAATCCATAATCACTTGAAGAATGTTTATGATTTGGCCCCTTCTGACTTTTACTTGTTTGGGCCTCTGAAAGACAACCTACATGGTTTCAGATTCAATGACTTGAATGATGTGAAAACAGCTTTAAACCATGGGGCACAAAGCAAAACTCTGAATTTTTCCAAAATCGTTTTGTTGCTTAGGTTAAACAATGGCGCAAATGTGTACAAATTGATGGCGACTATGTTGAATGGAGTTTTTGTAGAGGACAGTTCAGGCTATGATCTGTAGTAACCTCGAATGTTATAGGTTCATCCATAACATTTTTGTGCAAAACTTTTTGGCCCACCCTCATATCTGTATAAAATAAAATGGTTTGAAATTTTCAAGAAAAGTTGAACTCAATTGTCCAAAGCTTTGGAGAAAAGGAACTTTGGAATGAAAGTTATAGCAACTGACCAAAATGAAAACTGTCATGTTCAAAATCATGAAGGATACTGACAAGCTGGAACATGTCCAAAGAAATGTCACCTGATGATGAAAGATCTAGAAACCAAGTCTTATGAGGAACAACCAAGCTGGGCATGCTTAGTTTGGAGAAGAAAGACTGAGAGATTACATGATATCTATCTTTAAATATCTTGAAGGGATGTCATGTAGAAATGGAGGGAGGTTTTTTCCTGCTTCTCCAGAGAGTACAACTCTAACCATGGGATTCAATTACAAGACAAGGCGTTCCACATAAATATGAGGAAGAACATCTTTACTGTAAGAGGTGTTCAACAGGGGCTGGTCTCTCTTCTTTACAGGTCTTTAAACAACTTTTAGGAATGCTTTAATTGTATATTCCTGCATGGCAGGGGGTTAGAAGAGTCTACAAGGATCATCTTCTAAGCTGTCTCTAAGATGCTGTGATCCCATGATTCTGTACGCATACCTTTCCGTGTCTCAAGATTCCATGTAGTAAGGAACATCTCTCAAACCATGCTTGAAGCAAGTCTTCTCCTTTATCACAAACAGTTAGGCAAGGAAGGAATGGAAAGAGTAGTCAGTGATCTCTCAGTCATACAAAAGATTGGGGAGAATTTATGTACAGGTAATGTTATCTAAAATGGAAAAAGCTGCAGACCTTAAAATCAGTGTGGAAACAATGTGAGGCTTCAATTTGAGGCATGAAGTAAGGAACAAGTCATGTTTGGAGAGATTTTTTGTCCTTGGTCGTGGCTTTGGATGCAAGTTTCTATTCATACATCCTGCCACACATCCTGCTATTTTTCTTTTTGCAGTTACACTTTCTTAGCTTTTAAATAATTCTTTTGTGTAGGTCTTGCAAATGGCAGGGGAACCCTGGTTGACATGCTTTACCAAGAAAATTGTGAAACTATTCACAAAGTGCTGTCAGACAGACTGAATAAACAAGCTTTCTTCTAAAGGGAAGACCATTTTCTTCCATTTTAAAAAATTTAGATGTCTCGGGTAGTGTATGTGAGGTAGTAATGTGATGGACCAGTAATACAACTGAAACTCAGATTTTTGGTTGTTGGCTTTTACCTGACAGGTTCCATTCTAATGGGTGCTAAAATAAAACTGCCAGTAGCAAATTAAATTCTATTAGCTGTTGACAATTTTATTTCCCATCGTGTGCAACTAGCAAGTATGCTTTCTGTTTTGGAAGAATGTGCAGTTCTTCCCTCCTTCCTCTTTTATAAAACATAGAATGAGCTCAGACAGTGATCCTGTTTATCCAGACAGATGAATTGAAAATGTTTCTTTTAAAAAACATGAGTAAAGAAGACAAATTTCAATATGTTCCAAGCAGATATATTGTCCATGTTTATCAGTGTTTGTGAGACTCATAGAAAGCGATCTGCACACCAAGGCTTGGATCATTGGTAATAAGAAACCACGTTTTTCTGCAATATGAGTAAGCACCCATGAACATCTGATTAATGTGGTCCAGCTTTCAAGGCATTTCTTTTCAGAAATTGTTAACAGGTCTCAATTCTCCCACTCAAATCAATTGTGAGTGGGTGCTTCTCTACTACATACCATCCTGACACTAGAATTGTGACAAAAGTGGCATTTTAAAAGGGAAGGAGTAAACACAGAGGTGCAAATACCTAACAATAATAACTTTTTTGTCACTTGCTCCTCCTCATGACTGAAACCATATTTTGACATGCAATTTTAATAATTTTAAACACATGCAAACTCAGATGTCATGAGGAGCTATGTCTCGTTTAAAATTAGAAGCCAATGCTTCTAGTCTTTACCTGTAATTAAGGAAAAGGGAGTAGAGAAAGAAAGGATCAGGAGAGAAGCAGTATCTTTTTCACATAGGGAGAAGCCATAGTTTTCCATTATATGTGGAACATAATTATAATATCTTTCTGGCACCCATAGATAAAACAATATGTTGTTATTATTTATTTGTTCAATCACTTCTGACTCTTTGTGACTTCATTGCATATATTAATGCAATATGCTGGCGACGTTTTGTGTGTGTGCCTTTAGTCTTGGTCTAGCATTTCTTAAAATATTAATCCTGTACAAGATTTATTTATTTATTTATTAATTATTTACTTCACTTGTATACCGCTCTTCTCAGCCATCAGGCGACTCAGAGCGGTTAGCAACCAGTATCAACAACACAGTACAAAGATAAGTTCTGATGGTTTGTTCTTAAGTTAAATTTGTATGTAAGTCAGAACAGGTACATTTTAAGTGTAACTCCAGCCAGGGAGAGAGGGAGAGAGAGAACTTCCACACAGCCATATAACCCAGAATATCAAGGCACATAATCCACAATATCTGTTTATACCGCTGTGTGGAAGGGGCCTTGGATATCATAGACAGGGGTTAAAACCCCTGTGGCATTTGTTTTGTTGTCTGTGCCCCCGTTCTGACAATTTCACTGCACTTTCTGTCCCTGTGATAAATGGATTTTGAAAAATTTGGCTCATTGTGGAAATGATTGGTGCTAAAGCTTCAGTTGAGATGCCTTTCCCCCATGACAACTGAATTTCCTTTCCTGGGGGTAGATTTCTCTCACCCCTTGTTGTCTCACGTCTGTTCTTTACTATCTACCTCATCAGATGGGGCAATTTGCCCATCACATGCCAGTTCCTCTTCACTTTTGCCACCGCACCTGCTGGCTCCTATTCCACTTTTGGCGGGACTCTGTGTCAAAAGTGAAGAGGAACAGACACATGCCACCATGGTGGCAACATAGGAGGCTTCCCATGTTGCATTGGGAACAATTGGGGGAAGCCAGGCAGCTTATTTGTTATGGGGGAATACTCTGAGAGATTTTCCCTCAGGCCTGCGGAAACTTCTTTGCCTCCATATTTCTCTATATTTATTTATTTACAATATTTTTACCCCACTTTGCTCCACAGTGGACGCAAGGTAGCGTACACATCAATAACATACAATACAAAAGTTAAAAGCATATTTAAAATCACATGGTCTATATAAGCGATTAACCCCTTCTCTGTATAAAACCCCTTCAACATACAGGAATTTTACCTTAAAACATTGACTCAGCTCATGTTATGCTTTCCAGAGTAGTTTGACTCAAAGGTCACCTGGTGAATTAGTATTTAAACAAACTCACTTGTACTATTCATTGAAAGACTAAAGCAAATGGCAATTGTATGATTGAATATTGAGAGCCAGGGGCTCCAGACTCAAATGCCAGAGATTTGCCATTTCCTTGCCGCTCGGACATTCTTTGCTCATGCTCCTGTTAATAACGTCTGGCTTTCTCCTTCTGTAAAATAGGCACAATGAAGCACTAGGCTGAGAGGATTGATTAACAGCTGAACATGCTTGAGAAGTGCTTCAGTGACACTCTCAGAGCAAATGGCTTTGTAAAGTGCACTGTATTTGTTCTCTCCCTGGAAACTGCAGAGTATCATACTGTGGGAACAAAGGCATAAAGGACAGGAAACAAAAGTTTACCTTGCTTGTGTTGAGTGAGCAGTTGTTCCCCACAAGAAACAGAGGCAAAGGCTAAAGGTAGCTTTTCGTAAGTGGCATTAAGAACACTTTTTGTATGGAACACAATGGTTATAAAAGTGGAAATAGAAAATGCACGTGAAACAATTTCAGGTTGAATATAGAGGCAGTCCTCAAATTACGAACAAGAGGTTTGTTCTTAATTTGAATTTGTACATAAGCTGGAACAGGTACATTTTTAAGTGTAATTCCAGCCACACATACACACATCTATATAAATAAAAATGTAATGTTCGTTTGTGGGATTAACATAACTCAAAAACCACTGGACGGATTGACACGAAATTTGGACACAATATACCTAACAGTCCAACGAGTGTCCATCACCCATAAACACACACACACACACACACACACAAAACCCCAGCAGAACAGACTTAAAAACCCCAAAAATACACCATATATACATATACACATACACTCATATACATATGCACACATTCATACACACACATGTATATATATGCACAAGCACACAAATATACACATATATACATATACAAATACACACATACATACACACACACATATATATACACACATGCACACACATAAATATTCACATACATACATATATAAACAAATATGCATATAGACAAACACATACATATGCAATATGCATGTATACATATAAACACACAAATACACAAATACACACACACACACACACACACACATATGCAAACACACATATATACACAAATATATATACACACAAAACACATATACACAGACTGGGCCACAACAATGCGTGGCAGGGGACAGCTAGTATAATATAAAATATATAAATACATACACGTGCACACACCATGGATAATGTAAGAAAAGGTTAAAACCCCTATGGTGTTTGTTTTCCTGTCTGTTCCCATGTTCAGAAGATTTCATTTTACTTTTTGTCCCGTGATAATTGGATTTTGAAAAAAATGGCTTGTTGTGGAAACAAGGATTGGTGATAAATCTTCAGTTGAGACACCTTTTCTCCATGATAACTCTTCCAGGATTGGATTTCCCTTCCAAGGGGTAGATTTCTCTCACTTTCTGTTGTCTCACCCCCGTTCTTAACTATGAGATATTTGTAAGTTGAATGTTTGTAAGTTGGAGACTGCCTGCAATTATTCACCACTGCCAGTTTTACATTTCAAATTATAGATATGAGAAAAGATATTGGCAACCAAGAAATAAGACAAACATCTGTTCCTATAGGGCAGAGCTATTCCTGTACATAAATAAATGAATGAATAAATAAATAAATAAATAAATATTATTCAGCCCTTCTTCTACCACACTCCATTGAGGGACTATAGCCAGATATAGTTTGGTACACAAGGCAGGTAATCTTCACTGCCTGTACAGGGAAAATATAATACAATAACAGCAAATTAAATAACCAATAACTTAAAATCTGCTCCTCATGGCAGCCTCCTCCTCCTATGCATTGGTAGGACTGGTCCTAGCCTTGTCTTAGCAAGGTGTTTGTGCCAGTGACGTAACATTTACATCGCAGTGTTGGTGAGGATCAAATACTTTCTTCTGGAAAAGTTATTTCTTGGACTTAGGTGATACCTTGTTGTCAGAGTAAGACTGTCCTCCAAGTTCGGTGTACTGGCGGTGGGTATGTAGGTGACTGTTAAGCCCTATTCTTGACCTACATGTTCCTGCAGTGAGGGCATCGGTCTCCAGGTGGAAAGCGATCCCGGTCGGGGTTGGCTTGACGTGTCTTCCTCTTGGCACATTTCTCTCTTTCGCCCTCAATTCATGCCTCTTCAAATTCTATGGCACTTCTGGTCACAGAAGTGCAGTAGAATTTGACTACTACCATTGACTGCTACCATGATGACTACTGCCTGGGGGATTTAGAGGCTGCAACTACTGGAAAACTTGGATGTTGTACTTTGGTAAACATTTCCAGGCTCTGTTTCTATCATAGGACTTTTGAGTGTTTTACATTGGAAGACTAGTTACATTCCATGTATGTAGATGAGGGAAGGCAAAGGGTTTCACTTGGTGGCATCGGATATGTTCAGAATATTCTTTGCTACTGGAGTGGGAAGTTCTCTCAAGCTTTGAGTTTAACTGTTTTTTTTTTAGTTGATAGAATAGACAAATTTAGCCATTTGTAAAGTTTCGGGAGTTAGACAAAACTCTTGAAGAGGTGAGAGTTTCCATGTGTGCATTAGATCATTGCCTTTCTGGCATATTTTTAAAAAGCCAGGTAGTGATTGCCTGAGTAGATAAAGAAAGTGGTCAGCGTATTATTAAAGAAAGCAGAGTTCCACCATACTAAAAGGAGACAGTCATAACATCATTTTTGAAAAAGTACTCCTTGGATCCCACCATATGAAACAACCACCATGCAATTTCCATATTCCATCTTTGGACCAGGTATTGGAGGATCAGTTCCAAGGGTTTCTGGATAACATGGATTATCTAGATACATTTAAACCTGTCTTCAGGTCTGGCTATGGAACAGAGAAAGCTTTGGTCACTTTGGCAGCTGGCCTATGCTGAGAGCGGGTCAGGAGGAGCATCTTCCTAGTGTTCCATCTGTGTCTATCAGCTGCTTTCAATACCATCAACCACATGATCCTTTTGGACCCCTGTCTAGGATGGGATTTAGAAGCACTATTTTATAGTGGCCTCATTCCTTTATGGAGGGGAAAACCCATTAGATGCTAATGCGGGGATCTTGTTTGACTTCTTGGCTATTAGCCTGTAGGCCCTTTCAGGGTTCTGTTTTTTCTTGCATTTAACATATTTATGAAATTGATGAGGGAAGTTGTCCAGATTGTGAGGATCTGGTATCATTGGTATGTAAATGACACTCAACTCTAGTCCTCCTTTACACCTCACTCCAGGAAAGCTTTTATAAGTTCAAACAAGTTGGCACCTAACTCACAAAAGATGGAAGTATTTTTAATCAATCGAAAGGCAGATCATGGAACAGGGATTCAGTCCGCATGGGTTGGCAGTATCCCACATCCCCACCCCAAAACCCAATGGATGTATTCTGGGACTGTTGGGAATATGTGGCCAATGGAGATAATAAAAAGAACTGATAGTTCAAGATCTACAGTAAATAAGATACCATCCTTGAGAAGAGTTCATACCAGACGTTGAGTCATAAGATTGCTTAGTGATAACAAAGTGGCATTTCCTGGCAGTGGGAAGACAATTTTTCATGTCCAATTTAAGTAAAAGCACAATTTACTGAGCCATTCTTTGTTTTTAGTGGGTTAGCAACAGAATGCTAAATTACAGGAGACTGCATGAAGTCACTCCTCAGCTCACTCAATCTTTGGGTCTGATTAGGCATGGTGTCTTAACTTCAGCAACTCTTTCTGCAAAATGGGAATAAGTCAGTTTTCGTATGTTGATAAATATTATTGAGATAATATCTGTGGTTTGTTATGAACAAACAACATACTATAAATTGAAAGTAACTTAGAAACATAGGTTTGGGCAACACCATAGAAATAGTGCAGACCAACTCCATGCTTGCTGCAGGATCTATGTGATTTAGGATGCCACTATAGTAGCGGTTCTCAAACTGTGCTTTGCGAGGCCCTTGTGGGGCCCGCCCTCTCCCTCCCCCCTAAGAACATGCAGCTTGTGGACTCCTGCTGCCACTGGCATGACCTATGGGGGCTCCACACCACTGCTTGGTGCAGCCTGTGGGCAGCTGCTTCCTGGTGGGGCATGGGTCTGTCCCTTGGGATTTCTCTTCTTCTTCCTTCTTGTTTTGCTTCTTGTTTTGCTTCTTCTTATTATTATTTCAAGGGCTGGATGGTCATCTGTTGATGAGTGCTTTGATTGTGCTTTTCCTGCATGGCAGAAGAGGGTTGATTGAATTGGATGGCCACCGGGTTCTTCCACTGAAATACTGTTAACTGTATGTTGGTTGAAATCTTTCTTCATTTTAAATATTGAATTGTTCTTTCTTTCTTTCTTTCTTTCTTTCTTTCTTTCTTTCTTCACTACAAACAAGATGTGTGAAGTAAGCATAGGGATTTGTTTATTTTTTTCAATTAGTTTACACAAATACTCTCCATACACCTGCCACTGGCCTGGCCCATCTGTCAAATTTTTAAATGCAATGTGGTCTCTGTGTCCAAAAGTTTCTTGGGACTCCACAAGAAAGTTTTCCTCAAAACAGGGCTCCATGGTGAGAAATCCTGCACTATAGCATCCTGGATTAGATGAAGCACAACTCGAATATCTCTAGTGATGTAGAGTTCAGCATCTCTGGTGGTAGTCTGTTCCACTGTCATACTGCTCTTCCCCTTTTAAAATTTATTCAACTTTTTTCCAGTTCTTGAGTTCAAAGAGACTGTCAAACTTAACAATTAAAATATTTAAACAACGGCATCTAATTGGTGTCACAGAGGTAAATCAATTCAGTTTTTTAAAAAAGCAAATTATAGAAATAAAAACTTCAAATGTCAATCAGATTGTTCCATAATCTGGGTAGATCAGAACCTTACCTTTTATGGAAATACCAGAAAATAGTTATACCCTAAAGCAGCAGAGAATTAATTAATTTAGAATGTTAAGGCACTTGCTTCCTGAATGATTGCATTTAAAAAAATGTTTTTCCAATGAATGCAAGAGATAGCTGGATCCTTCTGTTTCTAGTCATGTTTTTATGTCATATATCTATGCTGACCGATTTCTGCAGCAGTTTGCAGTTTTAAAATGTGGATCAAAGAATCACATTGCAATATAATGCATTTTTATCATGTGCACGCCTGTATCTATTTTCTCCAAAATACAAATTACTGTGTTTATTTTCCTCAAAATATCAATTTTTCTATAGTTGCAAAATACATTACAAAATTGGAGACATGAGTAATTTTATTCTGGTCTGTACTTTAATCTGTGAGAAGCTGATTTTTGTGTTAGCTGTCTTCATGCAAACATGAGCATTCTTAAAAAAATAGTGGGGTTTTATGTTTAAACCAGGGATGAATAATTTCTGAGAACAGGGGTCACTTTTTCTGTCTTCTGATCTGCGGAGTACTGCACACTACTCCAACCCCCTCAAGGCTGGGGGAAAATATATATCCCCAGAAAGGCAAGTTGTACCCCCAGAACTCATGGGTGACACAATTTGACAGTTAAATAATGTTTTGCTCTTCCCTGGGCTTTCTTTAGGTCACAAAATACCCAGATTTGCAAAGTGATGAGATGGTGACTTCTTGTTTCTAAAAACCTGCGAGGGACCCAAATAGTCATGATGTGACTACCTTCCCCCCCAAGTCTTCTCAGGGCATAATTTATCAGTTTTAGATTATTGGGGGGGGGGGGGGCTTGGAAAGGCGGTGCGGGACTGAATACAGTTTATGGGCTGCATATTGTCCACTCCTGGTTTGTACATTAAACGAGAGATTTACTAGAGATCAGCTCTCAGGGTTAAATTTCAAGTAATCACCATGATGTTATTCTCCTCTTGTGTTTGAATCATGATCAACACAATAAACATTGGAATCCTCTATGAAATGCATAATCTAGGGTTGCACACTCATGACTGTTTCATATTCATGATCCATACATAGCACCTAGATTACGGCTATGCTGGAACCATGAAAGTCATATACAGTCTCATCAGACTAGCATTTCAAAGTGGGCATCCCCACATTCTTAGACATGATAGCCATGTATAAGTATGTGAGAGAAAGCCATACGGAGGAGGGAGCAAGCTTGTTTTCTGCTGCCCTGGAGACTAGGATGTGAAACAATGGCTTCAAAATACAAGAAAGGAGATTCCATCTGAACATTTGGAAGAACTTCCTGACTGTGAGAGCTGTTCAACGATGGAAGTCTCTGCACCAGAGTGTAGTGGAGGCTCCTTCTTTGGAGGCTTTTAAGCAGAGGTTGGATGGCCATCTCTTGGGGGTGCTTTGAATGCGATTTCCCTGCTTCTTGGCAGAATGGGGTTGGACTGGATGGCCCATCAGGTCTCTTCCAACTCTATGATTCTATGATTCTAAGTCCTTTATCCCAATATGATGGGAAGAAGTTTAGTGAGTTGCCAAGTATATTAGCTAGCTTTTGTCCGATCCCTTATCACTTAGTCTCAGTCTTGCACCTAAAGTTGGATAATAATGCTTACCTGCTTTTAAATAGTTGTTGTAAAACAAGAGTGAACAACCTTCAGTCCGCCAGTTCTTGTAAAACAGGAGTGAGGAATATTCAGCCCTCTATGTGTTGATGAATTACTACTTCTGCTGTGCCTCACAATTAATCGGTCTGACTAGAGTTGATGGGATTTAGAATTCAACAGTATTTGAGTATATGATACTGCATACAAAGAGTTTTGAACAGTTTGAAGTTATTTATGAATGCTAAGTTGTGATATCAGAATGCTTGTCCCTAAAGTAGACAGAAAAAATCTCCAAAATGCTGAGGTGTTCCTCCCTCCCTCTTCCTGCTGGATTTTATTTACAGAACTTGTTATATTATAGCTGTCAAAGTAAATTTCTTTATTCACTGTTTTGAACAAATCTCTTAAAGGCTCATTTGGTTAGTGCATGCTCTTGTCACCTCAGGAGACCTAGGATGAAGTGGATCAGAGGTTCCAAACAAAGTAAGTTTGCTGACCTTAGCTTGTCCCTAGAGAGCCTTTTTGTCCCCCATCACAAGGCATTTCACAGTTTGCCTTGAACTGCAATCTCTGCTCAAAGGAGGTGAATGAACTGGAACAGCAGGGGGCTGTTGTGAATTAGGATTGATGAGCATTAGCAGTGCAGGAAGGAGTGGCCAGGTACTGAACAAAAAGGAGGAGGATTTGAAGGATTTGCAGCTGAGATGTGAAGTGGAAGAGTCAGCTGCCCTAGATCTTCAGCCAACCTGAGTGAGCCATATTTTTAATAACTAAATATTCCCTCACAGTTGTGAAATTCATTGTTTCATATGCATACCATTTGATGGAGTAAGCTGACTTAAGCCTTGTGTGGCCTACTTATTGCTTTGATTATACTAGGATTCCTCTAATCTACTGGTAAATGTTTAAAATTACTAAGCAAGAAACCAGTCCTATCATTTGGCAGAGTGAAGCAGCTGCTTTATACTGTTGATTTGAGGTGTTCATGAAGCATAGCAAATGGACAATTGCATTCTTTTTCTTTGTGGTCTCTGTGATACACACATGGGTCACTCTGCATTTCCAATGAGATCTTTAGAAGCTTTTAGAGTTGTATTTGGGAAGCAACACTTCCCGTTTATGCACACACATATGAGCTCTGTGTCCCTGCTATAACCCAGTTCTTTTTTGTCCACCATAATGGACAAAATCATTATGATCATTGGGAAGTCTCAGTAATTTCTGAATATATCAGTTCATCTTTTTGCTCTCTTGGTGCTTAGGCCCCTAAAGACTTTCTTCAATAAGGGCCTAGCGTGAAGATACTGTTTTTGGATGATCACAGGTATTGTCTCATCTACCTGGTCAAAGACCACACAGTTGACATGTACTTGTTTTGTCAGATCATTACATGGCAAGCAAGAGACAACATTTCCTCTTTCAAGGCTTTTCGGTGGAAGAAGGACCTTCAGATTGCAGCCATTGCAACCGGGAATAAGCCATTTCATACAGCTTCAGTGTTATCTGCTCACACCCACCTTTCCCATTCCCATTCCCATTGCACTCAGTGAGCAAGACACCTTGGGACCTTTTTCAAGCTCATTTGAGGACAAATCAGCACCATTGGACTCCTAGATTCTATTCTAAGGATCAAATTTCTCACACCAGGCCAGTCTCTAGAAAACAACTTAAAAAAGAGAAAGGTCTGGTCTCTTTGACTTTAGTTTAGCTGGAGGAGGAGAACCAGCCCCCCCCCCTCCTTAGTATCCCAGAAGATTTGGTTTTGTCAGATTCTTCAACTCAAAACTCTTGTATTGTATTCTCTTCATTGTCTCTTGAACCCAATCTTGTGGAGACTCACTTGAGATTTAGATGCGTAGTCTGATGAAGTTCAAGTTATTGGTTCCTGCTGAGAAAGGGAAATTAATGAGAAATCTTCCCTTTCCTGAAGACTGGTTCATAGTCACCACAAATCCCTGGGTTTGACAATGGGACCTGGAGTGTTTTCAGATGCTGGACCATGTTGAACCTGAGAAAGAATGTTGACTTCCTGCTCTCAATACCAGAGTAGGTCTCTGTCCCAAGAGAATTCCAAATTTTGATTTGAATGTTCTCCCTCTTCCTCCTATTATAGGGACTTGAGACACCATAATTACTGTGGAAACTGATTACATTCTCCACCTTTTATTGGGACAGACATCACACAGAATCAAGAAGTTGTGTCCTATTTGCATCCTTGAACTGCCTGTGATGTGAAAAGCTCTTTGTGCACTCCAAAGATTACTTTGTAGGTGGCTACAGACAATATGATGGTCAACAATTGAGAAGATATGAATCCCTACACCATCTTTTAGTTTACTCTCCAGATCTGGGAATGGTGCATATGAAGGGGCATATTCATCTTGATAGTGTATTTCCCAGACATCAACAATATCCTCACCAATGATCTCGTCTCTCATGAGTTGAAGACGGACTCAGCCTTTTACCGTAATCTCTTCAATCATTAAGAAATATCTGAAATAGAGATCTTAATGTCCTCCCAAATGTCCAGTACATGTGATTCCATAGCATATGTCCTTGAGGAATCCATGTTTCTTTTTTGTATGGGATGAACCTCTGCTGTACATCTTTTCCCTGTTTTATCTTCTCATGACAGTCACTTGAAGACTGAGGAAGACAATACAGATTTTATTGTCATCACCCTGCATTGGCCTTGTCAGCTGTGGTTCTTTGGGTTTCTCAAGCTGCCTGACATCTACTTCTACTATTGCCAAAATCAGCTGGCTGCTTAAGGAGCGGTGTGAATCCGTTGCCCGGCATGCCATGCTACTTTGGCAGCCAGAAGAAATGTAGACAGGGTTTGAAGGCAATACAGAGTTTTAATTTACTTTCTGGCCTGAATGGATGTCTGAATGGATGTCTCAGCCCAAAAGGAATCTGACATAACTATGTAGTACAGTTCAAGACATTTTATCCTCATTGACAGCCATTCAAAAACCCACTCCTTCCACTGATTGGCTCAGAGATGGTCAAACCAGGATCTGAGCTTTCATTGGTTGGGGATTCCCTGTGATGGATTCTTGTGTTAGAGATGAATGAAGTCTCCTTCATGGCAAGAAAAATAAAGAACTGTTATTGTTATTTGTCCATTTGAGCTGGAACCATTCAGAGCACTGCCCAAATTTGGGCATAATTATATGGTTTTAGGCAATGTAAATAGTTTGTGATGGGCTTATGTGGATGTACAAAAGGAGCCAGTCACAGGGACAATGAAAATGCTTATGTAAATCTGAACAACTCAATGGAAAGCATACAGAACAATATACATCCTATTGAGGCTTAGTTCATATCTGACGTTTCTGAAATACCTGGATGTTACCCCTAGAGCCTGATTCTAGTTTATCTCAAAAGGATATGTTTCTTTTGCTTTGTCTCCATGAGAGGTCATCACCAGGACACTGGACCAGTTTCTCAGATGTATAAATCACAACAGTTTTACAAGCACATACACTATATGATTTTAAGTTATTTTGGGTGTGCTGGATGATATCTGTGGCTCCCCCCCCCCCAGCAGTACACCCCAATCCTAATTACACACACATATAAGCATTCCCCCTTGTCCATATTTTATCAATAGATTATATCCATGAATCCAAATAGAAAAGAAAATTCAGAGTGTGTTTTTGAGAGCAAAACTCTCTAGGAGAGGGGATTTGGGATGAGCCTATTGTCTGAGGACCATTTCCTTTCCATCTCTCTGAGCCATTTGGGCTTCGCGACTGATTGAATTAATCTTTTTTGGAATTTCTGGGATCCAGATGGTTTCAAAGCTAACCCACTGCACAAGATCGGGCCATGGAATCTTTGCATCTGCAAAAGTTATATTATTGTTATTGTTGTTGTTGTTATTATTATTATTTAATATAAATAATGTGTTTAATCTATTCTTTTTTTTTGGGGGGGGGGCAATTTTTTGACAACACTCCCACTTTTGGAAGTGCTACAATCACTTCTCCATGTGGCATGGCAAAATTATTCACTAAGACATGGGTACCCTTGGACTAATTGCAAGGAGACTTCACGTATATTTGACCTATCAAACAGCATCCAGCATATCTGCAGCTTCAAAACAGTTGATGGAATACTCTTATGTGGCCAAGTGGCCCTGCTTTCTGTACTTTCCTCGTGACTGAGGGTGCTGCACCAGATAACATTTTGTTCAAACGTGTTCTTCATTTTCTTAAGTCTCTGCAGGCTAAAGACCTCTCAGACCTTTCCAGCCTTGACAGACATTTCTGCTCACTCTAAGCCACAGGAGGTCCCGTCTTGGTCAATGCTCTCAAAGAAATGTACTATAATTGTTATTTGTGCTTGAACTCTTCTCTTTTTTATGATATCCCTCCCCAGCTGAACATAGCTATTTGATATGCACAATTACCAATTTGCCAAATAGAAGAACCCTGACAGAAAATGCTTGAACCACATCTGGTTGGCTGCAACCTGTATGCTAGGTCTTATTAAAATGTTGCTTGTTTGTACCTTTGTTTCAAGAATTCTCCATTTCACAAACTGTGAAGATTTGGTAAGAGTTGTGTAGGAGCAAAGTGAGATGAAGTTGTATATTTAGACCTGAGATTTAAATAAGAAACGAAGCAAGAACACAAACAAAGGAGAAAGAATGAATGTTTGATTTCCTTCCTCCTGTGTCTCTCCCACCTAGTGCTTACCGAACTTCTGTGGTATGATTGTGTAATCATTGTACTGTAAAGTCTAGTGCTAATGGTGCCGTTGTATGCAAAGAGCTGGTTTCTGCCCCCCTAGGGAAAATACAGTTAAACAGAAAAGTAATTATTGATCGATGGCTCCCCACCCGCTAAAAGTCTGTTATCGACCCATTTCCTATTGTGGGTCAGGTTCTCTGCTTTTAATCAGTTAATTTACAGATAAACTTCTCCGCAAGGGGAATATGGTTGCCTCTTCTGTTTATTTTTTTCCTAAACGTGTTGTCTAAATTGTCAGAAATGTCTTCATAGAAACCTTGCAAGGGAAGATATCTAGCTGTGCTATAGCTGGGAGAAAGAATTCTTCATTAGTCTTACATACAGCTTACTTGAATGGCTGCTTCAAGTGATAATGATTTTCCTGCATGGAAACCACTTGCCCATAAGAATAGTAGTAGCAAGTGAACTGGTTAATGGTGAATAGTTTTATTAATATTAACTATGCATTTTAATATTTCTATATTTAATTCTATTTTAATGTTTATATGTGTTAAGTTTTAATTCATACATTGTTACGGTTTTTAATGTTCACTGCTTTGAGTCTTCTTTGGCAGAGAAAAAGGGTATAAATATAAATAGCCATTACAATGACAACAACAATAATTGTCATATATGCTGTTCACACACATATGCATTTCATCCCATATAGACAATGAAAATACATATTTATGCAATACTAATATCTTTAATGGAATTGCTCGTTTCATGGATATCATGCTGCCTGGGTTGTAATCCCTCAAAGTAACATTTTCAGGATAACTAGACTTGAGATATGGAAGAGATGTGGAGAGAAGATTCAGTCAGTAGCAGATGCATGGCTATTATGTCAAAGTTCAACCTTCAGAAAAGGTTAGAATCATAGAAGTGGTAGAGACCACAAATGCCATCCAGTCCAACCCCCTGCCATGCAGGATTATACAATGAAAGTACTCCCGGCAGATGGGCATCAAGCCTCTATTTAAAACCCCCCAAAGAAGGTTATTGCACCGCACTCTAAGGCAAGCAATTAGGAAGAACTTCTTTTACTGTCAAGAAGTTCTTCCTAATGTTTACATGGATTTTTCCCCTGCAGTTTGAATTAATTGTTTTGTGCCCTAGCCTTTAAAGCAGCAGAAAGCAAGCTTGCTCCATTTTCAGTATGACATCTCTTTAAATATTTAAACAATGGCTATCATGTTACCTGTTAACCTTCCATTCTCCAGGCTAAACATACTCAGCTTCCTAAGCTGCTCTTCATAGGACATGGTTTCCAACCCTTTGACTATTTTGGTCACTTCCTTTGGACACCTTCCAGCTTGTTGATACCCTTGATGAATTGTGGTGCCTAGAACAGGACACAGTCTTCCAGAAAGGTATAATTACTTCTGATGATCTAGAAACTATACCACTGTTGATGCCGCTTAGAATTGGCTTTTTAAAAAGGTTATATTGTAGCTGCCTTGTGTTGAGTCAGATTAGTCTCTTTAGACTTTATTTATGTATTATTATTATTATTATTATTATTATTATTATTTATTTGTGATATTTGTATACCGCCCTTCTCAATCTCAAAGGGGACTCAGGGTAGTACACAGTATTGGCAACAATTCAATGCCCTTGATAAAAACAGTATAAAACGTTAAAATTGATCCTCCCCTAATAAAACATTAAACATTATTAAACACATTACATAAAATAACATCACATATCACCCAGAGACATAGCCGTTGTCTGTAAACAGTCCTGGGTCATTGCACTTTCAACTTTCACTTTAAATATTCCTATGATGGGCTGAACACTTGGTTCCACAGCCAGGTTTTTAGCTGTATCCTAAAGGTCAAGAGGGAGGAGGCTGACCTGATTTTACTCAGAAGGGTGTTCCATAGCCATGGGGCCACCACCAAGAAGGCCATGTCCCTCATCTCCACCTGTGAGGCCGGTGGAGCCAAGAGCACAGTTCCCATCTGCCCCATCTGGCATGAAGGATGACAAGGAAGTGGGCTGTAGTCCTGAACTCAAATGTTCCAAATGTTTTCCAGTCTCTTTGGAATGAAATTCCTTTCATGGATGATGCCACAAAATGGAACCTGGAACTTTTCATTCAAAGCTTGTTTTGTGCGATCAAGCAGTAGTTTCCCCCACTTTGCATTATATCAGTATATATATTATAGTCAGCTGGGGTTGCTGGGTTTTGGCATGCAGGACCCTTGCAAAAGTGGAATAAATGAAAATAACACCCAATTTTTAACCTGGGAAAACCCCTTTCAATGACTCCTTAGGTCTTCTGGTGTGATTCTGTGGTCAACCTCCATCAAAAATTGAGTGTAGAGTTGCACTGGAGGACCAAGAGATTCCCAGTGAGACCATATTAATCAAATCAGAAAAAAAGTTAACACTTCAAGTGGTTAGAACAGTGTTTTGTAAATAGTACTCTTTTTTCTGTCAGTGTAAAAAAATATTTGAGTCTGGCGTGTGTATGTGTGTGTGCGCTTTCTAAGTTTTTTGACAATTAATTTAGATCTTTCCCTGTGGAGCAGGTTTACTGTAAAAACTATTGAGGTCTTACTTTGAATTTGAAATGTAAATGTTTATCTTGGATCAGTGGTTTTATGTTTGCTCTAGTGTTGGTCTGAGATTATTGACTTACTTTCCATTTGCAGTTTTGTCTTTACACGTGCTAGTTTACCCAGGAAATTCACAGGGTTAGTAAAATATCACCTTGCTTTGTTTACACAATCAGTGTCTGAAATACATTGTGTGAGCTTCACAGCTACACAAGAATCTTCCTTGGACTCAAAAGTATAATTTTCTTTAAGAAATGAAAATAGATGTGTCTGGATGAGGACATGGTTAAAAAAAACTTTATGCAGAACAAGATCAGAACAGCCTAAGGGAGCTCTAAGCAACAAATGGAGAGCCAGTGCATTGCATTGGTGTGACCATTGCAGTACAACCCCTGGAAACCAGGGTTTGACTCTCCACTGGGGCATGAAACCTACTGGATGACATTGAGCAAGTCACAGTCTCTTAGCCTCAAAGGTAGGCAATGATAGACCTCTGAACATATCTTTCTAAGAAAACCTTGTGATAGGGTCGCCTTAGGGTTGCCATATGTCGGAAATGATGAAGGCACACTACAAGAACACAACAAAGCTATTAACCTATCTGTTCTTATTTGGGAGTAAATTCAAATGAAAGCCTTTGACAATCAACTGAATTCAATTGGAATTGTTTCTGTGTTAACTGTAGATATAGGACCAGAATATTCTGTGAGACCTTAAAAGGAAACAACTCATTGAAAAGAGATTGAAGGGAAGGAAAACTCCTCCTTTTGAGAAAGGACATTTTAAATCTTTTGCCACCACTATTTTCCAGTTCTAAATCTCCTCTTTTGAGCTTCTGTTTATCCTTCAGAAATCTTTTTGGAGGATTTGGATCTTATGAGGTTGTTACTGGTTGTTAAGAAACAAACCACTGAAATGGGAAAGTACAATAATTTAAGAGTTTTACCTGTTTCAGTTATTTTAATCTGAAGTTTTTCTATCTCAAATAGGAAGAAATTTACTCATTTTACAGTTTTTGAAAAATGAGTTGAAACAAAATTCTCCATTATTTTAATTGGTATAGAAAATTTGGTTTTTTAAAAGGACTGTGTTACATAATGTAGCTAAAATATAGTTCTCAGAAGGGAGAAATGACAGTCAGTACAGTCTTGTGGTTGGGAATATGCAGGGATTCAAACCCAACTTCTTCTTAACAACAGTAATTTTTTTTTATTACCCACCTCTTCTTGTGGATCGAGGTATGGAAAAACAACAAATACACACATATCATGTGAATCCAAAGTGCATATAAAGCACTATATTAAAATCCAACAAATACTTTAAAAACTAAAATTTAAAATTAATCTGGAGAAAAGTGAAGCATTCAAAACCATTGACTATGACAGATAACTCTGCCAAGTTTTTGCTTCTCCTTATTTTTAAATCCTTTAACTTGCTTTCATTCTGAAAATAAAGAAAAATTGTGAATTATTACCAAAAATAAACTCCAATGAAATTCTCTCTCCACAGAATGTCCTGATTATAGAACTTCCACATCTTGTCACATTTCATTCTTCAGTTCAGGTGTACCATATTGCTGCATGCTACACTTAGACACAATATGTCTAAGTGTGCTGTTACAGTCTAGGACTTCAATTACTTTTGATCATGGTTGCAGATGTATAAATCAAAGACAGAAAAAGACCTGAAGTTTGCACTCCAGAGTTTTTCATGCCTCGGCACTAAAAAATGGCACATACAGAATCCCTTTAGTCACACATCCTGAGTTAACACATCCTGAGATTGTTCATTACCAGTAGCTGCAGTCATATGCCCAAGCACAAGGTAGCATTGTGGCTTATCTTTGGCAATGGGTTGGATTCCCTGCAGTAGTATCGCTGGAAAACATGTTACAATTATGCTCTACTACAGTAATTCTACTTAAAACTTGCCAGGTATTGGTGCTGAACTGTTTGTTCATTTAATCAGACTTGAGTCCATTCAAATGAATGGGAATTAGGTAGCCGAATCCTGTGTTTCCGAAAAAGTTTCAGCCTGGTGATTGCTGGGCTATATTGTTTATCTACCTTTGTGACTGCATCTCCTAACACAAACTTGCACAGTCTCTTCGATCCTCTGGAGAGACCCTCCTTTCGCCCTTCCTCTATCACAGGCTCGACTTGTGGGAATGAGGGAGAGAGCCTTTTCATCTATAGTTGTTTTCATCTATAGTTGCCCTCATGATACACTTTCCCCTGTCCTTAACAACGGTCAAACCCCATTGCTCCTCTGTCTTGGCTCCCCTTCATAATTACTTTTGTTTATTATTTATTTATTTATTATTATTTGCATTTGTTAACCGCCACTCTCAGCCCGAAGGCGACTCGTGGCGGTGTACAGAACATAGAACATAGAGACAACAATTACAATGAATTCAAAGCCATAACACACATGTTACTAACACATAACTAATTACTAAAACTAAAAATCCGCTTCGTCTTGTTTGGGTCATAATCAGTCTCGTAGTCATAATCATTCCGGTGGTCATTCCAGGCATAGCACTTAATCGAAGGCCTTTTCGAAGAGCCAGGTTTTCAGGCCCTTACGGAAGGCCATGAGGGAAGGTGCCTGTCTAATTTCAGCAGGGAGGGAGTTCCACAGCCGGGGGGCCACCACCGAGAAGGGCCGCTCTCTAGTCCCCACCAAGCGTGCCTGTGAGGCAGGCGGGACCACGAGAAGGGCCTCCCTGGATGATCTCAAGGTCCTCGTGGGCTCGTAGGCCAAGATGCGGTACTCAAGGTATTTTGGGCCGGAACCGTTTAGGGCTTTGTAGGTTAGCACCAGCACCTTGAATTGGGCCCGGTAGCTGATCGGCAGCCAGTGGAGCTGGGACAGCAAGGGCGTTGTGCGCTCCCTGCGTCCCGCTCCGGTTAACAACATGGCTGCCGCGCGCTGGACTAGCTGGAGCTTCCGGGCCGTCTTCAAGGGCAGCCCCACGTAGAGAGCGTTGCAGTCGTCCAGGCGGGATGTGACCAAAGCGTGTACCACCGTGGCCAAGTCAGACTTCCCAAGATACGGGCGCAGCTGGCGCACGAGCCGAAGCTGTGCAAATGCTCCCCTGGTCACCGCTGAAACCTGGGGATCCAGGCTCAGCGATGAGTCCAGGGTCACACCCAAGCTGCGAACCTGCGCCTTCAAGGGGAGTGCGACCCCGTCCAGCACAGGCTGTAACCCTATACCCTGTTCTATTCCTATTTCAACCAGGGTTTTATCATTTTAACATTTTATCTCGTGCATCTGGCCCACACTTTGTGTTTGATTTTTATTATGTTATTTTACACTGATTATTTTATTTTGTTACTTTATGTATTCTGTTGTGATGTAAATTTTCTGTAGTTTGTGTCTAATTATGCTGTATTGTTTTTGGGCTCGGCCTCATGTTAGCCACCCTGAGTCCCCTTTGGGGAGATGGAGGTGGGTTATAAATAAAGAAGAAGAAGATGATGATGATGATTATATTATTTTCAAAATGGATCTGAGAATTCTACTAACCTCAAACCTTTCCTGTAGGCTTTTCATCTTAATCTGTAGAGTTGGTGAATTATAGTAGGAAATCCATGTTTCTCTGTCAAGCTGGCCATCATGCTTGATACAGTACATCCAATCTGCACCATTCTCGAAAATGGCTATCCAACTTCTGCTGCAAGTTCTCTCATTAAGTTCTCTCTGGTAATTGATTTCATGACTGAGCTCTCACATACTATTAAAAAGTCTATCCTACTATATATACTCAATGTATAAGCTGAAGGCAGGTTTTGGGATCAAAATTATGGATTGTGATATGATTTGTAGATAAATTGAGGGTCATTCTGTGGAGAGAGGAAAGGGGGCACTGCTAGCGTTTTCCTACCCAAATACTCAAGAAGTCCTGAAGTGGTGCTGCAGTGGAGAGAATAAAAAAGATTTTTTTCAGGGTGGGCTAAGTTTCTGCTTTTGCCAGTCTTCTCAGAGAAAGAGCTGTTTCATTTTTTGACAAGAGTCATGGTATAGTACTTACATTGACCCATGGGCAGCAACGAATAAGAGTTTTATGTGTGACAGTGCAGCAGGTGTTTGGAGATTGCTATCATGTCCTACCTGCACCTTCTTAGGGAAAATTTATAGAGTCTTTCCATGCATTTTTGTGGGATTTGTTTTGGACAGCACTAGTAATTTTCATTGAGAGCCTCCTGGCTGTCCTAGTGTTGTGGTTTGATAGTGATTCCCAACCTTTGGTCCTACAGGTGTTGTGGGCTTCAGCTCCCACAATGCCTAACAACTGGTAAAATGTCTGGAATTTCTGGAAATTGAAGTCCAAAACACCTAGAAGACCAAAGGTTGGGAACCACTGGGTTTGAGCATTGAACTAACACTCTAGAGTCTAGGAACCCCTGGAAACCTACTGGTAAGCCACATTCTCTCGGCCTCAGAGGAAGGCACTAGCAAACCTTCTCTTAATAGATCTTGCTAAAAATCCTGTGATAGCTTTGTCTTGGGGTTGTCAGAAGTGACATGAAAGTCACTTCTGACATTGCTTCTGTGGAATCCTAATTTGAAGCAACCTTCTTAACTACATCATCCTAAAATAGATGCAGTGCCCTAGACTTGTTTTACATGTGTTGTAGAACTGAAAAAGTCAGAGTTAACAAAAGGAAAAAATACTGAGTGTAGAATCATAGAATCAGAATCAAAGAGTTGGAAGAGACCTCATGGGCCATGAAGTCCAACCCCCTGCCAAAGAAGCAGGAATATTGCATTCAAATCACCCCTGACGGCCATCCAGCCTCTGTTTAAAAGCTTCCAAAGAAGGAGCCTCCACCACACTCCGAGGCAGAGAGTTCCACTGCTGAACGGCTCTCACAGTCAGGAAGTTCTTCCTCGTGTTCAGATGGAATCTCCTCTCTTGTAGTTTGAAGCCATTGTTCCGTGTCCTAGTCTCCAAGGAAGCAGAAAACAAGCTTGCTCCCTCCTCCCTGTGGCTTCCTCTCACATATTTATACATGGCTATCATATCTCCTCTCAGCCTTCTCTTCTTCAGGCTAAACATGCCCAGCTCCTTAAGCTGCTCCTCATAGGGCTTGTTCTCCAGACCCTTGTAAGTAATAGAAAGAAAAGGTGTCTCTAATGTGGACATTTTGGCGTATTTTGATTTTGGAATTCTGGCTAAGGAAAGCCCACCCTGTAGTTCAGTTGTCATAATGTCCATTGCCTAGATATGATATATGAGTTTTAAAATCAGTAAAATGTTTCAGCAGCAAGAATAAGAATTTGCTTTTGAAAAAGAACTACCATTCTTGCCAATTAATATTGCTTAACATTAGGATTATTTTTGTTTTGCTTTCCATTTGTGATTATCTATCAAAAAGTATTTCTGCATGAGAAACACTGAGAGAGATGGTGTACATCAAGCTACAGCTGACCTTTTCAACTAAACAAGCTTGCATGTTCCCAACATGAAGGGGCAGCAGAGGAGTTTGTGGCTTGAGGCAGAAGATGCTGAAGAAAGCCACAGATAAATGTTGCTTGCAAATACATGGCATTGTGCTGTGGATCAGGGAGGGAAAACAAACCTTTTCTTGCTTTGTCAATATTTGTGAGATGCCAGTGCAAGACCCTTTGTTGGTACCCTTTTTCATCCACAGAGAGAAGAAAGATTTTTTGTGTGTGTTTCATTACTGAATATAAATAATCCCTGACCTATTTTGTTCCCGCTGAGCCATGGCCAAAGCACTTTTAAATGGGGAATAATAGGAATGCAATAATCTGAGGATCCAAACTTTATGAAATGTGTTAATACATGGATCGAAGTTAACCTATTTTTGAGATTTTGTACCTCCTTGAATGTTGAGGTGTAGTTCTTAACTGTTTAAGGCTATATGGATTTAAATTCATATTTTGAGAGAAAGTATGTTTTGAAAACCACAATTCAAGGTGAAAATGGAACAAAATGGAATTATTGTAAAAGCAGTAGAAATATTTATTTATTTATTGTATTTATACCCTACCTTTCTTAACCCCGAAGGGGACTCAAGGTGGCTTATATATAGGCAACTATTCAATGCCTTAAAACAACATACAATTGAAATAAACATTTAAATAAAATAAAAATAATAAAAATTAAAGATTTTAAAACATTACAATCACTATTAAGATCACACCATTCACAATCGTTATCCGAGACCATTCCAGAATTCATTGCACAAATATGCAGATCTCTTACTTCACAGCCACAACTTTTTGGTAGTCTCTCATTTGATTATTACAAGTTTTATTTGCCCCAATTCAGGTAACCTATATACTGACGACTTAGAATGGATTGGGGATGGAATGTTTCAGCGATGGCCAAATGCTGGATGAAGATGATCTGAGACAAAGTGGGGGAAAGCCACCTATAAGCAGCCTTGCCTCACATTAATGAAAGTGAGGAATAGTCCAAATTCTGGTCCAGAATTTTCTAGTGGTTTACTTGACTAGTTGATGAGGAATATTTTTGTTCAATTAGGGCATATAATAAAAAGGGAAGACAAAATATAACATGCTGCTCCTGTATTTGATAAGATAACTTAGAATCATAGAATCATAGAGTTGGAAGAGATACTGTGGGCCATCCAGTCCAGCCCTCCACTCCAAGAAGCAGGAAAATCGCATTCAAGGCATCCCTGACAGATCGTCATCCAGCCTCTGTTTAATCTGTTTAAAAGCCTCCGAAGAAGGAGCCTCCACCACACTGCTGAAGAGCTCTCACAGTCATTTGGCTATTACTGAGACATTCCATCCTCAATCCATTCTATGGATGGCCAAGGGATTGAAAAAAGAATGCATTTATGAATATGCAATCACACTCCTTACCTCCAACATGACCGCACTATCTGCTCTTGAAGGATAGAGTTGTGAATGGTGTAGAGGGAGAGGAAGAATGGAAGGAGTACATTACATAACATTTGTTCAGAGATTGTTAGTGTGTGTGTTTGGCGGGGGGGGGGGGGAGATCACCTTCTTTTACACCTACTAATAGACTTCCTCTGTCAGAGGAAACACCCAATTGAAATCTGACCAATGGGATGGGAAAAAAATCAAAACATTAAGATGCCCAAAAATCTAAACTCAAGAATTTCACCAATCCATGCCTGGGGGAAGGAATCACATCAGAAATTTTCTAAGTCCTTCAGAAAATTCTGTTGTATGCTTACTAACAATAGAATTTTCTATTGTAAGTAAGCTCCTGGTGGGCTTACTGGGCCCCTAGTGATGCAGCGGGATAAACCGCTGAGCTGCTGAACTTGCTGACCGAAAGGTTGGCAGTTCGAATCTGTGGAAGAGGGTGAGCTCCCGCTGTTAGGCCAAACTTCTGCCAACCTAGCAGTTCAAAAACATGCAAATGTGAGTAGATCAATAGGTACTACTTCTGTGGGAAGGTAACAGTGCTTTATGCAGTCATGCTGGCCATATTTCTATGGACAACGCTGGCTCTGGCTTAGCAATGGAGAAGGCCACCATCCCCCAGAGTCAGATATGACTAGAATTAATTATGCTTACTTGGGACCTCATCCCAATTGAGGTGGGAACAGGGGTCAGTTTTGCATGGCATTTTATGGGGTTCTGTCTTGAAAGAGGATGGAGAATTTTCTCACCCCTATCACACAGGATCGCCTCACCCATCACACAGGCTGGCATTGTCACAGTTTTGAAACACTCCTTTCAATGGGATCTTCCCCTCTTCCCTTTGAATCTTTCCTCTTGAGTAAACCAGAGGATGTTTAACACCCTTTTCCATTATCTTTCCTTTTTGAAACACTCTACTTATAACACTTTTAATGTTCTGTCATTAGTTTAAATAGTTTGGGCCCTTCCTATTCAGACTTAGCTGACTCTTCATGTTATCATCCTGTATCTGTTTCAAGCAGCTCAGGGACAAGGGATGGCACTTACCTTCCCTCATTGATCTTGCCTTAGCAGGGACCACCAGACACGAAAATGACTGTAGTAGCTGCTTGGTGTTTGTAGTGAAGATAACCAGAGTGATGGGGCTATAGGCGAAGGGAGAGAGTGATTCCTTCTTTGTCCCTCCCCTTCTCTTGCGTCACTTCATTGCTCCAGCTATTATCTCTATAGGCTCTGAGCAACCATCACCACCATTTTTTTTGTCAGATCAACAAGGAAAAGGTAAGGGTGGCAATCATTGAAACATAGAATCACAGCGTTGGAAGATACTACAGTGTCCATTAAGTTCAGTTTTGGCATTGCTGGGTTGTGCAGAAGACATCATCTTGCTGCAGGGTCAGCTCGGATACAGGGGTCTTACTTTATTGGAAAGCTTTCTCACATTTCCTTTAGCATCTGAAATTATTTTAAACCTTGTCTTAAGGTGATACCTTATACGGTGCATGTTCCTTTGTTAGTAAACTAAATGATGATTGGAGAGCTATTTTTTAAAACAGGGCTGATACCTTAGTTATCAAAGTGTACAGTCTATTGATCATAAGGTATATCCCTTTTTGTTGCAACACAGTCTTGTGGTTCAGCAGGACTTTCTCTGAAGTAAATGCTTAGAGAGGTGAAATCCCACACTTTCAAAGTGAATAAGAGTAGGGGGTTATGTGATGAGACATATTGCTGTAAGAATACATGGAAATTAGACTGGAACATCATGCTGATGATAAATACGTGTTGTCATGTCTCTGATTTTACAATATTCCCCCGATATAGTTTGTTCCTTTGGTTTTTAAGAAAAATCTGTTGAAAGTAATGTTTTATCACAGTAATGCTAGAAGTAATATGCTTCAGAATTATGTAAATTTAACATTAACACTTTTGCCATTCCAGTAATTTTACTTCCTTGTATATGCATGCAGGCTAAGCTCTAACTCGCACAGTTTTCACAGTCAAAATAGACTTTCACTTCTTTGTAAGAAAACTGAGTTATGCCCATTGTGAGAACTCTATTTATAACATCCCTATTTTATGAAGCCTAAAGTGTTTATCATTTGCAATGGCTCTTCTGTCAGGTATACAAGAGGGAAAACACTAGCTAACACACATTTTGGTGCCTCGAATAATGTATCTGTTTCTGGGTATATTTTACCCGCTGATTCCAAAAAATGACACCAGTTTTCTCCAATCACAGTGGTTCCCACCTGTGGTCCGTGGACCACCAGTGGTCCACAAGAATAAAAATATGGTCTGTGGCCTTACCATATACATCATTGCTTTGAAATCACATGGCAACGAAAGCGACTGGTCTTGTGAAACCCTCTTATAGTGCTGAGGCAACTGAGATGTTGGGAGGGGAGAGGCCGACTACCCACAAAATATTAGTACTACTACATCAGCTCTAGATAATTAAATATGGTTTTCTGTGGGTGAGTAGATGGCGATGACTGAATGGCACATGTTCTGAATCAGAAACTAGAGCTGATGTGGTCTATCCAATGCAGTTTTCTGAATCAGTACCCCCAAATAACCAAACTAAATCTAAAGTTGACAAAAAACTGATTTGTAACCCTTTTGGTGCTAATGTTGGAGAATGGTCCCTGGTCAAAATGGTCCCTAGTCAAGTGGTCCCTGGCCAAAGAAAGGTTGGGAACCACTGCCCTATCAGCTCTAGTTTTTGAGATGCAGAACATGTCCCATATACCAGTCTTCATCTGCTTGCCCAGAGAAAATCATGGTAACAATTTCTGAGAAGTTAGAGCTGATGTGGTCTAAAAGGTAAAGGTAGTCCCCTGACATTAAGTCCAGTCATGTCTGACTCTGGGGTGTGGTGCTCATCTCCATTTCTAAGCCGAAGAGCCAGCGTTGTCCGTAGACACCTCCAAGGTAATGTGGCCGGCATGACTGCATGGAGCGCCGTTACCTTCCCGCTGGAGCGGTACCTATTGATCTACTCACATTTGCATGTTTTCGAACTGCTAGGTTGGCAGAAGCTAGGGCTGACAGTGGAAGCTCACGCCGCTCCCCGAAATCGAACCTGCGACCTTTCGATCAACAAGCTCAGCAGCTCAGTGCTTTAACCTACTGAGCCACTGATGTGGTCTATCCAATGCAATTTTCTGAATCAGATAACCCCTGGAACATATTCCAAGCATATTCCAAGCATATGCAGATATTTATATAATCTCATCTCAACCTGAAATGTAGTGAAGAGGGAAAATGAAGTATCATCTACAAATAAGAGCTCTCCTCCCACCATGAATTTTCCTTCAGTCTCCAAATTTCTAATGCTGCAATCGAACAATTAGAAAAAAAATAGGAGCCCAAGAAAAGGATATGGTAAAAAACCAAAACCAAACCCCAACACAAAATGAACTTATCAAAACATTGTACATGTCTTGGGAAAGTCTTTCCGTATATGAATACTTTGGATAGTGCAGGATTCACTTTGGGTGGATCTATACTTATGTGTGGAAACCCATTTTCAGCTTTGACTCATGCACTGACATTATATAGGTATTCAATGCTTCATAAGCGAAAAGCAGTTTGAGCACTCTTGGCTTTTGAAATTAACATGTTCAAAGGAATTTCAATCATGGTGAATTAGACTTTATTAAAAGATCAAAGTAGGATGACATGAACAATGCGCATTTACTTCCTAGTTGCCGTTATTTGGTTTACACAACTGTTTTGAAAGTGGAAAATACTACTATTTCAAATTGATTTTCATTTTTTGAAGCTTCATAACCCACTTTCTAATTACAGTGCATTAATTATTTTTGCCATTATTTATGGAAGTGTTTCCCCATAGAAATCACTTTTATAGTGAGCAATACCCCAAACCTTCTGCCCCACCTCATTTTTGTCGCACTTTTCATTGATAATTGTTTTGCTGTACTTCTGTCTTAACCACTTAATATCTTTCATAGAGATGCCTCAGAATGGATACAGAAGAGAGAAATTGTTAAAGGAGTCAGTGGTTTGTGGCAATCTAGAGGCTTTTTCAGCTAGGGGCTCTCCCCCCTTTTTTTTCTCAGCTGAAGTTCTTAAAAGCAGTTTTCTCCATGCATAAAAATGATAATATTATTGCCGAGACAAATCCAAGAAAATTAGTGATCTGCTCACTTTCTTTCTGAAATGGTGCCGACAAAAATTAACAATCCCTTGTCTTGTTTTCATAGACTGTATCTCTACAAAGGAGAGCCTGCTCATGTTTTATTAATGTTAATGTAAACACATCCAAAGGACCATATGAACATCCACACTGCTTTTCAGCCAGGGCTGGGCAGAATCTTTGTGATCAGAGGCCATTCATCTTCCCAGTACCCATGAGAACACATGCTATGCCATTGTCAATATGGTGAACAAGGGTGATGGTGATGGTCACCAGTCAGGTTCTGACAGGCAGGACTAGCTGTCACCCAGAGGACCTAAGTGTTCAGGGTGGATTGTACAGGAGAAGGCAATCCTGTAGATTACCTGCCTCCAACTCCCAATCCCTCCAGGTGTTCCAGAAGGTTATACCTGTCTTACAAGTAGATTCACACTTTCAGGAAGTTCTTTGAGATGGCTTTTACATGACAGTGCTGTTTAGGAGACAGAAGTTAGGAATTTAAACAGGCAAAAATTGTGATGGGCAGTGTGTGCATCCATTGCTGGACTGGTGGGAAAGTGTCCTAGGATGCTCAAAAAAGCACTATGTGATAAAGTGGTAAGTAATACAAGTGACTTTGCTTACATTAGCAAGGGCGCCAAGCAATGGCCCCAAGCTCTCTGAAGCTCAGAGGCTGCTGCTACAGCAATGAACAGTGGACAAGAAATGAGTGACTGTCCAGTGGGGTTTGACCCCACTGCCCAGTAAGGACTCTACTAACACCACTGACATGGTTTGGGTGTGGAGTTGTATGAACACCAAGGCAGAATCTCACTGGACTTCCAGCACAGCACACCCATAATTGGAGTGGAAGCATTCTAGGAAGCTCTCCTCCAAACATGGCAGCCTGCCTGTGTTGTGCTTGTTCCAATGGAGCCAGCAAGGATCCACACTGCTTTGGTAATGCTTCCTTCATGTGATGCAGGAAACAGTGCCGTGACAAAGCAGTGTGTGGGCTGACAGAATCATTCCTCATCCCTTTAGTTCCACCACAGAGGTTGGTGGAACAGCATGGGGGAAGTCCCCCATGTGATGAAGACCTTAGTGATGGGTGGAGAAAAGGAGGGAGCAACCCCACCCCCACACTCAAAGTCACATGGAAGCCTTTGTTTACATCGACAAGGCTACCATTATGTTGACAAACAGTGACACAGTTAAGTGCCACCCCATTTTCCCTATGCCACCAAGTACAGGGAAAGCAGAATGGCAGCCCTGGCCCATGTGAACACCATGACCAGTTCCTATTTAGAATTGACACCAATGTTCACAAACATCTCAAAGCCAAGACTGCTCTGGAGCTTCTCCAGAGCTTTGGAGCATCCCCTGATTTTGCCCAATATGGATCATAACTGTCTTAAGTAGCTGTGCCACACATTGGGGATGAGATAATATGGTTTGTGCATCTTGTAAACCACCATGGAGCTGCCTGCTTTGGGTTAAAGTACTCATATAGATATGCTCTATGGCTAGTCACATTTGAAAACATTTTCCAAGTGACCTTTTTCCCCCCCCAATACACTTTAAACACAGTTATTTGAAATGTTATGGGGTCTTTCTCTCTCCCTCCCTTTGTCTAAATATTTTTTTCTCTTGTGTGTGTGTGGAATGTGTCTTTGTGATATATCCATTTCCATGCTACTTAAATTGGGTGTGAGAGAAATAAAATCTTCCACCTGGTGGCAGCACAAAATGCCACAAGAACAAAAACTAGTGTGGACAGTATATTAATAGTTTGTGACACAGACTGTGAAGCTTCTGCATTGTTAGTAAGATTCAGTAACCCTGTACAGAAAAATGTCAGAATTTCTATTAAAAAACATTATATAACAGTAACAAACAGGACAGAGATCAGCTAAAAACATTTTGAAAAACCCACGTTTCTTCCAGCTGCCAAAAAAGTTGCATGCCATGGGCTTATGAATCTCAAGAGACCATAAGAAAATACAACTAAGGAGGTGCATCCCATGAAGTAATGTGCAGTATTGATGACAAACATCTGCCCTTGGATACTTATCGTGTATATTAATCCACAGCTTCCCTGCCTCTTCCACTTAGGTTGCAAAGCAGCCAGCCAGCCAGTCCATGATTAATTATTTATTTGACAGAAACAAAATCTGATCGACACTTATATGTTTGGGTTAATTGTGAGTACTATGTGCAGCAAATATTTATATTGGAAATCAAGCCTGGTGGATTACTGCTGCCTTCCTAGTTGGTATTGAAATTGTATGTTGTAAAACATTCTGGTACCATAAATAGATACTAACAAAGTATGGTCAAGTAATTTAGAAATGAAAGTCCAAATTGACAGTAAACCTAAAAAATTACATGAATATAAACTAAAACAAAGAAGTACATACAGTGGGCCCTTTGTATCTGCTGGGGTTTGGTTCCAGAATCTCCTATGGATATCAAATTTCGTGGAAGCTCAAGACCCATTATACACAATGGTATAATAAAATGGTGTCTCTTATGTAAAATGTCAAAATAAAAGTTTGCCTTTTGGAATTTTGGGGAGTAATATTTTCAAGTTAGTGGATGGCTGAATCTGTGGATATGGAAGCCTGACTGTATATGCTATGGATGTGAAATTATGCTGCAAAAATACTTGTTCTTGATAAGTACTGTCTCAGCACAACCTGTTGTGAGTTTGGGCCCAACAAGATTTCTTGATGTCAGTTTGAGAACAGACGGAGGTCCTTATTTCACTGTTGAGATTTGTGTAATTTGGATGAAATGTTTCTGCTCAAAATTAGAATCTTTCCTTTTGTAAAGTAAAGCATGCCCACAGAGCAAACACAGAAGGTCTGACTGATTGATCCAGAAAATGCAGACAACTCATCAAATGTTTCTAATTTTAAGAAGTTGCTGCAATGAGGCTGTCACAGTTTAGCTCTGCAATTTGTACATAAATTGTTCTGGCAAATGGAAGGAGATGACCAGAAAAATTCTGACTGCCCTGCAGGTGAAGAAAAAATGTTTGGTGGTTTCTTGTATTTGCAAGCAAGAACACGATAAGCAAGGATTTTAAATCATTGATACATGATAGCAAAAAATGCAAAAACAGTGGGCCATTGGCATCTGCTGGGGTTTGGTTCCAGGACTCCGGTAGATACTAACATCTGCGAATGCTCAAGTCCCATTATATACAGTGGTGCCCCTTATGTAAAATTGCAAAATTAAGGATTGCTTTTTGGAATTTAAAACAAAAATTTCAATCCATAGATGTCATGAACCAGAAGCATTAAAGGAGCCAAACACAAGTAAAAGGTCCAAACAAGGTTTATTAAAGTAACAAAAATAGCTTAGAAACACTTAACTCAGTGTATCTAGCAAGAAAACAAAGTCTGTAGCAAACTGCTATGCAAAAAATGCAACTTGGAGAATAATCCGGATTATACAGGAATATAATCTGGGATAACAAAAACTTTAAGCAAACTGCTTCAAAATCACAGAGTTCAATAAACACAATGTAGTTAAGGTGGGAGCTAGCAAAAACATAGTCAGGAAACAGTCCAAAGTCGAGGCACGTCCAAAAGCAGAAGTTAAGTCCAAAATGCAATGTCGTCGTCCCAAAAACAATCCGAAGTCAGCAAGGAAGTAGAAGTCAGCACTTACAGGATTCCAGTCAGAAGAAGCACGAAAGCACAGCGAACTGCAGTCCCAGGACCCAAGGCAAGAGTAGTGGCAGCAACAAAGTCCCAAGCCCAATACAACATTTTGCCTACTGCAAAGTTCCAATAGTTTGATACCTTACTTTTATCCTATAACTCCTCATCAGAGGTGGAGCTGGACTCCACCCTGTCTTCATCGCTCTCAGGTGCCTTTGCTTCCACAGCTGCTCGCCACCGCCCGTCCCTCCAACTTTTCCAGCGTCTATCAAGACTTAGATCACCCCATGTATTTCCAGGTTGCCAGTCTCCCGAAAACCCTTCAAACTCCTCACTTGATGTGGGTTGGGTACATATGTCCCTGATCTCATGTACATGGGTCCAATCTAACTCATCCTCCTCCCCGTCTTCACTCCCAGTCCCATCACTCCCCGTGAACCCCATGAAGTCTTCCTCCTCAGTTGGAGCATTCAGTATTTCACGGATCCGCTTCCTTTCTCTCTCGTCATCTGACTCTTGATCCCGAGTAACCCGCTTCAAACCTCTACATTCCTCTCCCTCCTCCTCTATTTCAGAGTCAGTGAACACTTCGAATGACTCAGTATCTGTAGGTGTCATGAATATTTCCCTAATTTGCTTTCCTTGCTGGTCTTGATCCAACACCTGAGCAGCCCTCTTTGCCCTGCTACTACTCGTTGTAGCTTGCTCAGCACACTCTACTACATCAATAGATGTTTGAATCAGTGCATGTGGAATCCAGTACTGATTCCTAGTAAACCTAAATGACAAAAAGTTCATTTCCTAAGTTCACTGTAATGGGGCAAAAGTGGTAGCTTGGATTATTCTGTGCCTTTTCTCCTGAGATAGATCTTCTGGTTTTTTATGTCTTCTATAAGAATCTCCCATAATGTGTTCTATCATCTTGCTTAAACAGGGCTTTCACTTGTTTTCCTGGTCTGCCTTTTGGATATACTAGGGTTTGATTCTTTTCTTTTTGTTGCCTTAATGAACAAAGCAAACTCATTTTGTTACATTTAGCTTTCCAGAAACAATAATTTGATAAGACCACTCCAGAACTTATTGAATGTATCTATAGTAGTGCTTAATTAAAGCATAGAAACTTAAAGGAGATTGCAAGTTAGGTCTTAACACAATAAACGAGTTGTGCCATTTCACCATCTGTTTCCATCATGATGTTAATTGCTTCCTTGTATTTGTTTTAATTAGAAAGGAACCTAGATTAAAGAGGAATGCAGAGGATAAAGTAAAGGAGAAATAAAAAGACTGTGAGTAGTAGGAGAATGGGTTTCCCGAATGGGTACAGTCAAAGACCGCTACAGTAATTGACTCACTGATTTTAGTGAACCTGTTTCAGTGAATCTTTGGGGAAACATTTTTTTGCCCATAACTCTGCTCCATTGCTGTATTGATGTGCAACATTTTGGGATGAGATTAAATGACCACTCCCAGTTTACTACTACAATTTGCAGGTAATGAATTGATAGTGACCTTGTTCCAATTTGAGAGTTGCAATTCAAGCTGACGTGGTTTCAAAAAGTATGGGATTTTCTTTTCTTTTAAAAAAACTACATTGCCTACCTACCTATATGCTCAACAATAATTGAAAGGGTTTCTCTTTATCTCTGAACAATGCTAACCTCAACACTTGATCATATATTCACCAATTTTGTATGTTACTTAATGGCACCCAAATGAATAGGGTAATAGGATTTGTTTTCATATGTTTTTATTGAGCATTTTCAGATTTTTTTTCACACAAAAAGAATAGAAAACAAAAAAAGAGGATGAGGGCAGTGGAGTTCTTGTTAGTATATTAGATCTAAACAAATGTCTACTATGTTGCTGAGGAAGGGGGTGGGGGGGAGAGAATCCTTGTATTTGTTATATTTATTACATCTATATCTTCATCTCAATTACTATTATACACACTGTCTAAAGTAGCAGTTATTAAAGTGTGTTCCATAGAGCCCCAAGTATACTGAGGGGCTCTGTGGTTCTCCCTCCTCTTCCTCCCCCTCCAAGCTTTCCCTCCTCTTTCCTGCTTCTCACCCTCCCCTTTGTTTCCTTCCCCCAAAAGCCTTTTTTCCTTGCTTCCCTTGCCCCCAAAGCCTTTTTTCCTCACCTTCTTCACCACCCAGATCTTTTCCCCCTCTCCTTGCTTGTCTCCAAAACCCCATTTTCCTTCTATCACTCAGGGGGTGCCTTGATTGTGCTTTTCCTGCGTGGCAGAATGGAGTTGAACTGGATGCTCCCTGGAGCTGCTCTTACTACTACTACTACTACTACTACTACTACTACTTTTATTACAAAGGCTAGGTGGCCATCTATTGGGGCGCTTTGATGTGCTTTTCCTGCATGGCAGAAAGGGGTTGGACTGAATGGCTTCTTGGGTTTCTCCTATCATCATCATCATCATCATCATCATCATCATCATCACCACTACTACTACTATTACAAAAGCTGAGTGGCCATCTGCTGGCAATGCTTTGGTTGTGTGTTTCCTGCATGGCAGAAGGAGTGGATTGGATGGCCCCTGGGGTCTTCCACTGAAATACTGTTAAGTAACTTGAATCTCAGAATCCTTTATGATTTAGACAATATTGCTAAATATAGCCAAATCATCCCACCATTTTGTTTGTTAGGAATATATATATATATATATATATATATATATATATATATGAAAAGCGATGGACTCTTCCACTGGCAAGTGGTTGGATGAGATTGCGTTTGGCATTCTTTCCAACTTTCCAGTTCTAGAATTCTGTAAAATTCAAATGATGGCATTCTCAATAATAAGAATAAGAATAAGAATAATCTTTATTTATACTCCATCTCCCCAAGGGGACTCGGGTGGCTTACATGAGGCCACACCCATCAATACAGTAAACACAATATAACACAAAAACACAACAGAAAATCCGAAAATAAAATAACATAAGATACAAAACCAATGTTTATAAACAGCACAACAATATAAAATCAAACATTAAAACACAAATGATCACAGGGCCAAATTCAAAGACAACATTTTAAAACACTGGGAGATAGGACAATGTAAAATATCAGGGAAGGGATCCAGGGATGAGGTAGGATTTAATTGCACAAACCATAAAATAAAGTGCTTCTGAGGGCATTTGTACAGAGTTTGGTCAGGGAATATCATACATTCAATCATTGAAGGCACATTGGAATAGACAAGTTTTCAGGCTCCTCCTAAAGATTTCCAGGGTGGGGGTTTACCTAATACCTTTGGGGAGCGAATTCCATAGCCGAGTGGCCACCACAGAGAAGGCCCGCTGTTGTTAAATCCCAGATTCCTTGTAACACTCATGTAGCTATCCTGTCTTAACCAAATTCACAGATTACTTGTTGTTAAGATAATATACTTACTTTTTGTTTGAATGAAAATGAATTTGAGGAAAAATAATTTAGGAGCCCTCCAGCTCCAGGAGATACATGCGGTGAAGTTAGTTAAAATGCATATTGTTGGAAAAACATAACTGTCACAAAGAAGAGAGTACTTTCAAAACAGTCTTTCAGAGTTTCTCACTTAAGCTACAGTTCCATACACATTTTATTTAGCTATGTCTCACTGAACTCATTGGGGCTTCCTTCTGATTAGATAAGTATATAATTTCATTATTAATTTAAATGGAATTTTGCTCTGCAGAGGCAGTGATGCAGATTCATAGGTACATACATTCCCCTCCCTGCTTTCACAGGCAAAAACCTTTACTACACAAGGTAGGCATACTGGCACTGAAGCAGGATTGTCACCTTTGGTGATGGTCCCTATCACACAATGGCACATGCATCCCATTGCTAGTCTTCCTCCTCCGGTGATTTATCCATCCCTGGCCATTGATAGGCAAAATCTGTCACTACCTCACAATTCTGCAATTTTGATGTCACTGACCTTGTGCAATACACAACCCATTATGCTTGTGTACCTTCATCTTTCCCTCCTCACTATTCCAGAGCTGTTTTTTTTTCTTTCAAAGTACTTTTGGGATTTTTCAAACTAACCACAGATTTAACTGCATAGTTGATTAATAATAATAATAATAATCATCATCATCTATGGAGCAGTGGAAGTGCTGAAATGCAGGGTTACAAGGATATGCATATCACAGATCAGCGCTGTTGCGCAAATGAAGATTGTTGGGGGGGGGGGGTGGGCTTGCTCTCAATCCCGCCTTCCTCACAGATGCGTTTGGCAGAGGCCTTCTCAGTAGTGGCCCCTCAGCTATGGAACTCCCTCCCCAGGGATATAAGATTAGCTCCCTCCCATCTAACATTCTGCAAGATGGTGAAGACCTGGCTATTCGGGCAAGCTTTTATTACTGGAGCATCATTAGACAAAATGGAGAATGGAATATGGAATGACTGACAATGTAATTGGACTACAATTTCAGTAAGGAGACACTGAGGACTTTGTTTTTACAGATATTATTGTCCTTTTATATTACATTTTTAATGTTGAATTGTTTTTATAATTGGTTTTAACTGTACCCTGATATTGTTATGGTATAGAAATCACTGCCGACTGTAAACCGCCTTGAGTCGCCTCTGGCTGAGAAAGGCGGTATACAAATTATGTAAATAAATAAATAAATAAATAAATAAATAAATACGTGTGCCAATGAGGGTGTCCATGCTGGTGTATATCCACTATCACATCTCAAGTGGCTACTACCAAATAGCAGCTTTGTGTGAAAAAGTCCTTATATTTATTAAGATATGCATCCATCCACAGACTGAAAAAGAAACTATGACTTGCTTCCTCATCCTCAGTTGCATCTCCCTTCTTGGTTAATAGAGCAGCCTTTTGCCTGAAGCATATCGTCCATTGAAAGTAACATGTCTCTATGCACAAGTAAAAAAAAAAGAGGCTACTCTACCCTCATGTGTGTTTACATTGAATCCTGGGAAGCCCAGGGAAAACAACTTCTAGCTTTAGCACAGAGGAGCCTGAGATGCAGCTAATTTCAGACACACTCATTTACCATAGCAAGCTGACTGTGTCATTTCTTAGTGCCCAGGCCTCCAAATAAGAAATTTTGTGGTGTCATTTTCAGTCTCTGTATAAAGACAAGCATTTCATCCCCCAATAAGGGAACTTATATATAATAAATGATGCCTGGCAAACCTAGTTTCCCATCAAAAGAAAGATTTAAATGTCTTTTGAGGTGTGCTTAAACATGTGAGAAATATAGTGGGCACTCTAAGAAGTATGAAATTCAGTGAATAGCTACGTTTTCACCTGTACATTAGTTTGGCAGGCATGGATAAGACATTTTGTGCAAGAATTTGCACCTTGCTATCCTTGCTAATGTATGTTGATATTAGGTAGCCTATTCCCCATGAGATGATCAGTGTGTGACTGAAAGCGAGGAAGAAAATAGGAAATCCATTTTAGATCTTTCAAGAAGTAGTTATATTACAGCAGTAGGGGCCTCTTCACAGTGGTGTACACCTAAAACCATAAATGCGTGACTGTGACAGTTATGGTACTGAAGCCCATTCTTTGATGAAAACTGGGTTTGACTTCAGATTCTTGCCGAGAACAAATTCACTGGCAAGTCGCACTCGTTGTTGTTACCATGAAACAAGTGAAATTCCTCACACAGTCTAAACCAGACATAAAGGCACCCCTAAAGACTGGTGATCATACATCCTTTAAACATTTACTGCATGTGATAATATTATTTATTGTATTTTTTTGCTAAGATGACCAGGTTTTCTGGGCTAAACCCTTTTTGCTGACAGGTTGCATTTTCCATGTCTAAACAGTAATAAGAGCAACACAGCTGTTTTTGTAGTTAATCCATAGCTTCTTCTGCACCACCCCATTTTGTGAATGCATATTCTTCATCTTTAAGCTGTTCCAGGAATTGCCGTTTCTTTCCTGTTGGCACCTCTAGATAAAAGCTTTCTCTGATGACTGATAACAGTGTTAGCTTAAAGACCAATGTCAGAAATTCTTAGACAATAAAACTCATACATTTTTTAAAAGTTAAATATCCTCTATAGTATCTACCCTCTGTCATTGCAAAGAACTTTGGACAAGGAATATAAACACTTTTAATTGGATTTATCCAAATTACCTTTCCTCTCCATTTTTCTCCTGCTCTTTTCCCCCACCCTCTTTTTAAAAACCCTCCCGAGAATGGTGTCTGATTTCCCAAGCAAGTGTAAAAGTAATTACAGTTAAACATGGCTTTTAGAAAAGGGGAGCAGCTAATTTTATTTTTCTGGGGCATTGATATTGTGGTTCTATGTTGATTGCCACACATCATGAAGGCAGGAGCATGAAGTGGGAATATTGAAGGCACTGAGAGAAGAGAAGTCAAAACACGTAACGATAAGAGCATAAAAGTGCATTTCCCCTCTCATTTTAAAAGAGTTATTGTTTAGAGCACTCCTAAATAACTTGTCATGAGAACACGAAGAAGAGAGCCATGCTCAATCAGACTCATAGAATCACAGAATCATAGAATCAAAGAGTTGGAAGAGACCTCATGGGCCATCCAGTCCAACCCCCTGCCAAGAAGCAGGAATATTGCATTCAAATCACCCTTGACAAATGGCCATCCAGCCTCTGCTTAAAAGCTTCCAAAGAAGGAGCCTCCACCACACTCTGGGGCAGAGAGTTCCACTGCTGAACAGCTCTCACAGTCAGGAAGTTCTTCCTAATGTTCAGATAGAATCTCCTCTCTTGTAGTTTGAAGCCATTGTTCCGCGTCCTAGTCTCCAAGGAAGCAGAAAACAAGCTTGCTCCCTCCTCCCTGTGGCTCAAGCTCTCTCTGTTAGTCCAGCGTTCTGTTCCCACACTGACCAACCATGTTGCCTATGGGATGCCCACAAGCACGATGGGAATGCAACACCACCCCCAGTCACATTCCCCAACAAATTGTATTCGAAATACCATCCCAGTGCTGATTTTCTTTTCACTTAGTGGGGTAGCAGTGGGAGAGAGTGGGTAGATGCCATCCAAGTTCCTGTATTCATACACTGTAGATGTCTAGCCTTAGTCATAGTTGCCAAAAACTTTATCATAGTTGCCAATATTGGTAGAGGTTACAGGGACAAAATAATTTATAGGCCTGGTTATGGCATACAGGCAGAGCCACGTTGCTACCCCTTTTTCTCATGTTCCATTGCAATCTGCTTGTTCACACCAAGTAATGTGGAAATTGCAAGCTGTGCATGCACTTTGATAAGGAATGGTTGCTTACCTATAACCGTGCTTCTTCAAGTGGTCATCTGTGAAATTCGCACATATGGCACATGAACTACCATATGTGCAATTTCACAGTGACCATGATGAAGACCCATAACCATGTTTCTTCGAGTGGTCACCTGTGAAATTTGCACATACGGTAGTTTGTACACTATATGTGTGATTTCAGAGAGACCACAATGAAGAAACATTTTCTCATAGCACAATGTTTTACTTGACTTGAAGCTTGCCATCCCTTTTGCAGGTGAAGTGCATACTTAACTTTCTAGGTATGTTGAGATACAATCGGTTCTCCGTATCGATGTTTATCCATGGATTAAATCACCCCTACCTTGATTTTTTTTTAAAAGATACACTCCCTCCCCACCTATCCCAACCTTATTTTGCCATTTTAGATAAGGAACATCATTTTACTACTCGACTGTGTATAATGGGACTTAAGCACCCATGGATTTTGATGTCCACAGGGGGTCCTGGAACCAAATCCCAGTAGCTCATTGTATATTATTGTAATGAACTTCTAGGGAGTGACTGAAGCTCTGTTATATAGTATGATAACAATGACATTTAAAGGAGTGCCGGGGATGGTGTGGATGTAGCCCAGACATGTGATGAACTATTTTCCCTGGCTCTGCATCTGTTCCTTAAAAGTGTAGAATTATATGCAGAAAAGAGAGAATGAGAGAGAAAAATGAGAGAGAAAAGCTGTACATGCTTCATTCTTGTGTTTAAACTGCACAAATAGACCAAGGAATAGAAAACGTGAACTATGTAATGAACAAGTCAAATACGTATACATATATGTACAAATCACTATTCAATAATCCAAATACAGATTTAAAAATCTCAAATAATTGTAAGATGATAGCTGGTACAATAACTCCAATGTGAAAGAAAGTCCTGCATTGTAAAAAGTAGGACCAATAAGTTGTTTTTCTTAAAGAATGAAACATGGAAGGAAACGGGTTAGACCTCTCCTTCCTTCCTCATTCCCCATTTCTCCCTGAAGCTACTATTTGTATTTTTAAAACCACATTAAAGCTTAAGGTGCCTTTACTATCATTGTCTGAGTTGGATCTGAGTTGAACAGATGTTCAGAGGCTCAAAAGATGTATTTTGTAATACAGGGTTAGTCAAAATGAATAGGCCAATAAGAAAATTAATTGTATTCTTATTGGCCTATTCATTTTGACTAACCCTGTATTGTAAAAGCTGATGTAAAGCTGACCTTTAGGAAAGAGAAAATTCACAGTGCCAAGTATTTGGTTAGATACAGATTGTATATAATGTATAAATAAATATGGGAATAAGTGGATAAAATATATATTCTGCCTCCGAACCATGATGTCTACCCCATGTAAGCTGTCCTGAGTTCTTGGGTGAAACTATGTGTTTAAAAATTAAGTAATAATAACTAAATAAATGCTCACATAAAGCCTTGTACACTGGTTCTAGCATTCTTTAAGAAATGTGCTGATAGAACAGTCTTTAATTTTTTTTGGCAACCAGATCATTTCCAATAATGTTTGTTACGTCAATAATAATCAATATAACATAACACTTCTAACCCCAGTTTTCCAATAATCCTACTCCCTTGGTTTTGGTAGCTTTTATACAAAAAGGTAACTGGGAACCTGTGATGGCACAACCGAGCCTTTGGGAAAACTATATGGTCTGACTTTACTTGGGAGCTATCTGATATCTTCTGTTAAGCTTAATACCCTTAGCAGACAGAGGCACTTTAGGCAAGGTGAAAAGATAACGAAATGAGTTTACTGAAACAAAATAAATAAAGGATTAACTCCACCCAGGACTATCATGAGGTAACTTAAAACAATACATTACAAAAGGAGGTTTTGCTGGTTGCAGTCATCTTTCTGGAATCTTTGAAAGTCTCTTGCCCTCTGGTGCAAAGCAATGGTTATAAACTGCTGCAATCTTTTTCTCTGTTAAGCTTAGGCTGGCCAAAAGCTTCTGTTGTCCTTTTGACTGATGGTATAAAAATATTGCTAAATGCAGGTGCTAAGAATGCCTGTTTTTGGATTGCTTGGCCTAGGATTACCAGACAATGCCCCAAGCCTCTAGTGACTGTAGAAAAGGGAGGAGTCCAGCAAGAGAGCTTTATACAGGGAATGGAATAGACCAACTAAGCCTGGCCTCTGGGGGGTGTTATGTTCCACCCAAAAATTAATACAAAGGAAGGTGTCTACACTATTGGGAAAATCTATGAACAAGGGGACCTGAAGCAAAGGAGAGGAAAAGGCAGTGCCAAGACTTCACAGAACCATTTATTCATCATAAAGATAAATGAGCACAGCTCCCTGAATTTGGTTTCTGCTCAACATACATAGTTGTTCTTCCCCCTCTATCCCCCAATATGCAGCTACATTTTTACTTGTATTAAAAATACAAGCAAAGCATTTGAAAACACAATTTCAAACAGTTGTTTCCAGAATCAGTAAAGTGGATTGCACTTTAAAGTAATATTCTTAAGACTGAAGGTTAAATAAGGGAAAGAAAAACTGTTGCAGCAGAAAGATAAGATTAGTGGCATTCTGCCTCCTGTGTTAATCTCTACTTCTTCTTTGCATTTTAATGTTTAAAACTGTACCATATTATGTTGTTTCAACTCAGCACACTCCTTTGAATTGATAGATACAATCCATATTCATGAATTCTGCATCCATGGATTCAATCACCCACAGTTTGACAATGGAGCCCCCTGTAGTGCAATGGGTTAAACCCTTGTGCTGGCAGAACTGAAGACCGACAGCTCAGAGGTTCGAATCCATGGAGAGTGCAGATGAGCTCCCTCTGTCAGTTCCAGCTCCCCATGCAGTGACACGAGAGAAGCCTCCCACAAGGATGATAAAACTTCAAAACATCCAGGCATCACCTGGGCAACGTTTTTGCAGATGGCCAATTCTCTCACACCAGAATCGACTTGCACATTCTCAAGTTGCACCTAGACTTCAGTATCTTCATATTTTGGTATCCATGAGGCATCTTGGAACTAAACACCAATAGATACCAAGGGCCCACTGTTTTTAGAACCCTGCTCCACCTGAGAGGTGCAGGTCAGTGTAGTATCCTCATCCAGGCAGGTAGAACTCAAATTCTTCAGTCACCCAAAATTGTCTTGACTTAGAACATGGTGTGATGCCACAAACTCTGGTTAACGGAATTATAAACTATGTTATTTTTTACCTTTCTCACTACCATATAGGAACACAATGCTTCCACGAATCACTAGATCTTCCCTCAATACCACCTGACTGCTGATGTTTGGCTTGTCTGCCAACTTAACTTATTCCCTATCCTTGGGCCAAGGTGTCTGATAGGAATTTGGCTAAGAGATTTGCTCCTTTTTGAGAGCGAGGGGGGGGGGGGGGGGAGAGACAGAGACATACACAGGGAGAGAGCATTTTAGGGAGAATGTGAGCAGAGTTAGATGAAGAAATTTTGTTGTCCGAGGCAAAGGATGGCATGCAGCTAATCCACACTCTATGCTTAGATGCTAACTGGACTGGCAGTTCAACATTAGCAATGTCCTCAATTGTCCCTGGGATCATTAGGGTTTTTTATGGGAGGGCATCTTAAACTTTTTCCACTCAAGACATTTTTGTGTGAACCCTTTCCACCCGAGAAAATTTTACATGACCCTGGTATACAGATATATAATATAGGTAAAAAATTAAACATTAACTTATAATAAATCATCATTTGCAAGGTTGCTAAACAGGCTGATTTTCCTTTTTATGAAATACATCTGAAGCATTGTCTGTAAACACTGCATGCTGCTGCTAATGTATTCATATAAATAGGTGGTGTTCAGAAACCTTAGTTGCCAATTTTTGTGACCCCAGCATTGAGTTAAGGGGACCCCATATAGGATTGAGACCTACAGTTTAAGGACCTCATCCCATATGTGGGGAAAGCTGGCAGAATCATCTTCTTAGCATAGCATTCTGTGGCTTTCCGTTTTCAAAGGAACCACACCTTAAAATCCAACCATTTCCATGCCACCTAAAATATCCAGTTTTATCAATTTCTATACACAGGGAGAGCAGTGGAGTCAATTCCTCGACTTTACAATCCTCCTGTTTCTATACACTTTAAAGACGGAATACCATGGGCAACCCATAGAATGACTCTTACAGTGTTTGATGGGCTCTTTGGGACTCTGTCTTTAAAGTGTACAGAAATGGACAAAACACTATGTCTGATGAGCTCATAAGAAGTATTGGTTTAGGGGACCATGTGGCATGCTTAGCTCTTCTCTCCAACTGAAGGGAATTCAGAATTCACAAGAAACAGCCAAGAAATGCAACTGCTGTGTCACAGTATTTTGCTACCTCACTTTGCCAAATTGTACAGCAAGCCCTGAGCACCCCAAATTATAGCTATACCTACCACTTTAATCCTAATATAAACAACACATAAGTTTTGAGCTTATTCCATCTCACCTCATGTTTCTTGGCTTGTTATTTAAATATTTGCAAACTTGCTTCATTGCTTTGCTGCTAAGTCTCATAACGTTCCACCCACCTTCCTATAAGATTTGTACAAGTATGAAAAAGAACAAGGAATTATGTATGTGAGACAGGTGAATGAATCATTTTAATAAGCTTTTATTTTCTGCATCTTCCTTTGGGAACACAGAGAAAAATGTGGAGGGCTGCAAGGCATATTGAAATACAATACCTGATATTTAAATAGCTGTATCCTATTTCAAAATGTACATACTTCTGTGTGCAGATGCCATTTAGAGGTGATAACTATGCTCTTATTCCTGTGTAGATTTGAAAAATGAAACTGCCCAGATGTGCAGAAAAACAAATCAAGGTCTCAAGCTAATCCCTTGAATACCAAAATAACTCCTCCCCACATTTTCAACTCCTTTTTCTGGAGAGTGTCTTTGTAATCTGCCTTATGTTTCTGACTTATGTTCATCCAAAAGCAAACACATTCTCAAGATTAGCTTGGAAGAGGTTAGATTTTGCTTCCTTCTGAGGCTGAGAGAATGTGACTTATTGAAGGCTACCTAGTTGTTTTCTGTGGCTGAGCAGGAATTTGAACGCTGGCCTCCAGGGTCTTAGTCCAGTGCTCAACCACTATCCTGTGCTGGCTCTTCCACCAGAGCTCAATGAATGTGAAATGGATTTGCCAACATAGGAGGGTGAAACATATGAGCTGCTCTGTGCACAAAGAGACCACAAGAGCCATCCAACCCAACCTTGTGCTGCATAGGAACAAATTCCAACTGATGGTCATCCAGCCTCTATTTAAAAATCTCCAGAGAATGAGGACGGTTCCACATAGCCCTCTAACCCGGAAACAATTGGGTTTTTAATATGTGATAATGCTTGCGTTGAAGATGGCACATGCCCCCAGAAAGTGTGTGCTTTTCGGGGGGGGGGGGGGAGAGGGTGCTTTGGCACTCTTTCCCTCCCGCCATCAGATGGCAGAAAGGGCTGCAATGCATGGCAAAGTGCATTGCCCCACCGCACTTTCTACCATCATATGAAAGGGAAGGAAAGTGCAGGTAGCTTCATCAGAGCTACCCAAACTACACTTTCCTTCTTGTAGTGGAGGAGAATGTGCTCTTTGGAGCTTCCCCTGCACTTTGTGGGACCTGCCATGTGTCACGTGATGATACATGGCAAGCCCTGTCCTTGCCATGCAGCAAAATGGGGCAAAATGTCCTATGTGTGTTTCTTCATCTCTTTCCATGCACTCTTTCACCTCCAACAATTACAGCTGGTCTCTGGTAAGTGCTTCCTTCGCTTCCTTAAATCATGGTTGCTATTGTGTTTGCTCTGAATTGCAGCCCAAATGGCAGCTTCAGCTAAGATCAGCTTACACCAATGGTCCTGCCTAGCTCCTGATAGATCATCAAATGCCCTGAAATAGGTCTTCTCAAAAGAATTTGTGAGCAAGGATGGAACATAGAGGAGATAGAAAAGTTCACTCTTTGATAACAGCCAGTGTCTTTTGTCGGAAGCAGTCGTCACAGAAGAGCTCCTTTCATGAACATTCTCAGGAGAAAAGGACAGAGCAGATGGAAATGTCTGCTTAAGATGCTTATGATTCATAAGACTGCACTACATAGTAAAAGGCGAAAGATTTATACCCTACATAGCTCCAAATTATACTGTTTGAAATATACACTAAAAAAAGAAATGCATGCTTTGATTTGTCCACAACTGAACATGTCTAGCTGTGTTGTAGTTCTCATAGTATCTCTAATACTATCGCAGTATATGATTCTTGCTTGATAGAAACATAATTGACAGAAATTAGAGCGTTCTTCTACTGGGATTTCTCAGAAATGGTTATTTCTCCCCTTCCTTTGAATTTTAGACAATAAACATTTATCTTATGTAGAAAGAAAATGACTTACATTCACCCTTATTTTTGGACTTGTTTCAAAAGTATTATATGGATGTAAAATTAAATTTTACAACACCCACTATGATGATATTATTATCTTTACTTGCAGATGGAGATTCAACCTGCCTAAGACTACGCAATGAGTCAGTGTGGAAATAACTCCTTCTCGAGAACTCCCACAGGGTTATCTTAGCCATCAGAACAAATAGCCATTCTATACAGGGGAGAATACTGTCCCCTCTGGCAGGGCCAGCACTACCATCAGGGAGAGCAATGAGGCAGAAGAAGGTAGATACTGAGGGATGAGAAGATTTCCATGCCACAGCTTCTGGTCTGAGCCCTACCATTAACTTGTTGCTCAAAAAAAAAAATGTTGGAGAATGCAGTTCTGTTGCAAATATTGGAAAGTTCGATCTTTGTACTTTCTTGTCATGGTGCATTTCTTTTTGGTAAACATTGCTGTATGGCATTTCATTGCTGAAAACATGAATACAACTTTTAAATTCCTTATTCTAGTGGCAAGGATGATTTCTCTAAGGCCTTGCATCATTTCCACCTTTTCACATAGTTGCTCTGTGTGCTATTTTCTACAATCGTCTATTGTATAATAAGTTTCCTCCAGTGAAAAAGAAGTTATATAGGTGTTTTTTTCTTCACATAAAAGATGTATCAGAAAAGGATGGCTTCTCTTCAACTCCTTCAGGGTTAATTTAGCCACTAAAATTAGCTTCCTTTCTATAGAGGGGAGAATGCGGCACCCTCTATCCTATCCTATCCTATCCTATCCTATCCTATCCTATCCTATCTAATCCAGTCCAATCCAATCCAATCCAATCCAATCCAAACCAAACCAATAAGCCTTTATTGTCATATATATAGCAAACAAGTATAAAATACAGTATAAATTATAACAAAGGGAATTTGCTACAGATTCAGTTTACAGACTTCGTTCAGGAATCTTGCCACTCAAAGGCAATGGTTAAAATATTGGCAGTTTAAAAGTATACTTTCTCTTAAGTCGGTATGGTTTTTTCAAAGAATCTATAACTTGTAATAGTAAGCTAGATCTTAGTTCCTGGTAGAGTGGGCAGTGCAGAAGGATATGCGGGATAGAATCCAGCTGTGCTGTGCTACAGGGGCAAAGCCTTTAGTCTTCCTCTATGGAGTGCAGATGGCATAATATTAAGGCTAGCCAGTATGTAGGCTCACCTGTATGAGGGGTTGGTGAGTACTGTAATATAAAAGGCTGGGTTTCCCTGTATGAATGGAATTGCCATGTTCATAGGGGAACAGGATTTGTTGGCCAAGCTCAGCTGTTGATTATAATCCCTTTTTAACAGTCTCTTTTTAATGAGGGTAAAGATCTCAGTGAAAGTTAACATATTCAAGAAGTTGCTATCATAGCCCAATTCCCCAATCTTTGCTAGGACTGTTGTGCACCATTTTGAGTGATGTCGTTCGCTCAAGGTGAGTTGGGTCAGAGAGTTGCTGGAGCTTTGGTAGAGAATATATAACCAAAATTTAATGATTTTTAGCCAGATGGTTGCCTCTATAGATTATTGGCCAGATTCTAGACATAGAACTGCATACAGGACACAGTTTGGAATGCCAAATAATTTGTGGAGAATTTTTGAGTGGAAAGATCTGATGACACTGTTATTAGGGGTTAACCAAATGGGAGCTCCATAGAGTAGTTGTGCTATTGCCTTTGCTTGAAAAACTTGCAGAGCTGGGGGGATATATTGGTTGCCCCTCTATCAAATCTAGTCCTAATTAGGTATAGTGAAGTAGCTGCCCGAGAATCATCCAACTCATAATCAATGTAAAATAAATCTCAGCAGTTACGATATGTGAAATAACAGGATGGAAGCTATTGACAATATTAGGGTGCACCTACACTCTATAATTAATGTATATGGACACCAGTTTAACTCTCAGGACTTAAATTTCCTCTTAGTAGCCCTGGGAGAGTCACATTATATCTTTATTTTATTTATTTAGTTACTATATTTATATAACGCTCTTCTCGACCCCAAAGGGGACTCGATGCGGATTATAGCAGAGGCAAAAGTCAATGCCTTAAGCAATTCAACCATTAATAACATTTAGTTAAAAATCTAAACGAGGTTAAAACCAATTAAAACATAAACTACCCCTTTTTCTGGAAAAATTTAGTCATTTAACATATTTTTCAAGTTGCATGCCATCTTTTATTACTCTTAAGGATTCCCTCCATTGCTTCTTAAGTCATTAAAAGAAACAAATAACATAGCATAAAATCATAGAGTTGGAAGGGCTTATAGCCATTGAGTTCAATTCTTCACTCAATACAGGAAATCCAGCGAGAATATCCCCAGCAAGTAGCTTCCTGGTCTCTTTTCCTAGATGTCCAGAGAAAGAGAGACCACTGCCTCTCTAGGTAGTTGGTTCCATTGTTGAGTAACCCTTACTATCAAGATGTTCATTTGATGTTCACTCAAAATCTACTTTCCTGTAAATCAAAACCATTAGACCTTATCCAGTGCTTTAAGACAACAGAGGACAAATCTGCAACTTCTTCTCTGTGATAACTATGTAGACAATCTTGTCACTCATTTAAGTGTTGTCTTCACCAGTATGGACTTGTGAAATATCCTCAACCTTTCTTCACATGTTTTGTTCTTGAAATCTCTTTTGTTCTGAAGAACTTTTTATCATCTCTCTCAGAAACCACTCCAACATGTCCATGCTCCTAATATGAGTTACCCAGAGCTGCATTCAGTACTGCAGATGAAGGCAGACTAGTGCAGAATATAGTGGGAATATACTTCCCTTGTCTAGGATAAGACAATTATTGTAATAAGTAATTGCACTAATTGTAAGCACTAATAAGAATTAATTAATTTTTAAGCTTCCCAATCTCTGGATGAGTTCTATCCACTTTGTCAGCTTTAGTGATGGAAAGCAAATAGGCCATTTCTCATATTTGCCCAGAGTGTGTATCCACACTTATGGCTACTAGATTTCTTGAATTTTGCAGTGGTATCACTGAGGAGTTCCTTCCTTTTTAATTCTTCATCTCTCTTCCTCCATAATCCATTATAAAGCAATAATTGTCCTGCAGACTTGCAGCATGATAACACCGATACAACATAAGCCTACAATTTTGCTTGCAGAATATGTTACCTTCTCATGACAGCAGAATTTTCAGTCACTACTGATCTTTGAAAAGGTAATTGGAACTGATGTTCGAGAAAGAATTACCTGTATCATTTATTATGGTTTTTCTTAGCTTCTAATTGCCCTTGAGTATTTCAAAAATCCACCCGTAGGCCATAGAATTAACAGTAAAAAGGGATGTATCATGGAAGCTCTGTTTACAGACACAATAGTTAAATTTGACATCCTAGTAGTTTTAAATATTGGTTTCAGCCACTTACATTTCTCAGTCAATAATGAGATGGGGAATTGTATTTCTGTTACAATTGGCTCTTGTAGTATAATAATTCTAAATCTACGCGCATGTAAGCTAGTATTTCTTCTATATTTTGATCTTTGTTTCAACACTTTCTTACAATTGAATTTGCCACCTTTTTATTGAATTCTCTATAGTCAAACAACCTTGTCTCATTGTTCACCAGTCTTCTCCTTTTTAAAAGAGTGAGAATACATGTTACTTTCATCGCAGGTTTTTCGTGTACGTTTCTAAATACCTAGCAGTTGTAGCCAGTGTCATGAATCAGATATGTAGAAACTTTAGGAGATCACAAAAAGGGCATGCTAGGGGATGTTCATGACATTAAATGTTCTCTGTATATTCTATTGTGAATTACTGGGGGAAATATCCACAAAATGTTGAATTTAGTTCTTAGGAGACTCTACCAATGTAACTAATGATGATCAGAGATGACAGTTCATGAGATTCTGAGAGTCTTGTCCCCATGATGATACAATCACCTCAAGATTTAACAAACCTTTTCCTAGAATTTTAAAAAAACTTAGATTTTTCTGGGCTGGCTCAGGGATCTGGGAATTTTAATCCAAAAGTATTTTTTCTGCCAGCCTCCCCCCCACCCCCCAAATCTGGCTGTTGTGTTGGCTTGAATGACTTGGCTCTACTTCAAACACATCTTAGTCTTTCTAATACTAATATAAACATTTTGGAAATTTTCTGCATATTATTTGGGTTCTGGGCAGCATCTGAGCCAAAAATAAGATGTATCAGAGTAGTTTCCTTTCCCTTGCTTTATTTTATATGGATTTGATTCCTTTTTTATTCTGGCTGGTCTGGGAATTTGAATTCACAGGCCAGTCATTCAGAATGTCAATTGTCTTCCAGGGCACTGCACTGTGTATCCCTGGGCAGAACATACTTTAAAAGACCATCTGATTTTGTAAAAGGGATCTTGTCAGGATATAAATCTCTCCTTCTCATCATTGTGTTAAATTTGGCAGTATATGATAAACTGGGAATGGCGTTTGCTTGTGAAACTGTCCCATTGCCTTCATGATTGTAAATACTTGTGATACTGGCATAACCAATCAAAGCTGGGACAATTTCATGTTGTTGTTGTTGCTGCTGCTGCTGCTGCTGCTGTTGTTGTCGTCATTGTCATCATCATCATCATCATCATCATCATCATCATCAGATACACAACAAGATTAGTGCACAGCAAACAAGACCACTGTTCTGCTTTTTTTAATTTGATCACATGTTGGACACTTCCCAAGTGTCTAAGACTGTGTGATGTATTGGTGAATAATGCGTGCAGATCCAAGTAGGGTGGACCTGCGCGGCTGACAAATGGTAATTTTGTCAGCACTGATTGTTTTTAAGTGCAGGCCAAGGTCTTTAGGTACTGCACTCAGTGTGCTGATCACCACCTTTACTGTCTTGTGCCAGAGTCTTTGCAGTTTTATCTTTGAATCCTCATATCGTGTAAGCTTTTCCAGTTGCTTCTTGTGAATTCTGCTGTCACCTGGGATTGCAACATCGACCATCCATACTTTGTTTTTTTCCATGATGGTCAGAAGTATTATTATTATTACCCCATTTTATCTGTTGACTCAAAGCGGCTTAACATAAAAAACATCAGCATACAATTTAAAGTATACAAATATACAAATATTAAAACAGCATTAAATGTCAATTAGCATTAAATCTATCCAGATTAAATTTAAATATGTACAAAATAACAGCAGCTCCTGACATGATCTTAAAAGCCTTCTTCTTTTAAAGCCTGCCTGAACAAAAAGGTTTGTTGTTGCTGTTAAAAAATTACATATTGCAGTTGGGATGCCTTATCCCAAAAGGAGATTTGAACCTTGGTCAGATAGTCAAACATTCAGACCACTGTACCATGCTGGCTCACTCTATGTTCACATATAAACCTATATATTAATGTGAAGTATTTCATGTTGTCATGATGTGTTGTTAGGTCAACTTCAACATCTTCAACATTGGAAGAAACTACTTTGGAGGCTAATGGATCCTCCTCCTTTTGAAATCTTTAAACAAAGGTTGGATAACAATTTCATTGAGTACTTTGACAGTGTGTCCTGCAAGGCCTTGTAGTGCCTTATGTCTTATGGGTCTATGATCAATGGTAGTTTCATATCTTTGATATTTTCTGATGGCAATATTATGTTAATTGTATAGTATTTCATTCTGGAAAGACATAATCAGAACAAATGGTGTGGCATTCATGATGAGGGTAGTAAAGATAATGGGTTATATTGCAAAGTCTTAGTGAATAATATCAATAACACTACATGGAAGAAACTATAACTATGGGGAATATTTGGAAAGTAAGGATACAAGGCACGTAGCTCTCACAGGGAATTTTCATGGGGGAAGTTGGTATCACTGCCATGTAGCGGAAGTGAATGAGCAGTGTCAGTTGTCAGTAGCTCATTGACTGGCATTATGGTGAAGGTTAGAGATGAGCATCCTCATTCCTTTTCCCTCCAAGTGCGAGGTTCATGCTGTAATACACTATCTAAATGCTAAGGGCATGAACACTATGGCCATTAATTGTGAAATCATTTCAGTTTAAGGAGAGGATGTAATGTCAAGACAGCATGTGACAAAATGAGTAAGGAATATATATGAGACAATGAAGCAAGATATGATATATGATGGGAAGCGGGGCAGGGTGGGGCGGGAAAGAAGTAGCTGGTGGCACTATTGCTATTATCCAGATGGAAATGGTTGACCTACCTAGGAAATATTGGAAATCCTTTGGAAATGCTTTCTCAATTGATGTTAAATTTATGTTAAATAATAACATATAGTTTTATTCATAGTGTGATAATTATTGTACTTGTGTTTTGGTTCTGTTTTAAATGATAAATCTGTTGTGACTCAGCTGGAACCTCAGCTGGAACCATGGAGTGTCACTGATGAGGATGATGGAACTCAGGTTCACAGTCTGGTTCCCTGTTATAGACAGTGAAGAAGTGCAGTTTCCCACAGCAAGGAATGAGAGTGTTGATACTGAAAATAGCCAGGTGCGGGTGCAGTTTGACTCAGAGAAAGAGGACAGTTCTCAGCCTGATAATGATAATGAGCAAGTGGGAAAACAGGCTGACTCTAATGAACAGACTGACCTTGATGAAATGGGAACCTTAGATCGGGCTGACCGTTTGGAATTCAGAGTTCGAAGGAGTGTGAGAATAGCTAACAAGAAGGAGGACAGAGGCCAAAGAAATGTCTTTATATTTTGCAAAGGGTATTAAGCAGTGTGTTTGAGACCAAACCTTTGTCAAAGCAACTTTTTGTGTAACCAAGAAGCTTGCCTTTGCTGGTCTGGATTACCTTGCGGTCTTTGTGTTCATGTTTTCAGGACTTTGTCATATTCTCTTGGGTTTTTGTTTTGCTGGTGCCTTTTTGGATTAATCTTCAAGTGCTATTTTATATTGATCTTTTAGAACATTAGCTTTGCATTTAAGATCTTTTTACCTGTGTGCAGTTTGGTGTTTTTTTAGCAAGGTGAATCTACTCTGAGGTGTGACAAAATCTGTTTGAGTTTTGCTACTGTGTGTAGTATTATGCTGGATAGAGAATTCCAACTCATGGAGAGATTCCACAAGGAGTTTCTTTTTTAAAAATTGTATTAGGATTCCTACATATGATATGAGGTGAGGGGGAAGTAGCTGGTGGCACTGTTGCTATTATCCAGATGGAAACAGTTTTTCCTAAAACATAGTAACCTATAATTCTAGTTAGAAATAATTCGCATGGATTTTGCTTTGAAAATGTCTTGAATTCGAATGGTAAGGTGTGTTATACTTTTTGCACAAGTTGCCATTTGAATACAGATCTAGACACATTTTGAATGTATATTTTCTGATTGTATATTAGATTACAACAACCCAGTATATTAGATTGTTTGCGGCAAATAATTAATAAAATATTTTTTTAAAAGACAGCATGTGACAAAAATGGGTATGGAATATATTGTGAGACCATGAAGAAATTTCACAGAACCATCCAAAACAAATGTCAGATGCTGACATCGGGAGTCTTTCTTCTTCATGACAAGGCGCATCCACACACTGCTCATGCAAAACAAGAGTTGTTTATTTCATTTTGTGGGGATGTTTTAAGCCACCCCTCTTATAGCCCTGATCTCGAACCCAGTGACTATCATCTGTTCACTAAATTGAAGGAATATCTTGGTGGAAACCACTTTTCTGAAGATGATGAGGTGAAAATCTAAGTAACGAACTGGCTGAAAAAGGTGGAGGGAATTTTCGATGACACAGGTATCAAAACTTGTCTCACGGATGACAAAATGTATTGAATTGAATGGTGATTATGTGGTAAAATAATGTAATACCTATGCTACAATTCAAGTAAGTTTTATTAAAATATATTCATTTTTGTATTTTTTTTAAAATTTTGCAACCTTACTTTCTCGACAACCCTCATATAATTGTCCATGTTTATGCTCCAACTATAGAGGCCAAAGAAGAAGAAATGGAAAGATTCTGAGTTGAAATCCAGGAGGAAATTGATAACACAGCAGAAAAAGGCATATTGATAATAATGGGTGGCTGGAATTCAAAAGAAGGAAACAGACTAGAACCAAACTTGTTTGGAGAATTTGATTTAGGATTAAGAAATGAAGCAAGAGAGCAACTTACTGAATTTTGTGAAGCAAAATCTAATTGGCAGGAGTTGATGCTGGAAGGAGACTTTCTTGGGACAAATAGTTAAGTGGTGCTGCCACTGCTAGTGGTATTACCAGTAGTGGTAGTAATAAGTAAATAAGGTATTCTGAAGTTGTGCAAGATTCTTGTGTTTGAAATGCAGCAGCTTACTGTGGGGCTGACTACAATAAATCCCTTGGTAGATTTAAAAGCACTTGGCAAAAACAGGGATCATTATCTCCATAGGAAACTGCAACACACAGAGCAGAAAAGCTGATTCTGAAAGAAGCTGATGTTTCACATCTTATGAGTGTAGCTCTGATCAAGCTGAGCCAAGCTGCATCCGACAATGTTGACCAGTGGGGAGTAATTCATACAGGGCCATCACAGCATGTTAGGCTCTGTTTGCTATGGCTGCAGCTGAACTGAACTTCATACAATTCAGACAGAAGCCCACTTAGCTTGAGTCATGTTGCCTTCTGGGTGGCCAAGAAGCAAAAGAAGCCATATCCGAGTATAGGCAGCACTACAATGGACTCTTCTATGGTCTTGCATGGATGATTTCAATAGTCAGCAATAAAGCTTGTATGATAAGGTAGTAGACCTGAACAGATAAGTTAGGTTTTTGGATCACAACTCTACGAATCTCTGAGCTGGATTCTACAGGGTGGGCCAAAAGTCACAAAGGGGTTTCAGTACTTAATGACTTCTCATTGCACTAATCTGGTGTCAAACTATGTAGTGATGGACCTGGAGATGTAAGCTCAAATTTCCATCACTACATAGTCCAGTGGGTGACTTCACTGTGTTTATCTGTAACCTACTTTGTGGGGTAGTTGTGAGGATAAAATGGGGGAAAGAGAATATACTAACTGAAGCACTTTATGGAAAAAGCAGGACATGAATATAAACAAGAAAGTGATTGCACTTTCAAGCTTGGTTCATTGTTAATGAGACCCTATAAACTTAATCTCTGCAACATTAATTTGCTTGACTGGGCTGTTTGCTATCAATTTCAGATGATGACCTTGTGGCTGCAAATACAGCAAGGTTTAGATGACTCAAAAAAAGCACATAGCATTATTCTTGAGTTTATATTCTAATTCTGTCTTAAATCTATGCCAGTCTCCTGGTCAGCTTGATTTTAACCTCTCTTGAATTTGTTTTAAGGATTTACCTGATCTACACCTTTGGAATTGTACATGGAATAGACTCAATTTTAGTTGGACGTTGGCACAGTCTCGAACTTCTGATGTATTTCTTGAAAGTGAAAACATGTATTTAAAACGCTATGTGTATTTGAAGAGCTTTAAACACACTGTACATCCCTATATTGTATGCAAATTTAGTCATAGGCCCATTAAAATGTCTTTGTGAACAATGTGGACAGAAATATGCATAGAGTTCCCCTCCCTTAAAAATAATCCACAATAATAGATGAGGAACAGACTTGGAGGTAGAACTGGACTGAACAGATCTGCCCACTCCGGGTAAATTCATGACTGAGATGAAATTTTATGTGGAGGTTTCCTAAAGCTTGCACTTTTAGCCACTAGATGACACCAAAAAAGCTTGTTTCTGTCTCTATGAAAATATGGCAACAGAACACCAACATTTCTGCCCCAGCCCTTCCTCCAAGCTAGTGGAGAGTTTTTAGTAATAGGAGTAATTAACACACTTGGGGTCATTTCTGTGTCCCATAAAGGAACATAAAGAGCTGTCAGAACAGACTGAGACATGATTGCTCTGCAGGCTTATTTTCTCTGCCTTTTAAAATTACTTTTGCTTTGTGCTTGGGTTTTGATTTTTCAGTCCTCTTTGTGCTAAGAAAGCTAGAGAGCAAAAATGGTCTGTAAATTGCAGTCACGCTGAGCTCAGGGTAGGTAGGCTGGTTAAAGGTCACTCTCAGACTAAATATAGCTGTTTTAGGCATGGAGGTTAGGAGGATAAGGCAGAAAATTGTGTGTGATTATGGTAGTGTGTGACGACACCGTTTGTATAAGTACTGTTCTGTCTCTTCTTTGGCTGGCCAGATCCAAAGAGCTTGAGCTTTGAACTGAATCAATTTAATAGTCCCAGAAGACAAGAACCTTGCAGGATGATTATCATCATTATAAAATATTAACTTTTTTGAGCCGCCAGATGGTTTCCCAGCCTGATTGTCTTTGAAGTGTCTGCCTGTGTAGCCACAGCCTTGCATCTGGCATTGAATGGAGTGGCTTTCTCACTTTTCTCAGGATGCCATGTGCTGCTACTGGTGGCATTTGCCTTTGGGTTCCACATGGCATGAAAGGATGTGTGTGTATATGCTCTTGGCACTGTATTTTCTGCACCCCCAAAATATAGCTGAATTCTTTGTATTGAACCTGATCAAGAAAAACATTTTAGCCCCCCCCCCCCCCACACACACACACACTTTTGATTTAAGCAGGAGACAGGGGGAACAGACAGAAGAGAGGGGGAAACATGTAGGTTAGCTTAGTATTTGTTGCACATTGATTTTACCAAATTGGTCTTTTGGGTGTAGAATTTATGTTTAGACTGTGTTTCCCAACTGATAATGATGAATAAACATAGAGACAAACAACCTGTCTTGTAGCAGCTGCTTTGATATGCTAAAGCCAGTAGCCAGAACGTAATACATTTAGGCTATGATAAGACTGAATTAGTGGAGTTGTTTGGAAAACTTTCTTGGGAGTGATGTTAGAAAGGAGGATTTAAGAATTTCATAGACAGGTCTCCCCCCCCCCCCCCCTCTATGACATATAACATCAACCCAGCATACAATACATCCCTGCACAGAAGTAAGTCTCATGAAATTTACTCCTAGAAAAATGTATACAGGATTGCAAAAGTCTTTTCATCTTAAAGGATTATTATGATTATTATTATAATCATAATTATCTTTATTTCTACCCCCACTGATTTGGATTCTTGTTGCAGAAGAAGCAGGTGTCTTGGAGTTACAATTGAAGAGCTCAAGCTAAATGGAACTCATTACTTACATTGGATTAAATATGTGTAACAGGAGAGGAAAAGATGAATACTTTCTCCCCTGGCAAATTTAGCTTTTTTAGTACCAATTATGGATTTTGAATTTCATAGTATTATATCAAAACATTCTGTACTGGTTTCACAGTCACAGAGGTATGCTTCGTATTTCTTCAAGCCTAACTGTAGATAAACATTTTGTTGTAGAGACCTGGTTGTGAGATGAGTATATCTAGACTTATGTAGAGCATCTTTCATTGAACTTTTGTGCCATGTGTAAAGAACATCCTAGCTGCCAGGATGCAGGGCCTAGAGAAGCCTGAAAGCTTAATACAGATAGGATGTGGGCATGGTGAAGCCTCGGTGGCCATTTTAGTGTAGTTCAGAGCAGGGAATGGCTGGGAATGGCTGGGATTGGTGGAGAAAAAGGGGGCGGAGTTTAGGAGAAGCTGAGAGGGGAAAAGGAGCGTTTTAAGTTATAGAGGGAGTTGGAGTTTGGGGTTTGAAGAGAAAGGGTGTTTAGGAGTGGAGTGGTGTTAAGGGTTAGAAGAAAAGGCAAAGGCTTAGCCAGAAGTTTGCCAGCAGGGTACCTAAATCAAACTGACAGCTATTAGGAGAATAGCTGGGTAGTAGCAGGATAGAATCAGGCTAGAATTAACTGGGCTACTGAAGAATCTCTGGCAGAGACACAGTCCTGTTGGGATTCTTGTTTTGTTTTGGAGGGAGATAAGAAACTCTTTAGTAACAAAGATAGAACCATTCTTGTAACCATCACGCTTTTAAGACACAACTTTCTGTAACAGCCAAGATATAGATGCATTTGTACCCATTCTAAATAATAAACTTTGTTGATTATTGTTCATCAAAACCTGACTCAAGTGTGCCTCAAAATTTGAAGATTACAAAAGCAACTTTTGAAGAAACTAATGGTGGCAGCATACTTTCAAAGTAAATAAGCCTTTTAAAATTTGGTTAACCCTTGACAATTGGTGGCCGCTCTTAATATTGGTGGCAGCATTGATTAGTGATCTGAATAGATCTTTATAATTTGGTCTCCAGTGAGTGAGATCTGATTTAAGGATTAAGAGATCTGATTTATCCGATCATTATACCTTGCATAGGATTTCATTTTGTGTGTGTGTGTGTGTGTGTGTATGTGTGTATCTTTTTGGGCAGGACAGAAAGAAAGTAGATGGAATGATAGATCTCTAGGTGCTTGGTAGCAGATTGTCGAGGGATTCTGGCTTCCAATTAGACAGCAGTAGCATGTAAAAGTTGCAAGAAAAAAAAAGACCAGCTGTATTGTGGATTTTGGAATTTTTCCAGATTTCAGAATGCCACTATTAAAATCTCTTATAGATGTTACTTAGATCTAAACATGAAATTCATTCATTTTTCAAATGCATCTTATACACATAACCTGAAGATATTTTAATATTTTAAATAACTTTGTGAATGAAGCAGAGTTTGTGTACATTGAATCATCAGAAAGCAAAGGTGTCACTATCTTGGTCACTCATGTGGATAATTTTGGTTTTTGGAGAATTTGGGATCTTGGAATTTTGATAAGGGATGTATCATTGTGACCATCTCCCTCTTTTTCTCTGGACCAGTTTGTCATATGGCTAGACATTTATAGAGATATTAACCCTATGTTAATATGAGTGCCAGTAAGTAATTGTGTAGACTAGCTGGTGGTTAGATGATGTCACTCATATATTTTCATCTCTATACAGTTTGAATAAGTTCAGAGAGCTGTTCTGAAACAAAGGTGGGTTCTTCCCTCCAAGAACTGTAAAGCAAATTGATTGAATTCCTCAAGCTCTTTCTGCAACATGGGTAGTGGTGGCAGCACAGAAGTCTCCATTAGTTGTGTCCCAGCAATTGTTCACTGTGCTCTTCCCCAGGTTGTCTCATAGGAGTGAGAAGTTTGAATATAACAAGTGGGAGTGTTTCCTGCTATTGGTTTCCAAAGTAAAGAGATCTGAATTGTTTGTTTCAATTGCACATTCTGTGCTTTGTCTTCAAGAATATAAATCTAGGAAAGGAAGACATAAAACTGTAGGTCAAGGAATGGACATTTCTTGTAAATGTTATTTCCACTTGATCCTTTCCTGTAGATAGCTCATAATGACCCAATTGATGAGTCAAAGATTCTCCTACAGCTAAAGTGAATTAATATAAGATAAAATCATTAAATGCATAACGAGAACTACTTTAATATGCATGCAGTACTTGGCACATGGTGGTTATGTAACTATGTACATCATCACATTTATGAGGTCATTTGCTAGCCTCAGTGGTGAATTGGGAGGCAGTGGGGAAATCCCAGTGTCCTGTTCCCCACTTTTCCGGCAACTGACACTTCCCCATCATATGTGGGAAAGCATTGCCACATGGTTTCCCCCTGCAGTAGCTCCATTGTTGAAATGGAACACGGGGAGGCTCCCATGAAGAGGACACATGATCCCACAGAATTTTCATCCAGCAGCATATTTGAAATCAGTCGATTTTCTTCCTGTCAACTTTCTTCACTGTCCGTATTTTTCAACAATAGACAGAAACAGGACATACCATGGCATCAACAGAGCCTCACTTTCGTGTTCAATTATTATATGTTTACATTTGAATATCTTCTCTACTTCTTTCATAGCTGCCCTTGCAGTGTAAAATCCAGGGTCTATGTAAGGATGCAATTTTTATTCTCACGTGCAAGAGTAAGACATTTCAAAATTTTCCTCTTGTGGGCAAATTACAAGCATTTTTACTCATTTTAAATTGTTATTTTCTTTTGTATTTTGAGAAGATTTTTCAATAAACCTTTTCAAGGATTCTTTGCAAAATTGATTTTATTGACTGCAACAAAACTGATTTTTATTTTTTTTAAATACAGTGTTTTTCAGGAAAAGTGACACTGCCATGCAATGGCAAAAACATTCATAGAGATTGACAAGTATATGATTTTGCTTTGTCAAGAAACCTTTCTCATCAAGACAAGCAAATATGAAAGTTTTTCCATCATTACTTTAAACCTGGAAGATTTTATTTGACATGGTCTTTGTGTCGTGTACCCCAGTTCATTAGATGCCTGGACACTAAATGGGACATGATGAGGATCCCAGCGGTATTCTGTAAAACAACACATAATACAGCTAACAGATTTTCACATCCTTATTTCTCACTCATTCTTTCTTCGTAGAAAAGGAGAATGTTTCCTGACAGTGAAGACAAGTCATTATGTTATTGGGTAGGGATTTGCTCAGCTATTGCAGAATCCTATGAATGAAATTTCAAAAGAAGGAGCATTGAGTAAATGTTTTATGTAGATTTGTACTTGTTAATGAGTTTGTTATATACTGGGTCAGCTATAGTTACAGAATCTTAGAAATGAAATTTTGAGAGAAGGAGCTATGAGTAATTGTTTTATGTAGATCTGTACTTGTTAATGGGCTTGCTATATACTGTGCTGTACTGAAGGCTGCATGACTGGCAAGCCTCATTTTATCACATAACCATAAGGTTGGATGGGAACATGCGTATATCAGCTATCTCTCTGTCGATCAACCCACATAATCTGCAGAAAGCAAATCCATTGTAAGAACATGCCCAACTTTGAGAGCTCCAGGCATGTGTGATCCATTGTAAACCTAGCAACTTAGAAAAGGGCAAGACAAAATAACAGTTTGGTGAGTAGACTTGGGAAACCAACAGATTGAAAAGAGAAGAATGAGCGAGGAGGGTTATTTTTTTCTTTTTTTGGGTAAATGTTATAAAGAGGTAGCGGAAGCAATTGCACATATTTGATATATTTGTTGCAGTGTATGATGTGATATACATTAGATGAGAATTTTATGTTGCCTAGAGTGTCCATGTGCTGTATCTTAGATAATCATTTCCTGTTCTCAACTTCAAAAAGGTAGTGTATTTAGTGGGTTGTTCCCTTACATAAGGGAGTAAATCCCTTATGTAAATCCCTTATGTTGCATAGGGAGTAAATCTCCCTGATCTTCTTTGGAAGGCATTATGCTTTGGACTATTTGTGCTGGGTACGTAAAAAAATAAAATGCCTTAGGAAACTCATGTAAGTAAGCCAAATTGTTTAAAAGTACATTTGTTAGTCAATGAAGATCATTTCCCGATTCCAATATCAACATGCTTACTGACTTTTTTTATTACTAACTTTAGATGTAAAGATTTGCTAGGTGTGGCAATATAACCATTAAGCTTGATGCCCAGCTAGTAAGACTGAGGCCCACATTCCTTGGATTAATAGACATAGCCTAGTGTTAAGAAAGGCAAGAATCACTTTCCTTATTGTCTTTGCTGAGATTAGCAGGATCACTTTACATTTACTATCTCCCTTAATAAAGGGTTTGACAGAGAAAAGGTGGCATGAGAGAGTGAGGCGGGTCTCATTCATCCTTCAGGGGTGCCACACAAAAAAGGAGAAATAATTCTTGTTCTGCTCAGGCAGGCAAGAGGCAGACCCCAGATCCCATGGTGAGCTGGAATCTGTCTCTTGTCTGACTGACCACAATGCCTTCTCTATATTACTCAGCTGTGTACCCTACAACATGACAGCCAGTATGGTGTAGAGGTTTGAGCATTGGGATATGAACCCAGAGACCAGGCTTTGATTCCCCATTCACCCATGGAAATCAGTCACAAACTCTCAAATCCAGGATGCGCCACAGTTGGGCTATCTTAGGGTCATCATAAGTCACTACTGACTTGAAGGCACACGATAGCAATCCTATAGCACAAATACTCAGTGGGAAAAGACTGGGCTGTAGTTTATAGGGCTCAGAAAAAGTGGTAGTAGAACATCGTGTTCAGTATTTTGATTCGATATGTTTGTACCTTGTGGGTTGAGGTATGTGCATGGGAATTTTGGTTAATTTTCATTGGGGTTTTTTTGAGTTTTGCTGTCTCGTTGGACGCCCCTTACAGATTTATAGATATAGATAAGGCAACCTCATGTATAAGTAGAGAGCAGGTTTGGGGTGCAAAAAATATCATTTTGATATGGCTTGAGGGTAATTTGAAGGTCATTCCATGGAGAGGGGAGAGTGCAAAGGCAACCCCAGGGACCACCAGCTACTAGAAACTGCTGCCACCATTTCTCCACCTGGGCTTTCAAAAAGGCCAGAAGTGGCACTATGGCATAGAAAGTAGAGGACTTTGGTGTTTCTTTTAGGTTTTCCTGGCTGGAGTAAGCTGTTACTTTTTGCAGCTTTACACAGAGAAGTTAATGGTTCCTTTCTGAGAAGAGTTCAGGTACAGTACTCACATTGAGCCTTGGATAAGCCACCATGAGTTGCCTTTGGGCTTGAGAAAGGCGGGATAGAAATATCGTAAATAAATAAATAATAAGTTGACTCTCTTCTTTTTGACTAAAATTTGTAGGCATGAGTATAGAGGACCACATGCCGTCTGTGTACAGCATGAGAAATTGGGTTATTATGATATGTCTGTGTGCACACATGTTCATCTGGTATGTTCATTTCAGGTGAAAGTGGAACAGTGGCTCTAGCTGTTCCAAGTAAGACATGCATGTGCTTAATTAAGTTGTTTACTGTAATAGTTGTAACATGTGTTGTAATACAGTGTTAGCTTACATTTACATTGTGTTTTATATACAGTATAACATTGCTTTTCTGAGGCTGATAAACTATATTTAGAAGCTCTGTTTTCACTTTCTCATGGCAAAGTTAGAGACCTCATATAAGATAAAGTGATGTCGTAAATTTCAACTTGAAGAAACAAAAACTGGAGAGCACCCAACAGAATCTACAAGAAAAAGAGAGAGATGTCTCCAAGTGAAGGCTGTTTTATTTTGGAAAAAGCCTAGTGTATTTTGGGTTATATTTATTTCAATGGCCTTATTCAGGAACAATATAAAATCTAACTGCAGAAAATTTTGAAGCTTAGAATCTCATTCCATTTCTGCCTTCTCAGCTTCAGAAATTTCTGCAGTTAGATTTCATATTGCTTCTGAAGAAGGCTATTGAAATACATATAGTCGAAAACATGCTGGGATTTTTCCAAAATAAAGCATCCAACCATTGAACACTTAGAAATGTGTGTGTGTGTCTCTCTCTCTCTCTCTCCCCCCCCCCCCCAAATTCCACTTTTGCCAGATATAGAACTGTCCCTGAATATATGACTTTATCTTGCAAAAACTGACTATCCTCATTCCCTTAGATACCAGACTTTGGACACTTTGGACTTGTGACATAATAAAAAAATGCCTGAATTTTTTTAAACTTGTGTTTTGCAAATTGAGGGGGTTTTATCAGATATTAAAAGATGTAGTGAAACATTGTATTGTAACATTTTTAATGTGGTTATTTCATGATAGTACAAACAACCTAAAAGCAGCAAATAGTCTTTCCCAAACACAGCTCACATATTTGTTAACATGTGAGCTGTTAACATGTGCAGTTTCAAACTTTTTTTGTCATGTCAGGAGCAACTTGAGAAACTGCAAATCATTTCTGGTGTGAGAGAATTGGCCGTCTGCAAGGACGTTGCCCAGGGGACGCCCAGATGTTTTGATGTTTTTACCATCCTTGTGTGAGGCTTCTCTCGTGTCCCCACATGGGGAGCTGGAGCTGACAGAGGGAACTCATCTGCACTCTCCCTGGATTCGAACCTTCGACCTGTTAGTCTTTAGTCCTGCTGGCACAGGGGTTTAACCCCCTGTGCCACCAGGAACTCCTAGGTTTCAAACTGATAGTACAGTACAACTCTTGCATCCCCAGGGAATACATTCTTGAACTTGCTATAGAAACAGGAAACTAGGGGCAATAACAGACACTATTTATATGAAAGACTTTCACTGAAAATTATCTCCACGTCTCCTTGGAGGGCCTAGAAAATTCCTAGAGAGGCATCCCCTCTAGGAATTTACTAGGGCTTCCAATGTGACTGAATGGTAACTTCTATTAGAAACATACCATAGAAGTGCCTGGAGGAACTAGAAATTTCCTAGAGAGGATTTTTAGTCAGATACAGGTAAGGGAAACCACAGGTACCAATTGTACTATACAAGGCTATGGGGGCATAAATATCTTGAAGGTACCAAACTGGAAGCTACGCAGCCTTGGTTAGAACTTTTTCTTTTATCAACTAGGCATAAAATTGTAATCCATTTTTTTCTGACAGCACTGTCAGCCCCCCTCATAATGCATCAATTGCTACCAGATTTTTCCTGGATGATACTCAACAGTTAACTCCTATAGTAGAAGCTGGAGCCTCTGATGGACATCTGCCAGTACTTTCTAAGGAACAGATACAGGCTTGCAACCAGTTCTTGTGATCACTGTTCTTTCAGAGATGAATGTGTGAAACGTTTTTACTGCCTTATACAAGTTGTGTATCCCTTATCCAAAATGCCTGGTGACTGACTAGATTGTACCTGTTTATGCCTTTCTTTTGCTGAGGGAAGACTTCACTACCTCTCTCACAGAAAAATCAAATTCTCTCATGACTCAATGTTTTCTGCAACACATGTAATGTCCAAGAAATGTCAGAGGGCAGCCAAAGATTTTCTATATTCTGACAGTTGAATGGTAGGCAGGCATTCACTAGAGACTCCAAGGCCCCTTCTATACTGTCATATAATCTCGATTATCAAACAGATAACCCACATTATCTGCTTTGAGCTGGATTATATAATCCTGCACTGTCAGATAATCTGGCAGTGTAGAAGGGGCCCGAAACCAACAGTTGAGTGTTGATTCATGGTCCCTCAAACTATTTGGGGAGGGACAGTGACTATAATTTGAAAGAGAAACATGAATTAATTTCTATGCATACTGCACATATCTTAAATGTAGTGAAAAAATAAATAAATGAAAGAAAGAACAATACAATATTTAAAATTAAGAATTATTTTAACCAACATAAACTTACCAGTATTTCAATGGGAAGTGTGGGCCTGCTTTTGGCTGATGAGGTAGTCAAGTTAATTAGGATTGCTGTTGTTGTCTACCTTCAAGTTGTTTCAGATTTAGGGTGATCCTAAGTCTAAAGTTTGGGCAGGGAGCAAATAACCTTGTGGGGCCAGATTCAGGCCCGTGGGAATTAGTTTGGAGACTCTTGCTCCAAGAGATCCTCCAACGGTCTCAGAGGATGACATTGCTGTTGCCTTCATGCAACTGGCTATCAGAACATAGCCATGCAATCTTCAGCTTCCCCCGGTCACTACATGGCCATGTTGAGGAGGAAAATTGGCTTCTGATTTTCCTATATTTGGCTTAATTCTGCTGGATTCAAGTCAGTCATGAATTTTAAAAAGTGAAACACAGGAATATTAAAAATAGATATTGTTAGCTTTCTGAAAGGGTATGTGTGTTAAAATTAAATGAATCCAGACTCTGAATACATTGAAAATTACTGATCTGCTTGCTGTAGTCTTATGCCTGGAGTCAGCATAAGGAAAACTGTGAGTCTTTGGAGAGTAGTAAAGGGGGAGAAGTCACATAGTTTTGACTTCAAATTTCTCCAGTGCAGGATGCCAGATTGTTTATTATCAAAAGCAAATAAACAATGTGCCAAAATGTATTTTGCTGTAGAATTGAACAGATATAATAAGAATGAACTTTTTTCTTATACTCCACTAAAACAATGGCAGCAAAATTTTCTTTAGTGAAGTATAAGGAAAGAAAAGTTCCTTATTATATCTATTCAATTGTTTTTTTAGTAGGCAAAATCATGGAGTCATATCAAAGCATATTGACAGAAGAGGTTTGGTAAGACTTCCCATACATTTATACTACAACATTCTCTATAGTTGACTTTCTGATTTAGGTCTAGAGACTAGCAGCAAGGGAGAATCTGTTATCCGACTAGATCAGTTCCATTATAATATTACTATCAATAAGTTTCTTTCAGTGTTGAAATTAAAGTTCAATTGAAGTCATTGTAACTTAAGCCTTAAATAATATCTAAATATAACCCTGCTGTCCCAGCAACAGATAAAAATATATTTGCTTGACCATCCTTTGTGTATTTGTAGAGTTCTGTCATGTCCTTATGACTTATAGGGTTTGATTGCTGGATTATGACTCCAGGAAACCAGGGTTCAAATCCCTGCTTGGTCATGGAAATTATCTGGGTAACTTTGGGCAAGTTAAACTGTTTTAAATTCAGAGCAAGTCAATGGTAAACCTCCCTCTGAATAAATCTTGTCAAGAAAATTCCCTGGAAGGGTTACTTTACCGTTGCCATGAGTTGGAAACAACACACAACAAATTATATTCTGCTTCAGTGTTTTCTGGTCCTTCCTGTATCTTCATTTCTTCATCTTCAGAGGATATAATGGTTTTAGTAAGACCACTGTGGAACCAGAGGAGAAAGGTCAACAGATAATCCACTAAACTTTGCAGGTCCAAAAGGGAACAAATGTGTTTCTGTGCTTCCAGTTTACTCCCTTATGTTTATCAGAAAAGAATTCTTCAACAATTAAAAGGAATGATCTTTTCTTTGTTTTGGACTTGATTGCATATGTGCCTGTAGGGGTTAGCTAACGAATTTTGCCACAGGAAATGTCTTATGCTAGGCACCAAATGCTCACATCAACATTTGCTTTTCAAATTCATTTTTAAATATTTTCCCTGGCTTGTTTTCAGTCCACGATGGAGAGATTGGCTGTGTCTACATGGGCCAAATAAACTGCTGCAAAGGAGTCCACAGGACATCCGGCTGGATTTTCAGCAGAAGCATGGCTTCCAGTTGTTAATCCAGAACAAGAGAAAATGGAATTTACTTTAGAGCTTCCTGGAAGCTCTGGAGTGATCATGCAGTTTTTGATATGTGGACTGGTGGATCCATCTGCATCCTGCCTGATCCATTGTCCACATATCTAACAGACTCACCACTGTGTTGCCAGCCACAAGCGCTCCCTTGAAGGAGCTTGCTAGAAACGTTGCTTCTGATGGGGTCACAACAGGGAATCCAGAAGTGTGATCAGCAGAAGTAATGTCAGCACCAATCCTCTTTAGGGAAACAATTTTTGGCCAGTGACATAGCAGTGGTGGCCCCAATGCATTCCCTGCTTTATCAGCCATTTTAACACCAAAAGGACTTTAAGGATGCTTCTGTGCAGCATTGTTGCAGCTCCAGAACACAATACTCTGGATTATTTGGGTAAATGTAGATGCAGCCATTGATGTACTCCATTTGTATCTAGTTTACAGTCCACAGGAATATATGTATGTATGTAGCCACCCCACTTTAACAGTTGTGCTAAAGAGGCAAAAACAAATCCAACTGTCAACTTTGGTCTGGCCTGCTGAGGTTGACAGACAAAATACTGCCAAGCCACTGCTGAGATTTTGGAAATGTTTGAATAAGAATGTCTACACCAGCTGTTTTTAGTGTGATGTATATTTGAATACTACACAGTGAACAGCTTGTGTAATCTGTGTCTCATTACATGCCAACAAGCCAGTATAAAATTGCTCTGTAAGGTAATCCATAATTAGGATCTGAAATGCCAATAAATTATAGATTTGCACACCAGCACCAATTTCTCCTATACCAGTATACTTTGCCTTTTTAATAGCCATTAGATTTCTGTCTATGTGCCATAGCAAAATCTGTATGCTCCACCTTTCTTGGCTAGAGTGGGGTTGTGATTGAGTACATGCTTTCTTTGGTATCTCCTGCCAAAAGCTTGGAGAGCTATGGTCAATCAGAGAAGACAGTACTGGGCAAACAGAGTGTCCTGGAGTAAAGCAGTTCCTCTGTTCTTCAATTAAACTGTTTCCCAGGCTATTAGCTCTATCCTGATTAGCTCTTGGGAAAATTCTTGTTTTAGTTTTGCTTTCTTTCTTTGCCTTGGCAAATGACAGCCTGGCTACAGAATCTATGACTGCTTCTGAAAAGCACCTGGGAGGGTCAACTTCTGCATAATGTAGCAGCGTGATTATTAATTGCTGCCGACCGTTGTGAACATACTATGACCAATGACATATCATGTCAAATATATTGCTTGGCATTGCAGGATTCTTTCCTCCAATGCCAAGCAATAGTGGGAGGACTTGACAGTATTAGGATTCAGACTGATGTGGGATGGAGGTTTTGTTCAAGGTTTTCCTCCTGCACTGCTGTCTTGCTACTTATCAAGAAGATATATGCCACTTACTCAACATCTAACTTTGAAGACATTATGCACCATGAGTTACCAAAGTGATCTTCAGGCTTACATATTCTGCCCCATTGTTGAATTGAGGGTTGAATGAAAAATAATGCTTCCACCTTCATTACTTGGGTTTGGGTGGGGATATTTTAATAAATCAAATGCAGAAATAATCCTTAGAATGTGATTTTTAACTGCCGCTATTCACTTTTCCACATAATCACCAAACAATTGGATGCATTTCTGCCAACGATGAACACATTTTCTGAAGCTGTCGTGGAAGAAGTCGACACTCTGTTTCCGCAACCAGCATCTCACAGTTCTCTCAAAGTTTTCATCAGAAGCATACTGATGTCCTAACAGATCTTTTCATTATTGGGAACAGATAGAAGTGAGACGGTGCTAAATCTGGACTTTATGGAGGATGTCGTATGGTGGTGTCTCTGAAATTCTGCTGTGGTGGCCTGTGAAGTGTGTGGTCTGGCATGGTCATGCTGCGGGAAAACATTTCCCTTTTCCTTTTGGACCCTTGTTAGCCGTCGTTTCAAAGTTTGCAGCATTGTGATGCAAGTCAGATGTTCCCACCTCAACATCTTTAAACTTACTTGCCCGACGATGCACCGTACTCACATCAACACAATCACCACAAACAGCTTGCATTCTCTGATGAACCCCCTTTGGGGTGATACCTTCTGCTGTCAAGAATTCAATGACTGCATGTTGCTTAAGTCACATTGACCGACCGTCTGTGCAGGATTCAATACTTCACATTTTAAGAACACAACCATTCAATACTAAGGCTTCCCATCAAAATGGAACTGTAAAGGAGAGTCTGCTGAACAAGCCAGTACCTCTGACATACCATTACTGCCATCTGTTGAGGAGTTACAAAGGTGGAGGCATTACTTTTCATTCAACCCTCGCATCTTCTTTTGAGAACAGTATATATACATTGGTGTATATGGACCTATCTCAATGAATATTTGTTTGTTATACATTGCAAGAGGGTGCAGAACTCCAAGGCTTATTGCTACCTGTGTACAACTTCCAACTTAGGACAGATTCACATAGGAGATCACACACATAATGTATCAAATCATGTGTCACTGCATGATAACTTAAAATCACAGTGCTGCTGTTACCTACATTCTATTGAAAAGGAAGCATTAGATAGTTTTCTTTCCCTGCTTTAGGTCAGTATGTGCTGTCCAGAGGAATAATATCTTTCATACTTATTATTTTGCCTGAGGCTGAACTTAGTTGGAAGCAACCAGCATTGTATCCTTGATGGCATAGACCCAGACACCATGTTATGGTAGAATTGATCAATTATGGAGCATAATGCTGGGAGCTGAAAGGTCTGGTTGTCCTTAAGGAAGCACAAGTAAAAAAATCTACATACCAGTAATCCCGTCACTGAGTATGAGTAAGAGTCTGAATGCAAAGCCTTAGAAGTATGGAACTATCTCTCCAAGGACCTTATCACATGGGAGACCAGAAGCATGGGGTCAGTGTGGGAAACCCTGGGTGAGGACATGGATGGTCACCCGTATCCTCAGGGCTGCTTCTTAGCACACTGCTGGTACAATGCCAGCACACTGCTGGGGCAGAGCCCAACAGAGTCCCACTGGAAGTAGCTTTGCTTCATATGATGGGCTCTGGGAAACTCTGCCCTGGCAGCTAGGATGGGGAAAACTCACACACAATTTCACAATTTCATATTTAAGTCAGTCTTTGATTTAACTTTATAATTTTCTCTGTGTCATGTGTGTATATTAGGTCATGACTTCATTATGACTAGTTCATATTTTTTTACCCATCCTTCCATGTCACCCTGTTTTGTCTAGTCCATCATTTTTCATCATACTAAGGTATGCACATTCTCATATCATTTTTGCTTATGAAAAATGTTATAATTATTAATAAAAATGTAAGATAATTTAGAAATCAAATTAACCACCCAGAAGAAAGGAAGACAGGGCTTTTTCTGTGGTGGTACTGTGACTCTGGAATGCTATCTCAATGAAAAAATGGGTTTCCTCTATTCTCAGAAATCAAAAGTTTGACTTTGTGTTGTCTGTACATCTATGTTATAAAATTCTATGACTGTGTTTTACATTGCTCTTATATGTTTTCAGTAGAAGAGCAGGACATAATTCAAAATCAATCATTTAAGTAGCTAATAAATGGTCATGTACTACATATGATAAAGTAAATAGATCTATAGTATAATTAACCATTTTCTTCTATTCTTACACTCCCTAGGGCCTGATCACCAAGAAGTGAGGAGTTGGATCATTTTTCTTTGCACCATGCAGATTGACTTTGATTTTTCTGTCCATGAATTCAAGTGTTTTATGAGTTCCCTGCTACCCATAACTTGCTACCATCACCATTGCTTCTGAGAAATCACCATTTGGAGGCAAGGGATTGAATCTGTCTACAGGAGAACAGCTGGGGTCAACAACCCAGGCTATAGGTGGAAAGCTTCCCTCTCAAAATACTTCACCGGGAGCATTCTCAGTCCTTTCCTTCTCTTCATAGGATAAAGGCCTCTGGATCCTAAAGGATAGCTGAGATCTTTCCTTGCAAAGAAGAATATTCCTATCTAGTTTTACTTTCTCTCTTGAGGAACCGACTGGCTGTAGTGCCTATTACCAGAGCCAACCTCTCTCTAGTAGTTGGCATTATTATTTTTCTTCCCAAGCAAATCAGATTTTTTTAAAAAATGGGCTTTACCCTCCACTCTGCCTCTTTCACCCTGAAGGTGAGCTTATTGTTGGGCTCCTTGTTCAGCCTCTGTCTTGGACTAGAGTTTATGGGCCTCCCCAATCAGTGGGCCCGTTACTTTCGCTGGGATGCAAGCACCAGGAGCGACCTCAGCTTCCAGCTGAAGACAAATGTCTCAGCTGGGCTACTCCTCTACTTTGATGATGGTGGTGTCTGTGATTTCCTGTGCTTGTCTCTAGTGGATGGGCGTATTCAACTCCGGTTCAGTGTGGATTGTGCTGAGGCCACTGTTGTTACAGACAAGCAGGTCAATGACAGCAACCTACACTTCTTGATGGTCAGTCGCAACCATCTCCGGACAGTTCTCGTGTTGGATGGTGAAGCCAAGCCAGGTGAAGTGCGCCCACAGAGACAGTACATGAACATTGTTAGTGACCTCTTTTTGGGAGGTGTCCCATCAGACATCCGTTCAGCGGCCTTGACCCTTGACAGTGTCCTGAGTGAGCCACCATTTAAAGGATTTATCTTGGACCTGAAGTATGGCACTTCAGAACCTCAACTACTGGGCCACCAAGGAGTCCGTCTGGACATGGAAGGACTATGCACAGAAAACCCTTGTGAAAATGGTGGAACTTGCTTCCTTCTGGATGGCGAACCACAGTGTGATTGCTCAGATACTGGATATGTTGGAAAACTTTGTTCTGAAGGTAAGACTGCATTCATTCTTTCTTTGGATTCTTCAGCACAATATTGCTTATTACTTGTAATTCACCACATGTATTTGTTTGAATGTTAATGTTTCATAAAGTCTAAAGTTTTTCAGAGGAAAACACTACCAGAATACTGTAAGAACTGTCAATGTACAACACAAGTTTTTGCTACATATTTATAACTTGATTATTAGATACTCTGATGTATTCTGTAGTGTTTGGTAGGTCTAGAATTCATAATTCATCATTGCTTGATCCTTGTACTGTCCTGTTTTTTGAAATAAAAAAAAAGGATCAATGGAAATATGGACGCTCACATTCCAACTCCAGCTGAGGTATGTTATAAAAAGCCAGGAGCAGAGGCTGGATTCTTTTGACTGCTTTATGTGTCCATGGAGAAAGTAAGTATGTACCAGCATGGGGTTTATACAACCTAAGTACTTCGCTGAAATTTTCCTGGCCACAGTTTTCTCAGTAACATTTAGTTGTGCCCTTGGTGGTTGCTCTCATCCACTTCAAGATGATGTAACAACTATATTTTCTTGAGTTGTTCAAGAAAACCTAAGTGCAATATCTCATTTTATTGTTAATTTATATGTTATATATTCTAAGATGGGAATATACATTTGTCAGACAGAAAGACAGCAGTACAGGTCTATTTTTTAAAAAAAAATCTTATTGATTTTCCTGTTCAACCATCCTTTGATATAGAATGTTTAGAGGAAGGGGGAAATAAAGAAAAACATCTTCTTCGTTTGTGCCATTATGCCTAACATGAGGCAGTGTTAAAGGGCAAGGAAACTTGTCAATTTATGAAACAAATATAAAAAAAATATTTGACTGGTTTGCTTCTGGTATTTAAGGATTTTGATTGTCTGTTTAAAATGATTTGATTTGTCTTCATCCACCTCCAGGTTTTATGTTCAATTTTCACTGATGGCTCAGTCCTATATGTGAGGTATTTCTTTCCGTTATGAACCATGGCTATAGTCTCAACTTTGATTATGAAACACACCAGACCTAAAGCAAGGAAAAGGGTTTCACATAAACTCAAAGAAATGTACATAATAGCATTTGGAGTAGTTTTGAGTGTGAGAGATAGAGGGGAAAGAAAACATGAATTGAATTATTGTTTGGTTGGGCTAATAAATTTGTTTCTGATGTAATAATTCACATTTGTTCTAGCTGGATGAAAACCCAGATTAACCTTCTAACTTTCGGATAAACTGTGTTTTCTCTATCCCTGCCCCTATTTGCCTTTTGCACTGTAGGAATGTATTTTCTTCTATTTGGTGTGATAATAAATACATTTCTCTATTTTTAAAGATGGCTTTCCTTTTCAGCAGGACCCCTCCCTCAGCAATCTGTGGATCATTAACTGGTTTTGCACCATTTGCTATCCTTTGGGTTTCTGAGGTGGCTTGCAGTTGGCCACTGGCTTTTGCTGGGAGCTAATGGGGCCTAATCAATACCTTCTGTTTTAATGACTAAATGTAGTGTGTATTTTTTTTTAAATAATGAATTCTCTCAACAGAGTTCAGGCCATTACTTGGCTATTGATTGATATCTGTGTCTGCAGATGGCAAACCCACAACAAGCTCATTTCTTCTGTGGGCTGAGATAAGACATATAAATAAATATTTAGCTGACCCTGCTGATAGTGAAGTTCCATTTACAGTATTAATGTGAACTGCACTTTCAGTTAGTAAACTTCAGTGCATTGTGAAATATCCTACAGAAAAGCACTGGGAAAGCTTACGAAGTAAATCGCATGCACTGGCATTTTCAGAGATCTTTACCTTTTAAAGACAAACAATAGCAACAACTTAAGAGTACAATAATCAGAAAATATATTTTATGAGGGGTAGTTGAATCTTGATGGGTTTTGGAATGACACCTGGAAAATGTTTTCTTGTGCTTTCTCTCCAAATCTTCCTTTCCCCTTTCATCCAGCCTAATTGATTGTCTAGATTCTAGACTCTAGAAGGAGAGTGAAAGGTAGTGATGACTGTTTGCTGCCCTCCAGAGCTTACAAAGTTATTTATGGGGTGGAGGTCAGAGGTCCAAAATCTCACAGTCAGCATAACCAGCCCTGCTATCATCACTATCTACTCAGTTCTGAACCTGTTGGAACTGCTGACCTGCATAAAATGTAAAGAACATTGGTAGGCTATTCATGCATGACTGGCTGACTCTTCTGTCTTTTTCAATGATTTTGGGAGATTTAGCCTCCATTACAGATATGTAGGCTTCTTTACACTATTGTTATTATTTCTGTATAACCCACTTTTTCCCCAGTACCTTTTCTCAAGCAACTGCCAAAGATTAAAACAGGTACAATATAAATTTGATATTGATTAGTTTAAAAAGAATTAATTTTAATAAAAGTTAAAATATGAGCTAACAACAGAATTACAAATAATTTAAAAATATATCTATTAAAAAGAAGGAAAAGAGGGTTGCACAGGTATTACCATTCCTTCCCCTAAAAGCATTTAGTTTTCAAAGACCCATCAAAACAAAAAAGGTCTTTATCTACTGCCTGAAAAGTTGTTTAGACTGAGTCCCAACTGGGAATGTCTAGCCCTTGCACATAGGTGCAAATAATAATGGCAGTTTTCTCCCCTGTGTACAAGAAAAACTAATATTCCTGCATTGTGTTCTCCCTACAGTCAAATGACCTGGAGTATTGTTGAGAAATTAATCTATGTAGAAAAACACAAGCATGGGTATGTCTCTCCCATCCACGAAATTTGTTTTCTATACAGAAAACATAATTTTCTGTTCAGGAAACTGATTTTTCTATGCAGAATAATTCCTATCAACACTTTCAAAGAAAATTGTGCAAGATATACTAGTGGTTTAGCATACTTTCTGACAAAGTTTTAACCAAAGAACATAATATGACTGTTTTTTTCCATAGCAAGTACCAATTATATAGACTGTAGAAGACACAAGGAACCAAAATTGGTATAATTTAACCCTTTGGTAAATCCCATACCTTCATTGGCTTCACTCTTGTTGAAACTAGGAGTAGTATTTAGACTTGAGATGATGAAATATAATATGATGAAAGTTCATTCTTTTGCTTAATTGTGAGGATCATATTTATGCCAAATGGTTCTGTCAGCTTCTCCAGATCATTTTTTAAAAGATATTTTCCAGTGGGAAAGCTACTTCTTCTGATGCCAAAGTGGACATGTGTATCAGGCATGGAAACTCATGGTCTCCAAATGTTGTTAGACTGCTACTCCCATTATTCATTACCAATTGATATGCTGCTTAGAATAGATGGGTATTACAGTCTAACATTTGGAGTACTATGCATTGTGCACCTTGTGTTTCAGATTTTGTACTTTAAGAGTAAACACAGTCATACACGGTTGAATATAACATGCAGACTTTTTTCCAGTCTGCTTGTGTCTAATGTATAAACAATATTGTCACACCTGTTATGTTCTATAATACCATCTAGCAGATCCAGAGCTTGGTAAATTTACTTTTGGACTGTATGTCTAAGAATTCCACAACCAATGTGTTGGCTGAACTGTATTCTAAGATCTGAATGGACCACCTGCTATAGTCCTTCCCATGGTCCAATTTTAATCGTTATAGCCACATGGCCATCATAAAAATTGTTACTTGGAAAGTGCCTACTGATTCTTCTACCAGATCAGCATACTTATTTCATTTTAAGAAAAATATGGATAACTTAGAATGTTTCCAGAAGAGGGGTCCTTCCACACTATGCAATTATAGCACTGGGATTCTATTTTGAACTGCCACAATTGCATGCTGTGGAATCTTGGAGTATGTTGTCTGAGACATTATAAACTCCATGGCAGAAAATTTTGAAGTACTTTCCCTAAATTGCAGATTCTAGGATTCCATGGGTAGAGACATACAGTTAAGGTGGAATCATACTACAATTGTGTAGCAAAAGAGGCCCAAGATGCTAAAAAATCTCAAAATCAAGTTCTGTGGGAACTAGTCCTGTGGAACTCTTTAGCCTGGAAAAGGAAAGATTGTGAGGTGATGTGACAGCAATCTGCTAATATCAGAAGGAAAACAGAATGTTGGTGGGCAGGAAAAGAGATTTAAAAATGGGCTCAAAGCCAACCTTAAAAACTCTGGCATAGACACTGAGAACTGGAAAACCCTGGCCTTTGAATGCTCCAGTTGGAGGTCAGATGTGACCAGCAGTGCTGTAGAATTTGAAGATGCATGAATGGAGGGCAAAAGAGAGAAACATGTCAAGAGGAAGGCATGTCAAGCCAACTCAGACTGGGACCGCCTTCCACCTGGAAATCAATGCCCTTACTGCAGGAGAACATGCAAATAAAGAATAGGGCTCCATAGTCACCTACGGACTGATCTTGGAAGACTATACTACTCAGACAGCGAGGGATCACCTAAGTAATATCAGAAGGGCTGTCATGCAGCAGATAGAGTGAGATTGTTTCTGCTCCTTCTGAGGCTAGGATTAGATTACTGTACAAGATGACAATTAAAAATAAAAAAATCCTGCCAGCAAGGGAGGTGTTTGACAGTGGAACAGGCTACCTTAGCAGGTAGTGGGCTTAAGGTTTTTTATTGGAGGTCACCTGCCATTTCCCCAGTCTAGAATTCAAGGTGGCCTAAAAAATTAAAAGAGAAACAGATTTTAAAAATCCTACAGCAAGCAAAAGTCTACAGCAAGCAAAAGTAAAATATATAATTAAACTTAAATTAAAAACAATTAAAAAAAAACCCATGAACCTCCCATCTGCAAATAAAATAAAGCACATGAGTAGGCTCTTTTCTACTTGATCGACACTTCTCAAATATCTGTTGAAACAGAAAGTTCTTTCCTTGTCTATGAAAGGATAGTAAGGAAGATGTCAACCTGACATTTGTAAGAAGGGCCTTTAGCTATGGAATCCTATACTGCCAGAAGAACTGAAGCAGAAGGTCCTTGTGGTATTCTCTAGAATTCTGTGATTCTATGTCCAGTCTGAACACTTTAAAGTAGTGATTCCTAAACCCTGTTCTTCAAGGTATTTTGGACATGAACTCCCAGAAGCCTCAGCTGCCAGGACCAATGATCAGGAATTGAAGTCTAAAACATCTGGAAGGCTGGAGTCACACTGACTTAGGCACCTGTGCCGGCATCTCAAGTGGAATATTCCATTTCAGGGCTTAACTTTGGGGTACTTTTTGCAGGTGGAATCTGAATGAGGAAAAAAAGAGACTCCATTAAGCAGCAGAGGTGGGAAGCAGTCATGTAGGCCATGTCATGGCAATTTCACAAAGCAATATCTCCAAGCCTTTCGCCTCCTGCATAGGCTTTGTCTAAACACAGCCTGAATAGGGCCCTGATTGCACCTCTTTCCTTGATTGCAGAACAAAATTTCCTGAGGGATGCTGCCTCTTGAATGACGGTGGAACTATAATCTCAGTAATTAACACATTTTTAGCTTCAGAGTGAAGAGATTTCTTGGATCCCTGTTTTTTAAAAATGAAGACAATTTCATATAGACCTTATCTTCCACCTAACCTTTTAACATGATCATGGATTCCTGTTCCAGATGGGTTTGATGGCAACTGCTTGAGTCTCTCTCATTGGCACATTGTGCCCTTTGGCCACCTCCCCTTTCCATTTCATGACACCAATAACCATGCTGGCACTTTTCCAGGAGCCTGGTGGTGGCTCTCAATTTGCATACAATTTGTAATTAAAAAAACAAAACAAATGAGCATGACAATAATATTTGCTTCTACTTGCCTCTCCCTTGATGAGTGAATATAAATTGCTTGTTGTGATAAATTACCAGTGATAAACATCCAGTATGTTTGTCTGATGTTGGCTATGCTCTTCTTTTAACCCTAGTTTTGGTTTGAATAGTAGCACCTAATTCTCCAATAGAAAGCTGTTCTTGAGAATCCTCATGGTATCTAAGGATCATACAGTAATCGGGATCAAGCTGAAATAGGTATCAATAACAATATCTTCATCTTAATTCCCAGAATGACCCAGCCAACATTAACACTACTCATGCTGGGTGAAGGATTTTAGAAGCTATAGTATAAAAAAATAAAAATAATAATAGGAGCAGGGCCTTCTCGGTGGCGGCCCCCCACTTAGGGAATTCACTCCCCGGGGAGATTAGATCTGCAACGTCCCTTCTTTCATTTAGGAAAAAAGTTGAAAACCTGGATATGGGACCAGGCATTTGGACATTCTGGCAGCTAAAGAAAGACTTGATGACGAGCTGGAATTTGACGAGACGGAATGGATCTTTGGAACTCCGAACGCTGAGCTCAGGATTAGTCTACTATTGTGTTATTGAATTATTGTGTATTGATGATTTTAATTTTTAATTTGTAACTGTTTAATTGCTTTTATATATGTATGTATATGTGACAAAGGCATCGAATTGTGCCTTCCTCTGTAAGCCGCCCTGAGTCCCCCCTTGGGGGTGAGAAGGGCGGGGTAAAAGTGACGGAAATAAATAAATAAATAAATTCCTGTCTCTTAATCTCAGTGACTAACTGATTTTGGTTAATTTGTTGATGCCTTGTTTATGAGTCAGGAATTATCACATAATTTATCCTTCCTCATTATGGTATCTTTCAACTGTTTTGTACTACAGTTCCCAGTGAACAGAGAGAATGGGATCTAAAGTCAAAAACATCTAGAAGGCATCATCTGGAAAAGTGTATCATATATCATGTTTATATCAACCTCATGTACAAATTGATGGCATGTTTTGGGGCTAAATTTATGGATTTTTATATAATCTGCAGGAAACCTGAGGGTCATTCTACTAAAAGGGTAAAGGATTATTCTGCCCCCAAGCTGATAGCACTATTTCCCCACCCAGGCATTCAAAAAGGCCAGAAGCATCACTGGCAGGGAGAGTAGAGTGTATCATTGCTTCTTTTAGGTTCTCCTGGAACAGGTAAAGCTTTCTCCTTTCACTACTCTACTCAGAGAAGATGGTTCATTTTTATAAGAGTTAGGGTACACTACTCACATTGACTCATGGATAAGTAAAAACCTGAGTTTTTAGTTTATTCCGCCCCCACAAATTGTAGACATATATATGAGCACATAGGGTACATAAATTCTTTCTCAGCTTTACTCTCTGATTCTATTTGTAGTGGCCTTTTTGTCATTACAGGTAGGGAAAATGTAGTGGTATCTGAATGTTTTCTCATGACCCAGCTCCACTCAAGGCTGAACATGAGAAATGAAAAGCGAGGCCTTAAGTACAGGGTTAGTCAAAATGCATAGGCCAATAAGCCATTCAATTGAATGGCTTATTGGCCTATGCATTTTGACTAACCCTGTATTTTAAAATGACTTGCTTCAGCATGGTGAATTTCATGTAGAACAACAATATTGACCAATTTAGATGTCATGTAAAATTTGGATGAGAATCATCCAGCCCTCTTGAGTATTATTGGACTGCATATCCCAGCAGCCCTAGCCAGGATAACCAGTAGTAGGAAATTCTGGGAGTTGCAATCTGACAACATCTGGCCAGATGATTCTTATCCCCATATCAATATATTGCAAAATCTTGTCAAGCAGAAGAAAGTCTTGCATTTCTACTGTTTCCTTCATTTCCTGCATCATCATTGGGGTATATTTAGAAGCTTTTTCTATTACCTGTAGCTTTTTAAGTTACCCAATTTTAACAAACTGTGGTTTATTTTTGGAGCAAACTATTTTCAGACCATGAATTAATAAACTGGCTTGTTTCAATAAATCAAAGTTTACATTAACCACAGATGAGAGTTTGGATAATAACTAAATTGGAGTTAATATAAACAGGAATTGATAGCTGCTGAATTCTGCTTATGGTCATGTTGGATGGGGAATTGATGCAAAGTGCTAGAGATATTCGCATTTGTCTAATTTGTCCTCACAAGTGCCAGTGAAAATTTTTCAAAGTGTTTTCCCTGCTACAGAAATGAATGTTTCTATGTAACTAACTTGTCACCAGGTACTCAAACATCCTAAAATATTTCAGAAAATTATGCTGCATCCCTTCTATAAAATGGTGAATAACTGAAATGACTGTCTGGACAGAGCCTAAAGATATGTAAAAGTCAGCAGGATATGTCTGCATCTAAGTTTGCTTTTTAGAATCCCCTCTCCTCCAAATATTTTTTTTTGCCACAGTTAGTTGAATCTGTGTATGCAGAACCGCTGGATATAGAGTGCTGACTGTAAATTTTTTAAAAAATCTTGGTTACAGTTACAGTTTCTATGCCCTTCTTCGTGTAGAACCTCATCCTATGAGGGAGGAAAGCTGGGAAGTCATATTCTGAGAGTGTCTCTTCACTTTAAAGATGGAGTCCCATGGAGTCTGTCAAATGACAGCAAACTGCTTCTGGTGGATTTTGTCTTTAAATTGGAGAGAAACTGAGATTTGAGAAGCCAGGGAATTATTGACTTCACTTCACTTAGAAATGGCTGAAACTGGGCATCTTAAGGAGGGATGGGACTTTTGTATTGTAAAGTGGGATAGAAGCTATGGTTAAATTTTTCATTTCCTTTGGAAACAAGGCCACTGAATATCACACTTAGAAGATGATTCCCCCCACTTTGCCACCCTCATGGGATTAGATCTCTAGTCAATATCACAGTTACAACATTTTACTCTTTACTGTTTCACAAATCTAACAAAGCAATTGAAACAACACATTCTCCTTTCACCCACCTCAGAATCACCTTAGTACTCACAATAGAGTCTGAGACACGACAACTCTTCCTAGCTAATCCATGAGGCCATAACCCATAAGTCACAACTGTACTGTAAAACAAATGGAATTCACCCTCATTAAATTGCAACATAAGATAGTTATGAAAGTAATTCATTACAAATAACTAATTATTTGTTACTAATTACATCCAGATTCTGCTCCAGAACATGGTAGAAACTGTGTTTGCTCTTCTCAATTGAAAAAGTTGGGATTTGCATTGTTACATCTCCACATGCACATGCAGTTCAAGATGTATACTTTTTTCGCTTTCCGAAAGAGTTCTATCTGATCATCATAAATAAAGAAAACCTAGGCCAAGACTAAAAGGCTACAGATCTTCATCCTCTCTAATATTTACAGCAATTATTAATGACAACAAACTGTGCTTACACTGCACTATGCAGCCTGCAAGCACTTGCAGCCATTAATTAGTTCATCTTGTTTCTCTGGTGACCATCTGGATCACCATCAAATTAAGTCATGATTGGAAAACAGCTTCAAATGTGCAAAATAAATTTGCTCTTTGGAGAATGCGTGGAAGAATAAAAGGCATTTAATAGCTGCTTGTTTGCACAATTGTTTGGCAGATTCCTCCCTCAAATATCCACAGCAATACAGGCCATATTTGAGCACAAGAACAAGCCTCAGCACACCTCAAGCCCTCACTAGGCATTGAAAAAATGTTAACTGTTTCTAAACAAAAAAACAAAACAAAAACATTGTTTCCTAAAACTTGGGAAATCCAGTCAGGAAGAATAACACATTGGTCATAATACTGCCCAGTATTTACACATCCCAAAGTATTACAGGAAAGCACTGCCATAAAAAAGAAGTGACACACATCCATTAAGGGCCACTTTATTAACTATTTAAATGTGATATGCAGCAGTATGGCATTGTGAGCTATAGTCAACCCTTCATAAACAAAAATTCTGCATCTCTGGATTCAAACATCCATGACTGGAAAATAGTTTTTTTTAATTCCAAAAAAGCAAATATTGATTTTGCTGTTTTATATAATTTTATATATAATCTTACTACGCCATTGTATATAATGGGACTTGATCATCTGTGGATTTTGGTATGACCTGGGAATTCTGGAACCAAACCCCAGCAGATATCAAGGACACATTAGCACTGACTGAAGCAAGTGCATATTCAGTATATCAAGGCCATGCAATTCGAGGCTACAAGAAACAAGCCAATACATTAAGCATGCCCATGGCAGACTCATTTCTAAGAAGTCTGAAAATACTGACCTCCCCATTGAACCCCAAGCTCTAAAAGAAGAAAACCAGTTCAATCGCAAAGGTTGTCTCCATTACCATCCTTTAAGACCTCGTCATATTGATGAGGTGAGTGGGGCGATTTGCCAGTCTCCGTGGTGAACCTGCAGAGCAGCAGGGCAATCTTGGCACCCCGCTTCACCTGCAGCAATGTTTCCCTGTCATACATGGGGAAGCGTCACCATGCAGCTCCCCATGCACTGGCCCCATTACTTCATATGCTTGTGCCACAGTTGATCTGTGGAGCCCTGCCAGAAGTGGGTGTGCATCATGTGATGGGTGACATGGGGCTCCATAGATTAGCTGTGCCATGTGATGAAGTGACTAAAAAGTTCAAGCATCTGGAGAATAAGCCCTATGAGGAGCGACTTAAAGAGCTGGGCATGTTTAGCCTGAAGAAGAGAAGGCTGAGAGGAGACATGATAGCCATGTATAAATATGTAAGAAGAAGTCATAGGGAGGAGGGAGGAAGCTTGTTTTCTGCTACCTTGGAGACTAAGACGCGGAACAATGGCTTCAAACTACAAGAAAGGAGATTCCATCTGAACATTAGGAAGAACTTCCTGATGGTGAGAGCTGTTCAGCAGTGGAACTCTCTCCCTCGGAGTGTGGTGGAGGCTCCTTCTTTGGAGGCTTTTAAACAGAGGCTTGATGACCATCTGTTGGGGGTGCTTTGAATACAATTTTCCTGCTTCTTGGCAGGGAATTGGACTGGATGGTCCATGAGGTCTCTTCCAACTTTATGATTCTATGATTCTAGGCTTACAGCTATGTTGGACTTGTATTTAATTTTATAGTCTTCTTTTAGTTCTTCATTGTGAATATAATTGCTCCAGTTTGATTGTTTATGACTGGAAAATGCATGAGGCATCAGAATAAGATATGATGGGAAGAATGTAGATATGAACGGGGTCTTTTTTCAACAATGTATTAACAAATGGACAAATAAAAAAGCAACCAATGAACCGTGAACTGAATTTGCTTGCCACGTGATTATGAAGTACAACTGTAGAAAAGTGCAATGGCATAACCTTACTGAATGTTTTATATATATATGATGTGCAATATAGATTAATAGTAATTAAAAAGCATAGTTAAATAATCAGAATTTGTAAATATCTTTCCAAACAATGTTATTTTATCACAGTAAGAGCACTGCACTCGGTAATTCCACTAACCTAGTAGCTATAATCTGTATGTATACGTTAGGGCAACTTTGGCAGACCTGGTGACCAATTTTGCTCTCCTAGAACCTGCAATGTGATCCACAGACATCCACCAACAACACTACACAGTAAAACAATGTCATATAATTTGATTTAGGGGAGAATTGCAGCTCCTGGAAGTTGCCATAAGTGGCAATTCAAATTTGTGAACAAAACATTAATACATTTGAGTACATGTGTGCTCCAAAATTGTGTCAAGAGATGGCCAGGATATAGCCCACCCCTGGAATATGTCCAATATGAGATGGATGCATGCTTGACCCCATCCTCAACTTTGCACCACTGTTTTTACCACTACTTGCTCCCCAATAACAGGAAGATCTTGAACTTGTGGAAAGCCTCATTTAGTCTTGCATTGCAGAAGTAGACATACCAGCTCATCACATGGAGTCTTTTCTGTGCTCTTGTGTGCTGCCAGTACGGAGTCCCCAGGAGCCCATCAAATGATGCAGGCCTGCTTCTGGCAGGCCTAGGATGTTCTAGACCAGTGATTTCCAAACTCTGGTATTTGGACTTCCTCTATCACAAGCTTCAACTGCTTTGTCCAATGATGATCAGGGATTCTGGGAGTTGAGGTCTAAAACACCACGGAGACCAGAGTTTGGGAAATACTGTTCTAGGTAACGGCATAGGAATGAATTGACAGCTTAATAACACTATTCAGCTATTAAATAGTAGTATTCATGATATCATCATTAGTAAGCTGAGCATGTAGAGGGCTCTTTTTGTGCATAGGCAAACATTCCCAGAATTGTTCAATGGCCATGTCACCCAGAACAGTCTTGGAGCTGTAATTGAAGAAGCTAACTTTTCTGTTCTTTGGAAATAAATTAGATCTCATGAAATTTTCTTTTTATATTCACCCTTTTAAAGACACAGAAATCCTCTTACTGATATAGATTTAAAAATGACCAGTTAATGGCCAGCAGAAATGTATTACTGTGTGGATAGCCGGAAGAGCGGGAGAGGTTAGGAGAACTAAGAACAAGGGCATCTTGTTTGCACTTCTTGGCTACATACACTGATACCCTTTTCACCCATTTGTTTTCAAAGGTTTTGCTTCCTAAAAAGTTAAATATTCAGGAACTCAAGGTTTGATGAATGATCAGGTCAGTGAAGGTGGATTTTGTTTTGCTTCACTTATTCAAACCAACAAATATAACAAGGCAGAACTAGCTTAGTCACTCCAGTTTGGGTGTTTTGTTTTCTTTCCTTTTGTTTTAAAAGCAAACCAGATCAATAAATGACAACAAAAATATATGACTCTTTTGATGTATGGCAGTCTTCTCAGATATCACAAAGTAAGCAAGATGCAGTCAGTAGTACATATAATAGAGAATGCTCTCACAGGTAGGGATACTTGCGGAATTTGATATAACTGAATTCTGATGTGAATTAATTTAATCTAGGATGGATGTGTGAATTGGAGTACCAGCCACAATTCCTGGATTAATGCATAAAGTAAACTTTGCTCTCTTCTCTCAATTTTGGTGGGGTGTTCTTGGTTCAAAATTGTGCCAAATATGCTAAAAAATTTCAATGTAGGCTAAAATGTATTTCAAAATGAATAAGAGCAGTGAATAACAACTTGGAATATTGGTTAGAAAATAAATGTGATAATATTCAATAATTGAGAAATTAATTACTGCCAATAAAAGTAATGTCACTAGTCATGTTATCGTTAGCCAACTTGTTATTTAAAAGAGGGTTGGAGGACACACATCATTGGCTTTACGAAAATGGCATGGAGGTTGATACTAATGAAATTTTAGGAGCACATTTTGTTAATGCCACCTTCAGAACAGCTTTTTGTCATTTTAAGCTTTTTCATGCTTAGAATTTCTTTTTTGCACTGTAGTATCAGTGCAGCTGGACACCACTTTAACTGCCATAGCTCAATGCTGTGGAATCAAGGGAGTTGTATGTATTGTTGAAGGCTTCCATGGCTGGAATCACTGGGCTGTTGTAGATTTTTTGAGCTATATGACCATGTTCTTGAAGCATTCTCTCCTGACATTTCACCTGCATCTATGGCAGACATCCTCAGATGTTGTGAGGGAGTTGTAGTTTTACAAAGCCTTTAGCCTTCTTTTCCAAAGAGTGCTGGTGCCTCACCAAAGTACAAATTCCAGGATTCCATACCATTCAGCCATGTGTGTTAAAGTGGTGTCAAACTGGATTAATTCTTTGGTGTAGATGCACCTAATGCCATCACTTTGAGTAGACTTAGAACTTCTTCACATGGCCCTTGTGATATTGCGCCGGCAATCGCTGATGAAAGGGAAGGTGCACGGGGTGGCTTGTGGTATCCTGTGCACCCTCCCTCCTTCCCTCATCACATGTCTTGCCCCACTGCCCTTTCTGCCATCATATGGCAAGAATAGGAGGAAAGTCCAGGTAGCTCTGTTGGAGCTACCCAAACTACACTTTCCTCCCTGAAAGGCACTTTCTCCTCCATTTTAACAGTAATCTGGGCGGGACCTTTCATGCATCGTGTGATGGCGCATAGCAGGCTCTGTCCTTACCGTGATTAAAAATGGCAACATGGGGTAAAATGCCCCTTGTGAAGAAGTCCTTAGAGGAGCTTGGGGTGCCAATTTCGATTTGTGGCATTGTTAGTGTGAATGGTCAGGTATTTAGCAAGGTTATTGTTCTCTGTATCCATCTCACTATAGCAGCATAGTTAAGAGGTGTTATAAAAAGGAGAAGGGAATGGGAAAAAATTAGAAGGGGAGGGGCAGTCAAGCAGAAAGAGGGAGAAGGCAAGAGTGAAGGAAGAAGTTAGATGAAGAACATTTCTCAATTATTCAAGTGATCAAACTGTGCAGGCAACAAAAAGATCACAAAGATAAATTCATCTCAAATAATACTATACAGGATTGTCTTGGTCCCTAAAGATATCATTACCTGACCATCTGACTATTTCATTCCAAGACAGCAGGCCCTGCTTTACTGAATGTTACAATAGAATTACTATCACTCTAATCAATTCTAATGAATTGTAACAATATAATCCACTAACCATCAATGTTATTTAGGGAATCTAGCAAGATGGGTAAAATCACTAGCTAAATACACATTTTACTTTATTAACTTCAAGCTTAATAACTAGTTAATCCAAATTTTAGAGTATACTAAATTTATATTGGATAAATAATTGTATTCAAAGGTATTATTTAAGTAATATTTCTATATAGATTTAAATGTAGTATTAAAAAATACCATAAATTAATGTGGTAATATGATGGAGTGAATTCATGAATGAATATGTGAGATACTGAAATGGACTTTAAATAGACCGAGCCTTCTCAGCTCAGTCTCAGGAGAACTTAAGGTGTTATATGAAATATGATCAGTCATCATTGAAAAGCAGGTTAAAATTCTTCTTAGATAATAATGTACTAGTACATAGCATTTTTATTTCAAAATGAACATTTTAGGAAGATTTGTCGCACTTTAAAAAGTCCAGTAACATTACTAATTTTAAAATAATGTTGTTATGACCTCCTTTCCCCCAAAGTAACACTTTCAAACTCATATCATTATAATGTGTGGCTTTCAGACTGTGTTTTAAACTGCATTGTAAAACATATTTTCCTCAGAAAATTGGCATTTTGGGGATGTATTTCCTCCCTGTAATTCATACTTTACATACATTTGGGTAAGAAGTTTGAGTGAGACTATACAATCAAGTACAGAAAATTCAGGGATGTGTGTAATCCACATGCTAACTGAATTGTGATCTGCATATTAATCTGGGAAATGCATATAAATTTGACCTGTGTTAAAATGTTGACAGATAAAAATCCCTGAGCATACCTGTTTATATTTTTGTGGCCATTGTGTCTTTATTATGCCAGTTCTTGAAACATATTTAGGGAAAGTGTTATATTTTCTGTTAAAACAACATCAGTGGCTACTAGTTCATTTCTGGGCATAATTCATGACTATGACCTTTAAAACCCGATTGAGTTTGGGCCTGTTCTCTATCGATTTTCTGAAATATCATCACCAGTTTGAGATCCTTGGGAGAGACGTTTCTCTTTGTCCTACAGTGAATTCTAAGAATAAAATGGCAAAATCAAGTTTTGCATTTTGGATTTGAAAAAAAAAATATTTCAAGCTACAGATAGTGGAATCTGTGGATATGGAAGTCTGATAGTACCACGAGCACGGGTACATTTGGTGAGAACCTGTGATTTTCTCTGGTCCCATCTGTGCTGCCGTATAAAATCCAGATTATCTTCTTTGAACTGGGTTATATGGCAGTGTAGACTGATAATGTGATTTATCTAATTTGATAATCTGCATTATATGGCAGAGTAGAAGGACCCTTAGATACTACTAACTTCATCTCACATGTGAATAACATGGTTCTTCTGCTCTCCTTTTCCTGACAGGCAAATATATTTTATTATGATAAGCTTCTAGCTATTACCTGATCTCTGCAGAAGAGGCATTGAATAGGAAATGCTCTGCTTTTACTATTATTAATTATTTTAAGATGTTTTCACTAAATTCTCATTTTAATAAGATTAAATAAATAAGCAGACAAATAAATACATAGAATGTTAAAATAATGATGCCTCTACATGTATCTGAATATATACTAACAGAATAGCTAACAATTCAATGACATGCTCATGTTACTCTGGAATATCAATTTGCAAAGGGATCTTGTTGCACCTTTAAACTAAAGGAAACTCTTCTGTCCATAGTTCTTCTGGGACTCTATTTACTAAATCTAGTCCTTTAAATCTGTTCTTCACTTCCACTGCATATTCACTAGGAATGTTAGTGTAGAAGAGGCCTAAGTGAGAACAAAGTTTAAAACTAAATTGACAAGGAAGTAGACACAGGGCATGCCTACACAAGCCAAAACCCCTAGATTCACATGAATTGAAGGTTGGTTGGTTGTCTTCACAGTGCACAGCTTCTTCTGGTTAGTATCCCTGAAATTTGACCTCTAAAACAACTTTGTGCTGCTTTGGGCAAAGCTGGGACATACTCTGGAGTTTTCTGAAAACTCAGGAATACCTAATGCTTTGGAGCAGTCTGGACAGTTGAACTGTGGTTGATTCATCCCAATCCACTGTCCAGATGGGACAGCAGCTAACAAGTCCTTCTGCTTTTAATACTAGTTGTTCTGGGAAAAAGTTCAATTTACTCTGTTCATTTCATGCTTAATACAACAGTGGAAAAATGAATGTGTTGACTTTCATTGGTGATTGTGAGATTCCGCTTAGTAGCCATGTGATAACTTGTGTATTTAAACATGCATTGAACAATTCGGTCTTCCTGTCCCCTAATACTGTTGTGTTTTGGCCTAATTCTTTTTTTTTTTAAATTCAGCGCATATTGTTAAGGTATGAAAATGAAATAGATAAAATGAATGGCATTTTCTATTTCAACTTGGAGGGAATTATATGCTAAATTTTGGCTTTATATATGAATATTTAAGCAGTCCTCCAGCATGTGTTTTTATCTTTGACAACAGCCTTGACACTGCTGAGAGCTGACAAACATTTTTGAGCCATTTGTGACATGTAGGAGGGAAAGAAAGGAAGTGTATCTTTTCATTACATTCATTTTGCAATTCCATATTTTCCTTGTACTTTGTCACCCATGAGAACTGGCTGTTCTACATGGGAACTTAGATAGTGGGGTATGGGAAAAATTGTAACAAATAAAGAAGATGATAAAATTGACAACTTAAGAAGTAAATTATGGTTCCTGTCATACTGAAACATTACACTGCATCTACTCTATTGTATTCACCCTCCCTTTCAGAAGAATGAGCTGGGAAAAACTGTTGCTTCGGTAATTCTGACAAATTCATATTTGCTCCAAAAATAGTAAATTGAAATAGTTCCAGAAAGTCAGATGTTTGATGGTCCATGCCCACAGAATGGAATAGGCAGTCTTATCTCCCATTTTGTTGTGAGAGTTGGTATTAACAATGGCCTGCTCAACTCACTCCACATTTAAAGATTTCCTGACTTTTCTTTATAATAAATCTCTTGAGAAGAGGTGCCTGGTGATTGTTTAAATAAATATTGGGCAGTGTGGTGGGAACAAAATATTTCAAGTGAGAAATATCACTGGAAATATAAATGGAAAACTGCCAAATATTTTCCAGTTTGTAACTTTCTGCCTGAAAAAAAAAAGAATTTAATTGTAGTCGAACCTGAAACAGAATGCTCAAAAGAAATCTTGGTGAACAGTCTTTCGAACTGTTTTTCAATCAAAATTTTTATATATTGCACCATAGTTTCCTTTGGCTACTGCTGCATGTTCTGTTGTGGATTAGTCACATGGATAATCCCACACAATCCAGGATTGTATGGAATAAAGAATGGCATCGTAATCTTATGTAGCCATTCAGGTTTAGCTGCTTGATGATGTCACTCAGGAGAGAAGAGTGTAATTGATCATGAAAGAATACGATGTAAGTGGTAAGAGAGAAGAAGAATGAGAACAAGAGGTTTCAATATATAGTCAGTTCTCAATTTTCACAGGGTTTAGGGATGCAGGATTCCCATGAAAGTTGAAAAACTAATAATATTTCTTGACCATCCAAGCCATATATAACACACTTGTAGGGCGGCTGGCATCAAGTGCATATGTGTTTCCTTGTGCATTCACTTGGGCAAAAGCAAGAGGGAAGGAAGGATGAAAGGGGAGCAGGAGGTGGGAGGATGTGCACAATCTCTCCTACACTCACATGCTTGAATCTCAAAGACAGATGGAGGAAGCAGGACAGGGGGAGAGATCTGGGATGGGCTAGTTGGATGGCAGAAGGGAAAGGGCAGCAAGAAGGGGCTCTGACAGCTACTGTTACATTCATCCTGGAGATCTGTGTACCACTCACTCTTCCTCCTTTTGCTTTCCTTGTCCCATTCCCTCCTTCTGGCTGAATGAATGAGTGAGAGAGCAAGGGAATGTGTGAACCTTCCCTCCTCCTGTTCTCCCAGCCAATGCCTCCTATCTCTGCTTGAGTGAGTGCAACTGGGTGCAGCCACCCCGCCAGTTTGACGTCCTCCCAAAGATTGGACTGCTATGTCTGACTTAACCCAATATAGCTCAAGGACCTTATCACATTAGGAAATACTCCATTTGTTTACCCCATCCTGTCAATAATCCATCTGCAAAATGTCAGAGAAATTGAGTATTTCTAAATGATATTGTAATTGTAGTATTTGAAAAACTAGGCAATTTCCCATCACTAAAGCACAGTTTTTGCATATGATTTGTCATCAGGGGGCGTGTTCGGTGGGTAGAGTCTCATGATCCCAGAATTTTCATGATAGAAGCAGCTATGTCATTGTGCAGATTTAGATTTTTTTTAAAAGGTCACAGAGTGACGTAGGGAGTGCTTTGAATGGATTGGGAGGAGCCAGCCTTCCAAGGTGTGTTGGGACAAAGCACGGCTTTTTTAAAGGTGAGAATCATAGTATTGAGGTGCAATGGAGTCAATATGTATCCCGTCTGCATTCAGTATGTATTCAGTCAGAAAAAACTACGGGGTGCAAACTGATAGAAATGGATTATTTCCTAATGTGATGAGGTCCCCAAATGGACACCCATGTTATCAAAGTTCCCATTAAAATGGTGAAGGGCAGCTGCAGATAATGTTGAGGTTTATCAGTCTATGCGGAAGCTACTCAGCAGTCTTTCCAGCCCCAGCCCTCTGTTGAATCACACAGAGTCAGAGTAAAAGGAAAAACAAAATTTACTCTTGAGTAGTCAGAGATAAATATGCAGCTTTACAAAATAACCAGCCTTGAAAATAAACTCCGTCCATTGCAGCAAAATAACTCACACAAAGTCCAATGCATTAAAACCATGCATTCTCTGCTTCTTCAATGGTGCAAGGAGTCTTGTAGTAAATGGTCCAGAACTTCAGCAAGACCTGTAGTAAGGCCATAGAAATCCCATCGGGTCTCTTCTCAGTCATCTGATCACCATCTCTCTAAATACACCATGAAACACTCCTCATGATATACTCCATGCAGGGAGTGGCTCAAGCTTAATTGCTTAATTGTCCAGGTGTTCTTCCTCATCACACACCCACACAGGAGATGATTCTTGCAAAGACTTAGCATACATATGCACATCCTGTAACAGATATGTCATGAATAATGAAATCTGTGAAGATTAAACCCACAAATGTGGAGGGCTATTGTTTCATTCAACTGTGTCCCTAAGACAGTGGTTCTCAACCTGTGGGTCCCCAGGTGTTTTGGTCTACAACTCCCAGAAATCCCAGTCAGTTTACCAACTGTTAGGATTTCTGGGAGTTGAAGGCCAAAACATCTGGGTACCCACAAGTTTGAGAACCAATGCCCTAAAACCACAGCCCACCTCAACCTAACTGCAGAGAAAGCCTTCTGAGAGCAATAGGTTCAGACCTGTGATAAGATTAACCCCATCAGATAAAAAAAATGCAGGGACTCCCTGTCCTTTCTACTAAATTCAGATAATTGTAAAAATTTTCAGGTAAGAAGCATCCCAGGGCTTCAAATTTGAGAGGAAGGGAGTAAGCATTCCTTATATGCCCTTCTTCCAGTTTTGATTACAGTATCCAAAACTGCTTTTCAATTAGGTAAAAAAATCAGGAAAGAGACATAGAACTCTTACATGCATAGGCTGTATGTCACTCTTTAGGGAGAAGACTGAACTAAAATGCTAAATCAAAATCCATGATCAGAGAGTTTCTCTTGAACAGAGATGCACCATTGAGATTAGACATCTTCTGCACTACCTGATTTCAAATGCTCTAATCTACATATTACTGAAGCATTTATGCTAGCAGGGTTTTTTTTTTTTTTGCCTGTCTTTTATTTCAGAGAGAAACCTGTTTATCTTTCAAACCAAAGATGACTATCATGCTTTTGGGGCAGGGGATTGTCATATTTATGTATGGCCATTATCATTCTGGTTGTTTGAAGCCAAGATGAATAGATTTTGTCCCTCCTTCAGCATCTGGAGGTGTCCACGCCCATATTTTGCTGCCTCCAGGCTATCTGTTGGATCTTCAGCATAACTTCTGGCGCTCTCTCTCTCTTGCTGAGGTAAGGCAAGGGCATTCTTCCATCATGATTTTTCTCATTACATCTTGACCCTGACCCTTGGTGCTGAGAAATGGGAGGCTGATCTAAGGAAGAGGAGGAGGGTGATGACAGGATGATGTGACGAGGAGGCAAAACTGTCAGAACAATCCCAGCTGGCATTAGAAAGGGCCTTGTGGTTATGACTGGCGAGGCCAGCTTTCGCATGCCAGCCAAGGGAGGTGAAGCCATTTCTCTCTTAGAGGCAGGAGGAAGAAATGGGGAGGGGCTTAAGAAGCAAAAAGAAAAGACATACTGTACTCTGATCTCACATCCTTTCAGGAATAAAAAATGTACCTATTATATAGAATTAAGTCACACAGGTGACAGTTGCCTGTATTCCTGGTACACAGCTGTAGTATGAAATTTAGGAGTAGGAAAAATGCTCAGTGAAAGTTATAAGAACATAAATACACAGCATGAAAATGTGAATTTATTGGAATGCAGTTCTTATAAGACATGGTGGAGACTTGGGGAGGGGGAGTTCCAGGAATGTAGCACAAAAACTAACTTTCCTAAGTTCAGTCTAAATTGTCTTTTATTAAAAGTAACAGAACTTTATAGAAACCAAAACAAAAATAAGTAAAAATTCCATGCTGACAGCATTCTTTAGGAAGTCATGTAATACATCCACATATACACATATACATTAAATATTAAATGGATTCTAGAATCAGACTAAAACATTCTGATTTTATCATTGGTGAATAGAGATACATCTGAATCTGGCATATAAAGAACTGAGCACAGCTGTTTCAATACAGATTGAGTCTCCCTTTTTTGGAATGCTTGAAATGTTCAGATTTTGGATTTTTTTTTCAGATTTTGTTCCCCCCCCCCCCCTACATTTTGGAATACTTGTTTTTGTATATAATCATACATAATGAATGAAAGCTAAGGAGGTATGGGGACTAACTACACAACAAACTGCAAGACCCTCCCACCCTTCCTTTTCCACTATCAAATTTCTGACAGTCATTTCTTCACGTAACAATACTGGGTTTTGACTGAAGTGAGGAAGGAAAAATTCTGTTTTATTTCCACTGTCTTTTTGGAATCATTTAACACTTATGTATTGTTGTTGTTTATTCTTTCAATCAGTTCTGACTCTTCGTAACCTCAGGTATTCCTGAGCAAGATGGATGGATGGTATCTTTGAAGTGACTGGCTTGACTCTGAAGGAGCTGGGGGTGGTGACGGCCGACAGAGAGCTCTGGCATGGGCTGGCCCATGAGGTCACGAATAATTGGAAGCAACTGAATAAATAAACAAACAACAACAAACAAAATTGCTTCTTAAATCTTCATTCTAGAGTAAAAATATCATAGTATTTTGCTTGACAGATGACTAAAGTAATTGATGGATGTAGTTCCAAACCCAACCACAGTTTAGTCCCATTAGATTATTATTTAGTATTATGCTTATTTATACCCCACTTTTTCTATCCACAAAGGAGACAGTGTGCCTTACATTAAAAGCATTTCAATAGAACGTAAAATCTACAAATATACAAACATTAAAACAGAATTAAATATCAATGATATTTAAAAATCACAGTTAAAATCCAAGAAAGGGATGATGAAGATGATAATAATGATTTCATTTCTCTCAGTGGCATAGTGGGTCAAACCCTTGTGCTTGCAGGACTGCTGACCAAAAGGTTGGAGGTTCAAATCCGGGAATGGAGTGAGCTCCCGTTTATCAGCTCCAACTCCCCATGCGGGACATGAGAGAAGCCTTCCACAGGATGGTAAAACATCTGGGTGTCCCCTGGGCTATGTCCTTGCAGACAGCCAATTCTCTCACACCAGAAGCAACTTGCAGTTTCTCAAATCACTCCTGACATAAAAAAAAAAACTTTCCTGCATCTCTGCGTGGCTTGAGGTGGATTACAGCATATTTAAAAACACAATCATTATAAACATTCTATAAAATGCACATATTAAAACATATTTCTATAAAGTACATATTAAAATACACAGAACAGAGATTAAAACATAGGACACAAGTTTAAAATCCATGATTAAAACTGGTAGGGTAGGCTTGCCAGAAGATTAAAAACATATTCAAAAACTAAAACCATAGCATCCCCTGACTTGATTTTTAAAACATTCTTCTTTAAAAGTCTGCTTGAATGAAAAGGTTTTAGCCTGCCGGTGGAAGAATAACAGGGAAGAGGCCATTCTGGCATGGCTGAGCAGGGAGATCCAGGGTCAAGGGGCAGCCACTGAGAGAGACGGCCCACTCTCTTGTTCCCACCAACCATGCTTGGAGGTGGAACAGAGAGAAGGGCCTCTCCTGAAGACCTCAGGGCCTGGGTAGAATTTTACAAGGAGATGCGATCAGCCAGATAGCCTGGACCCGAGCCATAAAAGACCTTAAAGGTCATAACCAGCACTTTGAACTGTATCCAGAAACAAACTGGCAGCCAGTTGAGCTGCTGCAACAGGGGGGTTGTCTGCTCCCTGTAGCCAGCGGACCAGCTGAAGTTTATGAACACTCTATAAAGGCAACCCCACGTAGAGTGCATGGTAGTGATCCATATGGGATGTAACTAAGTCATTTACCACCATGGACAGATCCGGCTTCTCAAGGAACGGGCACAGTTGGCATAGATAATACACCAGGTCTAGTGACTCCATGATAAGTGTGTGCACAGAAAGCAAAATAAAAAGTGAAACAGTGACATCATGGGACAAATGACAAACAAGGACCAGACATTTTGTTTTAGTAGAAAAGAGAAAACAGGAAATGGCTTTGCTGTGATCACTATTGAGTAACATTTATTATACTAGAGATTCAAGTGTCTAAAAGACGTAGCTTTGATCTCTATAAGGCCACATTGCCTAGAGCTCACCTGTCACCAAAGTCTGTCTCAAATGTCTCAAATCCTTATTACTCTTCTTCTATGATTGGAAAGATCCAGACACATAGGAAACCATTTGAAATGAAAATATGGGAAGTATATCTGTGACAAAATGATATTCTTCTTACATCCAAGTCCAGGTTGCAGAGTTGGCACTCATCATCCTTCAGGGCACCTTTTGATGAGTCTTTTTTCTGTACAGATAAATTATGAAAGCATCTTGGCTGAATCCCCAGGAAACAAACTGCCTAGTTTTGATTTCCTCTAAGTAAATGGTTATAATGTGTGTTTATGGGTTTGTTTTTGTGTATTTGGGATTATAGGCAGGCAGTGACAGCTTTGTTTCTACTTTCTTGAGGTTATGGCCTCCATCCGCTTCATTCAGTACAGATGCTGTGGGCTAGCAATGAAATGAATTAAATTAGCTGAGCATACTGTGTCCGGGTAGTCAATAGTACTGGCATAGGAAAAAGGGTATTGTAGAAATTCCTGTGCTAAGAGCCTGTATTAGTATATTCTTGCAATATTGGCAGTATTTTTCCTAGAAGATTTTTTTCTGTTTAAGAATTTATTTATTTATTTACTTCATTTCTACCCCGTCTCTCTCGACCCAAGAGGAGACTCAAGGTGGCTTACAAATCTGGCAAAAATTCAAGGCCGCACATGTAACAATAAAACACCTCTCATAAAAATATAAACAATCTAAGCATATAAGGAATTAAAACTCATACCAATCTATCCAACATATTAAAGACCACATATAAAATGCCGAGTCGTGGTCTCATATCCAAATCGTTTCCCAAAATCCATAGTCCATTATTCAAGCTGTTAAAGTCTCATTTCATAGCAGCCTATTTATTTATTTATTTATTTATTCATTTATTTATTTACCATATTTATACCCTGCTCTTCTCACCCCGAAGGGGACTCAGAGCAGCTCACGTGAAGGCACGATTCGATATCATGCAATGATACATCTCATAAAATAAATGCATACATTAAAACCAACTGCTGAAACCAACTCAAACATTAAAATTATTAAAATCACATAATCCAATCATAGTCCAAGATTGTTCCAGTTGTCATTGCACCATTCCACATCCATTTATTGCATTGAAGATTACTATCCGAAAGCCTGGTCGCACATATACATCTTTAATATTTTCCTGAAAGTTAGGAGGGAGGGGGTTGATCTAATTTCACTAGGGAGGGAGTTCGACAGCTTAGGGGCCATCCCCTGAAAAGGCCCTGCCTCTTGTCCCCACCAACTGCACCTGAAAAGGAGGTGGGACTGAGAGCATATTTAAAATATGCTCTCAGAAGATCTTAACCTCCAAGGTGGTTCATAGAGGGAGATGTGTTCAAACAGGTAAGCTGGACTGGGAACTGTTTAGAGCTTTATAGGCTAAAGCTAGGACTTTCAACTGTGCTCGGTAGCAAACTGGCAGCCAGTGGAGCTGACATAACATGGGGGTTGTATGCTCCCTGTGCAATGCTCCAGTAAGAAATCTGGCTGCTGCCCATTGGATTATTTGAAGCTTCTAAACAGTCTTCAAAGACACCCCCCCGTAGAGCGCATCGCAGTAATCTATTTGGGATGTAACAAGAGCATGGGCTACAATGGCCAAGTCTGATTTCCAAAGATATGGGTGCAACTGCCGCACAAGTTTTAATGGTGCAAAAGCTCTCCTGGCCTCTGCCGAAACCGGGGGTTTCAGGCTCAGTGATGAATCCAGGAGAACTCCCAAGCTGTGAACCTGTGTCCTCAGGAGGAATGTAACCCCATCCAACACAGGCTATAACCCTATGCCTTATTCGGCCTTTTGACTGACAAGGATTACCTCAGTCTTTACTGGATTCAATTTCAATTTGTTCTCCTTCATCCAGATCACCACAACTGTTATCTTTCTTCTCTTTCTCCAGTCCAGGAAATATATTTTAGTGATAGCTGCCTCTATGACAGGGGAAAACTATCCTTCCCTCAGAAAGCCATGTACACTCCATTCTAAAGAGCCCTCGGGGTTACTAGTTTCCTTTGCCGCATGTCTCAGAACATCATCCCCATACACAGAACTTCATCTTTATCTCCATTCTTTGCCGTGACTGCATACCAAAACTGAAAATGCCTAGGCAGCATAATTTAGAAAGCAATGGAAAGAACTTTTTTCTCATGCAAAGCTATATTGGCATCTGAGGTTGAGAGGAAATGTGGCAGGATTCCAGCCTTGCATTTAACTTCCTATTGCTTTTGGGTAACACTGGATGGAAGCAGACAGAATTGACAGTCATCTGGTGGAAATGAAGGGTCTCCCCTCCATGCCATCTCCCTCTCTGAGCTACGGCAGTTCTCTCAAGCTCCAGCTGTGCTTCCCCGGATTACTCTAGGGGAATATTAGCATCCTTTAATAACTCCAGGAGACTTAACCAAGGGATTTATTTTATTAATTTGAAGGCTGGGTACAGCAAATAGGTTAGAGCCCCAGCCAATTCACAGACTTTATCCAATCTTTCTTTGCTTAATCATCACTTCCCTCTCTTCTCCAACTTGCCCAGTTTTAGTTTTCTGCTTGCTTCTGTATCTATTTACTTCTCAAGTGTTCAGTGTTAAGTGAAGCATAGTAAAGGTGTAGAGTACTCTCTCCCCTGGGAGCTGAGCTAAGAGGCACTTAATATTTTGCTGCACATTCCCAACTTGGACTTTATGGCCATGTTACGTTAGCTATTAATGCCAATGAAACACCTGCCTTCTTTTTCATACACAGAGAGCAAAGAATGAGCAACAAACTGCATAATGCGGTTTGCCAGTTAAAACATCTGAATGTTGTTCTATTGTGGTTACATTTTAAATGGAATGGCATGGGTTTCCCACCCCAAAGCTGTCCAAAGCTGAGAGTTTGCAGCTCACTCAGAAACTTGGAGGCATAATTCTATGTAATACGTGTTATCTGTGGTTAGAATCTCTCATGTTTTAAAGTTTTAAAATGACTGTCTTGAAGAATGAAGGGATTAGAGCAAGATCATATGTTTACTGAGGTAACCTACCCCCCCTCCCAATTAGAACTTGAAACTATTTCTTTGTGAAGAGACATGTACCACCTTGTTGCTGTGTTCCTTCAAGTAATTTCTAACCTGTAGCATCCTATCATAGGTTTTTCTGTGCAATATTTGGTCAGAGGAGGCTTGTCTTTGGCTTCCTCTGAGATTGAGAGACAGTGACTTTACCCAGGCCAACCTGTGGCTTTATGTGGCAGACCTGAGTGAAGACCTCTTCACTCAGGCCCATTGTTGGGCTATTTAATCCCAGCCCAGCTGCTCAGCTGATCAGTTGTCATCCGGTGCTTCCCACTCTCCCACTATTGTGCTGTTTTCTTGCATTGTCATGTAATATTCTTCATCACAACTTAGGGGTAGTTGGCATGGGCCCTGGATCCTATATTGGTTTGTTCTCCCTCAGTGGAGGGATCTGTCTGTAGTTTTTTTTGTCGTGTCAGGAGCTACCTGAGAAACTGCAAGTCGTTTCTGGTGTGAGAGAATTGGTCGTCTGCAAGGATGTTGCCCATAGGATGCCTGGATGATTTGATGTTTTATCATCCTTGTGGGAGGCTTCTCTCATGTCCCCGCATGAGGAGCTGGAGCTGATAGAGGGAGCTCTGTCTACAGTAAAAAGAGGGCATAGCGGTATGAATGGGTATCTGTCCTATGCCTCCCTTCCCTTCTGATTAGGGTATTTGTATCTCAATTGTGCCATCTAGAGTCCATTCTGAGGCCCCTCTCTGGTATCATTGGTCCAGAATTTGGACTGGCCAGGCCCCATGTGTGTTTGCCAACCCTATTTTCAACTGTAGCTAATCAATAAGTTGTGGCCTTTGTTGTCCCAAGCTCATGTGTTGGTGTCATGTTTCTGGGGATGGAGGATTGGTTTGGAAAACAATCTTTATTTATACTCATACAACATGTATTAAGGAGAAAATGGTTAGCTTTAAAGGACTAAACTGCCCACTGTAGATGAGCTCTCAGACATTTCTGAGAACAGCTCTTTTCTTTCCCTCTTTTCTTTTCTTACACATTCTGAACTTAATGACACATAATAGTGTTTTCATTGGGTTAAGACAATACTGAGGAGGTATTTGGACTGAATTAATCAGGCCAAGGAAGGTTTTCCAGATATGTGATAAGTGATCCAACAAAACCAGTGGTTCCCTACTGTAGAAATGATAATATCACAGTGATGTGCTTCTCATTGGGTAAGTGGAGATGTCCATTAAAATTATAACTGGGAGGAAAATGTTTGTTATAGCATCAAGAGCCACAATTTAACTAGAAGATCTATATGTATTGGTCTCTGTAAGCAGTTAGAAGGTGATTATGCACACATTTTTAACTAGCTGCAGTATCTGGTTCTAAAAGTATGAATATTATGGCTTTTCAATTGCTTTAAAAAAAAGGAGATAAGGAAAGAATACTTGGAGATTTTCTCATCCTCAAAGAAAAAAGCTTTTGACATTTTGAGACAGCATGTCAAAAAAACTGTCAACCACCAAGTTATTTTTTCACATTTTGGGACTTTGGGGCAAAAAAATCTGTTACTGTAATAACAAAAATTATACAACCTCGCACATACTTTCTTTACATAGAAAGCAACAGTGTGTAAAGTGAAGTTTTCAACAAAAAGTTCCAAAATGCAAAAAACAGAAAGAAAGAAAGACAGATAGACAGACAGAAAAGAAGGAAGGAAGGAAGGAAGGAAGGAAGGAAAGAAGGAAGAAAAGAAAGAAAGAAAACAAAAAGCAATCAATTTATCTACCCTGAAATTAGCAGAGACTTGAGTAAAAAAACAGCACTTTGAATATCATTTCTCCTAAAACAGTGACCTGATAATATACAGCCCATGGGAGTAAGCCTTGAGTTTCATAAGAAGGTTCAGTCTTCCCCTCCCCCTGGCAGCCAACCATTTTTTTTAAAAAAAAATTGGAAACCCTCATCACAGATCCTGCACCATATGTTTAAGTGAATATTTTCACTGACATATACTGCTGTCAGATAGTCAGTTTATTCTTCACTCTTTCTACTCTGTGAATTCACATAGATCATCTACGCCTTCAGATACAATACTGAACTTCAGACTCCTTCTCCCCAAATGTAACAAAAAAAATATGGTCAAAGCAATATGCTTAAGACAGTGGTTCTCAACCTGTGGGTCCCCAGGTGTTTTGGCCTACAACTCCCAGAAATCCCAGCCAGTTTACCAGCTGTTAGGATTTCTGGGAGTTGAAGGTCAAAACATCTGGGGACCAACAGGTTGAGAACCACTGGAAGGGCTTATAACATCCCTGATATTACTAATTATAGATGAAATGGCAAGGTGGATTGGTACATGTGAAATTCAGATTCTAGACCAGGGGTCCTCAAACTAAGGCCCGGGGGCCGGATGCGGCCCTCCAAGATCATTTACCCGGCCCTCACTCAGGGTCAACCTAAGTCTGAAATTACTTGAAAGCACATAACAACAACAATCCTATCTCATCAGCCAAAAGCAGGCCCACACTTCCCATTGAAATACTAATAAGTTTATATTTGTTAACATTGTTCCTCATTTTAATTAATGTATTGTTTTTAAGTGTTTTTTACACTACAAATAAGATATGTGCTGCATAGAAATTAATTCATGGTGTTTTTTTCAAATTATAATCCGGCCCTCCAACAGTTTGAGGGACTGTGACCTGGCCCTCTGTTTAAAAAGTTTGGGGACCCCTGTTCTAGACCCTATGGAGCCATGAAACTTAGGGCCCTTCCACACAGGGCAGAAACCCAGGAGGAAGCGAGTGATTTTAACACACTTCCTCCAGGGTTTCTGTCCCCATCCCGAACCCAAACCCAGGATTTTCCCTTGATGGGTGGCTAGATGCCATCAAGCCCCCATCCACCCCCCAATTTTCCTCCAAAAAAACTTACCGGAGAGGCCTGACCTTCTGCAGAGTACTCCTGACATGCCACCAGGCCCCTCCAGTAAGTTTTTTGGGGGGAGAATGGAAGGCTCGAGGGGAGGGGGTGGGTGCCCTTGTGCTCCTTCGGGTTCCAGGAGCTTGAAGAACACCAGGATGGCTATGGGGATTGACTCCATCCCCACAGGGCCTTCATGTAGAAAGATCTGAACCTTAGCATATCTTTCCAGGTGGTTTAATTCAGAGCAAACTGGGAAATCCCAGTTTTCTCCAGATTAATTTGCTTTTACCTAAGGCGTCATATGGGTGCCTCAGATAAAAGTGAGATAGGTCCTGCGTATTGAGCCTGTCTGGAAGAGCCCTTACTGGGTAATCCATTGCTCGTTGCTTGATTTCAGCCAGACCTACCTAAACTGGTCATTTTCAAGGTTTAACAATGAAGAGGAAATCTATATTCATCACCTTGAGTTCCCTAGAGGAATGATGAGGTATGAAATGTAACTAATAAAATGAATACAATTTTTCAAAGTTACAGTATATTCTGGCGTATAAGACTACTTTTTAACCCAAGAAAATCTTCTCAAAAGTCAGGGGTCGTCTTATACGCAGGTGTAGTCTTATGCATGGGAGTCGTCTTAACTCTATATTTTAACTGGAAAAGTTGGGGGTCGTCTTATTCGCCCAGTCGTCTTATATGCCGGAATATACGGTACTTATCTTTTTACAAAACCCTATTTGAAAAACCATCATATTCACATTTTTAAACTAGCATGTTGCAGAAGAAGGAGCTTTGGGAAATGTTTATAGTTGAGCAAAGACTTTTTAAAACAGCCTCTCCCTTATTCCTGCTCTTATTGTCTGATTTAGGACTGCCTCAGCTGCTTTAAGTTTAGCAAAGAACAAGGGGGGGGGGGGATCCAGATATGTACCTTTAAGCATCTGGTCTAACCCCTAGAGGGCTGTCTTTCATAATCTCTACTTTGAGTCCTATGTCTTTTCACTACTTATGTTCCTAATATGTGGTATTAAAAGACAAAACATATTACTGCAGAGAATCCAACAAACATTTCACCTGGTTAGATGTATTAATAATTTGTTTTAAGGACTAACTAGGCATCTTGCGGGCAATCTGTAATTGGATCTCTCAAAATAATTTTCTTCTCTTCTGAATGCAGCATGAGACTCCCAAGTTCGAATCAAGTGCACAGAGATAGGTATACCATTTCTTTGTGCTCCATCCCATGAATCCAAAATTGCATCTCTGATGCTCACACTTCTATTTACATGTATGCTTTCTTCCTTTTATAGCACTTGAGCACTTGAATATGGACCATGGCATGGACAGAAAAACATGTGATTCAGAGTTTGAAATGAATTTGCTTAATATTAACTTGTTATCAATGATTTGATAAGATGTTGATACTTATTTAATACCACTAATCATTTCAACAACAACAATGTGGAAGGTTTACATAATGATTAGTAGTTTATAGTACTTTAATTCAATACTAGCTGGGGGATCTGTCTACTTTGGGGTTGATTTTAGTAATTCTAGTTTTACTTTTATTTGTTTATTAAATTTAAAAAGCAACTTATCACTATTATACAAATAATAGTGATGTGCAATGTATTAATTTATAACATTTGCTAAAACAATGAACATTCAGCAATTAATTATTGGATTTATATTGATATGAATGAGTCAACCCTAGCACTTATATTTCCAAATTCTGGTTAAGTTGCATTGAAGGTTTTCATGGACGGAATCACTGGAGTGTTGTGTGGTTTTCAGGCTGTATGACTTTTTTTAAACAGCATTTTCTCCTGATGGTTCACCTTCATCTGAGACTGGCAGGAGAAATTGCTGCTAGAACATGGCCATACAGCCCGGAAACCACACAACACTCTTTTGGTTACGTTATTCCTGTTGGTGCAATAGATGTTTCCTAAAATGGATCCTTCACGGATTTTGGAACCAAATTAAACATCTTGTTTATTACAAACTATGTTGCTGTGGCTTTTAAGACAAATTAGGATGTGTATGAAATGTTTTTTTTTTTTTTTTTACTCTGAACATAGTATGAGAAATGGATAAATACATTTTCTTTGGTTCAGGTCACAGTGCAAATGAAAATTGCTCCACCTTGTCAGGTCACAGCTTGGACATTAAGGGGCAAACGTTCATGTTGGTATCAAGGGGAATTTTTCCCACAAAGCCCAAGTCTTATGGAAAGGAATTGGTTATTTTTAGTTTCAATAGAAATGGGGACTGAAACCTTTTCTTTGCATACTATTGGATTCAATTTTCAGCCCATTTCACATGACATAAATTAATTTCTGGAAAACCATACTTTTAAAAGAATTGTTTATTTTGTACAAAACACTGTTTCTTGCAAAAAGTGGTTTTTTTTTTCACAAATCCAGAAAATATTTGAAATATGAATAATCATTGACAGTGCTCAAAACCCATCTGAATAACATTAGCAATAGTAGATGGAAAATGTTGGGATGTCTTTAGATGAAAGATGTGATTTACATGTATACTTGTCACAAAATAGTCACAACATGTTGCCTCACCCTTGGTAGTAGCCCCAACTACTGTATAGATTCATAAATCTGAGTTGAATTATCCATGGGTCAGTATTAGTACGGTACCTTAGCTTTTATTAAAAAGGAACCATATCTTTCTGAGTAGTGTGGTGAAAGGCAAGAGCACAGTCTGTCCCAGGAGGACACAAAAGAAATATTGACCCATTCTACTTCATTCCACAATGCTGCTTCTGGCCTTTTTAGATGCCTTGATTAAAAATGGTGGCAGTGGCTAGGGGCAACAGATACCCTGAGGTGGCATTGGTCTTTTCCCTGCTCTGCAGAATAACCCTTGTCCTATGCACTGAGCACATCAAAATCCTAAATTTTTGTTCCAAAACCTGTCCTCAACTAATACATAAGGCCAACTTTTACATGCGTTTATACAGTAATTGCAACCAAGCAAAGAGGAAGGATAAGAGTGAGCATCTCTCTTTATAATTCACTCAAAAGGAAACATTGCAGGGACAACAGGGCAACTGGGCATACTACATGAAACAGTTTCTCGTCTTTGTTTCACAACCTTTCATCTTGCTCTTTCCCCTGATCCATACTTCTTACTGAAAATATTTCCCATTGAAATCCACAAAGGGAGAAAGTAACCCGAGGCCCATCTAGGTACTGTAGGTGTAGCTAAAAGGATCAAGTGGCCCAGTAATCGGAGATGAAACCTTTTCAATACTAGGTCAACAGCTCCCTTTCATCCTGGATTGCTCCCATCTCGCAGCTGTTCAGAAACTTGGACTGGAGGATTCTTTGTCTGTTTACCTGTAGACAGGTGTCCGTAGGAGCCCCAAAGGCTGAGACATAGATATACAATGAAAACCGCATGTTCATCTTTTTCAAATGCAAGTTTGTGTATATGGGCAGGAGAGGGATTCAGCTTCAATCTATAGCAAACAGGTTACTGTCCAAGACTGGTTTTCTGTCCCCAGTACTGCTTAGTCTGTGCTCCTTTCCCCCTGATTTCTTTTCTCTCCCAAATCCCAGGATTTGCAAGAACGGCACCTTTCATCAGTGACAAAAACTCAAATGAAATATTTAAAATAAAACGCCCCAGACATTTTGTAGTATAGGCATTGCCATGATGTAAGCTTACAGCATCATCTGTTTCTTTTCATCTCTCTTGATCTTCCTTGTTTCCTGTTCTGCCCTACCCAGGTGGTTAGCATTGCACCTGACAAAGGCAGTCACCTTGCTGATCCCTTTTTAGTGCAGCTATTAGCATCAAAGGCCAAAAGCAAACAGCCTTGGCTTATGGCATAGCACTCTACAAAGCCTGTGTAAATGGGTCCTTCTGTTTAGGACAAAGGAAATTCTCTTTTGTCAAAAGACTTACCTTGTTGTTACTAAAGAGTTTCAGCCTTAGAGGAAGGGAAACCTATGTCTCAAATAAAGGCCTGTGATCACCTAGTTTTTAGAAGAAAGTGGGATGTATACTACATTCTAGATTTCATAGGCCTTTTCATAATGGCTAAGTCACAGGTATTTTCTATTTTTTATTATAGTAGAAACCTATGCCCTCCTTCTGAATACATTTATTTGCATTTTGCAACTCTGCATACAACAGTTAGAGTTTTTAGTATTTACATCTACACATACCATTAAGCGTTTTTCTTTGTTATGGATTATATTAAGAGGGCTGCCATGTTGTTTTTAAGGAGAAGATGTTTCAGGAGACAATGATTTAAGATGGAGAAATGGGAAGGAGAGGAAGAATGTCACTTCTCCCATCCCCTCACCTTTTTTCTTCAAATTGTGGATGCTGGGAAAAGTCTGTGGGCATATGTTTGTCTGAAAGAGTAAGAGCACCAGGGGTCTATATATCTCTACTCCCAACTGTGTTTTTTCCAGGAAAGTCCCCCCCACCCCCAGCAATCCGTCACATCTGAATGACCAGCAGAAGGAGCTAACAACAGCTCTCAGAGGAAAGGAAGGCGAAAGGAAGTTCTTCATATTTATTGGGGTTAGGGTACAGCATTACCACAAAAATGTAAAACTTCTATTTTGCTTTTTTTTTTTTTACCTGAGACAACATTTCTCTAAGAATTTCTAGGTCTTCAGCATGGCTCTATGGTCAACTTCTGATGGAAGCTGAACATAGAGTTGAATGGGAGGACCTAGAAATTCCTAGAGAGGTGTTCTCTCCAGAAATCTCTAAGTACATTAGCATGACTGGAGGACGTTGATAATAGAATCATAGTAGACTTACTGATTTCAAGAGAGAACATTTAAAATCAAATCTGTGAATCAAATCTGGAACTGTCGAAACTGCAAATGTGGAGGATGGCTATATAGACAAAAAGCTTCAAGTGCGGAGGAGGCCCATGGACTGAGCAAGGCAGTAGTGCTTGACCTTATCCATTTATTGGTGAAGAATCACCTCTCCTTTTGTTTCACTGGGATTATGGGTCATCCTCATTGTTCAGTTCTTTGCTAAAAATGCTGTTTCTAGGAATCATGTGTTAACTGGGGAAAGTCAGAAGCGTGTATTTTTTCATTGAGGCAAAAATTATTTCTGAGATCCTTTCCTAAACATAAAGACATAAATATAAAGGTGCTTTAATACAATATAAAGTCCGTAAGAGAAGAAAATGCAAATATCATTTAAAGAAGCCATGCCTGCATGTCTGTTTGTATAGCAATTCCCCTTCACTTCAGCACTATAGTATGTTTGTTTAACTAAAGTTTAATGAGCAGTAGTCCAAAAAGTTAATTAGTCACATATTGCAAGCTGTTTACTTATTTAATTTGTTTTCCTTCTTAAAAGTACTAGCAAACATTTTCAATTCATACGCATCCTTCCTTTTAACTCATAGTGGAATGAGATGTTTGTGTGGTCTTCTCAAGCTGCTTTTTTAGACTCTTGCTGTGTCACCAGAACCTACTGTTGAACACTGGTGGTGCTCCCACTGCGATCAGAATAATGCTTGCTCCTTTTTGGATTAAATAAATGTACCAAAGGCCCAGTTCATCCTCTAAACCATTGGTTCCCAACTGGTTTTTTTGACCAGGGACCACTTGACCAAGGACCACTTTGACCAGGAACCACTCTCCAACATTAGTACCAAAACGATTATGAATCAGTTTTTGGTCAACTTTAGATTCGTTTTGGTTATTGGGATGCTGATTCAGAAAATTGCATTGGGTAGACCACATCAGCCCCAGTTTCTGATACAGAACATATGCCATCCAGTAGTTGCCATCTGCTCACCCACAGAAAACCACATTTAATAATCTAGAGCTGATGTGTTCAATGCAATTTTCTGAATCAGCACCTCAAATAACCCCAGGAACAGGCTTAAAAATGAAGACACCAAGGCTCCTCTCCTTCCAGGTGCTAAATGGGGGGGGGGGGGGGGGGAGGAGGAGGACAGGCAGCAATCAGCTTGTAAATCGCCTAGAGCATCTTGGATGGAGGGCAATTAATAAGTAATTAAATGATGGTGATGATGATGAGGAGGCTTGTTGCACCTTTCGTGGATAGTCAGCCTCTCCCCTCCTGACATCCCCATTGCCTCAGCACTATAAGAGGGTTTTGCGAGACCAGTCACTCTTGTTGCAATGGGGTAGTAATGGTGAGGCCACAGACAATATTTTAGTTCTTGGGGACCACTAGTGGTCCACAGACCAAAGGTTGAGAACCACTACTCTAAACCTTTGTTCTTTCCTCTTTTCAGACTGGTAACATTACTATTTTTCATTAGAAACAACCTGCAAGATGCTTGGTGCCTCTATTTCACAAGGCTTTACGGGGCAGGAAGGCACTATAGCACATGAAACCATCCCAGATACAGTTTTTCTGATAGATTAAGTCTATTGGGAATAACCAGCTCACACAGTATTTCAAAGGAGGTAGATTTATTGTTATGCAAAGAAAAAGAGAACAGCTTACCTAAATCCTTCTTGTATACATCACATGTAAGTGTGTTTAGAACAGGATTCAAGCCCATTAGAACAGGATCCAAGACCAAGATAACACAAATATGTGAGGAAGACAATAAGACCCATTTAAACAAAGACCTCATTTAAACTTGTCTCTACATGTGGCATTTGCAGATATATCCCAGAATTGGTAGAAACACAGAACCTAACATTGCAAATAGTCTGGATTTCTTCCTAACATGTTATGACTACATACTGTAAGTAAAACTTCTGTTGTTTCAGAAACAATATTGCTCAGTATTAAAGAAGTTGCCAGGCTCCTGATTTTTTTAAAAAAAAACCCATAAATAAACTTTTTTTTGGTCCAAGAAAACATCTTTCTAGGAATCTCTATGTTCTCCATTGTCAACTTATTTCAAGTTCACTACAAAGATTGCACCGTAGTACCTTGAGAATCCAAGAGGACCATATTAATCAAATCAGTGAATAATCAAATCCACAAATGTCAAAGCTGCAATGTGGAAGTCCAGCTGTGCACTGATGATCTTAACTATGTTTTATGCATACATTAGCCTTACCACTACTGGACCTGCCAGGGCCAGACTACAGAAAGAATCAATTTCTCCCTGTCCATGTTTGTATGTGTGTGTATCAATGAGAGTACCACTTTTCCTACTTCTAAGAAAGACAATTACGAGTTCCATCTTGGAAACTCCCATTTTCCTCTAGGCCATTCCCCTTGAACATCTATCAAAATATGACAAAATGACAGAAATAAAACTGTCCTGCTCCCAACTGCTTGATATACCACTGGTTGGTGAAATGGTGTTCACCATTTTCGTCAATATCACTAAAATATATGGTGACGTGAAATCCTAAGTTTTCATCTCCTCTGTTGTTTTGACATTCATACTAAATAAGGGTCACAATTGATCTTCATTCTATTGTGTATTTGTGGACTTAGCTGTTTATTTGAATTCATTGTGGCTTCTTCGTTGCTTACTTCTTACTTTCTATTTGTAGTCTACACTCAATTGTATATGTATCAATGACAGTTGTATCATCTTGTTTTTCTAGACTTTCATTCTGCTGTTTTCCCCAAGCGTATCTGCTCTTTTAAATTTTAAATTTGTATTTATGGAAGCTTTTGGTTTTTCATGTATACAGTGGCTAAAACTTTTAATGAGGATGTGGTATAGTGTATTTTATTATTTTATTGTTTTAAGGTTCTTTTAATGCTGTTTTGAACTAGTTTTAATGTGGTTTTAACTTTTTATTTGTGTTTTTTAAAAATGTAAATTTAGTTTAAATGATTTTGAACTTTAAATAAACATATTGTGCTTTTAAAATGTTTGATGCCAAGGTGGTTCCAGTGTTGAGAGAAAGGCAGGATACTAAACAAATGAATGAACGAATGAATAAATGGTTCTGGAATATCCTCCATGTATGTTTAGATCCATTATTTTAATTGAGGTTTTAGTAGATTCTATGGTCTATTATGAGATGGATGTCATCTAGAAGTCCACATATAGGGAAGAGTGTCTGTGCAAGATAACTAGGTCAATGTGTAGCTATTGCTTTCATGAGTTACAGTTAAATGTAGCATAGGTAGACCTGCAAAATTACCATAATTTCTGACACCATAATTTCTGACACAGCCATACTGTGTAGGGCTCTTACGAGTTGGAAGCCTACAACATCGGGACAGCCACAACTTCACAACTCATAATATGCAAGGCTGGGTTTTATTCTCTCAAAAATAAAGCCCCATTTTTTAAAACATATCTTTAGGGTTTGTCATTGTTTATATAACCAGCTATGAGGTTGAAAACATAACAATCACAGCAACCTAAAAAGATTATCCCACATCTTGAGGAAAAAAGGCTTTCTTTCTGTGTCAGGAGCAACTTGAGAAACTGCAAGTCACTTCTGGTGTGAGAGAATTGGCCATCTGCAAGGACGTTGCCCATGGGACGCCCAATTGTTTTACCATTTTGTGGGAGGCTTATCTCATGTTCCCACATGGGAAGCTGGAGCTGACAGATGGGAGCTCACCCTGCTCTCCGGATTTGAACCTCTGACCTTTTGGTCAGTAGTCCTGCCAGAACAAGGGTTTAACCCATTGCACCACCAGGGGCTCCCAGGCAAAAAGGGTGACAACTGAACAGCCATAAGATCATTCTCTAAACTACTTGCCATAATTATGTTTACTGGTGTTTATGAGAATTGTATTTTGATTCAATTTTTGTTTGAATATCGTCTTTTAATTATTTTTGCATTTAGCATTTACTGTAATTGGTATTTATAGTCTAGTGGTTGTTAGTGTGATGGGAACTTATATAAATACATAGAATACAGATTCCTTAAATTTAAGAAAGAACTACTGTCCCCCATAACAGCTCTGTGATTTGATATTCTTTTCAGTGGGGATGATATAGACTGAACAAGAGGTCCTCTGTGTATGAAGCATGTGTTCTGCCACTGTAATATGACAACAAAAAATCCTCACTGTCTGCAATAAAGGATGGTCATAAGGAACAGTGGGCTTGAAATGGACTAATTCTTTTTCTTACCCCTTTGGAGACAGAACTTGGGAGCCCAGCAAATGGTCATACCTTCATGTGAACCCTCTTAGAAACTGAAACCAACTCCTCTCTTTTCTCAATAGAACTAGAATTTATTTGAATATATGTGTGTGAAACTATTCTGCTGCTCTACAATGTGTTTTTTCTTGACTTGAAACTGAGTGTGAAATAAAATGATATGGAATATTCTAACAAATATTCTTTCAGGAGTTGGCCTGAGTTGGATCTATCTGATTCCGGAATTTCTCTTTCTCTCCAGACAGATACAAGATCTGATTTATTCCTACATGCACAGTGGAGGGGGAAGCCAAACCCTTTTCCCTTGCATGGGTGGGCTAATGGTTGTAGATGGGTGACTTTCAAAGGAAACTTTCAGTTTTGCATGAAATTGATTTCCATGCAAAGAAGCTAAGCTGCTTGTGTGTGTGCATGGGTGTGTCTAATATACTCTCTCTTTTTCTCTCTTTTTCCCGTTCCCACCCCCTTTCTTGCTTCCTATGAAATTGCTTCATCAGATGCCAGACATGTTCCAGGTGAGTGTTGTGTGTAGAGTGAAGAGTTGCTTTTTTGAGGACAAAGGTGACCATAAGAACTTCAGGTTCTAGAACAACTCTAGGAAAAAAACTATTTTGATTACACACTCAGAAAGATTTTCTATTCCATTCTGAGCTGTACCAGTGCATCATAGTGTGTTCTGTCAAGATTCATGGGATAAATGTTTTACATGTAGAAATTAATATTTGTATTTTAATTACTATGCTGGTTCTTTTTATATATGCTGCTTTGAAATATCAGTTCCAATATACCAAGTAATCTAAAACTAAATTCATTAATAGGTCAATAAAATTGCAAAGTACTTTGCTACCCTAACTGAACTACAGATAAAGAATAATGAGAATTAAAAGAGTTTTTGGCATTGCCATTTTTAACCTATTGCAAGTCAGATATTACTCAACAGTGAGCAACTAGTATGCTTTGTCCACAGTAGTGTGAATCTGCAGTCATCCAAGGAATTTGGTTTCAGCTAATACTTAATGAGAATTTTCTGAAAGTGCTCAGTATTCCTTTTTATGTTGAAAAAACTTATTAGGGTTCAGAAATGATCTTTAGAGGTATATTTTGAGCTGTTTACAAAAAGGTATGAATGAATGTGGATAAAGATTCTATTCACTTTTGCTCTTCACAATATTTTTAAAGTTTCCTCTCTCCCAAGAAAATATTCATCCATATAATGACTCAACTTCCAATTTCGCAATTCAGTATCTTCAATTCTGCTGGCTAGTTTTTATTTCTGGGCATGCTGGTTTGACAAAATCAGTACATTCAAGGTCCTGGTTGTCTGCCTCTGAAATCATTACTTTGATTATGAGTTTGTACCCTGCTTATCGGATCTTTCCTATGTCATTGGTACCTTTCCCATGTAGTTGTTGCAGGAAACTGGGGTTCTCAAACTAAATGCTTTGTGCAGATGTGGTTAATGTATGCTTTAACTTAAATGGAAAATAACTTTGTGAGCTTATAGTGTTGAGCAAGAACTGGTCAACAGAGAGTGCTTGACTATTTCCTTACAGATCATTGTAATTATTAAAAATGTGTCCTTCCAGCTATTGAAGTATCTCTGCATACTTCAAAGTCAGAAAACTGGCTGGCAAGGAAAGGGTTAAGCACTGACTATCTGCTTAGTTGTTGGGTAGATGAAGTAGGGTAGGCAGTGATCTGGATTGGCAAAGCAAGGCAGAAACAGGACAGTAACAGGATAAAAGAGCAAGAGCAGTCACAGCTGCTTCAGAACCTCGGACAGATCCCAGGAAGCATTGAGCAGTTCTAAAGACTGGCTGCTGAGTCCTGTAGTGCTTCCCTGTGTTGTAAAATGCAGATCTTTTAAGAAGTACCCACCTTGTTTGGATTGAGACATTCAATCCATTATCTCTTGCCAGGATGCCTGTAGTAGTGGGTAAAATTATTGGCATGTGTTGTCCCTGGGGTAAGAATTCACATTTTTTGGTATCTAGTTCTCTGAATAGTCACTAAGGTTCTTGGCCTGGCCACCATAGGTTGATTGGTTTCCTGATTTAGAAGGTCCTGAGATGCTTAATTGAAGTTTGTTGTCATGGGCAGACAGTGTCTATGCAGCAATCCACACCAATGGATGTCCTTGCTTTGGTGGCCCATCTTCTTCTGAGTCCATTTCAGTTCTTATACTTTGGACCATGATACTGCTATTCTTCATTCAAAAATTCAGCACTGTCAGATGTAGCTTACTTAGTTTCAGTAAACAAAGTTCATAAGAGTTAATAAAACTTTATTTAACATAACTAAGAAGCAAATTATACTACATATGTTGTTAGACCTGATTCGTATTACCTGTAACATATATCTATAGACCAGGCATCCTTGAACTGCAGCCCTCCAGCTGTTTGGACTTTCAACTCTCAGAATTCCTGACAATTGAACAAATCTGGGAGTTGGAGGCCCAAACAGCGGGGGGGGGGGGAGGGGGGACCGTTTGAGGATACTTGCTATAGACAGAAGAATTCAAATAATATGCAGGCATTAACTCCATTTATTGAGGTGTGATATTCAGTACCTCTTCATTGGCCTAGTCCTGCCCCTGTACCATTCTCTCATGAGAACACAAATACAATATAATATACCTCAAACAAACATGGCAAGACTCAAGGTTTTGACAAGCACTTCCAGGTTGGTTTTCATGGGGGGAGGGGACCATCTGCCTGACTTTCTGTCACTGCTATTTTTTTACTTTTCCGTTCAAGTTAGAAGTATCAAGAATAAAATAATCAACACCCTCTCTCTCAAAGTTGCAATCTAAAAGGTGCAACCCAAAGGGATGTGGGGGGATAGAGGGGGGAATTACTCAATATTTAGCACTATGCACAATGAAAGGGAAGATTAATAGGGATGCTTTCTCTGACTCTGATGGCTTCACTGGTAGTTAGAGGGGGAGACACTATCAGCTGGTCTTACATCTGGGTATGATCAGAACTAAGAAAAGTTGCATTTTCAGAATACAGTTTGCAGTAGCTCCAACTGAGCACGGCCAGAGTTTTCCAAGCTCTGTCTCTAATAAAAGATGCATGATTACACATTCTACATAATGGCTAGTTGGTCTCTAAGAATATCACATACTTTAATCTCTTTCTGCATTGTCTTCACATATTCCTTTATGCCACAGGTTAGAAATAAAGTGCTTACAAGCATTCAATCTTTTCATATTTGAAATAATATGCTCTTAAATCATTATGTGTAAACACACGACTTCCATCCTCCCTAAATCAATTAAGTCAGGATTGTTGGTTTATCTTCCACTTTCTCATCTGTTCAGCCTCTTTTTATGTCTGCTCTTTAACTCACAGGTTTGTGCTTTATGGCCATGAAAAAGGGAGTAGATGCTCATGAGACTAGTTCAGATAATAGGAATAGTTTGAAATTACATGTCTTCTTGGCCCAAAAGAGAGTTCCTATCAATCATGACATCCATCTCATCTTTGTACTGAGGCATGCTGCACCCAGTGAAGTAGACATTAGTTCCTAGAAATCTATATAATGATAAATGTGTTAGTCATAAAGAGGCTACATAAATCATTGATTTTCCAAACATATTTTTGATATTTTTTAAATCTAGAAAATAGTTGTCACTTTATATCAGAACTTGATTAAAAATTCCCACAGCTGCTGTGATTCCAATAAATTGCCTTTCTATGGGCATTCACTTGAAATAATTAATAATTTTTATGCTAGCCATCACATTTTTCATTTTTGCTTTCTTATTTTCAGGGAGCTCAGGGGTAAAAATGTGTGTTCTGTTGTTCCTCTTCCTTTCAAAGAGCAACTGAACATCTTCTTTGCTTCAATTTCCATACACAGGCATGTTTTAGATCTCAGTCTAGTGACACTTGTTTATCTTTTCACCATAGAATCTAACCTTAGAATCACAGTGGAGGATCTAAAGATTCTTACAAAGATCATTTTAATCAAATTCATGAACAATGAAATCTGAAAAAATAAAAATAAAAACCACAAATGTGGAGGGCTGTATATGCTATTTTACAATAAATATAAGAAGAAAAACTGTTCCCTGCCTTCAGGCTTACAATCTGAAGATACGACAAACAAGGAAAGGGAATGGTTGTGTAGGAGGGGATTAAATTAAGCAGAAACTGCCTCTTCTTCATGGTAGTGGCAGTTGGAATAGAGGGAGGGCCTTTCATGTTCTTCTGGACCTAAGCATGATGCCTCTACATCTCTCCCTCCTCAGCCAGAGCAGTGGCACTTGGGATGGAGGGAGGGCCTTTCATTTGCTTTGGGCCTACGATTTTCCAGCAATCCTTTCTACCACATTTTCCTTAGGATAGATACTTTCCTACTGCTTGTAGTCTCATGGTAATATTTGCCAGTTTAGTGGTGCCAACATGCTGTGTCCTACTTCATAGGAACTGAAGAGCTGTCATCACCAGGTCCAAATTGGCCTTCAAAGCACTGGAACTCACCTGCTCATAGCAGAGGATAACAGCTGTGAACAAGTTATACATAACTTGGCACATGTTTGCTGTGTAATGTTTCAAGGGAATTAATTGGGATGACTTTATTAATGTTTCGCAAATGGATGAAAGTTGCACAGTACTTCTGCTTAATAGAGTTCACCAAGTACCCTTAAATCATCTCTGATTTAGAGTCTTTGCCAAGCACATAAGAATAACCTCTCATTCATTCATGTCACCATCAGGTGAATGCTTGGATTCATGTATTCATCTAGCTTTCTGAGCTTAAATTGTTCTGAGCATTGCAACATTTAAAATCAGATATGGGCTGTTGTAGGTTTTTTGGGCTGCATGGCCATGTTCTAGAAGCATTCTCTCCTGACGTTTCACCTGCATCTATGGCAGGCATAGATGAAGACAAAACGTCAGGAGAGAATGCTTCTAGAACATGGCCATACAGCTGGAAAACCTACAACAGCTCAGTGATTCCGGCTATGAAAGTCTTCGACCATACAAAATCAGATACATTTATCCTATCTTTATTTCAAATTAGGACTTGAGGCAGCTTACAGAATATTAAACTAGTAGATACAAAGTTATTAAAATATAGTTTTCTTTATAAAAAGAGCAGATAGACAACATGCAAATTCACTTACCGCTGTGTCCTTAAAATAGGTTAGAAATAATATTTCAGAAATCCAGGGGCTGCATGTATGAGGGAGTTATTACTTTGGCATCCTTCCACCATGCAGATTCCTTTTCTGTTCCCTTTTTAAAAAGCACATTTCTGATTCACCCCCTTAAAGTTTGTATATTGGAATCTTTTGACCTAAACTATAAATTTAAACATGTTACTTCACCAATTTCGCATTGTATATTATTTAGTTTTCTTTAATAGTGCTGATTTGCTGATCCATAGCCCCACGATCATATTTACGCATAACAATGTAACCCTGCCTTCCCACACTTCTGCTCCTTCATAACTGATAATAATACATTGTTAAAGCAATTATACAGTTACACCAGTGGTCAATCTAAAATACTGCACCAATATAATAATAATAATAATCATCATAAAAATAATTCATGTGAGGGAGAAGGGGAGAGGAGAAGAAAGTGCCCCTGGTTTCACTTCAGAGTCAGCATGTCAGCACAGAAGCAGAACTGCCCAATTGCACCAGGTAGGTGTCCATAATGTTGCAGGATTGGCAGCTATTGATGGGTTTTGCCAGTCAATGGAGATGGGATGGGTTAATCACCCTGGTAATAGCATACTTTCTCCCAGTGGTTTTCCTCCATCATATGATAAAGTCCTATACCACAGTACTAGATATTTATTCTTGTCTATTTATTTCTAAGCTCTTATGGTCCTCTTATGGTCCCCCTAAAATAGTCTTTTACTTTGCAGTGATAACTTGTGTCTACTCACATAGCACATGCTGAGCAGAGGAGGTCTCCTCTGATGGTTCAATTACTATTACTAATTACACATAGACATGCTCAATAGTTCAAGAGATACTCCTTTTTCTCACCTCCCACATGGAAGAGAATGAAATTATTTTGGCAAACTGAAAGCATTATGAGAATGTTTTTCATAGTTTCTCCAGGAAGTGTGAACTCTACCTTAAAGTTCCATTGTTCTTGCCTGCCTCCTGATGAAGCAACCTCATATTCTAAGATAACATGACCCAGCACTTTAGAAGTATGTGACCACATCTGGTATCAGCTAGTCAAAGCATGACTTAATATAATAGTGATCTCCTGTGGTTTTCTTAAGGGTCAGTCATATAAACTGTTTGGTTTTAAAGGCAAGTGGTATTAAACCATTGAATTATTGAAATCTGGTACAATGAACTTTCTCATACTTTCTCTACTTATATAAAGGCTTTTCACTGACATGTGTCTAGCCAATCTAGTCATTATACTATTTATTCCATTTCAGTTCATAAGAACTTCTATTTGATGTATTGTCAAAGGCATTCATGGCCGGAATCAAATAGAAGCTGGGTTGTTGTAAGTTTTTTTGGGCTGTATGGCCCTGGTCCAGAAGCATTCTCTTGTGACGTTTCACCTGCATCTATGGCAGGCACCCTCAGAGGTTGTGAAGATGCCTGCCATAGATGCAGGTGAAACATCAGGAGAGAATGCTTATGGAACATGGCCATACAGCCCAAAAAAATTACAACTACCCAACTTCTATTTGAATTATTCTGGTAGGCATATCTCTTGCATCCCTCCATGAAGGCATAAATACGGTTTTGTTTAGCCCATATTTGGATACTTGAAATCTCTTTCCCTCTTACATTGATGGAGGCATGTCCATCTTAAAAGCATCTCATAGGGGAAAGGAAAGACAGAATAGCACCACTGTTGTGTGCTGTATGTATAATGGCCGATAGTTTATAGCTGACCTCATTGTTTGGGCTCCAAAGGATCCCTTTACTAAATATGCAATCTTGGAATCAAACAAAATTGTTTATTACATTTTTGCCTTGGGATAAAGATGGGTACAATGTGTGCTAGGAACTCATCTCATCTGTATAATTCTGATATGCCCAAGAAAAGTCCAAATCTTTTGAGAACACCTTTCTCATTATTTCCTGCTTCTTGGCAGGGGGTTGGATTGGTTGGCCCACAAGGTCTCTTCCAACTATGATTCTATGATTTTATTCCCCCACCGTTATCCTTTAATGAAACTCTATGAGGTGTGAGATGTTTCTTCTTTCCTTTCTTTAGTACCTCTGTAAATTTAGAGACTTGGCTTAGTTATTTGAACATCTGGTTTTTAGAATATCAGGTTTTAGTCTCAGCTTTCCACACAGGTAATTCGGAATTTAACCCACCCCCCAATTTTCAATGGAAATATGTCTCCTTGCTGAATAAATACCAAGTGGCTGTGCTCTGAGGAATAAGGTCCATTTCCTATTGTGCTTGTTAGCAAGGTGCTCTGTTTTGCCCTCTTCTGCTTTCCGAAGGTAGAAACATTAGTTTCCAGGCAGAAATGGATCCCTTTTTCTTCCATCATGCTGACATAGTCTTTTTCTTAGAGCTGATACATAAAAACACTCCACCCAACGTAGCATTGACTGAGTGCAACAGGACAGGCTATAATTAAGAAGAACAAAAAGACCCTATCATCCTTCATGGCCTCAATAACTTGTCATTTTAAGCTGTTTTTTTTAATTTTTTTAAAAAACACTTCTATTCCTTTATGTTTAGTGACTTTAATTTTCCTACTAAGAATGCTAAGAGCCTGAGCATAATTAGGGATGACAAAAAGGCTATAGTTCCAAGGTTTCCATTGTGCCTCCCCCTCCCCAAAGTGCCCCCTAATAACTCCTCCAACATGAGGGTCACTGTTTAATTACATTGCTCTTTCATGTAATTGTGCTCTGAAGCTACTTTTCCAAATGTCCTTCCAGCTTCATGCAGATCCAAAGGTTGGCCCTTAAGCATTTTGTGCAATTAGGGACACTTAATTCTTTACTTTCATATGGAAAGTGGAACTGTACAATTTTTTTGAAAAAAGAAGAGACAACTTTAACTCTTGTATATGGTACTTTGAGATTCATTGCTATCAAAATGAGCCTTTTAATATTTAAATAAGAGGCAATTATGCTGTGCCTAAAGCTGTGAATTTTTGGAGGTGTCTATCCTCCTCATATCCCCATTCCCCAAAGATGGCGCTTGGGAAATCATTGAATCAGCACTGTATAGAGCATTGTGTCTGCATTATGAATCAATACACAAAGTAAAATAAAGTGGTTAGGGCATTAACTACTAATTGAGGACCACAAATGAACCACTAAATTCTTGCTACTATTTTGTTGTTACCATTCACAGTGTACAATGATGCTCTGAGTTAAGGATTACTGCACATGCATGGACAAAGTTCAGAAAATACCTTTAAAAGCATGTCCCTTTACAGTTACTTGTTTGGAAAGAACACTCCCACTACCATCAAACTAAGAACTAAGGGAAGTGTGAGGCTGTCTTCAACTATCTTGAAGCTCTTTTATTTTCTTGCTGGAAAAAAGTGCTAAATAGCCCAAGGCATAATTGTTTTATGGAGCTGGGAAACACTTCTTTGTTGATCTACTGGCAGGCAAAGCCTAAGGCATGGGGGGGGGGGGCTGATTTGAAGACCAGCATGAATGAGGCCTGAATTGATGGGGCCGGTTGGCTTCAATCACATGATGAGATGGAGCTGCAGGCTACTTAAGGCTGCTTCACCCACCCACCCCGTCCTGTGCTACTAATATATATACTGGCAACATTTCTGATTTTTTTTGCAGATAGTATATGGTTATATGAATGCCATATCTGATCTAGAAAAACTGAAAAATTCTATGAAGCTGTTACAGGAGAGCAGTGGGGGAGCAGCCTTAAATAGCCTGCAACTCTGCCCTATCCTGTGACTGGGGCCAGTGAAGTCAACCGGCCCCACCAATTGACTGTATTACAAAAAGTATAAGATAAAGCCAATGCTGTGAAATATACTTTTAGGCGTATTGGTTCTGTTAATGGCACACATTTATTAGCTCTTTATGTAATGCACTCTTAAGACCTCATTATATGGGGCTAGATTTGGCGGCAAACTGCAACCTAGCTCTGGTCACCCACGGAGCCAGTCGGCTCCCATCAAACAATGTTGTGCCAGCTTTGTGGGTGCAGAAGGGAGGAACCAGGATGCTCCACGCTTCCCCCTATGTGATCCCGCCGCCCGGCAATGTGGGCGATGCAGGCAATGCAAGGCATAAGGCACCAGATGCCCCATGCCTCGCAGGGAAGCAGACCGCCACCTCCTTCTGCTGCCAGCTGTCTGATGAGGTGGTTAGTATGAGATATCCAAATACAGAGTGCATGAGGAACATGACTGATGTTATCAGAAGGTTGCTTAACAGGACAACTTCAGTCATAGATGAGCTAATGTAGACCCCCTGGCTTTGGTAATGTCCTAAGAATGGGAGATACGCTGAGAAATGAAAAGCCTTTTTTAGATATACTACTGTATTTCTGCTCCTCCTCTCCTCCCTTCCTAATAATTTTTTGTAAAATACAGAATCCTAGGTATAATGATTTTTTTTTAGGCACATGGGATCTTTCAGTACCATTGTAGATTTTAGTGGTCCCTTGAAGAGGAGACCATTAAGAGTCTCCTAACAGAATCTAAATAGCAATGATTAACAGCATAGAAGCTGAGGTCTACTCTCAGACTGCTGGCTATTGCTGAGAGTTCATTGGGGGAAGCTCTCTAGGGTTTCAAACAGAAACCATTCTCAGCGGTACTGGAGATGACAGGGATTGAAACTGGCATGTTCTGGAAGTAAGTATTCTACTATAAAACTATGATCAAATATATTTTTTATAAAACTAAACATGACATACTGCTTTATCAATGCTTTAGAGTATTTCTTTGAAACATATGACTTCTGTATTATTACAGCTTAGCATATCCCAAGATCTGAATTGATTTCACTGGATTCATCAGAACTAAACCAGTGCATGATTTCTGTTTTTGCATCTGTGGCAGTTTCATCTATAAACTGATCTGTGCTCCAATACCCACAAATGAAGCAAAAACACAGTATTCAATGCTTCAATGGCCATTTATTAAAATACATTTTAATAGAATCCGTGGACATGTTGTAATCAAAACAAATCTTATGCATTTATGGGTGTCTGTGATTGCTAAACCTGTAGTTTCTGATTATTTCCCCTTCCCCCAAATCTTCAATAATCTTGACATTAAATATTCTTTTGCCTGTGTGTGTCTATGCATCTCCCACATACATACACAGAGTATAAAGATTAATCATCTCTACTGGAGAGTCTTTTTGGATGAATATTTACTTAGGATGATCTGGATTTTAGATTTCTAAGGGCGAAGGAATGGAAAAAGATGAAAAAAAATAACTAAACCCCAATATTACTGTTGATTGAAAAGTCTGTAGGATAAAGTTGACATACTCAAATCTAAATACTGACCATATGCATTCTGGTTGGTTTAAGAAGCTCTGCAGTTGACATGGATGTAGGTTTGCATGAGTGTGTTTGTCTGTGTGTGAGAGCAATAGAAAAAGCATCTGTCTGTAGGCAAAACTTGAAATGGGCTAGTACTACTGAATATGAACAGATAAGTTATACAAATGGAGTGATTTTTTAAGAGGTGAGCTGTGGGTAGTAAGTCCTTAATCAAGAATATAGATTAGGCTTTTGGCAGATTATCCATTAAGGTATATTTGATGTAATGTGGGTGATTGCCTGCCAAACCTTTATATCAGGGTGTCCAATTGCTTGTCTTTATAAGATATATGTTTGACACACACATCTAACTATGGCTGTACTTGCTTCATTAACTTCAGTATGGTTTTCCTTGCTGACATCAATGGAAAGCAGTTCATATCTTTCTCTATCTGCAGCCCAAGCTTCCCCTTTTAATATGGGAAGTTGTGGTGTGTGGGCATGCATTCGTGTGTATATATTGTATGCGTGCATTTGCATACATACCATCTTGACCATGTATGCATATGTGGTGGTCTCCAGTATTATTGCACTATATAAATGAGTTTTCCTATATTTACTTTTCTTCTTTTCTACTGTATTTACTCTTTCTCTCTTCCTTCCTTTCTGTTTCTCAAAGGCCTTTCACACCTGATGATGGGCGAGCAAGGTAAGTTTTTTGCTTTCCAACTTTCACCAGTAGCTGAATGTGGCCACAGTGACCCATGCTTCCTCTTAATTCCAGTCTGGGTTCCATAAACTCACAGCACAAAGCAGTTCAACTGCTTTGTTTAGTTCTCATCTTTCCTTTCTGTAAGTTATTTGCTGATCACCTTTGGTCAAGTAGATACTCCTCCAAAGTCTATAGTCAGGCATGCTGACAATGAGTTGTAACAAAAGCAAATGAAAGAGAAGGCTGGCATGCTCTTTCTCTTTCTACCCACCTGGCTTTCTACTTTTATTTTGATATCCGGCACAGTGATGTTACCTGCTTAGATACATGTGGCTTTCAGAAATCTGTTCTCCACATTTGGACAAATAGTCTGCAAGAATATGTTGCCATTTTCATGGCATGATCCTTGAAGACAAAATGTGCAGCTGATCATTTTCCAGGTTTCAACATGCATTGTAAAAGATATATAGATGTATTATGCCCAGTTTCATCAAGTGAACTTTAGTATTACCTGGGGCTGGCCAGGAAAATGAGTTAGATATAAATCAGAGGACCTGATTATGCAGGTTTGACTTTTTGGTGTGATGCCAAGCACAAAGTAAATATGTAGAGTCTGGAGAGAAAAAATGTAAGTTTACTGACAATGTGCACCGCAAACAGAATTTGGCATTGTTACAACATGATCTGCAGGCACCTAGTTCCCTTGGTATTCTTATTGTTTCCTCTGGATACAGCATGTATAGAGAGGTGTTGGATGCTTACCTCCATTTCATTAAACAGCAAGGTCATATTTGACAAGTCAGATGAATGGAGGAGTGCCTTGGGCAGGAGTGTGATACTATTACCTTTTTGGTTCCAGATATAATAGAGCCAATATAACTTCAGGATAATTCAGACAACCTTCATCTTAAAGATCTAAGAGCTCTGCTTCAGACCACTCTATATTAGCATTAGGAAGCCAGTCAAAGCTATCAGGCCGTACTGGAGAGCATGCATGTGTGAGCGCACATTTGCCTGGTTCTTTTTAGCTGCCTTTAAATAAATACTAATAGAATCATGTTCTGGTGTACCTAGCACTGCAATCTTGTCTTGGCAGGTAGCATACAGCAATCATGTTTTGTTGTCAGATAAGTTCTTGAAACGTATTGATAATTAAGGCTAGTGTAGATTGGATCTAGCATTTTTGAAAAGGAGGAAAAAAAACTACCAGAATTGCCTATGTTCTGCTTTGCTTTTTCATCAATTCTATAATCAAATAGCATAATTGCTACTCTGATGAGTCACTATAGGTATTTTCTTGAGGCCAAGATAGTAGACAGAGTGAGATTAATTCAGTACAGCTAATTTAGGAAACTGGTAAGTAGCGTTGACCAATGACAAGTAGAGTTACTCAATATATATATTGGAGATCACAAGCATTATCTAAGATGTTTCAGCATCTCAAACATTGAGTAGGAGGCTCAGCAATATTTGAAAGCTCATTCAAGCATTTTATTTCCATTTCTGACCTATCATTGCTATCATTCTGCTGAGAGGTCCTCTTCTTCTCAATTCAGAGTACTTTACTAGCTCCCAAGGATCTCTTCACATGCTTTCTGGTTTTTCCTGTTGTTTAGACAGATAGACACACTAAAGAAAACATTTTATTTGGCTGGTTGCCACTGCCCACTGTCAGATTTACCAGTCAAGGTGATAAATAGATCAGATAGGAACAAATATAGGGTTTTCTTAAGGAACTATAAAAAGCTTGAGTTTTGCCTGCTATATTAATGGAAAAGCATTACATTATGGAGTGTGCCTCTACTGAAGTAAGCTATGAAATGGCTATTTTGTACCATTCAATATGCACTGATTGCAAGTCCATAAAGACTATAGATGGTTCTGTTACCTTTAATCAATTACAGTGGTTTATTTATCTTACTTCTATTTGCCTGGTGACTAGATTAAGGAAGCCACTGACCTCTGACATTGCTCTTCACTACCCTTTATCTATCTCATCATGACAAATAATTGTGGATATATTTTTCTTTCCAGCTAATTTTCCCATAATACCTTCCTTCCTGATAAATATTTATATAGTGTATGTAAAAAGCTAATCTACATGTGTGAATAGAAGTGCCTATAAATACATATTATATACAGCAGTGATATAATATAGAACTACAGTGTGTGCATTAATGTATCCAGAACACTTACACAATCTTATTCTTCTTACAATACTATGAGTAGGTGGAAAATATTGAGCAAATATGTTTCCACAGGATTTTAGCCTTCCTTTCCCCTATGTTTTTCCCTTTTGCTTTCTTTGTGTATTTGAATTTGATGTGTTGTGCTGTGCATTCCTGACACACTGTTAGTGCATGAAAAGTTTGCCTTTCTCCATGTAAAACTGGAGCTAAAGAACTTAAATATCAAGTATATGTTGTGTGGTTTGTTGTACCCTTCTTTTTAAAATGTGTGCTTTTGATGGTCTTTCTTTAGTGCTATGTTCGTATGCTTAATTTCAAATTTTTGGTGATGTGCATAGTGATCTAATTTTTACTTTTTATTTTTTTATTCTTCCTTTTGCTCTTTTTTCTTGCCTTCTCCCTGGATACTTCTCCGTACCTGTGCATATATGGACATACAACTTCGTATCCTATAGGTAGAAGTAAAGGTATAGATCATTTTCTTTTCAAAATAATGGCTCTGATTATTGAAATGTTTGTAAAATTTATAAGTGTCACTTAAAAATGCATATAATCACAAGTGTGTGTATCAATTTATCTATTTTTTGTTGGTTTAAACACAATTGTTCATACTATTCTTAAAGAAAGACGTCTTACTTGTATATTGTGGTGTTGTTTCCCATGGGGCATTTGTCATTGTCAAAAATGTTTTGGATGCTCTGTGGATTTGGTTCATACAGGAAATATTGGGGATAGGGGTGAATCAGCTACTTGCCACTCTTTCCGACCAATTGATATATCCTACCAACATTTGAGCTTCCCATTTACAGAACAGCAGCAATAAATTAAATTGAAGACAGGTAGCCAGATGATGTATTCAGTAAGTTTTTTAATGGAGCAGCTGGAGCCTATCATATTGAGTATACTGATGTATTGGTGCAGTTTAATATTAGGAGGACTATGACACACTTTATACAAACTTTATAACTAAATGAATTGAATTGCATGTTCTGCATATATAGAAATGATATTGAAACTTCAAAGGGAGAAAATGTAATTTCAGCTATTGTTATTGGAAATGTAAGGAAGGACTCTATATTCTTGGAATCTGGGGGAAGAAGGAAAATTGACACTGCAAAATGCAGAGGTTTTTTTTTTTTTCATTTCCACATTTCATTCAAGCAAATCTACTGGGGTATGTTTCTTTCAGTAGCTTATACCTCTTGGCTACATGCAGCAAAGGGAGTCATCCATCCTTAATCATAGCTGTCAAAAAGGCAAAAGCGCATCTGCTATGCACGTCGTATTGAACTTATTGGGAAAGGAAAGGGAAAAGAATGAATAAGCTATAAAATTATCAACTGTTTTAAACTGCAAGGAGATGACTGTAGGGTTGTGTTATTTTAAATGCTTAATAAATATGTTGCTTGGAAACATGATGTGGTTTTCCAGTATGGTATATAGACCAGGAATCTGTACACCAGTTCAGAGACTGAATGGGAATTATATTTGCCAGGTGGAGGAGCACATGTTCAATATTGGTGCAGTATCTCTTATCTGAAATCCTTGGGCACTGAAGTGTTTTGACTTGTTTTTTACAGATTTTGAAATATCTTGTATGTGTGTATATTTGAATATACATGCAGAATGAGATACCGTGTAAATAGGACCCAAATCTAAACATGAAGTTCATTTATGTTCCATATACAACTTATACTCAAGCCAGAATATAATTTTATACAATCTTTTCAAATAGTTTTGCACATGAAACAAAGTTTATGTACACTGAACCATCAGAAAGCAAAGGTGTCATTGCCTTAGCCATCCCTGTGGACAATTTAGGATTTAGGATTACTTTGGATTTAAGATTTCTGGATCAGGGGTGGTTAACCTATATTCTCCCCATAACTACATTATGTAAAGTATGATGTATGGAAAAACATCCATGTGGAAGAATGATTGAGCCCTCATTTTGAGAGGGAAGGATTGTCCAGTTTTAAAGGAGGAAAGGATGATAACGCACATAGAGGATCAAGTTAACCTGTCACCGATATGGAATATCCATGCTACATGTAAGATTTGTGGTTGGGTAGAAGAATATGGGCTTCCAACACACTATTACTTGTGTAAATGCAGAAAGGAGATGTATCTCCTACACAATTGTAAAATGCCCCCTTGCTTCTGTGAATCACCTGAAAGTTCGCATCATTTTAAAACTGATTTAGAATGTTTAATTGTCCTGAGTCCCTTCGGGGGTGATAGGGTGATCTACAAATAAAATTTTATTTATTTATGTATTTATTAATTATTATTATTATTTCAAACCTAATGAATTACAGTTTTTCTTTAACAATTGCATATGGTGTTCCTTATATTCCCATTACCGTCATGATAGAAATTAGTGTTCTCAACCTGTAGATCCCCAGATGTTGTGGTCTTCAACTCCCAGAAATCCTAACAGCTGGTAAACTGGCAGGAATTTCTGGGGTTGTAGGTCAAAACATCTGGGGACCACAGGTTGAGAATCACTCAATAATCAATGCTAATCAATACTAATCAATTCTATGTCATGCTTTAGGCCATGATAGCATTAATTTTGGTTGTCAGAGACAGCAACTTAGGTAGAGCAAAGAGGTAAAAGTGAATTGGCACCAGATCCTACAACTTGTTCACCTGCTTTTTGTAGTGCATCTCTTTTTCAGTTGGTGTGATATCTATGTTTGCAAAAAAATCTTGGAATTTATCTTTTTTAAGAAACTTGATCTGCAGGTGAATGTTTCCCTTACAGTTGAGGTAGCTGGCAAATTTCATATAGAAATACAATTTGCGTCAATAGTATAATACGAGCTAACAGTACTTGTTTCCATCCATGAAAAAACAATAGAAATAGTATTTTGTAGGCTTTATGGAGCAAAAATCAAATTATTCAACATTTAGCATCACAACACAAATGGCAAAATTGGCGAATAGGAATATGAATTATGTCAATGTGCAGTTGTGGCAATGAACAGCAAGAGATAATGCCTTCACTTTTTCTGACAAATGATTGCTTTATAAGATGGTATGCCTCTATCTAGAATTGATTTCTAGGTCGCAGTAAGAGGACTGTCCATTTAGAACAAAAAGATTTGAAATAAAATGCATAGTCCTTTAAAGCTGAATTACTTAAAATCTCTCCCTTCCCTACAAATTGATCAGAGCTCCCCTCCCAACTCTAAGCATGTATGCATCAATTTGATCATGGATTAGTGTTCACAAGTAAACCAGGATTGCAAAAAAAACAACAAAAAAAAAACAAAAAACAAAAAAGAAACAAACAACAACAACAAAACCCCCAAACCAAACAAAAACCACCACCCCCTCCCAAAACCTGGTGTAAAGGTGTTTTTTAATTCCAGTTTATTAGTGAATTTTAAAATGTTGGTTGTCATGAGAAATCATTTGCAATTTGATGTGTGAAAGGGTACACAGTTTTGTGTTAAGCTTGCAGCTTCTTGCTACACATGCTAGAGTCCCTACAAATAATGTAGAATTTCAGTGTTCTAAGATACCTAAAATGTATAAAAATCTTGATGTATGATAACAGAAGTATTGAAGTGTTTAAACAGAACCTAGGCTTGTATCATTGTGTTCAGTATGGCATAGTGGGTAACTGTCCTCATATAGGGCTTTCACTGACCTTCTGTTCAATTTCTTGGAAGTAAGTTCCATTTAAATAATTTCCTTATATCCAAATAGGGAGGCAAGGTGAAAAGTGCTCAATGGCAGTTGACATTAGGGGGAAATTACTGACCTCCTTTTGCATGCTTAAATAATTAGTGGCATTTAAATAAGTTATGTGCAAAATAATTTTCCATTTCTCTTTGCCAGCAACACCACTAGGATTTAAAAGCCTTGTGAGTAAAATCAGCTTAGTAGCCAAGGGTTTTATGCAAATATTTAAGCAAACTATCAGTGACTAATCATTAAAAAATGTGCCCTAATACTATCTAATTATAAAGGGGAAGACACAATTACATCTGCACTGCCAGCTTTGGCTAGCAGTCTCGTGATGTTGATTTGTCATATAAAATGGATATAATGTGGGTTTTTGTTCTTTGAAAATTCATATTGAAAAACTTTGGCATTTCCATCCTTGCTTTTGATTCTTTGCCCACTAGATATAAAAAGGCATCACATTTTTGATTTGTGAACAGATGGGTTTTCAGTTGAATTATTTTTATATTGCTTCTTTATGAAACAAATGTATTTTGTTTTACTTTTGAGAAACAACTAATCTTTGAAACCTAAAAATGGAAGTCAGCTTCCGAGGCCCTATTCAGGGATTTGTCAATCCGTTTTCCTCAACACATGAATGGCCCATGGCATATAGCCTTACTCTCTGCTATCATATGCAATATGTACCAGAGCTGTGTGTACACTATATACAATATGTGAGTTTAGAACGCTTAGTCAAAAATCAATCCAAAAAACCTGGTTGACCTACCCACAGATCAATGTGAATACTGAACCTTAATTCTTATTTTAAAAAGGGGAAGTTGTTCTCTTCTGTTGAGTACAATGGTGAAATACAAGAGTTTAGATCAGTTATTCTCAACCTGTGGGTCCCCAGATGTTTTGCCCTTCAACTCCCAGAAATCCTAACAACTGGTAAAGTGGCTGAGATTTCTGGGAGTTGTAGGCCAAAACACCTGGGAACCCACAGGTTGAAAACCACTGGTTTAGATCATCATAAGACAATCTGAAAGCAGCACCATTCCCCTTTACGTTCTCAACAGTAGCATCACTTCTAACATTTTTGAAAGCCTGAATGGGGAAAAGATGACAAGAATCAAAGGAAGTTGGCCCTGAGGTAGCATTGGTGCTTTCCCCTCACTGTGGAATGACTCTTAATTTATCCACCAGTCATATCCAAATCCATAATTTTGGCCCCAAAATTTGAGGTCAATTTATGAATGAGTATACATGATAGTTATTTCTTTGGGTTCACCTTGTAGCTATGTTAGCTGGGAGATCTCTGGAGTTGTGGTCCAAAAAAGTAAGCTTTGAAATTAGCTCTTTAAAACGTGTACAAGTTTTGCATTAGCATACAACAAATTTCTGTGAAAGGTAGAGTTTTTTGTGCCTAGTGGCCATAATATAGTATGGAACTCCAACAGTACATAGCCTGTAGCTGTCCTGATTTGACAGTGACAATCCTGATTAATCCTACTGAAAAAGCACCCTATTATTTCAGATGCTTTAAAAACATTCTAGTTTCATACTCTTCAACTTTTCTCCTACATTTTCAGCATAGTTCAATTGATGAAAACTGAAATGAAAGTGCAAAAGTAAATTTTACTCATTCAACTCAGGCTGAATCTACACTACCAAATAATGGAATTAGAATGACATTTGATGGTCAGTGTAGTAGACTCATATAATGCAGTTTGAACCGCACTGAAATATTATATGGGTCTACATTGACCATATAATCCCATTCAAGCTGCATTATTTGGCAGTGTTGATCCAAGCTCAGTAGGAAAGAAATGGATTTGGAAGCTTGCCCTTCAGACTCAGGAGAAAGTGTGTTCTTCATCAATAATTATGGTCATCCTGACCATTTTTTGGTGTTGCTTTGTAACATGTGTCCCAGTTTTCATCTTTGAAATGTTGGAGAGTATGATAGTGCAAGATTTTACATAGCTTGAAGGCCTATATGAGTACAACATGTTTTTCAATTATTGCTATAAGTACAGACACGCAGGAGGAGGGCAGGCTGGAAAATGTATTTGACATCAATGGTAAAGGTTACCATGCAGTCTCATTCGCTACCCTTGAATTCAACTGTGTCATTTAACAATTTCTAGAATAGGACTTTAGTTTCAGTTATTACATTGATGGTACATAACACTTAAAATATGGTTGGTTATCCACAAATAAGATGATCTGATTAGTGGAAACATGGTGGACTTAGCCATCAGTGAGCCTTCATTCTCTTTGGTGCACATTTCAGAATAAATTGTCCTGAACTACACTTGTCAAGACAATGTGCAAATTAGAATGTAGCTGTCTTTTGGATTTCACACTTACCTGAATGTTATGATGTAGTTATGTACTCAAAATTATTTTAAGATAAAATAAATCAAGAAACGTATACTGTCAAGTGGTAAGAAATGTGTTTTTTAAGAAAATACATTTAAAATGTATTCAGATATATCTCTATCTCTATCGCTATCTCTATCTCTATCTCTATCTATCTCCATGCACATTTTTAAAAACATAGATTATCATGGAAATGGGATGAACTGGTGTTATGAATGAACACATGCAGAACTTTTATGTATGGAAAAAAGAATGATCTGTCCACCCATAGTTAAACACAGTTAATGTAACTTGCTGTGATCCTTGGGGAATCTTATTGGTTCACATAGATACAAGTATTCCAGATAACAGGAAATCTTTGGATTATGGCTGCATAGATTAAAATCAAACCTGAACACTCCCTAGAAACCAAGATGACTAAGGAGAGACTTTGGCCATATCATAAGAAGACATGAATCACTGGAAAAGGCAATAATGCTTGGTAAGGTAGAAGTCAATAGGAAAAGAGGAAGACCACATTCCAAGTGGATAGGCTCAATTAAGGAAGCCATAGCCCTGAGTCTGCAAGACTTGAGCAGAGCTGTTGAGAAGCTAGAGACTGATAATTTAAGGATTTTCATGAAAAAGCCTTCTCCTTTGCCATAAATAATTAATAGCAATTTCATTGGGTGGGGTGGGGGGGGGGATCATAACCAAATCTTACATTATCATGAATTTTGGAGTGCTACCACAGAAGTGTAAAACAATGTTGATATCCTTTTGCAGTCAGAGAGGGCTAAATTTCTTCTCCCCAAAAGTCTCTGCACATGATATTCAATAAGGTTAAGTACAATGACATACTTGTAAACTACACAGTAAAAATTTTGTGTGTGTGTGTGTGGTTAAAGATGCTTATTTTCTATATATAATGTGAGTGAAGAGCTCATAACAATGTGTTAGGGATTACCCTGACAAGCAATTTGAGTGAACACAGTGCTAATGTCTCTCCTTTATGTTAAAACTGTTCCTCTTTATATGTGAATAAGCGTCTGACTCCGGCTTGGTTTTAATTTTCATTAAGAAGAATGATTCCTTTGGGAGTCATAGGCATTATGGCCGCATTGTGTGTAAACAGAAGCAGAAATATTGTCCTCTGATGTATTATTGTAGTGTACTGTTTTTGATGGGGCTCAGGTTTCACTCCACACAAAGTGAATATTTAATTGATATGATGGAAAGGCACTCTTTTGCTCTCCTTTTTACTCCTGTTTTTAATTTGAAGCATTCAGTGGTGTTTCGAGATGAAGAAGTCGAGAATCAGGCCATATGTTTTGTAAAAGCCAGGCTAATAGCATTTCTGATGGATGCCTGATTTTTAGAGTGCCGTATCTTTCATTAAAATTTACATGTAAAGTAAGGGCAAGCCCGGTGACATGAAAGCTAATGCAACTCGCCGTTCTTGACATAATAACAATCAAAAGAAACTGGAGATCCCAGATGGCAGCTTGGCCTTTGCCATCCTTTTAATAAGCTACTAACTGCTAATTATTGCACTCTTTTGGGCAAGTTAATTTAAAGATCCTTAAAGGGACATTGCTCCTTTTCCTGTCTCAAAGCTATTCCATGAAAGACTTGTGTGTGTGTGTGTGCGCCTTAGTGTGTTTTTTCTTTTGATGTTGGAAGCCTTTCAGGGGCAACAGAAAGGATGCAATGTTTCAAATAGGAAAAGAAGCTTAGTTGATAAGTACTGCCTTTGCAGTTGTGCACTTTTTACTTGTCCTTGGAAGTTGACTGTCCAATTGGGAAGCTTGAAGAACTTAGTTTTTGTACATTCTAATATGAGCTGACATGAAACAAATCTCAAATTCAGATTGACATTGATTAACCCACTAGTTTTGTACTTCCTGGTTGCTTTCAGCACAGAGGCATGAAAATGCATTTTAAAATTAATTTACCAGTAGTTTTAGATCTTTGTAGAGATTTATTCCAGCAATTGATTTCATTTTGGCTTTTATTTTTGCTGATTTTATAGTTTTATTGTAGTTGTTTTCTCCTTGAATGGCCATTCTTCTTATTTTTAAAATAGATACTCCACACAGAGAACTTATTATTAGCTAGTTTAAAATGTAATTCAAATAAATATTTTTCCGAAATATTATTTGATTATATTGGTGGCTTATTGACAAAAACTTTTTTCCAGATATGAGACATTCAGTTTTCTTTTTAAAAATCTAGATTGCTATTGTGTATTCACTATATTTTAATCTTTATTTTGTGTTTTTATATGTATTTTGTAGAAATACATTTCAATATATGTATTTTATATACTGATTATGTGTTTTTAGCCATGTTGTAAGCCGCCTCGAACTATGAGGAGAGGCGAGTAAGAAATAAAGTTATTATTATTATTATTATTATTATTATTATTATTATTAATACACCCTATAGTAGTTTTTAGATGGGGAAAAAGTAAAGTGTTTTGAGCATTCTGGATAAATTGATTATATACCTATAAATAATATATATAGATATCTTTATTCTTCTATCCCACCACCATTTCTCTAAAGTGACTTAGGGTGGCTTACACACAGCACAAGATGCCTAAAAACAGAGCATAAAATAAAACATAATATAAAGTACAATAGAGCAAAACACACAGGCATATAAAACAACAACTTAAAGACTCAATACAACCGTACTCATCAACTAATTGCGGTAAGCTGCTGTAAATGTGGCCAGGCTGTAAGACATAGGACAAAGGGATGGGATAATTGCAGAGCTGTAACCATGGAAAAAAGGGATGGAATGAAGTGCAAGGCTGTGTAACTATTGCGCAGAACAACTAGGAACTAGGCATTCTCAAAAGCTTGTTTGAACAGCCAGGTCTTCAAGTTCCTATGGAAGGAGGACAGTATGGAGGCCTGCCTAATCTCCCTGGGGAGGGTGTTCCAATGCCAGGGGGCCACCACCAAGAAGATCCTTTCCCTTGCCCCCACCAGCAGTGCTGGTGCCATTGGCAAGAATGAGAGGAGGGCCTACCTGGTAGATCTTAGAGCCCATGCCAGTTCATAAGGGGGAATGCAAGCACGAAGATAGGCAGGACCCAAACCATTTAGGGTTTTATAGATAATAACCTGCACTTTGAATTGGGATCGGAAACTTATAGGCAACCAATGGAGCTGCGTTAGTAGGGGCATCATGTGCTCCCTATAGCTAGCTCCAGTTAGTTGCCTGGTACCTAGAAAGGCTATATTAAATATGTCTTTCATTTTTCTCCTTGAAAGAAATTCACTGTATCAGAAAATCTAAACATTTGAAGCATCCACCTCTAATGAAAAGATCTGTGCCAAACTCTGAGGTGCAGCACCAGTTATGGTATCTTACAACAGAACTACATTGTAAACAGAAAAGGTGTTATGTTTACAATCAACAGAGACATGGCATATTGTGAAAGCAGCTGAACATTAAAGTGGCTGCAGGCTATGAGCAATTGCCAATAGTTTATATTAATTATCTTTCTTAAATGTTGGATGGATAAAATGCCTTCTATAATGTAAAATTAGTTTGATTGGAATGTTTCTTTCTACTTCGTTGTTATTAAATGCACAAAATACAGGAAGGGAACATTTACATTTAAAGTGTGCCATTTTTTAAAAAGACACACTGGTTGTTTCTGTTTAATTGTTGAAAAAAAGCTGCAATCAAAGGGAGGCCAGTGGAGAGTGAGGTTTTGCATTGAGAGCTTGTTTGGAAATGAAGGAACAGCTGCTGTTTTAAATGGACTCTTAATTTTGAGAGTTTATGCTGTTTTGCGAATGCATGGAGCTCTGCAAATGTTTGGGAGGACTGATGGTGGGTAAATAGCTTATTTCCTGGGCTTTATGGTAATGCAGCGGAGTGATTATAATAATGTCATCAAGAGCTGAAATAGACCCCTTGTCACACGCATCAGACAGCCCTGAACAAACATGAAGCTCAATGAAAGAAAGATGCTTTAAGGCATTTGGTAGCCTTTCATAGAAGAGATAGACAATGTGAAAGCAATGGGCATCTTATAAATCATTGCATTTTTTCTTATGCAATTGCCCAGGTTTTAAAATTTTTGAAGGAGGTCCTAGTCTCCATTTTGCTAATCTCCTGAGGCCTATTTGATGAGCACATATGTGTTCAGAGACTGTTTCCATTTTTTTTAACTTCCTGCCAAAGGAAGCTAAGGGTGCACCTACACCATAGAATTAATGCCATTTCACACCACTTTAACTGCCATGGTGCAATGCTATGCAATCTTGGGGTTTGTAGTTTGGTAAGACACCAGCACTCTTTGGCACAGAAAGCGAAATACTTTCTAAAACTGTAACTCCCGTGATCCCATTGATTTCCACCATCAGCAGGAAAAGCCTTGGGTATCTAAGACCCCTTCTACACTGCTATATAATCCAGTTCAAAGAAGATAATCTGGATTTTATATAGTAGTGTAGAAGGGGCCTAAATTGGGTTATAGTTGAAGAACACTAACTTCTTTCTACTACATTTGAAGTTTACTGATGTTAATTGCTTTGAGTGCTATTTAGACAGAAAGGTGAGATACAAATTAAGTAATACCATATGTGCCAGGTAAACTGAATCTAAGGCATTTAGAATTTACTTTTTAGAATACAACTAGTATTTTAAGTATGAGGATATAAACCTAACTCCTAAATTTGAGGTCTTTGCCAGGGCTTGCAATTTCATGAAAATCCTTTCTACTAAGTAATACTCCAGAATAACCTTTCCCACTGAGATATTCAATCACTCCAAATTTAAAGGTAGTTCCTGTTCTACCTTGTTTTTTTTTTCTGTGTGATATGGGTTAAGTATTGGTCTATAAATACTTCTGTGATTCAGATTTTAGAACTAGTGTTTGATCAAATTTTGTATTTCTGGTCATATTATACCTGGGGTTAGCTGTAGGATGTTCTCCTAGGCAAGATCTATTTTAAGATGGAAAATTGATACAAACTGAGGTCCCTTCTACACTGTTGTATAATCCAGATTATCAAATCAGGTAATCCACATTATCTGCTCTGAACTAGATTATATGAGTCTACACTGACATATAATCAAGTTCAAAGCAGATAATCTAGATTTTATATGGCAATGTAGAAGGGGCCTGAGTCTCCCTTAGCCAAAAGATTGCACTTGAGTGAAAATCCAGAAGGGAGAGAGACATAGAAGGGGAGCAGAACAGACTTAAATAGACATTCAGCTCTGCTTTCTGCACGTAATGCATCCTGATCTGCATATCAGGCACTTGTTATACTGGCCTCACATTCATGGAGATCCCATACCTGCACTGTGATTTGCTGAGCATTCCAGGATACAAATGTCTTTGCAGGGTCATGGTGTAGGAAACAAACAATGGGAGATGTGTGTGGTCTGGGAATGAGGCATATGTGTTGCAAGGTCTGAAGAATGAATTGATAAGAGGACAGAAGTTGGAATTAAAGACAGATAGAAGAGGCCACTTGAAAAGTCTCTTGATATTTTTTTTTGTTTTGGCTAAGTGGCTAGGATTGCACAGATTGCTCTGAGGATGAACCTTGTCCAGGTCTTTGGGACAGCAATGACTGTGTGTGTTCTTTGGAAGAAGGGCTGCATTTCTGATATGCCTTCCCCTTTCTAAGAGGCATTTGCATTGCCCAAATGAAAACCAAGCAGACGTTTCACTGGGTGACTGCCTCTGCATTCTTGCATGTGGCAAGGGATGTGGAGACGAGAGAACTGTTAAATTTAAAACAAAGTGGCTGCAATAAACTTTTTTTGTGCATTTCTACCGCCTGCTTCTTTGTTTTATAATGCACATGCACCACCCTAGGCATCATTTGTAAACCCAGTGTTTGCTGATGTGTGGAGGAAAATACACCAGGGCCTAGGCTAAAATTTGCCTTCATTAACTCATCTTCCAAAAACATGCCACACTTCCAGGATGGGATGCTAATTTGTGCAGTTCCAGTACGCAGTTCCAAGCTGCCACCCTCAATCTGCCAGAGCGGTTGTATTTCTCTGGACAAAATCCATTCATGTTAGAGATCATCATGAAATCTCACAGTAGTGAATTCCTGTGGTTAATGATGCATTGCATGAATTAGTGCCTCTTTTAGTTGGCCTTAAATCTTCTGCTGATCCATTCAGTTGGGTAACCCTGAGTTCCTCTATTTTGGGAGAAGATGAATAATGCTCCCTTTTCACCCTTTCATACCATTTCTGACTTTTGAATATATTTCATATGAGCTTATGGAGCCTCCTTGAGGTGCAAATCCTTTACAAATGATGTAGGTTTTTTTTGTTTAATGTGTAGGTTGAAGCGTTTATTAAGAAAGGAATAGTACATTACCTACAGTGTGATTACATCCCGCATAATGGTACTTTTGGGTTGAAAGATTTGCATCTGAAGTTTTGTAAAGTAACAAGATTTCAAAATGAATCACATACCTCATCATACTAGAGAATTAATCCACTTTAAATCCGGTTGCTGCCTCCTGCAGAATTCTGGGGTTTGCAGTTTAGGAAAGAGCCTTTTACAGCCCCACTAAACTACAAACCCCAGAATTCTGCAGAGGGCAGATAGCAGATATAAAGTAGATTAATTCTCTAGTGTGATTATCTACTTCATCACACTTGAGAATGAATCCCCTTTAAATCCGGTTTCTGCCTCCTGCAGAATAAGAGAGCAGTTTTCGTTTAATTGTTTAATTTAGAGAGGTGCATAGCAATGCTACAAAAACCTGGTTCTTATTAAACTACAGGTTGTCCCACTTTGGACACTTATATGAGTTTTCATAAACCCTATCATGGATGAGATTCAAGAGACATTTTCCCCCTTTGTCCCTTCTTCAACATTACATGCCAGCTTTGGAATGAAAATCACAACATATGTCAATTTGAAGTCTTCTCAAAACCAAGAAACTCTGGTTTAATGTCAGTTAACAAACCAAGAAAATATGACAGCATGTGGTCTATATTATTTTGCTAGTTTGTTAACTAAAGTGATATTGAAGTTCCCCAACTTGGATGTTATAGGGAACCCAGGCTTAACTGAAATAAACACAAGAGTGTTGCATCCCTATCGTAAGAATTTCACCAAAATCTTCTAATTTTTTCTTAGAAGTTTTTTTCTGTCAAAATGTATGAGAATGTATGAGAATAATGGTAAACATGAAATAAATTTTAAGTCCAGCAGAAGACAAAAAGAATTATATCTTAGTTCAGTCCCTTTCCCAAGTCTGTTATTGTTACACTGAAATAGCAATGTAGGATCAAAGTGGACATTTATTTGATAAAGAGCTATGCACCTATATTTCTTTACTTAAGTGCAATCATATGGTTGCTGCAGTTCTTATAAGATGTGCAGGACATGGGAAGAAGAAACTCCTTTAACTTCAGTAGTGCCAAAACCATTCCTATACATACCTAGAATGCTTGACAGCTAGGGTTGGTCATTGGCATGAGAGTTATCCATAAGGAAAATGTTTTTATGTAGCCACTAGCCACCTATAAATATTAAATATTTTAATGATTAAACAAATGTTTTGTTAGCCACCGCTCAGCTATTGCTTACTAAGTGTTGCCAGTTTGCATCCCTATTGTCCTGTCTTGCAAATTATGTCCATTATGGGAAGGAGTTACTTGCCACCTAGGGAGATACGAATCTGCCTTTTAAGTGACCACTAGACCCACTAGTTCAATATTTTGAGTTCTGATTGTGAACAAGTGTAATAGGTTTTAAGTAAGGGTGTATTTCTAATCTTGAGATCCCTGGTGGTCTTCCATACCAGTTCTAACTTTACTATTTGTCAGGGATATTTTGATTGTGCTTTTCCTGCATGGCAGGGACTTGGGCTAGGTGGCTTATGTGGTCTCTTCCAACTCTATGATTCCATGATTAGCTTCTGAAATCCAATAATGGGGGAGTTCAAACTGGTGAAGTGTTTCAGGATATGATATGCTTTCCATTTTGCAAATACTGAATGGGAATTTAACATGTGATCGTGACAAGGTTTGCAGTCATGATCAACTGTTTCATTCTTTAAAAATGTAACTATGTTTTATGTCTAATTCATTACTAAATATATTTTCCCCAACTGGTTATATACAGAACAGGTTTGGAGCAAATGATCTGAATGTGTGTATAAATGAATGCACTCAGTTACACTCTGTCGTATTCTGTAGCATTTTAAGTAACAAAGAGCTTAGAGTAAAGCTTACTTAGATTAAATGTCACTCAAAAGGTTTTGCCTTTTTAATGTGTCTTGAGAAGTCAGACCTGTGAAGTTTTTGATTCATTCTGTGATGTTGGGATTCAAACTGTGAACAACTATTTTCCAGACCTGTAAATGCAGATAAAAGAATGTTGCATAGCTGTTGGCTTGCCCCATGAGTCTGGGAATTAAAAAAAAAAAACCTTGACAGTGCATTGTAAGATTATGAAGTAGAGATTACAAAACCTTGGCTCGGTCTGATTGAAACTTTCTGAGAGCAATGGTACAGGGGTATGGACAGCTGCTATGAGTTGCATCAATAGGTTGTGACTTAAAATAATTTAAATCTGTAGTTGGAGACTAAATGCAGAAAGAAGAAGACAGACTGTGCATGGATGATACACCTCCCTCCAGAAACCCAAGGAGACATGAACACAAGTTGATTGGAGAGAAAATTGGCCACAACTCATTTATTGATAACAGGAACAAGGGTTGGAGTATTCTAGTTGCAGCAGGATATACTATCCATTTCCATCCCCTTCCACTCTCTTCCATTCTTTCCTCTTCTATTCAAATTATTATCCAGCATTATGTGACCACTGAACATATCTAGTTCTCATTGAGGTGTTCTTGATGTACCTTCACTTATACTGGGTTGTTGTAGTTTTAGATTTTTGTGGGGTTTTCTAGCTTTTGCTGAAAAACTTTTTGTGTTCACATGCCTGATAATGATCTCTTTTGGTGCCAAGATCCATGTTTGGAAAATGGGTTGTATGTTAATACATTGGGCCCTCTGTATCCATTGAGGTTGAAAAACAGACTCAGAAGTGGAGTGGGCAGATCAAAAGAAAAACTGGCAAAATTGCACTACCTAAAAGAATCCTCCACCTCGTGTGACTGTGGAGCAGAACAGACAACACCACATCTGTATGCTTGTCTACAATGTCCTGCCTCATGTACAGAGGAAGAATTGTTTCTGGTTCTGCCATAACACATCTTGAACATAAATATCTAATTCAGTCCTTTTTTACCCTTGAGTTTTTAAATCTCCTTACTTTCCCTGGAAATCCCAAGTTATTTTACATGTGCCTGTGGTCCAAGTCAGCTTTGGTACTAGGTAGGCAGGTGTGCAGGTAAATGAGATCTTTCCCACCATGAAATGCTGATCATTTCAGTTTTGCCAGTGTGCAATCACTTTTATATTTTGAAGGTGCATTTGTGCACATAGCTGTAAATTTGTGTGTCAATGCACCACTACCTATTGACATTGAAAGAGTACCCAATGTACTGTAGAAGCATGCAGTTAAAATGTGGACATGCATATATTTGTATATTCACATGCAGGCTGGGGATGGGACGGGGGACTCAAAGGGCCATAGCTGTGTAGCCAGAAATAATGTAAAGTCAGGCACATGTGGTTATCACAGAGCCACTTTTTAAGGAAGCTTGAATAAGGAAACTTTATGGTTCATAATACTGCTCTCACTTAGATTTAATAAGGATGTGTGTGGACTTAATGCAGTCACTATGGAACAGGAAAATGCAAGCTGAAGCAGATTTTTTGCCTGTGTTGGCAACTGATGGATCCCTTGCAACTGCTGTGATTTATATGGGTGCTCTGCAGGTGCCAAACCTATGAAGAGATATGTCCAGAACAAGCAGAGCTTCCATACAACTCAAAGCAACTGTGAAAGAAGTGGTGATAAAACCAGGAGTGTATTTACTCAACCTTATACCACCAAAGCCACCAGCTGTCCTTTCCAGCTCATTATACAGCAGCTTTCTCATTTACTAGGATCCTCGCATCCTAGAAATGAACATTAAGATTTAGTCAGAGATTACGACGGCAACGATTATTGATATTCCGTCTTACTCTCAAAACTGGAGATTAAGACAGCTGCATGTCCGAGGCCCCTTCTACACTGCCATATAAATCCATATTATCTGCTTTGAACTGGCTTATACGGCAGCGTAGACTAATATAATCCAGTTCAAAGGAGATAACATAGATTATCTGCTTTGACAATCTGGATTATATGGCAGTGTAGAAGGAGCCAGAACTTTTAGTTTCACAGGAACAGTTCCAATGGGAGTCTGTTAAATTTTGTTTCCACTTCTTGATCTTTTTGAAAGAGCACCTCGGTTTCTTTTCATTGTACTGTCCACTCCTCCCTTTAAATTTCATCTTTGTCTGTTTTACCAAGAACTGTATTGTAATGATTGCTCAGCAGAACTGTATAGAGGCTTCAAAGTCTGAATTTGAAAGCTCCGGGGAGTTGTGCAGTTCTTCAAGTAGCGCACAGGGCAAAAGCTCAGGGAACAAGGGAGCTCTGCAGTCCCTGAGCTTGTGAGGTGATCTAAGCTTGAGGAAACCCCTTGACCTACTAGGTGGTCAGATACAAAAGAGGGCAGGATTCCTTTATACTGAGTAGTTTTACAAAAGAGGTTAACTTCCCAGAGCTTGAAAATGTTTTTTAACTGTGACTGCATCTTCCAAAATCAGTCAGCATGATGATAAGACATACTTGTCCCAATTCCTTCTTTAAAACATCTCATTAAAGGTGTGGGACCTCTGTCTATTTCACCCAATTGTTGGAATCATAGACTGGGGTAGGAAAGGAGAAGGAGCTGAACTGTAATTATAGGTTGAGGGAGGGCTTCAAGGAATCATACAAAAAGACTCCAACTAACCTTTATTTATTTATTTACCCTATTTATACCTCACTTTTCTCTATCCTGAAGGGGACTCAAGATGGCTTACATATAGGCAATTATTCAATGCCTTACAACACATACAAATCCAATAACATTAAGATTACATTACATTAAATTAAAATTAATACATATTAAGCATTTAAAACATGTTAATACAGTTGGATTGTGTGGGGGCTTCCCAAATGTTTGGGGCAGGCTCAGAGATTGTATGATGTCTTTGCTTCCAGGGTCCGGGTTTAGACTTTGTGAGCTATGCCTGCAACTTAAGTTCAAGGGTTGAAAAGTTCCATCGACTCTTGTGGAACAAAAGCAGACTTTGGGGACTTTTATACATTTCCTAGTTTTAATTGGTGTTTAGGAATCAGAGATATGACTTTTCAGTTTTGTGCAAGGTACTTGGCTGATTGATTAAAGATTCTCACCCAGGGAACATGGAGATTTTTGACATGTATATCAAAGCACTCTGAAATGTACCTCATTTCTATTTATAAGGCCTGGATTGATTCCATGCACTATTTGTAGTGTAAATGTTCTCTGTATATATTCAGAGGAAGGAATCCCCATAAAGTGTACTATGTTACTACAAACCCTCTAGTCTCAGATCCCTTCCAAATCCATGTTTAACATTCATGATACTTATGGATTGACAAAAGCCCCAACCCTCAAGTTCTGTGCCACCATACAAATGTGTGTACTAAAACACTACATGGGGGTTTCATATTCAAAACACAAAGTTTTTAAATTTCCTTAGATATAATGCAGTGTTATTCTGTAGTGTGTTTTTGCATAATCTAGACCAGGGATTCTTAAACTTTTACTGTTGCCAAGTATTTTGTGACCCCCAATAATGAGCTAAGGGGACTTCATTTGGGGTCAGGACTCACAGTTTAAGAAGAAGTGCTTTAGACTTTAACTTATGCCAAGTTTCAAACAACACAGGAATGTTTTGTATTTGAAATATATTTCTTTCACAGTTGAGGTGATGCCCAAACATTGAAGATTAGTGACTTTGGCCCCCTCCAAAAATGAATCTGTTGTTGCTTATGATGCTTGTTTATTATTGTTTATGCTGTTTTTATGCTATTTTAATATGTTATTGTTCTGTTTTTAATTGTATGTTGCCTTGGGCTTGGCCCCATGTAAGCTGCCCCGAGTCCCCTTGGGGAGATGGAGGTGGAGTAGAAAAATAAAGTTCTTCTTCTTCAGCATGTAACTACAGATATTATTCAGCCATATGTCTGAAGGGAATTTGAGAAGGTTAAGTTATATGGGAGTTAATTACAAACCTCACGGGTCGTGTTTCGGTATGCACATTTGAGTGATAGATTGTAACCTAGGGTTTGTGATAGAAAATACCATGCAATCATAAGGGATTTATAGCATAGGTTCAGCAAGGACATGAACTTTGATGTGTACCTATTTCTGAGTTAATGTAACCCATTAAATAGATGGTTTAACTGACAATTTACAGGTTGGATATGAATTGACCCATTTCAGTTCACTATTTTTATTAACTGGCAAGAAGAATAGTTGAAGATTCTTGTATCATGTATGGGTGTGTGGTGAACACTTTGGAGGAGGTAGCATTTGGCATGATCTCAATGAATCAAAGAACTAGCCAGCCATCCGAAAAATGGATGTGAAACAATGGGAAAATTAAAGAGCAGGTTTTGCTGTTGTCAGATTAAGTTATTTAGAAAGATATAGAAATAAAAAAGAAAAGCCACAGCATGGATTGAGACTACAAATGTGTGAAGGCCTACTAGAACATGTATTATGATTTGCCAGGGGCTTTACAGTCCTTTGCTTTTCACAGTCCAGATAGAAAGCAAAAGTATAAAGTTTCCTGAAATTCTTATGGGTCACTATATACGTCTAGCATGCCTGTCTTTGGTTTGGAAGATCCAAAGCTTTGCATGCTCATATAAACCAACCAGTTTCTTTGGGCTCATAAAGAAGGAGAAAAATATAAGATACATATCTAATATTTGATTCAGAAGAACAATAGCTCCCATGTGCCAGTGAACATAGAGGGAATAGCTCTTCTGACTGGTAGCAGATCTCTGAAAGTCATTTATATCACCAGTTTCTTTTACTCATAAATACTGAGAACACAACCTGAGACCTTCTGCATATAAAACATATGCTGTAACATTGAACTGTAATCTCTCCTAGTTGTAGCATTACATATTATTATTGCAGTCAGGACCATAGGCAATGCCATGAGTAGAATGCCTGAAAACGTGGGTTTATAGTGAATTAAGTCTCTATTTTTCTTGGACATGATGATGAACATATGAGAACAAAAATAACTCGAATAAAGAAAAAGCATAGCATTGCAGTTAATATAACCTTCATGCATTTGGATAGGACATCTTTCTCTTCCAGAGTTGTGTTTTGTTACAAAAGTAACACAAAAGAAATAGTCCCTCAAAAGAAAACAGGAAGGATCAGAAACCTTGGTAGGCATGGATTTGCCCCCCCAGCACATGCTTTTCAGCACAATATGGTGAAAGGTTATCCCACAGAAGAAAAACATCAAGCTTAAGCTGCATGTGCAAACCTCAATCTAAACTTTTCAGGTTCATTCCTTTAAAATGAAAAAGTTAAAACAGAAGAAAGGATAACAACATCTTCTGAAATGTAAACCAACTGACAGCATATGCAAGGCCAGGAGGCAAGGCCTGTGGAAATTCAATAGAGCAGAGGAAATAAATTCCACTTTAGGAAAAGTTCATTAGCATTTGGAAGAGAAGAATTGAGCATAGACAGAAAAGACAATCTACAACATAAGTTCCTGTATGTTAAACGCACAAGCACACATGTCAGGATTGGACAAAAGAATGAAAAACTCAGCCTGGAAGCTGGTAGGTCAAGGATAGAGTTTTGGAATTTTGCATAATATAAATTGTCTAGTCTTTAATATATTCATGGCTGATATAGGTTGTGTAAACGCCAGACATAATGCATTGAAGCTACATGAAATGAGAAGGGATTGAAACAAATTGTGATGTTAACAAAGGCAGTGATGAGAGAAAACATGAGGATGCCTGCCATAGATGCAGGCAAAACATTAGGAGAGAATGCTTCTAGAAGATGGCCATATAGCCCGAAAAACCTACAACAACCCAATGAAATATATTGTTACTTCAGTGGATTTGCAGGCAACTGTTGAATCCTCAAGATAAAGGACAGACCAGGCCCAGTGTAGTCTACACAACTTCAGGTTGTTAAGGAAGTGGTCTGCAAACACTTAGAAACAAAAGCAGTCATCGCTAATAGTCAACATGGATTTATCAAAAACAAGTCATGTCAGACTAATCTGATCTCTTTCTTCGATAGAGCTACAAGCTGGGTAGATGCAGGGAATGCCGTGGATGTAGCGTACCTGGATTTCAGTAAGGCCTTCGACAAGGTCCCCCATGACCTTCTGGCAAGGAAACTAGTCCAATGTGGGCTAGGCAAAACTACGGTGAGGTGGATCTGTAATTGGTTAAGTGGACGAACACAGAGAGTGCTCACTAATGCTTCCTATTCATCTTGGAAAGAAGTGACAAGTGGAGTGCCGCAGGGTTCCGTCCTGGGCCCAATCCTGTTCAACATCTTTATTAATGACTTAGATGAAGGGCTAGAAGGCATGATCATCAAGTTTGCAGACGACACCAAATTGGGAGGGATAGCCAATAGTCCAGAGGACAGGAGCAGAATTCAAAACGATCTTGACAGATTAGAGAGATGGGCCAAAACTAACAAAATGAAGTTCAACAGTGACAAATGCAAGATACTCCACTTTGGCAGAAAAAACGAAATGCAAAGATACAGAATGGGTGACGCCTGGCTCGAGAGCAGTACGTGTGAAAAAGATCTTGGAGTCCTCGTGGACAACAAGTTAAACATGAGCCAACAATGTGACGTGGCGGCAAAAAAAGCCAATGGGATTTTGGCCTGCATCAAGAGGGGCATAGTGTCTAGATCTAAGGAAGTAATGCTACCCCTCTATTCTGCTCTGGTTAGACCACACCTGGAATATTGTGTCCAATTCTGGGCGCCACAATTCAAGAGAGATATTGACAAGCTGGAATGTGTCCAGAGGAGGGCGACTAAAATGATCAAGGGTCTGGAGAACAAGCCCTATGAGGAGCGGCTTAGGGAACTGGGCATGTTTAGCCTGAAGAAGAGAAGGCTGAGAGGAGATATGATAGCCATGTATAAATATGTGAGAGGAAGCCACAGGGAGGAGGGAGCAAGCTTGTTTTCTGCTTCCTTGGAGACTAGGACGCGGAACAATGGCTTCAAACTACAAGAGAGGAGATTCCATCTGAACATGAGGAAGAACTTCCTGACTGTGAGAGCCGTTCAGCAGTGGAACTCTCTGCCCCGGAATGTGGTGGAGGCTCCTTCTTTGGAAGCTTTTAAACAGAGGCTGGATGGCCATTTGTCAGGGGTGATTTGAATGCAATATTCCTGCTTCTTGGCAGGGGGTTGGACTGGATGGCCCATGAGGTCTCTTCCAACTCTTTGATTCTATGATTCTATGATTCTAGGTGCAGAAATCTGTCCTGTAATTACAAGGAGGGCAGTGCCTCAATGTGCACATGTAGTTGTGTAGCACTTGGCTGCCCTAATTATTTCAGTGGGAAAGAAGAGACCTCAGCTATTAATGGATCCACTTCTTCTTTTGAAGTATTTCTATTACTTGAGCTAAAGAGATGCCTGGAAGAAAGAGACTGTCCCAGAGCCGTTTGTAAACAACTTTCTCCCTCTGATGGGTAGAAGCGTCAGGTGTAACAATTAATGATGAATTTAATTGTTGGGCAAGAACCATGAGTTTATTAATATTCCATTCTCAATTAGACGTCTTTTAAAGAGTGAAAGCATTTATTGTACAAATTATAAGGTACTGATCTATCTCAATGCTATTGCATGAAAAGAGTGAGCTCATTCCATGGCAAAACCACCATGTATACCTGCCAAGTCCCAATCCTGTCATACTTCTTTGATTTTGATGAGACATTAGTCCAGCTGTTTCATAGTCAGCATCTTCCAGATATCTACTCTACAAAGCTCTTCCTCATTTGTGAATAGGTTTCTTCCTCATCACTACCTTCTGAGGAGCAATCTAGTGTTGCCCACAGTCTCGTGTTGCTCCAAGTGCTACAACTTGAGATCTTTTTCTCAGTCACACCCATTGCTCCAGTATAGGCCCTGGCTCAGGCAGACCTCTCTGTTTCTGAAGCAGAGCTCTTTGAGGGACTTCTGAGTGCTCAGTGACTCATACACCACAATGTTCTTCATCATGATCTTCACCACAATGATACTTTTATCTCTCTTTCATGACGCAACCATGGTCAATGAACACATTACTCTCAGCACCTCCTTTTTGCTTCTCAACAAGACTGGGAAAATTCTATTGCTTCTTTGAACAACTTTTTATAGCCTGCGTGATTGTCCATGCTTAGTGAGGGATGCGTTCTACCATGTGCTAGCTGTGGTGATAACTATATGTATTTTGTATAAAATATAGGGACTAATATCTTTACCTAGATAAACTAGGCTATGGAATGGAGTAAATTAACATTTATGGGTTGTATCCCCAATTAGACCTGTTTATTAAAATGCATATGCATATTAGGGGTACTTCAAGAGAAAGATCTCCGAAATAGCCATGGGGGGTGGAGGTGGGGTGTGTGAGGTGGGCAATGCAGTTTTCTCCCTTTCCTTGGATTCTAGTATTTATTTATACTTTTATTTATTTAGAGCAGTGGTTCCCAAGCTTTAGTTTAAAGATGTTTTGGACTATGGCTCCCAGAATTTCTATCTCTTGTTCAAGCTGCCGGAAGTTTCTGGAAGCTAATAACTAAAACACATGAAGGACCAAAGTTTGGGAACCACTGATTTATAGTATTTATACTCTTAAGTGTTAATTTGGCAGTAGTTCCCTGCTCTCATCTTCTCTCCCTCTGTAGCCAGGGAAGTGGCAGTTGGGATGGAGGTGGGGGACTTTTCATCTGCTTCTGGGCCTAGGCATGATGGAGCTGTGCCCACCTCTTCTCGTCTTCTGAAGGCAGGCCAGTGAACTGTGGTTACATTAGTGAAAAGTAATTACAACTTGCAATTTCTTTTAAAACTAAGAATTTCATTCACTCCCAAATAATTGTCCTTTCCCACATTATTCTTCACTGTCCTAGAGAAGAGAATAATGTATCTTGTTCTCTTCTCTTGCCTAAGATTTTTATTTAAACCAGTATGACTTTCTTACTAATTTTCTCCTTCAGGTATTTTTGCTATCCAGCCACCAGCTTAAAGTTGTGATGTTCTATCAAGCAAGTTTGGTGGATGTTGATCAGTGCATGAAATCAGTTCTTAAATGGCTGCAAAATTGCCTGCCTTCAGACTGTTTTGATCACAAGGGCTTTCAAGTGTCAAAGTCATTTGGAGAACTAGATAGATAAAATGCATGAGCACTGAGCTTTTTCCAGGATAGAATAAATAAATATGTTTTCAACTGTGTGCTTTTCCTTTGATAGTGATTTGTTAAAAAAAAATGATGGGGTGTAGAGTAGAAGAGAAAAGCAATGATATTAAATATTTACAGGAGTGATTTAGTTGTGTAATCTTGTGTTGTATGTCCCTGTTCAATAGTGGAATCAGCTACTGTTGAAGGAAATCCCATTAAATTGTTAGTTCTGTGAAGGTCACTGGCTAAACAATGTTGAAGCAATTTTATAGAAAGTAATGATTTTTCTCAGATTTCCATTGCACCCCTCTTCTCTTTCCCTTTTGGTTGCCTTTTCAAACTTAACTGAATACAGTTCAGGACTCTGTCTCATTTTTTCTTTCCCCTTTGAGTGATCTCAGAGCTAGAAAGAGCTTTGCAAGTTTCATGTTTTCTTGCACTCAAATAGGTTTGTTTTAGTAGAAATGAGGCTGTTATAGTTTCATTGGTGGGTGTCACAAGTGGACATTTCTCAAGCTTCAGTTTAAAGCTTGAAGGTATCACCAGTGAACACTTTATTTGCATATTAAAACTATACATATTTAATATGTTTTGGGACGTTTAGGTTTGGAGGAAGAACACATCCTTCACAGCAAATTTGTAGCAGCTTGCTGGGGTAGTTTATAGGTCTAGTTCCCTTTACTGCTAAGGCCTGGTCAGCTTGTTATGGGCTATAGTGATCCTGAAATGATTTTCCTGCATCAGTGTCAAATATTTTATCTGTGTGCCCTCAGACAGTGACAGTTAATTAGTTATGGCTTCAAGTTTAGTTATACTTCTGGAATGGTAATTGGAAATCCCAGTGTAAAATGTGAGCCTATAGTCACATGAAATATTAATCCTATTATGATAGCAAAGACATATTAAGAGATAATGTGAGCACTTATAGGGAAATTTAACATCCTGCAAGGGCAGTGGTTTTCAACTTCAACAAACTTATAGGTTGGTATTGTAAATGGGATGGAGGAAATGTAACTATTAGGCCACATACAACCGGTGAGACTCCAATTTGCGGTCGACCTCCTCCTCTAATTTACCAGGGCTTTTTGTCATTTAGTGTTATATTTTCAGTCCAACATCCTCCAAGAACAACAGCAATAATGACAACAAATTTATTACCCACTTCTCTTTGCTACTCAAGGCAGAGTACAGCAGGGTTTAAACAGATACAACATACACACAAGACCACAACAATAACATGCAAGTCAAAATCGACTATTGTTATTATTAACTTTATTTATACTCTGCCTTCCTCCCCGAGGGGACTCAGGCAGCTAACAGTCACACACTTTGATCAATTTAAAACAAAGCAAATACAAAAATAAAAAAGAATTAAACAGTACTGTGTGTTAGATTAAAAATACAGTCAGAAAAATACAGAACACAATAAATACAATTACAATGCATTGTATTTTGGTAGGCTAATGACTCAAACTAATGCAAAATGCTGCGGAGTTGGCCCCACAACCTCCAAAGACTCCTAACATAACTTAAAGCCTGAAAAAAATCTGGGAGAAATGCAGAAAACAGAAGCAAAAATTACATGATCTCATTTCCTGTCTTGTTGGGTACACCAGTGTCGGCCCCTTGGAGAGAAGTGCGGGAGTGAATAATGGCCACCAGCCTCTTTGCAGTTGTTCTCCGTAGTCTAGTACTTAAACTGATCACCATGTAAATATATATTCTTGTGTTTCATCCCAGTTGTATTTATAGATATTAAGAATTTACAAAGGCAATTTGGCTTAATTTGACTTTATGAGGCATTGCCTCACTATTTATTCAGGAAAAGGTTAAGCCATAATTTCTTGACATAGAAAAATCACTTCTGAAATGTGTTTTCTTTCTCCTCCGTCATCTTGATTTTAATTTCCCTTTTCATATCCATTATGAAAAATATTGGCTTAGTTTTAGCCCATAGTTTACAAATATATTTAATTCAGATGTTTATGTTTTGTACTGTTTCCTTAATTTGTTTGACTCCACTGTTTCTTTATGCCAGTAGTTTATGATTACTATAGTTAGCTAGATATCTGAATGTCTGGGAATTCAAGGAAGATTCTATATAATTACTACTGAGGATCTTTCTGAGAACTTTCCTGTAACTTGATGCATCTGGGGGAAATCTTGAAGTCTTCTTTGGGGAGAAAAATTTGAAATACCTTCACTTATCTTATCTTACATTGTATCAGATTATTAAATGGGTTTTAGAAGGAATCACTGAAGTTAAATTTTAGTGTTTCTAACCCCTGGGATTTTTTGCACCTTGCGGTGACTGGCAGAAGCAGAAAGATGCTTCAGGAAGTAAGTTCTCACTGAAGATTGTGGGCATTCTATAACAACACAATAATGATTCAAGCTACAAACTCATCTTGCCTACTGAGTGTGAACTTGGAAGAGGAATGGAGTTAATTCATAACTTTGTAAGAGAAAGGGTCAGAAAGTTAAAGCTTTAAAGTTTCCTGGCCCAATGTTTACAGCCACAAAGATCCATTAGAATAATGAAATCCAGATATTGGTAGGACAATCCCCTTGTTAATTATTTAAAAGTTACAGAATAGCAAATGCACAGGACTCTCAGGCTGGGTGATGTTATTAAAGCAAAGCATAACTACAATTTCAATATTAAAATAAACTTTTTCCATAGCTCCAAATAATGGAGGTGTGGGTGGAAAGATGTGGAAAGAGGGCTGAAATTTGGTTCTCTTTTTGGTGGTGCTCTTTTGCATTGACAGACCATCACTCATTTTATAATTTTTAAAAATAGTATTTTAACAAAATACTAAACTATAATAGTAAAAGGATATCACTTTTTCTGGTGTTTTAAACCTAAGGAATATATCAGCTCAGGCAATATATAATGGTCCATACCAACTTGTATATTTCAAAAGAGATGCTGGAAAACTAATCCTATAATACAGAGAATCCCTCTTATTCTTTTGAAGAGGATGTTGAGAAATTACTGAATTGACATGTCTAGTGATGAGTAGAAAGATGTTTGGTACAGATCTTGAATGCCTTTTTCTTTGGAAGAGTAGATAGCAATAGCAGACCTAGAAAACCCTACTTTGAAGCTATTGAACAGTAGATCTGTATCAGGCAATCGAATAAAAAACTGATAGCTAAGAGACAGAAAGAAACCTGAAATAATGGAAAAAGAAACAATAAAATAAAGTTTTTGGCATCATCAAAATAATACACTGTCCATTTCTAAAGGTTTTTGGACTCCATTCTGCCCCATTAGCTGTCTCCATAAGGTGTATACAAAGAGCTAATGGCTGGAATATAACATAGGAGTCAGTTTTCACTTATTATTTTAAAATGTATTTGTCATTAGCTGTATAGGTGCACTTGTAAATATATCAAACAAATGCTTAGAAATGTGCCTAAGTAGAATGCTGTATTCTGTGCGAAAGTGCTTCTTTTTGTAGGATTTGTTTACCAAGTTGACAACAAGTGAGAAAGAATCAAATTACAAATAAAAGCTAAACAAATCTTTATTGGAAAATTTGAGTTTTGCCAGGAAATGGGATGATTAACTTTCATTGTAGATGGTGATTGTGCATTGCTTCCATAAATAGCATTGAGGAAAGAAAAGAAAAGAAAAGAAAAGGGGACAGGAGAAGAGCAAAATTAAATCAAGCATCTCTTATTACTAGATTATCAACCTGGCTCTTGACTTGGCTGCATATTTATTATGGGGTAAGGCTCTGGTTACAGCCATCAGGTATTTGCCTACGGCCTATTGGGGATACACCATAAACAGTTATAATAGAGCTAGTTATTCAATCCATTCAATGGAAGGTTAAATTGTAGGTTTACAGGCTTCCCAGGGGTACATCATGGCACAATATATACAAAAGTGCATAACCATTTTGTCAGTGTTTCCGCTGTCCAGAATGATTAGAAATGGAAAAGGAAAATTATATTCAAGTGTTGGCAGTATGGGTCCATGGCACCACCTGCTGCACTGTACCCATGTGGAAGGACGTTGATTGTGTTATGTCTCCTAGGAAAGCTTGCTGTATATACTCATGCATATGTCAACCTCATGCATAAATCAAGGGGCGGTTTTGAGACAAAAATTATGGATCTTGATATGATCATGGATAGGTTTTGAGTCATTTTGCAGAGGGGAAAACACCAATGCCACCCCAGGACATGGCCATCATTTCTTCACCCAGGAATTCAAATAGGACAGAAGCAGCACCACAGCAGTAGAGGGGCTCAGTGCTTCTTCTATGTTTTTCTGGGATGGACTAAGCTCTTGCCTTTCACTGATCTACTCCAACCCCCACTTTTAAAAAGCATTAAGAAACAGTAGTCACACTGGCCCAGGTTTTCAGTTACAGTAGTCACATTGACCCGGATGACTTAACAAATCATATGGGGCTGTTTATTTGAATTTATATTAGTTGCATTCTCTGGAACCCAGTAGGGTAATGATTTGATTCAGTTACTAGTATAGTGTATTTTTTTTTAAATCAAAGTTGGATAACTTGACCACTGGTAGACAACAAAGCATGTTATTGCTGAACATGTTTTTTCCAGAAAAGAAGCTGGGTTTTTTTAAAGTCATAGCTACCTTTCTCTTATTGTGGGATTTCTTGCTGCTGTAAGGCAAGAGGCTATGCTGATTCCAGAAGTGCTGCCGATAGGGTCTCCCATGTGAAACAAGCTGTTGCTGAAGAACCAGACATAATGTGCCAAATAGCTACTAGGCAGTAGCAGAAGTGGAGGGAGACACTCATGGAGGATTTATCAGAGGTCATGGTAGTGGCCCCATAGCTAATGCTTGTTAGTATAGTAGACCTCCTTTCCAACAGAACCGAAATAGTGCTAAATTTTCCATAGCTTTGTTCAATTGTTAATGAAAATGGAGGCCAGAAGACAAGGATCTGGAAGGGCAGCAATGAAGGAACTAGACAAGATCCTGAAATGTAAACATGTATACAGGAAGCCTCTGAGTTAAAAACATCCAACTTACAAATAACTCATAGTTAAGAACAGAGGTGAGACAACAAGAAGTGAGAGAAATTTACCCCTAGGAAGGGAAATTCACTCCTGAAAGAGTTATCATGGGGAAAAGATGACTCAACTGAAGCATTATCACCAACCCTTATTAATACAACAAGTCATTTTTTTCTCCCAAAATCCATTTATCACAGTGACATTATATTATTTGGTATGGAGATTTTCACAGGTTAAAGATATTATTGTATATGCAGAATCTAATGTTTTAGCTACCCAAATGTCCAGAGTCAGAGAACAGAAGATGGAATAAAGGTAAAATGAAAGTAAAAGAATTCTAATAAAATATGCCAACAACTCTGCAACCAATATGACTTTGAGCAACTAAATAGTCCAAATATTAGTGCATCAGAGTTAATAATGTTCTTCCTTCCTCCACCTATTGAGATTATTTGCTTTTCTTAAGCTAGAGGCAGATACTAGCTCTTGGCTTTATCAACCACTTCCATTTTCATTAAGATTGGTATGTTAGTGGATTGTGATAAAATGCAGAATGTCTCTCAGATGGTGCTGGACAACACTCACAATGATGTTGTGAGTGGCAATGATGATGGCAATGATGATGATTTTGTGCAGTGAAGTTAACAGCTTGGCTTCAAAAGGAGCCTATGTACTGCAAATAACATATTTGTAGGTTTGGCTTGGAGAAGGCTGCTGGTGATTGCAACCCTTGTTCATTTGAGTTAGTCCAGTCTCTTGAGTCTTTAAACTTTAAGAGGACAATGGCATGAAACCCATCCCCTGGAGAAGTGCTCCGTAATTGTGGCATCTGTTCCAGTTGCAAATGCTGCCAAATCAACTCCCCAGGGATGTTGTGGAGATAATAGATCCCAAATGGAAAAGCCACTGATCCAAATAACCTTGAATGTTGAAAGGGACTTAAAACATAATGGGCAGGGACTCAAACCCTGGATTTAATGAAGTCTAAATGTTTCAGGCAGCGGATAAAGAGGTCTCTGTGCTTCCATTGTGATTGCTTAAGAAGCCCACTCTATAAAATCATTTATTGGCAAAATTCAAAATAAATACTGGATGACCTAATACCTTTCTTTGCAAAACACCATAAGCTTCTTTTAATGTTGTTTTTCCAAGTCTAAAAATTCATTGTAGGCAAGGAGCCAGAGAATGGCTATTGATAGAACTGGACAGTCTATAAGTCAGGAATTATATCATCTGATGATTAGCTATGTATGAATCACCCAAGAAAATATTAAATATCACAGGCATAATCTAAATAATTATTAATATCTCCAAAAGTACACTATTTTTAAGTGGTATAAATTTGTGCATTCTCATACAAGTAACTGAGAAACCAATCCTGTACAGGCGAATGAAAATGATTGATAGGAGTCTTTGATGTGTTATTAGGCCAAGCTCCAGAGTTTGTATCCTATAGAAGTGTGTATTTACATACTATTACTTCAGGTATATGCATGCTGGAAATTTAAAATATCCTAAGAAATCTATCACGTATAAACAACACTAGGGACACAAATTACACTACAGCAAAGAAGTAGAGACTGCAGAGGTGATATGATAGTAGAAAAAAGTGTATTGCAGGGCAAAGTTTCTACTACTGTGCCACAACGTTTCTGTTACAATAACTGCCCATACACTGGATCAAGACGTTGACTTCACCAAATTCAGTAATTGTAATGTAAATAAAAATTGGGAAGGTTGTTTCCTGCTCCATAGAGTGCAAGTGACCTAAAGCAAGCGCTAAGCTTTTAATTAAAATGACATCCTTTGAAAATGGTTTGAAGATCACCTTAAGATTTTAATCTTTTAAAAAAGATCTTAATCTTAAAATAGTTAAACAGAGTAAAAGAGTTTACTGGCTAAGTTATTATATTGCTTGTGTGCACACGTTCATAGGTTGGCATTTAACCTCCCTCCTCTCTAACAGAGTCATTGAACATTCATATGTCAGTATTCCACCTCCCCTTCTCTATAGGCTTCACTGGATGCTCTAATGGCATCACTGAGGTCGTATCATATATCAGTAATTGGAGATGGTGGTGGTGGTGGTGATGATGATGATATTTATTTATGTCTCATATTCGCCCAGTTCAAAGCTACTTACATAGAAGAAGAAAAAGATAGTTAAAATTCACAAAATACAAAAGTTTAAAAGTGATTAAACTGTCAAAGTTATTGTGTGTGTGTGTTTTTTTTAAAATCAACCTGAACCATAAAATAAAACCAGCACATTATACAAGGCCCATCCCACCTAAACAATCAGTTCAAGCAGAAACATCTTCATCTGTTTACAGAAAGAGAGAAGGGAGAGTGCCAGTCTAATATCTGGCAATTCACTTGAGCCATATACAGCTTTATAGGCCTAAACTGGCATTTTGAATTCAGTTTGGAAACAGACTGATTGCCAGTGGAGTGGCTGCAACAAGGGACTTTTGTGCTTCCTGTAATCAGCCCCAATTACAATCGGGATGCAGCTTTTTGAACCAACTGAAGTTTCTGAGCATTCTTCAAAGGAGGTTCTACATAGTTAGGAGTAAACCAAACAAGACATAACTTTCCACCTCATCACAAAGGGCTAAAATCAGCAGCACGTGCAAATTATAGCCCAGGTCACCCATGGAGCTGGCTGGCTCCCATCACATGATGCCATACCAGCTCCATGGGTGAAGGAGGGTGGAGCCGGCGTATGCTGCTGACAGGGCAACACAGCAGAGCTCCTGTGTTGCTGTACAATCTATGAGAGGAATCCGTGCACACCACATGCACTCACTCTTCCTCATGTGATCACTCTCACTTGGATCCAGGCAATGTGGGGTGCTGGATTCCCCTATATGAACCGGAGTGGTGGTGGTCATCGGCTGTCTGATGAGGTCTTAAGGCATGTGTCACAATGGCCAGATCTCATACCTCAAATAATTTGGAAAACTAGTGCTTTCAGGCTCTGGTCTGTATCCAGGAGTACACCCAAGCTGTGAATTTATATGTTCAGGGGACTATAACCTCATCCAGCACAGGCTGAATGTATATTGTCTGATCTGCCTTTCGACACATCAGGAATACATGCGTTTTGTCTGAATTAAGTTTCAATTAGTTCACCCATATTCATACATGATCTTTTAGCATGCTCACAGCAACAACAAGAAGATACTGATTTTTATGGGGCCTCTGAGCACTTTGTTGTTGGAATCGATTGAATGCTGAAGCCACCCACAACCCCTCAGGACTGGCATTAACTGCTTCGACAGGGATCTGAGTCACCCTTTTTCAGATACAGTGGCTCCAAGGCAAATGTGTCAGGCTGTGACATAAAGGGCAGAGGAGGGTCAGGGATGCTCCCTTTATTTTGTCACCGGATTTTATCCAAGCACTATGAGGAAGATGTTACCAGGAATCTATTAAAGGGCAGCACTTATTGGAGTCACTGGCCTATCTATATGCGGCATTTACTCTGCCGGGAATGATTTATCCCTTCAGAAAGGAAGACCTTAGTCATATCCTGGTAATGACAACTAAATCACCAGTTGGAGAAAGATAATGATGCTACCCAGCTCAGCATTGTCTTTCCAACATCTGTAGCAGCCAGTGTTCTATATTTGACAAAAGATGACAGCCTTTTTCCCCTTTCAAAAAGAAAAAAAACACCAGCAGAAAAATAGTCCTGTGCCACATTCTGTTAGTATACCATCAAAGTTCCTTGAGGAGAAGGTGGAGAGGCCTGGCATCACACCATTGTATAAATGCACACTTTCTCCCTTCTCATTGGGTAAGATGTATACCTTGGACCCCATCAGATGGGCAGGGGAAAAGTATAGGACAGCGGAGGGAATAATCTTATTCTGTTCCCTCCTGTGTAGGTCTATCTGCTGCCATCCCATGTCCTTCCCCCCTTCAGGTCCATGTTTCCCATGCATTTCTCTGCTTTGTGCCTTTAGGAGTGGAGTAACACCTGACTCCTACAAAGGCATTCTGGGCTCCTTCTCCATGCTGCTAAAATTGAGCCCAATGGAGTCCCACTGGAAAAGATTTCATCCATTTTAAGTCATTCTACTAATTGCCTGTAGGAAAACTACTACTACTACTACTACTACTACTACTCCATTTTAAGTCATCCTACTAATTGCCTGTATTGGGAAATGTTTGGACAGTAGTTCCTCTCTCGTCTTTATTCTGTACTATTCAACACCAACAAGTCTTTATAAGTCAAGCATTTCTTTTTAAAGACAGTTTCCCTTCTAAAAAGAGCTTCATGTGGAGAACACAACAATGACTTTCTGCGGCAATATCTTATACTTATTCCACACATTCAATAATGATCTCCTTGTGTAGTGGTTATTAAAATTAGAGTCTTCCTTTATTTTATCATACTACAGATAAGCATGAATCCCAAACTTCAGACCTTCTCCTTCAAGTTGTAGTAAACGTTCTAAAGAACAGCCAGTTCTTCAAACAAGTCAAACAACATGCACGATAGTAGGTTTTGAGACTACGAAGACCTAGTCCTCCTCTTTTATCATCTTGTAGTACTTTAGATCTACCCTCTTTTCCTTGCCAAATAAATGTTGATAGGTCTTTTTACCATTGCTTAAATTGAATGTCATTCAGTGTAATTGGCAAAGCTTGAAATAGAAACAGCAACCTTGGTTAGTACATTCATCCTTATAGCTGAAATTCTACCCATAAGAGATAGTTGTAAACTTTTCCACCTGTGTACCCTTAAACAACTTTGAGTTTTAGTAGATATGTTTGGACCTAAATATTTAACATTTTGTACAACTTGAAAACCCAATTTCTCAGATAAGTTTCTGTTCAATTTTTGTGAGATTCTTGGTCAACATTCCACTTCATTACACTAGAGAAAAAAAATGTAATTTTAAATCCTGATACTCTTCTATATTCTTTCAAGGATAGAGTTTAGACCTCTACTTGTGTTCAAAGGGTCTTCATTGCAGCAACAGCAACACTAGCAACATCAGCAGCAACAACAACATCAACAACAAGACAACAGTGGCGAAAGGGGCTAGTTCTTGGATGCTTTGGAGTGTTTCTGAAGCATCCAGGTTCCCTCTCTTTATCGTCTTTTTTTTCTTGACGCAATGTAACATTAAGTTTCTTTTAAAGAATCAGAGGTAAAAGTATTTATTTTAGATCCCATCTTATCTCTCAGTCATGGGACTGAAGGCAGCTTACAGCTTACTAAAAACAATGCAAGTTAAAAACTATACAAAATAATTAGTAAAAATATAAAAGATAATTTAAAACTATTGAACAATCTGTAAACTAAAAACCTTAAAAATATATAATCTACAAAAACCTTAAAAATATATAAAATCTACAAAATAGCACAACACAAGATTAAAAGCTCAACACAGTCGATTTCTAATAGCCCGAATGAATAAGAATGTTTTTAGTTACTGGCAGAAGGAGAGGAAGGATGGAGATACCCTACCCTTCCTAGGAAGTGAGATCCAAAGTATTTCAATTCTTCTGAAAGAGAACCCCAGTTAAATCCACTTTTTATGTTTCACATTTTTGTTTCCTTTAGCTGCAGAGGACTTATGTAGAGTACTGACTGTTAAAGAAACTAGCATATTTAGCATCCATGTTTTCATTTATGCATTACTTAGTTGCATGCAGCTCTATAAATCTGCTCTTGATTTCCCTTCATACGGTAAATGCATTAAGGGAAAGATCCATTGTTTCAAGTCATCATGTGAAGTTGTACTACTTTTATGTTTGTCGGAGAAAGTGCATACATTTTTTCTAAGCAGTTCTTGTGTATTTCTTTTAATAGTGCAGTGGTGGAAAACACAGTGATTTCTGTTTTGCTGTAGAACAAATGGCTCTTATATTTGCAACCAATTGGACTGTTGTAGTTTCCATCTTCTTTCCTGCACACATTCCCCCCCAGCGCATCAACTCCCTCTTAGCTTTGTGTTTGTGCATGGTTATCATCCATGTAAGTTAAACTAAAAACTGAGGTGCATCAAAACTCATTTCATAAACATATACAATGTAGAATTATCCAGTATCGGTTTTGACATGGATGGGACCAGCTTGCCAAAAGCCACTGTGAAAAATGAATGCATGGGAGAAATGAAGCAGAAACTAGCAGAAACCCAGCTGAGGCATACCTAATGTGGGCTTAGGACAGCTATCCCTATTTTTTACCCTATGTTTGTCTGGGACCATGTTTCTCATTGATCTCAGTCTACAATTGTCAGTGGTCTGGAAGACTAGGAGGTGAAATCCAAATCATTTAAAAGGCGCTAGATTGTGAAGGTTGACACCCACAACCATTAACTGAGCAACCTAACTTTTGCTCTGTTAATGGCGATTGATTTAGTGTTGAAGAAAATGTCTCTAGGTTTTCATTTTCTTTAGTTTCAATATATACATCCATCAGATCGCCAAGGGTCAATGTGCTGGAAACATTTGAAAAATGATAGGGTTTATGTTTCTCTTGGGCTTAAGAAGTGAGTTCAGCAGGGAATTATTTAAACTCTGGGACCTATGGAATGAGTTTTGAACTATATAAATACCTTCAAGCCATGTATGGTTGAGATACTTGCAAAGCCACATGCATAATGAGGTTGATAATCAGCAAGCATTTCAGAGCTGCTGAGAGAAAAAGAAGAGATAGAAATCAGTCAAATGAAAAATACTGTCAAATTGCCATTCAAAAAAAGCAAAGTGAGGATTTTCTCTCCAGAGGGTTAAGGGCCCGGGTGTGCATGAGTGCCAAAGAATGCTGTCCAGGAAACAAAGAGATAAGAACATAGGGGTGAAAGATCACTTTATGTGGTAAAAGTGAACAGGGAACTATCTTTAAGGAGCAGTCTTATCTTGTCCCCTTGTGAGATGGCTTTGCTAGAGTTAAAAGGCTAAACTGTGGAAGCGTCGTCTTGTTCTGCAATAATTTGCATTTGCCCATTTATTAGTCAGCATCTCTTACAGTTCCACTGAATATTTATGTTTAAAGATAGCATTTGCTTGGCATTCTATTGTATTTCAACTATTTCTAGTGCTTTTAAAAACATTTATTTTTGTTTGTGCAATACTAATAATACGAAGCATCAAGCCATCCATGACGTGCTTAATTACAATAATACATGTTTGAAAGGAGTCAGTCAGGTTTCCATAAGTCTGCCAAAATGTTTTTCCACAACAGTCCATGGTTGGGTGGAGGTTCTGTGTTACTCACAAGTTGGAAAGTAATCATCTCTTTCTGTGTATGTAGTGTAATCCTGTCTAAATGCTGCTAAGCAATACAGTTCATATGTAAATAAAGTATGTTTCCCAGTGGCCAGATTTGATCTCATCCTTAGCTGTGTAAAGGCAGTTCTCAATACAGCCATGGAAGTTGTTACATCTGGAGAGCTACAAAATCCCTTATACCTTATTATAAGATGTCTTGGAGTACAGCCTGTATTAAAAGTTTGGCATTACAGATACCATCTCTATTATATATACAGTTGGAAAAGTTACAGCACTGCACATTCAAACTGAATGAATAAAATATCAAGCCAGTACATGGGAGATAAATTTGTGTAGCCGAGTTGCTAGATCTCCCTATTTATAATGTTAGAACAGGCTATTGATTTTCCTTGATTTTGCATAAAAAGATGCTCACTAATTACATACTATCTTTACTTAACGGTGCTCACTTGAATTAGGTTTAAATTACAAAGATCTGATTTTAGTGGAAGTTTTCATTTGTGCTTTTGTCTTGTATTGGTTACTTTATCAGAGAAACATGACAAACATTGTGGAAATCTAAACTTCAGAGTTGTTTTCATTTGTAATAAGTTGCTTTTCAGTACTCAAAGACTGAGCTGTGAAAAGCATTTCACTCAGTCTTTGGCATCTCAAAAGTGCTTTCTGCATTTTTATGTATTTCGTCTCTTTTAATTTTGCTCTCTCTTTTGTTCATATACACCTCTGTTTGTATTTTGAATGTATATAGATAGTTATCTTAAAATCAGTATTGAATCAAGATTTGAAATGCAATTTTAGCATGCCATTGTTTACATTTGCTGCAGGACCACACCCTTTGGTGATTGCATTGCTGGTCCTCCAACTCCCATGACAAAACCCATCCACTGCTGTTGATGGGAAAACCCATCAATAACACCTGACTGAGCCATGGTCACAGCACTTACCTCATGTGATATGGCTGATCTGATCCAATGCTGGCACCAAAGTTGTGTCTGAGGGCGGGATTGTCCTCCTCTCCCAATCTCCACCCACAGTAAATAAAGACTGAAAGTCTAAAAATCATTTCCAGATTTTGTTACTTAATTTTGCTGCAATTGCAAAATTCCTTTTAAAAAAATCACAAAGCAGCAGATCTCCAGAAGGCCAGAGTCTTGTTCCTAACAGAAAATACAGCTGCAGGATCACAGATCAGCCAATTGTTGCTGTTGCACAGCTACAGAGAGGTAAGATACTAGGAGTGTTGGTCCCATTAAGTTGCCAGTATCTGTGATCATGCAAATGCTATAGTATGACAGTTTTATTTGATAAAGTCCACAGTGATACACTGGTAACAACAATAAGGACTGTACTATAGACTCCAGGGTCTAGGATATGCTATACATCTTTACATATTCAATACTTCAAGGTATACCTTCAAAGATACATGTGAGTATCAAGTGGTTAGTTTATTTTACCATATGAAAGCAAGCATTCAGGCTGCTTGATTTGGAAAAGTAAAAGAGTGACTTTAGTTTCCATCTTGAACCTTCATGCCATGTGTGTTAATGAAAGCTAGTTCTATTTACCCTAGCTAGCCTGGAAGACTTCTGTAATCATGGCTGGCTAGCATTAAACAGCGTTCCAGACAAAGATTGATGCTAGCAATGGATGAAATCCATGTTGGAATTGGATGTCAGCCCCACAGTGGGCCTACAGGGGAGATTTCCTCCCTATATATGATATTTTCATTTTAATCTATGTTTTAATGGAAGTGGATGAGCAATGGAACAAAATAAGTTGTTGAGCACAGAAGACCAGACTTGTGTGGCTTCTCAGCAAGGGGCTTCAGCTCCCATCTTCTCTTTCATCCTGTAAAATACTTGCTTACCTGGGAATGAACGGAGTCTGTAGGTTAACCCATTGTCTCACATGATCAGCACACATTGACAGAGGAGAAGTAGTGTGTTTTCTGGTCTTTCAGTGTTATCACTGACATAGAATCATAGAATCATAGAGTTGGAAGAGACCTCATGGGCCATCTAGTCCAACCCCCTTCCAAGAAGCAGGAAAATTGTATTCAAAGCACCCCCGACAGATGGCCATCCAGCCTCTGTTTAAAAACCTCCAAAGAAGGAGCCTCCACCACATTCAGGGGTAGAAAGTTCCACTGCCAAACAGCTCTCACTGTCAGGAAGTTCTTCCTAATGTTCAGGTGGAATCTCATTTCTTGTAGTTTGAAGCCATTGTTCATGTCCTAGTCTCCAGGGCAGCAGAAAACAAGCTTGCTCCCTCCTCCCTGTGGCTTCCTCTCACATATTTATACATGGCTATCATATCTCCTCTCGGCCTTCTCTTCTTCAGGCTAAACATGTTCTGAGCATAAAGAAAGACCTGCTGAAACGGAACTGTTTGGATTTAACCATAGCCCTACTCAATTTTTCACAATATTCCCTAGTTGCAGTAGAAACCTCTTCATTTCTGCATTTTTTCTGTGTTTCCAAATTGCACTGTGTTACAGATTTCCCAAGCTGCTGTGGGTAAATTGTCATTCTTTGGCCCAAATTTCAAAAAACATAATTCCTTTGACTAAAACTTCCTGGGGATTCTGAAATTTGTAGTGTAAATTTAAGTTTTTCAAATTTTGGTTTGCCTTTCTGCTTACCTATGGCAATTGAATCAGATATTTAAAGTTTCCATGCTTGTATCATGTATCGTGGCTTGCACAGTTCATTGCATGGATCTTAACTTTATGTGGCAGCTATGGTGGTTTGCAAGGCTTGTTGAAGGGAATCTTTGCAGTTTAGGATTTATTGTGTGCAAATTTGCGCTTATTATTTTTTGTGCCGAAAATACATTAGCACTAGCAGCACAGAAAGCAATATATCTGAACAGAATGCATGGAAAGATGACAGGTCAGTACTTATTATGCAGAAAATTTGGGCACGTGTTCAGCACATTTCTTGTTTTCTACACAAAATAAGCTTATGCAAATCTTGTACAGAATAAGCCTGAAACTTCAAATAATTTTGCAACAATGTGTAGCTTTTGAAAACTTTCATATAATCAGGAGAAATTGCTAAAATTCCTCTTTGCTTCCTTCAAGAATAAAATCTTTGTGAAAACATTCCCCTGGTGCACAGTAAAGTAGGATAGATATTATTATAGCTGTGGTGAGGACTAGAAGTCTACCTTTTTTTTTTCAAGCCTGACTACAGAGGTCAGGTTATTTTAAAAATCTATTTCTCACACTGCTAAATCTTTAAGGGGGCAAGGAATAAAAACTAAGGATGGCATGCAGTCAGTTTCCCTTTCATTGTGACATCAATCCTGCAGTATAGAACTATAGGTTGGGGGGGGGGGATGTTCTGCAATTACATCTCACTGCTCTTGAAAGCAAAGGAAAGTGTGTGTGCATTTGTGTGGGCAGCTGCCTTGTTTGGTGCTTAAGTATTCATTGGCAATTGCCTTCATTGTTCCCCACTTTATTAGCTTTCACCAAGTAGTTTAGCTTTTACTAAGGGCAGTGGGGTTTATGGCAGCAATATTTCTCACAGTGTCAGAGATAAAATATCAGGCTAATAACGGACTCTCTGGTAATGTAAATCGCAAAAGAAAAGCAATCTCATTTTGAAGAAGTCCTGCCTGGGAATGTTAAGTCTCCTATTCAGAAGGGGATGTCTGAAAAAAACAACACTTTATGTTTGCTAAGAAGATAAATCATTTGTCTTAAGTGACAGGAGGCAAAGGAGCTCTAATTTCAGCCATTGCCTCTCCCAACAGGCAGCAAATACTGGATCTTTTGTGGTTTCCTTGGACTCATTTTGACAAGTACTTATGACTCTGCTGAATTCCATTGTGGGTGCTTAGTGCTTTTTTTTTTTAAGCCGAGACTCTAAACATTGTGCTTCATTTGTTGATGAGAAAGAATGATTAGGGAAGAAGAATCTTGAAATTCATTCTGTGTTTCTTGTTTAAATCAATTTATTTACTGATGAGAGCTTTTGGTACCAAACTTTTCCATGTGAATGGATATCAGAGGTGTGAGAACGTATCAGGTGTGGGACCACATTGGTTAAATAGTTCAGTTAAAGAAGTAACACCAGTTTAAATGCAATTTGAAACAAATACTAAGATGTTTCTATTTCAAGAATATTGAAACCATAATGGCCTGAAATGTTCCAGCTTAATTAAACCAACCCCTTCTGGTTTAGTTAACCTGAACAAACTGCACAAGTATTTTACAAATTGGGGGGGGGGGGGGATCAAACAAGACTAGTGGCAGTTTTCCGCACCACTATTTGTAGCATATTTTAATGTTTTTATTTTATTTTTCTCCTGCCTTTCTCCCAATATAGATATTCTAGGTGGCTAACAATAAATATAAATGGAAATAAAAATATATATGCATTACAATATAAATATAAAAATTAGAACAATTAAACCATTTGAGTCATTAAAACTACTAATGATTAAAATGTAGTAAAACTCCATGCCCATCATAAAATGCTAATCACATTGTCTCTTAATATTTATGATTCTTTGACATTTACCATATCCTCTTTCCTCAACCTTATTATAGAAAAAATAGATTGGTGTGGATTGAGCTCATGGCTTTACCCTGTTGAGAAGCTATGGGAAATGATCACTCCTTCATGTATGTACTTATATGCATGATGAAGGAAGCCTCATAAAGAAAATCTAACTCACATTTCCAAGTTTAAAAGGTTTATGTGAATCTGCATGTACACTCTTGAAGGCTGAATGCAAGTGAGGTTTTAGGCTTTTGATGGCTGAAAGCAATAATTATCTAAATTATACATTCATATTATTAATTTATATGTGTTTTGTCCGATGTGATTTCCATGGCAAATCCATTAAATCTTGACAATAGTACTGTCAGTGCCAGTGCTATTATTGTTTTCAATTAATGTATGATTCTTAATTTAGGGATGGGGAGGACAATGAATTTAAAGAAAAGGTTGTAAGTTTTAATTATTGCTTGTATTGGGACACAATTAATCTATAAAGCTGTCTTGATTTATTTGGGATTTAGATGCACTTCAGTTTCTCTCCATTGCTCTTTTCACATTCAGAGCATTTTCCAAGCAATCCATATAGTGTTAGTGGTTAGACAACAGGAAGTACTGCCTTGATTAAACATTCTCAAAATAACACCTGTATTGAGGTTCTGTCATATTTATTTTAATTGGTGAACTAATTGATTAATTGGTTAAAAAAGCAAGGCATTTAATCACCTATGATTAGGGTAAGTAGACAGTCCTTTGGTTCCTTGTGGGATGCACACAGGAAATGTGTTGTGATAGAAAAAAAAGATTAATCTTGGACTTTGTTCATTGGTTTCTTAGGATTACATGCTGTGAAATTGATTTGCTATAAGAGAAAGCTCCTTGTGGATGTGGGGCATACAAAATCCTAAATGATAAAAAAGTTGGAGTGGTCATTTTAATTTGTGATACCTCAAGCAATCACAATGACTTGGGTACATAGAGGTAGGGCATGAAGAAGGTCTTTCCTGACATTTGGAGTGATTGATGATCTGGGAGACTACATGTAGCATAAGTAGTAATAAGATACAGGACGCTCATTATAGGCAATTACAATTAGAATAGTTATTGGTTAAAGGAAGAAGAGGACTAAAAGTTGTTTTAGTAATGCCCTGATGTTATAACCGTAGCATTTGGGGAAAGTTGATAAATTCATGTGAATTATGATCATAGTGACAAATGCTAGTGTCTTGAGGATTTCTGCTAATAACAGTATTTTATCAGGCAGTTTGAAGTTACAATCTATGTATTTTCCAAATGTGAAGAAAGAATCAAGATGGAGTCTAGAAACATTTTGAATGTACCAATATGTCATGGTCAGCACTTTCCTTTTGACAAGAATCTAAATCTGAGCCAGTTAAATAAGAAGAGGGACCAAGAACAATTTATACTGGCAGTGGTATAGTGGGAGAAGTATTTATGCTCTGCTGCTTTTAATAGATTCCTGGCTGAACTGAAATGGAAGGGAGCTGCATGTAATGGGAAAAAAGCCCATGCATGATATTTCAGCCACTCTGATTTCACTTTTTTAATGATCACATTCAGTATCAGGTTGGTTATATGGGACTGCATTATCATAGTACTACATGGTCTCTGGATAACTGGATGATTTAGGCAGTAAGGACACATAGGAGTTTATCACGCTATCCCTTATAGCAGAGCTTTACAAACTGTGTGTCATGATACATTTGTGTCTTGGCTCACTGTGTACGTGTGCTGCATGAATGTAATGAGAAACATATGAGTTTGTAAATAAGCAGTAAATCATATGTTTTTAAAAATATAAAATTATTTATTTGTTTCATACCAAAAGCATTGCATACATTAGAAAGAGCACAAGCAGCCAAATATCTGTAGTTTCAAACAATTCATCCTCTGAACATGAGGCAGAACATTGTGGACAAGCATACAGATGCAGAGTTGTCTGTTCTGCTCCACAGTCACACATGTTGGAAGATTATTTTAGGTAGTGCCATTTGCCAGTTTGTCTTTTGACCTGCCCACTCCATTTCTGAGTCACCACAGTGCTCTTGAGTTTAAACATAGTAAAGCTAACTCTGGTTTGTGGGGTGGGGGAGTGGCTTCATTTGTGTAAGAAGCTAGAGAGACTCATCAGGACAAGGTTTGCTGATGTACCAAAGAAAATGTGGAGGGATTAAAAACCCTGCTATATTAGTTAGGAGGAACCAATAGAGCCAGTAATGCCAAAGAAGAAATAAAACAACTCACTTGCTTCAGCACAGGAATCTGAAACAGGTGGGAAAGGGGGTGGCTTTAGAAGAGCTCAGCCAGGTGGATGGCCTAAAACGAAGGGAGAAATTAGCAAAGGGAGCCAGCATTGCTGATCAGGCTCAACAATGCTTCCTGTGACTATCGTGGGAGAAGCAGCTGTAGGCAGCTGGACAGCTAATTGCATATCTGGTAGTAGTGGCGATAGTAATGGCATTGGTGGACAAGCTTGTTCTTCTCATGCTCTTCTTCTCCCATGCCCCTATTCTTGGTTAAGGCTGCATCTTTCCAGCTCCAGGGAGTCCTTTGACCCCTGGAATCTAATCAGGGCAGTCCATCAGAAAAAAAGGTGCAAGAGAGATAGATGAATTTGAAGTAAGTATTTCTCAGTCAGAGCACGAAAAGGTCCTTTTAGCTTGATGGTATATCTTGATTAATAATCTTTGTGATCTTTGGGTTCAGAAAATTTCCAGGTAACAGTCTTGGTCAACCATTAAAAAGAGGTTTGGAATTTTAGAGCCAAGAAAAGGTTTACTGAGACAAAGAAACACTAGAGATCTTGCAAAAGGCTGTGATGTAGCCTTTGGAGAGGCTGTATTTGACAGGACTTGTTATTATGAGACTTTGAGGAAGAAGACCCTGATTGAACCAAGCAATAAAACCGCTTGAACCAAAGAATCTGATGTAGGTTTATGGACTTCCAAGAGCAGAGTGGTGGTGATTAATATTTTCATGTCAGAGGAGGACACCACAAGTTGACATATACCTCAGTAGACAGGTGGATGTTTCAGCCAGTGAGCAAACTAGACTGAAAAAGTAGAAATAAGGGTTGAGGGTAAGCAAGATTAATGTAGTCAGTAAGAACTCAAGAAGATCATCAAGCATTTTCAAGAAAATACAAACAACTAATTGTGACATCTCTGCCACTCCACATAACCCAACTGTCTTCTCACATTCCCTCTATAGACTCAATGCAGCATGGCCCATTTATATTAGCTTTTCGTTGCTAACAGTTAGGCAACAAGTAAACTTTTATTTTTAAAGAAAAGTTGCCAGAGGCCATTATTTTATGAAATGCAGATTCCTCTTTGGATGGAATCTGCAGATAATATTAATTACACATTTTTAAAAAGCAAGATAGCTCTATCCTGGAAATAAGTTAGATAAGTAGAATAAGTTAGTTTGACTTTTTTATGTTTTTTTAAATTAACTCCAAGTTATAGATTACCCTGTCATAAAGTTTTCTTGGCTGGATTTATTCAGAGCAGGTTTGCTAATGTCTTCCACTGAGATTGAAAGAATTTGCCTTGTCCAAGGTTACCCAATGGGTTTCCATGCCTAAGCAAGGTTTTGAAGTCTTGCAGAGTCCCAGCCCAGAACTCAAACCCTACATCATGGGACTCTCAAGAAAATTTAGTACTATCAGAACATATGTAAATTATTAAAATCATTTTTATGAGAGTGTCCAGTTCTAGCCCCTAAATGCCCATTGTTATCTCCAAAGAATACTTTGGATCCTAATTTATTGAAACTTTCTAAATGGTTAGTTTCAAAAGTAGAGAATGAGGCTGTGAGATGCGGCATACTAAAAGGTGTCTAGTGTGTTCTTGAGAGGATTCAAGGATCAAACCAGATAATTTCTCAATCATCAGTTGGTCTCTTGGCCCCAGCAATTCACTGGACTTTCTCTTGTACTAGAAATAAGGTGGAAGCCTATTTTTATATCAGATCACTGGTATCTGACTTCATGCTACATCAGGTCATATGTGCACCTGAAAATAGCTAAAGACCTTTAATAATACTGCCACTTTTGAATGTTTGTATTAGAAGTACCTGGAGGTTGACCCTGAGGCATTGTGCATGCGGAACATGCATAGTTTGCCATTGATCTGTGGAACAAAATAGAAGGAATTTCTTTATTTTTTCCAATTCAGGCAGCTGATCTCATTTTTTTCAGTTCTGTTCACTAAAATAGCTCCAGTAGGAAGACATGATACATTTCAGGTGAAGTTTTCAGTCTACATTTCTTTCACATTTGGGTATTTTTTATATATATGCATCTATATCTATATCTATATCTATATCTATATCTATATCTATATAAATGTAATGTTTGTTTGTGGGATTAACAGAACTCAAAAACCACTGGATGAATTGACACCAAATTTGGACACAAGACACCTAACAACCCAATGTATGTCCTTCACTCGAAAAATTGATTTTGTCATTTGGGAGTTGTAGTTGCTGGGATTTATAGTTCACCAACAATCAAAGAGCATTCTGAACCCCACCAACGATGGAATTGAACCAAACTTGGCACACAGTTCTCCCATGACCAACAGAAAGTACTGGAAGGGTTTTTGTAGGCATTGACCTTGAGTTCTGGAGTTGTAGTTCACCTACATCCAAAGATCACTGTGGACTCAAACAATGATGGAATTGGACAAAACTCTACAAGATTACTCAATATGCCCAAATGTGAACACTGGCGGAGTTTGGGGAAAATAGAATCTTGACATTTGGGAGTTGTAGTAGCTGGGATTTATAGTTCACCTACAATCACAGAGCATTCTGAACCCCACCAACGATGGAATTGAACCAAACTTGGCACACAGTTTCCCCATATATATAAAACAATTAGTACTGGAGAGTACACCAAAATTTCTTCTCATATTTTCCAATTTTGTTATATAAACTGGCCCTTAAAGTTAAGATTTCTGGATGGGCATACTGAAAGAGATAATATATCTCAGCAGTTATAGATACCATTATCTTAAATTATGCTTTATAATAAGAACTTACATAATGTCTGAAATTATTTAAAGCTTTTTGTGCAAATGGAAATAAACATCAATAAATCTTTGCCTTGTTGTCAAGAGTTGTCTGTTTAAGATTTTCGACTTGGGCATGTCAACGATGTTCAGAGCAATTTTGAAATGTGCACGGAATACAGTAGTTAGTTTATTAACTGATTACAAGTTAAATCTAAATAAATAAATATTGATGTATTAAGAGCTAACAGGAGACCACTTATCAGGAATGGGTTTCCTGTATGGTACCTCTGAAAACTAATATTGATTCTCATTATTTTAAATGATTACAAAGATTGTATGTGTTTTGTAATAAACTCTATTGTCTAATTAGAAGCATGAAATGAGCTCATTCTGGCTGCTAACAAATATTGACTTGAACAACCAAATCTGCCTTATATGACTGCTGAGAGCTTGTTGGCAAAGATTCTGCATCCTTGTTACTAAATGATTGAACTGGGGTTAGAAAATGGGCCAGAGGATCTGGTAGAGCTGAAACAATTATGCTCCGAAATATCCCTTCAGAATTATCTGTTGAAAATGTGCCACCAGTCCATTGGTTCTGAAATATTCTTTAAATTTTGAATATCTGTTTTTGACTCCTATTGACATTTGGTTTTGATTACTTGACATGCTATGCCATTTATTAATATTGTTGTTGGCAGCACCATATTATGACAATTTCAGAAGTGCTGCTATCCCAGCATATTGTTCACAGTGACATATACTGGCCAAGGATTTTTTGTGCATTGGAGATCATTGGCACTGGCAGGTTGTTGGGTACATGTTTTAGTTCACACCTGGCATGTTGAAACTGAGCATTACTCAGTGTGAACAGAGATTGCATTAGAACTCAGTGGAGTTCATTGAACCTTATCAAAGTGGGCCCTTACTGAACAGAACAGATGCAAACCAGCTTGATTGTGAGTCATGACCTTCTTATAACATGCTCAGACATAGAAGAATCTTGACTGTATTTAAAATACCTAGGCTTCTTTAGAAGAGAAGACTGAAGCATTTGGCTTATATCTTTTAATAAGACAATTTTTAATGGATTGCCTTGTCTTTTTAACAGTAAAGGCAGTGGACAAGTAATAGTAATAAACTAAACGTTAAATGTATCCTGAACAAATGAGAGACCATAATTTTGATTTCCTTGGCATTTTTCAGTCATGAACTCCGTTTCCCTCTAAGATAAACTCCTTTTCAGATTGAAGTCTTGAGGCTCAGGTGTGGGTTTAATAATGAAAAACCCCAGTTAAGTAAGATATCAAGCCGCACTAGAAACTCTGATCTGGCATGCCAGTGAAGCAAAAGAACATTCAGGTCCAAGCTGTGCCAGGATAACTCCAGCAACGATTCTGTTAGGCCTGATGCCAGACTTAGCATCACCATTCAGATTACTTGTGATAGTATTCTGTTTGCCAAGCAATCTGGATATGAACTCCATATCTAAATGCTGGAAGATTCCACTGAAAGTGATTAGTTATTGAATTCCTGGAGAATTTCCATATCATTTTTTGGAGGAATTGGTCAACAATATAAGAAAAACTTTGTTGTATTTGTAGGATGCTAGATGTAAAAAGTAATGTCCTTCTAATGCTAATGGTGGTTATTTGGAATCTTCCGATATGGTATCTGGACCCAGGAGACCTGGAATCAAGGTCCTCTTGGCCTTCTTACTCTGCATGTTAAGGGTGTGTCTAAAAATATAATGCACAAATATGACAGATTTTAAAGAAACATGTGGATCATATAGAGACCTTTTTTGACCAGGGTTAGCTCTGAATTTAAGGAGAAATCCTGATTTGTTTTTGGGTTTTGTATGAAACTGCATTAAACTAAGGACTGTCTTGAGTAAGGTGCGAATCTGTAATAAGCAGTAGTTGTCTTCCACAAAATTTGTGTAAAAATAGATTTATCTTTTCCACTTAGGGCAAAGCATTTTCCACATTTTCTTATATCAGTGCAATACACTTCCCACATTTTTTCTGGAGGAGTACACAGATTTCAGTTTCAAGCTTCTGGTTTGAAGCAATTACTCTGCACATGAACTAAATCTAAGAGTACATGTCCTCTTTATATCCCTGCCCCTTGCTTCAGATATGAATTGTTCCCTTCCTTCCTCTTAACCACTTCTTTGGTTCCTGCTTCCATTTCCACATTCCCTAAATCTTCTTCCAAAGTGGCAACTCATTCCTTGGGGTAATCAATATCCTGCTCAGCTGGAACACTGTTACCAGGGAAACCTATGCAACCAGCAGGCAAGGACCTCATTGAGATGCATCAGAGGTGACCGGGCCTGTCTGAGGGCAAATGGTCTTGGCATGGACAGCTCAGCCACTAGAAGGCCTGACCAGAATGCTCAAAGGGAGCTTGCGTCATTTCAGTATTTCTGACTTCCATTCTGGGTACTAGTTTGATAAACAGAGGCATTTTGACACACTCAGCAGAAAAAAAAAGAGGGGCGGGAGAAATGATGCCAAGGGACCATATCTCTTTATGGGAAAGACTCGGTTGGATGGAGATACCAATAAATATGTTAATCTCTTTTCCTCATGCATAGTACTTATAGTCTAGTCCCTTCACTGGGAATTCTTTCTATGAGGCATGAGATGGCTATGGGAGTGCTAGAATTTTCACGATTCCTTGAAACCTCTATTAAAATGTTCTGTTGTATCATGAGGTGGGGGTCAGAAGAAATCTGTGCAGTAGTCTGTGATATTGTTGTATATTTTAATTTGATTTTTAAAAGAAATTTAAGTAAATGTTTGAAGGTAGCAGCTCTGTGTTGGTACACAGATGCACTCTAATACAATCATCTTTTCTGAAATCTAAGCCTACAGCTCATCACATCACTTTATTAATCCACCTTTATTAATCCACCGATGAGAAAATTTACTCCTTTGTGTGAATAAAACATATGTAGACATAACAGTCCTTGCAGTATCCTTTTCTCTTTGCACTGTAAACCCTATTTGCAAGGCCATGGTAGCGTGTTGATGATTGTGGTAGGCTGTGTGTGTTTATGTGTGGCTTGTACTGAAAGCAGGGTGCTCTAAAGTTCAATGTTTTGAGCTGGAAATCAGAGTAAAAAAGAACAACAATCAGAAGTCCCTACTCCGTAGACTTGACAAAAAAAGGTTAAGTGAGAATTAGATGTACAGTTGACTCTCCACATTTGCAAGTTTAAGTTTTGAGGATTTGAGTGTTCATGAATTTGATTAAAATGTTTTCTCTCGGAATCTCTTAACCACTCCAGTGTGATTCAGAAGTTGTCTATAAAGTCATGCTGGAAGACTTAGGGATTCCTAGGGAAAACACCTCTGTAGAAAAGTCTAGCCTCTTCTCTGAAATTCTATGGTCAGCTTCCCATAGCAGGTACTAGAACATAGTCATGTGTATACTATGATAGACATTAAGTGCAGTAAGTCAATCAATCTGTCTCTCAGATAGGGACCATCCTTTCCCCCGTTTCAGCTGTGGAAGAATTGGTAGACATTTGCCTTGAGTAATACTGGTGGGGATAAACGGTATTTGTTTCATGTGCAGACAAATAGTTCCCCAGGGAATCCTTGAAGAAAATCAAATTTACTGTTGCCAAGAGTGAAAGCTCATCAAACGTGTTGCTGGCCTTTGCCATGCTGTCAATATACAGAAGCAAAAGGCTTATGGCCCATTTCTTGTTGCCTGATTATGCACACTCATGGCTGAGTGGCTCTGCTTAGCAGAGCAGAAGAACTTGAGAAGAACCCACCTCTGAACTTTCCTCATTTTCCTCTTGACCAGCTGTTATCAGGGGAAAAGAGGTTGGCAGGGATTGTTTGATTAGATACAGGTTTCTCTCTCCCCCCCCCCCCCCCCCCCGTACTGTTTATTGTCTGTGGCTTCTGTCATGTAGCTTTTGCAGTAACAAAAAAAGAAGACTTCATTTTGGAGGTTCAAAGAGTGAGCCTGGCTATATCTTTCTCTGCCTTGAATAATTCCTTTACACTTTTCCTGTCCTCCTGGTCACATTTTCATGGGGGAGGGATACTTGGGGAGAATTGATGCTTTTTCATTGTTTTGCATTTAATTAATTGTAAATGTACTTGTTGACACAATTTTTCTGAGTGGTCAATTTTTTTTTGCAGAATACACTTCCTTTTCGGTTTTCATGATTCCCACCAGATCTTTTGTATACTTATTTTTGTGTGATTTCATCACCATGCTGATTTTGGAATTCTAGAGTTGAAATCCAGAGAAATAACATTTCAAAATTCTGGGTTGATCTGATCTTATGATCTAAAAAAGCAAAAACAAAAAAACCCATGCTTTTATATTTAGAGGATGACTTGTTTTTAATAAAGGAAAGCCAGCAACGCAGGTCTCTAGTAGCATTCGATTCGGAGTACATTTGTCCTCTCTATTTTCTAAGTCATCCAGGTGATTTTATGATATACTACTGCCGAATGTAGTTCAGTCTATAGGGTTTACTATGATCTTAAATGCACTCCTCACCAATGCAAGGGTTGTACTGGCTAGTGGAAGAAGTTAACTCTGCTACTTCTTCTTGGCACAATTCCAGTGTTATTAACAATATTTCCTTATTTTCATTTACCAGTGCTCCCAATTTAATATCATTCTTTCACATATGATGTTGAAAATGTAGCAATAGTTAGCTCTGTGAGATTCTCAGTTGAGTGTGCAGAACTAGGCGAAGAACTGCATGACTAGAGAAAAATGGAGTGGAAAACCATGACATTGCTATGAGATACATGCTATGAGATGCATAGCCAGCATGACTCTTTTTCTAACAGCTCACCAGAATATAGGCCAAACTGAAAGAAGTCAAAGAAAAATATCAATAGACAAATGGACACTTTTTCTGCCAGGGAAAGATAATCGAATATTATTTTACACATTTTTTAACCAAGTGCGTATTATTTTATATATTTTAACCATTACCCAATGTGACTGTGTTTTTAATTATTATTATTATTATTAAAAAATACATTTACATATGCAGAAATGCCTAGATAATTTGGTCAAGCTGTCAGGTTTACTGCTTTTGGGACAAGGGGCGGGGGGGGGGGGGGGACTTTGTGACAAAGAATAATGGAAAAACTCTTAACTTGTGATTTGTGTGTGTGTAAAGTTAAAGGTTTCCCCTTGACATTAAGTCTAGTTGTGTCCAACTCTGGAGAGTAGTGCTCATCTCGATTTCTAAGTTGAAGAGCCGGTGTTGCCCATAAACGCCTCCAAGGTCATGTGGCTGGCATGATTGCATGGAGCACCATTACCTTCCCACCGGAGCAGTACCTATTGGTTGTCTCACATTTACATGTTTTCGAATGGCTAGGTTGGAAGAAGCTGGGGTTAACAGCAGGAGCTCACCCTGCTCCCCAGATTTGAACTGCCAACCTGTCAGTCAACAAGTTCGGCCTCTCAACGATTTAACTCGCTGTGCCACTGGGGGCTCATCTGTGTGTGTGTACATAATATATCCATAAAACAAAGGGACAAAGAATAAGGAGAACAGAGTGGAACTTGGCTTGATTATAGAAGACTTACTTTATCCCCTAAGGATAGAAGAAGATGACTAGACTACTGAGAAATCATCACTAATTTCCTGGCTATCTGATAGCTGTGGAGGAGAAAGTGGTAGAATATTGCATGGCACATGTGAAATGATGTTTAATCACAGTAATGAAATGACTCCCAACCTCAGAAATGACACTTCTATAGCTATTTTTCTCTGGCTTTGGTTCTGAGACCTGAATCTATCTCCTGGGAGAAAAGCTAGATGGAGCCAACTTCTGACTCAGTAGGAGGTAGTTCCCACAATAGTTGAGTGTAAGGAGCAAATAAAACAAATGGCAAATTACCAAGAGTTTCTTTTCTTAGTAACTCTAGAACCAAGAAATGAAAGGTCTCATTAGAAAAGGGATTATGCTGCTATACTGAAATTATAGGGCAGCCTGTCATATGATTATCATTTTGGAAACCAAGATTAAAGTGAAATCTAGAAGAAGATCATCCTTGTCAGTGTTTTAATAATACTGCTAATCATATTTATATCAAATAATATTTATTGGATAGAGAAAATAATTGCTATGAGTCAGAGGATAAAAACAAACTAAAGCTAACACTTTGGGTGTTGTTTGTAAAATGCTACTTTCATTTCATCGCTGAGTCTTCTTTTTTCCTGTCTCCTCAATGATTCTTCATATGGCTTGGTTTCTACACCTTAGTCCTGGCTCTGTGTATCTTTGAAGGTAGCAGCTACAGGAAGTGGAATATGCCACGTCTTGCTTGGAAAGGAGAGTGATCACATTGTCCTGAAAGGGATGCTGAAGTATAAAATGGCAGTGGCAAAGTTATAGAAAAGTGTGCAAGCTACACAACACATAGAAATCAGATCCCAGAATCTTTGCAGAGTGGAAAGAAATAGCCATATTCTTCTGAGAAAATCCTTCCTGGGGAATGTGGAGTCAACCAAAAGATTAAGTCATAACATAGAAAAGAATCTTGAATATAGAAATGGAGCAATAGTGGCAAGAAATGTAGTTTCCATGCACTTTTTCTTTAAAAAAATCATTACGAAGCTTTTACCTCTTAAGAGTAATGAGCACCACTTCTGCTTGCTTGGAAACAGCATACTCATTTTTGGTTCATTTTGAAACGGAGCAACAGTCAATGGAAATCTTTCCAGATGGGGATGTGATGATTGGTCACATCTTTGTATGTTGAACCCAAGAGCAAAGACCATTAATGGGGGGCTAAGCTTCCATTGTGTGCTTGTATGGCTGCTCAGGAGATTTCTATAGATTAACATCATTTCACGCGATCCAGTTCTATTCTTTTATTTTCAGATACATCTTCTTTCTTTAAAAAGTAGTACAGCAGAAAGGTGTGGAAAGGAACTATAAGGGAGTCTTATATGAGATAGAAGCCCTGGCTGCCAGTGGTGCTGTATAAATAACAAATGATAAGGAAAAGGAATAGGCCACCTGCTTCCATTGAATTACTTACGTGGAAAACTAAAGAAAACAAGCTTGCTGCCGATGATAAGATCAAGCTTGGCAGCTTGCAGAGCTGGAACAATGTTTATGGGATTTAGAGGGAAAAATTGGTTTTTGAAACATTTCTTAGACAAAATAGAATGTGGCGATAGTATAATTTAATTCATGTTGGCATGGGAAGTTAGAGTGCTTATTTTTAGTGCTATTGAAACCTTCATGACTATGATCATTCATCTTTTGCTTTGAGTGACTTCTGCCCCTTTTTGCTTTCCTGCCCTATGCATCACTCTGCTTTTGAGCTGTGGTGTTGGAGGAAAGTGCTGAGAGTGCCTTGGACTGCGAGAAGATCCAACCAGTCCATCCTCCAGGAAATAAAGCCCGACTGTTCACTGGAGGGAAAGATACTAGAGACAAAGTTGAAGTACTTTGGCCACATCATGAGGAGACAGGAGAGCCTAGAGAAGACAATTATGCTTGGGAAAGTGGAAGGCAAAAGGAAGAGGGGCCGACCAAGGGCAAGATGGATGGATGGCATCCTTGAAGTGACTGGACTGACCGTGAGGGAGCTGGGGGTGGTAACGGCCGACAGGGAGCTCTGGCGTGGGCTGGTCCATGAGGTCACGAAGAGTCGGAGACGACTGAACGAATGAACAACAACAATCTCAAAACCCACTCATGGTAAAAGCTTTGGTGACTTTAGGCTGTTGTAGCTTTTTTGGGCTGTATGGCCATGTTCTAGAGGCATTCTCTCCTGATGTTTCACCTGCATCTATGGCAGGCATCCTCAGAGGTTGTGAGGTCTCTTGGAAACTAGGAAAATTGGGTTTATATATCTGTGAAAAGTCCAGGGTGGGAGAAAGAACCCTTGTCTGTTGGAGCTAGATGTGAATGTTTCAGTTGGCCTCTTTGATTAGCATTTGATGGCCTGACACTTTTTAAACGTGGCTTGTTACTGCCTGGGGGAATCCTTTGTTGAAAGGTGATTAGCTGTCCCTGATTGTTTCTTGTCTGGAGTTTCCCTGTGTTTGAATGTTTTCCTTTGTTTACAGTTATAATTTTAGAGGTTTTAAATACTGGTAGTCACATTTTGTTCATTTTCATGGTGTCTTCCTTTTAGTTGAAATTGAAAACATGTTTGTGGATTTCAATGGCTTCTTTGTGTAGCCTGACATGGTAGTTGTTAGAGTGGTCCAGCATTTCTGTGTTCTCAAAGAATATGCTCTGTCCAGGTTGGTTCATCAAGTGCTCGGCTATGGCTGACTTCTCTGGTTGAAGTAGTCTGCAGTGTCTTTCATGTTCCTTGATTCGTGTTTGGGCGCTGTGTTTGGTGGTCCCTATGTAGACTTGTTCACAGCTGCATGGTATACAGTAGACTTCTGCAGAAGTGAGAAGATCCCTCTTGTCCTTTGCTGAATGTAGCATTTGCTGAACGTGGATTTTCTTAGTGGGTCTGTAGATATTTTGTAGGTTGCGTTTCCTCAGCAACTTCCCTATGCGGTCAGTGGTTCCCTTGATATATGGCGAGAAGACTTTCCCTCTGGGTGGATCTTCGTCTTTACTCTTGTGGCTTGTTCTTGATCTTGCAGCTCTTCTGATGTCTGTGGTGGAGTATCCATTGGCCTGTAAAGCCCACTTTAGGTGGTTTGGTTCATTTTGGAGGAGGTGGGGGTTTGCAGATTCTTTTTGTACGGTCTGCCAGGGCTTTAATGATTCCAGCCATGAAAGCCTTCGACAATGCTTTGGTCACACTTTCTGATTCTTAAGCCTTATTGCATGTAAGCTGATAACCAGTCTTAAGCATATGAAATTGAAATAATCACATGTTGTCCCCCTGTTCATCCTTGCATTGGCTTTCTTTTCACTCTTCCGTTGTTTCTCCTGTGACTGTATTTTAGAGAAAGGGAGCCCCAAGTGCCTTTGGAAGAAGCACAAAGCATTAAAAAACCACGGGAAAATCTGACCTGAAGGGAAAAGAACATGGGATGGCAGAAGACAGACCCCTATGGGAGGGAACCAGACTGCATCAGACCAGAAATGAAAGAATCTGGATTCAGTGTGGCCTGAAGAGATACACCAATGCCTTTTCATTTTCACAAACTGCAGAAATGGAAGGAAATGGATAACCCCTTTTAAAATTTCCTCTCTAGCAAATAAGCCTAAATACCCAAATGTTGTGGCTCTTGGATGGTGTTCCTTAACATTCTTGTTTGTCAGAGAAACATAGCAGAAATTGTTCAGTTCATGAATATGTGGGATTCAAAATCACCCCCTCTCTCTCATCACTGTCTAAAACAGGGATGGCTGTTGTGTAGCCTTCCAGATGTTGGTGAATTGCAGCTCTCAGCTTTTCTTGCTATTACATGTGCAGGTTAGGGCTACTAGAAGTTGAAGTCTAACAAAGTATAGAGGATCACATAATTTCCATCCTGCTCTAAATGATCTCTTGGTTGTTGTTTTGGTCTATTATTATTATTATTATTATTATTATTATTATTATTATTATTAAAGTTTATTTATATCCCAGTTTTTCTCTCCATACAGAGATTCAAAGCAGATCACAATTTAAAAGCATTACACTACAACTTAAAATATACAAATATTGAAACAATATTAAACCTTGGTAATTCCACAGATATATAAACCCCTTTTCCTAGTTCCAGCAGACCTCACAACCTCTGAGGATGCTTGCCATAGATGCAGGCGAAACGTCAGGAGAGAATGCCTCTAGAACATGGCCATATAGCCTGAAAAAACCTACAACAACCCAGTAATAAACATCATTAATATTAAAATTATTATTAATATTATTATATTTTGATGCAGTTTCAGTTTATACAAGAAGGCTGGGGAGTCTGTAGGGTGACTGCATCTTATTCTAGAGTATATACACATGTAAATACATGCCTATGAACATGCAATTCTGGCATACTCTTGCCATTTCTTTTTAAATGGTCTATTATCCACACTGTATTTTTTACTGATTGCATTAGGACTTAAATTTGTTGATAAGTACTAATATTTCCAGTGTGAGAATACCATGGATAATATCAAATTCTATTGAAATTGATTACTTGTGGAGAGAAAAAGCAGGGTATAAATAAACATAATAATAAACATAATAATAATAGTAATAATAGTGCGGTTTTCTGGCATTGTATATTTCTGCCGCTTCTGTGAATGTTCATTTGTATTTTGATTCTGTAGCCCACTTGTCGATGGATGTCCAGAATCAGCAGCATCCAGCTGCAAAAAGGAAGTATCAGTGAATGGTTAACAACTGGGAGAACATATTGGATACAAAAGGATCCAGCAAAAGGAGCAGTGATGTTGACCGGCTCTGTCTGCCTGGTGGCAGAGGACTCTTACAAGTAAAACAAGCAGCTGAAGAAGAAAAACGCACCCTGGCAGAATATGTCAAGGAAAGCCAAGAACCTGCTTTAATTGAAGTCAATAATCAGAAACTTCTCAAAGCACAGCAGACAAAGAACCAATACAAGAAAACTGCACTACAAATCAGAGATGACAGCTGGCACAACAAAGCATTGCATGCACAGTTCCTTGACAAAATTGAAGGAAAAGTTGATGAGGAGAAGACCTGGTTATGGCTCACAAATGGAACCCTGAAGAAGGAGACAGAAGGCCTGATTCTTGCAGCCCAGGAGCAAGCCATCAGAACAAATACAATTAAGGCCAGGATCAAAAAATCAATAATGATCCAAAATGCAGACTGTGCAAGGAAGCTGATGAAACCATGGACCATATCCTCAGCTGTTGCAAGAAAATCACACAGACGGACTACAAACAAAGACACAACTCTGTGGCCCAGATGATCATTGACAAAATCATGATCTGTCAACTGCAAAAGGCCACCTTACTTGGATCTGTGTGCATCATTTGAAAATACATCACACAGTCTTAGACACTTGGGAAGTGTTCGACTTGGGATTTTTTGATACAAAATCCAGCATATAGATCTCATTTGCTGTGACGTATTGTGCTTTTGTGCCAGTATAGTAATGATGATGATGATGATGATGATGATGATGATAATAATAATAATAATAATTCAATTGGAAGTTGCCATAGAGTTCTCCTGAAGGATTTACACTAACTTCTGGAGAATCACATCACCTGGAGGCAGTGCTGAATTTAGAACAAGTGAGGCCCTGTGCTAACTTATAAGACCTCCTAACTTGGGTCCTGAAGGACGTAGGCTCGGTCTTCGGTGGTAAAGTTTGAAAACTTGAAAACCGAGAGGCCCCCTTAATAATTCATTTTCTATCTCACTGCATTACTGTCATGACTGCCAGCTTTGTGGCATACTCCCATAGACTATCAACTCTATCATTATGTCTGGAATTGGTCTGAAACAGAATGCCTTCAAATTTAGAATTTCATCACATAAGCAAAATCTATGCTAAAAAGATTTTTGGCAGGAAGATTAAATTCCTGGGGCCAACAGGCCCTAGCGTTTCAGCACTCCTACACACAGTGATAAATCCGGCACTGCCAGAAGAGGATGCATTTTGTCCCAGAGAGGACTTACTTTGTTGGATGCAAGTAGAGAAAGCCATGGGTATTTGTGCCCTAGATATGGGGAGGGGGGGGGGCATAATCTTGAATAAATGTTTTTTGAAAAGTGCTAACTGTTACAGATAGATTACTGATTTGCCTTACACCAGAAGCAAGGGCACAATGGGCAAGTTAACAGTAAATTAACTGAACATACAGTCACTGGAGAACTATTAGCAGCTTGTAACAGTGGGGAACCTATTTATTAAAAGAATTTCTGTTTTGCCTGCCAGTCTACAAGGGCTTCCAAGGCAAGGAACAAATAAAAAATAACTAAAAGAACACAGAGATACAAAATATTTTAAAGACACATTAAAATACTCTTCAAAAGTCCCTAAAAGCACTCTAAAATGCTAGAATCTAATTTTGAAACAGTTACAGCTGCACTTTCAAATACTGAACACGATGCAGAACAATGTTGCCCATCAGACGCTTTGGTGAGCTGGGGCCAGTCTAACTTGCTTGGATAGGCAGTTCAACATTGGTATTGTTATGTGTATCCATCAGCCTAACAAAATGTTGATATGCACAATAGAACCCCCGTGAAGATTTCAAATTTCCAACATCCTCATGTGTGAGAAGGTGGTCTTTAAGATATCTTGGCCTCAAGTCATGTAGATCTTTGTTAATCAACACCAGTACCTTGAACTGAATTGAGAAGCAAATTGAAAACTAGTGCAATGCTTGCAGGACGGCTGTTATATGGTCTTTAAAATGCATACCTGATACCAATCCAGCTGTGGCATTTTGCACTAGTTTCTCCCAGCTCAGGACTCAAAGAGGCAAACAACCGCTATAGTGCAGTGAATTAGGTTGGCAGGCTATGCCCAGATGGATTGGGTGTGGCATCTCTATTCAACAGTGACACCCTTTGGATGGGCCTGGTCCACTCATTTTCAACAGCCTAATTAGTTTAATGGGTTGCTGTGGGGATAAAATAAGGGAGACCTTATTCTCCTTGGAAAAGTCACAGGATAAAACAGTGATATAGTACACAAGAGAACACTAGTTTCCTCTTGTTTTGCAGTAATCTCTCTTTTTGAGGGCAACTACAACATTGTATCTTCCCTCCCACAGTAAAATTACTAGTATTTTTGGTCAATGCTGATAGCAATTAAAAGGTATTGAAAAAATTACAAGAGTTGTTATGGCCACTTCAAAAAATCTTGTTTTTTTTCCTTATGAGAATGCAACAGACCAACCCCACTCTCTGATCTCCTCTACTGCTGCATTCTCTTTATGAGGGTGGTTAGGTTATGGAGGAGTTGCATTTACATACCCTACTGAAAAATAAAAGATGCCTCAGTCATAAATAATAGAAAGGCAGTTAGTAATCCTGTCCATTTTAACACATATAAGGAGTAAAACAGGAGGAGGCAGGAATCTTGTGTTTAAAACATCACTTCATATTTTCAGCATGCTTTCAAGGAGAACTTCTTGATCTTATTCTCCCCCTTCCACACACAGTTTACCATTTCATTGCTGAATCCCCAGATCAGATTTCCAAGACATCAAATGAAATTAACAACACAACTGTTAATAATAACTCATTTAACATAATAATAATAACTCATTTAAATAGCATTGTATGTTAACAACTATAAAACAGGCAAGTTTTACATTACAAGAATCTGCAGGCAATGGAGTTTCCTTGAAAGGACAAAACCACACATCATGTAATGGACATCTTCATATGTATCCCTTCTCTCAGAATCTAATACTGAATTTAGATGCTTCAAGAATTTTAGATTCTAATTGGTTATAATCTGTTACTTGGTTTTTGCATCAGAAAATCATGTTTGTCTCTGTAATCTGGGCTTTGTTTATATGCAGTGAGCCTGAAGATACAGCATATTGTCAACACAGATTTCCGAACTTTCTAATCTCCCTAGTACACACTTTACTTTTAGTTTTTTCCCCATCTCATCTGACTCAATAATTCCTTTATTCACATGTTTGGTTTTGCTCATTGTATGTCTTAGGCATCTCCAAAACTGAGGGTGGTTTCAGAAAGGCCTTTATCCCAGGAGAATCTGCATTTTAAGAACAGGGATCTTCCTGGGGGCCTGTTCACACACACCTCAGAAGGTGCACACTTTCTGGGGTGGGTGTCCAGATGCTCTTGCAGGACTGGCCCATGAGAACATCTGGACCCCCCCCCCCAAGACCCCTTTGAAAAGTGAAACAAACTTACCCAGCTTCTATTACAGTCTTGGAGCAGATCACCTGGTGCGTTGAAATGAGGCGCTAGGAATGTATGTGTGTGTGTGGGGGGATTTTCCTCCCCCCCCCCGCCTCCTGGCCCATTATTACTATGCACCAGGAGAGCTGCTCCAAGACTATAATGGAGGCTGGGTAAGTTTATTTTACTTTTCAAAGGGGCTTGGGGGCTGTGGGGGAGGGGGGTATTCCCACAGTTTTCCAGACTAATTTAGTTCAGAAAACTCTGGGAATGGTGTCTGGACTGCACCACCATTGTAGTGGATTTATCCCGCGCCTTTCAAGATGTCATGGAATAAATCCACTATTTAACTAATTCACTACCAACCAGCATTTTCCTGGCTTGTGGCAAATTAATTCAGGACTGTCCAGAATGTTGTCCTGACAGCTCCTTCTTTATTGCGGAGTTACTGCAATAAAGTGCTGTCTGGATGGGCCCTGAGTCAAGCTAAAAAACATAAATTTAACTCCTGCCCCTTAACTTCATTCCTGATATCTGATATCCATGGACTCATACCTGATATCCATGGATTCTATTACTAATTCTCCCCAAAGAAGCTGTCAAATGTGTTTGTGGACCTCTTTAAGTTTTCCAGTTCTATGGTATGCTTCTGGCCCAAGTATATTTTAAAATATAGGGTTTTCTAGTATCCATGCCTTCAGATATTTATGGGGGTCTTGGAACATATCCTCAGTGGAAATAGGGGTTATACTGTATTTACTTTTCCTTGTGAGATTGCATATGTGTGTAGTGTATGTGTGCACACACACATATTTTGCTTTTGTGTAAATCCCTCTTTTGAAGCATTGCAGTTTTCCACTTTTGATATTATAGTCCATTGTTTGTGTTTTTGTGTTTTTGTTTGTCTGTGCAGCTCTTTAAGTATTTTGGTGTAGAACATTGGTCCCTAAGCCTGTTAAAATTGCCCAGTTGTGTGTGTGTGTGTGTGTGTGTGTGTGTGTGAACTACAATGTATACATATATATGCATGAATTATGGTGTATTGTTGAACAATTGCAATTTGGACTGTTACCTCAGATTTTTAAAAATGTATATAGGAAATTACATTTTCAGAGTAGAGGTTTGCCTAGAATTCATTCCCTCTGCATGTGGGAATAGGATCTAGAACTTGTGGTGAGATTATCTATCTATCTATCTATCTATCTATCTATCTATCTAATCTGTGTAGCCCTTGGCCTGATGTTGAGCAAAGTTGAATTCACCCACAATTAGTGAAAGGCCCCAATGGAATTTTTATGTGTGTCCCTTCCAAAGAAAATGTTCTCCTTATGGGAGATGACTCTTGCTTATATTCCGAATGACTCATTGTAAAACTGATCTTTCAAAACATGAAGTTTGATATGTTTTTAATGACTGTTTTAATGTATATGTTTATTTTACCATTTATGTTTGTATGGCATTGGATCGCTGCCTATATGTAAGCCACCTTGAGTCCCCTATGGGGTGAGAAAGGTGGAGTATAAATATGGTAAATAAATAAAATATATAAATAATGAGGTTTGCTTAGCAGCCATGCATCTTAAAATACTACTATTCTATTATCTATTCTAAACCTCCATCTTGATTTTGTGGCCAACCCCTCTTGATAGCTGACCACAGGATCATCCTGGAGAACCTATATATGTCTAGATATTTTGGGTCACAGGTAGAGCAGCAGTGGAGATGGTAGTAAATATAGGTAAAGGTAAAGGTTTTTCCTTGACATTAAGTCTAGTCGTGTCTGACTCGGGTGTAGTGCTCATCTCCATTTCTAAGCCGAAGAGCCGGCATTATCTGTAGACACCTCCAAGGTCATGTGGCCGGCATGACTGCATGGAGCGCCGTTACCTTACTGCCAGAGTGGTACCTATTGATCTACTCACATTTGCATGTTTTTGAACTGCTAGGTTGGCAGAAACTGGGGCTGACAGCGGAAGCTCACATCACTCCCTGGATTCGAACCTGCGACCTTTTGGTCAACAAGCTTGGCAGCTCAGCGCTTTAACCTGCTGCGCCACTGATGAATATAGCAATCCTTTAATAATTAAATCCGTGAATGCTTAAACTACAAATGTGAATGGACAAAATTTTATGAGGCTTGTATTGGTAGGCAAACACATTAAATTTCACCTTTTGGGGAAACCGTGTAGAAGTTAGGATGGACATAATATTGGGTTCTGTTCTAATCATTTGAGAAGGATAGTCCTCATCCCCATACCTATGATATGAGGCACAGTAATTTCTAATGAGGTGAAAGGAAGGCTGGATAGATATAAGGAAGGTACATGTAGCCATCTCTCAAATTTCCCAATGCTGGGTCCTGCATACAAGCTAAATGCAGTGGGAGACACTGGTTTCTATTGAGAGTTTATAGGCATTCTCAATCCATTTGTCTAGTGCTCACAGAAGATTGTATCATAACCTTAAATTTGACAAAACGATTTAAAATATTCCACAGCAAGTAGACCAGTGCAGAATGAATGCTACAATTATGATCTGTACATGATTGTTGATTATGTACATCGATCCAGCTATTGGCAGAGTAAGGGGGCTAAAGGTAAACCAGTGTTAGATCAATAGTTCAGAGTAACTTTTAGAAAACACATTCAAATTGATTTTATAGTTTTTCTAAACCTGCTTAAAATTACCAGGAATTTAAGGACTGTAAGGAGAAAGAAAAGTAATTTTCAGACAAAGTACTATCCTCTAGGGGTGGGGGGTGGGTGGGGGGGTGGGGTGGGGTGGAATTAAACATTTATATTTTGGTTATGGATTTGTCAAACCATTTGTGTCTTCATTCAACATGATACCCATGTATTATCTGTGACTACCTCTTTCTCAATCTTTGTATCCCTTTTCTTTTTTTAAATGAGACATACATAGATTTTCCGTAATGATTTTGTGTGAGTGAAATGAGAGTAATTATTTTGCTCACTTATCTAGATAAAAAAAAGAACAAATAAGAAGGAAAAGGTTTTACTATGAACTTTTATCTCACATAAAGGGAGGATAGACACTGGGAGAGTGAGGGAGTAGTAAAGCAGTAAACACTTGCAAACTCCCTGCTGAGTGTGATTTGCACTGCTCTTCTCTTCAGCCAGTCACAAAGCGCTTCCCATACCGCTTTGGGGTTTGATTAAGTCTCAAGATCCAGTCATTTCTCAAGACACTGAATATACTTTGCCCTTCTCTTCATGATGTGGCAAATGGGAAGGGTAACAGATATAGGGTCCCACGTAGGAGGTTCCAGCTATGGCCTATCTTCTTATTGACTGGTCTCTCATTCCATCTCACTTCTGAGGGGTGATGTTTCAGGAAAGGGGTGAAATTTTTTAATTTTATTTATATACTATATTTATATTCTGCCCTCTCTCACCCCGAAGGAACATTCCTGGGATCAGTTTGGGAATATAGTAAGCCAAATTAAACTTGCATTGTAGAGTCATCACCCCCATTGTAAAATATTTTCATGTGTTAACAGAAAACTTGAGGGGAAGCCCACCACTAACTCATGACTTACTTTTAATGGGCTTTATATGCAGACAGATTTATGTGCCAGCTATGGAAGTGTATGTGTGTTGTGGGATGGGGAGATGTATCTTGGATCAAGTCATGGAGGAACTCTGCATATATATGTTGATATGTGTATGGATCTCAATTTAGTAGAGACAGGATAATTATTTCAGTTTGCAGTGTAACTTATTTAGCCTATCTCATGAACCTCCTTACACTCTTCCTTTTAACACCTGCCTATGGTAGTGAGAGCACCAGCAATGAGCTTGCCCACAACTTTTGAACCTGATTTGGTAATTGTCTAAAGCAGTGATTCTTAAACTGTGGTTCTCTATATGTTTTGGACTTCAGCTCCCAGAAATCCCAGCTGGCTTAATAGCTATTAGAAATTGTGGGAGCTGCAGACCAAAGCATGTGGAGGAGCACAGTTTGAGAAACTCTGGTCTAGAGAGATATTGGTATCACCTTCTGTGAATGCTCTCAAAAAGAGGTTGAACAGCTACTTGTTGGGTTGCTGGAGATGCTGCACTGAGCTGGGGGTGGGACCCAATGGCCTATGAGACCCCTTACAATGCTATGATTGGATTCTTGGTATTGCAAGAACAAATGTCTATATCGCCTCCTGAAGGGAATGTGGGCATTAGAAGCTGGTTAATTTAAGTTTCAATAATCACAACATATTAAGCTTTCTGCTTATTTGAGATCATTCAAAATCTGCTCCTTAAATGGAAATCTGGTTAACCCAAATAAATTAAAGAGTCAGTAAGAGTAACCTTGCTGATTTTCTCTCAAAGAATATCCCATGGAAATTAAAAAGCTGTGACTATATTTGAAATAACTGTCATATTTAGTTGAGTACCTTGTATATGCTGCTGACAATTACTGTAGCAATAGTGCTTTCTTCTAATGAGCTACATTCATATTGCAGATTGAAGAATGCACATCCGAGGGATAGTTCAGCTTTAATTTCTGCTCTCCTGATGTTATATGTAAGAATGAAACTTGCATATCTTGTTTATGGTGAGCACCATCTGTTATTTTTTGTTTTAGATATGGCAAATCTTGGTCCTGGCCAGGTGGTAACACATTCAGAAGAATTGCTTGTCACACACAAACAAAGGGTAAATGTCACTTTAGTGGCTTAATATTGCATCAAAAATGAATGTGATGAAGCAGAAAGGCAGAGGTCATGCTCTGAGGTTATTCAGAATAAACTCAGCTAAAATTAGGCTGTACGCGTATGACTGTGAAAGGAATATATGTACAGTTCAGTACATATGAGGCAAAACCAAGACCCACTGTTAAGGGAGAAAACTAAATTTTAAACTGCATTGCATCCATGTTGTGTATGCTAAATAAGGAAAGCGAAAGGACTTGGATGGACTGAACAGAGAAAGGGGAGGGTGTATTGAGTTTATTATGCAGGGTCAGATGTACCATTAGGCAGGGGCAATCAACTCAATTTGCAGATACTGGGAAGGGGTATGGTACGAATTCCTCGACTGTTGTTCCTGAATCTCCCAGGCATTTCCTTCCTTTGGAGGACACAGTGTGTATGCCACAGAACTTATCCTCATTCCCGGGCTTCTCTCAGGTATGTGAAAAAATTATATTCTATTACCAATATAAAATTGGAATTCATTGGGCATTCCACCCAGCTTCTGTATTTAGAGTGTGAGAGAATGCACTCTGTTTCCTTAGACAGCCAAATGTCTTTGGCCAATCTTGTATTTATGTGAAATGCTACTTTGCTGGCCATCCACATTTGTAAAAGTGGTATGAATAGTTCTAATGAGTGCACTTTGCTTCAGTCAAGAGTTGGCAGCTTTCAGGATGTCAGTTTTTTTAAACAAATCTAAAATGAAATCTTCAAATCTTTGAATGCGATTTTCCTTCTTCTTGGCAGGGGGTTGGACTGGATGGCCCATGAGGTCTCTTCCAACTCTATGATTTTATGATTCCATGAAATCTGAAGTTCTACATAAATTGTATATGATTTGTGGAAGTAGCATCTAAACTGACTGATTTCTCTGCAATAAATCTGAAAATGCATGTATTTTGTAATAATGCAAGAAGACCTGTGATTAGAAGCTTATCTAGCCAGAATCTGGTCACCAGAGAATAGGCCAAAATGAGCCTCCCATTCACGCGCCCCAGTAATTGGTATAGTGATACAAAAGGCCCTCTGTGTATACTGATACATTGTACATACTGACATATTTCTCTCTATATAGTGATATACTACTTTTAGTGTTGGAGGTAACATATATCTATTTTGGTGATAGCCACTAATAGCCCCATTCTCTTTTAATTTGTTCAGTTTAGCTGGGGTTGCTGTTCAACAGCTGAATGACAGAGTTACAGGAACACTGAAGGAAAATAAGGAGACAGCAGGGGTCAATTTTAAAACTGACTAGTTGAAATATGTGGTTGCTGTGAGTGGGTTCCTATGGGAGAGAAGCATGGCTCGTTAGCCAGTCTCCTTGCCTAATCATTTTCAGCTTTCCCTTGGTTGTACTTGTCCCAAGCCTGAATGGAACCAAAGTTGTGTTTAGGAAAGTGGGTTGTGTGATTTCACTTTGCATGAATGTGTGATTTAGTTGACTAGATTGACTGGATTGATGTGACACTTCCGTCTCCCACACTTTGTGAAGAAAAGCAGCAACAACACTGCCTCAGACATGTTAATAATGGAAGAGCCTAGTGCCACTCAGGTTTCTTTATTTTAGTAATTCTAGCATGTTAAGGATGGGCTTTCCCGGTTCACCTTCAGTCATATATATAGGTCTTCTGCATTAAGGGATTTATCCTGATATTCAGTTTCATTTGAATGTTATATAACCTCTGGTTATGACAAAGTGTCTTGCTCTGGAAAAGTGGGCTTACATGGAAGAATGGAAGTGATGTTTTGGAGACACAGGCTATGACAGGAGAGGGCAACTTTGGTTTACCCAGATGTTCATTGTACGCCCTGGGACCATCCAAGAACTGATGCTGCAACAGCAACAAATATAGAAAAAAGGCAAAACAAAGCAAATCAGGAAGTATCAGAAATTCCATATCTGGAATGTGGATTCTAAATAGTGTAGCTGGGGCATGGCAGCCTAGTCAAATAATGAATCATTGCTCCTGGAAGCTTCTAGGAGATGTTTGCTAGATTTTTTTTTATCAGACAGCAATCTGGAACAGGGCATGGGCAAACCTTTTTTGTCTTGGGCTACATTGTGGGCCCGACTGAGAGGGCAGGCCCGGGTGGGGGGGGGGCAGGAGTGGCTGGGCATGTACTTTGTGGAGTGGGCCCAAGAAGGAGAGGGCCTGTGAGACGGTGTGGGTTGGGAGGGGATGAGGCAGGGCTCTGGCCATCCAATGTTTGTCCTCCTGGCATAAGGATGGGGTTGCTAGCTGGGAGGAAAACAAGACATGTGGGAACTACCTCGATCCTCCTCCCAGATACTCCTTCCCCAAACTTTGGGCTGTCCTCTTGGCATTATGCCAGGAGGAGGGCAAGATAGGCGACATCTGAGAGCTCTCCAGAGGCCTCTCAGCCACTGCGTGCCTTCCTCAGATCATGCTCTCAACATAAGGATGGGACCGCTAACCCTGTGTTATGCCAGGAGGATGATGAGACATGCAGTAGTTGAGACCGCTCCAGAGGGCTGTCAGCTGCTGCGTACCTTCCTCCCCCATCTTTTCTGCATAAAGATGCAGTGGGCTGCTGTGTCCTTATGCTGAGAGGACAGGGGAAATGAGGAGGGTCTGAGTTAAGTGCCCAGGGTGCATCCGGCTCCTGGGTCCTAGTTTGCCGAAGCCTCGTCTAGAGGAATCCAGGTGGATATTGGGAGAGTATGTGATTGTAGGCTCACACTCTGCCCAGCAAAGCCATGTGAGTAGGTTATGAATTAGAGTTATGACTGGCCATGTTGAATGGCACTTTTAGAGCATGGAGCGTTATTTCTACTTATTTTCTAATGTACAAATGTACAAATAAGGGATATTTTACTCTAGAGAATGAATGAAAGAAAGAAAGAACCAATATGCAAGGAGATTTTTTTTCTTATCAGGTTCTGAATCCACAAGTTGTCGAACACATGTAGATTTTCTGTTTATAAAGACAGTTATTCACATCACAAGTCTGGGTGCTTTGCTTTAAGAACTAAGAAAATGAGAGTAGATTGTGTTAATTGTTTCACAGAAGGCTGTCTTTTACCGAGAGAAATTCCTTTGAGGTCAGGGTTTCATAAACCCTTAGATTAAACAACTGAAAATGTGGATCAAATGTAATCATTAAATTTAATGTATTGTCGAAGGCTTAAATTTAATGTAAAAGGTTTCCCTATTTGCAGTTTTTATATAGATTTCACAGGACTGTTTAGGAAGTTATTCAGACCGGTGTTATTTTTGTTGATTACATTTCCATTTAATTTTGGCCTTTACTGTCTCTGTATTTTATGGGGGTAGGGTGGTGTTTGATTGAATTTTCATATGTGCAGTGCCACCTCTTGGAATTGTGTTGTTTGGCTACCAGAAAACCCTTGCACAGTATTTATCAGATGAATTAGTTCAGAACCTCTTCATTCAGTTCTAGAGATTATTTGCACCTCATTTCAGCAAGCCAAATTTATAGATTTTGTCATTATATGAAGTTATCAAGATTAGTTGCTGATAGAGAGTATTAACTTTGAATGTTAAAGTAGATCTTTTCTAAAATAATTTGTTTTATTAAAATACACATTTACAGTTTTTTTAACAAAACCATTCAGCAATATTTTGTTGAACCCTTATTGTTATTGCTGCTCTTGCATCAATAGAGAACAACACTGAGAAGAATCTTATCTCCTTACTTGTCTATAAACATGTATTTCAATGCACTGAAGACTTAAACATGTTTTGGAATGAGTTGTTTTTCTCTTGATAAGATTTAAATAGAGAAATACATTGTGTGAGGATTATTGTAGGAAGATGAGAATGTTGTGATTCTTTTGTTTGATTCTGCACTCATGGGCCATTATAATGTTGTTGCTGTGGTATGCCTTGTTTCTAATTTATGATGATCCTGAGGTGAATCTATCAAAGTATTTTTAGGAAGATTTATTTAGAAAGGACTTGATCTTTTTGCAGGGCCAGTCTAGAGCATAAATGCTCCAGATTGGCCCCAAATGTGCCACACACTCCATCTCCAACCCACAGTGGCAGCAAGGTGTAATCTACGTAGCGCAACTGAGCCAAGCAGTTTCAGCCCAGTCACTGCTACCAAATGATGGCACAGCTCCAGGAGAATTCATGGCTGTTGCAGATTCCTCTGTGGGTAATTCCTCCTCCTTTTCACTGGTCACATAGGTAACTCTGCTGATGTCAGCATGGGGATGCTACAATAGCAACTCTCCTGGAGCTCTGGACATCCAGCAGCAGCGATGGCAAAACCAGCTGAATTTATCATTTTTTCCCCTGTGCTGATGAGCATAAGCAGAAGAGGACATTAGCAGCACCTCATCTCGACCTAGTCATGTTTACAAACTGTGCCCTAACTGTGGAGCTGCTTCAAAGTTTCAGCCAAACTCCAGAGTATCTCCCAACTTTCCTTTGCATGGGACTAAACTAGATTAACCTGCAATAAGGATGGTAAGTCCCTGAACATGACGAAGACAGCTGGCAGCGTAGGCTATTCCATTTGGGTTGACAGGCCTACAAAAGCATATGCTGCCAATTTAATTCTATCAGTTAGTCTCTAAGATGCTACAAGATACCTTTGGATACTGTTATTCCAGACTAATCCAGCTCCGTCACTGAATACTGCAAATATATGGCCTATGCATTTTGACTAACCCTGTATAATTAAAACTTTGATGCTAATGAAAACAGGGCTTGTCCAGATCCACCCAACTTCTGTGCATCTTTTCATAACTTGAGATACATGGGAAAGAAACTTTCATCAACTTCATTACTTTCTGATCAGTCCAGACATTTGACAATATACATCTTTTGCTCCCTGCCTTTGGCACCAGAGGCGGCCCTAGGTAATTTTCAATGGTAAGCAAACAGTATTTTGCCCCGTCCCCAACCAATCACTGATATATATTTTCTGTTCGTCGTGGGAGTTCTGTGTGCCATATTTGGTTCAATTCCATCATTGGTGGAGTTCAGAATGCTCTTTGATTGTAGGTGAACTATACATCCCAGTAGCTACAACTCGCATATGTCAAGGTCTATTTTCCCCAAGAGCACCTCAAGAGTGCCCCTGGGCAAAATCAACTATACTGCAAATGCTTACTTTGCGTAATGGGTTGAGCCGCCCCTGTTTGGCACCAAATATAGCAAGCCATCAATTACTGGAATTCATGGCTTGCCTTTCACCTACATTTGAATACTATCACTACTACTGTCATCACCTCCTCATCCTTTCCCCTTCTCCCTCTCCCATTGTTTTTAGTTACTTGGAGAAGCAGACCAACATGTGACTGCAATTTGTCAATACACACAGTACAAGTCAATAAGCACCAAGAGAAGGAGTGAAATAGAAGGAGGCAACTATAGATTTCTGAGTTTATTTTTGTGAGTTTTTTTTAGAATTTGTGTGTTTTATTCTTGTCAGATATTATCTTGACCTATCTAGAGATGAGCGCATTCCCCTAGCAAACTATATGACTGTGTTCTCACCATCCCCCCAATGAAAAACATGAGCTTTGTGTGTGTGTGTGTATGTATTTGTACACACACATACATTTTGTTATAAGAAGTAAAGAAAGGGTACTGAAACCGCAGGAGCTCTTCTTCCAAAGCTGGGAAGGGCAAAGAATTTTGTACAACTGTAGTGAAGAACACTTGGCAGATGGGAAACTTTAGGGACATCCAAAAATCTTGGGAACACAGTCCTAGAGGTTAGCAAATTTGAAATTATTAAGGAAATGTGACTGTTATGTGGCTTGTAAGGAGGAGTGTGGGGTTAGCATGTGTGACTTGTAAGCAGGAGTGTGGGGTTAGCATAAAGTAAATCATAAGGATAATTTCCTGGAATATCACTGGAAGCATGCTAAATGGCTGATTCAATAGACTATTGTGAATTAATGTGAAAAGATGGGAAACACTGAAAAATGCCACAAAAATAAGCTGATAGAGCAGCAAATCATAATAAAAACAAAACAAATAAAATGATGCATGAAGGCTTTGTGTGAAGGTTTTAAATGATCTGAGCAAATAAATAGGCTGGCACTGTTACACTCCACCAACTGAGGCGGAATGAATGCCATAGATAGAACAGCACTTGTGAGAAGGTCTTTTCCTTTGAACTTATGTTAAAATGCTCTCATGGAAAAGGAACCCAGAAAAGTACATGACTTCAAGATTTAAAGAAGGGTTTTTTTTTAAATATAGGGAGATGTTATTCTGTATGTAGTGTAGCATAATACAGTTTAGCAAGAGAGGAAGAGAGATTACAATATATTGGATCTGAGATCATTTGGTGGATTCCATGGGCAGCTCTAAATACTAAAGGGCAGCCTTATATCCATTTTGCTTAAAGCTAAGCCATTTGCTAGAAGTTATTAGTTCCAGATCTATCTAGGGTCCAATGAGGAGAGAACAGAAGGATACTTGTGGAATTAATAATAGAAGTTATTAGTTCCAGAACAAGCTAAAGTCCAAGGAAGAGAGAACATTAGGTGATTTCTGCTATTCAGTTTTTATGCTGATAGTGTATGGGGGAAAAACTTCTTAACGATAGAAAAAAGCGTAAGAAAATTAATGAAATTAAATCTAGCAACAATACAAAAAAAATCCAGTTCATTTTGATATGGTGACTAAGGTGGCCTGCCTATCATCTAATCTGTATGCAAAGAAGCTAGAAATGGAAATTATATTATGTAGATACATTTTTATCCTGACTGTAGTTAATAATGTTTAATGTTTTATTAGGGGAGGGCCAATTTTAATGTTTTATAGTTTTATCGATGGCACTGAATTGTTACAAACACTGTAACCACTCTGAGTCCCCTTCGGGGTTGGTAAGGGTGGTATACAAATATTGCAAATAAACAATAAATAAATTAAGAAGAAGAAAAGAAATGTAATATATGTTTGTCTCCTCAGCTATGGCCAACACAACCTACATTTTGGAATGGTGGGATTTATATTTTAAAATATATACAGGATATACCTTATAGGGAAACATTCATCAATATCATCATCATTAAGCCTGGACACTTAATGGGTTAAACCCTTGTGCTGGCAGGACTGGTCAATCAATAGCTTGGTGGTTCGAATCCAGGGAGCAAAGTAAGCTCCTATCTGTCGAGCTCTAGCTTCTTATGTGGGGACATGAGAGAAGCCTCCCATAGGATAGTAAAACATCAATCATCCGGGTGTTCCCTGGGCAATGTCCTTATAGCCAGTCAATTCTCTCACATCAGAAGTGACTTGCAATTTCTCAAGTCACTTCTTTTTTTTATATATATATCTTTATTGAAAATTTTTCTTTACATAGAAAATAGAAAATAGAGAGTAGGGGATGGAAGATAGATTAAAAGAAAAGATAAAAGAAAAAGATCAGAGAGAGGCGGGGAGGGGAAGGGGAATGGAGATGCAAGGGGGTGTCGAATAGAGAAAAGGATAGGGTGGGAGTGACATAGTGGAATGGGAGGTGATGGTGGGGAAAGAGAGAGAAAGGAAAAAATAAAAAGAAAAAAGCAGCAAAAAAAAAAACAAAAAAAAATTGGAGACAGATGTTATATGTCTCTCTCGTTGACTTCCTTCGTATCTTCCGAGTGGGTTTTCCTTTTCCTTCTTCTGTCATTCATATTTCGTTCGTGTTCTCTCTTCTATTTAGTTTTCTGTGTTTTTATTTATTTGGTCTATGTAATTTGTCACCTTCGTCCAGTCAGTTTCTTTGATTGGAGTTCCTTTATTCTTGGACAGTAAATATGACAATCTGTCCATATTTCTAATGTCTAGTATTTTTTCTAACCAGTCCTTTATATCCGGTGTTTCTTCTTTTTTCCAGAGTTTCGCATAACACATTCTGGCCACTGTGTATAACAGGAATAGGAGTTTCTCTGTATTTTTTTCTATTTTTTCTTCAATAATTCCTAATAAAAATGCTTCTGGTCTGAATGCCAGTTTCGTGTCTAATATTTCCTGGGTTGTTTTATATATTTTTTTCCAAAATATTATTGCTTTTGGGCAGGTCCACCACAGGTGGAAATAAGTACCTTCCGTCCTCCCGCATTTCCAGCAATTGACATTTATGTTTTTATATGCCTTGTTCAATTTTTTCGGGGTCATATACCATCTATGAGCTATTTTCAGCCAATTCTCTTTTAGGTCTGTTGCGTATGTGTATTTAATCTTAATTCTCCATATTTTTTCCCATTCTTCTATTCTAATTGTTCTTCCCAAATTTTCATTCCATCTTTTCATATATTTTTTTCCTCCCGTCGTTTCTGAATTCCATTCTAATAATTTCTTATATAGTGCAGTTTCTCAAGTCACTTCTGACACACACAAAAAATCATCATTATCATCAACATCATAGACTATAATTTGTGGCTAAGTATGATTGCCTCCCAAGTGTAGAGTTTTGTGGTGTGTCCATAAGTGACCGTAGAGACCTATTCTGCATCCACATGTTCTTTCACAGTGAAGACATCAATTTCTAGATGGAAGGCAGTCTCAACAAGGGTTGGCCTTCCTCTTGACATGTTTCTCCCTTTTGCTCTTCATTCATGCCTCTTCAAAATCCACAGCACTTTTGGTAACAGATAACCTCCAAATAGAATGCTTGAGAGGCAGGGATTCCCAGTTCTAGGTGTCTATGCCACAGTTTTTAAGGTTAGCTTTAAGCCCATCTTTAAATTTCTTTTGGGAGATGGTGATCAAGCATTTGGACAACATGGCCAGTCCAGCAAAGCTGATGGCGGAGGATCGTCACCTCAGTGTTGGTGGTCTTTGCTTCTTCCAGAATGCTGACATTTGTCCACCTATCTTCCCAAGAGATTTGCAGGATTTTTCAGAGACAACGCTGATGGTATCTTTTCAGAAGTTGAGAGTGACGTATGTTTTACTGCCATACAACAGAGTTGGGAGGACAATAGCTTTATAAACAAATATCTTGATATCCCTGTGAATGTCCTGATTCTCAAACACTCTTATTTCTGGAAAATGCCTCACCTGCAGAGCTCAGACAGTGTTGTATTTCTGCATCAATGTTGAGTTTTGTGGAAAGGAGGCTGCTAAGATTGCGGAAATGGTCAACATTTTCTAATGGTACACCATTAAGCTGTATTTCTGACATTGCAGAGGGATTGATTGGTACCTACTGTTACCGCACTTATGTTTGGTGAGAGCCCAAGCTTTTCTTATGCTTCTGTGAGGGTGTTTAAAGTGGCTTGTAGGTCATCTTCTGAATGAGCACATACTGTATTATCATCAGCATATTGGAGTTGTATAACAGTCATTGCTGTGACCTGAGTTTTGGCTTTCAACCTGCTGAGGCTAAATAGCTTGCCATCTGTTCAATAGGTGATTTCCACACTGGTGGGAAGCTTCCCATCAACAAGGTTCAGAATCATAGCTATGAAGATGGAAAAAAATGTTGTGGCAATAACACACCCCTGTTTGATAACTGATTTCACCTTAAGTGGATTACTTTGGAAGCCAATGCTGTCCAAGACAGGGTGTACACAAATTTATCAGGGCATTCAATTTTAGGAGGATGACCCAGAGAGCATTGAGGTTCACTGTGTCAAATGTCTTTCAAGGTTGATCAATGCCATGTTCGGAGGTTGATTTTGTTCCCTGCATTTTCCTTGGAGCTGTCATGCAGTAAATATCATATCCACTGTTTCTCTGGAGGGATGAAAGTTTTCAACTTCTTTTATGCTTTGACTGAAGAGAATATACTCTTCATGAATAGGATACATGATACAATTGCAAGCAGTCCCCAAGTTATGAACAAGATAGATTTCAGGGGTTGTTTGTATGTTGAATTTGTATGTAAGTCAAAGCAGGTACCAGCCAAAAATGTATAATTTTTAGCTTTGGATAGTATAGGGAAAGGTCAACACCTCTGTGGTGTTTATTTTGCTGTCTGTGCCTGTGTTCAGAGGATTTCACCTAATTTTCTGTCTCTGTGACAATTGGAGTTTGAAAAATTTGGCCTGTTGTGGAAACAAAGATTGATGATAAAGGGGTGATAAAGTCCTCAAAGGGGGGACTCAGAGCAGCTTACAGCTTGGCAAAATTCAATGCCACATCAAAACGTAAACATAACAAATTATAAACATTAAATAATTTCACATAAAACAATCACATATAAATACAATTAAAACAGGATTTAAAACAGCAATCAAAACAACCACAAAGTCTGTAATCAGAGTCCATGAGCCATTCCAGTTGCAGTCACATTGATTTTTAGCTGTCTATTGCATTGTAGTTACTAGTTAGTCTCCGAATGCCTGGTTCTAAAACCAGGATTGTACTTGTTTCCTAAATGTCAGGAGGGAGGAGGCTGATCTCACATCACTAGGAAGGGGGTTCCCTGTGATAACTCTTTCAGGAGTGAATTTTCTTTCTGAGGGGTAGATTTCTCTCACTTCCTGTTGTCTCAGCCCATTCTTAACTATGAGTTGCTTCTAAGTTAGATGTTTGTAAATCGGGAACTTTCTATACTTAGTTGGAATGAAGATGTTCACACCAGATTTCATCCTTAGAACTTTCTTTTGTATGCCTGCTTGCTCTGTGTTTCCACTTGTGCTTATCAAGATCATGGAGTGGAATGAGTGGGTAGGGGAGTTGTCTCTAGAAAAGCTAGAGGTTGAAGGTGAGAAAAGAGGAACAAAATATTAACAGCTGGTAGACAGAAAGACATAAAGATGCAATATAATATAACCAGCAAAAAATAAAAGATCAATACCTAATGCGGTAGTCCAAACCAGAAAGTTTAACCATAAGAATAGCATAACAAAAACAAACATCAAACAAGTGTTTCACAGATACATTGCATATCTCAACCATTAAAGTAGCTTGTTGTTTTGCCAAGAAGAGAAAAACTTTTGGCATTGGTCCCTATGCTCTTGCTGTCAGTCCTGTTGCATTGGGTTTCTAGCACCTGAGGCTGCCACAGAACCCTTGGCTAACAGAGCTACATGGGAGATTCATTTGCTTGCCACCTTGCTGCTGTCCAATTGGATCATCTGCTTATTCACCCGTTCTCTCAAACAGATGTCAGACCAAAGGAGGTAAAAGAGAAAAATTGCTAATATTGCAGGAGGTTGGTCAGCTTTCATACAAGAGACCAGACAGAAGTAAGCTATTAGATATACAAACACACTTATCTTCTACTCTCCCCATGGATATCTCCTGTTAGTCTTGGTTCACATCAGTTACTTCTCCTGAAAGCTTTCCTCCTTTTCCCTCCAGTTCACCATCATGGGTCTGACAGCTGATGGGAGTTTGGGGAAATAGAGGCCATGTACATCCTGTAGTTGCCTCAAAGGAACTTGTGTTAGAGCTGAGATACAAGCTGTTGGTTGTAGAGTGTATAGTGTTAATCCTCCCACTGGGAAGGGAAGAAACTTCATGCCTTCAGGGACAACACTTGCTAGAGTTAATGTAAAGTGGCAGTTGTCACAACTAGGGGAACAGGATTGAGAGTAGGGGTGAGAAAATCTCTCAGTCTTAATTTCATTGTGCTTCTCCAAGTCTCAATTGCATATTTTAAAGCCTTTTTTTGGTATCAGTTTGTAGGATTTGAGATACTTTTTCTCCATGGATCTTAGTTACCTCTATGGTGTAGTACATTTTCCTAATATGCACACATCTTCATACATTTCCCTACTTTATATATTCCCCACATTGCTTCAAGGGTATGATTTCAATTTTCCTCATTTCAAAATGTGTGCATTTTGATACTAGCTTTATTCTCCAAAATGCCTGTAAGTCTTGAAAATGTTTAAATTCACAAAGTTAGATATGTTTCTTTCTGCAACTAGGTCTTGTTGTTGTTCATTCGTTCAGTCGTCTCCGACTCTTCGTGACCTCATGGACCAGCTCACTCCAGAGCTCACTAATTATTATGTTCATCAAAACTGTCAAAACAAACTTTTCTTCTTTGATTGTGGGTTTCTCTTGGTAGATTCTACATAATTTCTAGTTTTGATACCAATTTGGGATGGTGGTGATGAATCAGTGGCTCCTTGAAATGCAAAATCATGTCTATTTTTATTTATTTATTTATTTATTTGGTACACTTGTATACCGCTAATATCTCAGCCTATACGGCGACTCATTGCGGTTTACAGCATATTTAAAACTACAATATTCCAATTTAAAATATAAAATTAAAATATAAAATACATACATATACATACATAGTATTGGGCCACCAATACAGACCAGAACATCTCATAATTTTGCTGTGTTACCTGTTTTAGTAGTTAGGTACCTATAAAGGTTAGGTACCTCATTGGAGGGAAGGATATTAGAGGCAAAGATGAAGTACTTTGACCACATCATGAGAAGAAAGGAAAGCTTAGAGAAGACAATGATGCTGGGGAAAATGGAAGGAAAAAGGAAGAGGGGCTGACCAAGGGCAAGATGGATGGATGGCAGGCCAGTAGCCAGGATTTTGAATCGGGAGGGGGGGGGAGGCTGAGTTTGATTTGGGGGGGGGGGAGGCGGTGAGGATCTGCCCTAGCAAACCTTTTGTATTGTTATCCCAATACACCCATGCATATGGGATATATTGAGCATGGTGATCAGATCATGATATGAATAAACATAACAGTTCAAATAATGTACCAGTAAGACCTTCTCACGGACTACCCTGAGAATTTGGGGGCTGAAGCCCCTCAAGTCCCCCCCCCCCCCCCCCGGCTACATGCCTGATGGATGGTATCCTTGAAGTCACTGGCTTGACTCTGAAGGAGCTGGGAGAGGTGACGGCCGACAGGAAGCTCTGGCGTGGGATGGTCAATGAGGTCACGAAGAGTCGGAAGTGACTGAATGAATAAATAAATAAATAATAACACCTATAAATGCACTTCCACTTTTCCAGTAGTATTGACTGCTATCTAGATTGTAATGTTTCTAGTGCTTGTATTTGGTGGATGTAGGAAGAAAAAAAGAGGTGGTGGTTGGAGGAAAAGATTTATCCAAAACCAAGACATGTGCAAGTACAAGAAGACAGACAGTATTTTCTTTTATGGACTGATTTTCTGTAACCATTTTGCAGTCTAGATCCTTGGTAGTAACCACAGTTACGATATTCCTATTGTTTGACTGAAACCAGGTTTATCAGGATCATCTATGCCATGACATTTACATAATAATAAAAAACTTTATTTATATTCCACCCTTTCTCCCCAAGGGTGACTCAAGGTGGATTACAGCAAAAGATGGCAAACATTCAATGCCAGATCCAATACATAAATAGAAACATAAAGCAACCAGTTAATCTACATCTAACATAATAGATCTTAAACATAAATCATATAAACAACTTTTAACATTAATTTAAAATCATTATTAAAAGATAATACAGCCAATTTCCGTCTGTTCTATGTGGATGTGAAAGTGTACTGTGAAGACAGGTAACAGGGAATAAACCCTTTAGAAATGTGATGCTGAAGAAGTATCATGTGGATACTAGGCCTGTGCACGGATTTGGTTTGGTTGGTTCCCTTTGACCAATCCAGCTTGTTTGGTTGATCATAAAGGTAAGGGTTCAGCCACCTTTTTTTTTTCAGTGGACCACTCTCCTATCTGGCATCATGCAGCGCACAAAAAGGCTGCCGGGTGCTTTCCTGGGGTTTCCTTGTGAGCCCTGCCTGTTGGGCCAATCAGAATAGAAGAATGCCAGAACGTGTCTTACACAAGCTGTGTCTATTTAATGAGTCATCAATAGAGCAGAGGAGAAGTTCTCAAAGTGTACCTAAATACTAGGGCTGGGCGGTTTCGTTTCGTTAATTCATAATTCGTTAAAAAATTCGTTAATTTTTCAATTACAAAACGATAACGAACCAGTCTGGAGCAATTTTTTTTTAAAACGAATTTTTAAATAGTTTCGTAAATGTTTTGTATTTCGTTATTGTATTCGTTTCGTTATCGTTTTGAGGTCGTTTCGTTATTATTTCCGCATGTCTGGGGCAAGTTTTATAGTTGTTTTTGGTTTTCTAAGGGTTTTTATAGTTGTTTTTGGTTTAATTAAGCTTCAGAAGTTCCCCCTGTCCCATTTGGAGGTTTTTTAGCGTATTGCGCAGTCGTGTCCGCCATTAACGAATCGATTCGTTATTGTTTCGGAAATCGATTCGTTATTGTTTTGTAATTTTTTTTCACATTTACGAAATTTCGTAAATATCGAACTTTTTTAAAGGAAAATTTTGTAATTATTTTAAATAACGAAACGCAAAACCCCCCAAAAAATGAATCGATTTTAGAAACAAATTTTTCCGTTGTTACCCAGGCCTACTAAATACCTTATTGCCCTCCTTGCCACCCTAAGCATTTCCAACCCTCCTCCCTGACTCCTTCATTGTCTAAAGCAGGGGTCCACAAACCTTTTGAACAGAGGGCCAGGTCACAGTCCCTCAAACTGTTGGAGGGCCGGATTATAATTTGAAAAAACATGAATGAATTCCTATGCATATTGCACACATTTTATTTGTAGTGCAAAAAACACTTAAAAACAATACAATAATTAAAATGAACAACAATTTTAACAAATATAAACTTATTAGTATTTCAATGGGAAGCGTGAGCCTGCTTTTGGCTGATGAGATAGGATTGTTGTTGTTATTGTTCGCTTTCAAGTCGTTTCAGGCTTAAGTTGACCCTGAGCGAGGGCCAGGTAAATGATCTTGGAGGGCCGTATCTGGCCCCCGGGCCTTAGTTTGAGGACCCCTGGTCTAAGGATTATTTTGCATTCTCAACTTCCTCGTGGTGGGAGTATTCTTGCTGATCCTGCATCGCTTGTCCCATATAGGTCACCAGCTCGGTTTCCCTTGTTTGGCCAGCTGCTAGATTTAGGAAGGGAGGGGTAGCTAGCTAACCACTCTGTTCCTGACACCCAGCCATCCTGAGGGTCCCCTCCTTTTCCCTCCTCCTCTTTCCTTCTTTTGGGGACTCATTGGCTCTTTGTGGGGCAGAGTGGCCAGCCAACCACTCTGCCCCTCACCTGAAGTTATCCTTCTCCTCTTGTCCCTGAGCCCCTTCATTGCCTTTTTTGGGACTGCCACATGCCTCGACTTTTTGAATCAGTGAAGCTGATGACCTGCTCTGAACAATTAAGACTTAAAATAATATGTTCCAAAAACATGTTTTTTCCCAAACAGGCTAGGTTTACCACAATTCATTTTGAAAATGTTTTTTACCCAGTGGATCATACAGGAGTGTTTTTTCTGATAAATGGAGAATGCTTGCTTGCTGCTGTTGCCACCTATCTCTTCCAGTATGTTTTGTGAGAACAAGAAATGCAAAAACTTTGGAAGAAGTTGCTTGTTGTTGTTTATTATTAGTAAAGAAGAGAGTGTAATAGTGGGGCACTGGACTGTGTGATGTGGAAGTGCCTCTTTGACATTTGGCAGGAAGGAATGGTGCCCTGCTGCTGCTCCTGGAGTTACGGGGTGGGCCAGCGGATGGGGGGATACCTTTTGGGGATTTTTTAAATATTTTATTTTCTAAAAAGAAAATAAAATTCCTAAAAATCAGGGAATAACCCAAATGTTATGAAACTTGGTGAACTAACAGTGGCAGATGTGTCCTCCAAATGTGGTCATTTTCATCTTGATAGCCCTAAAAATGATGGGAAGTGGAGCCTGGGAAGCTTTCCCATTGCTGCCAATGGGCTGCATCTAGCCACATATTTTGGCTGCGGACCAAAAACAGCTTTTCGGCGACCTGCCAGTTTTCAGGAGCTATGTTAAAATGGATCCAGGGGTCTCGAAAAAATTGGCCAGCAGAAAAGGATAGAGATTCAGCTAAAATGCACAAGCCTAGTGGATACCATGAACTTCCAGAAAGACCAATAAATGAGCCTGAAAGCAAAACAAGCTTGAATTCTCACTGTAACCCAAGCATGATTGACTGAGGCTTTCATGCTATAGATATATCATGAGATAATGTGACACATTGGACTCTGTAAAATTGAAGGCAGCAGGAAAAAAGGAAGAACAGATATAAATGGATTCTTAAAAATCTTGCATAATATTACCTTCAGGCTGTGTGTATAAAGTGCATATAAAACAAATAAATGTCATGTTTCAATTGGGTCCCATATCCATACATTAGGTATGTGTGTATGCATATTGGTATTCCAAACACTTCTGATTCCAAGCATTTTGGAGAAGGAATCTCAACTTGTATGTTTAATGCTTCCACTTTCTCCTTCTTTACTGGGTTTGTCAGTATACAGTAGAGTTGAGTACTTTGCCTTGCTCTTATCTGGTCAACTCAATACCTTTCTGCACACCTAGGACACTCTGAAATGAAGCCTTTAGGAATGTGAAGATGAGATTCATCTGAGCCTGGTTGAATGGAGGCATTGATCTGAGGCTGTCAGAGGGAATAATGTAACCCCCCAATGAGTTTGATTTACCCTGTGTATTGTAATCAGATAGCAGTGTAAGTTGTTTCCAGCAAGCTGTTTTAAATCATTTTTAGTACGTATTGAAAGTGACAACACTATATTTTATTGTTGAATTGCTGTCCTCCAGTAATAACTAACACATGGCATAAGCTACAGTTTTAACTCCTGTGGCATCCTTTTCCTTACTCATATACTCCTCTTCTTTTTGTTGCTCACATAAGCTCTCTCTTTTCAAAGGACTATGCGAGGCTGCCCCTTGGTAATTCATATTGTCATGACATTTTGAGTCCTAATACAAGTCTGTCTTTCTCCTTGCAGAAGTTGTTTGGATTTTTAGTTTGGTCTTAGTCATGGTTGTAAATTGCTGCCACAAGAAAGTAATGTGGTGAGAAATAAAATGGGGATCTGCCTATTTATTATGCCTTTTTATATCAAACTCATTGGCACCTGGGCCCTTTATAGTTAAACAACATTATAAAAATCAAATTCAAATCACTGAAAAAATTACAGTGAGAAAATAAACAAACAGGCAAGTACCAAATGCTAAAAAATAGCAACCACATACCAGAATAGAAAAATGGCCCTAAAAATTTAATGTGTTGGAGGTAATAGGTAAACAAAAAGGCAACTGCAAGCCACAAAAATATTCTAAAGGAAATAAGTAAAGTGCAGCACACATAGGATGTGTACCAGGCATGTAGCCGGGGGGGGGGGGGGGGGGAGGGGGCTTTAGGGGCTTCAGCCCCCCCCCCCTGAAATTCTTATGGTGGTCCGCGAGAAGGCCTTACTGGTACATTATTTAAACTGTTATGTTTATTCATATCATGATCTGATCACCATACTCAATATATCCCATATGCATGGGAGTATTGGGGTAATGATACAAAAGGTTTGCTAGGGTAGACCCTCTTTCACTCAGACTCAGCCCCCCCTGAAACTCACCCCCGAACCCCCCCTTGAAAAAACCTCAGCCCCCCCCCCCCCAAATCTAAATCCTGGCTACGGGCCTGATGTGTACATTACTTAATTAGTTTATTCATGTATTGATATAGTCCTTTCAGAAACTAGGACTGGTGTTTTGTTCAATAGGAGAACTGGAAAGCCTAAGCCCAGTTTAACAATAAATAATCATAGAAAGTTGGTTTTCCTGCTGAAACAAAAAGAAATTTTAATTGTCTGCAGAAAAATAGAATTGTGTAAATAGCCTGTCTAGGATGGGAGTTCTACAGCCTGGGAGCAACTGCAAAGGTCCTCTCTGGTGTTCCCACCAGATAAACCTATGAGGCTGATGGAACAAGATAGTGACTTCCCAGAAGGTCTCAAAACATGTATGGGAGAAACAATCCATCAGATAGAAAACTGCTATCTGTAAAGTAGGAAACTTGACCTCACAATGCATCCAAAACCCATATCACACTGGATACCTACAAGCCTTCAAAATTCCTTTTTGTTTTGCTGCATTTATGATTTTATAGGTTTCACACAGTTTTCCAGTCTATGTGGAGGTGAACACCTGGAGGCTACAATGCTTGTTCTTCTGGCACACAATACATATTATAGCACCAGTTAAACACTCTACAGTCATGAGAGCTTTCTTGGTCAGTTCATCACATCTCTTTTCTGGTTCTCAAGCAGGTTATCACTACATTCCAGCAGTTCCTTCCAGCATAATCTATTCGTCTTGACTTCAGGAACATCTCCTTTCCTGCCTTTGTTCTCCAACTACTACCCTCAAATTGGAAATAGTCACTTCATCATCATATCTCAATTTTTTTTTATTTCTATGTCAATTCACATGCAGAGTCTGCCTATAAAGGTCTGTTCCTAAGTACAGGGTGAGGCAGCATAACTTCCTTTTTTCAAAACTTAATAAAACCCATTCTATAAATCAGAATTTTTTTTATAATGTAGGGACATAGTTTTGTTTTACGCAGTTTTGAAGATCAAATTAGGTAGGTGTCGTCCCCCATTCTTCATACACTGAGTAAACCGATTTCTGGCATTTGTCATGACTCTTGCCAGCATAGCAGGCGTTATGTTGTCAATTTCTTCCTTGATGTTGGTCTTCAAATCTTGTAGGGTCCTTGGACAGTTCACATAAACACAGGATTTCAAAAAACCCCATAGAAAAAAATCACAAGGGGCCAAATCTGGAGAGCGGGCCAGCCACTTTAAATCCACTCGAAAAGTAGGCCTCAATGGCAACGCATGGTGGTGACTGAACTGTGTCAGGAAAAAACTTTATACTCTTGCCTCTCGAACGAGACCACTAGCACTCCACTACATCTTCAACCGACTGAATGGCGCGCATTTAAAAAAAGGAAGTTATGGTGCCTCACCCTGTACTTTATTCCATGCATCTGATGAAGTAGACTTAATTTACAAAATCTTATGCTACCGATTTCATTCTGTGTTAATCTCAAAGCCGTTCAAGATCCCTTTGGCAATGATGATGATTTATTTGATACTCTGCTTTTCCTCATAAGAGCTGAGAGTCTTTATCACATTGGCTTACCATTATCTGATGGATTAATGATGAATATTAATGAAGATGAAACAATGGAGAAGGGTTGTTTTTTTTTTTGGTTTGAGGTTTGGTACCTAAATTATGCTCTTTCTCTTCTGTCTTTGCTTGTTTTATCAAGAAATATTTGCCTAACGATCTTTTCGTGTGTAGTACATTATTCTATTAATGCAGGGTGTTGGGTGTACAAGCAGTTTTGCCAGCTAGCCTAGATTTGAAGCTGAATATTCTGAAGGTGACATTTATGAAGAGTTTAAAAGACTAAGAAAAAAGGCCTTGGAAATACTGACAAGGTGAAACTGTGTTCATGTAGTTTGTGTGAGCGAGGATCATACCAGCTAACTGAAGAAAATAAATCTTCAGACTTCTGTATTTGAACTCCCTTATGTTTCTGGGTCATTTAATATATGGAAATAAGGTAGAGCTGATAATATATTTTTATTAGAAGGTAGTGATGGATGATAACCATGAGAACACAAGAACGGAGATTAAACTTTCTTTGATAAGTGATTCTTTAAAAAGACCTCCTTAGTTCCTTATTCCTTCAAAGAATCTCAGAAATTGGTTCTCAATTGAGGGCTGCAAGAGTAGTCCTATATCTCCCCTGTCATTTCAAAAGAGACTGTCTAATCAGCCAGCTGCAGGGAACATTTGGCCCTTTTAATCCTTCCTTTCAGAAAATGCTTTTGTGTCACCGCATAGTAGCAGGGTCAACTTTCTTCTTTAAAATGTACAGAAAATATATGACATCATTTATTCTGGAGGATTTTTACCGTTAGTTCCATGGAGGTAGCTGTGCTGGTCTCTTACAACAGCAACAACAAGAGTCTTCAACATATATGCCAAATAAAATATGTTAAACTTTCATAAACTGCAGTCCACTTCATCAGATGCTTGGAGGGTACAAGAGCTTAAGTAAGCAGTTATTTATGTGCAGACAGGTGAAAATGCAAAAGAAACTTGGTTCAAATTTGAATGTTTTTAATGACAGCCTGAAAGATTTCGCAATTCATAAGCAGAATGGAAGGAACTTCAGTTGAGAGACTTAAATTAAAAAAGAGCAAAAGAGAAATGTACAGATTTTATTCATTCCTAGTAGGTGCAAATCATCAATATGTTGTGCGATAGAGCTTTGATTATTCAGCTCTTCTTCTTCTTCTTTTTTTGACTACACGGATTATTATCTCAAGCTGTCTGCCTTTTCTCTGAAGATTTCACATTGCACTATTGTTGAATACCTATGGGCTAAAAGCTGCTCTGTGGGAAGTCAGAGCAGTAATGTCAACATTAAATATTAATAATGGAATAAGAAGTGTATTAAAAAATAAGAACAGGCACCTACCCAAGTTGGCTGGCATTAAATAAACAGCAGTACTGCCAGTATTATGATTGTGGACACAGTTCAAAGAGTATGTAGCTTTCTAATCTATCTTTGGTTTAGTTCGTTTGCTTTAATGCACTCTTATGTCTTAGTCAATTGAAGAAATATTTTTATTGATAAAAAAGAAGAGAAGGTTTCTGTTGTTCATGGTTTGTGTTTCTTACTTCAGAGAGTAAGTACTCAACTCCCATTTAGCATATAAAGCAAAACAGCTGCCACAGGTCTACTTTACCAGTCAGATTAGGAGCATTTTTGTACTGCAGAAATCTTAGTGATGAAAATGAAGACTGAAGAATGGCCTTTCATGATAATACAGTAATCATCCTTCTGAGATGCCTTGCAAGAATGGGTCTCGGAGGCACAATTTTTTAGTGGCTTCAGTCCTTCTTGGAGGGTTCTCAGAAAGTGTTGCTGGAGGACACCTGCTCGGCCCTGTAACCATTGACCTGCGGGGTTCTGAAGGGTTCATTATTGTCCCCCATGTTGTTTAACATCTCCATGAAGATGTTGAGAGATCACCCAGAGTTTTGGTATTTGATGCCATATGTATGTAGATGATGTCCAACTCTATCCTTTCCAACTACTGCTAAGGAGGCCGTTCAGGTCTTGAATTGGTGCTTGGTGGCAGTGATAGTCTGGATGAGGGTGAGCAAATTAAAATTGAATCCAGACAAGAAGGAGGTCAGTTGTAAGGCCGAACAGGGTATAGGGTTACATTCCTGTGTTGGATGGGGTTACACTCTCCTTGAAGATACAAGTTCACAGCTTGGGAGTTCTCCTGAACTGATCGCTGAGCCTGGAACCTCAGGTTTCAGCACTGGTCAGGGGAGCTTTTGCACAATTAAAAGTAGTGTACCAGTTGCACCTGTACCTTGGGAAGTCAGACTTGGCCATATGGTCCATGCTCTTTTTACATCTCATATAGACTACTGCAACACGCTCTACATGGGGGTTGCCTTTGAAGATGGCCTGGAAGCTTTAATTAGTGCAATGGGTGGCAGCCAGGTTATTATTAGGTTCCCTAGTCCCGCCCCCTTTTTGGGCTTTGGAGGGAAGTGAGCCGTTTTGTTAGTTAGTCTCAGCCAGGTTAGCTTTTGTATAGGATGTGTGTAACTTCCCTTGTACAACGGCTTCAACCTTTAAGAATCTCCAGGGAAAGAACACCAGGGAAGCATTCCCACAGCCTTAAGCAATCCAGGGGAGAACAGCTTTAAGAACTCCAGGAAAACAGCCTTAAAGACTAAAGAACTCCAACTGGAGAACATCCACTGCTTTGCTGGTAGGTCCACTCGGTGTCCAAGAAGCAGTTCAGCCTGGTAGCGGAGCACACATCAGCGAGGGTTGGATTTTAGTCAGCCTGGGAGAAGTTAAAAAGGGGAATTTTCCTTTATAGAAAACGTTATTGACGATAGTGCCTGTTCCCTGTGGACAAGATTGAGAGAACCAATACTTTATCAAGAAAGCCTTGTAGTTCCTGTTTGATTTCATTAATAAAAGACTTTGTTGTATTTCTCAAGCCATCTGACGATTCTCTTGTAGAGGAAGCCCCTGAGAACTTTTCCTTGGGTCCCCTGGCTTCCCGCTGGGCAAAGGTTACACATCCTATTTTAAAGCCAACCAGATACAGGCACAGTGGCAACAGTACAGATGTGTTTTGTTGTTTATCTGTGCGGCATTAAATTTTTACTGGATTTGTAAGTTGCCTTGAGTCCCCTTTGGGATCGAGAAAGGTGGTGTAGAAATGTAGTAAACAAATTAAATAAATAAATCATGATACATTAAGTATCTACCCTTATTTTCAGAAAAGGAAAGACATTTTAGTTGGCAGGAAGCCACAAGCAGCACCATAACTTAGCATTGGTGACTATTAAGCTGTTGTTTCAGCTACACACACACACAGAAAGAGAACAAGAACATAGAAGTGGCTTGGCCTATTCTCTTTCTGCAAGACATATGTAAGTGCCTTAGCCCCGACCCTACTATTTCCCTTTCCCTGTGCTTATAATTACTCCCGTCTACTGAATCTTGGTGTCAGTGGGTAGCAATTGACAAGATGGTTGAAGAAGTTTTCTGAGAAGGAGGAGTAATTGCATGAGGTGTCAACTGGATCCCCTCTCAAAGCTATAGATAACAGCTTGCTAGGAGCAACCTTCTGCAGCTAGATCTATATATTTGTCTGTCAGTCTATTGTCTTCCAGGATAGGATCTACCTATCTTGAAAAATCAGACCCTTTTTAAAAACAGGCACATACCCATGAATATTATTTTCAATGTAGTTCTTTCAATCAGAGATTTTGCCTCACTTTTAGACCCTTGGAAGGAGGCCCAAGCCTCGATTAAGATGTCTGAGAACTATTGCACTTATGCCCTGTTCATACAATCTGTTTTCTGCAGAAGCAGATTAAAGCATGCACATGCAGCTGAATACTCTGAGTTTGGATTTCATACTTGTGTTGCTTAGTAGTTTCCTTGTGCAGCTCATGTTTTCTCAGTCTTAGCTCTGCATCTGAAACATGGATATGCAATACACTATTGAAGTTATAACTCACCTCACAGTGCAGTAGTGAGGACAGACAGACAATGCAAAGCACTTGGCACATGCGGCCAGTTGTATTGAATTATTAATAATTGCAAACTGAAAACTGCTCTCATTTTAGATGAGGAATGAAAGGAGATATGATAGTGGTATTCAAATATCTGAAGGGCTGCTAAACAGAAAAGAGTGGGTTTGTTCTTTCTTGCCCCAACAGGCAGAACTAGAAGCAATGGCTGGAACTTACTGGGAAACATTTTAACAAATTGTATGGGGTGGTCTAAGCATTAGGAGAAATTCCCTAATGTAGAAGAACAGATTATCTTGGAAGATGCTGTGTTTCCTTTCACTGTGGGTATTTAAGATGAATCTAAACAAGCCTTACATGCAGCCTGTGTTGTAGACTCTGTGTTGAGCAGCAGGTTTGGCTTATGTGACCTCAAACATTCTTTTCAATTTCTGTTATTCTATGCCAAGAAACATATAAAATCCCCATCTCTTGATCTGTTGCATGCATCTTTCTGCTAGATTATTAAAAAGCATCAGGTAGTAATATAAAGCTTTGTTTTTCTGCTAGTTTACATTGTAGGTTTTTGTTTATATACACACACAAACAGAGGGAGAGAGTGAGCATAATTCATTTTAAACCTTTCCATAATTTTAGTTTAGCTTCTTTCAGTTCAAGTAGATTTACTTTTGCTAGCATTTTGTGAGATTTTATGAAAATATGTGGAAGGCATTTTTTAAAAAAGTGTACTTCTATTTTTAAAGGCTGTCTGGAGAAAAGCAAGGGAAGTGTTGCTGTTAAATCACACTTTTATTAATGACTAATGGATAACTGACATTTACATAGCTTCCGCTATACAACTATTCAAAAGCACTTGATAGACTATGTAGACCAGATATAGGAACTGATTCATCTTGCCATGAAATTCAGCCTTCTCCGAATTACACAGTGGAGGCTGCTAAACAGACGTAGGGCTTTAAAAAAAAATGTTAAAGTTCTCAGCTCACAATTTTATAAGGAAAAGAAATATGTCAGAAGGAAGCTATCCGAAATAGAATGGAACAGTCATTCTAGAAAAAATGTCTGAACCTTTTTACAACATGGAACTCCAAAAGCCAGTGGCAAAAAAGTCTTTGGGGTGTCTGTCCCTGGTATAGGGTTAACGTTTTAAAAGTGGGAGATTCTAAGAAATTAGGTCACAACTTGTGACCTAAGTGTATGGACACTCAATGCAATCATACATATATACTAGAGGTGTGTTATCAATGGAAACAAGGTTTCAATACTCATTACTAAATCGGGGGAGGGGGCAGTGATTCATTTCTAAAGTGCTTCTAAAATATCATAAGGGGTCCAAGTCATTACAATTATGAACTAATTAAAATGTCATTATTATTTCATTATTATTTCATTATTATTTCATTATGTAATTGCACATGTTGGGAAGTTTCCAGGGCTTATTTCTCCCTCATTTTAGAGTTATTGGGATGAAACTAGAAATGTGGGTCACACTTACCATTGTTACCCCCAAGTTTCAGAACATTTCACTCATTCACTGATTTTTGGGAATTTGTAAACTTTCTCTATAATTATCTTAGTTGTTATGGCTGGCTGGAGTGGAGTGGGTTGGGGTGGGATGGAGTTGAGTGGCCACCCCACCCCCTAAAGAGGTAGTCACTAGGGGTATGAAATTCAGGTAAACACAGAATGGTTTTGCAAAACTGCTAAAGTTTGGGACTGTTTCCCTAGTCATCCCAGCAGATGCAGTATCAGATGCAATAACTGAGAAAAGTTTCCCACCTACAGAATGGTTTTGGAAAAAAAAAAAAACCCTCTTTCCTCTCAGCAGTCACTCCTTAACAGAATCAATAATAAATTAATTTATTGAAGTAAAATAAAATAAAATTTGAAGACTCCCAGCAGTCTGGATTCCTCTTAATAGCAGTCAGTCACTGAGTCTTCCTAGCCTCTCTCAGTGTAGCCTAATAAGTTCCTAGCCTTAACCTAGTCTAGGCATACCATGTTTGGCTTCACTACCTGATATAGTTTGCTTGCTCTGTAAATTAAAACTGTGTCATGGAGAGAATTGCAATGTTTATGCAACTTACAAAAAAGTACTGGGTAAGAGTTTCAATTCTTAAGTTTTTGGCATGGGTGCCATCTGCGTTTTTAAAAAATATTGAGTCATATATTCAACTCTTACAAAATAGATCTGACATATGAAGCTGATACCACTTTCTGCACAGCCCTAATATACACAAACATGTCCATATGCTGGCACACAAACATATATAAACATATCCCCCATGGGTATGTGGAATAATTGAGACTCAAGTTATCAAGCCTAACTTATTCTGTTGGTTTCATTTGCCCTTTTCTAAGGAGGAGACACAGTGGTTTGAGCAGTGGACTAGGACACTGGGAGTCTATGGTTCATATTCCTGCTCAGCCAAGGAAACCTACTGGATGTACTTGGACAAGTCACAGTCTGTCAAACCATTTTGAACAAATTTTGCCAAGAAAATACCATGAAAGATGTGTCTTGGGCTTGTCAGAAGTCAGAGGTGACTTGAAGGCACGCAAGAACACAATTTTAAGATGGATAACGTCTTAATCCAATTTTTAATTTTAGAAAGAGGCTTAATTTTAGCAGATATGTTTTCATATGTACGGCTGAGAAACGTTGCCCATTTATTTGGGACTAAATGCTGTTTAGCATGACTTACACGTAAGTAAGCTTTTTATGAGATTGCACAATATATAACACAGATGTAATGTTTCAGTAAAACAGTGTAGTGCTGGAGAACATTGAAGTCTCTTCCATTTCATAAGGAAATGGAAGAAAGTAAGCATCTGAAAGCTATTCCATAAATAGTTACTTTTTATTGTGAAGTCAACAGATTTTGGAATTCTGCCTCATATATGTAACATTTATTCTCAAATTACGGAAAACAGGAAGCTGTTTTACAAATATGTCCAGAGCTTGGAAATAAAAGTATCACAGCTAATGACATCATCTTTAGTGTAACAGGTTATTTTTTTGTCTAATACTGCTGCATATCAAAGAAATTTTAGCAACAGCTTTACAAATTTTTGTTTTTAATAAGGTTTTCTTGTTCCTTCAGAAATAGTTGAGAGGTCCATTTGATGACTATGTTCTGGCCATTTGTATGTATTTTCAGTGCATTGGTCAATTTTTAGGGTTTTAATGCTAACAGATATTTTTCATGTCAATCGTTCTCTCATTATTTAAGAAGTTTCCCAAGGAGTTGTACCTGATAGTGGGGCATTCAATTGGGACATGAATTTAAAGAATAAATAAACAAACAAATGCATGTAATCAGCGAGTTATGGTCCTTTTTTATTCCCTATGCAACTCTATGCCAGGAGGCCAACATGTTTATAAGCCTTCGGAAATATAAATTTGGAATAATTCAGTTATACCAGATTGCAATCTTGATGGTAATTAACATTTCCTGGTTTGTACTAATTCCACTTGTTCTTTGCGTGCTTGTTTGTTTTATCGAGAACTCTGATCTTACATTTCAGATCTGCCTTCCATTGATGAAACAAATCTTTGTTCAGAGGAAAAGAACTAACAACTTCAGACTCATGGCCTTTAGGCTTTTCTTGCTATGTTCTAGTGATCAGGGACTTGACAGGCACCTGCAGTAAAAAAAGACAGGGAGTGGAAAATGTTATGCTGCAATAAAGCATCTAATTCACAGAGAATTACGAAAAAAACCTGTTAACTATCTGTAGCAAGAGATTAGGAACCCACCAGTAGGAACCTGCCAATATTACAATAAGAACTAGAGGACATCCAAAGGACATGCCAGTATTATACAGGTTGCATATCTCTTATTTGGAAATGTGAAATGCTCGAAAACTTCCACATGAGATAATGACACTTTTGTTTTCTGATGACTTAATATCTATGAACATGATTTTATACAAAACATTATTAAAAATATTATGCGTAAAATTTCCTTCTAGCTATGTATATAAGGTGTATCTGAAACATAAATTAATGTTGGGTTTAGATTTGAATCCTGTCTTAAGTATTAAGTAAAATTAACCCCCCCCCCCAAAAAAAAACAACAGAGTTCCAAAAACTTCTAGTCCCAAGGATTTTGGATAAGGAATATTCAACCTGTAGTAAGAAGGACATCCAAATGTCTTAAGAGATGGTAAATTTTTAAGAAGAGGATTTTTCCACAAACACTGTATATTTAGCCTCTTAAGATGTATTGCCATGGGATACTTGAGGTATAATGGTGTCGTAAATGCAACTGTCATATGTCGTAAATGCAACCGTCATACTATTAGACAAAGTGAAATATTTGTTCGTGGCAGTGGATGATGGAAAGCATCACCCTCCTTGATGTTTCTCCCTGCTGGACTTACCATATACTACCATATAACATATCCTAGACATTTTAAAGCAAACTGCTGCTTATAATGTGAGGAAGGATGCTGCCACCACTGTCAGTATTAAAATTCAGCAGCCAGTCCAGCTTGATTTTATTCATGGAATGGAGATAATACGCTCTCTTACCCATTTTCACAGGTAGGAAAATGTCTTGAACCAGCACTTTTTGTATGTGTAGAGATTATACAATGCAACATGTTTTGGGTTCTTAAAAATGTAGACCATACCCAGTAGGGATGTACATCTTTACGAGTTTTGTTCTTGAAAGAAGCAATAAGCAATTTTAGCAATGTTCTGTCTGCTTTGAGAAAATCTTTGAAAACTAAAAATTTTGAAGACTATTCACGGGACTTACTATGTGCAAAGTCACACATTTTTAGACATAAGATATAATTTTCTGCACTTACTCTATTCAAAATCTACATGTATTCTGGGGGCAGGCAGTTGACCAGAAAAAGCATTCTCTGTACAGGAAGCATAATGTAAGGCTAACATAATGTAATTAGATCAAGGTTGTCTGATTTGGGATTTGAAGCCTAGTGTTTCAGAGACCTGAGACCCAGCATGGTGTAGTGGTTTGAGTGTTGGGCTATGGCTCTGAAAACCATAGTTTGAAACCATGCTCAGTCATGGTAATTCACTAGGTAATCATGGGCACTCTCCTTGCTTCAGCTGAAGATAAAGGCAAGCCCACTTTGAAGAATTCTTGCCAGAGAACCTCACAATGAGCTTAAAGACATCGTAAGTTGAAAAACATTTGAATGCACAAACAACAATATCCAGTATTTTAGAGGTATCAAATCACTTGTTGATTGCCATAATCAAATCTTCTCACAGCAAATCTTACACTCCATCTCTTGCTATATGTTAGGCTTTTGCCTGTTCTGAAACTCCCATTTCATTTTATTTATTTCAAGTGGTATTATGGAGAAACCTATTTCAATGTCCATTCTGCACAACATGAATTATTTCATTCAGCTCTTCAACATCTGCCCTTTATTCGTTATCAAAATCTAAACAGCCCCAAATGTTGCAACCTTGAATAAAATCTGTAGTAGTGAGAAATGTCTTTGGCCAGCTACCTCAATTATCTTAAAGTTCCTGTCCCTTCAAAATGGTCTTTCAGAGAATCTTTCAATATTTCAGCAAATATAGTTTTCTTTGAAGATTCCAAAATTTCCAGATGATTATTCTGCACAAAATAAACATTTTTCCCTTCAGAAAAGCATTTTTTGTGCACAATAATAATTGTACAGTAGGCCTATCACATTTGCTGTGATTAGGGGTGTAGGATTTCTTTGAAACTGATAAAACCCATAAACATAAAGCCACTATTTTTAGCGAAAAAAAAACACCTCTTTAGAGATGTTCAGTGAAACTATACGGAACTAGAGAAATCATATTAAATCTGTGAAGAATCAAATGCCATATTTGCAGAAGTGGAGGGCTGACTGTGCTTCTTCACAGAAAAATTCATGAGAACATTTAGGCATGTGCGAATAAGAAGCAAATGCTCTTAATTTTTTTCTTTTGGTTTTTGCCCATGGTGGGGAGAAAACTACAGAAATTATTTGCCTTTGAATGTGAGGACAAAACTGTCATTGATTTACATCTCTAGGTGCTAGCTTGGGGGGGGGGGGGCATTGTGGTAGCTGTGCAGTCATTTTGATTGCATCATCTGCATCTTTTGTCTTATTTAGTGAGTAATACTTAACTTAATTTCATAGGTCTTTCTTTTTTAAATGTATAAGGATAAAGAGCAAATGGATTTCCCTGACTCTCATATGTCAACTTTTTTTTCTGCAAGGAAGACATTTATATATATCCTTTACAATACATCTCCTAGGTAAAATTAAGAAGAGTAAAAAATCTACTGAAACAACATCTTGACAAATATGCTACACTGTAGATTAATATCTTAAGAGAAATGGTGGAATTCCCATCACTTGCTATATTTAGAATTCGTCTTGACAAAGAAGTAGAAAATGGGCAACAGGGAATGATAGGCTGGTGCTTCTTAGACAGTAAAGCAACTGCTGATTTCTTGTGGCAGTCTCCAGTCATATCTTTGGTTGACACATGCTATAAGGATGCATACTGTGCTGACTATGTCAATATTCCTCAGATTTTTAGGAGTTCATTAATTAAGGTAAAACTTCATGACTCTTTCCCTGCCCCTACTAATATGCCTAGAAAATTGGGAAGGATTTTTTTTTCTTTCCCAACTTGAGAGAAATTATGGCAACCACAAGATAAATGCATCAGTTTGGAAGGAAGAAAGCAAATTTTATAACAAGGCAAACCAATTTAATCCTTTTTTGATAATGTTTCCATTAGCTTGAGCAAAATTCTCATTTTCTTTTTCTCTGTCAAATTGACTCAGAAACACATACTCAAATACAAAGTTGGGAAAATAATCTGGAGTGGCCATGAATCCCCTTTTAATGGTGATAGTAATATTTTTTTTGAAAAGGTATTCAATATATCACTAACTATCATGCATTAGTATTAACACAAGATTTCGTGACAGCAGCACTGTTATGGTCTCATGACAAAATGTAACATGTTAGTGGTAACCTTATTATTATGGGTATTACTTCCAAGCTGTGCCATAATAATTGAGAATGAGGTTTTGTCAATCGGTGAACATGTTTTAAAATGAAAATTCAGGACATTTTATCTGAAAAGCTAAGCAGGGAAAAAACTTCTGCTTAGCAAAGTTGCAAGTGAATTGGAAGATGCTAAGTGTTGAACAAAACCTAGTTGAATACTAGAATACATAGGCATGATTACTAGATTCTATTCATGGCTTTTGTCACTGACATGCAATGTGACTCAGGACAAATCAGAGCTTATGTTCCACTTTCCCTGTTGGGGGAAAAGGGGAGGGGGAATATCTGGCTGCTATTATAAGGCACTTTCGGGTCATTGGATTTGGTCTATCACTGTTGTTTCCTGGTTTTATACCATGAAGCTATATTGAAATCAGTGGAATTGCATGAGTGTTAAAAATGAAATAATACAGTAATGATTCAGGCCTTTAGAGCTTAGAGCACTCTCCCAAGACACTAAGTACTGTGATTATCCAGGACTTGGATCCTGGCACTGCTTAAAATGCAATAAACAACAAAATCATTTATTCTTGGGGAGGATAGATTTGCTTTGGCGATTTGGATTTGTTCGGGCAGTCGATGACCTCAGTGCAAGCCTAGTGTATAAAAAACAAAAGGCCTATTTTCCCTTCGCTTTGTGAACAAATTGGCATGCATGCCACTTTGTTCATGGATACCATGTGAGTAACAGCTATAAGGTTTTACACATCCTGGGATGGTAACTCCTAACATTTTCCTTGTTGTCTCATGGCATACCTTGTTGTTTTCCCTTCCTTTATAAATAGAAAAATGGTTGCATGCTTTCCCATCGGCAGATATGTGGATGCAGGAGGTTGTGAGCCATCGGTTGCTGCAAAATCAAATAGTACAGCATGGTGGCAACCCACTCAAGGAGCTTAAAATATGTTTTTTAAAAAAATCATATATTTTAAATCAAGCCCCTTCTTTGTTATATTAACACTACTGGCCTTTCTTTCAAAGACACTTTGTCATGGGATTAACCAAGATGCCTCGAGGGAACCTAAACATGCATGTGTGTTATCTCACTTGTCCAGAGATTCAGAAGGAGGTCGTGTGGCTTGGAAGATAAAGGTCCAGGCTATTCCCAGGAGATGCCCAGGGTTTTTGCTCTTCATCTTTTTCAGTTCTCTTCATTCAACATGGTAACTTTGAGCCCTTCCACTATATTGCATGTGTTCTTTGAAAGGAAGGGTACACTGTTCCCAAATATACGAGGAACAAAAAGGAGGATTCGTTGAAAAGTGTGACAAAGAAACTGGCATGATCCTGTTTTAATTGTGGTAAATTTAAATTGCTTTAATTATTTTATTGTTTGCACCTGGCTTGAGGCATCTAGATATTAAATACTGTAATAAATAAGTTAAAAAGATCTCCTCAACCTTAATTCCGAATGCAGTGTTTGCTGATCCTTTTGACACCTCTCACTCTTCCTTTTCCCAGTCCACTGATTTATTTTTGTGTGTGAGAAAAATTAATAGGATGAATTATGTGTGTAAGGCTAGCATGAAATCTGAGTGTTGTTTATTACAGTCACAGACTAGGAAATAATGCTACAAAAATAAAAAGGAACAGACAGCAAAAAGTTAATCCATTTATGCAATTATGAACTCAATAAAACATCAGAGCATTTACTTTTTCTAGACCTAATCTGCATTAAGATAAACAAAGTAAAAACTGGCCACTCTTTCAGAAGTGAAGAAAGAAAATATGTTATTTGAATATCCCCTCCCTCTTTTCCTGTTAACATTAGAGACTGGAAGAAAGAAAAAAAAAACCCAATGATCTAAATAAAGATTGTATCCAGAATTTGAAATAGTAGGTCCAAATATTTATTTATCTTATTTATTTTCTGTCTTCCTCATGGCATGGGTGCTAAGGCAGCTATTAACTGCAAATAAATACTCAAATAAATACAACACCTCATTTGTAGGGTGTGTCATTTGCTCACTGTACCCCTTAAACCTGCTGTTAAACCTGTCTTTTGAATCTATCTGTAACTGTGGACAACAGTATGACATTTGTGGGGCTTCCTTTCTTGTGTACATTTGAAATAGACTAGGAACTCACTGTAAGAGAGGGTAGGAAGAAATATCATGGTCATTGCTCCTTGCAGGTGCTATTATGCTTGCCAGGCAGTTAATTTCTAGTCTAGCTTTGATGACAGGATGGTTAAATAAAAGAAGTAAGAGAATGATGCACACTGAAAAGAAAGACAAATGAATGTATTGAAATGGGAAGAGGGAAAGGGGCTTAGTTTTGTAGACCCACAATGATCTCAATCTGTTAACCATGTTTGTGTGAAAATCCTCCTTGTTCTGAGTTTGTGTAATACGTTAACAGAACTTCATTTTCCAGTAGATTGAAAGTGAAGGCACTATTCCTTTCCCCCCTAAAATATATATTTCAAAGTGCAATTGGTTGTAATTACATGGTGGCAATGAGAAGTCAGACCTTGCAGGAAATACATTTTGTTAAAGGCAAATATATCGAGCAGCATTGTTTCTTCAGTGCTTATTTTTTTAAAATATACCTGTGACCATCTTTCTTCAGGTAGTGCTCTGCGAATTCACACTAACCCGCCCAGCCTCCCCTCAGTCAAACCTCCAATTTCTCGCTGCTGTAGCGGCGTAGGAATTGTGACGGTATGTGCGGGGCGCCCTTTTATCCCCTGCCGGGGCTGGGCGGGGTTACCGCCAAAACTTGAAAAGTTTAAACTGTAGAAGTTTCCGTTGGAGCCCGCGCAGTCTATAGTCCCCTTATCATCACACATGGAAATCCGTCTGTCCCCGGCTTGATCCTGCACTGTCCCCGTCTTACTCTATGAGAACCTGTGTTCTCAGGGATAACTCTTAGCATGCTGCCGAGAAGCAGCATGAACAGAGCTAGGACAGAGCTCACAGAAAGTGGCCCTGCATGTGATGGGCTCCATCCTGGATCATCTTAGCAGCATCCCTGGATGGGGCTTTTTGCCCATGTGATGAGGTCCGTAGCCCTCATCTACACTGCCATATAATGCGGTTTAAGTGCCTTTGAATGGCATTATATGATAGTGTAGACCAGGGGTCCTCAAACTTTTTAAACAGAGGGCCAGGTCACAGTACCTTAAACTGTTGGAGGGCTGGATTATAATTTGAAAAAAACATGAATGAATTCCTATGCACATATCTTATTTGTAGTGCAAAAGACATTTAAAAACAATACAATCATTAAAATAAAGAACAATTTAAACAAATATAAACTTATTAGTATTTTAATGGGAAGTGTGGGCCTGCTTTTGACTGATGAGATAGGATTGTTGCTGTTGTTGTGTGCTTTCAAGACATTTCAGACTTAGGTTGACCCTGAGCGAGGGCTGGGTAAATGACCTTTCGGCAGCCACTGCTCTATATAAAGGGGAACACTTGGCTGAGAGGCTCATTCAGAAGGGAAGGGAGAAGGGAAGGGGAAAGTGAAATGGAAGGAAAGTTGTGTTGAAGAGAGGTTGGAAGAAGAGCAGGGCAAGCAACCTTCAAGGCTTGGGTTTTTGAATACATATACATACATGTATTTATTTATTTATGTGAAACTTTAATTCAAAAACATTTGAAACTCCCGCAAAGCTGGATTGATGGACGGTGGAAGTGGAGATAGATACATAGACCAAACTATTTGTTTATTATAAATATAACTATATAACAATAAGTTATGACTATAACTATATAACAATAAGTATAAGCGGCAAGGCAAGCAGGCGGCCAGGCAACTTATACAATAAGTATAAGTTATACTTATTGTATAAGTTGCCTGGCTGCCTGCTTGCCTTGCTGCTTGAGTGTTGTTGCTATTGGGATTTGGGACGGATGGGCATCGCATGGGTATTGAGGTGTGTGGGTACGTGGCATGGGTGGAAGGAGCAACACGGAGGAACCAAAACACTCTAACATTTTAAAAAGCCCTAGCGTTGTAGCAGGTCTCTCTGGCCTCAGTGTTTCTTAGTTTGTTGCACATTGCCTCAAAAGAACTAGATCTCCCATCAATTCAAGTCACTCTTTGAACACAAACTCTTCTTCCTAAAGTTGTGAAATCAACTTCCTAGGCCAAAAGGTCTCTCTGTGCTCTATTTGATTCATAGTTTGCTTGTGTTGCCAGAAAAGACACTACAAATCCCATACATTCAAGCCTCTCCTTCCCTAACTTGTGAAATCAGCTTCCAAGGCCCCAAAAGATCTGTCTCCGCCATTAACGAAGCAATTCAGAAATTTTGGAAATTTCAGAAAGTTTTTTACCCAGAAAAATTCAGAATTCAATTCCAAATCAAACCACCAGTGCCCCCTATATCTGAAAGAAGTTTTGAACCATTTTTTAAATCAACCAAGCCTACTGCTCATGCTTACTCCCTAAACTTGTTGATGTGCAGCACTTGCTTGCATACTTCAAAGGGCAGGGGTAGGTAACTTGTTTTACTGCTAGTGTTACTGAACTCCAACTTCTCACAACCCTACTCATTATAGCCAATGGTAAGCAATTATTGGAATTGTGTTCTGACAGCACCTGGAAGGCCCAAACTTTGTTCACCTCAAAAGAAGTAGAACATATCTAACAGTTATGAAGAATTTTGTCATCACTGTAATATTATCAATCTGGACCCTTGCCCACATGCATTGCTCTGCATCAGGATGGAGTGATAGTCAGGAGACTCCACAAGAAGCAGTTCATTTTAGAAGTACAATGGGATTTTGAATATAAAATAATAGAGAAAAGGTTTAGAAAATACTATTAATGTATCAGAGAGCGTGGAAAACATTCCTTTGATGCAATAAACATCCCAGAATCTCCAAGCTAGGTCATGCTTTCTGGGAAATTTTGGGATTTGTGGTTTGTAAACTCTCCAGTAAATTCCCTAGCTCTAAATCATCCTTTAAAATGTAAAAGAAAAATTAAATATGATTTGGTAAATTGTTGACTATCATTACAAATGTGCAATCACTTATGCATATCAACTCAGAGCTCAAATATAAAAGCAATGAGATCCACATTTGTTGTTTTATAAAATCTTAATAGAAGTGTATAATTATCACTAAGTTATTTTCACCAATAATGCTTCGTTTGCTACAGCCTCTTTGACTTGCTAGTTTTCCATAAAATTAGAAAATGCTAAATCCAAGTAGAACAAATAGTCTGTCTGCCAAACACAGTAGGCAGGCAGAAATTCACGAGATGCCACATAACTTTTCCTACATCATAAAAACAATCAATGAACCATATATTAGTCAAAGAAAGTAGGGAAGGAGATTATTCCTTGAGGGGGGATCAATTCATCCAGGATTCAACTTGGTAGAGTGTACCTTCAAAGATGTCTAGTTTGTTGTTCCAAATGTATATGTATTTGTACATATTTCATGTTAATCAAGAAACTTTAATTCCAAGTGTATCTCTAACATGCAGTTTGCTGTGGGAAAAGAAATGTACCCAAAATCTAAAATTGGGCTATTCCGAGTGCCTTAATGGTGTGTGACAATTTGCAACATTGTACTTAATATCATGTAAAATGATATTTTAATAGTGTGAGTACCTTTTAATAGCTCCGCTCCATACAAATCTGGTATTCTGACTCTGAAGGGTGATGTATGAACTATATTCATCACCTTGCTGTGTCAAAATGTGATGGAAGTTTATAACTGTCATACTTGTCAGTTAATATTTATGTAGAACCTTTGAAATGAAGGAAGTGCTCTACAATCCTTATTTCATTTATCCTCACAATCCACAGAAAAGACATTGCCATTTATTGTAATAAAAAAAAATGGAACTAGATGGCATGAGCATAAACTGTTCAAGCCTGTCCATTGTGTTTATGATTAAAGACAGATTTAAACACAGCTATACTGCAGTATGGTTTCAGTCTGTACCCTGAAATTCTTAGTATGTATCTAAGAGTACTCAAATAATATTGTGTAGTTTTATTTGCAACTGGGACGTTCCCATCTGATACGTGCTGTTTTTAAGCAAAATTGCCGTGCAACACCCAGCATCATTCATGAGCTGTTATTATCACACTACAGTGCGAAACAGGAGGTTAATCCCTTCATATGGCTGGCTTGTTTTATCTGGGGTTTACAATAGATTCTGGAAGCTTTTATGCTGTCCAGATTATTTCAGAACTGTTAGCTGACAAGATGGGATTGATGTCTCAAAGTTACACATTTTGTTCCACTGATAGCAGTGGAAGGGTGGAATAGGAATAATTAGAAATAACATATAGCAATGCAATTTTACTTTCTTGATCAAGCTTACTTTGGGTATATTTTAGAGGAATGCTTATTTATTTATGTATTTATGACATTTATATGCCGCCCTTCTCACCCAGAAGGGGACTCAGAACAGCTTATGTTGTGGTTTATTAAGGCAGTAAGAAGTTTCGTGTTTTTTTTTTCAAGAGTAGACAATGGCTTAAAAGATAGGATCTACTGGTTCCACCCACCAGCAGATGACTGCAGAAATTGTATGGCTGGGAATACCGACTGTCATAGTTAGGATGGGGCAGTGATAACAGTTGCTTTATGCCCTTATGAGTATCTTAAGATGGAAAGGATGGCTCTAAAACGATTGTATCTTGAGGTTACCTTCCAAGTTCCTGTCATGGATGGTTTTGTATATCTGGCATCTAGGACTAGAATTTCGGATATATCAATAAATTGTTATCATGATTTAGATTATATAGGAGACATATATGCTCCTTTTCTTTGTCAGGAAAAATGCAAAGGCTTTTTTTGCATGAGTGAGGCAAACTGGCATTGAAGTAGGACTGTGGTGATGGTCCCTCTTGCATGATGCCATTAATATCCTCCTTCTGATCTGCCTCTTTCCCACAATTATGAGGGCACATGAAAGTATGATCATGGGATTGCAAATTGGCAAACTAGTACAATTTCACATTGATGAGGTCCAGCTGGTGCTTTCCCATCCCATGTGGGAAAACATCACCACTCTACTGAAGCCTCATTGTTCCTAACAGAACACAGGGTGACTTCTGTGTTGGCGACAGTATCCCACCCCGCTACATTTCCAGTTCACCCACAGAGCCTCATCAGAACTTGTCCTATGTTGTATGATGGGTGGCATGGGGCTCCATGGGTAAACTGGGGTGGAAATGTAGCTTCTTCCAACCTGTGTTATAATGCTGTAATTCCAGTTCAGCAAGGAAAAGCTTGTGCTACCAACTCCATCTCACAGTTAGTCTTGAAAGTGTTACAAGATTCCTTTGCATACTTTATACAATTAGGTATAACTACTCTCTGTGTTCCTGCCCCCTATCCAGAATATTCTGATTAGTTCTAAACCATATCACAGTACCAAATCAAAATTGATTCATATCTGTAGTTTGCTTAATGATGGCCATTTCTGAGACTGCGTAATATTGGAGGTGAGTCAGATGTGTTTTGCATGTTTTGTTTTGCTAACCCAAACAAATGCTGCTTTATTTTAATGAGATTAGAATGTAGGACTCTAAATCACCTAATGTGAGAATAAACCAATTAGCCGAGTCACATGAGTGAGATCTTAGAAGCTCTAAGGCCATCCATGCTCCTTGTACCCGTTCTATAAATTAATGTGAAAAGACAGAATGGAGAAGCTGTCACCCCATAAGAAATACCTAGAAATAAATGGACATTTGCCACATTGAAATTGTCTGGAAGAAATTTTGAGGTAACCGTCTTAGAAGGAGCAATCCAGATACTTTCTTCAGGAAGAGGACAAGCTGGTCTATTGTGACCACAAGACTAACAATTTTGAATTTTCTTTTGGACAAACTGAACATTGCTATTAATGCATCAAACACCCAAAGGCATTTCAGATGTTCAGTCTATTGTTTGGATTTGTTGAGGAGAAACAGGAGGCTATTGATATAGTATAATAGGATCAGACTCTAAGCCAGAATGCAACTCAATCTGTATAGTTCTCAAGTTAGCGGAAAACTCTCTTTCCAAAAGATGGAAATATGTGTTTCACAAATGTTGGGAAACACTGTTGGGACAATATTGGATTGCTGAGAATCTATGTAGTTGGGATTTATTCTGAACAAAATTTGCATGTGATATTGTTGTGCAGTAATCAGCATTTTCTGCAAAGGAAATTGATTTTTCTGCTTATAAAATAATATTGCCAGTAACAATTCAAACTCTGATCTTTAGAATTCTACTGCAATTTTCAAAGCATTATACCATACCATACAATCAATCAGTCAATCAACCACTCAGCCAATAGTTCCATTGTGATTATAATCACCATCCCAGATTCGAAAATCCTCACAAGGTGTTCGGCAGAAAAATCCTATAATTTTTAAGCAGCACAAACAGAAATCCTTGAAAAAAATCTGGATTAACCAGTTATAATCTTTCATAAATGGACATTTGCCACATTGAAATTGTATGTAATTGTCTTTTGGTGGGGACTAGGAAATTTCATTTTTGCTCCAAAGTTTTTTTTTCTACTCCTAGTTCTTGTAAGTTTTCTCCTTCTACATTAGTCATCATTAGTCTACATCAGTGATGTGAAATACTAACTGCTTGCCCAATGTATATAAGGGTGTTACTAAGGGCCTTTCTACAATTACCTTAAACCAGGAAGGAAGTGGGTTAAAATAACCCACTTCCTCCCTAGTTTCAGTTCCTACCCTCTCCCATGACCCCAGGCTTCCTCTTGGTGTGTGGCTGGATGCCAAAGGTTGGGTCAACTAAAGTTTGATCCAGGATGACATCCAGCCACCCCCAATCTTTATCCTCCCCTGACTTACCAGAGGGGCCTGGCCACAGTCCAGGACCCTCCATAGAATACTCCTGAGGGAGGGGGAAGGAGGGAAATCTCCTGACGTGTTATTTTCAAGCATCAGGAGTATTTTATGGAAGATGTGTTCTGCTGGCAGGCACCTCCAGTAAGTTTTTTTTTTGGGGGGGGGCAAATAGGGGCTGAGGGGAAGGGGTGGGCCCTTCTATTCCTTTGGCCTTCAGGAGCCTGAAGAACCAGGAAGGCTATGGGGATTGTCCCCCAGTTTCAGGTGTCAATCCCAATAGGACCTACAACTGGAAAGATCCGGACCTTAGCTTAACGTCCAGATCTTTTCAGATGTTTAATTAATGTGGAGTAAACTGGGAAAAAATTGTCCACATTAATTCACTTTTATTTGAGGTGTCATTTGGACATCTCAGGTAAAAGCAAGACAGGTCCTGCATTTTGGGCTTGTCTGAAAGGGCCCTAAGTTCTCTGATACTGTGTCAAATTATTTCAGAAGAGGGTGGTAAGAAAGCAAAAGGCTGTTTTTTTCTGTGTACCTGTACAATCTAGTGGTTTTCTCCTTATTGAACCTTGTCTAATGGAGTTTTAATTGCAACTGTTTTAAATTTTTATTATTGTGTTTTAGTAGGATTTTTGTGTTTTATGATGCTTTTATATTAATCTGTTCGTATGATTTTCTAATTGGCAATTGAATTTTTTTCTTATATGTTGGAAAACTGCCCTGAGTTTCCTTCGGGGAGATAGGGCGGTATGCACATAAAGTTGTTTGTATGTTTAATTCTATTGTGATAGATTGTTGTTGTTGTTGTTGTTATTATTATTATTAAAGTCCCTGTTGTTTCTTGACCAGTAAAAGCATGAACAATATAAAGAGGTAGGGTTTTTTTGCACCTTGTGGACATGGCCATAGAATGCATCTCTTTTGCATCACTCAGAGGTGATGACATTGAGAAGTCTCCTAGGTACATCAACATTGCATTCCCTCAGGCGTCTCTGGAGAAAATGAGATAAACTGATCCAGATCAGTTTACCTTGTGGGTGAAGAATTCACTTGGCAGCAGTACATTTTCAGAAAAATTACTCCGTTAGTTTCTTCAGTTCCTAAAAGACAGCATTTAATTTTTTGATAAATATTTTAAATTGACTCTCCCCCTGCTGTTTTTTTATACCATTCCTGATTAATGAGAAGAATTGGTACCCGTTTTTATTTAATAATTCTTTATATCAATTAAAACTTTATATCAATTAAAACATGCACCAGTCAAAACCTTCTAAAGTGATATACTACGTTGGTGTCTAATTTTCCAACTGGACCAAGACTGCTCTTCCCTCATTAATGTTGTGAAGTGCTTTGCCTTGTCACTCATGTAACTGCTCCTTGTCAGTTATAAGGCTGTCTGCATGAGCATCGCCATTGTAGTCACATCTGCTGAGGTCATAATAGGGTGCTCACTTTATCAGCAAAGAGGGGTAGAGTGGCACAACTTTCCTGCTGATCACACAAGCTCCTCATCTTGAATATGTGGTAGTTTTTCATGTAGACAATGTTCTAAAGTTTAATCATGGACAATATATGGCTTTGTTTTCCACATAGAGAATCATTTGAAAGACAGATCAGGGAACAGGATCCACCAGGTGTTAGCCAGGGTTACACCCACCTGAAGACACAGATCTGCAGTTTTGGTGTACTCCTGGACTCAGCATTGAACCTGAAGACTCCAATTTCTGCAGTAGGCTTTGCATATCTAAAACTTGTTCTCCAACTGTGCCCATTCTTTAAGATGCCAGATCTGTCCATGGTGCTACATGACTTAGCTATATCCTGTTTGGATTGCTGCAATGTGTTCTGCTTTGTGCTGCCTTTGAAGAGTTCTCTGAAATTTCATCTGGTCTAAAGACCTGTGGCCAGACTGTTAACCAGGGCTAGCTACAGGGAGCACATCATTTCAGTGTCGCATCAGCTCCACTGGCTGCCAGTTTGTTTCTGGGTACAATTCAAAGTGCTTTTCATGACCTATAAAGCCCAAATGGCTCAGGTCTAATAATTTGGGAGATCATATCTCATTGTATGAATCTGCCATGGCTCTGAGGTCATCCAGAGAAGCCTTTCAGTTTCACCTCCACTGCAAGCACAATTTGTGGGGATCCAAGAGAGGACTTTCTTGGTGGCTATCCCATAGCTCTGAAACTCCCTGCCTAGGGAAGCCAGAATAGCCACTGTGCTGTCCTTCTGGTGGAAGACTAAAACTTTTCTATTCAGGCAGGCTTTTAAAAAAGGAAGTTTTTAAGTGAGCCAGGGAGGTTGCAGTATATTTTAAGTGATTTTAAACTGGTTTGTATGTTTAATTTTATTGTGATGTTTATGTTGTAGATTTTGAAATGCATTGTTTTTAATGTTGTGAAGTGCTTTGCCTTGCAATCAGAGTGTTAAAAGTTGGATATGATGATGAAGATGATGAAGATGATGATGATGATAGTGCTCAGCTAAAGCTTCAGTAGAGTAATATTCTGAAAAAAGATAATCAACTTTTTAAGGGATGAATATGCCAGCCTACATGTGTAACTAAGCACTAAGCCTTGCTGTACATCATGTTTACGTGACACAGAGCATCATGCCTCAAAAAAAAATATCACCCATAAAATGGCAATCTGGATTTAGCGCCCCATGCTGGGGAAAAAATATAAAATAAAACATTGCCTACTGTGCTATTAATCATGTTGGTATTTGCATCTTTCATTTTATATCTGATTTTGCGTCTTCATTCTGTCTCTCCTGCTAGATTCCCTTTTCTCCAAACCTTTGATGAATTTTGATGCCCTCCCTCTGACATCCCCCCCACATTTCCCCCCTCAGCAAATGAAAAACACCATTTATTTGGAGGCAATTGCTGGTTGAGGTTTTCATGTGAACCCAGCTCTCTTAATCCTCGCAAACAGGATTCTCCCCTTAATCTCTAATCCCCAAGTACTTTAGCTATTAATCTGGAGATGCTTTCCCCTTTACTCAACTGAGATTAAGATGAGAATGGTTTCCCATGGTTACCAGTTCTTTTCCTCTTGATCTCTGATGGGATTTTGGAGAGTCTCTTGAAGCTCTGGGCCCAAATTCAACATTCTGATTTTGCCCTTGTGGATCTTACCCGTCTTGCATTTAAAGTCTGAAGTCTTTCGTCTACTCATTTGTCTTGTGAGAGACCTGATGAAATGTAGAAAAGCCAAACATGTACAGAGCTCAGTTAATCCTGTCACAGCAAAAAATAGAAATGCACAATTCTTTCTTTGCATGATTTTGCTACACAGCGGAAATCTGGATGCATTGCTTTTTGCAGGTGTTAAGAGTATGGATTACTTGATGCAGCACTTTTTGTGCACATTGTAAGCTTTATTTCCTATTCTCTACCCAATAACATCTCTGTGGGACAGTTAATGGTTTGCATCATTGGCTGAATTCACATATGTACAAAAAATTGCTTTTGCCTCAGTCTTGGTCCTGTGGTATTGAAAATTAAAACCTAAAGGCCTTATATGCATTTTTTTTAAAAAAAACCTTGGCATTTCCAGGCAAAACTAATATATATATATATATGTATGTATCTCACATGTATTTATGCCCTGGATTTAGGAGGAATCAGGAATGACATGATCAGAGAGTGAGACAGGTTGGTGGGTATTACTTATGCATCCACATCCAGCAATTGTTAATGTTCGATGTATAGTAATATGTGAGGATTACTGCATATTTGAATATTCAAAGGTCTGATTTTCTGCATACTCAGTGTGTTACAATTTTTTAAAAACTCAATGTAAATTTAATTCTGTGTTCCAGTAAAATTGTGTACTGAACCAGAGAACACATGCAGACATTCACATATTTGTGACCTCCCCCCCCCCCCCCACACACACACACACTTCTGGGGGATAGAAGTATTGATTTCCATGTGTAAAATTCTATTTTTGGACAAGGTGCCATGATGTCCCCTGCTTTGTGAAAAATTCATGACAACTATTTACAATTCTAGAATATATATATATATATAAATATATATATTTTTCCCCATATAATTTTTAATTGCAAAGATATGAGGAATGGGGAAGGATCCAAGAGTGAATATAGGACAGGGGCATTTTAAACATCTTACATCTTTGTATTCTGCCATTCTTATTGCTGTTGTTTATTGGTTCAGTCATTTCCAACTCTTCGTGACCTCATGGACCAGCCTACGCCAGAGCTTCCTGTCAGCCGTGGCCACCCCCAGCTCCTTCAAGGTCAAGCCAGTCACTTCAAGGATACCATCCATCTTGCCCATGGTTGCCCCCTCTTCCTTTTTCCTTCAATTTTCCCCAGCATCATTGTCTTCTCCAAGATTTCCTGACTTCTCATTATGTGGCTTAAATACTTCATCTTTGCCTCTAATATCCTTCCCTCCAATGAGCAGCCAGGCTTTCCTTCCTGGAATATGGACTGGTTTGATCTCCTTGCAGTTCAAGGCACTCTCAGAATTTTCCTCCAGCACCACAGTTCAAAAGCGTCTATCTTTTTTCACTCAGCCTTCCTTATGGTCCAGCTCTCACATTCTTAGCTTATTACGATGAATACCATTGCTTTAACTTTGTGGATCTTCATTGCCAGTGTGATGTCTCTGCTCTTTACTATTTTATTGAGATTGGTCATTGCTCTTCTCTCAAGAAGTAAATGTCTTCTGATTTCCTGGCTACAGTCTGCATCTGCAGTAATCTTTGTTTCTAGAAATACAAAGTCTGTCACTGTCTCCACATTTTCTCCCTCTATCTGTCAGTTATCAATCAGTCTGGTTGCCATAATTTTCGTTTTTTAAAAATGTTTAACCCCACTTTCTTCTTTCACCTTGGTTAGAAGGCTCCTCAGCTCCTCATTGCTTTCAGCCATCAAAGTGGTCTCATCTGCATATCTAAGGTTGTTAATGTTTCCTCCAGCGATTTTAACTTCAGCTTTGGATTTGTCAAGCCCTGCATGTTGCATGATCCATTCTTATCTTGTACAAAAAAGATTTCCATGATGTTAAAAAGGAAAAGAAAAAAAGAGCATTTCTTTACTAATCTAAAATAGAAGGATAGAAAAGCGGGTGTACAATGTTTTGAAACAAAGCATATAGAAAAGTTGAGAAATGGAAAATAGAAAGCCCTAACGAATGCGTCCTACCCTGTCTCTGCTGTCTTCTTCATACTCAAAAATTCTATCCTTTTTGTCATAAAACTTCTCCTGTCTAACTTTCCAGGATCCTTTGGATATCACTGGGGATCCTGTTAATCTTGTCACTAACTTTTCTGGGTTTCTTTTCTTTTCTTGTTATTGTTACATCACTGTACTACTAATTTCCCTTAATGCTATAGAAAACCCAATATTGTCATTTTCTTTTCTTCTTTTAAATAGTCAATACAGGGATGCCATTCTTCTTCAAATTTGGAAGGATCTGGTACTTGAATCAGCTTAGGTGGTTTGTCCATCTCTGCCATGTCCAACATTTTTGTAATACATAAATCTTGGGTGGGAATTTCTTCTTGTTTCCAACACTAAGCATAAACAATCCATGCTACAGTTACCTTGTATAGAAAGTGTATCAGAATTTGTTTTGGTAGTGTTGAATTTGTAAGTCCCAACAAAAAGGCTTCTTGCTCTAGTGATACTTTAATTTTAAAGATGTTTCCAGTTTTCTTATAAATTATAATTTCTTTTTTTTGTTGCTTTAGGGCATGTCTTAATAAATTTGTTTGAGATCCCAGCTTTTGAACTTCTCCAGAAATGAATCTATTTCTTGTATCCTTTCATTGGGTACCTTGATTTCATTCATTTGTTAAAAACCCAAAGTGTAATGAAAATTTAGAGATTATGTGCAGTTTCACCTCCTCCCCTTTGTTGTACTATCATTGCCATATAAATGAACTTAGCAAAATGAATACATGAAGGAGTGTAATTAATCTTCCCTTGCCCTAGTGTTCTGAAAGTTGGTGACCTTTCTAATGAGAATGACCTTGTAATTAAAATGCCTCCCATGGACACTTGATCTCTTTGTCAAACCAGACTCCCATCTGACATATGTTTCAGGATTGCACTGAGAAATGAGCAGGTTGGGCTGGGACTCCAAACCCCGTTCCACTGAGGAGAGAAATCCAAAAAATGCTAACATATGGGAAAGGACATGTTGCATGTATTCAGGGGGAGCATTTATGTCTCTGGCTGCAATCACATGAGCATAGCAATAGTAATTTCTCTAGGGATTATCCAGGATGAAATGGGGAAGTTTGCATGAAGCTTTCCATATGCGTAGTACAGAAGCTCAAAAAACATTAAAGACTGAAGAACACAATCCTATGTGTATTTATTGAGATACAAATGACACTAAATTCAACAGAACTAATACTGAGATAAGGGTGCATACCAGACCTGCAAAACCTGTGGCACTCCAGATGTTTTGGACTCCAGCTCCCAGAAGCCCTAACCAGCTTGTTCAATGGCCAGGAATTCTGGGAGCTGAAATCCAAAACACCTGGAGGGCCTCAGGTTGTGCAGACCTGCTGTATATAATTGCAGTCTAAAGGACTTTAAATGGAAGTAACTGTCCATGTTAATGTAATAATAATGATATTTGATAATATTTGGTAAATAACATTTAGTACATGGAAATTAATTTAAAGTACCAAAACAATGGCCCTCTCCTGGTGGCACAGTGGATTAAACCGCTGAGCTGCTGAACTTGCTGACCAAAGGTTGGCGGTTTGAATCCAGAGAGCGGGGTGAGCTCCCTCTGTTTCCAAACTTATTTAGCCTACCACCCCTTTTCAGAAAACAATTACTCAGCACCCCGCTAGAAATCTATCATCTTTAAGTAAACAAATAGAAAGATGCAATGACAAATTTGCATTATTTTATCTATCTATATCTATCTATATTCTATAGTTTGCTGTGTCCCTCCATGTGTATTTTTCCGTATCAGTGATATAAGCATTCATGGCTTTATTTTTCATATGCAAAACTTCAAAACACTTTTGCATACAAGTGTGTTAATTGTATTTTTGAGGGGGGGGGGGGTATCAAAATGCAAAAGAAACACAAAAGTTTCAGAACATTCTGAAAATACTTTAAAAGAAGCCCAACATACTGTAACTCAAATATGATTTAACAAAGGCATCATCATATCATCCACTTAAACACAGGAATGCATAAAGCTAGCAAATCATCCATCTCTGAGCAAAGGCACTTCTGTTCCCATCAAAACATATACATCTGTTTCGGTGAGAGCATTGACAGTTTTGGTTGAGAGGTATAACTCAAAAGATAACTTTTCCAAGCTCTGAATTAGAAGAAATCCGGTAGTCCATTCTCTTTTATGTGGAAACAGCCCTAAATCTTTACCTTATATTTTAGGGAAACTTTTCAGAACACCTCTTTGGATACATTACATATACAAGAGTGGTGCTCATCTACAGCTGCAAAGCTTTTCAAAACTGTCTATACAAACCAGGGCAATCTACTCATCTTGTAGAAGGCAAGATTAAACATTCCCCAGTCTTTCTGCAAGAATCCTTGGCACTCAGTAGTTTAGCTGTACTAAATAGAATATTATTATTGCTACTATCGTTATGCTATTGTCATATTTAATTGTATTGAAGAGCTTATTCATTGTTTCCAGAATACTTAATTTACTTACTTACTTAGGTGATCCCTCGTTGTCCGAGGATGATAGTCCTCCAAGTGCGGTGTCCTGGCGGTGGGTATGTAGGTGACTGTGGAGGCCTATTCTTGACCTGCATGTTATCCCGCAGTGAGGGCATTGGTTTCCAGGTGGAAGGCAGTCCTGGTCGGGGTTGGCTTGATGCACCTTCCTCTTTTGCCCTCCATTCATGCCCCTTCAAACTCTACAGCACTGCTGGTCACAGCTGACCTCCAACTAGAGCATTGAAGGGCCAGGGCTTCCCAGTTCTCAGTGTCTATGCCAGAGTTTTTAAGGTTGGCTTTGAGCCCATCTTTAAATCTCTTTTGCTGCCCATCCAACATTCCTTTTTCTTTTTTTGAGTTCGGAGTAGAGCAACTGGTTTGGGAAACGGTGATTGGGAATTTGGACAATGTGGCCGGTCCAACGGAGTTGATGGCGGAGGACCATCGCTTCAGTGCTGGTGGTCTTTGCTTCTTCCAGCACTCTGACATTTGTCCACCTGTTTTCCCAAGAGATTTGCCACCCCTCTTTTTTTTACCCCCCTTCCCCAAACAACAACACTTCCTGACAGGAAGAACTCATAGACTGTGGAATATGCTGCCTTAGTGTATGTGTGTGTGTGTGGAGCTTCTTGTATGGTTTTTAAAAATGGCCGTCTGTTGAGAGTGTTTTGAATGTGTGTTCCTTCAAGGCAGGAGATTGGACTGGATGGCCTTTGTGGTCCGTTACAAGTCTATGATTCTATAAGGGATGTCTATGATTCTATAAGGGATGCTCCTTATTTCAGGGCCAGTTATAAGGAAAGTCTCCAGTTGGAAGATTGGGAAGTTTTTTCTCTTATATAGACTAAAAAGTTGCCCCAAAATCTGATATTATTGGGTTTGGACCCTTCAAAAATGCAGAAATGTGTGGATCATGCAATTTCTGAAGGTGGACAATAGTAAAGGGAAATACATGGCTTAGCTAACTGAAATCAATAATTAAATTTGTAATTTAGAAGAACAGAAACTTGTTCATAGCTAAGTCAACTGTCGCTTGTTGATATTTTGAAAAACTGACAACTCTTATTTTGAAGATGTGGTCCAAAAGTTGCCTTTCCTTTCTTTTGCACACACCAAAGAATGGGTTGATACCTAGGATTACTTTATCAACATAACCCTTACTTTATATACTACAGAGATTTAAAGTTTTCTCTTGTTTGCCTTTGCTCTTAATTCATTTGGGCAAAGTGTCTGATTCACTTGTAAAATGTTGGTAAAGGTTTGGGGAGGTGTGTGTATGGAGGGAGTTGGCAGAAGTCTTTGTTTCTGGTTCACAATAGCTGTAAAAATGAGCAGGGAAGTCTGAGAGAAGAAAAGACACATGGGGAGGAAAAGAGTTCTAGCAGCACCGCTATGAAATCACTCTTCCAGTGTATGCAGCCACAACAAGATCAATTTTCAATTTGTCTTCTTGCTTTTTGTGTTCCAAGATACACACATTTCACTGGTGTCCATTGTGATATACCAGGAATCGTTTGCGTAGAACAAATTATCTGTTTGAACTTGCAGTCCCACACCACAAATTTTGGTGGTGGTGGGGTAGCAATGTGATATAGAGCAAATCTCAGAAAGCCACTCTCTTTTTGTTATTTTTACATGGCTATGACTCTGCTTTAATAGTATATTAATGTATAAAGAGAGAATTCAGACCTTTTTTTCCAGGGATATAGATTTAATTATAAATAACATTTGCATTCTGTCCTACCTTCTAAGGCACTCTTGATAAAATGCATTAATTTCTTCCTGTTTTATCCTCACAAGGCAGGTTAGCTGTACAGATAAGATGACTAAACCAAAAACACGCCTGAGTGGGTTTTTAAACTATGTTTAATTGTTTTATTGTGGTTTGTGCAATTGTGTTTTATTGACATGATGATGATTTAATTTATGATCAATTGTTTATATTATTCATTAGTTTTGTTTATTATTTCATGTTGTTTGCCTCTCCTCCCTTCATGGAGACAGTGGGTGGGATACAAATAAACTTTTTGTTTGGTTTGATTGATTTGTGGATTTAAATTTGACTCTCTTTCACACAAATCCAAAATCTACTAACTACCTCGTACTGACTATAATATGGTATCTATGGGTCCTTCCACACAGCCATATAACCCAGACTATCAAGGCAGAAAATCCCACATTATCTGCTTTGAAGTGGGTTATCTGAGTCCAAACTACCATATATTCCAGTTGAAAGCAGATAATGTGGGGTTTTATTCAGCTTGTGGATGGGGCCTATGTTTCTACAAAGTATATATGAAAACATGTATATAAGAAAGCTGTGTCGTTGTATATGTGCATGCCAGTAAGTAATTACAGTATGACTCTCATATATATGGGGATATGTTCCTGAACATACTGTGGAACTAGGAAACCATGGATAATAGCAAAAGGGTTTTTGGTCTGCAACTAGCATGCATCCAACCCTGCAGGATTTTATGCTGGGCACATTTATGATGTTGATGCAATGGTTGTTTGGGGTAATGAAAGTGCTGGTCCAGTGCCTAAGAGTAGCTCAAGGACTGTCAGTGCTGATTCGGGACCTTGGGGTCAGGCTTAGGAATCTCTAACAACTTGAGGGCAGGCATTTCAGGGTGGTTCACAGTGTCATGCTCCCATGCTCCCCCTTTAAAATAGTTCTAAGCCATTGAGGTAATAAAAAGTGATGGAGTTCATCCAATGAGGCCAGGGGACTTTCTGTCTGTGCCTGGCACAATTTGGCAGTCAAATGTCATAGGTAAAGCTAAAGGTTTCCCTTGACATTAAGTCAAGTCATGTCCAACTCTGGGGGGTAGTGCTCATCTCCCATTCTAAGCCGAAGAGCCAGCATTGTCCATAGACAACCTCCTACGTCATGTGGCCAGCACAACTGCATGGAGTGCCATTACTTTCCTGCTGAAGCAGTACCTATTGATCTACTCACATTTGCATGTTTTCAAACTGCAAATGTTGGCAGAAGCTGGGCTAAGAGCAGGAGCTCACCCCGCTCCCCAACCACAAACCTCTCTGTCAGCAAGTTCAGCAGCTCAGCAGTTTAACCCACTGAGTGACCAGGATACCATCAAATGTCATAAACAGTCCAAAAAAAGAAGTGGAGGGAGAAGGCAGTCTGGGATTGTCTTCTGGACTCAGGAATGGGGATATTTCATTTAAAAAGTACAAAAACACATGGATAAGAGCTGTCAGAATTACCCATATTGAACTGAATATATGACATGGGCAAATTAGCTGTTCTGTGAGCAGTCTCCTAGCCAGCAGTGAGTTCTCTGCTATAATGCAGCTGCTCTGTCCTTTTTGGTAATTTCTTTTCCATTTAAAACTAAGAAATATCGCTAGTTTAATAGATCACTATTTTTCTTTGCCTTTAATAAAGCAAATCTTGACACCGTAAGAGTTCGATCCCTTGCAATGCCGAAGTTTACAACCACAGAAAAGGAGTTTTGCTCCCAGTGATAAAATAGTATAACCACACTTTGTTGTTAGTTTACCATGACACAAGGAGGACTTTGCTGCCTTGCCTCAAGCAGCAAATATCTTGATCCATGAAGTCACACATTACCATAGAGTATAAGAAGTTGTATTATGTTAGTTGACATTATTCGTCAGTCCATAACATTGTTGTGTGCCTAGAAGTTGTTTTCTGACCTGTGGTGACCCTAAAATGAACCTGAACTTATCACAGAGTTTTCTTGACAAGATTTTCTTGACTTTGCCTTCCTTTGAGACTAAGAGTATGGCTGGCCTAACGCCACCCAGTGGGATTTCATGGCTAAGCAGGGATTTGAACTTTGATCTCCAGAGATCTTGTCCAACAGTAAAAGCATTACACCATGTTGACTCTTAATACAGAATTGTCTTATCTGACCAGAGCTGCCAGGTTATACCTGAGGTATCTGAGAACTATTGGACTCTCAGATAGATGTGGTATTTGCCATAAGATGAAGCCAGTGATGGCAAGTAGCAATCTCAGTCTTGGAACTCTAGCCACAAAAAGTAACCTGCCCATGATCTGACTCGGATTGGCAATGGCTATCTTATGTTCTCAAACAAAAAGAGGATTTTCTCATCAACTACAACCAAGGTCTGAACTTGAGTTCAGACTGAGTGCTGAGCCACAAAAGATGAGGGATTATCCCATTGCTTGCTTCCAGCTTGGTCCTTGTGCCTTCACTTGACAGTTCTACTGTAGAGCTGCATTTCAATAGCAACATTATCAAGAGATGGAACAATTCTCTCTCTCTTTTTGCATGATAGCTTTGAAAACTACCTTACTGATGACAGGGTATATTGAAAGGTATAAATTATTATCATTGTAGCTCAAGAAGACTATTATACTAGTCAGCATGAACTAGGAGGAACAGTGAGTTCCAACCCCGACAAACAGCAGTGAGTTGCTGTGCAGTCACCTGGACTGTCTTTTTCAGATCATAAGTTTGGATACCTGAATTTTAATGTTGATCTTCAGTATGTTCTTGGCAATGGCAGTTCCTTCCTTCAGGCATGAAAGAACAAGGTGGTGCAACCAGCTGGATTAAAAGATTGCCTGAGGAAAAGCAATACTGATACACATGAAAGTAATACTATCTTTATAAAAAATCAATTTCCAAAAGTACCTTTAAAAAAAAGATAAATACCATTGATTTTCAGAGTTCTAGCTCTATCCCATTTTTGACATTAGCAAATTAAAGAGAAACCATTGATAGGTCCAGTTGTGTCAGGAGTAATTCCTTCTCTTAAGTACATTTATAAAAAGCCATAGTTCCAAAATTTCCTTTTCCAGCAGAGGCTATTAAAGTGCTGTTAGGTTCATTTTTATTAGGCATAGTTCCTTCACTCAAGTAGTAGTTCTACCTTAGTGTCACTTCAGAAATGCCTGTTCCATAAGTTAATGAGTGCAATGGGAAGTGATTATGTGATAAATAGCCTCCACTCTAGATCAGACATTTTATGTCACCTTCAACATAATATTTTCCATGAGGATTCCAGCACAGTCAGTAGGTAAAGCTCCAAATGATACTTACAGAAGTGTGAATTGGATCTTATAATGAATAAATAAAACATTATTTGTTACTAACCTCTCCTCATGGCCTGAAGTGGGGTACAACATGGTTAAAAGAGACTGATAAAATATAATATTGAAATGCATAAATTAAAATACACAGAACAAAACCCAATGCAATATTAATAAAATGTAGGTTAAAATTCACAGTTTAAAAATGACTAGATATGATATGAAAGTTCAAGTATCTGTAGCTGTGTCCATTATTTTCCTCCTTGCTACCAATGGATTTGTAAGGATAAAGTCCTATGCTAGGATCAGGGCAGTTGTCCTATCAAGTGCCAGTTTGTTTCGGTTCCCTTGAACTGGGCATTAAAATTGCAAAAGATGTGGATGGAAGGAAGTTTCAATGGAAGACAGAAATAGGATGTGGGAGGAGGAGAATTAAACTGGAGCAGAGAGGGTCAGAGGAGAGGGAAGCTTTGGATTCCAGAGCCACAGTAATGGGTAGGGAAGCTAGGGATACAAATGCACCAAGCACTTTGTTGGCTGGGGATGCCATGGTCTGATATTTTCTAGACATGTGCAATCAGGGAAAACCTTATCCTATTTCACGTCCCAAAACATGATGGATCTTTTGGGGGCCCAATCTGTTTTTTGTAAGCCTCCCAAAATTGGAGAAGACAGGAAAACTTAAAGAAGACAATGATTTTGGGGAAAATGGAAGGAAAAAGGAAGAGGGCCAACCAAGGACAATATGGATGGTTAGTATCCTTAAAGTGACTGGAATTACTTTGAAGGAGCTGGGGGTGGCCACAGCCAACAGAGAGCTGTGACATGGGCTGGTCCATGAGGTCACAAAGAGTCGGAAGCAACTGAACCAATAACCAACAACCCAAAATTGGGAGGGTTGTTTTCAGTTCTTTCATTTTGGGGCCTGAAAATTGGACCGTTATTGGGGCGGGGTGGGGGGGTTCCCAATCACTGGCACTTCTTTCTGGCATACATCCTTCCTACCTGGCTCCTACTGTTTATACTATAGAGTAAGAGGAGCTCAGCTGTAGACGCTGGCAGGTGTGAGTGCTTTCTGGGCCTGCCTGCATGCCCCACCACACTCTCTGAGTGTATACGGGCCCGGAGCAAGCCTGAAGTCAAGCTCCAGGCCTGCCTGCCTGCACACCCTGCTACAGACACACTCTCTTTCCAAGGAAAGGAAGCAAGTTTGGATGCTCACGAAAGCAGGCTGTAGACAGGCTTTTGTGTCAAGCAGATTTTTGTCTGGGGAGGGGGCTTCTCATTTCATGCTTCCAAATAAATGGAAGATATCAAAGAAATGGTAGAAATGGTAGGAATGAATTTTGCACACATGTATGATATTTATCTGTCCCGAGTTAAACTGCCCATATAGATATACCTTTATATTCCAGATCCAACTCTGCCATCCAAGTCAGACACAAGGAGATGGCTTCCTTTAATTCAAATCAAATCATTTATTTCGGTCATTGACCAGCACAGACTTCCTTTAATTAATCAATGCAGCAGTAGTGCAGACTTTTATACTGTCTTCTAATTTATTGTAAGCAGTCCTAAGATCTCCAGATATAGGACAGCTTCTTCTTGAGTTGTTAGTTATGACCTTTTAGTTCTATTATATAATCTCTTCCTTGTAGAGATGAAAATTTCAAGTTCCTATGGATTTTGAGATTCTTGGTGGGGCTGTGGCTGTGAGGATTCTCAGGTTGAACAGTTGTGCCCCCAAATTTGTACCTATTCAGTATCTTTCACAGAGCCATTTGTGTAGGAATCCAGATGTCAGTGCTGTCACCGAACTGGGCAATTTAGTACTACCGGAGGGCATATGGAAAATGATCTTCTGCTCTTTCACTGCTCATCTGGTTGGTGGCTCTAGCATGGTGATTGGGGGAGAACTGAAAAGGCCCCAGCAATGTGACCTTCAAAATGACTGACTGCAGCCACATGTCCACTTCCCCTTGCTGACTAAAGTTTAAGAGACTATAGTCAAGGCTGTTCCTTGCTGTGTGATTCTCCACAGAACAGCACTGAAGCAGAACTGCCATGTCTGAGTTGGGAGGAAAATGGAGTGAGGAGAATGAGAAATGGTGCACAGGGCAGGCACCTGCCTGCGTGTTCTCAGTGTATAGTAAATAAAGGAGAAAAACAAGGGCAATCATTTTCAGAAAGAAGGGGAGACACAATGGAGATAGGAGGAGATGGGAGGGGAAAAACACACAGAGAGATGAGCAAATGAGGAAGAGAAGAGACAGAAAAGGCAAGGTAATTGAAAATAGAGGAATTTGACCCTCCCTACAAACACCGTCAAAAGGGATGCCGGTTAAATATTATTGTACAGCATTTGCTACGCCCTCTCAAAAAGGTTTCTCAGTTCCATAGGTCCGATTCTAGTTATAGCCTTTGAAAGAAAACATGCAAAAGTATGCAACTGATCAAAGAATTAGTGATTGATTAATCTGCACCCTGATTAATTGACTGATTATATTTAAATGGCAGGTGACATTTTCTAGATACTGAAGCAAACATATGAGAACGTTGTTAATAGGGAAGTTCTTCTTTAATGTCTTGATTTAGAATTTTTAATATCCAACAAAAAGTCTCCAAAAAGTAAGCAAATGGTTCTTTTGACATAGCACATTTCAAATCTAACCACTATACTTACCAAGCAAGTAGCTAAACTAATGAAAGCTTCTCTCCCCAATGATGAAGCAAGTTAGCAGCCACATTCTGCATCTGCCACCAACAACTGTTATTTCTGTAGGTTATTGAACTGGTATGAATAATTATGCCTTCTTATTTTATTGCATTGCTGATAGTTGTTAAAATCTGTGGGAAAGAACTAGCCCGAGAGCCTTGAGATTTTATTTCTTCCAAGCTATATCTGCCTTCTATTTCAAAACAGAATTCAGGATTCTTCAAGCTGAACACAAATTTCTCATATAGGAGTGCCATTTAAGGTTTTGGTACTAGGTGTAGCTAAGAGGTTTTGTGAGTGCAAAATTCAAGGGCCCTGAGTACAGCTGCAGTCAAGATTACCTTGCATCAAAGTGGTGTACCTTAAGGGCATTAGTTGTTACTTTTTGTGCCTCACAATAACTATAGGGAATAATCTCATTTGACCTGAAACAAGCAGGGGGAGGGGACTCATTGAAGCAGAATCGACCAGATTATATAATTCTTTTTTTTTTTAAATAAAATGTATTGGGTTTGACTTTTGCAATAGTGGAAGCAAAGGAGAAAGTAAAACTTCTCTATGATTATCATATTTCAGACTCAGAAATCTTTGTAATATGACAAGCATATTATAAAAAATCCAATTTATTCAATTAGTTGGTATGAACAAATTTCTCTGTTCTCATCCTCTGCTTTTAGAATATCATGCTTTTTCTCTCAACAGAACACAAAGTGGATCCCTTACATTAGTGCTTCCTAAAGTGGGCAATATTGTCCCCGGGGGTGGGGTGGGCACAAAGTGTTTTGCTAACATAGTAAGAATCATTTGGCGCAAACAGAGAACACAAGGTATAAGAAAAAGTACCATAGATTACCATAGATTAAGAGGCAGAACTCTGTAAGAATGGATATGGCAGCTGAAAAGCAGACACAGATTCTTTACAGAACAGCAGCAGAAATGGTTATACGACAACAGCCAGCTAAAAATGCTTTTCATTAAAAAGCAAGGTTTTGTCAGGCATATTGGTGCTCAGCATCTCCTATCAAAGATATAATAGCTGGGGAAGGTTCCTTTTTGGATTAAAAATCATCCAATCAACATGGCCAATCTGGGAACTATAGTTTTTAAAAAGCCGTGGAGGGCATTTTGAAAAGTTTGAGCCATGACTGAGAAGGCCCTATTCTACTTGCTGTGCATTGGTCAATCCTAGCTGCAAGAATGTGGTCTTAACTTCCTTTCAATATTTTCTGCAAATTGTTTTGTGTATGTGTGTGAGTGTGTGTGAGAGTGTGTGTGTGTGTGGAACATGCATTTCACAGCTATTATTTCCTAATTTTCTGTTTTTGTGTTTTGAAATGCACAGCAATTCTTTGTAAAAATGTTTAAGTGGTATACATGGCAAAATTGAGAGAATTGTGTAGGCAGGAAAAGTACAAATAAAAAGAAATTACACATAGGCAATGATCCATTTCTGAAAGAGTCCAAAAATGAAAACCGAAGTGTGGCAGATACTGAATGTCTTGGTGCTACTGTGCTGCTTATGGAGTTAAAATTAGGAGAGAATATCATAAACATCTTCATAAATTAATGCACCTTGCTTGTATTATTCACAGATGCTTTTCCTCTATGCTTGCCAAAAGAGGATTGCATAATTTCTAGCTTCAAGGTGTCTTATTTACAACAGCATCTTTATATTTACCATGTTATAGGCTATAGATAGATATAATAATGCAAATTTGTCACTGCATCTTTCTATTTGTTTACTTAAAGATGATAGATTTCCAGTGGGGTGCTGAGTAATTGTTTTCTGAGAAGGGGTGGTAGGCTAAATAAGTTTGGAAACCTGTTCTAAATTTATTGTTAAGTAAAAAAAGGTTACTTGTTATATCTTGTAAAAACTCTCCTTTAAATGACCATTTTTCACTGTTGAAAGACAGCAGAAGTGTGGTGGTGCAGTGATTTATAACCTCTTGCTCTCAGTCCCTCCTACCTCTCCCCTCAAAGCAAAATGGTGACAGCATTGTTACTTTGTTTCTTCTTCTAGGAGGGTAAATGTACTTCTGTACTTAATATACTTAAGTACTTCTGTACTTAATGATCTGCACTTAGCTGATTGAATTGAAAATTTTATTTTCATTTAAATTATAGGAGGTATTTCCAAATTGGCACATGCAAACCTTCATCTTCTTCTGTCCTTTTTTCTAGTGATACATTTCTTAGTCTCTCTGTGTTCAGTGTACATAGGTACCTTTTCACTTGTCAGATGATAGATGGAGCAAGTACTCATATGTCTCTATTTTGCTTCTTTTCCAAGTTTTGACTATCTGGGACATTATTTTCATTGACCAGGAAACATCACCCCAAATAATTCAAAAATTCATGCAACTCCTTTCATTCTTTCTTTTTTTAACACCTCTCTCCACCCCCTTTCCACATCCTTTTGACCTTTCCTGGTAGGCATTGCTGTTTCATCTACTTGATCATCAGGGTTCCCCTTTTCTAGCTGTGCAGTATCAAAGTTCATGGTTTTCCCAGTGCAGTCATGCCACAAGCTCTTATATCTCAGAATATTTTAGCAGACCATTGTGTGCTTTCATCTGGTACTGCAAAGAGCACAATGGCACTTCCAAAGGCTCAGCCCTCTGGATATGATGGCTTTTCATCTCACAAAGGAAAAACAGTATGTTAACAGCCAAGCTCAGAAAGAACTGAAGGTTTTGCTGTCATGTCAGTGATGTGGCTGTTTTCTTATCTTTGGAAGAATGAGAGTGAATTTAGCACTTCCCTTCTCTAAAATGGCAAGTTAAAGAGAGCAGCTGTTTCCATTTAGCACAATTGCTGACTGGGAACTTCATTCCACTTCTTTGTTTCTTTCCATTTAAACATAATAATCAGGGATTATAATCATGGGAGACCCAGCATAGTAACGCTATTAGAATTTTTGATGATGTAATCTGGACTGGTTTTGACTTGGTTTGACCTTCCTTTCCACTCCTTCAAACAACACTCTTTTTGTGACAAGAAACACAGTTTGAGTGTGGGACTAAGACTGTGGAGCCCAGGGTTCAAATCCCAGCAAGGCTATAGGAACCTACTAGGTGACCTTGGGTACTACATTACAATCTCTCAGCCTCATAGGCTGCAAAGGCAAGACCTCCTTGAATAAATCTTGTCAAGAACCCTGTGATAGGGTTGCCTTAGAGTCATCGTAAGTTGGAAACCATTTGAAGGCACACAACAACAAATAGAGCCATGACGTGGTAGACTTTGCAGATTGCTATTACGAATAGACTGGAGTGGGGAGAATATTTGGGTCACAGTTATGAGATCCCCGAACCATTTCACTGCAAGAGAGAAGCAACAAATGGTGTCACAGCCTCCAAATCAAAGTAAATGACAACAACTAAATTTGTTTGAGACCTGCCTGATCATGTACTGTTTTGCTGCTGTTATTTTCCTTACCACATGCCCTGGGTCCAACTGTAAGAAAGAAGGAACAAAGAATTCACACCCAGGTATTCTTTTTTCTCTGTCCCTCACATGTGAACTGATATGGAGTTGAGCATGGAATATAGTATGGAGACCTCAAATTCATGTTAGCATTTAAGATGTGGGATTTGGGAATGTGCTTGCCTTTCTGTAGTGATTGTCAAGAGAGTGATGCAGTGAGATATATATTGAGCATTACTGAAAAGAGAAGGAATGACTTCTCTATTGTTACACTTTAGTTATGGAAAGCTCTCCCTGTAGAGGCGTGCTTGGCACTAACATTGGCTTCATTTCAGTGCCAAGTTCACATATGGCTTTCTATTAAAGCCTTTGGGTCTAATCCAGTTGGTACAATGTATTTCAATTTTTATTTATTTTATTTATTTTATTTATTCAGAGTGTTCATTCCCTTCTCTTCAGCCAGAAATGCTCCCAGAGCTGCTTAAAAAATTGAAAATTCAACAGTGCTCTGCCTTTAGGCTTACAACCTAAAACATGAAAAGGGGCAGGGATTAAGTCCAGCAGTGTTGCATGTTTTTGTCACCCTCTAAGGGCACAGTAGTTGGGATGGTAAGAGGGTCTTTCACTAGCTGTTGGGGACTTTTCTTTTAGAAATTAGACCAAGAGACAAACTGAATGGGTGCATGAATGTATTCCAGATGATGCAAATTCCATTTCTGTTTAATCCCCATATTGGAGCCACCCCAGAGCAATTTTTATAGCAAATTTTGACAGTTTAACATTTTCCATATTTATTTATTGAATTAATACCCAGTGCAGCTTGAAGAGGAGAGGGAGATCGGCCCTCCTCCATGTCATGTCATACAGACACTTTTACTGAAATTGGCAAAGGTGCCGATTGACAGGCAGATTTCTGGAGCATCATGGATGCTTCAGTGGCAACAATGTCAGAGGTAAGGATGATCATCCCATAGAGTCAAACCTGGTTTCATCAGACTGGAAAATCAGTATCTCAGTCCTACTATTGCTGTAGTTCAGGAGCAGTGAAGTGAAAACACACTGCTTTGGATTAGCCCCGGAATTTGTGGTCTGTGTAAATTGACCCTCAGTTAAAATAGATTATTATTAAATTAAATACCCTCTGAATAGGACAACAGATGTAGAAGCTGCTTCTAGTAAAAAAAAAGAAAAGATGATGAACAACAGGAGAAAAAAAAGCACAGCAGTCATTCAAATAAAATAAGGAATCATAAAAATGGATCAATTAGCTAATATATTTCTCTTCTGCCCCCATCCCTGCTTGGTACTGTAGCCCTGGGTTAAACTGTGGAGAGCTGTCAGGTACAGACTGTGTGCTGTTTCATTGTGTTATCTCCTAAGCCTCTTAATACATTTATTCCTTCCTCCGTCCTGTTAATGGATTCATTTTTTGGACAGGGAGATAATAGGTACTCCAGGCATTCCTCTAGCCCAGTGCTTGCTTTCTCATCTGGAAGAAGAGTTTGCCAGAAGCTGACCGCATGAGGTTCCTATGTGCGGGACTATAAAAGGATGAGAGATGAAATGTAGACGGTAGAATCAGGCAGACATGGTAGAGCAGTTCTACCAATTAACTTGTCATAAAAAACTATACCCCACCAAACCAAATTCCAGTAACCAAGTTGTATTCTTTCTTGCATGGAATGAATTTTTTAATCCCCTTCCCAGCTACCAAAACTTGCTTTTTAAATAAGATGTAGGCATACATCTGTATGTAAAATTAATATCAATAAATGAAGCATATGGAAGCCTGTCCTGGCACTTCAGGGAAAGTGAAGTGCTGTCAAAGAAAGTGTAGAGATATGAACTGCAAGATACTCTTTGGACAGGATTTTCTGTATTATCTTGAATCAATTCAAACCTTCTTATGCATTTTCTATGAATACTTTGTATCATCAGGGAAAAGATTTCTAGTACACTTTGGCAGCTGGGTAAAAAAAATGAAAACTTTTCTCATAATGCTGTATCATGTTCCCAATGTTAGAGAGCAGTAGGTCTCAGTTTTTATTTTAGAATAGATATCATTTAAATTTAACAAAAACTTAGCATTGACTATATCACCCATAGGCAACCTGGTGCCTTGCAGAACATTTGGATTAAAATCCCAATATCCTTCACCATTGGCCATTGTATCTTTTGAGAATTGTGCAAAGCAATTAAAGTGTGTGAGGTTTCCTAGCTCTGGGCCTCACTGACTCTCTAGAGCAGTGGTTCTCAACCTGGGGTCCCCAGAGGTTTTTGGCCTACAACTCCCAGAAATCCCAGCCAGTTTACCAGCTGTTAAGATCTCTGGGAGTTGAAGGCCAAAATCATCTGGGGACCCCAGGTTGAAGATCACTGTTCTAGAACTTGAGATAGGAGACTTTCCAAGCACTTCTAGGAGATGGGTTGTGCCTTTTATATTCCATGGAAAGGAATCCACAACTCCTGAGCAGAAAGAAGAGCTAAACATAATTAATACATTCCAACCTGTTAAAAGAGCTTGAGTAGGAAATCTTCCAGGAGGGACCTTGTCCTACTGGTATCACATTCTCCTAGTAAACTGGCAGTCTTCTGAAAAGAGCAGCGTCACTCTACTGATAAGCAAAGCTATTCCTATTATTAGGCAGTACGATGAGCCTACCATGAAAAGTTGACACATTCCTATTTATTTCTTACTATGATATTATTTTCAAGGGATTTTCTGCCTTTTTTGCTCTTGTAAGTAAAATTAATTTGACTGTTTAGGAGCTATCATGCACCTTGTCTTGGGTGAGAGGATAGTACCATTTTCCATTCTGTGTCAGGTAGCAAAATGTATTGGTTGGTGAATTCTATTCCAGTGTGGCATATAGATGCTCAGCAAACAGCGGGATTTACAATGTTAAATGACTTATTTACTGTATGAACAGGCTCTCTGCTTAAGCAAAATTCCAGCTAACACAGATTGATGAGGCATTGTGAGAAAAAGCTTTAGCATTGGGCCATGGTTAAATTGTCTTAACACAGGCATCTCATCCCAATTAAGGAGGATTAATGTCTGTGTTATGGAATGGTCATTGCCATTTGAGTCCCAATGGCGTACACTGAATCCTGGCAGAAAGCACCAGATAAAACTTATTGCCTTGAAGAAACCACATTTAATGGGTTGTAATCTAAAATAAGATATAACTACAGCCTATCCCTAGGTTTCATATCATTTATGTTTGTTTTAATCTATATCTATCTATCTATCTATCTATCTATCTAATGATTCAATTCCATATTTTACAGCATCATCTTAGCACTCATAAAACAGTAGGCTTCAGGGATCATCTACAATGTAGAATTAATGCAGTTTGACACCATTTTAACTGCCATGGCTCAATACTATGGAGTTGTAGTTTTACAAGAACTCTTCATTGCCAAAGAGTTCTGGTGCATATCAAACTACAAATTCCAGGATTCCATAACATTGAGTTGTGGAGATAAAAAAATGTCAAACTGCAGTAATTCTACAATGTAGATGCATCCATAACCACATTGGCCCCTAGATTACCAGCAGACCAGATTCCATTTGTAAGGTCTTTCTGGACAGCTTCTAAAGAAGAAATGGTCTTTAATTTCCGGAAGCTCAAGTTGGTACAAAATGCAGCTGCTCGGCTTCTTGCGGGAATTCCGATGAGATGCCACATAACACCAATCTTACTACCGCTGCATTGGTTACCAATTGAGCACCGGACCACTTTCAAAGTGATGGTACTTACCTTTAAGGCCTTGCATGGTCTGGGGCTGATGTACCTGAGGGACCGCCTCACCCCCTACCAACCCCAGAGATCCCTCCGTTCTGAGGACTAAAATCTATTGGAAATTCCCAGTGTCAAGACCTTGCATCTAACAGCAACCAGACGCAGAGCCTTTACAGCAGTGGCACCATCACTCTGGAATACTCTGCGACCTGAAGTCCGTGCCTTGCGGGACCTATCAGCTTTCCGCAGGGCATGTAAGACATATCTGTTTCGACAGGCCTTTGATTTCTGATATTGTTGTTTTTAAATTGTGTTAGATTTTAGCCTGTTCTTGTAAGCTGCTCCGAGCCCCAGGGGAGTGGCGGCATATAAGTTTGAATTATAAATAAATAAATTAATAAATAAATAATTGAATTGGAGAACATACCTATTTTTATTTATTTAGAGCAATTTGGCTTTGCCCCCCCTCCCAGACCACAAGGATTAGTGAACATCCCCCCCCATATTAAAAGAATACAGAAATAAAAACACATTAAAATATTTTAAACCCCTAAAATATTCTAAAATTTAGAATTTAGTTTTTAAACAATTTCAAACACTGAATGTAATGTGAAACAGCACAGCTTTGACTCCTTGTTAGAAGAAATGTTAGCAGCCTCACTTGTTTGGGAAGGAACTTTCACAGTCCAGGTACTGCTACAGAGAAAGCCCTGTTTTGTGTACCCATCACCCTAACTTTATGTCTTGGGATACACAACATGATGTCTTCTGGAAGATTTCCAATTTCTGGCAGGCACATAGTGCACAGGACAAACGGTTGCTGAGAACTGCCCAGTAGAACTTCAGGAGCTGTGAAAGGAAACTGATTTCTGTTCATTTCAATGTCATCTTATGTTCCTGACATTCTCCATCTCTAGTGACAAACAGAAATGTCACTAGGGATGGATATAGCTGTCATCACTGAGAGATGACATGAACACTTTCATTTAGAGATCCTTGAGCCACTATAGGAATTGAGTTCACTGAGCTCTACATGTTATCACCTTGGCACTTCACAGCTTTGCACAAATCTTTTCTGCCAGTTTCTATCCTTCATTATCTCTCTTTCTGAGTAACAAAAGAGTGAATTTTGTTCATTTTGCTTTTTTAGGAACTGGCCAGAATTTTCAAAATTCCCCATAAATGTGAGAAGAAAGTAGTTTAAGAAAAAAAGCACAGTTTTGGAATGTACAAGAAAGTGAAACTACTAGAATATTTTACCTAAGTACAGGTTGAGTATCCCTTATCCAAAACATTTGGGACCAGAAGTATTTTGGAATTGCCCCCCCCCCCCCAATTTTGTAATTCCTATATAGAATGAGGTACCTTGGAGGTGGGATCCAAGTCTAAACAGGTAGTTTATTTATGTTTCATATATAACTTGTACACATGGTGTGAAGATAATTTTATACAATATATTTCATGTTTTGTACATGAAACCAAATTTGCGTACACTAAACCATCAGAAAGCAAAGTTGTCACTCTCTCAGCCACTCATGTAGGCAACTTTGGATTTTAGAGTACTTTGGGTTTTAGAATTCCAGATAACGGATACTTAACCCGTTTAGCCCTTGAGTATTGCACTCTTCATTATCTCTCTCCGAATTCCTGTGTATTCAGGTGTGTTTATAGGGCTGAATACTGCTTCCACCTCCTTTTTTTGCCTGGCCTCTCGTCATTATCATCTATATTGCAAGCAGGAATAATATGTCTTCTATTGAAGTAAAAAAAACCCTACTAAAAGTGAATATAGGAGAATGCAAAACTGAAAGGACTTGTCCATTTTCATATATTCCAATTTTGTCGGCTGTGAGCAGGAGAGGCAGGAGAAGAGACCCACAATTATAGCTCCATATTACTACTTAACTGTCATGATTGCGTCCTCTGGAATCCTAGGAGTTATACTCTGGTGAAGTAGTTCAGCTCTCTGATTGAGAATTCTAAATACCACTCATAAAACTGCCAGTTGTCCAATATCATTGGATGTAATCATGGCAGTTAAAATGGAATCATAGTGCTATATTTGTGTAGTCTAAAAAGGAACCAATTGATGCTCAAGCAAGAATTGGAGAGGGGGTGGAAGTAACAGAGCAGTAGCTGTATTGTTAAGATAGATGTTACGGGTTGCTTAGATGAACTTTCCCCAACAGTTATCATTTCTGAAGAAGTGATTTTGTTATACACAATCTATGTATTGCCTAATTAATACTGAATCAAGTTCAAAATTGCTTCTCTTCTTTTTGTTATATCCAGATATATTATTTCTTAGACAGCATCATTTGACCCTGCTTTTCAAGGTATTATTTGACATACCACATACTTTGCATCATAGACTCATATAATAATAGAGTTGGAAGAGACCACATGGGGAATCTAGTCCAAATCCCTGCCATGCAGGAAAAGCACAATCAAAGTATCCCTTCTTTCAGAATTCAATGATTGGTGGTACTGAAACAATCTCACATGGAGATTATGAAGTCCTATGACTGATTAGAAATTGGGTGATTTTCAAGATGTTTTGGACTCATAGACTATACAGTAAAAAGAAAGCCAGTTCTACTGACTTGGAGAGTTTATCCTAACAAATATCCAAATTATATTACTCTCAGAACTCTAGTATTTCTCCCTGAGCTTGTGTTGAATAATATCTGAATTATTTCAGAGCCTCACACATCACTGAACCACAGACTCTTGTATTATGAAGACTATCTACTATAGACTTTGTCTGTACCGTAATACACTTTGTGGCAAGCTTGTTAGTAATGTCTGCATTTGAAGAAATACTACCACATCACTTTGCAATGAAATCTATCACCAGGCCTACAATCCTCTTAACTCTCAATGACAGAAAATTCTACAAAAACCACTTAGGATTGTTGAATTCCAAAATAGGTTTTTTTGTTTGTTTTGTGTTGTTGTTGTTGTTGTTGTTGTTCTCCTCCTCCTCCTCCTCCTCCTCCTCCTCCTCCTCCTCCTCCTTGGTAGACCTTACTGTCTTAATGCTCATCCAATGTCCATTGCCATATAATCTTAGCCTAATGGAATATAGCATGATGGTGGGTCATGTAATAGGTCTTGAACTAACCTTGCAGAGATATCTGCTGAATATTTACATTTCATGCCACCACAGGACTCTGAAAAAATGCACCAACTATGACCTTTTTAAAAGGAGAACATTCATTTCATTCTTTTCTTATGCTCATATTTTGTTAAATTAAATTTCATTTTGGCACATTGAAAAGTGCTGGTCTTCATTAGGTGCTCCCTGTTTTTGTGGCAACTGCTCATTCCTCTTCAACATCCAGAGCACTGTGGGCCATTAAAATGAATGCTGCCAGGAGTGGCCAAAAAGGTGAAGCCCTGTGCAAATGCTTCAACCATTGGGAAGTGGGGAAAAAACTTTTACCGCATGGCACAAATAAGGATAAGGAATTTGTGTGTGGCATTAGGGATGATATAGTATATCTTCTTTTGTGTATTCCTTATAGAGCAAATAGAAGTAAACATATGGAAATAATGGAACAGGCCCCATTTAATTTGATATTTTGCTTCATTCAAATGCACACTGATAACTAGGAAAAAAATGAAACCAGTTGATCGGAGCAGGTTAGGTGATACTCATTGACTCTCCCCATTCCAAAGGGTTAAAAAACTTGGCTGGGTCTGTTGAGTAAGAAATGGTTTTGTTTTACCAAGAGCTTCTTCAGATTCAGGAATGTTTCTGCTGTAGAATTTCTTTTCTCTGAAATTATTTAACACAGTGAAGCCAATAATTTTATAGATACAGCAAATTTAACTTGTCCTACTCCAAAGAGGAAAAACTGAACTTTTGGATTTCAATGAATAGAAAGAGAATTGCAGTTAAACACTAAGAGGCTTTCCTAGCGTTGGAATTGATTTGAGCCTTAGAACCTGGATTTCATTTATTAGAGGTTTTATATTACAAAGTTTTGGTTTTCACCTATTGAGGATGCTGTAGTAATTGGTTGCCTTCAGGTGGTTGAAGTAGATGCCACTCACTGGTCCTTTTGTGAATGTATCACTTTGACAACTCAAACTTTCCCCTAAATTAATTCTAGGCATTCTGAAAAAAGGCCTGATCTGATTTAGTGCCCATCGATTACTGTAATGGGGAACTGATTCTGGGATCCAACATGAGGTTTGGAAGCCTGAAACTTCAGGTGAATGTAGCTGCTATCCCCAGTGCCTCAAATGTTGTAGAGCTCTACTATTTAACTGCACTTTACATCAAAGACTCAAGGACTAGTTTGAGAGGTTTCATGCTTTTCTCGGCCATATTTTTCTTCTCTTCCCAGATCCCCGCAGCAAACAAATTGTGTTGACAGACAAAGGCAGGATTATGGTGAAGAGATTTGTGAGACAACAGGATTAGGAAAGCTAAAACAAGCAAACACTGAGATTAGGTTTGGGAGGTGGGTAGGCTGCTGGGGTGTAGTAGGTGGGGGATGAAATGGAAGCAGTTGCGAGCATGCAGTGTTCGCATAGCATGGGGGCGGGGGAGCTGTGGAGGAAGGAGATTTAATATGTTTGAGGAAGCAAACACAGAGAACAATCTGAGATTAAAGTTGCTGGCACATAACAGAACCCTAGGAAAGCAGCCTGAAACATGGCGGATTTGCAGCTTTCGTTGTAGATTTCCTCCTCTTCACGTGCCTTGCCAGGATAGTACCAGTTGGGGGATGGAGAGCAAGGAAGAAGTCTGTCTTCCAGCCTTGGCCCCTAGCGGATAGCAGGGGATGGCTCGTGAAATTGGATGCACCAGCTGTCAGCTGATCTGGCCTGGGATCAGATGTGACCTGATTATTAGTCGCTTAAACCTGCATTATTCCTTTCATTTTCCACCTCATTGACATTGTATAGAGCCTAGAGAGCAGGATAGAAAGGCTGGCAGAGGAAGTGACTGATAATCGACTCCCTGTGCCACTTCACTTTGTCCGGGGTCATGGATGAATGGTCCCTGGTGGGCTACACTCAGGGCGAGCTTTTAACCATGGATGGCCTTGCTCAGAAAAATGAGCTTTGAGGGCAGATTGCTAAAGAGAGGGAAGCAAAATGTCCCATATTAGTAATAAAGTTGGAAATGAACTTGAATGAGTAGAGTTTGTGTTTGTGCCCTAAATTATGTTTGCTCAGCCCTCCACAGAAATGAAACAAGCAGAAAATGTTCTGCTAAGGCTTATACCTCAGAAATACTGGGTGGAAGAAAGGAAACTGTATAGTCAGCAGTTTGTTATAGTGCTTGAAAGCCCAGTCCAACCCAATAAGCAATAGATACAGAAATACAAGCAGAACAGAGATGCTTAAGGGGTATAGGTAAAATTCGTATGGGTCACATTTTGAGATGAAGTTATTTAGTTTGTATGTCCCAAATGATAATATGAGCTAGAATACAATTCTCCTTTTGTTTTGTTTTTTTTTACTATATTTCTGCAATATATTGCTATGATTAAAAAGCTAAGGATTATGACAAATTGCATATTTAAAAAACCTTCTTTGTCAGGAAAATTGTATATTTAAAAAACCATTTATAGAGGAAAGTGTATGAAAAAGCAACAAATATTTGAGGGAACTGTGTGTGTACAGAATTTTGCTCAACTCATTTTGACAATGATACCATTAAGAAAACATTTTTGGTCTTGGAGATCTAACGGAAACAGACAGGAGAAAACAAGCTTTAAAAATACTTACTGTATTTAAGACTACGCAATTCATGCCTTCTATTTGGGTGCCAGTATTCAAAACTGAAAAACCATGTGGCATATTCTGTGATGGAAGATATATCAAATCCACATTGGAAGATAGAAGTTTCTTTATATATGGTTCTTTAGGAGAGAAACCAAGTCCTAGTCTTGGCCTTTCCTATATCAACTGAATGTGTATAGATGAAATATAAAATTATTTTTTTCTTGGTGTCTTGGTTTTGAGGCCTGTTACTGGGGGTATTTGGGGTGCTGATTCAGAAAATTGCATTGAATAGATTCCATCAGCTCTTGTTTCTTGGATATGGTTATCATGGTTTTCTATGGGTGAGCAGATGGCAACTGGCAGAGGGCATATGTTATGTATCTCAAAAATTAGAGCTAATGGTTGAAAAGTGGTAAAATCAACAGGTCAAATATACCCAGAAACAGGTCTAACATTTTAGGCACCAAAATATGTGTTTGCCAGTGTAATGAACCATGGAAAGTGACAGCAGGAATCTTGAAGTTGTCCAACCGTAATTAGCACTCAGACAGCATATCCATGGTCACAGAGATTTCCAGTACAAGAAATTATACTATGCCATTTAAATAATAGTATAAAACAGCCTCTGTATCTGACACTTGCAATTTCACTTATCCTCATCAAAAAGAAAAAGAAAAGTTCTGTTTAATTTTCTGGATCATCCAGTATGAATCTATGATGTTCTTCCACATCATTTCAGTGGAGATTTTATTCCCATGGTAAGTCCAGATATATATTGTATTTGTGGGATATACTGTAATTATTTCTAAATTTGCAACCTTGGCTATAACCTATTAAGTTCTATGCAAACCTAGTTTTCCATTTTTCCTTTTAGCTGAGCAGATTGTAAGCAATCGCTGTAACATAGACCAGCGGCTTGGCAAGTGAGGCATGATTATGGTGATTCAGACTGCTGAGTGAAGGCATGAGTTGAAGTGTTCTTCAAGACTCATATTACTACTAGCCAAAAAGATTACAGAAAGAAAGTCAATTCTGTTATCCACTGACCCCAATTCAAAATATGGAGTCTAGCTGTAAACTGCTAGAATAATTGACCCTCTGTCTATATTAATGCTCTGTTGGGAATGGTTTGATAGATCTTTTTCTCTTTGCTGTTTGACAGCTGTTACAGATATTTGAAAGTATCTGTTGGCAAGCTTTAATCAATAACTTTGTCAGCAGTAAGCTTGAATGTATTGCATGTGATCTCCACGGAAGTGGATTTGAATAGCCATTTTGCTGGCAAATGGGAGCAACCTGAAACATGTTCTATAGTTGCACCGCTTCTGAATGGCTTCTGCACATCTTTAAAGATCTTGCATGTAGGTCCATCAATATAGGTAAATAGATGTCCAAAAATTTCCTCATGCCCATGTTAAGAATCCATATTTCTTCCATATGGTAGTGGTAGAACCCGTGGAGCTTTTTGAAATGTGTTTTTATATGTGTGTGTCACATAATGTACGTATTTCCTGCATGAGTTGACAGTAAAATATTGGTAATCTGTTATTTTGTAACTTATACAATAAGTTCCTGGAAGGATACAACTTCTTTTCATATTTTGGCTAGTTCTGTAAATCACTCCTTGCTAATGTAATGTATTGCAATTCCTATCTGTTCAATGTATTCTGGCTTCTTCTCAACAATGCAAGAGGATGAGTAAATTTTCACATGGGTGACTATTTGCTGCTGCTTTATTATTGAGATGCAGGGCAGCATATACGAGGGGAATTTCTGATGTTGAAGTATATTCATTCCTCTCACAATCAGTTAGCAAGGTTCAAAAAGACCACTTATTGGAGACCTCCAGATTTAACCATTTTCCCCTCTCTTCTTTAGATTCAGATTTAATTTCTACAGGGTTTCCATGAAAGCTTGTAAGATCCCTATTGGCTTAAAGACTCAAAGACTCACTTCTCTCTTATCTTTGTACAGGTAGTCCCTGAGTTACAAACATCCAACTTACAAATGATTCACAGTTAAGAACAGGGCGGACACAACAAGAAGTGAGTGAAATCTACCTCTAAAAAGAGAAATTCACTCCTAGAAGAGTTTTCATGAGAAAAAAGTGTCTCCAGTGAAGCTTTCTCCCAATCCTTCTTACTAAAACAAGCCACATTTTTCAAAATCCAGTTATCCCAAGGATGGAAAGTGAGGCAAAAGCTTCTGAAGAGGGGCACAGACAGCAAAACAAACACCACAGAGGTGTTATCCCTTTCTTATGCTATCTAAAGTTCATATACATATGGCTGGAGTTACACTTAAAAATGTACCTATTCTCACTTACAAACAAATTCAACTTAAGAACAAACCTACAGAACCTATCTTGTCCATAATTTGGGGACTGCCTGTACCTAGTTCAGTATCTATATATGCATATAATTTACAAATACAGATTCCTACCTAGTTGTGTGAAACAGAAGGAATAAATATCTCCCAATGCCATGATGAAGACAGCAAGTTTTTTTGTGCTTTCAAGAAGAAAATGCAAACTAAAAGACTGAAACATTTTAAGAGGCATCTGCCAGTTCTTGGTACAAAGTCAAAGTAAAGAAATGTGTGTGAAGTTTGGCAGTGTAGGTATGTGAATTTTGGCATGTATGAATAATTTCCTTCTGATGACTGAATTTATTAGGGGAATAAGTAGCTGGCCTACACGGAACTACTCCATCTATTCAGGACCTTGAAACTATTTTTAGGATGGGGGGGGGGTCCCTCAATACTGACTTGAAAGTTATTAATTTTTGTAAAGGTGAAGGTTTTCCCCTGACATTAAGTCCAGTCGTGTCCGACTCTGGGGTGTGGTGCTCATCTCCATTTCTAAGCTGAAAAGCCGCAATTTCCGTAGACACCTCCAAGGTCACGTGGCCAGCATGACTGCATGGAACGCCGTTATTAATTTTATCCACTTATAAATAGGGTATGTCCTAAGGAGTTCCCTCTGTGTATTCTGCATAGATTGTTATTGTGTGCTTTCAAGTTATTTCTGACTTATATTTGTTCAGTGGTTTTTCTTGGCAAGATTTGTTCAGATGGGGCTTGCCTTTGCTTCCTCTGAGTCTAAGAGAATGTGACTTGCCCAAGGTCATCCAATGGGTTAGCACAGATTTGAAACATTATCACATAAGACTCATAGCTGAAGTTGCAACCTCCCCAACTATGAATGAAAGTGCTTATCGCTGCAACATGTGTCAGCTTATCTGTAACCAATGCTTTTCAAAAAAAACCAAAACAAAACAGGGGAACTCCTTTTTTAGGAGACTGAGAGCAATTTAAATCTGTGTTCAGGTCTATGATAAATCCAGAAGCGTTTCAGCAGTGAGCCTGGGGACAATGACATGTGATTGTTGGTGTGCTGGGTGGCATTTTTAGTTCTGGAACACAGATTGAGAAGGACTCAGGCTGCAAAGCTATAACTGCTTTCTTTTGCTCAGTTCACTTAAAAAAAAAAACGGTAACAAAAAAGTACAGTTTTGATATTAATTCCAGGTACTTTTGAAAAAAAACATGCTTAAAAAAAAGGTTTCTCATGGGCCTAAAGCCATCTGTTTGGGGGACATGGGAAACTTCTGGGGGCATAGGGTGGTTTTGGTTTTCAAAAACTACAAACATTCGGAGTGAGGAATAGAGTCTTTGGGAGCCCCTTGCAAAATTGGGCTCTTTGTTCACCGTTGTATTAAAATGTGTTTGAGAAACTTGTTCTATTCATGCTGTATATTCATATGGGAAGGAGACATGGGAAAGTTGCTTTAAAAATAAAACAGGAGTTGAAATATAGGTTGAATATAAGTTGAACAGATTTTCCTTTCATGTTATGGAACAATTTTAAGTAAAAACAGTTTAAGCCTCAGATGTTAAAATGACCTGCAATGGTTGAGAAAGTGACCCCATTTTCAAGTTCCAAACCTAAAACCAAACCTTTTGCATAGTTCTGCTCAAGTGGTAGAACAACCAGGCACCATATAAAAAGCACTCTTCTCCCCTCTTTTGGCTGAAGGTTGAATTGCAAAGATTTTGGAATTTAAGTTTGGAACAAGTCCTTTTTTCTTTGTGAAAATGGGAATCACCTGGGAAACACTTATCATGCAATAAATAAGTAAGCCCTTTCCTGCAGGCTTCCATCCCAAAAGACGTCCTTCCTGTTTCAAAAGAGAGAGAAAGAGGATGCTGTGTAAGTAGGATAGAAAAGAATCTCTCTTGGATTAATCACTCGGGGCATGGTGGCCGATGTTTCAAGCCGCGTGAATTTTGGCATGCATTTTATCAGTTTCCCCAAGGACTGGCACATGTGGTAATGATTGCTTTGTAGCACAATTTTCACTGAAGGCTCAACACATGCTCAGAAATTGGCTCTTGCCCTAGAGTCATATGAATTGGTCATAGCTAAATGGCATGTTGTTAACTTAATTGACATAAGTGGCGGCACTCCATATAAGTTTAGAGAAGGCCAGATTTTCTCTTTTTGGGCCAGCCTTATGTAATCTTTTCACAACAAACAAACATCTAAATATTAAGTCTGGAGATAGATATCAATATGGTGTACTTCAGGTAATTTACAATTGCTGCATTTTGATTCAATTGAAAATGTCAGCTTATCTCTCACCACAAAATTATGAGGTAGATTCCATAGAGATGTCCGTATGTGACTCTTATAGGAAACATTTTTTGACCAGAGTTTTATGGGATATTAGACCAACAAATCTACCGTGGTACAGGCTGACTATTCTTTATCAAAAATTCCAAAATTTTCAAAAATTGTCCACATGGATGATAGCAATACTTTTTCTTTCTGGTGGTTCAGTGCACACAAATTTTGCTTCATGTGCAACATTATTAAAATGCTGTATATAAAATTATCTTTTGGGTGTATGTATAAAGGATATATGAGTGAATTCTGTGTATAGACTTGGATCCCATTTCCATGATACTGTACATGTATATGCAAATGAAGATATTCTAAAATCTGAAATCCAAAACAGTTCTGATTCCAAGCATTTCAGATAAGGGATACACAACCAGTATAAGAATTCTTGAATGTAGTTTTGTTTCTCACATGTATCATTTCTTAATTCCTCATCATATTATACTTTTTGTATTGCTTAGCCTTTTGGGTTCAAGTGTTTAATGATTTTCTCATTCTGTTATGATGTAAACATGTGTGTACAATATAATTTACTAGACTTGTATTTCCTAGTCTATGAATTCCTTACCACAAAATCATTTTGTGTAAGTTAGACACTGAAATTGCACACTTGTGGAAGGGACCATCCAAGGCCTTAAAGCCAAGTTTGCTGCATACACATTTCAAACTGTAACCATTATGCCATTGTAGGGGTGCATCTACACTGTAGAATTAATATAATCTTACACCACTTTAAGTGCCATGGCTCAATACTGTGGAATCCTGAGAATTTGTAGTTGGACATCAACACTCTTTGGCAGAGATGGCTAAAGACCTTGTAAAATAACAATTTCCATTATTCATAACTTTGAGCCATGACAGCTGAAATAGTGTCAAACTGCATTAATTTTACAGTATAGATGCACCCTCAGTCTCCTCTCTTCTGCAAGTTTTGCAACCTTTGAACAACTAATAAGGAGCATGTAAGCTAAGCACCTCTTTATTATAGAGGTTGTGCCTGTCATTTGAGAATGGGACAACGACAATGCAATTGGACAAATCTCTAATAAGAAAGAATCATAGTTGGGATTTGACAGCAAAAGCTATTTGGTCTACACTGAGCTATTTTAATCTAAAGGTACAAAGACCCCTACAGGGTAAATGGTTTGCATGGCAGGAAGTCCCCTTAGTCAGCTCTACAAGAGGTACCATCTATCACCTCTGAGCTGCAAGCAATGACACCCTCTAATACAACCAGACGGAGCCTTTGGCCAGCGTATACATTTATTATGAAGCGCATTAATAAATCATCATAAAAATAAAGCACACTTATTGTCATTAAAAATTAATAGGAGACATTTGTCGTATCGACCCCACTCTTCCCCTCCCCTTCTTACTAAAGCCCGAATATTGTAGCGATATGCACGTGAATAGAATGGAATATATGGATACTCCGGCTAAAATGTAATCCACTGATTTAAGGCTTCTAACATTTACAACACTGGAATTATTTAGCATCTTGAATTATTTGATGAAATTAGGAGTCGGAAGAAAAATCAATAAGACTTGTGACTGTGGGGATTCTCTGATCTATATGTAAAGATGGGGAAGTTTTGAATGTAACTCTCTTTGACACAGAGTTGGTGATGGGCAAAAGGGTTGGACCAGAAATAGCAGCATGCTTTAACATAAATTCTCTGTGTCAATAAGTCTTTTAACCTTTTGTAATGAGTGGGGGAAAGCCTTTTACAAAATCTGGAGAACTACCACTCTTATGGGGAAGAGACATAAAGGAAGGCAATGGCAAGCCCCCTATGAACAAATCTTGCCAAGATAGGTTCACCTCAGAGTTGCCATAAATAGGAGATAACTTCAAGGCATGTAGTGACAATGAATTATTCTTGTAGGTGATATAAATCCTACAACTGCTTCATGTTGACAGCAATCTTCAGTTGGAGGGAGGGACCCAGTTACTCACAAATAGACTGAGGATGCTTTGGGGATTTTTCCTGTGTATTTTGATGGGACAGGGGTTAGTTTCTTGTATGGTGAGAAAGACTCAACTGCAACTTTGGTATAGTAAGAATTTTCTCAGCTGCTTTAAATATGTTGAGGAATGGCCAAGCTTTACTCACTGGTAACATGATCACCAGCCATTTTCACATTTGGGGATGAACATAATATAGTGGCATCTAGTTACTCCTTTAAGCTCCCTTCCGATGGAATTATTCACCCAAAAGTTTCGTATTGGATTTGCATGCATTTCTGCTATTGGTTGATTAGGGCAGGAACCTGGGAACTGTGTCTCTCCAAAAGAATCCAGCTGTGATTTATGAATTGGCCATCAGCAGTTATTATGCTGTCTGCTGCACGCATCCATTCTAATAAATTCCGTGCATCTTCCTTAGCAGCTTGTTTTACTCTCATTTATTGATACTGTGGTCTTAACAAAAGCAGCACATCAATTATAGTAATTGCATTCAGTGTGGCTAGCAGGGCTTGGTGACAAGCTGCGCAGAACTGGCTGGGGATTACAGGCTATCAGGAGCTCCTGGAGAGAGGAGGGCACAAGTTAAGTTGATACCTAGGTGGATTTCCCCAGGCATTCAGCAGTTGTTTCAAAAGGATCTTTTCAAAAGGGCAGGGGAGGGGAGAAGCAAAAGGAAGCAAATAAATATGAACTGAGGCCTAAATGACCTTGTCTTTCATTGGTAGAGTTTACAGGTTTTAATTGTAGGTTTGTTCCATTTGTTTAATTTGATTTTAAGTTCTGCCAAAACATTAGCCGACTTTTCCACCAATGCTGTAGAGATTTTATACACCTCTTATCCCCTCATTGTGTGATGAACATTTTAAAATGATAGAGACTCTCAACAAAACAAAAGAATTTACATGCCTTCTACAGTTTGGTGATATGAAGCTCTTATATGTGAACAAATCTCTTGTGCATTCTGATCAAGTGAAATAATAGGAAGTTGGACTTTAATACTACATCACATTGCACTTATGGGAGTCTGTTCTATTATTTATTTGATTTATATCCTGCTATTCTTCTGAATTGGACAAATTAATGCCCAGGGAAAGCTGTCTTGACCATACAGCAAGATGAAGCAAAATACAAAATCCACAGGAGAGCAGTATCTGTATTGGCCAATCAGATTGCACAAACCAAAGCATGGAAGTTTTCAAAGCTCCACTGGCTTCTCCATCAGGCAAAATATGTTAAAAACTGTACAAGAAAGTAAAGGGAAGTGAACGTTTTAGAGTCATAATATTGCTTGTCATTTAGTGCATGGAACAAAGTTTGTGTATATTGAACTATCAGAAAGTAAAGGTGTCACTACCATATGGGTGGGCTGATTTGCCTGTTGTACTCTGCTTGATCTCCACTTTCAACACAGAGCCCATTACACAACATACATGTACTTCTGCTCAGGCTTCATGCCGAAAGGGGAGAGAAAGCAGTTTAGGCTGTGGTTGCAAGCAACACGGGGAGCTTCCTGTGTTGCCTTTGAAGCAATGGGGGAAAGCCAGATGGCAACACTTCCCCCTGTAGAATGGGGGTCAAAGTAAGTTGGGTGATGTGTGGTGTGGCGCTATGCGTTCTCCACACCCCCCCCCCCCCTGCCCCGCCAGGAGCCCATGGATTTGTCATAATGCAGAGCAAATCCATAGCCCTTTGTGATGGGGTCCTTAGCCACCCCTTCCAACAATTTTGTGTTTTGGAGTATTTCAGATTTTGGAATTCTAGATAAGGGGTGCTCATCCTGTATTAGATAAGAATGAGGAATCAGTTTCATTTTGAAATGTATCCAGTTTGTGCTTTCTAAAAAGGAATTTGAACACAATATGGGTAGAAAACTAATCCCCCCCCCCCCGCCCCCTGGGCTTGTGGTGTGATTTGCTCAATAAGAAAAAGTTTTACAAAATGGCACATTTATAAAATGTACACCAAACATAATACGTACAAACCTGTTTTCATTAATAGGAGAGAAAGTGAAAAACGTACACAAAGATGCCAAAATGTTGAACTATGAACATTAAAATGTGCACAGTTTCAGTGTGGAAAAAAGTGCTTGCAATTGGGTATAGACTTGAGGCAGAATGCTCTCCAAAGAGGAAACTTCAGCTAGCTCAAACTTTGTTGACTTGCACTTCTGTGATGATATCTAAAAAAATATAGCTATATATCAGAATAAAGTGCCCTTGACTCCTTTTATACCCTTTATTTTTTTAAAACGTGTGGCTTGGAAAGCTATTTGATGATTCTTGGTGGATGGTAGTAAATTAAGCTTAAGAAGCACTGAGTCACTTCCTAATTGTTTTACTGCAGTACTCTGAAGCTGAAATGCTAGTTAAGGCTGTCATGCAGTTCTTATTGAAAATGCCCTCCAGGGAGATGGAATTTCCTTGGGAAACCCTAGTCTTTTTTTAAAAACAGTGGCTGCTGGCACATATTCTAACCATGCCATTGTGATTAATAGCGTTGGCCAAACATTTCACAGATGAAAACCAGAATATGTGTGGCCAAGTAACATCAGAGTGTGGTTAAGATGGCAAATGTTATTAATATGACACACACAAATTAGGAGAGACTGTAACAGCATAGTTTTGCCCAAGTCTACCGGGAAGGGAAAGATCCCGCCTGCTCCTGCCTTCTCCTGCTGAGGTCAGTTTGTTCTTTGCACTTTGAACAGTTTGTAGCAATTCAAGTAAGCTAAGTGGGAGAAATAGAGAGAATCTGGGACATGTAGGTACTGAGAGTAAACTTCATTCCATTATTATTTTGAATCAAAGCTGATAATGGATTTTTTCTAAATATTCCAGTCTATATCCCCCCCCCCCCACACAAACTCTGAGAATGCCTGCCATAGATGCAGGCAAAACGTCAGGAGAGAATGCTTCTAGAACATGGCCATACAGCCCGAAAACCTATAACAACCCAGTGATTCCGGCCATGGAAGTCTTCAACAATATTTTTGATGAATTATTCATGGGGATGTTTTGACAATAAAATTTGATAGTGATTGTGTGGACAGAAAATCAATGGAGGTTTAAGCATGAATGCTTGGGTGCAGAACTGTAGCCATCAGTGTATCTCAAAAGCACCACATTAGGTGAGAAGTAGGTGCCTTTCCTTCTTAAAAGTGAATGAACTAATAACGCTTTCCAAATAATCCATTGAGGATTAAAATTCACCTCCCCCCGCCCCCTTCATCAATGGATTATACCAATGTCTTTCTGAGAAATGATCACTTAGTACAAGGGCAATATGTTGATTCCCTCTTTATGGTTATTGCATTTTCTCTTCCTAAATCAGGAATTAATTTGGCTTTACTAGGTCTCTTGATACCTCTCTGTTTAATAGCCAAGTATATCTGGGCCACGTAATCTAACGAACAATACTAGAGGCAGCGGAAAAAAGAAACGGTGGCTGCAGTCATCCTGCTAAGCCTGCAGAGCCTTTGGGGAATTCTTCCTTCCCTCAATCTTTGGCCATCCCTCTGTTTTAGACCCACTGGCACTGATAGATAAGAATACTTGCCTTGATTAATACCTATGACAGTTACCAAATTCTGGCTCCAGAATGGAAATAAATGATCCGCAATAAACAGTGTTGCCTTGCAATTCTTTTTCTTTTTGGCCACTGTTTAGCTGTAAATGCCTAATGCCGAGTGCTCTTGCAATGTGAAATAGGGTAATCAAAGAGCCATAGCACCAAAAGAAGAAAAAATCATTCACCTTTTAAAAAAATATTGAAGATAATCTTTTTTTGTAGAGAGAGAAGTGAGCACAAAAAGAGTTCCTGGGGCTTCCAGGCATTTCAACCATGGCTCTAGCTGGTCAGTGGAGATAAGATGGGGTAGATTTTGGCCCTGAGGTCTAATATGGCATCCAAAGCAGCAAGACTGATATATGCACAAAAGATGGTAAAATGTGATAATACCAACAAAAGGGGATTGTCTGTTAAAATTGAATTATTTAGCTGTAACAGGCAAATTATGTGCTCTGATAAAAGACAAGTCATTACATTAATTTTTGAAGGATTGGAAACCCCTGATTGTCTTTTGAGAAGGAGGGAGAGAGAATTACACGATAACATGGTAAATGTGGGGCTTCATAGTAGGTTTGGATTAGCAGAAGTGCATACTGTAAGTTTTAGTTGGAGAAGTAAGAGTTCATGTAGATTTACAACAATTGTATGGAAAGTTGGTGTTATTATATTTCTTTAATATGCTTCCAGCTGTTTGTTTTCCCTCTTTTCTCTTCTATTCTTTTTTATTTATTTACATCTGTGTATTTGCCATTTTTGCTTTTAATGTATTTGAAAACTCGTAATAAAAATATATCCAAAGCACATCCATGGAGCTCTCCCTCTGGTTGTTACAAAACTAAAGTTTCCAAAGAAGCAGCTGAGCCATATATCACTAGGGTTTTTACCTTGCAATCTTGCTTGTGTTCCTGTTGGTTGACTAGGATAGAGAAAGGGGGATAAAGGGACCAGAGCAGTATTTTACATCTCTCTAGGAGTGACAGTTTAATAAGAAGTCTCTTAGCTTAAGGCCAGGGGGCTTTGAAACCCCTGAGGAGAACTTGTTTAAAGCTGGCGACATTAAAACAAATACCTCTGGGCAGTCACTTTGCTGGGATAAGGAACGCTCCTTGGCAGAGGGATTGTCTTTGATTTCTGTATGTATTTATTCTAAGTATGAAATGAGATCTCAAAACTATATCCTTTTGGTGTTTTTGACAGCATTTCAGATAACTTTAAACAAACAATTCAAGAATATCATAGTTGCGAGCCAAAAAGAGGAGTGGCAGCAGGTTTCTTTAACCAACTTCTATATACAGAAAAGAAATAGGGAGAAAACAGATGGACATTCTGTTTCTGCTAGAAATGACTTTCTTTTCCCACACATAGCTTGACTGCAATTCTGAAGCATTTGTTTTCAGGCATAAAATGTATCTCTTTAAACTGTTCCACCATGCATATATTGTCCGCCTATGCCCTCAAGTGCCCAGTTGCATTTGGTTTCAGAACTGTTTAATGGTCCAGTTTTCTTCTCTAGATTGAAGTTGCTCCTGAAAATACACATTGAGTACTTAGACATAAGACAATTGTTTTCTTACAAATTTTGGTCAGCCCAAAGGAGTAGGAGGCAGTGACAATTCAGATGACCAGGAATGCAGAATTTCTGCCAACAGTTGCCTTGGAGTGTAAGGTTTACTCTATTTAAATGTGAAGCTCCATTAGCAGTGAGCAGAACAAATAGTCCTGGTTTGATGTAGATATAGTTCCAGTGCTTAATTAAGAGAAAACTGGCTTTAATAAAATGTTCATAGTGCAGGGATCAAACTGAATTCAAAGTGAAGGCAATTGATATAAAGCTAAAATAGAATTGCACATAGCTGTGGCTATAACAATTGAAATAGGCGATCATTTCATTAGAGAAAGAGAGAGAGAGCATTCATGCATATATGCTAAAAATACACTGAGAGGTTAACTACAGTGTAGAATCAATGCAGTTTAACACCATTTTAACTTTCATGGAGTGCTGTTTGCTGTGGAATTATGGGAGTTGTAGTTTTATAAGGTCTTTAGCTTTATATGCCAAAGAATGCTGGTACCTATAAAAGCTACAAATCCTATGATCCCATAGCATTGGGTCCATTGGTAGGGTTAGTCAGTATGCCTTTATTATAGTCAACAAAGCATAAGTCAATGCAATAGTTATATATATCTTAAACACATGTAAAAGAGGTGTCCACACACTATATTAGCCGTATTGTGTCTCCTTGTAGAGAGAAAAGCAGGATGATGATAACAACAACAACAACAACAACAACAACTTACTGGGATCTGCACGCATTATTCGCCGATACATCACACAGTCCTAGACACTTGGGAAGTGTCTGACGTGTGATCCAATTCAACAAGAGTGACTGCTGTGAACTCATCTTGTTGTGTTCCAAATAATAATAATAATAATAATAATAATAATAAGGAGGAGGCCAGAACCGCCCCATCCATCCTAACATTTAGGAAACGGGTGAAGACGTGGCTATGGAGTTAGGCCTTCGAGGAATGAGACAACACCATAGGACTCTGGATGGAAGTGGATATAGATCCATCTTAATAGGACGACTGACCACTGTAGTTTTATATTTAGTGTATTTTAAAGTTGATGTGTAATTTGTGATATATGATATTTTAATGAATGTATATGTTTTTATGGCTGTAAACCGGGCTGAATCCCTCAACGAGGTTGAGAAGCTCGGTATACAAAACTGTGAAATAAATAAATAAATAAATAAATAAATAATAATATAGGGAGACATAAAAAAAAACCCTTCTGACATGTAGAGACATTCTAGGAACGGCTTACTAAATATTTTTAAAATTGAGTACAAAACAGACACAAATAAAATGATCAATTATATGGATTAATATAAATTAAGACCACACCACCATATTATTTGATATCTTGCTTACTGCTCCTGGGACTATGATCTCCATATAGCTCCTGGCAAGTTTAACCATCAAAAATACACATGTGCGTACCGATTAATAGACTTGTAGAACACTGGAAGATGTGCTAGGCAAAATACATACAATCGAATGCAAAGGCTAATTTCAGCCTGTGTCTAGTACAGGAAGGTATCTTGTCCTGGCTACCATTGAGAGAAACACGGCAACATCCAGAGTCACATGGGGAAGATTATCTTCTAATAAAAGCCTAACATAGAATTGAGCTGATCAGCCAGGTAGGTTATTCAGTAGTGGTTAATAATGTGCTGTCTAGCCTGCTTGTAAAACTGCAGGATATCTGTAATGACAATGGCAACGGGAGAAGTAAGGTGACAGTACAGCTGGGTGTCAATGGTTTCAGCTTCACCAAACCATGTAGACTCTGCCCTCTCATTGACCAGGGATAGAACTTAGCCCCCAGGATGCATCCATAGCCCCCAGGATGCATCCAAAGCATATTTACTCTGGATTACTCCCCAAATAATTGAAAGGTGCAAAGACACCCTAATTTAACTAAATGAATTCTCATGCTGAAGTTTAGGTGGGTTTATGAGATTGTTCCCTGAAAAGTTGTAGGAAGTATTTAGGGTGTTTAGCATTTTATATCCATCAATTAAACCACAAGACTAAACAAAATCAAAGATATCTTTTCAGCTGATCATATCCATAAGAATGTTTAATCTAAGTCAGATTTAGTCCTTTATTGAGATTAAGTAGGCATTTTATTTGTTTTACTAATGTATAATAGAAACAAGACATAATAAAATAAATACACAGACAAAAACCTGATGTTCTATCTTTCTGCTTCACTGTTGTCCATTTTATGAAAAAACAAACCTTTTCATCAAACCAGCATTATTTCCATGTGAGAAGCCCCAGAAGATCAATGCTGCATCATTTCCCCTATATTAGCCATTTCTAACAGGCTAACCAATAATATGTGTCAGTATTTGATCCTATCTGTAAAGAAGTGGTCCTTGTGCTTGTTTGGAACTGAAATTCACTCCTTTCCCCTTAAAGATATAGTGTGACAAGTTGAGGGACATCTGTCATTCCTTGGATAAGGTAGCTGTCATGTTTCAAAATTTCAGGCCCTAAAGAATATGAGAAGCAGTTCACAAAATTAGGTTCAGATATATTATGCTTAGAACAGAACAACTAACATCAATGAAAATTAAATTAGTCAGATTGAGCATGTCTGAGTCTGGATCCAAGCCAAACGTCTGCTTAATGACAATTGTCTCATCCAAAGAAAAAGGTGATGCCATTTATAATTTTAGACCTGGAATAGTAATAATTTTCAAAACCTAACATGCCTATTACATCTTTCCCATTACAATTAGTCTAAGAAAGTATCTAAATCTAATTAATTCATGTTGCTACTGAGTTAGCTTAAGTTAGAAATTGTTCCGCATGCTACGTATGCATATATTCTATTGCACATAAACATGCATGAAAACTGATGGGGAAAGATGTAGTAATTCCATTCATTACTGGGTATAATTATGTCTAAAAAATTAAAACTTAAATAGTAATAGAGATGTAGAGTTGGAAGAGACGACAAGGATCATCCAGTCCAATCTAGTACAATATGAAGTCACTCTCAAATACAGCCAGATTATCTCAATCTTTGCTGTCACATAACACCTAGGCCAGGAGACCTCAAATTAAGGCCCGGGGGCCAGATACGGCCCTCCAAGATAATTTACATGGCCCTCACTCAGGGTCAACCTAAGTCTGAAATGACTTGAAAGCATACAACAACAACAGCAACAACAACCCTATCTCATCAGGCCCCATCACCAAAGGGTCCCCCTCCTCCTCAGACCAGGCCTCAACAGGTAACACATTTTAGAAGCCATAGAAAAACTGTGAGATACTCTCACACGTTCTAAACAACCTAGTTCTTCAACACCTTTGAAAGAAGATGGTAGCAAGATATTTTCTCTCTGACAAACTAACACATATACTGCATGAAAAAGAGTTATGGGACCTCTTGGCTCTTTTTCACGTAATGGAGGTAAATTGATCTTGAAGCAGTCTCTACTGTACAGTGTTGTGCGTGTCACTGCTGATCTGTCTCCTCCCCATGATTAGACCATCTCTGTATTGGTAGGCAAAACCCACCAATAACTTCAAATCCCATGTTGTTCTTGTCATTTAGCTTGTGTAATGGGTTTGTTTTGCTTCTGAGCCTACATGCCAGCACTGAAGTGGCATTATGGGACATCCTCCTCTCTCTTGATATTCCTGAGTATATTTTATTTTATATTTTAACATAATATGTGGCTTTAAAATGTAACCATTGCTGGAACTGCAAGATTGTTGTAAAGAAGTTTAAAATGTTGCAGAGCAGCAGGAGTGTGGGAAGGTAGTGATCCAAGGGTTTGCAGAAATGCAATCATAGGATCATGAAACAGCAAATCAGTGCAACTGCATGAATGATGAGAGGTATGATAACAAGGGTGCTAATGTTGTCATTTTTGAATAGCTGTGGAATAGCAACTTCATGCAATAAAGTGCTTGGAGTAGCCTCATTCATGCTACTGATTCCCATACTGTTAGCATTTCTCTACTATCCATGAGTTCAGATAGTGTGGGATTATGTATATTGATGAAATAGTGTAGAGAAAGAAATCCTGGTTATGAATAGTTCAGGATGTGGAAATGTTTTGGGACTACAACTCCCAGAACCCCCTCCCCCCCCCCCACTGTAAGCATTGTCCGTGACTCTTCTGGCTGTGAGATTTAGGAGTTGGAGGTGTCGCAGCTCAGGATAGATTCACCTTCCTCAAAACACCACCACACACCAAGGCTATAGGTTTTGTAGTTTATTGAAGAAAAAAGCAAAATCATAAACACAGAAATAAATTTGCAAAAGTTCAATAGCCAAAACAGAGTCTTAAATGCAAAGTCAAAGTTTCCAAGATCCAAAGGCAAATAACATGAAGTATAATCCATTAACATTGGTTAAACAAGAATCCATGGCAGCGTGACAAGGTCCCCAAAAACCAAGATCAAAACCAAAGTCCCAAAGAGCTAAAATCTTTCTCCAAAAGCCGAGGTAATTCCAGAGAAATTAACAGGGTGTAAGTAACATTGCACTGACAAAGAATTGACTTCAATCAGATCGTTAAATATGTTTCCCTGGCATGAAAGCATTATGTTGACCTCGAACTTCCCGTTTGTTGGCAAGCCAAACACTTCTGCATACCCCTTAATTGCAAATAATCATCCCTAATCAAATCTCCATCACCCTCAAGGCTGGATAACTCATTATACTGGGACTGATCACCCTGGGAACCAAGAGGTACTGAGCTCCCAGATGGAGCGGCCGACTCCCCCACCTGTAGCTGTGAATTTTCACTTAACTCATGATCTAAGACAACATTTCTTTCTCTGGGAAACAGAAATGCCATCTCTTCTTCAGAATCAACACACTCTGCCTCAACAACAGGGACATGTTCAGAAATCTGTAACCCATCATCCTCCTCGTCATGAAGAAACTCAGGCTCAGAAAGCTCAGGCACAAAGTGAGCCACAACAGGAGGATCCAAAAGCAAATTTCCTGAGTTTTGATCAGGGTTCCTAGATAGAAGGATTTTACACATTTACATTAGTGTGTACAGAGATCCCTTCTCTACATCTATTCAATATGTGGAGATTGGGGAGTTCTGCTAAGAAACTGTAGATCTACTATTTTCTATTCTTGCTGAGCCATGTGACAAAAACAAATTGTCACCTGCTTCTGCCATATGCAGTAATTCCGTGTATATGGTATCATATTTTACAAAGAAGTAAAGCTGTGAGTACAGAGGCTCATGGCTTGGGAGGCCATTTTCATTTAAGTATAAATACAATATTGATATTTTGCTTTCTTGCTACAGAATTATGACTTGGGTTTTTATTTCCTCAGTCTACTTGTGTCTGATAGTAACTTGTAAGCAGAGTTTTCATGGATTTTTCTTTGAGTATGATCATTTGTTTTTTCTGCTCACAGAAAGTAAATTATATTTTAAGATTTGGCTGTTCTTAATTGTAGTGATCACCTCTCATTTTGACAGATGTTGAGCTGATGAAAGTTTGTTTCCTGAGTCCCTTGCCATCACATGGTGTGGTGCTGGTACAAAGGAAGTTTTTTGTATTAGCTGATGGTCAACAAATTACAGCCACAGATTTCCATCTTTAATATGGCCATAAAGAATTGATCTGTCTCACTCTTTGTTGCTTTCTTTTTCTCATTTCAGCTGTGGTAAATCCTTTCAGCAAGTTTGCTTAGCTTGAAGGGGCAATCAAACAAGCCTACAAATGTGTTATTTTAAGAGCAATCAGTATTGAGTGTAAAGCATTAAGAGGTTAGTGGTGGAGGAAGGCAATGCATAGGTAGCAACGGGGGAGCAATTAATCTGGCTCACGTTTTCTTTCCGTGCAAATCTACTAAACTTTCATTAACTAAACTCACACTTGTAGACCAGCATCCACACTTTTCTGAAGCCTTCAGTCATGGTGCACATTAAAAAGTGTATAAAATGTATATAGTGTACAAAGTTATGAGCACAATTTTATACAGTGGGCCTTTGGTATCTGCTGGTACCTCCTGCAGATACCAAAATCTATGAATGCCCATGTACCATTATATACAATGATGGCCTTATATAAAATGGCAAAATCAAGACTTGCCTTTTGGATCTTTTCTTTGAATGTTGTCAAACCATAGCTGTTTGGATCCATGGAATCTGTGGTATGGAGGGCTGAAAGGTTTTTACTTTTTGAAAAATATGCAAAAATGAACAATTTTTTTGATAGATGTGTACAAAATGTATACAGCAAAAGAGAAATAGAAGGTAAGAAGAATAAATTGTCTCTGGTTCAATATAGTTGCATCTTGAATTGGAATTCTCTTTAGGCTTGGTTTTGTGTTCAGTGCTTCACATACATAGGATACTCCTGAAAACTACCCAATTCCCCCTTCTAAACCATTAAGTTAGATTTACCATATTTTCTGGTGTATAAGACAATTGGGCATATAAGATACCCCCCAATTTTCCAGTTAAAATATAGAGTTTGGAATATACTCACCATATAACACTACCCCTCTTCCAATGCACACCAAATAATATTTTTTTAAAAAACATCAGATTTGATTTCAATATGGTAATTTTCCTATTACATTACCTCCTTCTCTGCCTCTCAGACCTCACACATGCACACATGTGCCGCTTCACTGCAGTCCTCAGGAGCGAGATCTGAGAGGCAGAGAAAGAGGTACGATAATAGGATACAAGGGTGGGCCAGACTGGTGAAAGAGGCATGTTTTTCTGGACCCAGTGCCACTCTATCTCTTTTTTCCATACCCCAGGCGTCCCAGACGCCTGCAGCTTGCACCACCCTTCACGTACACCTTCCAGGTGAGGCACCTCCTCATCTTTCCATCGGGACTGTGTAAAGTCACTTATTTCCACAAATCCTGGTGAGTGGATTTTCTTCTACCATATTTGTACAGTGCTGCCCTTGCTGCTTTCATACCGTCGCAGCATATGGCGGAGATACGGCCGTGGCAGTTTTTGAGCTCCCCCACCATATGTGGTGACCACAGATTTTCCAGTCTTGCTCAGAAGTTTCCGCACCTGCCCTGTAAGATGGCATCCAACATATAAGACGACCCCCAACTTTTGAGAAGATTTTCCTGGGTTAAAAAAAGTCTTATACACCAGAAAATACAGTATATGCCGATGATGAGGGCATATGGGTGATGTTATTGACAGCACTTCCTTCATGAAAATGGATTCCACTGCAGGTTCAAATCTAGTGCAAGGAAATGTATTTCTCTCAGAGAAAGAACCTCTAGGCTCTCTGTATGTAGGGAGGATGTAAGGCAGAATGTATACTCCAGGGAGAGTGAATCACAGGTCATAATTCAGAAGTATAAATCCTATGAGCCATCCATTAAAAATAGCTCAAAATGTAAAAGGGGGGGGGGGGGGGGAGGGGAGTGTCACTGTGTGATCAAAATATCTTTAAACTAAATCCAGTTTATAATCTCGTACTCTTACCACATGGGAAGTCCTTGTGACTTGATATTACTTCATTGCAATTAATTTTCTTTCAAACAACAATAAACAGATTTTTATCTGCTGCAAATGATTGTATTACATGAAGACAGCTATCCTAAGGCAAAGGAGCCCAAAGGATGAAGCTCTTCTATATTTCAGCCTTTGATCTATCCAAAACTCACCCTTTTGGCAGGGCCACTTTTACGAGGGTGGGGATAAGAGAAACATGCCTGTAACATCTCTGGCTGCCCAGACTCTGCCATTAAGGGGTGGAGTATGGGGACAGCTCTGTACTGAGTCCATGTAATGAATGTTGTGGTTAGCAACTGTGAGGTGTCTTGTAGAGCTGAATGCTAAAAAGCATGCTAATACCAGAGAGAGCTGGGAGGTACACCACTCCAGATGCTTGCTGGTATCCTCAAAGGACCTCTGCTTTGCCACCAATAAGAGCGGTAGTTGTTAGTGTTCAACAACCCCGAGTACACACCAAACCTCTCTCTAGTATATACAAAGATTTCATTTATATAACTCTGCTCTTTTATGTTCCCTGGAGAGACTGAGTGAAGAGCTCAGAGCATTCTTCAGATGAGGTGCCTCAGTAGCAGAGGCCGTGCCCCCTCCCCCAGCTTTTCTGCAGACTTGGAGTAATGCATGTATCTGGTGGAGAACTCTAATTGTAACCGGCAGAATTTCTCCTGCCCCCTGGCCAGGTGTCCAGCCTGTCACAGTAAATCCACAGCAGGCCAGCATGAAGGATTGGAGGAGAGCGCCAGTCAGGGATCAGAGGAAGGGCTGCTGCTTGCGGAGCCAGAAATAAACTAGGGCTATGGGGATCAAGATGGCCTGGGTGCTGCATGGCTCTCTGTCCCAAGGGGATTCAGCCTTATTTGAGTTGCAAACTTCGACATGATAAAGATTATGCAAGGACCTATCAGTATCAAAAGCTAACAGTAAGAAACAGAGCCTCCAGTAGATCAGCATAACTACAAGAATAAGAAACTGGTAGAATATCAAACACCTTTATTTTATTGTACATACATTCACAAACATTTCTTCACTATCAGAACTACTTGTATGTTTTCTGTTGTCACTGGTAACATGATCCCATTCTTCTCCTCTTTTTGCTGTGGTTACTGCTGATGTTGTTGAATAGTTTAGAACCAATTATACTTTCCCCCTCCAGCAAAGGATCACCGCCTTGTCGGGGCGCTGGAGCTTGAGCACTTCAATGATGTCATGAGCGAAACCGTGAAGGGCCACCCAAGACGGGACGGTTGTGGCAGAGAGGTCAGACCAAGCGTGATCCCTGGGGAAGGCAATGGCAAACCACTCCAGTATCCTTGCCAAGAAAACTAAATGGACCAGTACAACAAGAGATATGTCGGTATGCCATTGGAAGATGGGACTCCCAGGTCGGAAGATGGCCAAAATGCTACTGGGGAGGAGCAGAGGATAAGTTCAACTAGCCCCAGATGTGATGACGCAGCTAGCTCAAAGCCGAAAGGAAGGCTAGCGGCCGACGGTACTGGAGGCGAACGACGAATCCGATGCTCTAAAGATCAACACACCATAGGAACCTGGAATGTAAGATCTATGAGCCAGGGCAAATTGGATGTTGTTATTGGTGAGATGTCAAGACTAAAGATAGACATTCTGGGGGTCAGCGAACTGAAATGGACTGGAATGGGCCACTTCACATCAGATGACCACCAGATCTACTACTGTGGACAAGAGGAACATCGAAGAAATGGAGTAGCCTTCATAATTAATAAGAAATTCGCTAAAGCGGTGCTTGGATATAACCCAAAAAATGACAGAATGATCTCAATTCGAGTGCAAGGAAAGCCTTTCAACATCACAGTGATCCAAATATACGCCCCAACCACAGCTGCTGAAGAAGCAGAAGTAGATCAGTTCTATGAGGATCTGCAGGACCTACTGGATAATACACCAAAAAGAGACATTATTTTCATTACAGGAGACTGGAACGCCAAGGTGGGAAGTCAAATGACAACTGGGATCACAGGCAAGCATGGTCTGGGAGAACAAAATGAAGCGGGACGCAGGCTGATAGAATTTTGCCAGGAAAACTCGCTGTGTATAACAAACACTCTCTTCCAACAACCTAAAAGACGGCTTTATACATGGACTTCACCAGATGGTCAACACCGAAACCAGATTGACTACATCCTTTGCAGCCAAAGGTGGCGGACATCTATCCAGTCGGTGAAAACAAGACCTGGGGCTGACTGTAGCTCAGATCACGAACTTCTTATTGCCCAATTTAGAATAAAACTAAAGAGATCAGGGAAAATACACAGACCAGTTAGATATGATCTCACTAACATTCCTAGCAAATATACAGTGGAAGTGAAGAACAGATTCGAAGGACTAGATTTAGTAAACAGAGTCCCAGAAGAACTATGGACAGAAGTCCGAGACATTGTTCAGGAGGCGGCAACAAAGTACGTCCCGAAGAAAAAGAAAACCAAGAAGGCAAAATGGTTGTCTGCGGAGACACTGGAAGTAGCCCAAGAAAGGAGGAAAGCAAAAGGAAACAGGGATAAGGGGAGATATGCCCAGTTAAATGCGCAATTCCAGAGGTTAGCCAGAAGAGATAAGGAACTATTTTTAAATAAGCAATGCATGGAAGTGGAAGAAGACAACAGAATAGGAAGGACAAGAGACCTCTTCCAGAAAATTAGAAACATTGGAGGTAAATTTCAGGCAAAAATTGGTATGATAAGAAACAAAGATGGCAGGGACCTAACAGAAGCTGAAGAGATCAAGAGAAGGTGGCGAGACTATACAGAAGATCTGTATAGGAAGGATAATAATATTGAGGATAGTTATGATGGTGTGGTGAATGAATTAGAACCAGACATCCTGAGGAGTGAGGTTGAATGGGCCTTAAGAAGCATTGCTAACAACAAGGCAGCAGGAGACGACGGGATCCCAGCTGAACTGTTTAAAATCTTAAAAGATGATGCTGTCAAGGTGATGCATGCCATTTACCAGCAAATATGGAAAACACAAGAATGGCCATCAGACTGGAAAAAATCAACTTATATCCCCATACCAAAAAAGGGAAATGCGAAAGAGTGCTCAAACTTCCGTACAGTGGCCCTTATTTCTCATGCCAGTAAGGTAATGCTCAAGATCCTGCAAGGAAGACTCCAGCAATACATGGAGCGAGAGTTGCCAGATGTTCAAGCTGGGTTTAGAAAAGGTAGAGGAACGAGAGACCAAATCGCCAATATCCGCTGGATAATGGAGAAAGGCAGGGAGTTTCAGAAAAACATCTACTTCTGCTTCATTGACTATTCTAAAGCCTTTGACTGTGTGGATCATAATAAATTGTGGCAAGTTCTTAGTGGGATGGGCATCCCAAGCCACCTTGTCTCTCTCCTGAGGAATCTGTACAAGGACCAAGTAGCAACAGTCAGAACTGACCACGGAACAACAGACTGGTTCAAGATTGGGAAAGGCGTACGGCAAGGCTGCATACTCTCACCCAACCTTTTTAACTTGTATGCAGAACACATCATGCGATGTGCGGGGCTGGATGAATGCAAAGCTGGGGTGAAAATTGCTGGAAGAAACATTAACAACCTCAGATATGCAGATGACACCACTCTGATGGCCGAAAGCGAGGAGGAGCTGAGGAGCCTTCTAATCAAGGTGAAAGAAGAAAGCGCAAAAGCCGGATTGCAGCTAAACGTCAAAAAAACCAAGATTATGGCAACAAGAATGATTGACAACTGGAAAATAGAGGGAGAAACCGTGGAGGCCGTGACAGACTTTGTATTTCTAGGTGCAAAGATTACTGCAGATGCAGACTGTGGCCAGGAAATCAGAAGACGCTTACTTCTTGTGAGGAGAGCAATGTCCAGTCTCGATAAAATAGTGAAGAGTAGAGACATCAGACTGGCAACAAAGATCCGCGTAGTCAAAGCCATGGTATTTCCTGTAGTAACCTACGGATGTGAGAGCTGGACCTTCGGGAAGGCTGAGCGAAGGAAGATCGATGCTTTTGAACTGTGGTGCTGGAGGAAAGTGCTGAGAGTGCCTTGGACTGCGAGAAGATCCAACCAATCCATCCTCCAGGAAATAAAGCCCGACTGCTCACTGGAGGGAAAGATACTAGAAACAAAGTTGAAGTACTTTGGCCACATCATGAGGAGACAGGAAAGCCTAGAGAAGACAATTATGCTGGGGAAAGTGGAAGGCAAAAGGAAGAGGGGCCGACCAAGGGCAAGATGGATGGATGGCATCCTTGAAGTGACTGGACTGACCTTGAGGGAGCTGGGGGTGGTAACGGCCGACAGGGAGCTCTGGCGTGGGCTGGTCCATGAGGTCACGAAGAGTCGGAGACGACTGAACGAATGAACAACAACAACAACATACTTTCCCCTTTCCCCAGAAACACATTAGACTTCTCAATTGGGTTATCTTGAGCTGTGGTTTCTAACATAGGCCCCAGTGTTTTAGACAATTTCTGAAGTGTCATCACAGGAGCATTTTTCTGGCACTAACCTTATGTGATTCAATCAAGTGATTCTCAAGGTATGTTCACTTTTTGCACTCAAAGCTTATAAAACATCATGGATACTTAATATTTAAGGGATATAAATACTCTGAATGCACCTGATTTTTTCTGATATTGGAAGTCAGGCCTGGTTAGTACTTGAATGGGAAACTCTTAAGGAATACTGAATGCTGTATGCTATATTTCAGAGGAGGGCAATGGTAACCACCTCTGAATAATCCCTGCCTAAGAAACCTCTTCAAAATTCATGGAGTTTCCATAAATTGACAGGTGATTTGACATCACTTGCACTCACAAAGACATACTTAATTTTGCAAAATGAAATCTCTATTTGCCATGAGAGAAGAGCTGGATTCCACAGACTGAAAAACTGCCCTGCACTTCAAGCAAAATAAGCAAAGGGACACACAGTGAAGGCAGCATGCAGCACAAGTCTGCTGTGAAGTGTAGGAGTGCCATAAAATCTAATCTCTTCCTTTCTGGTAGCCGTGCAGAGTAGCTGTCAATTGGGCCTAGTGAGATTTATAGCTAACACAACGCGATTGGTTTGCTTTTCTACTGAGAGTCTAAACAAGGCTCCAGAAGGCACATTTTGTCATTGCAGGCAAAATCTTATCCATCAATTTAATTGAAGGCTGTGATGGAATCAATTATACCTGACAAAGTTGCCTTTTCTTTTCTTTTCCAATTTTTCCAGCCTTAGATTTCATCCCCAAGCTTAATCCCAGCTCTCCTTGGTGTAAATGCCAGAAGACTAACTTATAGTGAAATATCTTTGGGGTTGAGGTTAATTATGGGTACAGGCTGCACTGTACAGTCAGTGGATTATTTCAGAACTTGGCTAGTATTAGGAAAAATACCCCCAAAGTCAGTTTCAGCAGATTGTAGCCCTCCCTCTGAAATCTTTAAAGATGGAGAACCTGAGCTGACACAACTCCACCGGATCATAGAAAAAGTGTGGGTAACTGAGAAAATCCCAGCAGATTTCAAGGATGCCACCATCAACATCCTCTTCAAAAAAGCGGAAAGAACAGACTGAGGAAACTATCGATGTATCTCCCTTCTAACCTCAGCTGGGAAAATCCTCACAAGAATCCTTGCAAACTGCCTTCTACCCCTTTCAGGAGACACCCTCCCAGAATCCCAGAAAAGCTTCCGCCCCTCCAAAGGAACAGTGGACATCATCTTCACTGCACGACAGCTCCAAGAAAAATGCAGGGAACAAAATTAACCTCTGTACATGGCATTCATTGACCTTGCAAAGGCATTTGACACAGTGATTCGCAGCGCTCTCTGGACCATCCTCCAAAAAATTTGTTAACATCCTGCGCCTCCTCCATGATGACATGATGGCAACAGTTTTGGACAGCAATGACTCCCAAAGTGATCCATTTAAGGTGGAATCAGGTGTCAAACAGGAATGTGTTATTGCCCCAACTTTATTCTGTCGCCTGCGGGCTGATATGGGCGGGATATAAGTGATGTAAAATATTCTCCATCTTCATCGCTATGATACTTCATCTTGTTGACGGGAAGCTTCCCACCGGAGTGGAAATCATCTATAGGACAGATGGCAAGCTGTTTAACCTCAGCAGGCTGAAAGCCAAAACCAAGGTCACAACAACATTTGTTATAGAACTCCAGTATGCTGATGACAATGTCATCTGTGCGCATTCAGAAGAAGATCTACAAGCCATTCTAAACACCTTCGCAGAAGCATATGAGAAGCTCGGCCTGTCATTGAACATCGAGAAAACCAAAGTGCTGTTCCAGCATTCAACAGCCAACCCCTTTCCAATACCAGAGATACAGCTCAATGGTGTAACATTAGAAAATGTTGACCATTTCCGCTACCTTGGCAGCCACCTCTCCACCAAAGTCAACATCGATACTGAAATACAACACCGCCTGAGCTCTGCAAGTGCAGCTTTTTTCCAAATGATGCAGAGAGTGTTTGAGGACCGGGACATCCATAGGGATACCAAGGTGCTTGTTTACAAAGCTATTGTCCTCCCAACCCTGCTATATGCCTGTGAAATGTGGACTGTCTACAGACGTCACATGCAACTCCTGGAACGATTCCATCAGCGCTTCCTCCAGAAAATCCTGCAAATTTCTTGGGAAGACAGGCGGACAAACGTCAGCATGCTGGAAGAAGCAAAGACCACCAGCATCGAAGTGACGGTCCTCCGCCATCAACTCCGCTGGACCGGCCACGTTGTCCGGATGCCCAACCACTGTCTCCCAAAGCAGTTGCGCTACTCCGAACTCAAGAACAGAAAACGGAATGTTGGTGGACAGGAAAAGAGATTTAAAGATGAGCTCAAAGCCAACCTTAAAAACTCTGGCATAGACACTGAGAACTGGGAAGCCCTGGCCCTTGAGTTCTCCAGCTGGAGGTCAGCTGTAACCAGCAGTGCTGCAGAATTTGAAGAAGCACGAATGGAGGGTGAAAGAGAGAAACGTGCCAAGAGGAAGGCACATCAAGCCAACCCCGACCAGGACCGCCTTCCACCTGGAAACCAATGCCCTCACTGCAGAAGAAGATGCAGATCAAGAATAGGGCTCCTCAGCCACCTACGGATCCACAAGAATTCTGATCCCGGAAGACTATCCTACTCGGCCAACGAGGGATCGCCTAAGTAAATAAAGCCTTCCCTCTGAAACTGGATTGTCTCAATCTAGTTTCAGAGCAGAGGTCTTATTTATTTAAATAGTTTGAATCCACTCTATATCAATAGACTTCAAAGAGGAATACTATTGCTACTACTACTACTAATACTAATTATAGCTTTATTTATTTATTTATTTATTTACCTTGCTTATATATTGCTGTTCTCAGCCCGAAGGTGACTCACAGCAGTTCACAACAAATACGAACAGCAAAAATTCAGTGCTACAGTATAAAAACAGTTAACAACCTAACACATTACACAATTAATAAACAGTTACTACAATACCCATTCACTGCCGTCACTTGCCAGCCTCTCCTCATGGCTCAAGGTGGGTTACAGCATTACTAAAACATAAACAATCACATAATCGTTTTACAACTCTCTCTAAAATACATATATTAAAACATATTTCCATTATATTTATATTAGAACACACAAAACAAAAATCAGGCATACAGTGGAAGTTTAAAATCCATCATTAAAACTGTCTTGGTAGGCCTTTAGGTAACCTGGACCCAAAGCATGTAGAGCTTTAAAGGTCAAAGCCAACATCTTCTACTTTGGCAGGAAACTAATTGGCAGCCAGTGGAGTGACTTTTGGATAGGTATAATATGCTCACTTCTATATGTCCCCATAATCAATCTGGCTGCTGTATTTTGAACCAGCTGGAGTTTCTGAACTTGGTACAAAGGTAGCCCAATGTAGTGCGCATTGCAGAAGTCCAACCTTGAGGTTACCAGTGCATGCACTACCATCTTCAGGTCCTCCAAATCTAGGAAGGGGCACAGCTGGCACATAAGCTGTAGCTGATAGTAAGTACTCTTGACCGTCGCATCTACTTGGGCTGATATTTGGAGAGATGGATCTAGGAGCACTCCAAAGCATATAACAGTCTTTCAGGGTGAGTGTAACTTCATCCAGGACTAGTTGGCACACCTCCATTCCCAGATTAGGTCCTTTGGTGGCAAACACTCCTGTTTTATCTGGATTCATTTTCAATTTGTTTTTCCTCACCCAGCCCATTACCTCCTCCAGGCATTCATTCAGAGGAGACATGCTATTCTAAGCTGTTGTTGCTTTTGCAGGCATGGAGAAATATATTTGGGTGTCATCAGCATACTGATAATACCCTGCTCCATGCCTATGGATGATATCTCCCAGCTGTTTCATGTAAATATTAAAAAGCATTGGAGATAGAATGGCATCTTGGGGGATACCACATAACAGCTCCCTTTTTGAGGAGCAACTATCCCCAAGTGCCACCATCTGGCATCTACCTGAGAGGTATGACCAGAACCATTGCAGCATGCTGCCTCCAATACTCCACCCCCCCCCCCCCCCAATCCAGTGTTCCAGAAGAATACCATGATCGGTGGTATCAAAGGCTGCTGAGAAGTCTAGAAGCACCAACTGGGGCACACTTCTCCATTGGTGTTGAGAAAGAGATTATCCACTAATGCAGCCATATCAGTCTCAACTCTGTATCCTGCTCTGAAGATTATTTGAAATGGGTCAAGGAAGTGTGTGTTATCCAAGACTATCTGAAGTTGCAGGGCAACTGCCTTCTAAATCACCTTGCCCAAAAAAGGGAAGTTATATACTGGTCTGTAGTTATTAAGGTCCAAGGGATCCAGGGAGGGCTTTTTCAGCAGTGGTCTAATTGCTGCTTCTTTTAAACAAGATGGAAAATTCCCCTCCTTGAGAGATGTGTTAATAATTTGTTATATTTGAGATATAATTTCAACCCCCCCCCCCCCCGACAACCAGAGAAGTAGGGATCAAGAAGGCAGGTTGTCCTCCTTACTTTCCCCAGCAGCTTGTCCACATCAACAGTACTCACCAATTGAAACTGATCCAGTGTAGTCCCACAGAGTACAATCAATAGAAAGCTCTTTAGTGAAATAAAGAAACAGTTAACTTTGTACTCACGTCTGATCCATGCATTAACAGGCAGTTCTTGTTTCCCATAGCTTCTGGCCCAATCTTACTTGAGTATGAACACATCCACACTCCAAGTTTTAAAGCAACAGAGCCTGTTTCATGTCATTTATAAATCACAGCCCTCCACGTGCATTGGTATGCTGCCCAATGTTATTCCCAGAGAAACATATTCTAGGATCAAAAGTGCTACATCAAAAGCCAGTTCTATCTAAGGGGTTGGCTAAAAAAAAAAAGCCCATAATTTTATGACTCCAAGTTTCATTTGTTTATTGGATTAACAATAAACAAATGAAACTTGACACTGGGTAACACAACCTTCTGTAAAGAGAAACTCCGTAGCAAGAAGACAGCATCAAGGGAAAGCAGTGAATGGCTACCTTACAGTGACCAAGTTTGGGCCAAAATTTCAGACCCTATCCTTTCGATTCCCAGTTGGGAAACTGCAGATTCACATCAGAGTAAGCTGGTTTGGCTTGCCATTTTTCTGGCACTCACGTGTATGCATCTAATATGCATGTTATGCAGATTATTAAAATTATGCATGGCATTAATATGCATGCTAGTTATGCCAATTTGGAACACTCACAATTGCATTTTTTCTACCATTATGTTTCAGGCATTGTACCATTTTTCTCCTGTAATTACTCTTTTCAGAAAAAAAGTTTAGAATGATGCTTAAAGTGCAGACTTAGAAAAGAGAAACCTGGGTTAAAATAGCTGTGTGATCATGAAATATAACATGTGCCTTCAGACTCTACCTTTCACCAAATCTACTCTTGAAGGGTTAATGTAGGAACCTAATTGACAGGATCCATGCAAAGTGGGTTAACATAAGCTGAAATTGACTTCAAGGCAGAGAACTACAGTTGGCTTTTCACATCTACATATAGATTTGATTTTTGGAGATTGATTATTTGTGAATTTGATTTTATGGTCTCTATAAGAAACTCTAGGACCTCTAGGAAACTCTATGATCAACTTCCACCAGCAGTTGACCATAGAGTTGTGATGAAAAACCTAGAAGTTCAGAGATTCAATTCACCATGGAAAAAGAAAATGGAGAAAAATTGAAATTTCTAAATGTTCTACTCCAACCATCTCCAAGTAAAAAGAAAAGCACAACTAAAGTCCTGGCAGACTGTGCAAAAAGAATCTGTGAACCCCATCTCCCCAAGGTGAACCAAACCACCTAAACAGGACTCTATAGGTCAATGGATACTCTATAGGTCAATGGAGAATAGCCGCAAGATCAAGAACAAACCATGAAGGTAAAGTCAAAAACAAAGAACCATACAGAGAAAAAGTGTTCTTACCATACATCAAGGGAATCACTGACCACATAGGGAAGCTGATTAAGAAACACAACCTACAAACTATCTACAGACCCACTAAGACCCATTTAGCAAAGGACAAGAGGGATCCTCTTACCTCTACAGGAATCTACCATGTACCATGCAGTACACGAAAGAAAGGAGGAAACCATGAATATCAATAAAATCTGACTACCAGTTTTTAAAAATTCTAAAATCAGGACAGTAGATAAAGAATTACACTCAAGCCTGTTTACTTGGCTGTTAATAAATGCTTATTCTCCCCCCCCCCCCACTCCCACTACGCCAAAAGGAAACCAAAAGAATAACACTCTGAAAACAGGGGAATTCCAGACATGAAACAATCAGAGCTGGCTAACACCTCCCAACAAAGGATCCCCCAGGCAGCAATCAGCCTGGCTTTGAAGCTGCAAGGCTTTACAATGCTAATTAAGGTGATTAATTGCATCATTCACACTTGCCTCCTACAGACAAGAGTTCTTTCTCCCATTCTGAACCTTCAACAGATATAGAAACCTCCCTTGTCTAGTTCCAATATACCTCACAACCTTTAAGGGTGCCTGCCATAGATGTAGGCAAAACATCAGGAGAGAATGCTTCTGGAACATGGCCATACAGCCTGGAAAACTCACAGCAACCAAGTTCAGAGAAGTCTTCTTTCATTTTTAAGAAATGTTGGGGGGTTTTTTTGCAGGGTGTCCTGTGTCCCTAACTCTAGCAAGTGTCATTCTGTGTGCCTAACCCCAGCAAAAGCGTTGTCTGTTTCTTCAGATCAAATTAATACATTTATTTTTTATAAAGATTCCTAACTATAATAATATAGATCTCTAATTCCTCAGTTAGAATTGTAGAAGTCTGTTGCTCCATATGTAAAAAAAGTAGCAAGTTATGCTCATGGATTTTACCTACTGCATGTTTCACCTATTAGAAATGTATGCCTAACACATGATCAAATCAAAACAAATCAAAAATTGTTATTATGGTCATAGACCAGCATAAGCCTAACACATGTTTTTCACCATTACTAACACCAACCACAGTCATACTGAAATTTTGAAACAAAATAAAATATTTCTGTGAAAACCTATGAGCTTCATTGTGATTCCCTAATTTAAGGACGTCATCTTGCTGAATCATTGCAAATAATCTCAAGTAGTGAGAAACCAAAGAACAGGAATAGAAACAAGATGAAGAATGAAGATACTTGGGCAGGGACTGGGGTGCTTGAGTCTGATTGTATTAGAAGCAAAAACTGTCTGATTATTATTTTTTCCTATTTTTTCTTTTTGTTATGTCCAAGGGCTCTAATCTGCTTGCCCTAATCCTCTTAGAGCATCTGCTATATCAGACCTTTATCTGATCTTTCTGTCTCCCAAACAGTCTGCCTGGTCTCCTCAGATTTGAGATGCATTTGCTTCTTTGAAGAAGGGCTATCTTTGCATCTTTTCTTTTTAGTCCAAAGTGGGCTCTTTGGCTTTACTGATTACAGACAATAATTTATGATGCTTAATTGACATATGCCATAACTGTCATTATTGTTATTGGGATTTAGAGCCCATTCTTGTTTGTGGGAGTTTTAGTAACCACAAGAGGACAGCGTTGCTACACAAAGCCTTGAGGAAGCAGCAGAAAATAGTGTTGGGGTGTCTTGGAAATGGCATGGGAAAGATATGATCTATGTACAGACTGCTATATCTCAGGGATTCATTATTATTTCAAGTGAAGTACCCCCATACCTATGGCCTGGAAACACTACTTCACTTGAGCACAGATTCAAAATCTTACCTTCCTAGAACCTGCCAGCATGGCCATAGGGATTTGAGATTTGTAGTCTTAGAAAAATAATAATAATTTTTAAGGAGTCCCTCCTAAAGTTCAGGAGATAGATAGATATATAGTGCTATAATGAAGGGGGAATTTTTTTCAAAAAAATGCTGGTTTCATGTATTAAAGTGCAGAATGGCTATTGTGTCCATGGGATTGGTATGTGCAGTTATCCACATTTGATAAAATATGTCACCTGTAGGCATTTTCTCTGGAACTTCTGCAAATCTTTGGTATTCTTGTGCCAGAAGTCCTTCGTTTCAATAAGGTTTGCTATTATTTGTAGTTTTGCGTAATTGTGAGTCTAAGAACACCCCCCCCCCCCGCCCGCCCGATGGATCCACTCTGTGCTCTGGCCAATTTAACAGACAGTAACAGGGATTTCCCAGTGTTGCTGTTGTTTGAGAGACAAAACTAGAAATGACTATACTATTACGTAGAGGGAGTCAGCTACTTTAGGCAGTAGAGCTAAAGGCAGGATAGAAATCAATCCTCATGTCTGTTTCTCCTGAGACCCCTGTCAGGAGTTATGGAACAAAACAGATTGTTTACCCTGCTCTGGCCTGCAGCCCTCCGGTGTGATGGAGGCTGATCCATCACATTATAAGAACATGGTATTCAACTGGTAGGCTACTTGGCTTAATGACATCACATTTGGTATTGCAGAAAATCACCTCTGTCTCAAGCACGGTTGGTGGGGATGAGGGAGAGGGCCTTCTCGGTGGTGGCCCCCTGGCTCTGGAACTCTCTTCCTAGGGAGATTAGACTGGCACCTACCCTGTTCACTTTCCACAAGAACCTAAAAACATGGATGTTCCACTGTGCCTTTGACTAGGTAGTTCCAAAGAACTGGCCCAATGTTACCTAAGTTCCAGAACTTTAGCATGGCCCTCCACTCTACAATCCTGACATTTTAATGCCCATGAACATTATCCTCCCTCCCTCCCCTGCCTTCTGAATTTTGCACTTTACCTTAGCTCTGTCTAGGAATTTGCACAAACCCAGAGCCCTCTGAACTCAGCACGTTTATCATTCTGTATGGTACTGTTTTTATGATATGTTTTATTGTGATATGTTTTTATTTGGTTTCGTTTGGATGCTATCTTATTGTGTTATGTTTTTAGCTTTGTGATCTCTGGGCTTGTCCCTTTTTAAGCTGCCCCAAATCCCTTCGGGGAGATGGAGGCAGGGTATAAAAATGAAGTTGTTGTTGTTGTTGTTGTTGTTGTTGTTGTTGTTATTATTATAACATTGGCACTACATGTAAGGTTTACAAAATTCAATGGGGAACACCTATGGATGTTTACTGAACGTATCTGAATTCTGAATATTTTCTGAGATTGGTAGGAAAAGATGTCCATGATTTATATCCTGTCTCCAAACAAACACACAAAGATGACAGTGATTAATGTATACATTTTCATTTATGGGGAAAACCTTTGAACTGTAGAGTGGTCAACACGGAGGACTTGTTCTGCACTGATAAAGATGTGGTCCCTCCAGTCTAAGTGACCACCCACAGAGGCAGAAAGGAGAGAGAAGTTTAAATGAGAAAGAGAAGGGTGTTTTATGCTGTCACTTCACAGTTTGCAACCACAGGAAGCTTAATCTTCTTCTCATATGGTTCTGTAAAGTTTTCGCATAATTTGAATGGAGAAAGAACATGCTCCCCTTTTCAGCCAGGTAATGATGAGTTTTTGGGAGGGGAGGCTTGGAACCTAAAAGAACCACATTAGGTCCACAGAGATGTATCGCCTCACCCACAGGCATGTAGGCACTGTTAAAAAGCCATTGGGGAGATTAGAGATGACCTGTTGACATTCAGCGGGTTATGCTGGTATCTGCCCCAGAGCAGCCCCAAATCCAACATGCACATGCCACATCTGGAGCTGGTGTATAGATAGTTCAGGTGGGCCAGAACCCCATCAGCTCTGCTGAAATATCACCTGGTCCTCTGTGTTGTTGCTGCTCCTACTCTGACAGTGCCTAGCCATCACCTGTTGCCCAATAATGGGGCATCCACACAACCTGCAAGAAGGACCCCCTGCAATTCAGACATCAGTGTGATAGCCAGGTGCTCACAGTATGCTTTGTGTTCAGCCAGCAGTGGCAGAATGATATGGGGACAAGCTATCCTCTTTCTGTGTGCTGATCAACACAGGAAAAAGTGATGGCGATAGTTTTCATCTGGACAGGGGATCAGGCCAAAACAGACCAGAACCAGCTGTACAGACTGCCACTAAGCAGGGTAAAAAAAAAGTGAGGGGAAGCATACCCTCCAACCCCCATTTTGACAGAAACAGTCATGATTAATCCTCTGTATCACTTTTTCAGAAATTTATAACATGTCCCAGTTTTTCTCTTTTCTTCTTACTTTCCCCCCCTTGTGTGTGGTTTACGCAAATTGCTGGAAAATGGTGTACAAAACAGTAGTTGCACTTAACTCTGTAATGTGGAGAGAAAAGGAAGTGACAGAATCTTGCCCTTCCTGTAGACTCAGGCCCCTTCTACACTGGCATATAAAATCCAGATTATCTGCTTTGAACTGGATTATATGGCACTGTAGACTCAGAAAATCCAGTCCAAAGTAGATAATCTAGATTTTAAATGCCAGTGTAGAAGAGGTCTCAGGCAAAACTAAATAGTTATAGTCTTTCCTAGCTTCAATGCTCTTTCTCATTAATACTTTTTGTCATCTTGGCCATCCTCTGGCTCTGTCTACATTGCCCTATATCTCAGGATCTGACCCCAGATTATTTATTTATTTATTTGTTTATTTATTTATGACATTTCTACCCTGCCTTTCTCACCCCGGAGGTGACTCAATTATCAGCTTATCTCACATTATCTGGCTGTCTAGACTTACAAAATCCAGTTCAAAGCAGGTAATCTGCGATTAGATTCTGGGATGTAGGGCAGTGTCGATCCAGTCTCTGTCACATGATCACATGTGTCTCCATTTTCATTTGTATAGCAAAATGAGAGTGTGGGTGCATTACTGCTCTTCCTTTGCTCACTTACCTAAGCCTGCTTGTGTTTTCTCCTGCTCTTCCAGTTACTCTTTCATTCTCAATCTGATTGAGACTGTTAAAAGATAAAGTCCCTTTAATTTGCTTTTGTTAGGTAGAACTCTTCAGGGAAAGAGCATCAGATAAGCACATCTAAGAAGTTTCACAATGTCATCCTGTACATGTTGCATTCTGAGAATTAAGAACCATGGGGAATTGCACCCTCACTCACAAAGGCCTTTCTCACAGCATCAATCTCCAAATAGAGGAGCTTGTGTTTCTCCCAAAATTTAACTATTGTTATATAACCTTATACATTTAATGAAAAAGAAAACAGAAATGTCTTTGGTGAGTTTTTTGCTTAGAAATTTGTTTGCAAAGTTTTCTCAGTCACTTCTGGGCTGAGAGGGGCGGTGTATAAATCTGGTAAATAATATTTATTTTCTATTTATTTATCCTCTCTTCCTCTCCATATTGTTAATCGCTCAATGTGATTAACAATAAATATAAAGCAATGCTCGCACAACAATGTAAATACATATTGATATATGTATATTAAAATTAAACAATCTATGATATTCAAACTATTAACAATGTGTGAAAGCTATTCCCACCTTACTATTCCAATTGCATCACCTTTCAAAGCTGAACTAGTATAGACTGATCATCACTTATTTGAAAAACTGAAATCCAAAATACTCAAAAATCCAAAATAGTCCTCATAGATAGCAAAGAGAGTAATACCTTTAGTTTTTGAAGCTACATTCCACAAAAATGTGGATTCATTCACAACGTTATTAAAATATTGTATACAATTACCTTCATACTAAGTGTATAAGATGTATGTGAAACATAAGTAAGTTTCCTATATTGACTTGATTCCCATCTCCAAGATATCTCAATGTAAATGCAATACCGATATTCCAAATTTTTAAAAAGGGAATCCAAAGCATTTCTTATCCTAAGCATTTCATGTAAAAGATAGTCAACCTGTGTAAAAGTTATTTACTTCTGGACCTTTTCTCTTTCTCTGCAGAGCTAGCAGAATGTAAAGATGTCTCAGGAGGTAGATTTTGCAGAGAGAAACTAAGAGTGACAGATGATTGTCTTACAGGACATATGGCTCCATGAAAAATGGATCTTTTTACCACTGTGATTAGCTTCATTCAGCCTTTTATTCCCCCAATCCTGCCTGCAACATCTTTCAGACATTTTTTTAGAATATGAGTGAAGCTAAATGATGTATTCTCCATTCTCTGGCATATGAATAGAAGGATGATGAAGCTTTCAGATGTTGCCATTGTTCATGATAGATTTACATGGCGGAAGTAAAGGAATGTGGCTAGATACTTCCTCCTTCTCTTTGATGGGATTCCTACTTGCTCCAGCAGTTTAAATTGCAAGCCTTCCTTGCAAGAATGTTTGCATGTTTAATTAAAAACAAGGAGGGGGGGGGGGGGGGGGTTGCATTGCAGCTGGCTGAAGATACTTTCCCAATGTTCACTGTGCTTGATATGTTGAATCTATGCAATCAGACAGAAGCTCCACCAAGTTCAATAGAATTTACTTCCGGGTAATGATGCAAAAGATTTCAGTCATGCCCCATAAACTTAATTGTGAAATTTTATTAGTTGTTGTTTGTTATGGATGTCTGCTTTTATGAAGGAACTTTTAACCAGAGTGTTCACTCCTTAGGGTATATATATAGAGAGCTTGAAAGAGCTCCCTTTCTTGGATTACCATTGTCAGAGTCTCCCAGTCAACATGGTTATTTGGTGATTCTAGTCCAAAAATGAAGTGCTTTGAGATCCTGCATCAATATTGTATGTATGTGTTACCAAATTTTAGCTAGAGTGGCTGGGCATGTTGGGAATTATTACCTACTTATTTAGAGACTACCATAGAATCATAGAGTTGGAAGAGACATAGTGGGTAATACAGTAAAACTCCCTGCCAAAAACAGGAAAATTGCATTCAAAGCCATAAGGTGCTTGTGCTTGATGTTTAGTTACAAATCACTTTGTTTTCACATACAATGTAATGTGTTGCTCAGATCTACAGTATCCTCCAAATACCCTGGATATACTGAACTACATCACACTGACTGATGATGTTATCTGTGAATGATCGGGGTCATAATTCGACTTTAATGGAAAGTGTTAATTTGAATAACATATGAGCTTGGATTATTCTGATTCATTCAGTCCATTTGGGTTTCCCCAAATTTTGGTGGTATGGAGAAACTGCAGAATGCATTTCTTTTTTGATGGGTGAAAACTCCAAGCTGCAATGCACAAATAAATCCTGCTGGATCTCACTGTTTCTCCTTTTAGTTGTGTTGTCTTCCCTGTGGAATGCCACTACTCTGAGTTAATGAGGGCTAAATCAGATAGGCCCTTGACACAGCACAGGAACAGTTAATCATAAAAGAAATTCCACCAGCCATCCAGTCCAACCCTCTGCACTGAAAAGCATACTCAAAGCGACCCTCAACAGGTGGCCACCCAGCCTCTGTTTATAAGAAGGAGCTTTCACTACACTCAGAGGCAGAGAGTTGAACAGCTCTTACCATAAAGACATTCTTCCTAATATTCAAGTAGAAGCTCCCTTTTTTGTACTTTGAACTCATTGCTCCACATTGTAATCTCCAGTGCAGCAAAAAGCAAACCTGCTCCCTCTTCCTTATGACATCCTTTCAAACATTTAAGCATTGCTATCATGTCTCCTCTCAACTTTCCCTTCAGTAAGCTAAACAGACTCAGTTCTTTAAGCTGCTTCTCATAAGGCATGGTCTCCAGACCTTTAATCATTTTAGTTGCCCTCATCTCGACATGTTCAGTGTCCAGTATTTCTCTTAAATTGTGGTCCCCATAATTGGACACAGTATTCCAGGTGAGATCTGAACAAAGCAGAATAGAGAGGTATCATGACTTCCCTTGATCTATATTCTATACTCCTTTTGATTCAGTCCTAAATCCTATTGACTTGTTTAGTTGCTGCATCACATTGTGAGGAAAGAGAATAAAGGACAACCTAGAAATGATGATGATGATGATGATGATGTGGCTGTTAGTGTGTTGTCTTTTTTGTGTGGTGAGGGGTTTTTGTACGTTTTTGCATACAAAATAGGGCATTTTTACACAAAACATTGGAAACTACATTTTTGTGGGAAAATGTATTTTGCCAAAATGCAACATTTTGCACAAAACCCAATAAAAACAAAAAGCAATAAAAGTGGTGGTCCTGTTGCCCTCACATGGGTCACAACAGTTGAAAATATTTCAAATGAATGACTAAGAAAACTTGTGAATAACAAAAAAAGTTTTTCAGGGAATATAACAACAAAAGTCTATTAGGCCATATATAAGGTATTTGAAGTCGAGCCTAATTTATGTCAAGCTATAGGTTGTTTTTTTAAAAAAATAGAAGCTGTTCAACAATCATTTCTATTTCATCTTCAGTTCCATTTGTTATCCTATTCAGTTCTCTGATAATTTTATAACTCCTATGGTTTCCCTATGTTTAAGATTGTAATATTTATGGGGGAAGGGGAACTAATAAAATGCATATCACATTTTTAGAGTTGCCAGTGAAGCCTCGGGGGTAATTGTGCAGTGTCATAGAACAGTAGTTTCTGAGATGGTCATAATGGGAGTCTATATTTGTATTATGCTTGTTGAATTTAGTCATTCACTTCTTGTTTACAGAAGAGGATGAGGGAAGGAAACAGCTGCATTTGCAGCCATTTTTGAGCTCCATCATCTGTTTTAGCACTCAAAAATCACCTGAAAATTGGCATGAAAATATTATTTTGAAATAGTTGTGAAACTTTTGGGGGTTGCCAAGGGGACGTTAGTAACCACAAATTAGGACCTTAACAGTTGCTTGCAGTCTACTTTCACACTTCTGATTTATAGGCACACAAGATTTGTGTATTCATCATCTTGTATAACGGATAACTTAAAACACCCCACTTTGAGTCCTAACAGCAAATAAAGAGAGTCACAATCTTGAGCAAAAAAAAGAAGAAGAAAGAAATGGCAAAAGAGCTTCCAAAGAAATTAAAACAAGTTCAATATTTATACAGTACTGCTCTAATTAAATTAGCAGACACACAGATGTGCAGAAGAGACACCAGGCACCCGTCGCCTTCTCCCTTCCTTCGCTCTTTTACTCTTTGATATGAACACCAATTACAATGATACAAGTCCAGCTCCATTTCATTTCCATTATTGAAAAAGAAGGGGGAAGTTAGCAGAAGTCATAATGATTATATTTTTGAGAAAAGGGCAGAGGGAGGGAGGGACCCAGATCACTCTTTTTCAAAGCACAGTCTTTCATTGATTTGAGTGTTTTATTATTTCTCATAAAAATGATAAATCCATAGTATTGGCTCATATACATGTTTTGAGAGTAATCCCTATGTTTTAAAAAACAATTTTTATAGCAGATCAATATATTTGAGGTTGTAATGAATGGGAACAAGAGATGTGGGTTTGCTGAAAAGCTTCAAGTGATTTGATTGCAGATGTAACATTTTGAAGTGTAGGGTTTCTGATTCATGACGGTATCTCTTCGATTCTTCAAGGTAGGTTTATCCTACTTTACTTTTGTAAAGGTGGCTTGGTTGATATCTTCTGGTATTTTTATATCCCTAGAATTTCCCAAATTTAACTTTCCTATTAGAGTATCTTGTTTCTCTTCTTCTTCTTCTTCTTCTTCTTCTTCTTCTTCTTCTTCTTCTTCTTCTATTTGTAACCTGCTTTATATCTCCCTCTGCATTGCTCATACGCTTGGAAGTTAAATCAAAACTCAGGCCAAGCAATGGCTCAGAAGTTGAAAAGTATGTAATTTTGGGACACTTGTATGTCATGTTTCCATTGCATTTCTATTTTTTTAACCTGCTATTTTTTTTGCTCTTGATTATATTTTGGTATTTAGTAATGTAATTCTTGACTGCTTTGCCCACTTTATATTTGAAAACATCTTGTGAAAGAATCATAGTTAACTGAAACTGATGATAGACACCAGTTTAGGATGGAAACATTTTATCTGAAGTTAGGTGGTGGTAAAGACTAACAGAGTAGAGAGTTACTGCTGACATCATCTCCCAGCAGTATATATATGCTCAGAAGTAAGAGGGGAGATGAATCCTGGGGGACTCCACAGACCAGTGATTAAGGTGTCACAAAGGAATTTTCCTTGTTTTGAGCTGCTGTCAAGATACCTGGCTTATTATTCCCTGTAGGCTCTTGCCTGGTTTTCTCTTGTTTTTCTCATCTAGAATCACAGAGTTCACAGGGATAACCCAGTCCTTACCATGTAGGCATACACAATCAAAGCATTATTGAGTCGAGACATGACCATGGCAATCAATTCTTTTTCATATGCATGTAACATATGAACAAATTTAATTTACACTTCCTAAAGCAATACTTGAACCAGTACACAACTTAGTTTTTAGTTCTTACACTCTTCTGAACTTTGTGATTCCATCAACTAAAAGACTGCCTTCTCCTATATGAAATTCCCTGAAATTAGAGAACCTCAGAGGAGACCCTGTTGTATATCTCTACACCTTGTGAAGTTAGCTTGGCATGTAGATATAATAGGTTTCCCCCCCTATAGAAGCATTCTTACTCAAGTAAGTTAGTTTAATGAGCATTATCTCATTTTCTTTCTGCTAGGCAGCCAAAACAGTGTTGTTCCGAATAGCCTTAAATATTTGAAATTGTAGTTTTTTAGCTGTTTTAAAATTGTATTTTAGGATTGTTGGTAGATTAATCCAAAACTTTTTAAACAACATTTTAATATGTTTTAAACTGTCTCATCGGTTTCCTTTTAAAATTGCTTTTATGTGTCCAGCAGCCCTTGTGGGTTGGGAGGTAATCGTGAAAAATAAATAGATAAATCCAATTAAAATGTGTAAAAGGCTATATCCTAAAGTAGTCAGCATACACAATGGCATATTGGAAGGATTTTTTTATTACAAAAAGCAGGAGAAAATCATAGAAAAATGAGCGGTTATTTTCATGTATATAAAGCACATATGAATTTAAATGTATTTGTATTCTTTAAAAATGAAATAGTAATGTAAAAGAATGATGGTTTGAATTTATTTTGAAAAAAATGAATATTCTGCAGAGTAAAAGAGATGCATTTTGGAGTATATCCTGTCACTATCAGTTGTAAATCCATCAACCTGCCATTTAAAAAATCAAATGTAAATTGTGAGTAAATTTACACATAGTTTGTCAACCATTTCCCATTTTCTTTTATAAATAGTTTTATCTACATTTTGCACATAATATTACTTGTACCCACATTTTTATGCCCACACTTTTTCTGTGTTTTCAGTTGTGCATTAAAAAATTTAGAAAAATGTGGAATCTGAAGAATAATCATGCACCAATTTTCATTATGAATTTATGAAGCAGGATTTTAGTAAATTCATTTCAGAATATCACTGAAAACTGAATTCTCACACAAGACCAGCACCTTCATAATACAGAGTTTTTGATCTTTAAAAATTCATTGTAATATTTTAAATGTCTAACTGGAGACATCATTTTAGAGGTTCTGAAGGTTCAACAGAAAATTCAAAATATTTTTTTTTCACTCTTGTATATTCTTGGTTTGCGTGATTGTATTATTCACCCATCTCTTTTATATTATTTATGAGGCCAAAAGAACTCTGTTCAACTATAACACAATGTTTTGGCCTTTCCAGTTTCATACATTGATCCACTGTTGCACAGCTTTCCTTACTTTGGTCTCTCAGCTTTCTTTGTCCCACAACTTGAATGTGTTATTCTAGGCTAATAACTCTGTTAGTGCTTACTCACTTACAAATAGCAATCGAGGCATTGAACAGGAGAAGGCTGCCAAGCAAAGTTATTGCACCAACAACCACTAAAACTGAATACCTCATTAGGTATGCTATCTGGATGTCCTGAGGCCTAAGCATCTTGCAATGTGTCTTATGTAGGCTGATTTATTTAACGTAATTACCATTCATATAAAGGTCAATATCGTAACAAAGCTCAGTGTGGTTTAGGTACAATACATTTTAATAGGATCTTCATGTACTTAACTTCCCCTCAATTCCTGATACTGTTTATGTATATTCGTATAGTCTGAAGTAATGATGGCACACGAAGTAATGTAGGAGAATAAATGTAAAATGTCGGGCGCATTTCAATGATATTTTGCTTTGCTTCATAAATGTTTAGAAATTGTAGATGGTTTAATTGTTGTTATTGCTGTTCGTTGTGTGCCTTCAAGCTATTTCTGACTTATGGAGACCCTGGGTGATTCTGTTACAGGGTTTTCAGAGGCCGAGAGTGTATCACTTACTCAAGTTCACCCTGTGGGTTTCCATGGTTGAACAGGGATATGAACCTTAGGAACATCTATACTGACCACTTAGGTCAGTATAAATATGGATCATCCAGTGGAGACCAAATATTGCACAGAGCTGATTTGGGGGTAATGTAAGGCAAGGTCACCTTAATGCAGCCTTGTCTCATGTTAGACAAAGTAAGTGGGAAGTGCTACAGAGTCCAGACTTTACTCTGATTTAGGATCTGTGAGGACAGTTGGGCTGATTCCCAAATGAAACTGACCACAATGCTTTCCACTGCAATTCTGCATTTTCCAGGCTTGGGAAACTGTCCCCTCTTCATGTCATGGCCTCAACACAGGTCCTACCTGTTCTCCTTCTTGTACTGTGATATCACCCAGGGTGACAGGAAGTGCCAGAAAGGGAGGGGAAAATGAGGTATTTTTTCTCCTTTCCTCCTCCCCCTTTTCTTCGTGCCGCATTGCCCCAGCTGATGTCATGGAAAGCCATGACATGGAGGGCAAGGGGGACAATTACATTGGCTGCTTAGCTGTGTGCATTCAGTGCTAGTGGACAGTGGAGACTCTCTCTGCTACCTCTGTGGCAGCTGGGGGGGATTCCCTGTGGGGACCATACCCAGGGCAGATCTGGCATCCAGTATGCTGGATTGGCCTTAGGTTTTGGGTTTGTGTAGATACACCCTTAAACTCCAGTAACTGAAGAGTCAAACCACTTCCACATTAGCTCCTTTATACATCTTTAGATTGGTTAAAACATTATGTAGCAAGCAGCACCCCTTTTGTTGTAGATCAGGTTTGAGGAACATATGGTTCTCCCACTGTTATTGGCCTCTAACATCCATTGGCCCTCATTAGTTGCTTTGCCATCTAGGGTTGTTGGGAGTTGAGACCAACAATATGTGGAGGGAAGTGCATTCTTCCTTTCCCACAGAAGAGAAAATATCTATGGAGTATCCATTACATCTCTTGGCAATAACAGAACTACCAATAGTTTGCTAAGGGCTCCTTTTCAGACTCCTGTCCTACAATTGCAATATGGCAATATGTGTGATTAGTACCAGTTGACCTTTCCTCAAATATCAGTGGTTGGTTGACAACTAGAAATAGTATTCGACAGAAAAGACTCCCGAAACAACCTAGTGAGGACTGAACATGATAACATAAAGATTAAGATTTCTGCAAGAGGGTCAAAGATGTGTGATAGTATAATGGAAGATCGATGAAATATCTATTTTAGGCACACTTTTCCGGTCATCCAAAATAGAAGAACCCATCATTCATTCAGTCAGTAATTCTAGGCTTCTATGAATTGTACTTAAGTAACAGAAGAAAAGACAAAAAAGTGATGGTAGCAAAGAATTCCCAAAATACCATAAAGCTTAACACTTGCATTTATGGTGGGAGTGTGGCATGTTTAAAAAGTAATTTGTTGTTGTTGTTATAAAGTTCCAGAAGTATTTTGTTACTTTTCTATCTTCTGTTTTTTGAGAAACAATGTTTTACTTTCATTTTCCTCTAAGGCAACTAAATCATATATCGTTAACTTACTTTTTACAAATCTGAAAGTTTTTAATTCAGCACCACAAGACTGAATTGACCATATGGTATTTATTCTCCTTCAAACTTCTAAAATATAAAAATAACTGAAATGTTTACATCTATATAGCTATCCCTCCATATTTTTGCGTTTAACTGCAGTGGATATGTGTGTTTAACTAAAGCGGATCTACTAGAGACTGACCATAAAGTCATTCTGGAGGAGCTAGAAATTCCTAAGGATATGTTTTTTAAAAAGCAGTTTTTAATTTGCATTTTTAAAAACTTTTTGCCAGAGTCCTGTGCCTCTAAGCTCAGGGAATAAAGTAAGCTGACTGAATGGTAAAGAAGTTATTTCTCTTTACATTATAACTGTAGTGTTCCTTATTTACTTTCCTTTTCTGGGAAAAGAAATTGATTACAGAAACCTGTTTTTGTACAGTAGAGACAATTTTTGTTAGCGATGAGGTGCTTGTATGTGAATTTTGGATGGGAAGTAGCTGAAAGGGAACTGAGTATGCTTCCCCTCCATGCATATGAAGGACACAGAGCAGTATGCTGTATTTTATGTGACATGTAGTATGACCCACAGTCACCTTCTTTTGGATGAAATAACAAAAATCATACTATGAACATGATTGATATGAAATAGTAGTTTGGAATTTAAAAGCTTTCATTGCAGTGCAGCTGACTGCATGCTTTTCATCTCTTAAGGTCAGCAGCCAGAAATAGGAGGAAAGCAACAATCATACTGTCAATAAGTTTTTATTATACAAATGTATTATACAATAGATTTGTATAATAAAGGTATGGAGAAACCATTGCTTTCCATCAGCCCTAGCCAGCATACTAGGTATTAAAAATGATGGGAGAGGCAGCCTAACCACATCTGAAAACCAATATGTTTTCCAACATTTATAGAGTACATTATCTGAATGATTTCCTTTTCTTAAGCCCCAATAATGTTCCAGTTTATGCTTAGTCTTTTTGACAAAACTTTTGTTATATGCATTTTGTTGATATGTATCTTAGAATATGTATGCCTAATCATCAAATCTTCAGCCTCACATTTTATTTTTCTATAGGGGACTAAATACCATATTGTTGAAACAGCCCTTCAGATAATTCTATGTGTTATTTTAAAAATGTATTTTTGTGCAGAAGAGCACATGGTTCCCTGAAATTTCAGTCCTACTTATAAGGAAAGAACACATGGCAACAGCCCATCTTTTCTGTTATAAGCAGTGACTATCTAATCATTGTGAGCAAATTTAATAATGATGTGTAATGAGTGAATTAAGGCTATAATTCAAAGCAATGAGAATCTATTCCTCCAAATGTTTGTCTTATCATTTAATTGGAAAGAAAAATTTAGAACAATTTCTAAATAGACTAAATGAGCCCTAGGTGATGTCATTTATCCATCTGCTTTTCAGAAGCCCATGTAAATTTCTTTGCTTGTAATAAGGAAACTAGATGTAAGTTGCATCACAATTGGGAGTGGGTGGGGTGGAATTCTCTACCTAGTGAGTTTTCATAACAGTGCCTATATGGTACTTGTGTGTGCATCTATGGTCCATATAATGGCTAGTGTCTCTGCAGGGCTTGGAAAAGTGATGGTTTTGGAACATACATCCCAACCCAGCTACTTACTCCAGCCATTAAAGCCATTAGCCTTGCTGGTTGGAAGTCTCTGGGCACTGGATTCCATAAAAGTAAGGTTTCCAAGATCTGGATATTTCTCTTGTTGGCATGTTGTACTCCCCACATTTCCTGGTATTTTTGTGAGGTACTTACTGCTTGGCCTGAACAATTAGAAATGCCTTTGGATAAGTAGGGCTGGCTTTAGCACAGCAGGTTAATCACCAGCTGCAGCTGCAGTAAATCTTGAGAACTGAAAGGTTGATAGTTTGAAGGCTGGGCAGGGTGAGCTCCTGACCTTCAGCCCAGCTTCCTCGCCCACGTAGCAGATCGAAAACAGCAATGTGAGTAGATGAATAGAAACCACATTAAGCGGGGAGGTATTTTAGGTATGACATGAAAAAAGAAAGATCTTTGGCAAAGAGATGGAGTGCAGCACCCCTCTGTGGCCAGAACTGAGCACAGCCTCCTAAAGATGTCTAATGATGAGAAAAAGCCTAAAATATACCTCTATCTGTTGTCTGTATTGACATTGTATAATCTGCATTGAATATTTGCCATATATGTGTTCTGTCATCTGCCCTGAGTCCCCTTTAGAGTGGGAAGGGCAGAATATAAGTACTGTCAATAAATAGATCAATAAATAATAAATAAATACAAGTGAAGAAGAGAAGGCAGTGAAATAGGGAGGACATAAATTGGACTGTTAGGTGTCTTGTGTCCAAATTTGGTGTCAATTCCCCCAGTGGTTTTTGAGTTCTGATGGTAGCACGAACTAACATTACATTTTTATTTATATAGATGTTGTATTTTTCATTTATTCTTTCTTTCTTTTTCTCTTTTGCACTACAAACAGGATATGTTCAGGAATGTGTTCATGTTCTTTTTAATTGGTTCACACAAACATTCTCAATCCATCTGCCACTGGCCCAGCCCATCGGGGGACATCCAGGACTGGGCTCCCAAAGCTGATGACACAGTGGGGATGCCCAGGCCGAGGGTACAGGGGAGGTGCCTAAGCCATGAACTTTGATTGTAGAAGGCAGGGGGGCATGTCCCCTGGCACTCCTGACTGTGTTGCGGAGCCCTAAACATGCTGCAAGTTTTATAGATGTGAACATTTCTCTGGCAAGGATGTGATACATACCTTCATCATAATCTGTTTTCAATACAATGTGTAAGAAGAAACTGTTAAAAACTTGTATAAGATTGCAAAGACCAAATTTTGTCCATGACTCATCTGATATTCTAATATTTAAATTTCATTCCAATGTTATCTTTGCTTCCACATAGTTTCTGCATTCTTCCTTAACAATAGCTTTAAGTAAGACTAATCTTTTCTTTTTACTATATTCTTCAGTACAGTAATTTCAAATATTAGTAGCGAATGTATAGGCCCTGACATATTATGCAGGCGAGTAAAAATAAATCTATTTGTGTTAATTTTACAATTGGTTCTTATTTGAGCCTAACATATTATGCAAGTGATGTATAGATATGAAGATGGACTTATTATTTATAGGAAATCTGATTCGATCATGCATGACTGGCATACAGATATAATTATATTGTTAATTTGAGACAGGGGAAATTATCAAAAAATATGTAAGAACTAGCCTATGTCATCAGTCTTGGTCAGAGGTATATTTCCTGCATTACCTTGGTTTTACCAATGATCTCAAAATCAGTAATCCCTTCCTGCACATCCCTGTTTTTGGAGAGAAACAGGACACTGAGTAATCTTCTTTTGTAAAGACAGATCTTTATATTTTTTCTCTCTTATAAAGCTATTTCAAATATAATGCTATGTAAATGTGTGTCTGCATGTAGAGGAGCAATACTGCACCCAACATATTTCTCTTTGTCCATATGTATTGGGTAGAACTGAAAAGAATATTAAAACAAAATTCCATCAGTAGTTGAAAAAATTGTTAAATTGGAATTAGGAATCTACCCAGAATCCTTTCCGATATTTTTGACGACATCTTAACCTACATAGGTTAAATCCTGCTTTCAATGTCTTGCTTAAGACCCCAACCAAAGATGGTTCTGTAATTTGGTCTTCTTTTTCTCTTTTCCATCTTCTAAGCTTAGTACACTTCCATTGTTAATACAGCTCTTGACCTACAAAATTAGGACATCAGTGTACTTTATCATTCTGAGCAGTCAGTGCAGCAGAAACTGCATGAAGAAAACAATGACACGCACTTCTGTTTTCCCTAAAGGATGAAATAATGTGAATGTTTCTAACTTGGTGTACTTTAAATAGCTACTTAGTTCTTACTACGCTTTTTCTTACTACACCGCTTTGAGTTGCCTGGGGGCTGAGAAAGGCGGTATATAAATGAAGTAAGTAAGTAAGTAAGTAAATAAATAAATAAATTACTACCAACAAATTATTCAGTAGAATATAAGCTATGTATCTTCCCCTCCTTTATATTATCAAGCTTGAACATACTTGTCTGGATTTCTTATGATCTCTTTGGTTGTAATGAAGCTAACACTGTGATGTTTTTAAAATCCAGCATTGATATTTTTTAATTACGTTAGTTTCAAAATTTTGAATTGTTATGTTTGGCCATATTGTGTCCATAACTGTTACTAATTAGGGCTGTACACAAATCCATTTTTAAAAACAGACTCCAGCTGTTCCAGTTGTTTTGTACAGCTGTAATAGTATGGGAGCCGCATTACCTTTGTTTTGGCTGCAACAGACCATGTGGTTGCCGACCACAGCTACTTTTAGTTTCATTTGGCTATGTGTGGAGGGGCAGCTGCATGTATGCACAGGGTTTCTCTGTGAGCCCAGTGTGCGGCTTCCCACCATGCATTCCACTACCAACACAGGAAGCCTCCTATGTTGTCATGCAAATGCCAGCTCTGCTCTCCTTCACTCAAGGTGAGAGCCAGTAGCCTCTGTAAGTGATGGCAGGTCTAGTTAAACCCCAGACTAGTTGAAGGAAAAATGACAGAAAGGGGAGTCTGGGAAGTTCCCCCCATTGCTGCCAATGGACTGGATCTTCCTGGATCTTTCAGCTGCTGGATTGAAAAATGGAATTTTGCCCACCAGAACTTGTGAAGCTCCCAGAAAATGGGGGGGGGGGGGGACCGAAATCTGGTCTCCAAAAATGGTGTGGGATTTAGCCAAATTGCACACCCCTATTACTAATTATTTTAAAAAAGATAACTTCCCATAATCTGTAGCTTTATAGCTATGATAATAATAATGTTATTATAAATCCAATTAGCTATTTGAAGGACGGCTGCAATACAAATCTTAGTAGACTAAGCAAACTCCAAACGTTAAAACAATGCTTAAAATGACACACATACTGGTACTTCCTCCTTCAATTCCTCTTAGTGGTCCCTGGTATGTGGAGCAGCTCTAATCCCTCAGGACTATTTGAGATATTATAAATCATGTATATAGAAGGCAGTAGGCCAAGATAAACTCGTAGGTTAAATGCTTGCAAATACACTAGAGAGAAAGAGTGATAAAAACAGTAGAGATTAACTCCATTTTGTCCTCCTTGACAGAAATAGCTTGTTAGAGTATTATCATGCTCTTTGGAAAATTAATACAATATCCTTAATTGTTTGCTCAATATACAAAAATGACAGATACCTAGGAATACCTAGTAGTGGCTGCTAGCTTCCATATTTGTAAATCTGTTCTAGGTTTAGTCTAAGTGTTAAATAACTTATCCAAGGTACTACATACATTTTGGAGGTAGATTCAGCCTCTTCAATAGTTCCTTTGAGATTCAGACTAGAACTCAGAAGGGATATGCCATGGCAATCTCTTTTAGATTCCTGAGGATTGCCTGGCTGGGAATTCTTAGTCTCCCTTGTAGATTGTGCATTCCAGGCTTCTATAGGATGTTTCTATCACAACATGGCAAATAAATTATAATTCGCATCATCAGGTTGGATGCAGGACAGGCTTCTTGTATATTTAAGCTTGAACAGATTGAGAAGGAAGATGAGGAACAATAACGTGGAGCAAGAGTACTTGTTGCCCATTCACTTTCAACTTTGAGCTTTTATTAGTAGCAACTCTTATCAAGTAGAGAACAGGGGCAGGGAGGAAGGGGAGTGCCAATCTGTGTTCTTGTTGCTGACACCTCCATGCTAACTCCCTCAGTGAAAGCTGTGTTAGGAGGGAATGGCTGTGGCTGAAAGTTTGAGTTTGAAAGGTAAGGAAAACCTTTGCTCTGCTTCCTTCAGTTGCATGGTACCTCATCCTGTTTCGCAATCCATTTAGACTTAAAAGTTATATAAACCGTATCCTGCCTTCAGTCTCAGAATTCTAATTGGAATCATAGTGCTATAACTGTGTAGTATGCAATATCTCTGGTTAATGGGGTTTTCTCCAAACTATGAGGTCATTTGTTTAGCTTGTCTCATGATCATCTCCACAGTCAGATGATCTAGAGAAGCAATTGAACATTTGCCTTTGATCCATCACAAGGATCTATCCCGTGATATTACTAGGATGCTCTCTGAAGTCTTTGGGAATGGAAAGTTGTTGGTTTGATGACCTCACAACTTTAGAATCAGTTATATTGCCACAGATGGACCAATGGCCTAAGGCAATATAAAGGAACTTTTTGTGATCCTCTGCAGTCTGCCAAGCTTTCTGTGGTATGAAACAAATGTCCTTTTCTTTTGAATTGAATAAACTCTTTCCAGCTGGCTGTATTTCTGACTTAGCAGCCTTCTTTTCAAACCTGCTGTATTTCACCTGTTCCTGCAGTGGCTGGAACACACTGCAGCCTTTTATTTATTCTGAGTGACAGCACTGTATAATTTCATTTTGTGTTCACTGAGTATCAGTGTCTCCTGAGCACTCTTGAAAGGTCATTCCCTGCCAGAAGAGCCTCAGCACCACCAGTCAACTCAGGCCCATCTATTTCCACTTGATGTGTTTCAACAAGCTGTGGGATTTGGGTCCTTTCCTTTTTTCTCCTGTTTGAAAGTGACCTTCCATCCTTATCTTATGGATCTCTATCATAACCTTTGATTGGACCTTTATAATTTATTATAATGCACATTTACTTCAGTGGGGTTTTCCCAGTGAAAGGTGTTGACTTCCTATCACTGCAGTGGTGAATTCAACCTGGGTTTCCGTTTGAGCTTTAAAGTAATTCGATTTTTTAAAGTTCAGATTAAAACACATTCCCATGGAAGCCTCTATCCTCCACTGGTATTTCTTGATGTTGTGCTAAGGTCTGCTGACTATCAGAGCTTTATGTACCAGTTGTTTCTGTTTGACTGTTGGAAGGTAAATGTATATCACAAGCATAGGAATCTAAACGTCTTTAACATTGAAGAATGTGATATTTAAATACATGACCAAAATTGGTAAATAAATGATTTCTTAATTTTTGAGGAAGTAAAAATGTTTATCTGCCTGGCCCGAATTGCAAGACAAAATACTGGACTAAAGAGTTGCACTTTCTTCAGCCCAGCACTTTTCAAATGTGCTGGACTACAAGTCTGTTGGATCATAGCTCCTTTGAAGTGAAAGATAGTTGCACTCCGAACAGTTACATTTTAGAATTCCAGCTCTCAGAATCTTTTAGCTGTAGGTGTCATATACGGTCACCATGTAGATGTGTGGTTCCACCCATTTAATTCCAAATAATCTGTGCAAACACTGGCAGCCTCAAGAGTCATCAATAAGGGGCACCAGTCTGCATAGGGCATGGCTTTTAAATCATTTACCATTTTGGTTGTCCTTCTCTGGACACGTCTCCGTTTGCCCGAATCCTTTTTGAATTGTGGTGCCCAGAATTTGACATAACATTTCAGGTGAGCTCTGAATAAAGAAGAACAGAGTAGAACTATTATTTCCCTAGGGAATCTTTCATTCCTCTAAATAAGTGAGCAAGATATTTGTTCTGGGAACACTCTCTTTAACTAATATTTCTGACTTAATTTCCAAACAGGAAAATATGTTCTCTCTCTGAATGACAACCTGTCTAAAACTGTAGTTAGTATTTAATGCATAATGACATCACCAGGGGATGTCCCTAGGTCTCAGATTTTGACCTATATGTGACAGGGATGATCCTGAACTGGCAACCCTACTCCTGGTAAAAGGATGTTGTTATGAATGAATGAATGGTGACAGTAAAGAATGATAGATAATTTTTCTCACACAGTAGTCATTTTCTGCTTTCACTGCTTACAGCAACAGCTGTGGAGATACAAGAGGAAATGATACTATAGCGTGCCTACCCATGCCAATTAAATCCTCTGTGGGAATAGTTCATGTATGTATAGCAGCCTCCTACTGTCAAAGTCATGAGCATCACAGCTAAATCCTACTGTGGTTCTGTGTCATACAAAATTTCCTCATATGAGCTAATAATGCCATTGGTGCTTACAAAATAATTGCTTGCATACACAGGACCTATATTAGAGCAGAAATACATTGTACTGAGAAATAACAAAAGAGTAAATTTATCGTTGAAGGCTTTCATGGCTGGAATTAGTGGGTTGCTGTAGGCTTTTCGGGCTGTATGACCATGTTCTATCTAGAAGCATTATCTTCTGATGTTTCGCTTGTATCTGTGGCAAGCATCCCCAAAGGCTGTGTGGTTTGTTGGAAACTAGGAAAATTGGGTTTATTTATCCGTGGATGGTCCAGTCACCAGCCGCCCCCTCTCCAATGCCAGAGATACAGCTTAATGGTGTAACATTAGAAAATGTCGACCATTTCCGTTACCTTGGCAGCCACCTCTCCACCAAAGTCAACATCGACGCCGAAATACAACACCGCCTGAGCTCTGCAAGTGCAGCATTTTCCCGAATGAAGCAGAGAGTGTTTGAGGACCGGGACATCCGTAGGGATACTAAGGTGCTTGTCTATAAAGCTATTGTCCTCCCAACCCTGCTCTATGCCTGTGAGACGTGGACTGTCTACAGACGTCACATGCAGCTCCTGGAACGATTCCATCTGCGCTGCCTCCGGAAAATCCTGCAAATCTCCTGGGAAGACAAGCGGACAAACGTCAGCGTGCTGGAGGAAGCAAAGACCACCAGCATTGAAGCGACGGTCCTCCAACATCAACTCCGCTGGACAGGCCACGTTGTCCGGATGCCTGACCACCGTCTCCCAAAGCAGTTGCTCTACTCCGAACTCAAGAACGGAAAACGGAATGTTGGTGGACAGGAAAAGAGATTTAAAGATGGGCTCAAAGCCAACCTTAAAAACTCTGGCATTGACACTGAGAACTGGGAGGCCCTGGCCCTTGAGCGCTCCAGCTGGAGGTCAGCTGTGACCAGCAGTTCTGCAGAATTCGAGGAGGCACGAGTGGAGGGTGAAAGAGAGAAACGTGCCAGGAGGAAGGCGCGTCAAGCCAACCCCGACCGGGACCGCCTTCCACCTGGAAACCAATGCCCTCACTGCGGAAGAAGATGCAGAGCAAGAATAGGGCTCCACAGCCACCTACGGACCCACAAGGAAACCCATGATGGAAGACCATCTTACTCGTCCAACGAGGGATCGCCTAAGTAAGTAAGGATGGTCCAGGGTAGGAGAAAGAACTCTTGTCTACTGGAGCTATGTGTGAATGTTTCAATTGGCCACCTTGATTAGCATTTGATGTCCTGACAGTTTTTAGGTGTGGCTTGGGAAATTCCTTTATTAAGAAGTGTTTGGGTGTTCCTGATTGTTTCTTGTCTGGAGTTCCCCTGTATTTTAGTTTTGTTCTTTATTTACTGTTATAATTTTAGAGGTTTCTTTAGTACTGGTAGACAGATTTTGTTCATTTTCATGGTTTCCTCCTTTCTGTTGAAATTGTCCACATGCTCAATGGCTGCTCTGTGTAGCCTAACATGATAGCTGTTAGAGTGGTCCAGCATTTCTGTGTTCTCTGTGTTTTCAAATAATATGCTGTGTCCAGGCTGGTTCATCAGGTGCTCTGTGATGGCTGACTTCTCTGGTTGAATTAGTCTGCAGTTCCTTTCATGTTCCTTGATTCATGTTTGGGCACTGTGTTCGGTGGTCCCTATGTAGACTTATCCACAGCTGCATGGTATATGGTAGACTCCTGCAGAGGTGAGAGGATCCCTCTTGTCCTTTGCTGAATGTAGCATATGTTGGATTTTCTTGGTGGGTCTGTAGATAGTTTGTATGTTGTGTTTCCTCATCAGCTTCCCTATGTGGCCAGTGGTTCCCTTGATGTATGGCAAGAACACTTCTCAGCTTCCCACTGTGGAAAACATAGAGATTGAAATTTCAAAAGAGGAAATATTGTTAATCCTCAGTTGTGTCCTGCTAGACTAATGTGTACATGGAAAAATGTATTGCACTATCAGGTTATGTCACATAGAAGGGTCAAGGGTAAAGGGACAGCATCAGGTTATGTCATATAGAAGGGACAAGCTCCTTGTATATTTTTGAACTGCAACTCAACTATGTGCAACTATGTGTACCTCATACACATAGCTTGAAGGTAATTCCATACACAATATTTTTTAATATTTTTGTGCATGAAACAAAGCTTGTGCCCACTGATCAGAAGACAAATGTGTTACTATCTCAGTTACCCATGTGGACAGCTTGGGATTTCGGAGTATTTTGGATTCTGGAATTCTGAATAAGAGATGTTCAAACTTTTAGAAGTATTCCAAATTCAACCAATCAAACAAACAAACAACACTTGGTCCCAAGTATTTCCTGTAAGGGATAATTTTGGATTTCAGAAATTCAGATAAAGAATGCTCAACCTGTACTACCTATAATAATTAAGGCCACATCTGCACTGAACATTTAAGGCAGTTTCAAACCAGTATTGAAGAAAGTGGCTTCACTGTGCAGATGATTACACAGGGAATCCTGGAACAAGTCTGAGACCTGCATGGTGATTAAGGGCTTGCTTTCACGTGCTTTTGTGGGAGTTTGCTGCCTGCCTGCCACAGTTTGAAACTGCATTAAATGGTCCAAATAGATGGACCATTTAATCACTCAGGTTACATGCAAGCAATAGAGTCCAGATATTTTAAGGTAGCTTTGTATACCCTGGAGCCATTAATATATTTTGGACAGGAATTCCCATCATAAGTGATCACTGACAATACCAGCAGAAGTGTAGGTTAAAACAACTATTTGATATATGTTTGGTAGAAGCTATTCTGGATGATGGGGTTAGTGAAATAAGTCTTTAGTTTCTTAAACCTCATCTCTTCAAGGTATGCCTTTAGAAAGAATAACACACACACAAGCACATCTATTAAAACCTTTTATATGTGAGGAACAGGCAATGGGGCATGGTGACTACCTTTCGCCTCATCAGGGCCATGTGCTCACACTCTCTTTGGAGCAGGATAAATCTAGCTGGATAGGAGCATGTGACCCAGCTGGCTTTGGTGTAATGAAAGAAGCTGCTGAACTTAGTTGAAACACATGGCTCACCCTGTCTAACACTTTATATAGTAATCTCCTCCAGAATGTAGTCTGTGAGCGCCCCTTTGAGACAGTCTCACAAACTGCCATGCTTCTGACTCATCAGCGAATCTGAAAAGCTTTCAGATTATCAGAAGGAATACAGTGATGGGGGAGGGAGCGCGCGGGGAGATTGTGGTGGATTCCCCTCTGCCGCCCCCTCCTCCTGTCAGCATCCATCAGCAGTGCAGAAAATAGGGATTATGAGCTGGAAGCTGCTGTAGAAGGAGAAAGAGAAAAAGGAGGGAGCAAGAGCAGTTGGCTGGGTATATACACAAAGGAAAAGGAATTGCCTGTAAGAGCCAGAGCTTTGGTCCATCTAATCTGGTGCTGTTCTTGAATGCCATTTCACATGTTAAATTTGGAAGATCTTTTCATATGCATACATTGGGTGGTGAACATGTTCTGTACTTGGCAGGAGTGATGCTAAGCATTCTGCAGCCTGAAGCAAAGCAGCAAGTGGTGTCCTTCTGCTCACTCATGTCAACAGTGCATAATGCCCTAAGCTTTTCAAACTATTTTGGTACACAAAGCAGAAAATTTCACAAGCAACTGGTAGCTTTGTTTCTTTATAGCAAAGTGAACAGCTAAAAATTGCTACCCTGTCACGACACTCCAGATATCCTTGCTAAGGTAGTTGCCATACTTGGCCTAATGTTAGGACTGACCCTGGTAGAGTATGAAGAAGCTGTAATTTCATGGTATCTCATTGAAGCAGAGTCATAGAATCATAAAATCAGAGACTCAGAGTTGGAAGAGGCCTCGTGGGCCATCCAGTCCAACCCCCTGCCAAGAAGCAGGAAAATCACATTCAAAGTACCCCCAACAAATGGCCATCCAGCCTCTGCTTAAAAGCCTCCAAAGAAGGAGCCTCCACCACACTCTGGGGCAGAGAGTTCCACTGCTGAACAACTCTCACAGTTAGGAAGTTCTTCCTCATGTTCAGATGGAATCTCCTTTCCTGTAGTTTGAAGCCATTGTTCCGCATCCTAGTCTTCAGGGCAGCAGAAAACAAGCTTGCTCCCTCCACTCTTTGACGTCTCTTCTGATATTTTGTACATGGCCTTGTCTCCTCTCAGCCTTCTTTTCTGTAAGCTAAACATTCACATCTCTTTAAGCTGCTCCTCATAGATCTTGTTCTCCAGACCCTTGATTTTTTTGGTTGCCTTCCTCTGGACACATTCCAGCTTGTCAACAACCCCCTTCAATTGTGGTGCCCAGAATTGGACACAGTATTCCAAATGTGGTCTGACCAAGGCAGAATAGAGGAGTAGCATGACTTCCCTGGATCTTGACAATAGTTTTTCCCAACCCTGTAATGGGTTATCAGTGATTGGACTAGAAACTATGCTTGGGAAACATAAGTTCTACCATGAAATTGTATCTATTACATTTCGCACAAGATCTCATGATAGAAGTACCATTTGAAGTACATATGGCTACAGTCATGTCTAGACAGACCCACCATCAAACTCTCATTGCTGCTGGCTTGTTTACCTCTGCCATGATTTCTTTTTAAAATTAAAGAAGCAGAAAAGGACAATAGCATAATAATTACTGCTGTCTAACAATTTTTTATACTAACTGCGATTTGTTGGCCAGTGAGTGGGAGGCAGCTAACCAGACAGAGCTCCACAGTGTCTTTATTATTACAACTTATTTAGATTATAAGCCTGAGGGCAAATTAACAATTTGTAAACTGCTCTGGGAGCCTTTGTGGCTGAAGAGTGGAGCATAAATACTCTAAATAAATAAAATTTAAATTAATTAATTGGCAGCTGTATGTTGAGCTATTCAGGGTTTTTTTTTTTTAAAGAGATATAGAACCAGTTCAAAATGTATGAACTTTCAATTATGATACCTGGCAAATAAATAGTCCTTAAAAGTCCTTAATATTGGTCGGCCAGTGGCAGACCTCATGTTGTTAGAACTGTTTATAGAGTATGGTAAATGCTTCTTCTTTGTTTTGAATAGATTTACAGTGCTTTGGCAATGTTTCAGGGCATGCTGAGCCAAAAAAGGAAAAAAAGAAAAAAAATACAAACTGATTTGTAAGGGAAATGGACTGAGGAGAAGGGGGGTGGGGGTAGGAGAGAAAAAAAGTATTCCCAATCCATGGGCTTCTCCAACCTGGCCAAATTCTGAACAGTAAAGAGTACTCAAAAGCTTACCGTGACCTATTTGCTGAGCTCTTCAAGGATAAAATTGCTTCCACCTGTATGTGTTTGGTTGCCACTTTGCCTTAATAGTGTTGCCAGTGGATGAGTCCAGAGCACCATCTAGTGATATTTGTTGGGTGAATTTCAGTTATTCAGTTATGTTATGCTTGGAGCATAACCCACCATCTGTCTGCTTAAACCTTGCCCTTCTTTGATTGTAACGTCAAACAAGAGTAGGCTGACTATGCAGGATTCTGAATAAATGAATGCTGTTTTATGAGTTACAGTTTTACAAGGTCTTTAGCTTTCTCTGTTAGAGGGAGCTGGTGTCTCACCAGACTACAATCCTCATAATTCCATACCATTGAGCCATGGCAGTTTAAATAGTGTCTGACTGCATTAATTATACTGTGTAGATGCTCCCTCACATGTGCTAGACTCAAAAAGTAGGTTAACTGTGCTAATGATCCTGGGAGAGGTGTTGTTTTTCCTACAATAAATTGAATTATTGGGAAATAATGTAACACTCTCAGTTCCTGGTGACAGGACCCGGCATTTAAGGGATTGTAAAGGGATCAGTGAAAGTCACATTGCTAGCCATTTAAAACCCATATATACACTTGAATTTGACTTTGTCATTTTCAGATTTGAGACCGTTTTGCTTTTGGTATCTTGAAATCAGTGAAAGCATTTGGCATTGAGAGGGAGATTTAGCGCTTTCTCCAGCATTAACACCTCTCCTCTATAGCAATACACATGTTCCTTTATTGTTTCATAATGCGGGGAAAGATCTGGTTTTGTACATATCAGCCATTCAGTCAGCTTCATGGGAGGATGAGCAAGGGCCACAAATGCCTTCTTTTGCATTAATTTCACTTGCAGGCACAGCTGTGTAATGCTGCTAATTATATGGTAGAGTAGAATTGCTTGGCTGTGCAGTGAGGCTGTCTGTTTGCCAGTCTGTAAAAGTTTCTCAAGCGACAGAGTCCATCTGTATCAAACATGACTTCTTTTATAGTTAACTATAGCACATTGTTTTTATATGGGTCTCGTTTGTTGCTGGAACTTGAAATGAATAATACCTTTATCTATCCTCTTGCCACCTCACCCAAAATCAAAGAATAGATGGTGAGTTAGAGAAGATACCCCCACTGTCCCAAAGTAAGAAGGAGCACCACACTAGAGCATTTCTTTTTAACTATGGAGTGGGAGGGCGGGGGGAGCTCATAATGGAAAAAAAGTTGGCCAAGAACCACCAATTACTATTATTATTAGAATCATAGAATCATAGAATTGGAAGAGACCTTGTGCGCCATCCAGTCCAAACCCATTCTGCCAAGAAGCAGGAAAATTGCATTCAAAGCACCCCCGACAGATGGCCATCCATTCTCTGTTTAAAAGCCTCCAAAGAAGGAGCCTCCATCACACTCTGGAGCAGAGAGTTTCACTGCTGAACAGGGCAGCAGAAAACAAGCTTGTTCCCTCCTCCACTCACATATTAATACATGGCTATCATGTCTCCTCTCAGGGTATTATTATTATTATTATTATTATTATTATTATTATTATTGTATTGTCGAAGGCTTTCATGGCTGGAATCACTAGGTTCTTGTGGGTTTTTTCGGGCTATAGAGCCATGTTCTAGAGGCATTTCTCCTGACGTTTTGCCTGCATCTATGGCAAGCATCCTCAGACCTCACTACCTCTGAGGATGCTTGCCATAGATGCAGGCGAAACGTCAGGAGAAATGCCTCTAGAACATGGCTCTATAGCCCGAAAAAACCCACAAGAACCTACTTATTATTATTATTATTATTATTATTATTATTATTCACTTTTTCCCTGTGGACACTCAAGGTGGCTAACAATCCCACATTTTAGTCAAAGTGTAATACAAGAGTTTTAAAAGACAAATAATACAGTGTGCTGAAAACAGATAAAATATAATATACTTAAAATAGCCTTTAAAACTCATGCCTCCCGTCTTAATCCACACCCCCCTCAAAGTCTTCCCCTTGTTGTTGTTGTTCATTCGTTCAGTCGTCTCCGACTCTTCGTGACCTCATGGACCAGTCCACGCCAGAGCTCCCTGTCGGCCGTCACCACCCCCAGCTCCTTCAAGGTCAGTCCAGTCACTTCAAGGATGCCATCCATCCATCTTGTCCTTGGTTGGCCCCTCTTCCTTTTGCCTTCCACTTTCCCCAGTCTGCCCCTTATCCTTCCACAAATGCCTTCTGGCAGAAGATGCTCTCAACTTGCCTGTAAAAGACCAGAAGGGATGGGGTCATCTTGGTGTCTCTTGGAGGAGTTCCACAGCCTGGGAGCAGCCACCAAAAAGGCCTTCTCTTGTGTTCCCACCAAACATGCTTGAGCGGTTGGTGAAACAGAGAGAAGGCCCTCCCTAGTAGATTGTAGATGTCTACTTCCATTCAAGGAGACTTCTAATAGTTAATACTATTTCAATATCACTCCCTTCTGTTCAGAATGGAATGTTGGACAGAGATTCAGTTATCAAATATCTTTCTACACACAGAGGAGATCATGAGATTTAATTTAAAATGATGCATACATTCAAGCTGTTTACTACAGGAACTTTCAAGGTAGCAAATAAGAGCTTTGCTGAACAAAATAAATAAATAAATAACCTATTGCAAGGCCTAACCATGTACTGTAATAATATGACTGAGTACCTACTTTAGTTGGTCTTAACCCAATTTCATTTTTGTATATAACTTGGTGAGGATTTTCTTGCTCCAGATTTTGAGTCTACATTTTGGTAAATCTGCCCCTTGGTCCCTTCACTCAATTAGGTGGATTAGGCAGTCCTGTGCAAAAATGAAAGTTAAAAAAAATGGAAAAGAAATCTAGGGATTTTATTTTTGCAATTTTAATGTAAACTTCTGATCCACAAATCTGAGATTAATGTGAAGACTGGAACTTTGAGAACTAGCTTTCTTTACATGTTCCTAAATGGTTTTGATATAGTTCTTGACTAAAAAAAAAAAAGGATGTATTCAGAATACATATTTTGACAGAGAATATTGGGTTGTTGTCAGAATTGCTGAGATAATGTATGTAAAGCTCAAATTCTTGTGAAGTGCTAAACATTGCTGCCACTATTTTATTGTTTTGCTTTTTCTCTAGATTGCACCTTCAATTTGGGAACAAGCTCCCACTTTTTCATCATACACCCCTTCCCTTCTGTCAATCAGAATGTATTATGCTAATTGAACCAATTGACTGATGCTTTTTGGTGCTGTTTAATATTCAAAGTAAGCAGGAAATGTTAGGTGGGGTGCAGCAATGCTTCTCCCTGAGCTGATAACAACAGTGTCTTCCTGCACTGACATTTGAGTTTCCGTGCGTGTGTGTGCTTGCCCTTCATAAATCCAGCAACATTTAATAAAAGAAGAACTAAATAATTTTCAGGCTTCTGGTGACGAAAAGCCATGCTGGAATTGGACCCAGAGCAGTGGAGTGCAAAAGGCTCCCAACTCTCCCTCCTTCCCTTTGTATGAAATACATTCCCATTGGCACAGGAAAGGGGTTAATTGCTAGGCCTGCCTGACGGAGCGCCAAGGCAGACAGGGAGGTGATGGGCGAGAAGGCTTCAGTCTTGTGAAAGTGGCTTTCTGCTTTGAGGCCGCAACAGTGATATTTCATGTCTTGTTTGGTGTCTCTTGCTTTTAAATGTCAGTCTCTGCAGCCAGCCTTATCTCCTGTAGCACATTTCAATTAGGTATTCCAAATCGCACTCTTTTCTTCCAGGACAAATATGCCAGAGGTGATATTTACTCTTTCAGCAGCATTTTAAATACTGTAGCGTAATTTTCGGGGAAAAAATAAAAATACATAAAAATAAACAAACAGCGAGTAGCCATTTCTTCTTTATAGAAGAAAGACTATTAGTAATAAATTAATCCAAAAAGGAGAGGAGAATTTGAGGCCCTGCTTTGGGGAACAGGATTATTTTAATGAAGCACTTAGCTTCCAGCTCATCTGAAAGCCTGATGGAGCTTGCAAAATCACTTCCCAACATTTGCATATTCCCTTTGGCCTCAGATGGTCTGTACTAGCCAGGGCAGCTACTCTTTGGATCTCAAATCTGTAAATCAAACAACCAAATAGATATGCCAGAATGATAGTGCTTTCTATTTTAACTAAGGGCATTGATTCCTGATAAGTTTATAGAAAGTGTATTTTCAGTTCTACATGGTTTTGGTTGCTCATTTGAACATGTTGATTCATAAAAGTCTTATTGACCTCAACAAGAGTCACTTCCAGACAGTAGTTTGGACAGCAGCTTGACTCATCCTTGGTCATTGCCTGCTACATTTATCATAATTATGCAATTTTAATGTGTTCCTTTTTTTTTTACTAGATGGCCCTGCCAAAATCAGGGTGTGCATTAGACTAGTGTAACATCCCCCCACTGCTTGCCAAGCCTGGCTTTGTAGAGGAGGAGGCCCCAGCAAGCCAGGGTGAAGGAGGCTGCCTTTGCTGCCTTCACCCCCGCTGCCTCCTTCTCTGCTTCAGGACCTGAAGCCGGCAAAAGAGCTGGCCCTGACAAGACAGCAACCCAAGCAAGGAGGAAGATGTGAAGGCAGTAGCTCACTGCAGGTCACAGGTCCCAGGAGCTGAGGAGGCCACTTCTCCTCCGCCTTAACCTTTTCCTCTTAGGCTCCTGGGGCTGTTTGTCACTTTGTCAGTTCAATGCTTTGCTGGCCCAGCACAGGCCCCAGAGCCAAAGAGGCTACTTCTCTTCCTCCACAGCCCCCTTCATCTTTTCATCCTTGGCTCCTGGGGTTTGCTGCAAGTGGCTAGTAAAGGCACCTGTGGCACAAGCGAGGCCTTTGGTGAAAGTGGGGCCTTTGGCAAGTGCAGGTCCTTCAGCATGACCAGAACTTGCAGTGCAAGCTGGGCCTTTGGCGCAAGTGGAGACTTTGGCATGAGTGGGGCCTGCAATGTCATCTACAGTCCTGCTGATTGCCCAGAGGCCTTATTGCAGCCAGCCACCGTTGTCGCTGGACATTGCAGGCCTTCCATCACCTGCCACTGATGCCAGTGGAGACTGGAGACTTCCAATACTCTTTGGTCAGGAGCCCCCCCATCGCTCATTGCTATGATTCCATTTTATGGAAGAATGACTGTTTTACAGCCTCCTGCCATCTTTTGCCATTTTACAGTGACCTTGGCTAGGCTGCACCAGGTCTATATTGCAGGCTTTCCTCAGGCCTCCGCATAGTCATATCACCGCCACCCTTGCTTCCATCTGAACTAGGAAGCAGACTCACTTCAGTAGAGCCTCTTGCTTCCATCCCCAGCCTGCCACGTCCCCGGATGCTGTGATTCAGAGGGCTTGCCTGGATACAATCTTGGAAGACAAATGAATAGTCTGAGGTGCTCTAAAAGCAAACTTTGGTTTTAGTTTGTTGCTAGACTGGTAGGGAACACTACGTCTCTGGTGGAACCAGGGTTTCGGATTGTTATCAACCTTGGACAGGGGCTTTTCACCACCCATTGCACTTAATTCAAAAGAGACATTAAGATGAGAAGATAGCATTATTGTCCCTATTTGACTGAAATATTCTCAGTCCTAAATAAGCTTTTGGGCTAAAGCCGTTGGGTCTTTTGGTATAATGATATCTGTTTATATGAGCCGGGATGAGGATTGCTTGCTTGCTTGTGTGCATGTTAGTCTTCTATTGTTCTGTTTGGTGAGTTTGTATCTATTGGATTAAGGCTGAAGTTTTGTGTGATCTGAGTGGAGGTATGCTCATATGCCCATTAGTGTTCAATTGTCCTACTGTTCATAAGCCCAGGTTCTCTGTCTCACCACATGGTCTAGGGGGGCATGGCAATTGCTGAGAGAAAATGAATCAGAGACTTGGTTGGGGAAGGCATAATTACCCACTCTCTCTATACTTACAGCCCCAGTTCCTGGAGCTCGGCTAATAGAAAAAGACCAACAGAGATGTTTAGCGGTAGAGCTTGAGGGAAAACCAGGAGTTCTGTTTCAATATCTACTTAGGACTACTAAATAATAAATATGGGTAGTGAGGAGCTGCTGCAATCCCTTGCAACAGTGGTATGTTTGTATTTGCAAATTGATGATTCTGCAGGAAGAAATGGTCCAGTAACTTGATTTGTATGTATGCTGCTCCTCATAGGGCTTGTTCTCCAGACCCTTGATCATTTTAGTTACCCTCCTCTGGACACATTCCAGCTTGTTAACATCTCCATTCAATTGTGGTGCCCAGAATTAGACACAGTATTCCAGATGTTGTCTGACCAAGGCAGAATAGAGGGGTAGCATGACTTCCCTGGATCTAGACACTACTCCTATTGATGCAGGACAAAATCCTATTGGTTTTCTTTTTTCTTTTTCTTTTTTTGCAGCCGCATGACATTGTTGGCTCATGTTTAACTTGTTGTCCACAAGGACTGCAAGATTTTTTTCATACATACAGCTGTCGAGTCAGACGTCCCCTATTCTGTATGTTTGCATTTCATTTTTTCTGCTTAAGTCGAGTATCTTGCATTTGTCCCCATTGAACTTCATTTTATTAGTTTTGGCCTATCTCTCTAATCTGTTAAGATTGTTTTGAATTCTGCTCCTGTCTTCTGGGGTATTAGCTATTCCTCCCAATTTGGTGTCGTCTGCAAACTTGAATTAGTCTTTTTATTCTGGTTTATATAAGAGGCTGAGTTCTTTGTGTTAGTGGATAGCTTCGATTAGCACAAGAGTAGCTGTAATTAAACATGTGAACTGACTGTTCAGTCTCCACTGTGGCTGTATTAAGAAACAAAAAAGGAACTGGTAGAAGAAACAAAATATGTGGTTTATCAAAGTCCAGTCTGTCTAAGATTAAAGCTTTCTAAAGGTGTACTCTGCCATCTACTGGACTGAAAATTAAAAACCTATGTCCAGAATGGAATTCTAATATTCCGTATTTAAGTGTATGTTAAGATGGTGTCATACTGCCACAGCTCCTACCAGAGACCAAGAAACACAGATATAATGAGGTTACAGTCTTTATAAAATTACCTGGGTGATTTTTTTTATTTCCTAAAGGATCTTTATTCCAAATGAAACAAAACCGATACATTTGCATTTGGATACAAGTCCTGAACTGCAAGGATTCTCACTCCTCCAGGGATATGATCACCAGCCTTTTCAGAAAATGAAGAAACTAGGTTTTTAAAATCATTTTAGAATCTTTTCCCTTCTCTAATTCATAGTAAGATTATTATGCAGATGTAGGATTACTATACTGAAATTTAATGAAAACATCATAGTGAGGAAAGTGATGACCAGATGACCTTTGGTCTATTGTTTGGGTGCTTAGGGCAGTTTACAATTACAAACATTAAAATAATATAAAACCATAGCAAAGTAAATAAAAAAAAACATATATCATTAGGGTTGTCTTGTTAAAAACATCTTGAAACATGAGTTGGGCTGGACAGTCCTGGGAACAGAAGATATTTTCAAACATTAAGCTGTCCTCATAGCTTTTTAAATAAAAGGCTATCCTTATTCCCAATAGCTTCCAACACCTACCATCCAAATCTCTTACGGTACATCTCTACTCCGTCCGCTATTCCTTCAGTTCCACAATTAAGTATTACGCAACTTCTTCCCATTAACAGGCTCATGGCCATTCTACACTTACCTAAAACTCCTGGGTTTCCATTCCTACCCCCTCCCACAACCCCAGGCTTTCCCTCAGGGGATGGCATCCACCGCCCCAGCCCCCCATCCCCCCCTCTTACCCAAGGAGGTCTGCCCGCAGCGCAGGCCCCTCTGTAGAGTCCTCCTGATGCTTGAACATGTCTCATCAGGCGATGGGGGGGGGGGGGATTTCTTCCTCCTCCCCACCTCCTGACATGTCATTTCCAAGCATCAGGGAGACCATGCGGAGGGGCCTACATTGTCTGCAGGCGCTCTGGTAAGTTTTGGGGGAGGAATGGGGGGCTGGGGAGAGGGCTGGGTGCCCTCCCACTTCTTTGGGGTCTAAAAGCCCAAAGGAGCAGGATGGCTGAGCGGATTGACCCCCAGGATCATGGAACGTGGTCCCAGGAGTCCAGATCTGTTGAGGTGTTTTACTAATCTGAAAACACATAGAATCATAGAATCAAAGAGTTGGAAGAGACCTCATGGGCCATCCAGTCCAACCACCTGCCAAGAAGCAGGAATATTGCAGTGAATTAATCTGGATTTACCTGAGGTATCGTTTGGATGCCTCAGTAAACTCATTACGTATCATGGATTTTGGGCCTGTGTAGAAGGCCCTCATAAGCAATTTGTGCTTTTTCACTTTTTATTCCACATATGGTATGACCCCTTTATGTGTTGGAATATGTTCCAGAATTCCGTGGACACCTGAAATCATGGTAATAGTAAAACCTTTATTTTGGCTATACTTGGTATGGAAGCAAACCACAGAACAACACTGGAGGACCTAAAGAGGCCCACAAACACTACTTGGAGGCCAAGTATTTTTTGGAGCTTGTGTAAGTAAAACAGAGTATTGAATCCATGGATGAAAGAGCCATACTGTATGCTGCTTTTGCATTCAGCTGGCCACCTGTTTTGATGGGACACACTTATCAAGCAACCAAGACATGCTCAATGCCCTTTCTTCTACTGAATCCAGAAAAAAATCTCCCGGCCAATGCAATAGAACTCAGAATGGTGATTTGAAGTACTATTAGCCTGCAGGGCACGCTGACCCTCTCAAAATGATGACTTTAAAGAAAAAAAATATTTGGATACAGTTTATTTTTTCATTATATGGATTTTGTTGTAGCCTGGCTTATAGAGAAGAAGGATGGGTTACTTACACCTTTCATACCTGCTCTTTTGCTACAGGCTGTAGTAGTGACTCATGCTTTTAACTCTGGAGAGTCTCTATTTGATATACATCTCTGTATCAAGCAGTTTCTGCAAAAACACTGTCACAGCTGGCTTGTGCTTGAATCAAAACGTGCCTTGTATTCTCTGGCAGGAAATGTTTATTCCTAAGAAATTTCTGGGGGACATGCACATGATGAATGGTTGTGCAAATGTGTATTTGCCAAGCTTGCCACATCATGCTGAAAAGTGTATATACACATGAATGTACAGCATTTTCTTTAGCAGGAATGTCATAAATCAAAAAGCAGCAGTCTACAAAGGACATGTGGACCTTTGCTGTAGCCCATGAAGTAAAGGAGCCACACCCTTCTTTACCTGCTGTACTGATCAACTGGGTGATGTAGGGAGGAAAACCCTTATGTTCCATTGCCACTCTTTGATAGTAGAACAACTGGTAATAGTCTCCTCCCCAGAGATCTTGATGCTGCCACAATCACTGTTTCCCTACCTTTAACAGTTGTGGGGAAATAGCAGCTTTTGTGTGAGATCCAGAATGATAGATGTGCATTGTAACATAATAATAATAATAATAATAATAATAATAACTACTACTACTTTATTTTTATACCCCACCACCATCTCCACAAAGGGACTCAGGTTGGCTTACAAGGGGACAAGCCTGAAAATACAGATTAAAAACATATACAGTAAGATAAAACAAATTAAAATCACAACAACATCAGAAAAGCAGTTACAATCAACAGTACACATTTTAAAAACAGTATAGGTGCTGAGTGTGGAGGTATCAGGAAATGTGCAATCCTTCCTAGATAGAGCCCAGGGAAAGTGCAAAATATGATTCAATTCAGTTCGGGTCACAGCTGAGAGGGGAACATCCTTAGGCATTTACAGTAACAGGATTACAAGTGTGAAGGGCAACGAAAGTGCAAAGGGCTATGGCTAGATCGATCTAGTGAACTGCCTAATCAAATGCACAGTGGAACAACCAGGTTTTTAACTCCTTATTGAAAATGGAAAGGGTAGGCACCAATCTGATCTCTTTGGGTAGCGAGTTCCAGAGCTAGGGGGCCACCACTGAGAAGGCCCTCTCTCCCACCAGCTATGCTTGAGACAGCGGTGGAAGCGAGAGCAGAGCCTCCCCAGATGATCTTAAAGTATGTGCTGGTCCATAGGGGAAGATGCAATCTCAAAGATAGGCAGGACCTGAACCATTTAGGGCTTTGTAGATAATCACCTGCACTTTGAATTGGGACCGGAAAATTATAGGCAGCTCGTGGAACTGTTTAAACAGGGGGGGGGGGGTTGACCTCTCCCTGTAACCAGCTCCTGTCATTAACCTGGCTGCTGATCTTTGAACCAACTGCAGCTTCCAGGCCATCTTCAAAGGCAGCCCCACATAGAGTGCATTGCAGTAATCCAATCTGAAGGTAACTAGAGCATGGACCACCATGACCAAGTCAGACTTAACGAGGTACGGGCGATAAGAAGGAATAAGGATAATAAAAGTATTCCATACTTGCGTGCTGAGATATATCATAACAAGGTGTGTATATGTTCTACATGTGAATTTGATCATGGAATACAAATTTATGCATGTATGAACCCTAAACTCCAAAGGCTGCCCTCCTCTGTCATAAATAGGGTTGCCAGGCAAATTCAGGGACAGGACCCCTGTACCTTGAATAGTTGTGAAGAAGAGGGAGTTTCCGCACTGTTGTTTGAATGTAAAGCAACACCTGCTGAAAACCCATCTGCTACAGAATTATTAAAGTTACAGACAGTAGCCCACCCTGAATGCACCATAGGATATACATATTGATCACAACTTGACATCTTGGGATGTTTTTGCTTGTAGTATACTGACTGAGGCAAGAAACAAGAACACAATTGCTGTTAGAGCAAGTATCAGTAGGCGCTTGGCTCTGTTCTACTGCCAGGTCAGCATGCCCTCCAGTTCTGCACCAACTCCTGGTTTGAGGTTCTCCCATTGTGGATGCACCATAGACTTTCCAAATGGGCTTCCATTATGGTGAAAGCAGGCATCAGTCTTTCAGTGGAGTTACCATTGTAACTGCTGTAAAGAATTGTAGGAAGTTAAAATCCTCGCTCCCAGACAAACAGTGAAAATGACATTATGTGGGGGGTTAACATGATAAATTAAAATGGTGCACATAATTATTTTAAGGCCCTCTCACCTTGAAACAGTGCTATCAGTGGGCTTTTGAAAAGGTGCTCAAACTCCAGCAGCTGCATGGAGATGCTGGGGGTGGTGCCAAATCTGCCACATTGGCTAGAGTTGCCTTTGGCCTATGGCTCCTGCAGCACCCATGTTTCAGGGATCCAAGGCAGCCATTTTAATAGCTCTGTCTTTTAAAACATTTGAGACCTGCGTAGGCTAAGCCAACTGTTACAGGCAGGGTGTCGCTATTTATTCTCTGACAGGCGTGACTGTAAAAAGCAGGAAGCTGGCAAGAATGCAACAGCACCTATTCCTTTCTCTTCTGTGAGATCACGTCTGATTTCCACCCCCATCTTCTGCTTCATTTTGCTTTATAAACTATCTGAACAGGCGACAGCAATAAAACAAAACCGCTTGTTATTTGCGTAACTCCTGCTTGCTTTTTTTAGGCTCTTTGTTCAAGTGTCAGTCCTGGTTTGTAAAACATGAAGGGAGTTTGGGAGGAAAAAGTAATTACACTTCACATCTGGTGTTTCAGCCGACATGGAGCTGCACTCACTAAATTCCAGCAATGTTAATTTTCTTTGTGTGTAATTTCTGAGAATATTTGGAAAAAACTATACTCAGTCTTTTGCAACTCAGCTCTCTCCTTGCGGATTCTGGTCTTGACTACCAACTAAACTATCCTGGTTGGTTTTAATTAATATAGCAATACCAGTGATGAGTTTGATAATGTCACAATTTACAGGCTAGGCAGAATGAGGTGCAGTCCAGTTGTGTATACAGTGAAACTGGAAGAAAACAAATTTGAGTTCATTTGTACATTCTGGAACTTCAGACTGAGTATAGTCAGGAAATGTTCGTGACACTGATACAAACAGAAAACATAGGCAAATCGTGCTAAGGAAAGAGAAGATGGGGAACAAAGAAGCTAGGACAGAATTCCATTTAACAGGATGAAGTTTTTAATCAAATCCCACACTGCCAATAGTTATGATGGTGCAATTGCACTTTGCATAGCAATTGACAGGGACAGATACTCCTTCAAAGATGTAAGTAAAATGGGGAACCAAAGCAAATGCACCTCTGTTGACCTGACATTCACAATTGTAGGATGAGGGAACATGCAATAAATGTCACCAGCAAAGCAATATTCATGAAGCAAAAATGTCAGTTTTCAATTTAGCATGAGGTTTTGGCATATATTAGATTTCCGCAGGCTATTAATATAATTAATATATTAAATAAGATTATTGTCCTTCCCATGGAAATTACAGGGGGAGTTCAGGGAATGCTGAGGCCTCTGCTATGCTGTTTTAATTTTGAAAGACATTTATTTTCTTATTTCTTTTTTTTAGCCTGCCTCTATTTGGAGGCAGAGAAGTTGAGATGAAGGACTGCTCTTGACAGTATTCAAAAATTTCATGAGACCCAATCATGGATCCTTTAAAACAGATTTTGAGTTTTATAAATCTGAAGGTTTGTAAAGCAGAATGCATCACCATCTATGTTTTTCTTTCCTCCCAAGTTAACCTCCACATTTCCCTAATCTTATGCAGGGCCCTTTACTCTACAGCAGTGGTTCTCAACTTGTGGTTTCCCAGGTGTTTTGGCCTACAACTCCCAGAAATCCCAGCCAGTTTACCAGCTGCTAGGATTTCTGGGAGTTGAAGGCCAAAACATCTGGGGACCCACAGGTTGAGAACCACTGTTCTACAGAACCTTTGCTCTTATGTAACTCTGATTATAAACATACTGGAGCAGCAGTATTGATTTGAGGGACAGGACAGATTCTATAACATATCTTTAGGGAGTGATTTGGTGAATTGACCTCAAACATGGGATAATAAGCTGCCCTGAGTCCCCTCTGGAGTAGAGAAAGGTGAGGTAGAAATGCCATAAATAAATAAATAAATAAATAAATAAATAAATAAATAAAGAGAGGTTGGTTTGAGGATGGCCTATCCTCAAATGAGATGAAAATGTGTGTAGCTCCATTGGAGCTACCCAAAAAACACTTTCCTTCTCATCATGGATGAGGAAAAGTCTTGCAACACCTCTTCAGTACTTGGAGGGTCATATGATGGCACTAGGCAGGCCCTGTCTCGAAAGTGCTGCAAATGGGCAATTTTCACTATGATGAGGTGTATAGTATTGATCCCAGACATTGTGCTCATAAGGACTGTCTGAGTAGCTAGAAAGGAGAAGCCAGAATCCATGTGGCTGGGTGGCCAAGATGGGATAGAAGACACAGGGGAAACAGGAGTTGTTTCAATTATTAAATCAAGGCAAATGAACATGGTGAGTATTTGAAAGGTTAAATAGGATCTTTTGTCTTGCTATACTGAATTGCATATCTATTTGTTATTTGCAACATGATACCTTGGTTCTGTCATTTGCAGAATAACTGTCTGGATGTGCAGTAAGTCCTCTGTATGCATGGATTCTGAATCCATAGATTTCACTGTCCTGAGCTTGCAAATATGCATAAATTCAGTTCATTTTGTACACTCAGAAACTGAGTACAGCCAACCCTCTGTATTCATGGATTCTGCATGCAAAGATGCAACCATTGATTTAGGAATGATTGCATTCCTTCATCTCACCTTGAAAATTCTACCTCAGCTATACCTTACCTTGCCCATGTCCAGCATTATTTTTAATTTTAAACTATTACATTTGGTCCGGCCACTGGTTTTTAAATGCTTGTGTGTTACTGTTGATTTATTGTTTATTTTTTGTTATGTGATTTATATTAATTGTATTGCTTGGTTGTTAGGTATTGCTTTTGTTCATTGATGTGCTATGGGCTTGGCCTCATGTAAGCCGCACCGAGACCCTTGGGGAGATGGTAGCAGATTATTTAATTCTGGGCCAATGATATTGGTTATCAGTTGCGTATTTGTAACTTTGAATGGGAGCCTGAGGTTCAAGGCAGTTAAGGCTGTATAAATACCATATGTTTTTTTTAAAAAAATAGCATAGTTTAGTGGTTTGAGCAATGGAATAATGACCTCATCACAAAGGCCCATGGATTTGCCATGCATTGTGGCAAATCCATGGGCTTCTGATGGGGGCGTGGAGAACTCATCACTCCACACTCCGCATTACACAACTTACTTTGATCTCCATCCCATAGGGGGAAGCACCACTGCTCAGCTTCCCTCTGTTGCTGGTAAGCAACATGGGAAGGTTCCCATGTTGTCATGGTGGTGACATATGGCACTTACTCTCCCCTTTCTGGACAGAGCCTGGCTGGAAGTACACATGCGTTGTGTAATGGGCTCTATTTTGAAAGGGGAGAATAAGTGGTGTACAACGAGCCAATGAAGTTGTAAGACTCTACAAGACCATGGTTCAAATCCCCACAGCTATGGAAACCCACTGGATAAGCTGCACAAATTATGCTTTCTCAACCTCAGAAGAATGCAATGTCATCCCCTGTGGTAGTTTAACTTTAGGGATCTCATGAGTTGGAAATGACCTGAATGCACATACAACAGCAGCAGTAGCAGAAACATCAATAAAATCAACACATGTGTCCCATCTTTTTGAAGTCTAGGTGAACCAAGAAATCTATTCACACATTAAACCATTTTGAATATGCAGTGCCTTATCAAATATATCTTATCCACAGACATGATAGCCATCACTTGACCCATGCTTCAAAACATATCTTCCATGCCCACCTAGGCATGTCTCTGGGCCTCTCTCTAGGTCCTTGTGTGATCCAATCCAAGTATAGTCAAAAGTTTTCAGGTATTCACATGGGGTCTTGGAATGATCCCCGGTAGATATGGCAGTCATACTATATGTGATATAACTCATTTTAGTAGGATATCTCCAGGATAATTTCCCAACAGGCTATATATGCAAGGTTTCTTATGCTGACATCTCACTTCTGAGTTTGAAGTAAAGGTTCTTTTGTCTTTAAAATGAATTTTGGTAGTATTTTGAACCCATTTACATGCCTTATTTTGAGTGTGCATATTTCCATTTTCCTATTTTTTTCCTAAGTAGGAAAAACCTCTCCTTATTTCAGGATACGTTTCCAATTGTGCCAGATAATATCATCTAAGACAATGCCTGTTGGGTGTTATGCCTGCACTCTGCCTGATTGCCAACTGACTTCATTCTCATTTACTTGGGTGATTTTTTTTGGAATTGCCACGTTTCCTCAGGAACCATCTGTTGAAAACAGCTCTTCTTTAGAGATGTGTTAAGTTTCACTTCCTCACGGAATGGTCTGGTAGCCTGGAACATGAATTCAGCAAGGCCTTTGTTAGAGCAGATGTGACTGATGGATTCAAATGGAAAAGCTATCTGAGGGAGCATGAGTTTTCACAAATGCATAATGCATAATTGAATGTAGCTTCAAATTTGATAAACCTTTTAAGTAGTAAACAGTGTGTGTTATCTGTTAAATCACATTATGAGGCCCCGGCAGATGCAGTGTGTGCCTGTCGTACATAATTTATTACTTGATTTAGATTATGGTATGCAATCATTCATTATTTATCATTTACTGCTACCTAAAGATGTAAGCACTGGGATGGTTTGCTGCACAGAGAGATATTTAATATCAAGCGCTTGGTGGTATTGAATTAATCTTGTTCTGGAAACTCCAGGTCCTGAGTTTTATTGTTTGTCCCAAATAGGGTAGATTTTTTGAATTGAGAGAACTTATCAAGGTGTTCATGTATAGGATTCAGGTCCACTGTGGGTGTCTGCTAAGTCTCTGACCAGTTGCTTGAAGAGTCCTGCCATCTTCCTAACTCTTCAAGGAAATGCTATAACCCTTATAGTGGGAACAATAAAACAGTCACTTTAAGCAACTGGGAGGCAGCAGTGGTAGCCTCCTGGCTGTTTTCTCCTAAATCCTTCCCTATTCCCATCTGATAGAAAACAGAAATGTGAAATGTGCAGGTTACACAGTCTGCTCCTGATCAGTCTTTCATACAGGACTACAGGACCGTCTCCCATTGCAAGAGGAGAGGTATGTTTCAACAGCAGGCAGGCTAGCTAACTTCTTTATGTGGGATGAAGAAGGGGTGCCATCTTGTTCTTCATCGCAATGTACAAAATATGTCCAGCCAGCCCAGCTCAAAGCAACTAACCTATGAGGATAAATCTGTACTTCCTTTCCCCCTTTTTTTCTTGTCTGTCTTCTGAGAAATTCTGCATTTCAGTTGTCTAATAGCCCCATTTGCATTGGCAGCTAAAAAATTTGAATGCTCATTTTATTAATCAATATATTGTAATATAAAAATTAATGGTACAACTTTTAGTTGTGTTTACACAGGTCTGCAAAATGTTTTAAAAACTTTTAAAACATATTTTAATTTTAATTTTTTAATGTTTTAAAGAAATGTTTAAAATTTTAATTTTTAAAACAATTTTAATTTTTTTAAATGTTGATTTATTTTTTTAAAAAATTAAACTTTTATATTACCTTTAAAATATTTTAATTATTTATTGTCAATTCTGTTTATTTTTTATTCCATGAAGTGTGAAGTTCATTGGCTATGCATTGTACAATGAAGTAAGATTATTCCCAAAAAACCAAACCAAAGCACAATCCCTAAACCAATTTTGTATATTTTTTCTACAAACCATATGTCCTCCTTTTTGCAGCATCCCAGGGTGTTGAAGCTTCCCTAGTTTCTCATATTTGAATTAATGCCCACATGAAGCCATCTTGAGGTGACTCCACTGAGGATTTGTCATGTCAAGAAGCACAGTAAACTGGGAAGGCTGGAGACCTAATGGTAGATGTGCAATAGGAATGGACGGAGGAGCACTACATGTCCCTGATAATAACATGGGAAATTTAAAAAAAGACCAGAATAAATTTGAGTCAATACTGAGGTCATAATCTCATTAAAATACTGTTTAAGGCTGATAATACAACAGAGGAAAAAGTAAAATCTTAGCAGGTATACTCTGATTTGTAAAATCTTATTAATTCAGTTGAATTTACTTTTGCAATTGCTGCCTAAATGATGGGCAGTCTGCCTTATGCAGTGTTGCATTTATTTGTATCTTTAGTTCCAGCTCACACAGTGCCAGTCTCATAGTGGACATATTTGCTGTAAAGTTGTGAAAATTAGCTTGAAATACTTTGTAAAATAAAACTATAGTAGTTTTGGAGAGATCCAGTGTGGCTCAGTGGTTTCAGTATTTGACTAGTATTCTGGGAATCCAGCATTCAAATCCCTGAAACCTACTAAGTGATTTGGACAAGTCACTCTCTCAGCCTGAGAGGAAGGCAATGGCAGCACCCCCCCCCCCCATAAAACTTTCCAATAAAACCCTGTAATAGGTTTGCCTTAGGGGTGGTGTAAATCAGCAACCTAATAAGATAAAGTCATTGAATTTTGAAAAATATATCTAAAATAAAGCTAGAATATACTCAACTCAAGGGCCTGAGTACAATGGGGCATATTCTCCTATGTCACATGAAGTTTTCTTTTCCTAAGGAGAGGGAACTTTAAAAGAATAATTCATTAATGAGGTGGGGGTATATTTTCATTGTACCTCAGATGCATAGGAATGCAGACTTCTAGCATTACATATATGCTGTTTTCATCCCCCCCCACCCCACAATAACCAACCACCTACAAATGCCAATCCACTGTATGTTGAATAGACAGCTCAAAATTCTTGAAAACCTGGACAACAAATTAAATCATTACTTCAGGAATTGATCAAGAATACATGAATGCAATATGTAGTAGGCTCTCAAGAACCTTCAACCATGTGTTACAGAGGTGCATGTTCCAATAGTGATTATAATACAAGAACAGGAATTATTTGTTTCTTGTTTTGCTTGTTTCCTACTTTTCTGCCAATACGTGGCTTGTCTCTCCATCAAGATTGAAACTGATCCAAGGTTGTTAGCTAAGCTCCATGACTGAATGGCAAACTGAACCTGGATATCTAACACCCATTCCAACATTCTGACCACTACACACACTGTCTCTCTCCACATACCATCACTGCGTTCCCTGATGAAATCTTGGAGGGTATAGAGTTTTTGCAAGTATAATTTTTGGGCATAGCCTGAAAACATCATATGCGCATAATTTACTTTGTAAAAAAAGCATGATGCCCAAATATTTTCATTGAGAGATTACTTGCATGTAGAGGGCCGATTTTGTTTTATTGTGATTCAAGTTACTGGTGCCAGGCCAGCCAGAGGAGAATACTAGGACATTTCAGCAGTGTTCATTCAGAGCAGCAGTTGGCAAAGCTGCTTCTCAAGATTCAGTTTTCTTTCAGTAACATTGTAGCTGCCAAACTTGTGTGTTTGCTAAACACTTGGCATCATCAGAGTCTTGTTATATACCAGATTTATGGGTACAAAGAAGGAAGCCAGCAAAGATATCCCTACATTTGCATGACTGTGCTGGTATAAATATAAAAAGTGCTCGTATGAGTGCTTCATCCAACAAACACTGGCTTGTTGATTCACAGTTGAACTGGAACTCTCTTCAAAAAAGATACTTCCCTGGTTTTTTTTTTAACAAATTGTGGGGATTTTTTGAAGTCTCTTTCCTTCAGGGATGATGCAAGAATTTAAAACAGAGATGCTTAATTCAGTGAATACACACAGCCTTCCCATAGCAATCTGGCTGCATGGATTATACCCATATTCGGGGCACACCCTGTCATAAAGGTAAAGGTAAATGTTTCCCCTTGACATTAAGTCTAGTCGTGTCCGACTCTGGGCGGTGATGCTCATCTCCATTTCTAAGCCGAAGAGCTGGCATTGTCCGCAGACACCTCCTAGGTCATGTGGCCAGCATGACTGCAGGGAGCGCTCTTACCTTCTTGCAGAAGTGGTACCTATTGACCTACTCATATTTGCATGTTTTCAAACTGCTAGGTTGGCAGAAGCAGGGCCTAACAGTGGGAGCTCAGCCCACTCCCCAGATTCGAAACACTGACCTTTTGGTCAGCAAGTTCAGCAGCTCAGTGGTTTAAGCCACTGCACCACCTTGTCCTATTTTCTCCTAAATAAATGTTTCCATTAGTTTGAACAGTACCTGATTTTAAGGGGTTCTCATTAGGTAAAGTGTTGTTGGGGAGCAAAATATTTTCCCCAACTCTATAGGGATCTTTGGAGCAAGAGAGCTCTCTGTTATAGGGTGGTTTCCCCTTTCTCATTAGTAGTTTCCCCGGGATAAGAAAAATGTCCTGACCAAAAGAAAGTCCATCTGGGTGTGGCCATGTTCATCTCCTAAAAAGAGCAGCAGCCATTTGAAGCAAACAGAGATCATTTCTTCTCAAGAATCATTTTGAGTATTCCTGAAAGCTCTTTGATTTTTTAAAATTTGTTTCACAGATAAAATGTTCACTAAAACCTCAGCTGTTTTCTGAGACAAACGGGAAATTCTCACTTTCTTTCTTGTATCCTCCCTAGGGCTTCAATTCCAGGGTTGTATCTGGGGTGAGTGGGTTGCATAATGAGGACATTACTATCAAAATATAAATCCCTCCATTCCCACCTATAAAAGAGATATACAAATTTCTACCAGTGGGGCATTCAAAATAGTTCACATGGTTATCGATGCCTACATTACTTGTGTTTCACTTCCCTCATAACTTTGCCTGCCCCTTTTCTCTGGATGCCTAAGGTACAACTACACTGAAATCTGGTGCCACCCAAGAGTAGCAATATTCCAGGCTGACCCCGGAGTTAACTACACTCTCTCCTGGACTCTCAGTTTACCTTTACACCAAATTGCTTCTGCTGTGTGATGTGATGGAGCTTTGGGAAAGCTCCTGGTTGTCACTGGGAACATTTGCTGGCATCATCAAAGGTGCCTATACCACAAGAAAGGAGAGGGTGATCTGGATCTCTGTGACTATCTGCCACAGTGATAGAGGTGGGGCAACAAGGATCTGACTCACCAAGCACAGGCAAAAGGGGGTGGTAATGTCAGCCCATGTGGACAGTGGACCAGTCACATTATAACTGCTCACACTTTCCCCAAAGTTTAGGTTCTCGTTCAGAGTTTCAGCATTATTCTGCGGCACTCTCCCATGAAAGTCTCTAGGCATCACATGGGCACCCAGGTTCATCCTCTGGTCCAATTTTGGGGCAACACTGTTGTAGACAAGCCCTAGATGCTTGAAGAAATGCTAGGAATTTTGGGACTGAGGGAAAAAATCATTGGGCGGGGGCAGTGCCCCCATTGTATCCCTTTGTTGCCCATTCATCGGTGATCACTCGTGTGAGTAGGATAGCCTTCCAAGCACAGGGTCTTAGTGATGGGTCCATAGGTGACTGTGGAGACCTAATCTTGATCTGCATGTTGTTCCACAGTCAGGGCATTGGTTTCCAGATGGAAGGCGGTCCTGGTCAGGGTAGGCTTAATGAGGCTTGGCTTCCTCTTGATGTGTTTCTCCCTTTCTCCTTTCATTCGTGCCTCTTCAAATTCCACAGCATTGTTGGTTACAGCTGACCTTCAGTCAGAGTACTCAAGGGCCAGGGCTTCCCAGTTCTCAGTGCCTATGCCACAGTTTTTAAGGTTAGCTTTAAGCCCATCTTTAAATCTTTTTTCCTATCCACCAACTTTCCATTTTATGATCTTGAGTTGGGAGTACAACTACTGCTTTGGGAGATGGTGATCCAGCATTCGGACAACATGGCCAGTCCAGCAGAGTTTGTTGCTACACCCTGGTGGCAAGATTGATTTAGTCTATTCAACAACTCAATTTCTCTTCACCAGATGCATTTGCTATGTCTGAGGTGATCTGGAAAGCATATATTAAATAAAACCTGTTTATCTTTAAGGAGCCTCTACAGACTTGGTGTTTTTATTCTAATAAATCATTGTAGAACAATGAAATCCCGAGGTTATAGCCTCCCTGTCATGACAGTGCAAAATGAGAAGAACTTCAGTTGTAGAAGCTGTATGATTGTGGATCTTTTAGAGAGGCAAGAAAGGGTTTACACATAAACAGGATCCACATTTGGCCCTCATAAATACCTGCTGGAATTTAGGGCCTCCAGACATATTGCCAGTGCGCAGAAAGCCTGGAACTTTCAGCTACCCTGATATGCTTGTCTTCAAGAATGTCAATATTTTCACCTTTTCATATTCTGGGAAATACATTTACAGGTTAAATGGCATGTTAAATGCAAGCATTTGTAATTCTAACTCACCTTTTCAGCTGAAAAGCCATTGGGAAAGTTGGATAGAAGGCAGGTGGTCACAAAACAGGGTATTCAAACACAGGTTGTTGCCCAAATCAAGATATGATAATGCATATAAGGGAACCAAAAAATCTCTTGATTAACTGACTTTTTCATTTTTCCAGCTTAAACGTTGTTCTATTTCTGCATTTGTTTGCTATTTTTTAAAAAATAGTATCTGTTCAGGCTGTGCAAAAATTTGGTTCTGTGTCATATGTATGTCATTAGATTTGTGCATACAATGCGATATTAAGAAACATGGATGGTGCCTGCACCAAAAACTTAAGAATCAAAACTCTCACCGGGTAGTTTTGTGTAAGTAGTGTAAACGGCATTACTCCCTCTATGATGCAGTTTTAATTCACAGAGCAAGGGAACAGTACCAGGAGGTGAAGCCAAACTTGCTCTGCCTCTCAGCCTATCAGTGCTGAGGGAGGGGAGGAAGAGGTGGAGACAGAGTTGCAGCATTCCCCTTTAAATTCAGAAGCACCGCACAGCAGCCTCCATTGCAAGTGAGTGGAAGAGAGCATGTTGTAGGCACTAGTAGGCACAGGAAAGGCTACTCACTGACTAACTAACTAATTGCTATTATTCATTAAAGTCCCCACGTTTTTTTAAAAAAAATAAATCTTGGTTACTGCTACTATCTATTCGGGGGGGGGGGGGGGGCTGTATTTTAAAGAAAAGGAAATATCAATTCTCATTTATTGCCTCTGTGCAGAGCTGAGAGTGGAGTCCCAAACCTGCATTTTTGGCAAAATCATTCTGTGTGTTTTGGGAGACCTAATTCTACACCAGTTTAAAGAGAAAAAAACATCAATTCTCTTAATTATTGTCTCTACCAGTCTGGGAGCACAGTCCAAAACCTGTATTTTTTTGGTCAAAAACATTCTCTGTGTTCTGGGAGACCTAGTTCTAAGTTCTGAAATTTGAGGGCTTGTGTCCTCCAAGTGTGGCCACTCCACCCCATTCCACTCCAGCCAGCCATAGTAGCTAAGATACGTCATAGAGAAATTCAAGGGGATAGCTGTTGTGGCTTTTTTAAAAAAATAGAAATTAAAAATTCTCAAAATACTAGTAAATGTGCGAATATTTCTGAAACTTGGTGGGGGAGAATGATTCCCTGGTTATGTTGTGTAATTGTAGCAAAATTCTAGGAGGTGGTTCTTCTCAGTTTTTTTTTAAAAAAATGTTTATGAAAACTTTAAACATTCCTAAAAAACCAGTGCATGAGTGAAATGTTCTGAAACTTGGAGTGGGTGGTGGTGGTGGTTAACAGTGGTAAATGTGTTCTACAATTATAGTAAGTTTCATCCTGATAGCTCTAAAAATGAGAGAGAAAGGAGTCCTGGAGGATTCCCCACTTGTGAAATTACATAATGAAAAAGTAACAAAAATGTGTTACTTCATTGTAGTTACAATGCATAACCATTATATTTTAGACACTTCAGAAACAGTTCACCACCATCTCTAATTTAGTAATGAATATTGAAACATGTTTTCATTGATCGCACAAGCCTAGTATCCATATGCCTTCTCTTTTGCAGTTCTCATAAGTTTTATGAACTTTTTCTTGATATGTAAGCAGTTTCATTCATGTATTATACACATTTTATTCCACTTTACCCTGGGGAAAGCATACATACAACTGGGTTTCAGTTTGTCTATTGGCTCGGAAAGCATAAATCAGATCGTTTTGCATTAAAATGTGAACTGAAAAATGTCTTCCCTATAGCTAGCCAATAGAGGCCAGGTTTTGTTTTCTAGTAAAACTCTCCTTCCTAACACAGTTTATCCTCTACCTCATACTGTTGACTGGGGAGCAGTGTGATGTTTTTCTTTCTGTAGTCTGGCACACAATATCCTGTCCCTTAGAGCATGAGAGATTTAATTCGTCTTACATTAAAGGTTCCATACGCCTTTCCCTCAGGTCCCCAAAACACAGTGAGGTGTTGACATCCACACATATTGGGGAAGGTGTGAATGACAGGAAACACTGGCTTTCAAAAGGCTATAGGAGTGCAATTTAAGTTTGAAGAAACCAGCCTAGATTCATAACTCCTAAGCCTCTGAGGGACAGGCAAGTTGTTGGAGTGTGTGTGTGGTGTGTGTGTAGAAGAGGATTCACAAGAAATAAAACTGAGAAGAGGTGCAAGTAAAGTGGACCAAATGTATTTTTATGCCAGGTACCCCTGCCCTGCATTGAAGTTGAGATACATAAACTCCAAAGACAAGCATCTGTCCCAATCCCTGTTGTAAAAAAGCAACACCCCTTAAATGGTTAACACATTATTATTTTTCAAAACACTCCAAAGCAGCCTCCTGAGGCAGCCCCTTTACCAGCACTATAGAACTAAGATCAGGATGCCTACAGGGTTTTTATAAATATACCACTTTACCCTGACACAAAAATCTTTGTATTTAAAAGTTAACTTCATAATGGAGGGAACCTTTGGGCATCTAGTTGAGCATGATACTGGAACAATTTCTTATGGTATCAAGCTATCCCCTTCTCTCAAACCCTGGGGTATGTTGAGATCCCTTTTCTTTCAAGGGCAGTTAGAATGTTTTAATATGAAGAGCCCTGTCTTGCTTTACAAAGTGTGTTATGCTAAGAAGAGCTAACCATTATAGCACTGGAAGACATTTAAGGGAATCTGGTGGCTCAAATACAGGGGCAGGTACAGAACTGCCTTACTGAAAAATGCATAAATTTCCAGTTGAGGTCTATGGGATGTCATTGGATTTCAACTCTGAATATTCTTAGTCTTCAGTCATTCCAGTTAGGCCTATTAAGAATCATAATTCAACAGTGTTGGGAAAGATGCACTTTGCCCTTTCAGATTTTAAAGGATCACTGTTTCTTCCTGAATTCATGCCCAGTTTGCAATAACTGCCGGTGACACAATGGGTTAAACCAGTGGTTCTCAACATGGGGTCCCCAGATGTTTTTGGCCGTCAACTCCCAGAAACCCTAACAGCTGGTAAACTGGCTGGGATTTCTGGGAGTTGTAGGCCAAAAACATCTGGGGACCCCAGGTTGAGAACCACTGGGTTAAACCTTTGTGCTGGCAGGACTGCTGACCAATAGATCAGTGGTTTGAATCTGGGGAGAGCGGGTTGAACTCCCTCTATCAGCTCTAGCTCCCCATGTGGGGACATGAGAAAAACCTCCCACAAGTACGGTAAAACATCAAAACATCTGGGCATTCCCTGGGCAACATCCTTGCAAACAGCCAATTCTCTCACACCAGAAGCAAGTTGCAGTTTCTCAAGTCACTCCTGACTCACACAAAAAAAAGCTTCCCTAAGTTATCACACTGGGCAGGCCCGTAGCCAGGATTTCGTTTCGGGGGGGAGGGTGAATTTTTTCAGGGGGAGTTTCGGGGGGGTTGAGTTTCGGAGGGGGGGGGCTGAGTCTGAGTGATAGAGGGTCTACCCTCGCAAACCTTTTGTATCGTTACCCCAATACCCCCGTGCATATGGGATATATTGAGTATGGTGATCAGATCATGATATGAATAAACATAACAGTTTAAATAATGCACCAGTAAGGCCTTTTCGCGAATCACCATGAGAATTTCGGGGTGGGGTGGGGTGGGGGGGGGGCTGAAGCCCCTCAAGCCCCCCCCCCCCCCCCGGCTACATGCCTGACACTGGGGCTTTAACATGGGCAACCCTGTCTTCTACCACCTGTAGAATTCTGGGCAATGTAGTTTGGGAAGGCGAGGACCTCTGTAGCTGAGTATTCAAAGGCCCCACCCTAAACTCCATTTTTTGCAGAGGGCATTAAAATGGGACTGCCAGCATTAAAGCCCCAGTGTGATAATGTGGTGACAGACTGGAGCAATGTGCTCAGTCTCTCCCCCCACCCCAGATAGTGCCTCATTTGTATTTTTCTTGCATTGAATATGTGTGTGTGTATATATATATATAGAGAGAGAGAGAGAGAGAGAGAGAGAGAGAATATGCGTGTGTGTGTATGTATATATATATAGAGAGAGAGAGAGTGAGAGAGAGTGAGTGCTAACTCCTGCTTTTCATAGATGTATGAAAGGCACTTAACATTGTATGCATGCATTATCTGTGTGGTCATTATTATACCTCACAAATATGCATATGTGCTTGGGCATGCATACATACATCCAAATGCAGTCACATACTACTGAATATCTTGTGAAGACTTCTTGTTTTGATTTTTTAAAAGGTATCATTTGGTTTGACCTGAGCAGAAATTGTTTTCAAATAACTCATTAAATGATTGTTTTCAAATGACTCTTGAACTACAGATGCCCCATGTACCTCTATATATGAATGTTGGCAGTATGCTTGCTATCTGAAATAACAATGAAGTTCAAAAGCCTTCCCTCAACTGGCTTGAGACATAGTTGTCCTTGAGGGCACATCTTAATCAGGTTTCTCACTAAAGCTAGCACAAAATAGTTTTACTTACTTAGGAGATCCCTCATAGTCCAAGGATGATGGTCCTCCAAGTGTAGTGTCCTGGTAGTGGGTTCGTAGGTTGATGTGGAGCCCTATTCTTGATCTGCATCTTCTCCCACAGTGAGGGCATCGGTTACCAGGTGGAAGGTGGTCCCGGTCGGGGTTGGCTTGACACGCCTTCCTCTTGGCATGTTTTTCTCTTTTGCCCTCCATTCGTGCCTCTTCAAATTCTACAGCACTGCTGGTCACAGCTGACCTCCAATTGGAGCACTCAAGGGCCAGGGCTTCCCAGTTCTCGGTGTCTATGCCAGAGTTTTAAAGGTTGGCTTTGAGCCCATCTTTAAATATCTTTTCCTGTCCTCCAACATTCTGGTGGAGCAGCAACTGGTGTCCCTGCCCACCTCTGTCAAGATATATAGTAGTTTAAAACGTTACCTTGGCACATCAGACAGAAACTCCTCCATTTATTTATGGCATTTATCTACCACTATAATCCTAGGAGGCTGGATTTCATCTCCTTTCCAGCCTTCTTTTGCAAGGGAAGACAGAAAGATGAAGATGAACCCAGACTGTTTGGTGGCAAAATGTACAAGGTTGCTGGGTATGTTATTTGCAATTCCTCTTGGTATAAACCTTCCTTCTATCTAATTTTCATCACATATGGCAGCAATTCATGTGCAAATAATTATATATCCACATGCTTATTCATGAACTGTTATGTCCCAAGCTGAAACCATTTTAAACAGTGGTGTCATGAAATGGAACATTGTCAGTCATGAAACACAGTGGTCTTCACGAAACAGCAATTGGGTTTCTTTGGTGAGTGTGCATATCACTTGTGCTTATTTATTCATTATTTTCTGTAGCATGCATCACCTGATTTAATCAGTAATTTTCATTGTTTTTGCATCAAGAGTGGTGCTGCTGAAAGATTTCCATTCTTGAGAGTATGAAATTCAAGAATATGGAATAATAAGCAGCTGAAATCCACTAATCAAATAAAGTCTGGTGCTCAAGATCAAAATGTGTGGAATTGGTCCAGTGTTGTCAAAAGTGAGTGTGTAAGCCAGAATATCTGATAATAAATCTGCATTGTTGATGTGCACATTGGAACAACAACAACCATCCAAAGAAAACATTTGATTTCACCTCTGCTTTCGAGGCCTTTGTCTTTTCTCCCCACCAGAACATTCAAACCTGTCAGAAGGTTTTCCCACTCCTGCTGCAGCTCAGAAATGTCTCCCTGAGATGCCTCTCATGACACAGAAGGGTCACCTTGTTCCCAGACACTCTGATGGAGCTGCAAAGCTAGAATGGCTCAGCAAGCAACGGATAGCTTTCTCTTTTGTGACTGCACTTGAAATTTTTCTTTAGTTTCCTTTGAACTGAATTGCCAAAAGAAACACGTGCCAAGAACCCGCCTGTTTATGTTGGTTGTGTATACATGTGTGTGTGGCTTCATACTCTCTGCCACACTCAGTTACTTAGTATTGAGCATCATGTTTGTTCTCCATCCTCCCCTGTGCTTGCTTTGTCAGTGGGTTGCTCCAGTGTCAGTGTCAGGTGCAGCACAAGGCGAAGGGAGAATGTGTGTGTAGAGGCATGGCAAGTCCTCATTGGATGGAGATGAGGTAATGTTATGCAGTATAAATAGAGATGCAGTGTGGAGGATGTAGCTTGTCAGCATGCCCAGCTCCTTTCCTTGTGTAAAGGAGAGCATCCAGCTGTGGAAAATGCCTGGAAAACTTCAGAGACAGTTTGGATATAGTCAAAGGAAATTCTTAGCTGAGATTCCCATTGGCTTGCCAATATGCATATGCACCCCTTCTCATTAGGTTTTTTCATATGAAAAGTACCCATTTCATCACCTTCCTTCTTGCTGTTTGGCAACAGATCACAACATTAAGACAAGATTAAGCCCAGAGAATGCAAGGATCTGGATGCAAGTGATAGTTGAAGCATTCAACACAGCTGTAGTTGAGACTGAAAGCAAAGTGACTGATGGCAGGAAGGATCCGATTTTTTGTGTGGTTAAGACCAGGAGGTAAAACCTCCAAGTCATACAAATCCTCAGGTGACCTCTACGTGTTGGGAAACAAAGAAAATGGTTACTACGGCCTGAGTTGTTTGTTCCATATCTTGAGAAATGGCAAAACAGGAGCAATGACTGGGTTTGTTAGATCAGCTCAGGGTAGAAACTTTAATAAAAGAAACATTGCCTTTCCTAATTATTGTAGAATTACATTGAAGAACAATCCCTGAAGCATATTAGAGTACAGAGGGGGAGGAATACAGATTGCTGATATGGTGATTATGTATCTGGGCATGGGATTTTTTTTACTCTTTAGACTACAGCTCGCTGGCAGATTATAGGAGTTGTAGTCCAAAAAGGAATGCATCACTCTTTTAATCCAGAACATTAGAAAAAGGAGAAAGAATACTAAAGCAAAATGTAGCTTACAAAAGATTAACTGTCTGCAAATTCATTCTGAACTAATGCTGGAAGAAGACTTCAACAGAAAACTGGGCTGTCCTTTGCAACTAGCAATATATGTTTGTGCTTGTTAGTGAGTGTTCATCATGATATAGGTCATAAAGGCTGTCCTTTGATAGCATCTTTTGGAGACCAGATTAATGATCTCATCACAAAGGGCTAAATTTGTTGGCATGTGCCAGTTTAGCCCAGGTCACCCACAGAGCCCACTGGCTCCCATCAAACAATGCCAGCATGGTTCTGTGGGTGAAGAAGGGTAGAGCCAGCACATGCTGCTGCTACGGCAACATGGGAGACTTCCCGTGTTGCCATTACAAGCAATTGGGGGGGGGGGGGAGGGAGCCATGTGTTCCATGCTTCTCCCATGGGATCAACAGGGAGAGGAGTTGGGTGATTCTGAAACTACATGAAATCAAGTAAATTTGTTTAAAATAGATTGAAATTTAGTCAATTGTTTTCAAAAGTTCATTAAACATTAAACTCATTCAATATCTCACCCACTGTTAAAAAGCAGAATCCTCCGCTCATAGTTTACATATGTGTGTGTGTATGTATGTATGTATGTATGTGTGTGTGTGTGTGTATATATTTATATATATGTGTGTGGGTGTTTGTGTGTGTGTGTGTATATATAAAAAGGTTGTGTGTATGTGTGCATATAGTAACTGCATTTATATTACCTACTGAAACTGAACTAAAAGAAACTGAATTGATCAGCATATTGAGAATGATATTGATTCAACTTCAATGATTATCCTGCTAGCTGCCATTATTTTCACTGTTTACTGCTGAGTTTGGGTGAGAAACAATCATGTCATTTTTTAAAAAAGGCTTGGGGGCGACACACGATGCAGGGGCTGTGTTTTGCCCACCCCAATTTAGTCCTTGTAGTTTTCTTTTATTTTAAATGGGAAGCACTGATTTTTATGTATGCCTTTGGGCTTTCAGCCATGTAAGAAGTGGCAGCATGAGCACGGCATGATACCATCATCTTCTGACAGCCCTTATGCTTGTCCAAAGAGAAAGATACCTTATTCAAGTCACAGTCAGAGAGGAAAAGGTTTGAAAAACAGCCTTGCACAGGGGTGGTATACCATTCTGTTTCTATGGGTTACCCACTTGATCGCAAGTGCAGGCAGCTATGTGAGCACTCATTACCATAATTCCTAATTATGACTGTCTAGGAGCCTAGCAAGAGGAAGAATAATTATGTTTAATAGACAGAGTGAGAAAGAGAAAAGATTAATAAATTCCCCACATTCTCTTTCAGACCGCAGCAAGATCTTTTATGTTTTCTCTGCCGCTTGCAAGCTTGGGGCAGTCTGAGAAAGTGTATGCCCCAAAGGAGAGAGCTTGGTTCCCGCAGTATCAGGAACCCCCACAGCTGTGCTAGGCAGGCTGCCCAAATTCCTCTTGAAAAAACTCTTGAAGGCAAACTTCACAACAGGGAGGAAAAGGATGTAAGAAAGAGGAGGGGAATGAACTCCTCCAAAGCAAACTATTTGAACTATGTAATCTAAGCAAGGAAGTGGGCTGGGGCAACCAGTACCAAGGGACAGGAGAAATCTCAGCAGCATCTGGCTCTTTTCCAGCCCTTTAAAGTGTGTAAGGGAAATGGGATTTAACTCTGAGCTTTGATCAACAGTATTGGCAGGAAGTCCAAGGGGGAAAAGGAAATGTGTAAGTCACTGGCCTCTGAAGCAAGCAACAAGTAATATGGCTTTCAACACTGGCAAAAGCATCTGTTTTTTTACTGACACACTCTTTTATTCATGTGATGATGACACTGAGAGTTCCTTAAGGCATGGCTAGTTTTGGAGGGAGGTGTTCAGATGTTTCTCTTAACCCTCAAACTAAGGAAGACCCCATGACTCTAATTATCCAGCCATCCCCACCTTGTGTGAACCACTCTAGGAAATCAGAGTCAATATTCATGCCTCACCTCTCTTATGTTAAGAGTCACCATTGAACATGCTTCACTTGAGGACATCCAAAGTCTAGAAACCAGTACAAGTGGTGACAGAACTTGAAGTGATGCAAAAAGTAACTTAGGTTGCTAAGAAGAGAAGGAAGGGAGGGAGAGAGGGAGGAAGGTGGTGGCGGCTTGGTTCAGAAGTAGGAGCAATAAAGATCTCTTCCCAAGTTATGCACAGGGGCTACATTGATGGAGCTGCCAATGCTATTCTAAGCTGCATTTTTAGGAGTGTCGGGTCTAGATCGAGGGAAGTAATATGGTAGTACCACCATATTCTGATTTGGTTAGAACTCACCTGGAAGATAGTAGGCAGTTCAAGAGAACACAATTCAAGAAAGGTATTAACAGTTGGAACATGTTCAGAGAATGGTGACCAGAATAGTAAAAGACATGGAAGCTAAGCCCTATTAGGAGTAGTTGAAGAATCTGAATATATTTAGTTTGGAGAAGAGAAGGTTAAGAAGTGACATGATCACCATGTTTAAATATTTGACAGGATGTCATATTGAATATTGACTATTCTGGAAGGTATTAACGCTTAATATTTGATTACTCCACACATGAGCATAGAAAATTCAAAATTATTTTGAAGTCTGACTGGCTTCTTCATCAGACAAAGATACAGGAAAAATGCAATAATGTTAGAGTCACAGGTCTACATTCTGTGTGAGATGTTCTCACTTAGATAGTATTGTGGGATTTCATTGCAGGCAACATCTAAGGCTGGATGTAGATCTGTGACTTGTAGGATTGCCTCCATTTTTCTCCTATATGATTTTTGACAGCTTTGTCCAAAGAGGACAGTGAAGTTTCAAAAACTTGATTGATGTATTTTCTGCCTTTTGATTGGGTGATAAATGTATTGCTGTTTGTTGATTTTGGATTTTGTTTTAAAATGTTGCTACAAAGCCAACATCCATGAACATTATTTAGGAGTTCTATTGCTGTAATGTTTTCTGGAGGATGACTTGAGGACCAAAGGAAAATAGTTGTTTTTTAGAGGCTTACTTCACTTTTCTTTGTCCTGGACTAGAAAAGATTTTAGTTCAATGTGCAGCTTCCAATATGGTACACATAGGGAGCTCTTGATGGGGATTATGTGAAAATAACTAAGCGATGCTGTGTAGACCTAGGAAGTTAGGAGAGAGGAATTGATTATAGTGTACTTCAAGAAAAGTGTCTAGAACAGAAGGGGAAGATCTGAAGAGAAGACAAAAGGTGGATCATCCATTTCTTTTACATAAAAATATAAAGCAGTTATTTTCTCCATTGGAGTGCTCACCAAGAGGCTTCCTAGAGTGTTGCAAATTAACACTTTGTTTTAAGTGTTTCTGAATGAGTACCAACTGATCATGTCACCCATCCATTAGATTTTGCTTTATTGCCTTGCTGGGATTATTATTTTTTTTTTGTTCCTAGTCACTGACAATTGTGGGCATAGCTTTAGTCAACATTTCAACCTGGGAAAGGTCTAGGGACAGTTCAGCACTTCCAGGATAGCAATGTCAGATCTTTTATTTTTTATTTGATTTTATATTTTATTTTTTATCTGCATTTCCTCGAGGCTCGAGGCAGGTTATAGCATAATTTTAGCACTGGCCATCCTACAAGTGATGCAACCACAGAACACCCTGATGTGTGTGCTGTGATAACTGCTCTGTGAGAAATGTATTCTTTCCTACCTTGGTCTTTACAAAAGAGAGATAAAAGAGAGAGAGAGAGAGAGAGAGAGAGAGAATCAGTCTCTATTCTTTCCTGTTCATGTGTCACTCTTCCTAGTGTTATTTTGCTTAAAATACATGCAGAGTGAAATACATTCCCAGTGATTATTTGTGAATTCTATGCTATATGGATTCTTAAGTAAATGAGGATGGGTCTGTCATCATTGCAGAATACAATTGATTTGTATATATTAAGATGCACAATTTAGCAATCCTTAGAAGAAAAGCCAATGGGACTTGATTCCATTTGAATACATGATGCTTCCTTTTGCATAAATGTTTGTTGGAGAGGGCTGAAAGACACTTATTCTGTCATGCTTTTGCAGTCATTTCTGAAGCTTTGTATGACTGGAGGCACTGACATTTGAAGACCTCTGAGAAAAAAAATCAAGATTCTGTAGGGTAAAAGGGTAAGGTATTGTTTCTGATGCCATTTGAAATAGCAACTTTTTGAGGCAAGAGGTCAGCTGAGTGCAGGAAAGTGAATTCCTACTATCTCTGATTATTGATAGGAGATAGCTGGACTTCATTTCAGGTCAGGAAAGTGTGAAGCTTCAGGAAGAATGGGAACTATTCCTTCTATAGGCCAGATTAAGTTTTCAGGCTATAGATTCCATGTTTTAAATGTTCTGCAGACAGTCTGTAGGATCTGTCATGTTTTCTCTGTAACAGCTCTTAGCCTTTGATAAATTCAAAACAAGCAGATATTCCATGTGATGCATTTCTGAGCACCGAATGAAGTAAAAACCATATCAATTAAATTTCTGTCTGTTTTGTTTGTAATAAAAAAGGAAGAGCCATCACACAGTAAGGATGACACTTTTAAGGCTCTGAGAGTTTTGACTATTCCAAGAAGACTTAAGACACAGGAGCACACGAAAGTATTCTCCTTTTCTCTGATGCAGGTCTGATGCAAGTATGGAGGTGGCAGACCTCATCTCTGCTCCATACTTCTTATTTAAATCTCCCCTTTTGTTGCTGCTTTCTACATTCTTTACTTATCACATGTAATGCAAGTTGTTCTTGCATCGTCTATACACTCCATGTGTGATACCCAAGTATATCAAGGTCTTTTAAAGGTTCTCCTCAAAAAGCAAGGACTGCTTTTTCCTAAGCAGATCCTATATAGTTTCAAATAGTCCAATGAGAGGCAGCCAGGTTAATAACTGAGGTGGCATACAGGGAGCACACAACTTCAGCTCCACTGACTGGTTGTTTGCTACTGGGCACAATTCAAAGTGCTGGCTTTGGCTTATAAAGCCCTAAATGGCCCTGGCCCAGTTTACCTGTCTGAATGCATTTCCCTTTATGAACCACTGCTAAGGCTAAGATCTTCTGGGGAGGCCCTGCTCTCATTTCCACCACCATCACAGGTATGTTTGGCAGGAACAAGAGACAGGGCCTTCTCAGTGATTGCCCCCCGGCCGGTTATGGAATTCCCTTTCTGGCAATATTAGATCAGCCCCCTCTCTCCTGTCCTTCAGAAGGAAGACCTGGCTATGAGACCAAGCCTTTGGGGCAGTGCAATGAGGCAATAATAGAATGGTGTCCTGAGATGGTTTTTAAGCAACTGATTTTAAAGTAGTTGTAAGTGATTTTAATATTTTTATATATTTATGGTTTTATGTCCCAGCTTTGAATGTTTGCCATGTATATGATGTGCTCCTCCCTGAATCCCCTGCGGGGTGAGAAGGGCAGAATATAAATGTTTTAAATCAATCAATCAATAAATATATAGTTAGGAACTTGATATTAATAAATCTAACAGTAGGATTGCCAGAATAAAAACTAGAGAGGATTGTTGTATCCTAAATGATGTTGTAAAAGAGGGAATTTCAGCTTGCGTTGCTTGTCTGGCAAGCAGGTAACAAGGAACACCTGCCGAAATGCCCTCCTTTACACACCCTAGAAGCCTCTTTCTAGTTTTCATTGTAAGAACCTAAAATGAGAAATGAGGAGGAGGGTCTGATATTGTAGATCTCTTCACTGGAATCAGCAATGTACTAGGTTTGCAGATTACATGAGAAAGACCCATGGCTTGCCCCTGCCTGCAGACATCATTTTGATGGTCTTCCCGCCAAGCTGGATCCATTTTCTGGATAAGTGGCACTCGGGCAGGTGGGAAAATGTCGAAAGGGCACCTGGGTCTCTATGGCAACAGGAAGATGGCGGGCGAAAGGCAGCTAAATGTGGCTGTCCCTCATTTAATATTGACTCCGGCACTGACAGAACAGATAATGGGCAATAACACACCATTATGCTGCTGGGAAATGAAATGCTTCAGTAGACACCTGTCATGCTGTGAGGATTTGTTACTGTACCATCCTCGATTTCTCTCTCACACACACAGCCTTTTGTTTACTGCTTTTCATCCACCTTAGTTCTGTATGCCTTCACCCCAGTTTTATATTCAAGAGCTTCCACTTCTCTCCTTCTCCTCCTTCAGCGTTATTATCCCTTTCTCACCTTGCACATTTTGCCCCTCAAACCTTTTTCTGACCTTCACTAGCCTTGTGTTTGAATAGGCATTGGGGTAAACAGTCAAAGATATCTCTTTCCTCTAATGTTTGGCAATTTAGCTCTATATCACACTGGAAATCTGTTTATCAGGTCTGCTCTGACCTAGCTCTTGGTTGATTCCCCTTACACCATGTCACCCGAGCTTCACAGAAGTGATATAATCATAAACATCATTTAATCCACTATCTTACTAGTGCAAGAAAAATCCCAGGTAGTCTGCTCTGTTGCTCAATTGCTTATGCCACCAGGAAATTCTTTTTAATACGTAGATGAAAAGCTCATTTTCTGTAATTTGACCTATTGGACCTCAGGAAAAGAAAATATACTTTCACCTATGTGTCAACCCTTTAATTATTACAAGATGGCTGTCATATTAATGGTAAAGGGCCATTGCTGCCTCAGAGGACCCGGTGCCCCAGTGGCTGCAGCCATTTCTCTACCCAGGTATCTAAAATGGCCAGAAGTGGCATCTCAGTGAAGAGAGTAGAAAGTGTCAGTACCTCTTTTAGGTTCTGATGGTTTTAAGTTCCCTTTACTACTCTACTTACAGACAAGGATGGTTCCCTTTACTACTCTACTTACAGACAAGGATGGTTATGGTGCTTTACTCAATTTGAACTGTGGATAAGTTGCCGTATTCCAGGTTTTTTGGGTTGAATTTTTGAACAAGATTTCTAGACATACATGAGTATATAAGATAAATGTTAGAGTTTATCAAAATAACTAAAATACTTTTTAGTTTTTGAAAACAGCTGTATGATAAGTGAATTGGTGGGAGGGTACAATTTTCAATTAGAAAATCAGAATTAGATAACATTTTTTAAAAGGGTAAGAAAGGCCTCATCTCTAGACTATACAAATATATTTCAGAATATAACTTAGAGGAGAATTGAATAAAAGCTGGGATACTTTCGTGGGCTAAAGATTTAGGGAGAAATGTTGATTTGGAAAATTGGGAACATCTCTTGAAAGGGGGCTTAAATTTTTGATAGCTGCTTCAATTAGAGAAAACATGTATAAAATGTTTTACAGAAGCTATATAACTTGTTGAGGGGAATGAAGGAGGTGCCGAATGCTGAAAGGCTCTTTGTCATGTTTGGTGGTCCTACAATATAGTACATTTTTGGAAAAAGGTGTTTATAGAAACAAATAATATGATCACCCCAAAATGTTAAGAAAAACCTGGAAATGCACCTTTTAGGATTATTCAAATAGACTATTAGTGTAGGAGACAGAGAAATTTGTTAATACAGCTTTGCTGCGGTAAGACTAACAATAGCAAATTCTTGGATGGAGGGGAATAGAGTTAACTATTAAAGATTGGATTGAGAAAGCAATAGAGTCTATCCAAATGGCCAAGCTAACTAATGGTATTAGAGGAGGAAATAATGAAGAATTTGTAAATACATAGAGGCTGGCATTTGGATGTGAGGAAAGAAAGACAAAGGGATTTCATTAAGATAAGATAAGATGAGATGAGATAAGAGTAGATGCTTGTTAGATATGAGATCTACATTGAGTGGTATCAGTGGTCTCGGGTAATGGGTTCATGGGTGTGGGGTAATTGGGTTAGGGGTTTGATAAGAACTAATAATTGTACAGTCATTAATATTTCATATATGATTTGCATTAGATGACTGTATAATGTCTTGTTAATATTTTCTTTTCTTTCTTATGTATGTTTCTTTTCTTTGTTTTTTCTTTTTCTTCTCTTTTTTGTTTTTTAATTTACACAACAATAAATAAATATTTTAAAAGATAAATAAATTGCCCAAGATAGAAAAAAATATTTCCTCTCTTCTTCCTTTTTGCCTCATCACTTCAATAGAATATGATATAGAATGCAAGCCAACAATAGAACCATATGATATTCTTCTCCCGATTCTTGGTTCAATGGAGCAATAGTGCTTGCTTTTGTCCTGAGAAGTGCTAGAACCTCCTTACCGTTTAATGGTCAGTGCCTTAACCAGGGAAAGGAGGAGGTGGAGATGACAGTATGTGCTCCCACCCTCTGGGAGAGAAGAAATAGCATGGCCATAAAAGAGAGTCAGAAAGAAAGGAGAGTCCTTGTAGGCTATGATTAATACACATAATTGAACCAAATTGCAGCAAACTGCAGAAAACCATCTCCCAGCTGTTGACAGAAGAAAAATTGCTGACAAGTTTTTTCCCATTTGTTGTAAATTGAGAATGCAAGAAAAGAATCTCTTTCCTACCACAAACATATACTGTATACTGTATACACATACATATCCAGAAAATGACACTGTAATTATTGTGAATATATACTGCACACTGCAGAGGTGCAAGCTGTTATGCTTTAATATTTATTAAGTTGATGTTGATGGAATAGAGTGAAATGGAGTTGGCACAGAGAGTGAGGAAATGTGTTTAGTCAACCTAATAATTTCTATATCCTGTTTGGACCCCATCTTTATCTCTGAATGAATTCTAAATGTATGCACTCTGGTAGCTCAGCAAACTGTTTCACAGTAATATTTGTGAGCCAGGTTGGTTTTTGTGAGGGAAAGAAAACCTAAAAGATAACATTTCAAATAGAACTTTTATACACATAGTAGAAGTGGTTTTGGATGAAGTTTCTGTTTTAGATGTGTTTTTATTTAGATTATGCCTAACAGTGTTCATGTTAGTTTTTCTACCAGTATGTATGCAGCATTGGCCATACACAACATGTTTTCACCAGCTTAAGTAGAAGAATAGAGAGAATATGATTTTAAGATCTTGGTTGGTCAGCTGGTTAAAATTGATCACTCAAGAGGTTGTCTCTGGTTATTTAGTTCAGGATCAAGCATAGCTTTGGATGTTGTGGAAGGAGGTTTTTTTGTTTATAGGATCTCCCTCTCCAATTCCGGGTCATTGAAAAGACAGAGTCTGGGTGGGTTGTTTCCTTTGTGTTGGATATTCAGAACAGATTTTATTAAAACACTGCTCAACCTGCTTGTCCAGCCTGATTGAGGTTGTTTTGGATATCATATAATCATAGGGTTGATAATACCACTAGGGCTATCCAGTCCAACTACCTGACATGAAGGAACAAACAATAAGAGTAATCACAACAGATGGTCTTAAAACCTCTGCTTAAAAATTTCCAGAGAAGGAGTCTCGATCACAGTCCTATACAGTATTTTCATTGACCAACAGGTCTTGAAATCAGGAAGTTCTTCTTAGTATTCAGGTGGAGCTGCTTTTCCTGCAAGTTGAATCCACCACTCTGTGTCCTATGACCTAATCACATTGAGAAAAAACAGGAGCACATGCCAGTTCCTCTCCATTTGCCCCATGGAGCTCACTGGCTCACATCCCACAACACAGAGCTACTTCTGGCGAGGCTCTGAGATGCAAAAGAAGATGAACTCGTGTATGCCATAGTGGCAGCAACATGGGAAGCCTCCTGTGTTGCATTAGCAATAATGTGGGGAAGGCAGGTGGTGGGCGCTTTCCCCCATAGGATGGGAGTAGGGGAAAGTCAGATTATGGGTTCCCAACACCGGGTACCGACAGGTTCCCCATGATCCATGGTGATTCTGGTGACAAATGTGATGTGGTCCCTAGTCTCTAGATTAGTAGAAAACAAGCTCTTTTCAATATGACATAGTAATAGTAATAATAGAAAGATGAAACTGTGGTGCTCTGGTATTATTATTATTATTATTATTATTATTAATAATAATAATATCCTGCCTTCTTTTCCCATATGGAGACTCAAAGCAGCTCACAATTAAAAATATTACAATACAATTTAAAATATCCAATATACAAATATTAAAACAGTATTAAACATTATTAATATTTAAAACAATTTAAGTTAAAACAATAAAACCACATCTTTAAATGCCTGTTCAAATAAGAAGGTTTTAGCTTGCTGCTGGAAGGACAGCAGAAGGGCCTGGCTTCCCTAGACAGGGAGTTCCAGAGTTGAGGGGCAGCCACTGAGAAGGCCTGCTCTCTCATTCCCACCAACCGAGCTTGAGATGGAGGTGGGACCAAGAGAAGAACCTCTCCTGAATATCACAGGGCCTGAGCAGGTTCATACAAAGGGATGCGGTCAATCAAATAGACTGGACCTGAACCATCTAGGGCTTTAAAGGTCAAAATCGGCACCCTGAATTGTCCCTGGAAATAGACTGGCAGCCAGTGGAGCTGCTGCAACAGGGGGGTTGTAAACTCACGGTAGCCAGCCCCAGTGAGCAACCTGGTTGCAGCTCTTTGGACCAGCTGAAGTTTCTGAGCACTCTTCAGAGGCAGCCCCACGTAGAGCACATTACAGTAATCCAGACAGAATGTAACTAAGGCATGTACCACCATGGCCTTAGAGCTTCATTACTTCTCTGATAAACAAGGGTGTGCCATTAGACCAGCACATATTTTAGGGTACACTTTTGCTTCTGAACTCGCCAGAACAATAGTGGGCCAAAAGTGAGACTTCCTCCTTTGTCATAGTCAGATCACATGCTATTGAAGATTAAGCTTGCAGGTGCCTTGCTCCTTTGCAGGGACAGGAGGTTCTGCTGGAAGTGTCCAACCTTGCACATTAATAGAATTTGAGAGATTCCTGGGCACTAAGAGTATTTTCTGATGGGCAGATGTCCCCTCAAACCTGTAATCTTAGACAGATAAATGAACACATGATTTTTAATAATAATAATAATAAATTATAAAACTTTTTTGTATTCCACCCTATCTCCCCAAGGGGACTCAGGGCGGATTCCAACATAACAATGGCAAACATTCAATGCCTACATAAAACACATGATCTTAACATAAAATCACAGAAAAACCTCACATATAAAAGTAGCATTAAAACCTAACATCAAATTAAAGAATCTAGCATCAATAAATTACATTTGACACCAATAAATTAAACTAAATATAGTCAAACAAAATTCTATAATAAAATAAATCTAAATAAAACATGCACAACATGTACAACAGCCAGCAAGGGTTCACAAAACAGTATGGGTTGGTTATGTGGTCATTGGGGCTGTGTAGACCAGGGAAGCGTAAATACAAAATAGTTTCAATAAGAGACCCGGCAATGATCTCGCAGCCATCTAATCCTCTTCCTCTCCATATGCTAGGGAGCAGAAGTAGGTCTTCAGCTCTTTTTTAAAGGAGAGAGGGAGGGAGCCAGCTTTATTTTTTTAGGGAGGGAGTTCTAGAGGTGGGGGGCGACTCCAGAGAAAGGCATTCTCTCATTCCCACTAATTTTTAATTAGTATAAAACAAATTTCTGATCTTCCTTACACAGAAGACTGATCAGCTGGTGAATGCTAACTGGATTGGAATGGATTCCATATGTCTTTTGGTATCCCATTCTAAAACTACAGTAACCAGGTATCTACAGCATGCTAAGGGCGACTGGATTTGGAAAACAGAGACGTTATGTTCTATCTATTTCAGGTTACTTTTCTTGTGTGGCCATTTAATTATCAACATTAGAAACATTTATTCCTGCGAGGAAGAGCAAGAAAAGAACAAGAATAAAAGGGCAATTGCTGTCTTTGAAGTACTGTTTGGGTAATTCGAAACTGCTCAGATATTATATGTGTTAGGAAAAAATAGCTCTTTATGCCAGCCCTCATTTCCTATTCCCCCTCCATCTATGCTTCTGTTTCATTGTAAACACATCAATATGGAGCAGTCTGCAAACAAGCAGTCCTTTATCAGAGGTATGTCTCGATCGCTATGGATGCTAAACAGCTCAGGAGAGCAGATGTGACAGCAAGGAAAATAACTGTTAAAACCCACACATTTAGCTTTGTGGATTAATTTTGTAGAGGCAGCAGCTTACATTTACAAAAGATTCTGAATTGTGTATGCGTGTGCGCATTTGTATATGTGAAACAAATCTACATCTACTGCTATTTAAAGTCCAACAGAAGTACTGTGATAAACAAGGTGTTAGTTCGAATTGGGGAGTACATTACTTTGGTTCCTCAAATTGGGTGTATCGGAGGACTAGTTCACAAAAAAGGTGAGGGGTCTGGAACACCCCCTCACCTCCCATGGTTGAAAAAGCAGGAGGAAATTGCAGTGTTTACTGCAAATTAAAATCCTCCCCAAAAGAAGCAAATCTAAATTTCTCATTCCTGTCTATTTCCTTTAAAAAATAATTGACACTATACAGAGATGGATGGATTGCCATTTTCACACCTTAGCTGCTTTGCTATGCATACTCTAAACCCACTTTACATAATGTCCGCTAATATTATGTGCTCATCTGGGGTGGTGCAAATTGCAGATTTAGTTCAGTTATTTTTCATGATAAGCTATGTCAGAACATATTTTAGTTCATGTATTTTTTTAAAGTCATTTGTTTAGCAATGGCTAAAACAAGACTTAAAGCAGGCTATTTGGTTCACATCTGGTTTTAAACTATATTTGTCAACTTCTGACAAACCTTTATTGAGGTGAGCATGGAGAAAACTTGGAACAATTACACTTTTGGGACTACAAGCCCCAAAGTCTTTGGGTCAGCATGACCCCTGTCTAAGATATTGTGAAAATACCCAAGGGGCAATGCAAGGGACCCTTGGCTCCTTCCCCAATATCCATGGAACGGACCTTGGTGCCACACCTGCTCCATAGGTTACAGAGTACTCACCCCTATGGAGAGTATTTCCAAATTGTTCATACAGTTGCTCCAAACTTGCATCCTCAGAGATCAAGATAATTTTTATTGGGCCCAAGATATTGGTTTTCTTTTTCCCCTGTGTGACCCCCATCAGTATCAAGAAAACAGGATTTTAATAATGTTCTCTTCATTCTGAAAGGTGTCTATAGAGTCAATAAATAGTAAGCTTATAGTGATATTTATGTATTTATTTAAAGTATTTATATTCCGCCCTTCTCACCTCTCAGGGGACAAAGGGCGGATTACAATGCACGTATATATGGCAAAGATTCAATGCCATAATACATACAACATATGTAGACAGACACAGAGGCAATTTAACATTCCAGCTTTCTGGCTACATGAGGGTATGCTTGATTCCAGCCACAGGGGGAGCTGTCACTTTACTGTCCACTTGTGACTTCACATCCTTGATGGAGTTCTTCCTCATTCTTATGCACGCTGCCAGAAGGTTTTATGGTGTTGTAAATTAGTTAAATTAGCGTCCCCGCATAAAGCGGTACCTAAATTTCCCTCATGACAGATGCAACTGTCTTTCGGGCTGCATAGGTCAGCAGCAAGCCAGACTATTAATGACCGGGAGCTCACTCTGACCTGGGCTGGCTTTGAACTCATGACCTCTCGGTTAGGAGTGATTTAATGCAGCTGACTATTAACTAGCTGTGCCACAGCCTGGTCCTTTAAATCGTATCGGATCCTTTGTTGGGAGGTGTTAGCTGATCCTGATTGATTCTTGTCTGAAACGTCAGGGGAGAATACTTCAGGAACATGGCCATATAGCTCGGAAAACTCACAGCAACCCAATTAAATTTCTCCTTTACTAAAAGACAGGTGAAGAGATTCCATTCCTTTGATTTGGGATTTCTTTCCATTTCATTACCCCTCCTCCCAATCCCATTTCTCTGGAGGTATATGATTGAGAAGAACAAGCTACGAAGCACCACAGGAAACTTATTTCACAGCAGTAAGGAGCTTTGGAAATTGGATCTGATTGTATCTCAACTATCCGTGCAGTGCTCTTTCCTCTGTCTTCATAACAAATGTTTCCTTGCGCTACTGTTTACACCTTTAAGAAGGAATTGCAGGAATTGAGAGGATAATTTTGTCTATGCATGGAATGTGTTTCATTTTTCAGTTCTGGGGGAGTTTTTCTGCCAGCCCTATTTTTCTGCTACTTTTAAAAATCCAAAACGGCACTTCAGGTGCAATTCAAAGCCATAAATTTATTGAGAGTATTAGGCAGTTAATTTCAACAAAATATATATCATAGCCTTGTTCAGCAGTTTGACTCCATACTGTAGATGGATAAAGCCATGGAGTTAAAATTATTGTCTGTGGTCTGGCATGCTTCCCCATATGAAATAAATTGCCTAATTCCACCCTCCAGGGAATATCTCATGACAGGTCCAGTCTGCCTGCCTAGACTGGGCTTAATTTTTTGAATTGAATATTTCTGTTGTCTTGTTGTTGTTCTGATTGCAGGCAGTGGTAAAGGTCAACTTTCAGGGACAGGACTGTCCATCGCTGATAAAATGTTCTTGAGATTGGATTTAAAGTCATTAAGCTTTTTCCTGGTCAACATGACTTCTCTTCTGTTGCAGAGGGGGGAAAAAAACACAAATGTACAGCAGGAACAATGCCTCATTTTATGAAGGGAGGACATGCAGGAATATTAACACATATAATATGCTCAGTGCTGTGCTTTGGGTACACATGTCCATAGATGTTATTAACACACACATGCAATTGTTGGGAACAATATTCAATAATGTGGTTACCGTCATGGCAGTAACCATATTATTTATTTAAGGTACATCTATGCTACATCCACTTCAGATAATGACACCTCATGCAACCCATTAAAAACAGCTACTACTACAATAACAATAAACAAAGCTTGAAATAAGCTAATTGTGAAACCTCAATTCTTGCTATTAATATGGAATGGTGTAACAACATAATCTGAGCAATAAAAATAGAAGCAGTTTGCAGCCATTGCATGGATTTCCCTACACATAAATAATAATGACATAAAATGGGAATTGACACATGGATGACCATTTGGTTATTTGTTCATTCAGTTGTTCATTAGGTTTTGTAACATTGCAATTTAACACTGGGATTGTATAGCACAAGCAGTGGTTGACTCTTAACATCCAAAAGATATACTGTACAACCCCAGTGTAGGTTTTCAGCTCATATTTTGAGTTATTCCTCTTATAATACAAAGTACTTGCACTAGATGAAGCTTGATTGTCAATTCAGATCCTTTAGCTTGGTTTTTCTCAACCCGGGGGTCAGAACTCCAGGTGGCATCACAAGAGGGTGTCAGAGGGGTCGGCAAAAGCCATCAGAAAACACGGTATTTTCTGTTAGTCATGGAGGTTCTGTGTGGGAAGTTTAGCCCAGTTCTCTTGTTGGTTCAGAATGCTATTTGATTGTAGGTGAACTAAAAATCCCAGCAATTACAACTCCCAAATGTCAAGGTCTATTTTCCCCAAATTCCACCAGTGTTCACATTTGGGCATATTGAGTATTTGTGCCAAGTTTGGTCCAGATCCATCATTGTTTGAGACCACAGTGCTCTCTGGATGTAGGTGAACTACAACTCCAAAAACTCAAAGTCAGGGCCCACCAAACCCTTCCAGTGTTGGTCATGGGAGTACACTTCCATCACTGGTGAAATTCAGAGTGCTTTTTGATTGTAGGTGAAATATAAATCCCAGCAACTACAATTCCAAAATGAAAAAAAGGCAATCCCCCAATCCCACCAGTAATCAAATTTGCGGGTACCAGGTATTTGTGAAAATTTGGTCCAGTGAATGAAAATACATCCTGCATATCAGATGTTTACATTACAATTCATAACAGTAGCAAAATTACAGTTATGAAGTAGCAACAAAAATAATGTTATGGTTGGGGGTCACCACAACATGAGAAACAGTATTAAGGGGTCACGGCATTAGGAAGGTTGAGTAACACTGCTTTAGCTTTACATAAGAACTGTAGTTAATGTAGATGATATTTCTGGTACTTGTTTCTATCTGTCAACATAACCATTTGGAGCCCCCAGTAGTACGGGGGTTAAGCCCCTGTGCTGGCAAGCCTGACAGATCGCAGGTTTGAATACGGGGAGAGCATGGATGAACTCCCTCTATCAGCTCCAGCTCTCCATGTGGGGATATGAGAGAAGCTCCCATAAGGATGGTAACACATCAAAACATCCAGGCGTCCCCTGGGCAATGTCCTTGCAGACAGCCAATTATCTCACACCAGAAGCAACTTCCAATTTCTCAAGTTGCTCCTGACACGACAAAAAGCAAAACAAAACAAAAACATAACCATTTTCATTTTTGAACTTTCCTTAGAGGTGTGGTGTGATTATTGTCCTGTTGGACATTTGCATTTAAAAATACCCCTATACCTTTGCTAAAGAACCGTTTGCATTTTCATTTATTTCAATTTTCACTAGTAAAAATCAAAAATGTCATTTTATCTCATCCAACAGAGAATACAATAGAGCTCTTCATATTGATGCTCTAGGTCCAAAAATCAATGAAGTAAGAAAGGTTGTTACATATACCAAGAAGGAAACTTTATATGAAGGTTGACAAGAAAGACAAGTATATACTTGTATTCATACTTTTTCAGCACTCCTAGAGGTGGATACTTCTAGTACAATGGGACTTGGAACAAAAAGGGCAGCCTGATATATTTTCGTTATGAAATGACTCAGAGGTATCTTTTACTGGTCATATTTATACAGTTGGGAATCCTTAAAAAGTCCAGATAGCTCAAATTGATTTATCATCTCATAAGGAGAGCAATGAAATTGAATATAAGTGGAAGAACTAGTGCTCTTCCCACTTTGCATAAAATCACTTTTATGGGCAAGACAGTAAATAAAAAAACATACAAAAATGACTATAATGACACATGATTTAGGTTGCCAACTTCCTAAATTCATCATATGGAGGCCATTTTAGAGAGTTATTGGGTTGAGTTTTTATAACTGAGACCAAACCTTTTCATTTGTGTAAGCGAATTTCCATTTTCTCATAGGAAGCCCACATGCGGGCAGCTTTCATGGCACAGTCATACTGAAGCTATAACAAACACGTTTCTCAAACTTTACAGCTGGGTCAGTTTTGTTGAAGAGATGTATTCTTCCAAAATGGATGTATTTAGCAATGGTAGTACTAGGGTCACTGTAAATCTTATAAAGCAGTACCTAATTTTAATCACACCATTAGTTGTGTTCATTTAAAGCTGATGACTCATATGTTTCTAATTAGGAAGGATTAAGTCTTTTGTTGGACTGGGTCAGCATCTTGTAAGATTTTTTCTCAGATCATAGCTTGAGAAATGTATTGGATCTCTATTGTAGCTTGTTTACTTGGTGATGGCCATGGTGCCCTTGGAGACGGCGTGCTTGGCAAGCTCCCAGGGAAGCAGGCAAATACTGGTTGGGTCTCACAAGAATTGCACATTGCTGATGTGCTTGTGTGTGCTGTACTATCTACACTCACAATACATGTACATGTGTGCTAATGTGTGAGAGCAGTCACCTGTTTTTTTTTCTATCCAGATGTGAAGATGTGTATATGTGTGTAACTTTGTATCTTTATATATTTATCCTGGCCCAGCTGTCTTGAGAGTCCTTAAGTCAGAAGAAAGCCTGAATTTAGGATCAATGTGGTGCTTAGCTGCTCCATGGATGATCCAAGTACATGCCAACCTAAATGGTCTATATAGATGAGGCCCCTATCTCTTATGTATGTATGTCTCCCTCTCTATTTAAGGTATACATCTGGAGCTATCTTTTGTAGGTGTTTGTGCAGCATTTCCCAACAAGTGCCTTTAGATGTGCTGGATTATAGCTCTACCATCCTTGGGTGGCAGACCCACTATCTAAGCTTTCTAATGGAGGATATAAGTTGTAATTTAACTTATCTGAATGGTGCCAGGTGGGGCGAAAGCTTCCTTAATGTTATTACTCTTGTTCTTTAAGTTATACTGTGTTCTGTATTGTCCATTAAATTGTTGGTTCAGAAATAATGTAAAATGTAAACCAGATTGGATTGCTTAATCCCTTCCTAACATACATATGATCCTTTAAGGCAGACGTGCTATATAAGATAATACTGACAGGAAGAAAAAGAAAATGCCATTCCTGCACTAGTCTCTTGATGCCTTTTTGTTTTTGATCCTTGTCTGGAAGATCTATGGATTGTGTCTTCCTTTATGTTGGGCAATAAAGAGAACAGTGCTCACAAATAAATCACTTGTGACTTTGAGCTCTTGCTGCTGTGATATGTACTTTATACCTTTTAAATCTGAAATTAGCTATTACTTTCAATAACAAGGTTACTAAGTCATTGATAACTTTCTAAAAATCATCAGCTCACTGTGTCTACAAGTAAAACTGGAAGGCAGGTTAAAATGAGATAAAAAATGCCAGTTTTTATCAGTTGTGTTGCCATATTTTGCATACTGTGAAGTGTGGTCATCCCACAATATAACTCTGTAAATAAGCAAGCAGTGCAGAAAAAATGCTTCTATTTGTCAGACTGGAAGCCAGTTCTTCCGCCTAGAGCACATGGCTTCCTTTAGAATACCCATTATCTGGGAGTCAGGATGAAGGTGTCTGTTAGTTTCACTTTCTCTGCATTCAGATTTTTAAACCTCAACTTATGGTAAAAGTAAAATAATTTATGGATTCTTAAAAAAGAAGTTTCTAAAATCAGCCCTATATATACAGTTATACAATAAGGATGTAATAATTAAGGCACATGTTACCATAGTCAGATTTGACATATATTTATTCAAATCTCAAGGAGTGAGTTCACTAGTTCGTTTACCCTCATTCATTATTATCAGACAATAATTTAGAGGGAGGGGGCCGATTTCATCTCACTGGGAGGGAATTCCACAGCTGAGGGGCCACCACTGAGAAGGCCCTGTATCTCTTCCCCATCAGTCATGGCTGCCAGGTGGCAGCACCAAGAGCAGGACCCCCTCCATTGATCTTAATTCTCTATCTGGCTCATAAAGTGAGATATGTTTGGATAGGTAAGCTGGACTGGAACCATTTAGGCCAGGGGTTCTCAAACTTTTTAAACAGAGGGCCAGGTCACAGTCCCTCAAACTGAGAAATGTATCAGAGGGCCAAATTATAATTAGAAAAAAGCATGAACAAATTCCTATGCAGACTGGACATATTTGTAGTGCAAAAAACACTTAAAAACAATACAATAATTAAAATGATGACAATTTTAACAAATATAAACTTATTAGTATTTCAATGGGAAGTGGGCCTGCTTTTGCCTGATGAGATAGGATTCTTGTTGTTGTGTGCTTTCAAGTAGTTTCAGACTTAGGTTGACCCTGAACGAGGGCCAGGTAAATGACCTTGGAGGGCCGTATCCGGCTCTTGGGCCTTAGTTTGAAGACCCCTGGTTTAGGCATTTATAGTTTAAAGCCAGCACTTTGAATTGCGCTTGGTAGCAGACTGGCAGCCAATGGAGCTGGCTCAGCAGTGGGGTTGTATGCTCCCTGTGTGTCACTTCAGTTAGAAACCTGGCTGCTGCCTGTTGGACTACCTGAAGCTTCCAACCCCATGTAAAGTGCAATGCAGTAGTCTGTTTGAGATGTAATGAGAGCATGGACTATTGTGGCCAAATCTGACATCCCAACGTAGCTGGTGCACGAGTTTTAATTATAGTTGTAGTTGGGAGTCATCCGCATACAAGTGACACTTAAATAACATGGGGGACAAAAACATGTGTAGCCTGGAATCCCATTATTACGTTTGAATTTTCCCCTCAAAGAAGGAATGGAACCACTATAGATGAGTTTTTAAGCTCTTTTTTGTATTTATATTTGAATTATTGTATGTTTACTTTTAAGCTTTTTTTATTGTATTTCTATTTGGATTACCTCTAAGCTTGTTATTGTATTTATATTTGAATTATTATCTCATGTTTATTATTGTATGTTTAAATTGATATGTTAATTGTTTAAATTCGTATGCTATATTTATTATTATATGTGTAATGCGGCATTGTATGCCATGGATTGTAAGCCACCCTGAGTCCCCCACTGGGGTGAGAAGGGTGGGCTATAAATGTAGTATAAATAAATAAATAAATAAATAAATAAATAAATAAGATGAGTGTCCCCAAGTCCTATCCCAGAGAAGTGTCCTGTCCAAGAAGGGTTTTAAGCCCAGTGGTGTCAAACTTGTGGCTCTTCAGGTGTTTTGGAATTCAGCTCCCAGAATTCCTGGCTATTGTACAAGCTAGCTAGGGCTTCTGGGAGTTGGAAGCCCACACATGTGAAGGACAACAAGTTTGACACCTCTGGTTTTGAAACTCACTGAATAATCCTATAGAACTAACAGGAACATCCCGTCCCCCTGTCCCACTCTCTGGGTAAGTCATTCACCATGGTGATGACAGGATAGGTTCGTATAGTATAGTCCTGCAAATATTTAGCCTTGTTGCTTTTAAAAAGGTTTCTAAAGTATTTATCAAAATTACAGACGTTGATTACATGTCTGAAATATCCAAAATAATGTATTTAAAAAACCTGTGGTGTAATTATTTTTCTGAATTAATATTCAGCTTCATACCCTAAAATTCATTTGAACAATTGCATCAAACAATTCACTTAAATACAATTAAATACAATTAAAATAGCTGAAGTTGTGAGGCGTATTAATATAACTTACTGAGCACACATTCACTTTGTCCTCTTCCTAGCCCTTTAAATGTATATGCAGTGCTTCAAAAAACTTTGGTTGTGGGGAAATGGCTCAGTTATAATGACTACATTTGACATCTGACCTCAGACTCAAGCTCTTTCATCAGAACTACCTGCAGGTATATAGAGCATGTGTTTGAGTTGATGGTAACACATTTCCTTCTTTTGGATCAGAATCAACTAGACCAGGAAATTAATGTAGCAGAGAGGAAAAGGGGAAAGCCATTAAGTCCTTGGCTTGCAGTGCCTCGGAATTGTTGTCAGTTGTTCTTCTGGTTCAGATTGCTGTAATTTTATATGTATTGTTTTTTAAAAAAATATTAGCCACCTTTAGACCTATTATTGGATGAAAGGCAAGATATCAATGAATAAAATAAACAGCCACAACACGTTAATAGCAGCTCATGTACTAATGGACAGTGTGTTGAGTTACATAAAAAGCATGTGCGCATACTTATTGTTTGCAAATATTTGTATGTTGTATATAGTTTGCATGTAGTGCATATTTATGGTTTATATATAAAATTATCCCTGATAAAATAATATTGAATAAATCATCACTACTCTTTCAGAGAATATGATGTGAATAAGCATGGCCATTTTGTGCCATGGAGTAATTAATATACAGTGTTCTTCAAATATGTGATTACTACATAATTATGTGGTAAATAAATATTTCAAGTGAATCTAAACTGACTGGTAAAGCCAGGGCCAGTCCAGAGCAGAAATGCTCCAAGCCAGCCCAGGAGGTGGCTACAGACATGCTCTTAAACCAGCTGCAGTGGCAGGTTGGAATCCACATGGTTTATCTGGGCTGAAATCATGGTGTCATGATGGATATCACCTCACTTTCTGTGTCACCATAACTGTTATCAGCCAGCTGCAGTTCTGCACTAGCTCTTGGCCACTGTGGACACGCCATTCCCATCAGCAGAAGTGTCCGCATGACTATGAAGAAGGAGGGGGCAGATCTCCACACCCTCATCCTAATCATGCTGGTACCTCTGAGGATGTTAGAATGGTGTGCCCATGACAGCCAGAGCTCACACGTACCTCCATGGCTATATGGGAATAGTGATTGTGATGACATAGATGAGATGCATTCCCTTTTTCCTGCAGTGACAATCATAGGGGGAAATGATGGTAGCATTGCCCCATGTGGACAGCAGACCAGTCTGAGTTGGATCTGACCCAGTTGTCTACAATGCCTCAAAATCATGGATACTCCAAAGTTTCAGGCAAACTCTGGAGCATCCTGTGACTTTGCCTGAAGTGTAGTAAAGGCAGCTTAACCCAGCATAACTCACACTATTCACTGGAAGTGCAGAAACATTGTGAAGACAGCTAGTTTTCTATTCAGGCTCAGTGCAAGTTTAGTTCTCTTAAAATAAATAGTTATTCCATACATTTTAGTAGTACCTAAGTACAATTTACTCTGAATTCAGTCTATGAGGCTGATGAATGGGTTCCTCTTCAGGAAAATCCACCGCAATTAGTAAAATCCTTTGGTTACTGTGGCTGGCACCCACAACTACTGCCAAACAGTCCTTTACTGGGAAAATCATATCTTGGGTTCCATACTCCGTTCTTTCAGCTTTATCCTATAATGTAGCATAGTTGTCTTGACTAATGGATTAAAACCAAGGAGAACTCTATCAAGATAATTGACTTTTGTTATTAGTCAATTTTTAAAACCCTAGTGGCTAAAGAACAATTTGTCAAAAGCAGTTAATTAGTTACATTAAGTTATCTGTTAGACGATTCCATAGACAATGCCGACTTCACAATAAAACTAACCCATGATAAATTTCCCGCCTTTGCACACTTTGTTAGATGGTTAAATGAAGAACTGCTATTCTTCAGAGAGAAAGAGCTAAGAGATTCTGTGACTCAGAAAATACTAAGATGCCTGCTAGTCATGGGCTAGCATCAGAAGATCTGAATTAACTGCATTTTACTGCTCTGGTGAATTTACCAGAGTAGGTTCAGAATAGCATTTCTCACTTTTTATTCATTCACTGCTCATTCATGCCCTAACTGTATGGCAAACATTGTGTAAAAAGGGTAATGCCAAGTGTAAGTCAGAATCAGGAGCTCACAGTGGTGAAACTACATGTTTTAATATGGAAGTATGGAATTCACAAATCCCTGCTACAAAGGCAAGAGTAGCTTTAGTTTTGTCCAGTGCGTTGGTCTAGTGCAGGAAGAAGCAACTGGTGGCCTAGTTTACCATCGTCTTGTTTTGAGTTGCACCTTCTCCTCATGTCATGGTTTGCATTATTTCCCCATATACTTAGATATAGTCTAGAAATCCAAAAACCTGTGTTGAGTTATCCACATGTCATGTGAGTACTGTACCTTAGCTCTTACACAATGGGAACCATCTTCTTTTGTATGTAAAGTGGCAAAAGGCAAGAACTTAGTCCATCCCACAAGAATCTGAAAAAAACACTAACTTGTTCTATTATCTCCTGCTTATGGCCTTTTTGAATGTTCGGATGGGAAAATGGTGGCAGCCAGGGTTGGTTAGCCTCCTGAAACAGGATTGGGGCTTTCCCTTCTCTGCAGAATGATTCTCGACTTATCCATGGGGAATACCAAAATCCATAATTTTGGCCCCAAACCCTGCTCTTGACTTATAACCTTAGCAGATGAGAGTGAGATCAGGGGCATGTTCTGTTTTATGATGGAGCCCAATGGCTTACATCCCTTGATACACTGTGACTTCAGATGGGGCTCCATTGTAAAGGAGAAGGCGAGCCAGTGCATGCAGCTGTGGCAGCCACACAGGAGGCTTCCTGTATTGACTTGGAAGCCAGGCACTGGACACTTTTCCCCATGGGATGGGGACATGGGTGAGTCGGGCAATGAGGAGCAAGGGGTGACTGGATCCCCACATCCCTGGACAGGAACTACTGGAATTGCCATGATTCGTGGCAATTCTGGCAGCATGTGTGAAGAGGTACTTATACATGAGGTCGACATATACATACTACTTATGACCACTTACTGGAGTAACAATTATTCCTTCCTCATAAGTTGTTTAATCAGTTTAAATTCATTCTCATAATAGGAAGTAATGTATTTCAAGTGCTGATATTATGTAAATGCATTACTTTTGACATAATGAAAGCAGAATTGAGTTGCTTCACCTCCCACAATATAATTACTGGCATTGGCATTAATTGTTTCAGTATAAGGAGTAATGTTTATTAGCTATTCCTAAAGTCACAATGAGAGAGGCATTTGAGAAGATTTGAGATAAGCTTTTATTTTGAAATATAATGGTGGCGATGATGAAAAAGTAACATGTTAGTCATGCAATAATACAATGCCAATTGGTATGGCACTGTAGCAAAAAATGCATAACATCAACAAGTCATTTTTAAAATGAGCAAAGAGCAAATAATTACATTTAAAAGTAATATTCCAAACTGAGCTTCCTCCTGTGAAATTTGGCTATGCTTGGTTTGAATTTCTATTTTAAGCCTGCTCTGTAATTCTTGTAAGTCCTTTGGAAGACTTCAAAATACCAGATGGCTTTGGAGCCTCCTTGTAGAGTATCAGAGATAAGGGCAATCTTTTTAAGGTAAAAGGTTTTAACAACTTTAAAAAAACATGTCTTCAGCACCCTCCAAAAAGATTGAAGTGTGGGGATCTGCCTGATTTCCCTGGGTAAGGTGTTTCAAAGCCAGAGGGCCACAACCGAGAAGGCCCTCACCCTCAACCATGTTTGGAACAGGGGTGGGACTGAAAGGAGAGCTTTCCCCGGCAGATCTTAGAGCCTGCGCAGGCTCATAAGGGCTGATGCAGTCACGTAGATAGGCTGGACCCGAACCACTTAGGGCTTTGTGGGTAATAACCTTCACTTTGAATTGGGACTGGAAAGTTATAGGCAGCCAATGGAGCTACTTTAATAGGGGTGTGGTGTGCTTTCTATAGCTAGCCTCAGTCTAGCTTGGCTACCAATCTTTGTACTGGTTGTAATTTCCAAGCCATCTTCAAAGGCAGCCCCACACAGAATGTGTTACAATAATCCATTTGAGATGTAACTATAAGGCATGGACCACCATGGACCACCATGGCCATATTCTATCTAGCAGAATGAGACCTTTCAGGGATTCCTTTGTATACACATTTCTGGCAATCTACAAAAGATGTGGCTGCTGCAAAGGCAGCCATTAAATGCCAGAAGAGTTTTTGAAAAAATGCTATTTTTACATTTGATAGCACTGACCAACCTACTGTCTTTCTCTTTGTCCTTCTGTAGCGAGAGAAGAGAATGTGGCCACCTTCCGTGGCTCTGAATACCTGTGCTACGACCTCTCCCAGAACCCCATTCAAAGCAGCAGTGATGAGATCACTCTCTCTTTCAAGACATGGCAGCGCAATGGGCTTATCCTGCACACGGGCAAGTCGGCCGATTACGTCAACTTGGCTCTGAAAGATGGCGCAGTCTCGCTGATCATTAATCTGGGGTCCGGAGCCTTTGAGGCCATTGTGGAGCCAGTCAGTGGCAAATTTAATGACAACCAGTGGCACGACGTTAAAGTGACTCGCAACTTACGGCAGGTAATGGGGAAAGAGAGGGAAGGCTGGGAAGGCTCCTCTCTAGTGAATCACAGCTGGGATAGCTGGGCCGTTAGAGGGCAGTTTTTAGATAAATAGGGCCTTGGGTGGGAGTAGCAAAGCATTTGTACCCTAAATTTGTTCTGTATCTGGAAGGAAAACAAGTGCTCATTAATTTACTATAACCTAGCCACACTGCAATATCTTCATCTCCACTAAATAATTTTCTCTCTCCCCTCCCCAATTTGATTTAACAATATGATTTTGTGACTTAACTTTACTTTCATCTCCCTTTTCCTTTGCTCTTTCCCACTCCTTTTCTCTCTCTTTATTATTTCCTTAATTACATTTCAATCTTATCAGTAATATTCTTGTTGCATTTAATTACAGTAGGAATGGAGACTATTTTCTGCAGCCGCTTTATCTGCTCCCTTTTCTCTCCTTTATGTCCTGTTAATTGATTTAACCATTTCCATGATGTCATTACTCTAATTCTGTATGGGGTCCAATCCACTTGAATGTTCTCCTAATGCAAATCTCTAGCAGTAGAAAGCATTTCAGCAAGTGATTTTTATGACAATTTGTGTGAGAGAACTTTCCAGTGGACTGAGCCAATACTAGTCTTTATTTCTACCTTCCTCCCCCTTCCTCTTTTTTCTTTATGTGTTTCTTATTTTAACTTTTTGCTCCTGACACTTAACTAGACGTACTTCTTTCAGATCTCCTTATTTCTTTGCTTTGGTTTGCATTATGAGTCTACACTGCTGCTGCCCTTGTCTCTTTCCACTTTTCCCCCGAGAGGACTTCAGAAAAAGAAACAACCTACTAACCCAGGCCACCTTTAAAGAGCCCCTCCTCTTCCTTCCACCTAATTTTTTAGTTTGTCTTATCATAATTCCAATTCTTCCTTCTCTAAGCAGACAGCTCCATCAGGAGATACACTCACTTGAACAGACAGCATTGAAATATTGAAACCTTTCTTTCTCATGAAATATAAATATGAACTTTTAATAGGTAAGATAAATTTAAATAACCTTGCTTCTGAAAGCTGGTGAAATATATCAAGTCACTTGAGTCCCTGTGCTCTATGACTAATGAGCTTTATAATATGTATGTATGTAAACTACTTGGGGCCTTATTGATTGGTAAATGTTATACAAATAGCTTGTAATGTGATATTCTTTCAAATTAATACTTTATAGTTGCTTTAAAAAATCCAAGTATCCAACCCATACTTGTTAAAGTAAGCAAAATATAGTCTGTTTGTTTGCTCAAATAAATGTTAATACCAATCATTTTATGCAACTTTACAGGCTGGAAAAAATAGTGCCTTCAGAGAATGCTTGTGCTAATAGAGAGTAATAATCCTCATGCCTAAGGACATTAATCACAGTTGGGGGGCCAGGAAAATCTTTTTTTCCCCATGGGCATTTCCTTGCATAATTAGGTTCCGTTTCCACAGCCTCCCAGTGTCAGCCGTCCTTAAGCAAAATAAGCAATTAAGTTCTCATTTCTTCTCCGAAATGTTAGATTGGAAGGTTCTAAGGTGCATCTATAAAAATTTTGGCACCATTTGAGATACACTTGAATGATTCAGTCCTCTAAATATAATACATATAATTATTTTACCTGCAGTTGTATTCGTGTGGGACATAGTTTTAAAGGACAGTTTGTAAGACTGATTTACTTTTACTTATTGCAATGCATAATAAGCACTTCAGTATTTAAAGAAAAAAATATTAGTGGATGCATAATTGTCTATGCAGTCCTACCCACATACATTTTTCCCACTTGGAAAGAGAGTTTCTGGACATTTAGGAATGCTCATTCTGAATGCTAACAAGCCTTCCAGTGACTGGGCCACACCCTTTATAGACTTCAGCTATGGAGTAAGAACAACATTTGTATAAGCAGAGGGAACAAAATAAACCCACAAGTCTCTAGTATCCAGTCATCTTACTTATAACTGTGAAAGATGCTGTGATTTAGGTCAGGGGTTCTTAACCTTTCTTGTTCCACTGATGCCTTCTCAGAGAGATATTCAACTTTGGCATGTCTTTAAATTAAATTTTAGTATTATCTAAAATTACATTTTACAACATACCACAATTTCAGTACCTGAGATAGATCACATGTAACCAAGAGTTGGGTCAAACAAGTACCGTAATTTTAAAGTATCGATGGGTGTGAGCAATGTTTCAAGATATGAAAGAACTTTAAAGGGATAACAAATGAATATGACTGTAATTTATTGCACACTTTAATAAGTAAATGCTAGATTTCATTTAGAGGTTGGAACAAAGTAAGGATAATAAGTTGCTTTTTTCACTGAATTTTCTACAACTTTCTCACATTAAAATTAGACTCATTGGTATGTAGATTCCTGATTACCTTTGCAACTCTTTAATTAGATTTGCTGTTGCTGGCTTTCACCAATTATCAAATGTTAAGGATGATATTAATACTGGAGTAGGTGGTTGAGTTATTTCAGGCTCACGTTCTATTGACAATCTAGTACCCTGCTGTTGGTTTTATTTTATTTTTATTTTTTACTATCGAAGATTGTTCCAGGACTATTTATAAGCATTTTTTTTTAGTTTTGACTAATTTATTAAACTTTAAAATACCAGATTTCCTATCTAATATGTTCTTTTACAAACACAGATAGGAAGTTGTTTTTTTTTAAAAAAAAAACTCCATTGTCTGGAACAGTTAATCTTAGATATTAGAGAACAAGTAAACTTTTAATGTTTTTTTTTATTATTTTCCTGCCATATTTTAAAATAGACACTAATCATAACATTTCTCAGTTTTCCAGTACAGTACAATATTCTCTACCCACCCACCCCCTCCCAAAATACACACACAATTTTTCATTTCAGCAAATCTGGTGTATCTGTGTGTAAGCAGTAGTGTCACACTCAATTCTGCTCAAAGTGACAGAGAACTGCAAGGTTGAAACTGAAGGCAATGTTTATTTATTTCCCCTGGATCATATACAGATGCAGATTTCATTTCACTTTCAGTGGATGGGCTAATGATCCCATTTCATTCAAATATTTTCAGCAGCCCAGTAAAGGACTGTCAGCTTCAAAATGCATTTTTAAAATATAACTTGCTTATTCATTTTTTTGACATTTTCAGAATGGTTAATTTCTGAAATCCTCTCTTTGCCTCATTGACCATTTTGTTTAATGAAGTATATTATTTTTCTTGGAATGGGTGAGAATCAGTCTTCAGTGACAAGTGCTGTCCCAAGGAAATGTAGTCTTCCTGACATGTCAGAGATGCCTGTGCAAAATGCAGGGACAGAGGACAACAGGCATTAGTGTTATGAGTGGAGATTATAACAGATCTTTCTAATTTTCTTATAAGGCAAAGATATCTACTTAAGTTTGGTTACTGGAACCTTGTAGATAACAACTTTCCATTATATACAATGCCATAGTAACATAGAGTTCCCCAAATAAAATGGCAAATCAAGATGTACTTTTGAATTTTTTTTTAAAAAAACCCTTTCATGCCATGAATGGTTGAATCTGTGGATACAGAACTCATGGATACAAAGGGCTGACTGTATATACATTCCAAAATAACACATAACAGAACTTACTTAGCTATACCTCTTCAGACTTCAAGTGTGAGATCAATGTTGTTGCATGGAGACAAAATACCAAGCACAGTGGAAACTAGCATACTAGGACCTTTGCTAACTAACATTCATCCTGCTCTGTGAAGGAGATTTTTTTCTGTTTCTAAACCAATTAGGGATGATTGCAGTTGCCAAGCTACTAACTCTGCCTAGCCACCATCGCATTATGAGATAACACATTGCAGATTCTCTGCCTCTTTAAGATATTTCACTTACACCTTGAGGCTCAGATGCCATTTCCCCACATCATGTGCAAAATTATAAAGCCAATGCCTTTTCCTTTTCACAAAGTGAGCATGCACACAAGAACATATAGATGGCATCCATGGAATAAGCAGTTCGCTTGCACATAAATAGCTGTCACAAAAATGTGCAAATTTCCTATGAGTTGAAACTAATATTAGTTGTTGTTATCATCATCAACATCTCATATCCCACTTTTCCCCAGTTTGGTATTCAAGGTGGCCTACAACAGTTAAGACGAGCATAGGTAAAAATTCACAGCATACAAATATTAAAAGGTAACCAAAATATCAAAATATTTAAATCAGTTAAAAACATAAACCTCTAAACACCCAACACAAAAATATTAAGCTCATGTTACAAGGGTCTTCCCCTTTAAAAATCAATTAGCTTTATTTATATCCTGCGTTTTCCCACAAAACTCAGTCCCAGGGTCCATTGCTGGTGTTTTATACCAGCTCAGAAGGAACAGTGTTATCATATACAGTGACAAATTAAGGCAGGATGTACAGTTCTTCTTTGCACCCACAGATTCAGCCCAACCAAAGTATGTGTATGTATGTGTATATATATATATATATATATATATATATATATATATATATGGCGGGGGGGGGGAGTCAAAACAGCAATTGATTTGACTGTATGGCAAGAGTTACACTGATGTGTAGGCATACCTTTTTGCCATTTCACAGATCTCCAGACTTTCTAGTGCTCTCACTTGAGTTTCTAACCATTATATATAGGCGGTTGTCCTTTTACTACATCATTGTATATAATGGGACTTGGGCATCCACAGGTTTTTGGTGTCTACAGGGGGTGTGAGAACCAAATGTAAGCTGATACCAAAGGCACACTGTACATCCCTAGTAGGCATTCAGGCATATAGTTCTTGCATCTATAACCTAATATAGTACAGCCGGAAATTTTACAGTCAATAAAAACTTTATCATTTGATATGATCATAGATGTAAATTAGCTTATACCTAACCCATTTAGTTTTTTTAAGCATTCATTGCTAATGTTAGTTGAATAGATACTGGTATTTAAATGACCATGGTTTAGTAAGCCTTTCCAGTAGTAATGGGATTCTTGATATCTTTCACCAGCACTTTCAGAGAAGCATTATTTACAGGATTACTGTACCCATGCCCCACCCCAAATAAATAAGAATATACAAAAATTGAGTTCTGTTTAATGTCTGACAATAACTCTTCATGATCTCTGGTAACCTTTTCCTCTGCTGTATTTTTCCCCTCATCAAGTGAGGGATAAGAGCACTTCTGGCATGCCCTGCAGTATGTGAACTGAAGATTCTCAAAGTATTAATTTCTATAATCAAAAATGATCGAAAAGAAATCAGCACATGATTACTCCATGCTGCAGTTCTCCAAAAAAAATACCGACTAGAAATAGATGATGTTAAATTTGTATTGTGCCTTTCTATCAAATAGGGTTGAAGAATGCTAACAGCCATGGAAAGGAAAAAAGTATAATAAAATGAGATGAAGAAGGAAAATATGATGAAATACTAAATAGAAGCTCTCAAAGCATACACATCTAATGAAATCTGTATTTTAAAAGTTACACAAAGCAAATAAAACACCAATAAAATAAATAAAAGTTGTTAAATGAGACCGGAATAGCTGCCTATTAAAATCAACCAACAATAGTTTAAAACAGGAGAAGACAATCTAGCACATGGAGTATCTGGACCTAGCTCAGTCATAGTCTAGCTGATGTCACTCCATGAAGTCCTTCCCCATGAAACTCTTCCCTACAGAGATAAAAATATATCCTCACTTGCTGCTCATCTTCCAATAAGGAATACTTACAAGTATTGTCGAAGGCTTTCATGGCCGGAATCACTCAGTTCTTGTGGGTTTTTTCGGGCTATATGGCCATGTTCTAGAGGCATTTCTCCTGACGTTTCGCCTGCATCTATGGCAGGCATCCTCAGAGGGTGAGGTCTGGAGCTGGGAAAAAAGGGGGTTTATATATCTGTGGAAAGACCAGGGTGAGACAAAAGGCTACTGTAAGATGGGCTAGGTGTGAATCTTTTCAATTGACCACCTTGATTAGCATACAATGGGCTGACTGTGCCTGGAGCAAACTCTTAATGAAAGGTGATTAGATGTCCCTGCCTGTTTCTCTCTCTGTTGTTTTAATTTTAGAATTTTTTAAAACTGGTAGCCAAATTTTGTTCATTTTCATGGTTTCTTCCTTTCTGTTGAAATTGTCCACATGTTTGTGGATTTCAATGGCTTCTCTGTGTAGCCTGACATGGTGGTTGTGAGAGTGGTCCAGCATTTTTGTGTTCTCAAATAGAATGCTGTGTCCAGGTTGGTTCATCAGGTGCTCTGCTATGGCTGATTTCTCTGGTTGGAGTAGTCTGCAGTGCCTTTCATGTTCCTTGATGCGTGTCTGGGCGCTGCGTTTGGTGGTCCCTATGTAGACTTGTCCACAGCTGCATGGTACACGGTAGACTCCTGCAGAGGTAAGAGGATCCCTCTTGTCCTTTGCTGAACGTAGCATTTGTTGAATTTTCTTGGTGGGTTTGTAGATTGTTTGTATGTTGTGTTTCCTCATCAGCTTCCCTATGCGGTCAGTGGTTCCCTTGATGTATGGCAGGAACACTATTCCTCTGGGTGGATCTTCATCTTTATTCTTGTGGCTTGTTCTTGGTCTTGCAGCTCTTCTGATGTCTGAGGTGGAGTATCCATTGGCCTGTAGAGCCCAGTTGAGGTGGTTCAGTTCACCTTGGAGGAGGTGGGGTTCACAGATTCTTTTTGCATGACACTTTCACCATTTGGAGCCATGGAGAAGAAGAACTCAACAGGTTCCTGGAACATCTTAACAGCATCCACCCTAACATCCAGTTCACTATGGAAATAGAAAAGGAAGGAAGACTGCCTTTTCTAGATGTCCTAGTCATCCGCAAACCAGATCAACAATTGGGTCACACCGTCTACAGAAAACCCACACACACAGACAGATATCTACATAAAAACTCCAACCATCACCCAAGTCAAAAAAGAAGCACCATCTAAGCCTTGGCAGACCGTGCAAAAAGAATCTGTGAACCCCACCTCCTCCAAGGTGAACTGAACCACCTCAACTGGGCTCTACAGGCCAATGGATACTCCACCTCAGACATCAGAAGAGCTGCAAGACCAAGAACAAGCCACAAGAATAAAGATGAAGATCCACCCAGAGGAAAAGTGTTCCTGCCATACATCAAGGGAACCACTGACCGCATAGGGAAGCTGATGAGGAAACACAACATACAAACAATCTACAAACCCACCAAGAAAATTCAACAAATGCTACGTTCAGCAAAGGACAAGAGGGATCCTCTTACCTCTGCAGGAGTCTACCGTGTACCATGCAGCTGTGGACAAGTCTACATAGGGACCACCAAACGCAGCGCCCAGACACGCATCAAGGAACATGAAAGGCACTGCAGACTACTCCAACCAGAGAAATCAGCCATAGCAGAGCACCTGATGAACCAACCTGGACACAGCATTCTATTTGAGAACACAAAAATGCTGGACCACTCTCACAACCACCATGTCAGGCTACACAGAGAAGCCATTGAAATCCACAAACATGTGGACAATTTCAACAGAAAGGAAGAAACCATGAAAATGAACAAAATTTGGCTACCAGTTTTAAAAAATTCTAAAATTAAAACAACAGAGAGAGAAACAGGCAGGGACATCTAATCACCTTTCATTAAGAGTTTGCTCCAGGCACAGTCAGCCCATTGTATGCTAATCAAGGTGGTCAATTGAAAAGATTCACACCTAGCCCATCTTACAGTAGCCTTTTGTCTCACCCTGGTCTTTCCACAGATATATAAACCCCCTTTTTTCCCAGCTCCAGACCTCACCCTCTGAGGATGCCTGCCATAGATGCAGGCGAAACGTCAGGAGAAATGCCTCTAGAACATGGCCATATAGCCCGAAAAAACCCACAAGAACTGAATACTTACAAGACATGAGAGAACCCTATTTTCATTCCCCATTTATCAAAGATAACATTGAAGTAGAAGAACCCTCAGTTTGTGCCTGTTGAATTATTTCAATCTCTAATTAAATTAGTGGAATTTCCATGACAGTTTAATTTAAAGTGGCCCTGTTGAAAATGCTATAAGAGATTTGGATTATATTTTTAAAGTCTTTTAAAAAGATATGCAACCATATTAATAAACATCTATATTAGAGTCAATCAACCATGGCATTTTTGTTAAGAATCAGAAGTGTACCTGTCTGTTTCTCCACTAAGCAATAGTACCCCCGTAGAGGCTTAGGTGCTGGAAGCCAGTTCTGCAACCGTACCAATGACGATTAGAGGCATACTTTTTCCATATGTTAAATTTTATCAACCACCCTCCCTTTATTCCAAAATGGCTGATACAAGAAGTCATCATGCCTTCCACGGTTAGGCAACCTTCTCCCCACCTTCCTCAGTATTACAGGTGAGCTACACGTTGTCTCTGTTAGTCCAGCCTTTCATATTCTGTATGTCTTTCCTGAGAGCTAAGAATCAAACTACTTTAGATAGAAATCTGGAAATTGAGGGATGGGAAGAACATCCTCAGCGAATCGTCAAGCAAGAGCTTGCACCTAGGAGATATACTCGGTTGGTTAGAATAACTAAGGAGCATCTGCAGGTAGCAATATTTGGAATAACTAAAGGAGATAGAGATTGGTTGGGTGGTGGGATGGGATATGCTTGATATCTCTCATGATGGTATATATTTGTTATGTGGGATGGAGAGATAGAGATGGGAATTATGCTTTTGCTGGGCCTTTGGAAAGTAAGTATTATTTATATTCTTTTAATTTAATCCAAGGTTTTGTTTTGTTTTGGGGAGGGGTAATTAAAGGTTGGGGGGCAAGAAATAGTACCAGGAGTATGGGAAGGGTAGGCAGCTCCCTTTTTCCTAACAATCTATATGGCATGGTTTCCCAGACAGTCCTGCTCATATTGTCCTCTTTCTCACTCTGTGTGTGTCGGGTGCCCCACACCTTTTTTTGAAAGACTAACACTAGACCATTCATGCAATGTGTCATTTTTACTAACCAACTAATGTACTAACACCCTAACGACTCATCTTTGCTTTTAGTTATTTTAATTAACAATCGTTCTGTTCACAATTTTTTAATTTCCTTTCTTCCCCCTTTTCCGCAAAGCACTCAGGCATTGGACACGCTATGGTAAACAAACTACATTGTCTGGTAGATATCATTCTTATTGTCTCTTTTTTTGGGTTTGCCGTGTGTTACCTGCCTTTACCTCTCCATCCCCCGTCCTGTTTTCCCCTCCTTTTTATACTTCCCTGCCCCTTTCAATTTTTCTTTTGATTTTGCTGTAAACACCTTTTCTTCCTCTTTATTTTTTTAATTTTTAAAAACAAATATTTTCTTTAAGAAAAAACCAAGAAGCAAACAAACAAATACAACAGTTCTGGAAATGGGGTTTCATCTTTTTCTTCTTCATTAGCTTCTCCACTTCACATATTTTTCCCCCTGAGAAATAATTTTCCCTCAATGCTTTATAGAGTTTTTCTCTTTTCTTCTGGTTTACTTTCTTTCATGCTCTCTTTTTTTGCCTCTCCATTTCTTTGAATTTTCTGAAGGTTTTTTTTAGCTCAACAATCATGTCAGGGCTTATAGTTTGTTGTGGTGAGGCCGGTCTTTTCCCCTCTCATCCTTTTGTTGTGGCAACGGCTGTTGTAGGCAAAACTGGCCAGAGCTTTCCTCTTCTTCCCCATTTCATTCTAACCTTTTCCTCCTGCCAGCTTCCCATATATTCTCTCTTTCTCTCCCTGACCTCACCTGCCATGGCCAAAAGAAGCTCAGCCGGTTGTTTGTTTCAGTACCTACACTGCATGGCATGTCCATCTGGTTAAACCTTATCTTCTCCCCAACCACACTTTCCACACTAAAAGTCTCACTCTTTCCCACCCATCACTTCTCCAAGCTACTAATACCAGCTTTAAACCGAACACACATCATTTTCACTACCTTCTTTCCCTTGCTCCCCTTCCGTCTCCCTTCACCCTCCATGTGTTAATGGGGTTTGGAATTCTTTTTTAACTTTTTAACTTTTCTTTAAAGGTTTTGATTTTTTTCCCCTTATGCCTTGGTTTCCTTTTTGTTTTGGTTTGAACTTTTTATGACTGCATGCAAGTGTGAAAAATGGGTCTCTCTCTCTTCTTTCCTTCCTTCCTTCTAATCTCAGTCTTTCTCTCTCTTTCCTTCTTAACACTTTCATTCTATTCTTCTGGGCTTTGAGTATCACTGGCATGAGCGTGTCAAAGTATGGTGTCTGTGCACGCTTGCCATTTTCTCCTCTTTCTGTAAACTCTCATTTTCTGTCCCTCACACTTGCTGGTATGTGGTTAATATTTTCTTTTTTCTTTTTTTCTATTAATACAATTGAATATATACACACATACATATATTCAATGTATATAATGTTAATTTCTTATTTCCTTTTTCTTTTTTTGCTCTTTTGTTTGCGGTGCTGGGTGGTGGGTGTGTGTCTCTGTAGGTACATAGCATGCTCATCCATAATGTATTGGAAGTGAGACCCCTCCCATCCCCCTTTCCCTGAATGCATGACCGTCAGTGTGCCGTGAGCAAAAAAGAAAAAAAAAGAAAAAAGAAGCAAAATCAAATATATCAACTTCGTCTTCATCAGTGTCTTTACTAACGCTTGTAACTAACAATAATCACTATTGGTAACAACATATTATTGGTAACAACATATTAATCATGAAATCAGCTTAGATAAGCTCTCTCTTTCAAAAGCAGCTCCATTTTCTGGCCTGAGTAAATGGAAACTATTGTGACCTGTAGAATAGCTCTCCTTGGCTGTAGAGGTATTGAAATAAGAAAGCAGGAGATTTAGGAACTGAACTGAAGGGGCAAAAACAAAAAAGGCAGACCAGAAAATGGATCTGAGATACACAGAATAAACAAAGTTTAGCAACACTTGTACTAAAGGTTGCATATAAAGTAGGGGAGATGTTTTACTCTTCTAAGAACTGTAAGGTCATTGCTGGGAATTTTGTTTTTCTTTTCTTTCTTTTTTGTTTTGTCCATTGTGTCCTTCAAACAGGTGACAATCTCTGTGGATGGAATCCTTACCACCACAGGCTACACACAAGAGGACTATACCATGCTAGGTTCAGATGACTTCTTCTATGTGGGTGGGAGCCCCAGCACGGCTGATTTACCTGGTTCTCCAATCAGCAATAACTTCATGGGATGCCTGAAAGAGGTAAATGTTTTAAAACAAAAGCATTTTCTTGTTTGATATTGATCCCTGTCCAATTGTATCTTTTGTTTACTGAAAGTTGATCATAGTAATAGCAGACCCACTGAATGGCTTTCCTTATCTAACTAAAATTGAACTATCTGCACATGAAAGAACTATCAGCAACACTGACATAATCCCAAGGACTGCAGGAGTACAAAAATCATTTTGGAGAAGGTGCAAAATGAAAGGACCAGAACTTCTGTAAACTCAGCAAGAATTGGACGTGTTAATTGAGCATGTGATATTGATGACTATTTTGTTGGAAATAGGAGGGAGGAGGAATACAATCGTGGGAAAGAATACCTGGCTGTTTGAACTCTGACAGGAGCACTGCATGATGCAACGTTTTGTGGCAGGAAAGCACAGATACAATGTTTAAGGAGTAACAAAGTTGTGGCAACGAGGAGATAATGGGGGTACTTGGAAAATAATGTAACTACTAATATTATGAATGTGTGTGTGTGTGGTTGTGTAATGAATAATATTTATTCATTAACCAATTCAAAATGGGTTTGAAATTGTTATTTTGTCATACTTAATTGCAATTAGCTTTCATCCAAAATCAAACCATTCAGTGAAGCAAGGTATGTAGTGAAGGTGCAAGTGTGTACTCCATATTTGGAAGGAAGCAGTATGTACTCAGCAGGATTAATTTGCAAGTAAATATGCTTAGGACCATTAGCCACAGGCCTCAGTCCTACAAAGAAGGAAAGAAGATATAAGATTGCACCATTCAGCATTTATAGGTAAAGGTTTCTCCTTGACATTCAGTCTAGTCGTGTCCAACTCTGGGGTTGATGCTTGTCTCCTTTTCTAAGCCGAAGAGCCAGCATTGTCTGTTGATGCCTCCAAGGTCATGTGTTTGGCATGACTGCATGGAGTGTTGTTGCCTTCTTGCAGAAGTAGTATCTATTGATCCACTCACATTTGCATGCTTTTGAACTGCTAGGTTGGCAGAAGCTGGGGCTAACATTGGGAGCTCATCCCGCTCCTTGGATTTGAACCGCTGACCTTTCAGTCAGCAAGTTCAGCAGCTCAGCAGTTAACCCACTGTGCCATCAGGGGCTCATTTATAAAATACCAAAAATGGCAAGTTCTATATTGAACAGCCATTACATAAACAGGTTATGGACTGAACTTGGAAGCAGGAGACAATCTCAGGACCCTTTTTAAAGTGATAGTTTAAAGTCCAGGGCTATAGGTAAAAAATAATGAAAGATAGAGTGCATTTAAGCACATGCAGAGACTAATTTCCATTCCAACGGTTCAACCATGAGTCATCTCCAAATATCAAATACATGAAGAACTGAAGCATTTAAAGTACCACAGGGTTAAATCTCACCCAACCTTACACATATTACCAGAAGGAAGGCAACTTTGTGCATTGCAGTTTAATTCTAGTTAATATGGTAGCCTTAATTCCCGCCCATCTAAGTGATCCTACATAACAGTTTTAGTAGAGAGGCAGAATATAAACTAGATAAACTAGGGAATGCCAAAGGCATACACCAATTGCACCCCCATCTAGGATTGTCAGCTGAAATTCTGGAACCATTAAAGAGATGGGTGATTTGTCCCTTAATTCACCTAGCAACCCTACTCCTCAACCCAAATAATGCAATGCTCCAGAGTTTTGAATGGTGTCAGGGCACTCGTATGGATGCTTCCTATCTCTTCCCTTCCCAAGGTTTGTCCTACATGCCTGGATGATGCGGTGATCCAAACTTTGCCTCAGCATTGTCTCTTTGAGAAATATGTAAGTGGCAGCCCAATAACAGCATTCTATGTGTTCATAACATTCAGCACAGCAATACATATTGCTGGAACATATTTGAAAGTCACTTCACTGCCAGTGCCTCTCAATAACAGAGAGACCCTCAGTGCCAGCTTGGTAATGTCAGAGCCCACCAAATGCACCCCTCATGTTATTCAGCTCTGCATAGCTCAGGGCACCCTTCTCAGATACTGTGTACTCCACAAAAACAAAAACAACCTCCCTGCCCAAATTCACAAACCAGCCTATGGCCAGCATCTCAGATATTCTGCACTGTTCCAGCTCCTGTGTTAAGCTCAGGGACTGCAGGAATTCTAAAAATTGCTGAGAGTTTGGTATAACGAGGCCAATAGAATAGGACTAACCAATAGTGCCAGAAGTGTCCCAGCCCCTGGCATGGTGAGGACAGAGGGAAAAACTGAGTAAACACACTAGGCAGATAGAAATATTTTAGAAGCATAGAATTGGAAGAGACCACAAGGGCCCACTCAGTCCAATCCCATTCTGCCATATAGGAAATAATCAAAGCATTCCTGACAGATGACCATCCATCTTCTGTTTAAAAACTTCCTGAGAAGAAGATTCACCACACTGATGATGATGAAGAAGCAGAAGCAGAAGAGGTGGTGGTGGTCGTGTATTACCTACCTTGAAATTCCAACTCAGTTTTTCATAGACATCTTTAATGGAGAGGGGGATTCTGCAATTTAATTAAAATGGTTTCAGGAGAGACAAATAATCTGGGGAATTTGGAAGTATTAAGGACTGAACAAATGCTTTGGAGGCTTCAAGTGATCTCAGGGTTGTAGTTTGTTCACCTTGGTTCACACAACAGATTCTACCTGACTAGGAATGTAAGGATTGTCACCCCCATATTTTCTTATTTATTCTCTGAGGTTATCCTGAATAATCCATGGACTCACTACATTTTCTGAAAAACATCATTGGCAGGCACAAAATAAAGGGTTGTCTTTTTGTGATGACTAAAGCTGTGTACCTTTTTGCTATGAGAGATTTTTTTTATTCTTGGTGTTCTCATACCAGCTGAAGTAAAAAAAAATCATTCCACCAAAAGCATGGCCTATTTATAGTATTAATTAATATTCAGATGTTAACTGATATTGCTTATTTACTTGTTTTCAGTTGTAATTGTTTTATAATAGAATACCTAATGAAACATATTACATGAAGCAGGCCGTTTCTAAATCCCTAGCCCCCGAACTGGAGCTACTGCAAGCCATATTGCAACGTTGAAACTAACACAGGATCAATGTCCAGGCAGATTACTTATACGTTATACATCAAAACAGCAAACATCAAACAAGCCTTAACGAGCAGTTTTCCCACAGATGAGGTCAACACTTCTCTGCCAGCCGCGAACTCCTTCGCAACACCTGCCCTGCGCGGCCTTGCATCCCAGCAACTGTCTGACCTTGCTTCCCAGCAACTGTCTTATCAACCACATTCCAATCTTGTGAAAACATTGAAGACACAGACCTGTCTCTAAATTGCCTGTCTCTAAATTCATGGGAAGAAAACTGAGAGCCCACATCTGCACTATCATTCCCAGCACTCTCCTCACTCCCATTCCCATCAAGTTGGTGCTGAACCACAACACAGCCATTGTTTTATGATGTGGTGCTGGTTTCATAATTTTTCTCTACATTATGTGAATAAATGATGCCTTTTGGCCACCCCCAATCTTCCATCATTTCACTATTCATTTTTGACACTATGCATATTCATGATTTTGGCAGAGGTTAAAATCTACCCCTTTCTACCAAAATTATCGTGCATCTTGAATTCTCTTATATACCATGGTTATTTATTTATAAATAGTGCACGCTATGGCTTAATTTTTAAATAGTCTAATATTTAATTAACCCCCAGGAATATGAACCAAAACTCACTAATTGAATACTGTTTTAGTCCTGAATCCATTAAACCAGGAGTTGATAACCACAATTTCCAGAAATCAGAATTAGTAATCAGATTGTTTCAGTTAGTTTTTGATAAGAATTTTCCAAAACAGGCTTTTATTTCATATACCTAGTGGAAATCCTGTGTAGAAAATAAAAGTGAAAATAATGACCAAACTAGATAATACATTTAAATCATTTTTTTTGCAGAGATGTTTTCTTAAGTAGGGAAAATATTTGAGGTTGTTATATGTATGTGTGGATATATGTGTATTAGGCCTGGGCGGTTTCGTTTCGTTAATTCGTAATTCGTTAATAATTCGTTATTTTTTTCAATTACAAAACGATAACGAACCATTCTGGAGCAATTATTTAAAAAAATGAATTTTTAAATACGTTTTGTAAATGCTTCGTATTTCGTTATTGTGTTCGTTTCGTTATTGTTCAGAGGTTGTTTCGTTATTATTTCCGCATGTCTGGGCCAGTTTTATGGTTTAATTAGTGAAAAAAAATTATAATATCACACCAACAGTCAACAACAGAGGGAGAGGGAAGCTTCAGAAGTTTTTGGAGGTTTTTTAGCGTATTTCGCGGTCGCGTCCGCCATTAACAAATCGATTCGTTATTGTTTCGGAAATCGATTCGTTAATTTTTTACCATTTACGAAATTTCGTAAATATCGAACTTTTTTAAGGGAAAATTTTGTAATTATTTTAAATATCGAAACAAAAAAAAACCCCAAATACAAATTGATTTTAGAAACAAATTTTTCCGTTGTTACCCAGGCCTAATGTGTATGGTAAGTAAGTTCTGAAAGGGAAACGTTTTTATGGAAATTGACCAGTTTCTAAAAATTGCATCCTGATTTGTCAAGACACACTTTCTGTGAAAAGAACACATTTAGATATTATTTGCCTCTCACTACAGTTGTACTTGACAAGTGGAAATGGAAGATAATTTTGTTTCAGTTTTCTAAAAATGACTTGCCAAAATCTACAAATTGTCTTAGATTTGGGATGTAAATAAGTAGAAGCTTAAATAAAATAATGCAGAAGAAATCAAGGTTGACAAATCTCCTTGCTTCTTCTTAGAATCTTTGTCTAGTAGTCATGAGAATTGGAGACTTAAAAGTCAAGAGAGCACTAAGAAGCCTATTCTTGCACTAAATAGTGTAAAAGAAGCCCCTGCTCCCTCAGTCCCAGCCTCTGGCCTTAACTGGGCAGCAGTTCACATATTATATTACTGGCCTACTTTTATAGAGGATTACTTACATAATGCATCTGAAGAGCTGAACACTTGAAATGCATTATGTAGCGGTTAAGTATTATTCTTAGTAATGCCTCAAGCACAATTAGATATTCAGAGAAATCTGGAATCTGACAAATATCTGCTTGTTGCCTACACAAATTCAAGGGGGAAACCAACAACAACAACACAACAATAATATCAATAACTATTACTGCTACTACTCATGTTCATTCTGATACACAGAACCTTATGAATATTTTACATCCATGAAATATTTATTATTATTATTTATTTAAAACATCTATATTCTGCCCTTCTCACCCCGAAGGGGACTCAGGGCGGAGCACAGCATATACACGGCAAACATTCAATGCTGGGTCACAGATTCACATACAATAAATAAACATTAAAAAACATTTAACAAAGTATTAAAATACACCATTTAATACCGTCCTAATCATCCGCGTCAAATTTAATTGGCCTGGTCATCTTTCCTATTGCTGCTTTATTGCCCTGTCCCGAAAGCTTGGTTCCACAGCCAAGTTTTTACCAGGGGGCCAACCTGATCTCACCAGGAAGGGAGTTCCATAGCTGGGGAGCAATCACCGAGAAGGCCCTGTCTCTTGTCCCCACCAATCGTGCCTGTGACAATGGTGGGATGGAAAGCAGGGCTTCCCTGGAGGATCTTAATCTCTGCGATGGTTCATAGGGGGAGATGCGTTCGGACAGGTAATTTGGGCTAGGGCCATTTAGGGCTTTATAGGCCAAAGCCAGCACTTTGAATTGTGCGTGGTAGCAAACTGGCAGTCATTGGAGCTGTCGTAACATGGGAGTTGTATACTCCCTGTATGCCGCCCCAGTTATTAACCTGACTGCCTCTCAGACAATTTGAAGCTTCTGAGCAGTCTTCAAAGGCAACCCCACATAGAGTGTGTTGCAGTAGTCTATGTTAGATGTAACAAGAGCATGGACCACCATGGCCAAGTTTGACTTCCCCAAGATACGGGCGCAGCTGGCGTACAAGTTTTAATAGCACGGGGAAGGCTGACTTCAGTCTTTATGTTGTGTTTTTGTTTTTTTAATATGTTGCGGTTCATCAGTCATAGTCATGTGGAAAACAGGGCTAGGGTGGTGGGGTAGGTATTCTCTCTCCTGACTTTAGCAGTTTAATTGTAATAGAAATCTTTTGGTTGTTATTGTTGTTAAACAATAGGGAAGGATGAGCATTCTGAAATAACGGCTGTGGTACGAATAATTCAGTTCCAACAATTCAGGGCTCCATCAGGGCCTTTCCAGACAGGCCTGAAAATGCAGGTGTCCAAACAATGCCTCGGGTAAAATCAAATTAATTTGAGACAAAGCAGGTAAACCCTGCTATGTCCCGAATTAATTTGATATCCTATTATATCCAGACCTTGCTGAAAGGCCCAAATCTAATGGAGCATTGGACCTGTAGGGACTCACTCCCAGGTAGTCCTAGGACTACCTGGGATGTCCTGTCCACATTTGCCACCTCACTTCTTTGGGCTTCCAAAAGCTCCTAGGAGTGATATGGAAACCCCTCCCCTCAAATCTTGCCCAAAAAAGCCCTTAGAAGAAGAAATAACTTATCAGGCTGCCATTAAGCTACAACTGGAGTCCTCCTGGCATGTAGAAATGAGGCTCATCATTTCTATGTGCCAGGAAGACTACAGCAGTCCCTTAATTGCACCTGGTAAGTTATTTCTTCTCTTAAGGGCTTTTTGTGGGGGAGAGGGGTTTGCTGGTCCTATCCTATCCCGATAATTACTGGGATTGTTTGGGAACACCTGGGTTTTGGGGGTGGGGCCTGGGTTTGGGGGTGAGGGTGGGGAAACCTACTATGGCACAGATTTGACTGCTGTCTGGAAGCACCCTCAGCCTGACTCTAAGAAAATTAAAATGAAGCGGCTGCAGTCACTGGCAGTCTCTTTGTTGTCCCCAGTGCATCTGAGCTCAATTCCTGAAAAAAAAAAAACACCAGTGTTTTGAAAGTTAAACTTTTGTGAATTGAAGTCAGAGTCTTCCAAGATGGGCACTCTGGTATACATGCACTAGCCGCACAAATCTGGGTTGCAATAGCTGCATGTTTCAAGTATATATTCTGGCGACCACCTTTTCCCTCTTTGTAACTCCAACTGGATTTAAATGAACAAGGAGCAGGATTATTGTGATAGGAACTGTAGAACACTGTACAGAAAAAATGGTATGGTTTAATTGTGCCCATTAAATCCCTGCTTCCTTCTCTGATTATTAGCCATTTCAGATGGAATGGTTTTTGCATCCAGTCTCTGAACAGATGATTAATGGTTTAATCTCTAATAACTTTACATTTTATGGAACCCTACTAGGACTCTGCATCTGGTGAGCCAAGCTATTTAAAGCTGTGTTAATTCTGTTAATTGCTCTGTGTTTATTTGGATTGCTGGCACCTGCAGGCTTTGGGATAATGTGCAGGGTTTATAGTCTCTCTGAACTTTGCAGAGGAAAATGGACATAGACATTTTCCTCAGCTAGAACTGATAACCTTGGCAGAAGGTCCCAACTAAAATATTTCTCCTCAAGATTTCCTCTTCCATCACAGCTGAAAGCAATGATTAGCCACTCGAAGCAAGGGACCTTGGCATGGCTCGGCTAGTAACCATCCTATTTTGAACCCATTTGCTATTAAAAGAAGGTCATGGCCATAGTCTCAAGTAATAGAGCCAGGATATTTTGAAAATTGATCAGTTTTCTCTCTGTATGTTTTGTTTCATAGCCAACTGCCTTGATGCCACTTTTACTATGCCAAGGGTCCAGGCACTTTCATGAAACAGATGTTAGGGGGTAAGGGAAAAACATTATGGTAATTTCTCAAACCAAACCTCGAAAGTCATTAAATATAAACCAAATCCATTCAATTTATTATGAGTTCTGGTAGCCTGAAATTGAAAATCAGCGAAGTAGGGAAACTATTAAATCCATTGTTGAACAGAATATATTGCCATGGCCCAAGTGGAAATACTTGGGCCATGGTAATATATTTTCTGGTTGTCTGTGGGGAGCCCACTATAGCACCTCAGACAAATATTAGCTAATATATTTTGGAATCTCTACGGCCTCCTAACCAGTAACAGACACCCCTTTCCTACTGGATTGATTTTTTTTGCTGTTGTTACAATAGCCACACTCTCCAGTATACATCAGCATTTTGTATGTGCATATATGTGTTAGGAAGTTGCCTGTCAATTTATGGTGAACCTCTGGATTTCTAGAGTTTCCACAGGCAGGGAATAATCAGAGGTGGTTTTGCTAGGATTTTTTTGTCCAAAATATAACATTATGGATTCACAGCTCCTACCCAAATACTAACATGGGTTGATGCTGTATAACTCCAGGATTAGACCAGATCTGCTTTTTTACAAAAGAATATTTAGGCAAGAATGTCTAATGTTTTTTTTTTTTTAAAAAAAAAACACCCTTGTTTCTGCTCCAGCTCATTGTTTTCAATGAAAATCCAACCATTTTTTTAAAAAAAACAAAAAAACAAAAAAACAGCTACCTAAGAATGTATTTATATTGCTTACTTTTAAGGATTTTGTACTCATAGTGAGCCATTGGCAGAGTGTGGGATTAAAATGGAACTGAAAAACAAAGCAGCAACTCAAAATGATTGAAATCTTAGGAAGGAAACATTTTAAAATTTATTTTGGTATATTTATGGAATGTTTTTTTCTTCCATGAGTATCCATACTGAATGGATTTTTAACATATGTTCCTATATATATGATGAGAATGATCATATGGAAAGTTAATGTGTTTTGGCACAAAACGTATGACAGATTTCTAGGTTCTAGGTATAGTAGCATAAGGGAGGAAGATGCTGTTGGAGAGTACAGTCTTTGTTTTAAGTTACTCCTGAAGATTCTGCAACTGAATTTGGGACTTTCTGCATACAAATTAGGGTCTCTGGGCTACAGCTCCTTCTCAAAGCTGTAATATCTTGATTTTTAAAATTAAAGCTGTCATCTCTTATCATTAAAAGTGTCCACATCTAGAATGGTTACCAGACATGTGCAAAAGTTTCTAAAGTTTCTAAATTCATATTAAAATTTGTAATATTTGTATTTCTGAATTGATTTCTGACATGTGGGTGTGGCCTGTGCCAAAAACTTTAGAATCTAAACTTAACCAATACATTTTTGTTTGAGTTTTGTAAATCTCGGAAGGCTCCCAAAGTCAGTTTCATATTCAGTGCAAGGAAACAAAGCCAAGCCAAAAAGGCTGCCTTTCCTCTGTAAGTTAATGGCCTTCCGCCATTAGAAGAGGGAAAGGAGGGAGAAAGCAGAGTTCCCTGGGAAGAAATACAGAACTCTGGAAAATGTAGTTTGAAAGGGCAAGGAGCCCTATGCCAGAGAATTTAAAAGGCCCTGCCCTAAACTATATTTCCCAGAGTGCAGTGCTCAGCATCAGAAAGCCCCAATCAGGATACGGGAGAAAGAGATTTGCCCCTCCATAGCCAGCCAGAATTCCAATAAATTGGTTAATATTCTACACAATGATTTTTGTTCCCGGTTTATAAATGCCATCTCCTAATTGGTTCTATCATAAAAACATGGGGAAAGTATATTAAACTGCAAAAACTTTGTCAGTGCAGGAGGGACATCCTGCTATAGCACATTTTGCTGTAGTATCTTGTAAACTCGCCACCAATTTAGCACAAAAACGAATTTTCTGGAGCACAACTACTACTTTCAAAGTAAGGACTACACAATTAAACAGGAAATAACACTTTCAAACTGGGAACATTTTTCTTTATTCTTCTTCTTCTTATTCAGAGGCTGGATGGCCATCTGTTGAGGGTGCTTTGATTGTGCTTTTGTGCATGACAGAAAAAAGGGGGTGGACTGGATGAACTTTGGGGTTCCTTCCAGCTCTATGATTTATCATGTATCTATCATACAATATTACATAATAATATGAGACATTCAATGAGATAGCATTGGTGGCTTTTTTTTAAAAAAATGTTTTTGTCAAAATGTTAAAAAGTTCCCTAAAATCAGTAGATCTATAAATATTTCTGATCTCCTGTTATTTTGTGTCATGGTATAGAAAATTCAAGAAGATGGTTCTTATAGTTTTTTTTAAGGGTTGTTTATAAAAACTTTGAAAATTCCCCAAAATTCCATGGATATGTGAAATGTCCTGAGATTTGCTGGGCTAGCAGTGGTAAATGTTTTCTACCATTGTAGCAAGTTTCACCCCAATATCTCTAAAAATGAGTAAGAAAGGAGCCCTGAAGTTTGACCATTTGTTGAATTACTTAACTAAAAAGTAACAAAATTTTGTTACTCTCATTATAGTAACAAAATTTTCACTAATAATACTTTAGAAACACTTTAGAAATGAAATTCCAGTGCCTCCCAGTTTTGTAAAGACTTTAAAAACTTTTTTAATCGATTACACATGCCTAAGGTTACATGTCAAGACAACGTAGTCTTATCTACATTGGGAATTCACCACCGAGAAGGCCCTGTCTCTCGTCCCCACCAGCTGCGCCTGTGAGGCTGGTGGGATCAAGAGCAGGGCCCCTCCATTAATATGACTATTGCATATGATTTGATAATTTTATTATGCTCCATTTTGATAAGACATAAGAGCATTTCTTTAGTTGGAAAGAACCTGAGACTTTAAAAGTGGGAGAAAGTAATACAGGTTTTTCCTTCTGTAGAATCAATACATTTCTTTCGAATGGTGCTAAAAGTAAATATCCTCCCTGTTGCACCATTATGGTTGGTGTCATGAGTGCAGTAATGGATGGTGTCACCCCTATGAACCTCCCCATGCCTCAATGTTGACAAAATCAGCACAAAAAAACCAGCAACAAAGAAATATAAAAGTACATGCTTGAAGTACGCGCAGATAAAACTACGGTATGCGATTTGAAGCAGCATTGTAATGATGTAATAATGACAGCTCTGACCAAAGTGCATGAGCATTAGAAGGTTCAAAGACTAAATCAGCATAGTGTCTTAATTTTGTAGTTGTAGACACAGTGCATGTAAACTATACTTACATAAAATGCTTTTGTGATTATTTTTAACCGCAGGAGTATTGCTATGAAAATAATATCGGCTGAGATATTGCACAAAATTTTTTACAGACATTTTGTTTTACCCCTCTGAAGGTGTCACTCAGTATGATTCACACCCCCTGCACCCCACTATCCTTCAATCTGCAAAGTCCTAGCCAGGGAGAAGCAGCTAATGTTCGTTTTTAAATTTCAGCCCAGGAATCTCCAAAACCTAAAGCTAACAGTATGATTTTGGCATGTCTTTCCCTAGAGCCTGCATCCACAGAGGCGAGTGTAAAAGCTGATCATTAGTGCCCAAAGAACTCTGTATTCACAACTCTTGATCCTGGATGGGGTCGTCCCTTCCTGGAAATTTTTTAAAGTAGGGAGTAGGTCTTAACAACCTCAAATTAGAAGACTGGTGCTGAGTTTAAGAAAGGGGCTGATGAGGGACTAGTCCACTCAGATATACTTTCGAGAACCATAGGCATTAAACCCAGCAACACCTGCTAGGTCCCTTTATACATCTTCTATTGTCAGGTACTCCGTTGTTCCTTTCACCAAATTAACTTGAAGCATTGCTACAGGAAGTTGTTTTGTCCATCAATTTACTTCTCAATTTATCCATTTTGTCCACCAGATAAATTCTATTCTGTTCCCCCCACCCTGAATGTTATCATGGGTTTGAAAAGGTGGCACTTAAATGTTTTGTCTTCTCTCTGAAGTTTGCTTAGTCTCTCACTTCTAAAAGATCATGATGAACATTTTTCAAATGCCCCTGTCTCTTACCATTTTCAATATTAAATTGAATTTTCATTACAATATGCACAAGTAAATTTTGGTATATCAGTCCTCCACATTTGCTGAGGTTCAGGTGCAAGAAAATGGAAAACTTGGAAATAAGAATCCTAACTTAAGAGAAGACCTCTCTAGGAATCATTAGGTCAGCCGGTGTTATTCTATGGCCAACTTATACTGGAAATTGATGGTGGAATCATGCTGGAGGACCTACAAATGCATAGAAAATGGTTCTCTCTAGGAGTCTTTAGATCCACCAGTGGGACTTTATGGTCAATTGCCATTGGAAGGTAGTCATAGAGTTGCACTCGAGGAGCAAAAGAATCCAAAGGAGAATACATCGATCAAATCCACAAATAATTAAATCAGCAAAAGTTGAGGGCTGAACTGTAAGCATAGAGTGTATTACAACTACATAGAGTGTATTACAATTACAGTGCTTAAGATAGGCTTGTAACTTATGGAATGGGACAAATATCTGTGATACACAGTAGGCAGCCACAGCATATCATTCCGCATAAAGAAGGTATATCGCAGACAATGTACATCCACCCTATTTTGCAATCATCAGTGTCCCACTGTCATCAAACAATTTTTATTTCTCAAAAGAATGAGGATCTCATTCTTGGAAGTGTCCAGAAAGTATGATTCTCCTCAAAGCAAGATGTGATCACATGTATACCTCTTTTTTTTTACTTTTTTTTAAAAAAGGGAGATGGAATCATAGAATCATAGAATCAAAGAGTTGGAAGAGACCTCATGGGCCATCCAGTCCAACCCCCTGCCAAGAAGCAGGAATATTGCATTCAAATCACCCCTGACAGATGGCCATCCAGCCCCTGTTTAAAAGCTTCCAAAACAGGTGTAGACCTGGACAGGGGCCCACAGCAGATCCTGGGATGGAATGGGAAAAACTGTTATTTCTAAAGATGCCCATTTCTGCTATACAGAAACATCAAAGTCCTATAAATGATGTGTACATGTGTGGGTTTTGATTTGTTTGTGTTTCTTGTTACTTATATTGTATCTTTGAGGTGCTATTCTTACATTCAATCCTCATTCTTCAGGAAAAAGCAGGATATAAATAAAGTGAATTAAGACTACAATGATTAAAATAATACATACTTAACTGTTTTTTTTCCTGTTTTGTTTTGAAATATCGATAGCATCCCTGAATCTTCAAGATGAGGTGCGTTGAAATTCCAAACACATTTTAGGGAGAGAATGGCACTAATATAATCCATTACGTGCACAAATCTATAGTTTGCAATTCTGTAGTATTTTGAACTAGGCACATTCCGAAGGGAAAATATGTATGAAGAATCGGGGTAGCTTTTGCACCAAATTGCTTTTGTAGACATGCATGTAAGCACCAGCACATATAAATGAATGTTATGTGTACAGTTTTCTGTAAAGGTGAGCATGTGTGATGATGATGTTGAGAAGAAAAGTATAGCATTCAGAGTAATAAGTATCATTATGTATCACACCAACATCCTGACACAAATTCACTCATATAAGCATGATGTTGTCATATGCTCACAAATATTTGTACTGCGGAGAGAGTTTTCAAGAAAGTGCCTGAGATCATTAGTATATGTTCAGTGCTGTCTACTCTGGCCTCTTTAGTGTTTCTAGGGGCTCACTGTCACAGGCAGTATTACCCGTATTCACTGTGAATTCAATCCTGGCTGTCCACATGATGTTACTGTACTAACAGCGGATATCACAGCATAAACTGGACTAATCTTGCAGTAAGAAAAGCTGGAGGATGCTCTCGACTTTGTCTAAAACTTCAGAGCAAGCTTGCAGCCTAGGGGTCATGTGAACAATAGGATCAGGTTTGATTGAGATCAGCCCACAGTCTACATGGGGCACTCCTACAACCCCCCTTTTCCTGTGCTCATCAGTGCAGGGAAAAGAGGACAGATTGTGCCTATGTTGCTGCCATCACCACTTCCAGATGGCCAAAGAGCTCTGTATAAGCTCCTAATGGTTGTGAGCACCTCATGCTGATATCAGCAGAGGTACCTTCATGTCCAGGAAGAAGATGGGGAAATCAGTTCCCTCCTTTTCTGGGTCATGTGAATGTCTCTGCTAATGTTAGCACAGAGCATCCGTCACAATCAAGAGCTCTCATGGGGCTCTGTGGCCAACTTGTAATGGCAGTGATGACATGGCTTGTAAGGTGATGATCTGGCAGGGTCAGAATCTTGGTTCAGCAGAAGCAGCTGGACATGAGTCCAGTTTATGTGGCCACCTCCGGGCCAGGCCAGAGTATTTCTGCTCTGGACTGGCTCTGGATTAACTGGCCAGCGTAGACATGGCTTTAGATAAGGGTACTCCAAACCACCTAACTGTGATCTTTATGAATTAATGTTGCACCAAAGATCCAGAATAGGGTCTTTTGGGGAATGCTTTCAGGTACTTTGTGGGAAACAGCATAAGAAAAGTCAAAGAAACTTGAAGCCTTTGGAGAACTGATGAATCTTATAAGCTCTTTGGCTATTTTTAATGTCTAGCAGACAAGGCTTGTCCCCTGTATTCATAATTCAAACCAGGTTTCTTTTTTAACCTGACACATTTCAGGGCAGGGTTAAACTTTTAACCCCACTCCACCCCCCAGCTATGGCCCTGGGTGATGACATGGATTGTTGTATTCTCTCCTGACATTTCAGGAGAGACATGGCTTTTTAGGGTTGGGAGGGAGAGGAGCTGCTGGCCATGACCAATGTAGGTTCCCTCAGCCACAAAAGAGCCAAAGGATTCAGCTGTCCTATTTTGGACCAAGAATGCCTCCCAGCGTCTGTGTTGGGGAATGGGGCTATGGTATCAGGATGCATTTTAACCCATCACTGTTCTGGATAGGAAATCAAGACATCAGGATTTAAACCCAGAACATTTGGCATACAATCTTGTGTTATGCTTCTGAGATGTACCTTATTTCCTCCCTGTGATTAAATGCTTTATGAAATGTAGACATGTTTTAGGTGAACTGATGTGATTCAGTCGTCTTTAATATATTTTTTGCGCTAGAATATTGATTAAGTAGAGGTTGGTTGTATATCCGAGAAGCATAAAAACTGTTTCACATGTATTGGACACCTCAGAATTTGCTTGTCAATTTTTTAAGGAAAAATAACGGAGATTATTTTTGAATGTGTCTGCATGTAGATGCTGAAAACATTTCAAAAAGGAAAAAAATGTGAACTCCACTTGTGTGATAAAGTTTTTTTACAGGCTTAGCTTTCACGAATTCTCAAAGCCACTGGCCTACACACTCCTTCTGTCTACTCCATTTCTACTTCAATGCCCACAAAAGGGCATGAGGCAGAAGCAGAAGGCCAACTGAAACAAACTCTTGCACATGTTAATCCTTCTATAGCATTTACCAAGGAGACAGAAACATAGATACAGTATAATTATAAAAGTAACTGTAACATTACGGAGTACTACAAAAAGAGTGGAATCACAACAGAAATTGTCTGATGATGATGATGATGATGATGATTATTATTATTATTATATGTATATATACTTCGCTTTATCTCCCCTGAAGGGAACTGAAAGTGGCATAACATTAAAACATTAGCACACAATTTAAAATATACAAATATACAACCATTAAAACAGCATTAAATATAAATAGTATTAAAAATTCACAGTTAAAAACCATTCAAATATATTCAATGCATATTCACAGTTAAATTCACAGCACCCCCTTCACTGGACCTTAAACACTTTCATTTTTTAAAGCCTGTCCGAATAAAAAGGTTTTAGCCTGCCATCAGAACAGCAGGGATGGGGCCATTCTAGCTTCCCTGGACAAGGAATTCCTGAGTCAAGAGGCAGCCACTGAGAAGATTCACTCTCTCATTCCCACCAAATGAGCTTGAGATGCCGGTGGGACCAAGAGAAGAGCCTCTCCTGAAGATCTCAGGGCCTGGGCAGGTTCTTAAAAGAGGATGCAGTCAGCAGAATTGCCTGGACCTGAACAGTTAAAGACTTTAAAGGTTCTAGCTACACTTTGAACTGTGCCCAAAAACAGACTGGCAGCCAGTGGAGCTGCTGCAACAGGGGGTTGTCTGCTCCTTGTAGCCAGCCACAGTGAGCAACCTGGTTGCAGCTCTTTGGACGAGCTGAAGCTTCTGAGCAGTCTTCAGAGGCAGTCCCACATAGAGCATGTTACAGCAATCTAGACTGGATGTAACTAAGACATGTACCACCATGGTCAGATCTGGCTTCTCAAGAAACAGGCACACAAAATTGGTGCACGATTTTGCCAAAGCCACCACAAATACCTGGGCTTCCAGGTTCAGAGCCAAGTCCAGGAGGATCCCCCAACTGTGGACCTGTGTCTTCAGGGGGAGTGTAACCCCATCCAGCAGAAGCTGGATCCCCATTCCCTGATCTGCCTTCTGACTGACCAGGAGTACCTCTGTCTTGCCTGGATTGAGTTTCAATTTGTTTGTCCTCATCCAGTACATTACTGTTTACAGACACTGGTTTAGCATCCGGAAAGGAAAGCTTCCTTGACATTAGGTGGAAAGGAGTAGTAGAGTTTGGTGTCATCTGCATATAGGTGGTACTGCATTCCAAAACTCTGGATACAGCAGTTTCATGTATATGTTAAACAGTATGTGGGGCAAAATGGAACCCCGAGGAAGCTCTCAGGGGTTCGAATGAACAGGAGTCCCCCAGCACCACCTCCTGATTATGCCCTCCAGGATGGATCGGATCCACTGTAAAACAGTGCCTCACAGTTCTATTCCAGTGAGACAACCCAGAAAAATACCATGGTCGATGGTATCGAAAGCCACTGAGCTCCAGGAGAACCAACTAGGCACTCTACTTGTCTAGTTCTCTTTGTCAGTCATCCACCAAGGAGACCAAAGCTGTCTTTGTTCCATAGCCAGGTCTGAAACCAGATTGAAAGAGATATAGATAATCCATTTCATCCAGAAATCCCAGGAGTTGGGAGGCCACCAACTCCTGGGATTTCAAGTAACTAGTTGCTCCAAAACCCTGCTCAAAAATGGAAGGTTGGACATTGTAGGTCACTGCTTGATTTCAAGTAACTACTTGCTCATAATTAGTTACATCCAAATTCTCCCTCTTTGTGTTGCTAACTTTTCTTGTGTTGTCCAAGAGAGTTAATATTTAAGGACTAAAGGCAATATAGAGTGACTCCTAATATAACCAGAGATTCTTTTGAGAGAGAGATCTTGAATGACTTTCCAAGCTACGAAGAGTCCTGTGGCTCAGTTTTGCATGTGTTGACATGAGTGTTCTCCAGATCCAGGCCAGTAGGGCTTTTTGCAGGTTGGCAGAGTTATATTTGTAGAACGATCTAATCATCTGCCTTTTAATGTTCATTTTGACCAGCTGGCAGCAATGTCTTACAGCCAGCTGCAGCACTTGCAGATCCTGGCTTCCTCTTTCCTTCCCAACACAAGTCAGTGCTACTGAGCAGATGCTTTTGATTCAATTTTTTTTAAAAAGAACTAAGCCATACCTCCCACCCTATCTTGAAGGACCAGGTACAGTTGCAACATGTTCTTGAAACAAGTACAGTTATCTGTCTAGTTTTGCCAGTTACCAACCCACCTGCCCAAGATTCTTGAGAAATACTGATTTTCCTTCATGTCCTACAGTCACATAGCAGCATCATGGACAACCTCCTGCTGCTTTGCACTCCAAAAAGCAGCAATATTATTCCTCATAAGGAATCTGAGCTCATGCTCTATGCGCACAGATTCCAGAGCAGACCGAATGATTAATGGGATGTGTCACTTGTAGCTGAGACATGCTCTGGCGGGGCTGTTGGACTCTTCAGTCGTACTGATTAGGTATTATGCACTGAGAGGCCTGAAGAAACCAAGCTGCAGGAAAATAGCTTTTTATTTCATTTTATTTTATATGGGATTGCTCTGCTGGCTAGGCAGTACAAAATCAGATAGTCAGGTCAGGTGGGAGATGCTGTAAGCCTTGTGCCCTCTTTCCAGTCCTTAGATGGGTCAGAAGGCAGCTCATGAATAATAGCCAAGTTGTCTTTCACAGGGTTTCTGGCTTTGTGAAGGAGTGGATATTCTTGGGCTTTTTGTGAGAAAGGGAACACGGGGAAATTGTGGAAATGGCAGCCTATAGATACATAAGTAGCCTCCCTAAGAAGAAGGGAAAGGGAAAGGTGGTGCTCCATCATGCAACTCCTCTCAATTCAGCCCCTACACCCCCCCCCCCCCCCCCACACACACACACATACACATCATCATTATTGTTAACCAGAGTATGCATATTCTGTAGAGATTCCTATCTCAGAATTTGGTTTTTGTATCTGACAAGTTCTGGAGATGTGTACATTTAGGCTAATTGGGACATCTAGGGTGGTAGTGGGCCTCACGGTGTGGTGGTATTGGTGAATGTGTCTCACACTCTCAAATAGGGGGATAAACCCAGGTAATAACATCTTCCATTATCCAGAGGTCAAACCAAACATGAATAGATTAAACAGATTAAAACATTTTTCTAGAAGCATTTTCTCCTTACGTTTTTCCTGCATCTGTGGCAGGCATCCTCAGAAGTTGTGACCTCACAGGAGAGAATGCTTCTAGAACATGGCCATATAGCCTGAAAAACCTACAGTAACCCAGGGATTCCAGCCATGGATAGCTTTGACAATAGATTAAAACATTAATTGTAATGGCAAACCACCCTAGATTTAATAATAATAATCATCATCATGTTTTTCTCCACAAAGAAGACTCAGAGTAGCTGCTATCAGTGGTTCTCACCCTGGGGTCCCTAGATGTTTTTGGCTTTCAACTCCCAGAAATCCTAACAGCTGGTAAACTGGCTGGGATTTCTGGGGACCCCAGGTTGAGAACCACTGTTACATTTAGCAGGGGCAGGAGGCAGTAATAATCACTATGAAAGGGTCTAAATCAGGCATGGGCAAGCTTCGGAATGTAGGACTTCAACTACCACAATTCTGAACAGCCGGTAAGCTGGCTGGGATTTCTGGGAGGTGAAGTCCAAAACACCTTGAGGGCTAAAGTTTGCCCATGCCTGGTCTAAATATTCTAAAGGCACCAGATTCTTGGATGTTAAGCAGGGTCAGCCTTGTTAGTACATGGGTGCAAGACCACCAATGAATAACAAGTGGGCTATATTTCAGAGGAAGGAACTGGCAAAAACCACCTCTGAGTATTCCTTGTCTAAGAAAATATTGTGAAGTTTATGGGGTTACCATAAGTCAGTAATGAGTTTAAGGCATGTGTCTTTAGAAATGGCATGTGAATTATCATCATCATCATCATTAGAAACCCAACAAGATGAGTTCACAGCAGACACTCTGCTGGCTGTTGTATTGGATCACACGTTGGACACTTCCTAAGTGTCTAGGACTGTGTGATGTATCGGTGAATAATGTGTGCAGATCCCAGTAAGGTGGCCTTTTGCAGCTGGCAGATGGTAATTTTGTCAGCGCCAATTGTATTTAAGTGCAGGCCAAGGTCTTTAGGCACTGCATCCAGCGTGCCAATCACCACTGGGACCACCTTTACTGGCTTGTGCTAGAGTCTTTGCAGTTCAATCTTTAAATCCTTGTAACGTGTCAGCTTTTCCAGTTGTTTCTCTTCGATCCTGCTGTTGCCTGAGATTGCAACATCAACGATCCATTTATTTATTTATTTATTATTTATTTACTATGCTTATATACCGCAATTCTCAGCCTACTGGCGACTCATTGCGGTGTACAACATAGAAAAACAGGTGCAAGGTACAACATCAAATAAAATAATCCACAATACATAATTATCAAAACATCTCATCAAAATATCAACCTTACTACAATACCATTCCGAGTCGTCTCATCGTCAAGTTCACAATCCGATACCATTCCGTTATTCCATTCCTATGGTCAGGTTACCAGTCATTGCACTTCTATTCAAAAGCCTTCTTAAACAACCAGGTCTTCAGCTTCCTGCGGAAAATCAACAGGGAGGGGGCTAGCCTGATGTCTAGGGGAAGGGTGTTCCACAGCCGAGGAGCCACCACCGAGAAGGCCCTATCTCTTTTCTCCGCCAGCCGTGCCTGTGACGCAGGCGGGATCGAGAGCAGGGCCTCCCCGGAAGATCTCAAAGTCCTCGTGGGCTCATAGGCAGAGAGGCGGTTAGTTAGGTATCTTGGGCCGGAACTGTTTAGGGCTTTATAGGCCAGTGCCAGCACCTTGAATTGAGCCCGGTAGCAGATCGGCAGCCAGTGGAGCTGGTAAAGCAGGGGGGTTGTATGCTCCCTGCGCCCTGCTCCTGTTAGTATCATGGCTGCCGCACGTTGGACCAGTTGGAGCTTCCGGGCCGTCTTCAAGGGCAACCCCACGTATTATTATTATTATTATTATTATTATTATTATTATTATTATTTTACTGACACAAAAACACAATATGTCACAGCAAATGAGATCTATATGCTGGATTTTGTATCACAAAATCACAAGTCGAACACTTTCTAAACGTCTAGGATTGTGTAATGTATTTTTGAATGATGTGTGCAGGTACAAGTAAGGATATTATTATTATTATTATTATTATTATTATTATTATTATTATTATTATTTCTAACCCACAACTCTCCCTGAAAGGACTCAGTGGATTCTCTGCCACCAATCCCTATAGACATGGAGGAACAGTGAAGAGACACACTTAAATGGAAAATATTTATGAGAAGGATTCATGTAGAATTCATATGCCTGACAGTGGTTAGGAACTTGCCCCCTTCTTGGCCCTACTAGATGATCACCTGGTTGTTAAGTTCTTAAGATGAATGCCTTCAATCTGTAAATCTTTGCACAGTGAGATTTATTTAACTGCTGTTTTACATGCTATTTTTTAACATAGTTCAGCAATTTCTATTCTGAAACCTACGTGAATGCCAATTCAGTCCTGATGACTTGTTGCTTTCTGAAATGTCTATCAAAGTAAAAAAAAAATCTTGTTACAAACCTTTACCCAGCATCACATCAGACACAATAATGTTTCTACTTGACAAAAAACAAAACTAAATGGCTGAGCTGTGGCTATTTTTCCAATGTTTTGTGCTGTAAAGATAGATACAAAAAGAATCCACTTAGCTCTCGGCAGTTTGCTGTGAATCTTGGTTAAGAGCTGTCTGTGTTTAAATAAAACATCTTCTCTGGGATTAGCCTGGCCCTCATCACTTGCTTTGGTTAAGTGAAATCCAATGAAAGAGGAACCCAGCAGAGAGTTCATTGCCCAGCACCAGGTATCTGGGATACAGTTAATTCTTCATGGTGATGGAAAACTAAATGTTACTAATGATCCATGGAAGTTGCAGCAGCTAGGTGAAAGCACTTTCATCTCAAAACCTTTTTCTCTCATTATTATATCTGGAAAACATACTAACTTGAGTTACTAGAAAGTTCACTTGCACACAGGGAAATTTCTTTTTTTTCTTTTTTTTTCTTTTGCCTTTTCTGTCTGCACTAGCAACAAAGAAAATAACAGAGTATTTAAAAGTTAGTTTTTGAGCTACAACTCACCAGCCTGCATGGCCATTCCTGGTAGTCATCTCTTCCAATTTTCAGGAGTGCCATCCAGCATAACCAGGCACTCTGGGTTGCTGTTGTTGAGTGCCTTCAAGTCATTTCAGTGGCCGAGCAGGAATTCAAACCCTGTTCTTCAAAGTTCTGGTCCAATGGTCAAAACACTGCTCCACAATGACTTATATTCTGTAGCTAACAACAAACTGACCAAAATATTAGGTTTATCATAAGGTCACACACCTCCCCAGTATCCATGCTGCTGAATCCTTGAAGCTGCAGTGTAAATTATAAGTAACTTTTCCAAGCTTTAGAAAACATCCCTAGTAGCTGTTGAAATAAACAAGAAGGGATGCTGAATTATCAAGAATATGAAATTATTTGTCCTAGTTTAACAAGCAATAAATCAATAGTTATTCAGATATGCATCCTCCTTAATTTTAAACCAGAATGAAGTTTTAATTTGACTCCCATTGTCTAACATTCCTTAGTTTAGGAAGCATAGTTTAGTGATAGAGCATATCTTTGCATGCAGGAAGTCCTAAATGTAATCCTTGGTACCTCAGAACTGTAAAAATTCCTGCCTGAAACATTATTTACTTATTTATTTATGATATTTTTATCCTTCCTTTCTCAGCCCGAAGGCGACTCAAGGCTGCTTACAGATTGGCAGCCATTTGATGCCATAATTATATAGATATTTATATAGATAACAAGATTCCCAAATAGAAACCAACATTAGCCATGGTCAGCAGCTGCGTAGTGTGCTATGGCTGAAAGAAAGATGGTGGCAGAGCCCATGCTGTTACAGCTATCCAAATGAGTCAAATGAGCCGAACCAGGCGGAGCCCTTTTTTAAAAAACAGATCTATGCACAACCATAATGTATATCAACCTTAAATCACAGCAATTGGAGTGAAAAGTGTGTTGTGACATGGCAATGGCTCAAGTCAACAGAGAGAAATATGCCATATAAAGGAAATAATGTTCCTTTTTATTTTTGGGTGCTGCAGCTTTTCAATGGGGTTGTAAGTCTGATTGTGGTGTTAAGTGTGGAGTGTAGAAGAAAGGGCTATCACTTAATGAAAGCAGCTCCCCACAGCCCTCTCTATACTATTATAAGACCAGGCCAGGAGCCATGCCCTGGGAAGCCATACTTACTGTTCTACCATTCCTCCTGGGTTCAACTGAAATTAATGCTGAGGTTTCAGCTATGTCCACTACAATGACATTGCTGGTCATTGTAGTGGGCATGACTGCATTCTATATCACTGTTTATTCTGGTTCCAGGTAGGTTCTGAGCCCTGATCCAAGGTGCTTTATTGATATAATGTAAGTGGCCAGAGCTTTTTATATAGTGAGAAAAACATCTTCCTTTCCTGTGTTCCTTTCCCCCTTACTGAAACATTTTTCAGCATCCCTGAACAAACATGTATGTCTCCTAGTGGTAGCAGCAGTCTTCTCAGTGTTTTCTTCAGGAAATGCAAGAGTGGCAAATTCTATTTTATGGCTACTCCTCCTGTAATTATTTCAGATTATGGCAAGAGTACTAGTGGTGAATCAGGGTATCAGGTCCAACACTTGGATCGTTCTTGTACAATCCACAGAAGTTGCAGGAGGAGGAGCCACTTTGATCTACTTTCAATGGCAGTCTTCTTCTCTCCAAATTTCACTTGGAACAACACTACTTTCTTAATAAAGAAACTGACAGGTATTGGCTCTAGGTTTGCCTTCGAGCCTCTTAGTACAGCTGAAATAATACCCCATCCCATTCTTAGCTGTCTATGAATACGATAGAGAAATTACAGGTGTTATTTTGGCCCACCATTACATGGGTAGATATTGATAGTTATTTAAATACAATTGTTCAATTCAGTGATGATATTAAGGTTTGAGCATGAAAACAATGTTCATGGAATCGCCACTTTCAATATATGCTAGATGCTATATACCATTTGTGCCAAAAACTCATTGGCTATTTTTTTTTTCTCCCCAACTTTCTAAATCTTCTCAGAGGTTTACGACTCAAGGAAACTTATTTTTAGTGAACAGACTTATTGCTTCCCCACATCAATGTTAACCAGCCACTATAAAGATCTGAAAGACCGGTATCACCATATGCAGTCCTTTAAAAATTAAAAATGGGAAAATAATGTTTTGCATTATTCTGGGTCTTATCACATTCCTTCTTACTCCTACAACTGTGTAAATATGCTTTATAATTGAGCATTTATTATACAGATCAACAAACATTTTGGTGCTTCCAATGTTAGGCCTTTCTGAGTTTATTTGACTGCCTAAGTCCAAAAATGGCACCTGTTACATCCTATCAGCACTAATTTTTGAGATACGGAACATATGGCATATAACATTTGACATCTGATTTCCCATAAGAAATGATAACCATATCAAGATTGCGGTCTCTCCAATACAATTTTCTGAACCAGCACCCAGGAACAGGCCTAAAAATCCAAAATATGTTTTGATTGGGCTGTTTAATTGCTCTGTACTGAATCCAGAGAACTGGGTTTGTGTCCATTTAAGTCCATTCAAAAATTAAAACCAGTTAATCTTAAAGATGCTGCTACATTCTCCTCGTTCCCTCTCCCTCCTTCCTTTGAATTCTGCAAAAGATAAAACACAGCTACTCCTTTGGAAAATTGATTTCTCCAATCTTCTTCTCCCTCAATTAGTATAGATACAGATATATATGTGTATGGTGAAATTGGATAACTAGGACATTCAGATAAGTGAGGTACATATAATTGATCTTCTGCTCTAATTGCTCATCACTTTGGGTTAGCATCAACGAACCAAGGAAGGCATACGCTGCCAAGGGCATTATCACCAAGTAGGCATCACACAACAATAGATGGTCAACCATTTTAAAAACTGTTTGCAAAAAAAGTTAACACATGAGTAGTGAAATCTTGGGAAGGTATTTGATACAAAACTACACTTAAACCTCTAAACAACACAATTCTGTTACTACGTAAAATTGCTCTGAGCTCAGATGGATCAACACTTCCAATGTCCTGCATGTTTCTACCAACAGAATAGAAGTAAGGGAGGGGCAACATCCCCATTAAAAATGATTGGCCTGCATGTACCCTCTTTTTAGAATGTGTACTGAAGTGCTCAGATGTCTGCAGATGGATAGGTTTTTCTATTCTGCCCTTAATCTGACCCCAATCGTCCATGCTTCAACATCAGAGATGAGGATAACAGATCTTGTCATAGGAAAAGGAGGAGGAAATCAGCAATCTCAAATATCAAAGCTCCATCTCCAACTTCAAATGTGCCAACTTGTCCAGTGGCTCTTGGGATGCTGTTCTTGCCATGTTCGGATTTTTTTTTCCTGTCAGGAGCAACTTGAAAAACTGCCATGTTGGATGATTTGAAGCTAACCCAGGCTCTAAAAGCTTGATGGTTCACACTCTACATAAAGTGGATCCTCACAAGACTTGTGAACCAAGTCAATATTGAAGGTTGGTGTTGCTAGGACATGAAATACCATTGTGACCCAAAAAGAAAGAGAACTATTGAAGGGTCACTGCTAATACCAGGAAAGAAATTGGCCCACTTGAAAGGGATTCAGAAACATTTTTGCCTGTTGGAACAAAAGGGACAAAAGAATAATGACTTGAAAAAAGGTATCCATGATTTGTATATCCATGTATCCAAAAAGTATCCATAAAGGGAGGAGAGATGGGCTAATATAAAAATTTAGATTGTGACTTGTTATTGTATTGTGGTAACTGTAAATAGTATGGAAATAATGATGATGATGATGATGATGATGATGATGATGATGGTGACAATGATGTCATAGTTGTTCATAACAAAAAGACATCTATGGCTGGTGGTGAACATCTGCTTGGATTCCCATTGCAAGGCAATGGGGACATCTAGTGGCAATCTCTCTAAATACCTGTGGGTGTTCCCCAAAGGAATCTGGGCACCAGTGTGTTCAGGACTACATCTGTGTTTCCTCCTTAATTTTGACAAAACTCAAGCAATATGCATGCTAGCTATCTGCAAAGTTTGCTTCTTGGTCTGTCTTTCTCTGCCTCTGTCTCTGTCTCAGTCTCTCTCTTTCTCTCTCTCTCTCCATCTTCAATTGATTGCAAAGAGGCTCTTTTGATGATTGTGGGGCAAAGCACTCTGATTAGAAAAGGTTTTCTTTTTATTGAGTCAAAATCAAAACATGATAGTAGAGGTGAGATCCTTTAAATGATGTATGCTAGCAAAGTATTTGAAATGAAGCTTCATATGATATTGTCCTCTTGTTCATATTATCAGGATTTCCTAACACATTTCATGTAAGAAGCAAAGGGGAATAATAAGAATGGTTTCTTCGATGTTTCATTTTTTATTTCTTAGTTTCCTTTTGGTGATAAGTGAACAAAGGTTCATAGGTTAATTTTCTTCCAATAAGTGGAACCTTTGTATGTTTACCTGTTAATAAGCCACATCATTCACACCTAAATAGAAATTCAGAGGATTCTAGCTTGTGAAAGTCACGTCTGGTAGCTTCTGGTGAAACAGTAAAGACTTCCGCCCTTGATCTTTGCTACTATGCTGCTGAGTACGCATGCCCAGTGTGGAACACATCTCACCATGCTAAAACAGTGGATGTAGCTCTTAATGAAACATGCCACACTATCACAGGATGTCTGCATCCTACACCATGGGAGAAATTATACCATTTAGCTGGTATTGCACCACTGACATCCACTGGGAAGTAGCAGCCAATAATGAAAGGTCCAAGGCAGTGCCATCTCTGGCCCACCCCCTGTTTGGATATTGGCCAGCACGCCAATGCCTTAAATCAAGAAATGTTTTCTAAGATCTACAGAGATACTTGTAGGAACACATCAGCAAGTGAGAGTATAAAAGTGGCAGGCTATAACCCAGAACTTCAATCCATGGCTGATATTGGATGAGAAACTTCCCCCTGGGCACACAGAAGAAGTGCCCAGGTTGGCACCATGAGATGCAGAGCCAACCTTTAGAAATGGGGTCCCAAAGCAGAGTCCACAACATGCAAGTGTGGAGAAGAGCAAACCACAGACCACTTACTACAATGCAATCTGAGCCCTATCACATGCACAATGGAGGACCTTCTAATAGCAACACCAGACACACTTAAAATGCCCAGCTACTACTCAAAAGACATTTAGTATAATGCCAGGTTTTTTTAAACTTTGTGTTTTTTAAATACAGTACAACTGTGCCCTCAGTTCACTTCTGATACGATAAAAAAAAATAAGCATGTGAAAAACCCAAAGCTCAGCAAGCTAAATTCCATAGTATTCAGGATGGCTTATTTTCATATGAATGCTCCCAGGATTGCATGCGATTTTTCAGAACTTGGACCCATTTAAGGATAAGGGAGAATTTTGTTAATTTTTTTAAATCTAAATTTTCCAAAAACCACAAACCGAATATGAGAATAAACAAAACTGATAGATTTCTCATTACGTAAGAATGACTAAGATGATTTTTTTTAAAAAAAATCTAGGTTAAAAATATATAGGATTGCTACCTAAGCAAACTAAGCATTTAATCTTGCACCCAGCTGTAGGACTGAATTTAGTGGAACAGACTTCTAGTTTTCTAGATAAGGGGACAAGCTTTTGCCTAATTAAGGACCATAGCAGCAGTTGCAATCCTGAGTAATGTTTTTTTTAGAGTAAGCTGCATTCAGTTTGGTGGGATACATTTCTTGTGCGAAGCATACATAGAATTGCATGAAAATTGGTGCAGAAACAGGGAATATCAAACTTTGCTTGAAAAACAAACATTTGGAGAGGGTCCATCCGTATACCAGTATATAGCTCCATGGGAGCATAGGAAATCAAAGGCATTATTTGATCAATTTGATTCAAGGTTATAGTGTGATCTGTAACAAAACATTGCTGTGCTTTGTTCAATTTTCCAGCCAACCAAGTCCTGTCTGGGGATGTTCTGTGCCAACCTTTCTTTTTAGTTCTTCAATCAACAGACAGAAAGCAGTCTGTTGCCATTCAGCATGGTCTGTCCCAGGGAAGATTTGCCTTGTTTTATTAGTTTATTTTCTTCTCTCTATCTGTCTTTATGTGAAAGGGATGGCAAGAATATTGTTAATTATATGAACTCCAAATGGAAAAGGAGATTCTTGAGAACCGTTGATGAATGCGAAAGTTTGCACTGTGGGAGTTATTGTATGTGGAAAATTCACATGCCTTTTTGTGCAGAAAATAAAATTTTCAGAACCGAAATATAGATAATTCTTAGAATAAATCCAGAACTATGAATTTTGCTTTCAAGGTGTTTCTTATAACAGGGAGGAAAAATGTTACATTATTTGTTCTCATCTATGAGAATGACGTTTACAAAATTCAACATCTCTAGTATGTATGTCAAGAGTATTTTTGCAAGCTTTATTGTGCCTTTCTTGTTTCTCAGTGACATGTTTTGGCTAAAATCCCATCAGGGTTCATCAGCTGACTTTGCTATTAGAATGAGTAATTGAATTGGAGCCATTAGTGCATAGAAAGGTCCAGTTAAGACTTATAGTAAGAGCTTTGATTTTTTTAAAAAGAGGGCAATGAGCTCATTGTACGTGCTTGGTCTGGCAGTGTCAGCCAGCCAGCCAACCAAATCCAACTGCTTTGTTCACTAGGTCCTTGAAGAAATAGTTCAATTAAACACTATGATATAGTCAGACTGTTATACTGTGGACATTTCATGGGAAGAGGTAGCTTACTAGAAAAGATAATGATGTTTGCTAAGGTAGAAAGCAGTAGTAAAAAGGATCACATTACAGATGAATAAGCTAAATCAAGGAAGCCATGGGCTGCTTCAGTAGGACTGTTGATGAAAGCATGACTTTGAAGTCTCTAATTGATGAGGTCACCAAGTTCACTAGGTCCTTGAAGAAATAGTTCAATTAAACACTATGATATAGTCAGAGACTTATCACTGTAGATGAGTGATCTGAAGACACTTCTGCATACTAGTTTTTTTTTACTGTGTTATTCTCTGTATCCTAAAAAAAAAAAAAGACTGTTATATGGTCAGGGGTTTAAATTTTAAATGATTTCAAAAACTTTCTCCTTTATTTTAGATTCTGAAAGTACACTGGGAATCTTGGTTGGAAACAGTTAACATAAAATTTAGCCATAGATATTTGTTGCCATTTTGTCTGTCAATATACAACTTGTTTGTTTATGGTCCTAAGCCAGGGCAGGCAACTGCATGAGGTGCAAGGTCACATTTCCTTTGCAGGTCACAGCCTTCACCATATCAAGTCCAAATACTTCAATTTTCCTCCGTGGAGGCCAAGATAAATAAACTGAGACTGTTATACTGTGGACATTTCATGGGAAGAGGTAGCTTCCTAGAAAAGATAATGATGTTTGCTAAGGTAGAAAGCAGTAGTAAAAAGGATCACATTACAGATGAATAAGCTAAATCAAGGAAGCCATGGGCTGCTTCAGTAGGATTGTTGATGAAAGCATGACTTTGAAGTCTCTAATTGATGAGGTCACCAGGAGATAATGTTGACTTGATAGCAGTGCTTTCAAAATGGTGACTGGAAATGATCTCATGTCACATCTATTCACTATTTTGGCATGAACAACAGAGGAAAGTAGAGGTATTTGGGGAGAATGGGGGTTTATTGGAAGATGTGTGCGCGGGGGAACAATGTTTGTATCTGTTTTCATGTTTTGGGGAAATATCTGTATTGTTTTCAGGCAAAAACTCTCACATATTCTGCTGAAAACAAAAGAAAAATGTTGGTGTGCTTTAAAGCACTAGTGAGATCCTCAGGGGCCACAAAAGTGGAGTCATGGGTCTGCATGCAGGCTGCACTGCCCACCCCCAGTTTAAGCAAAGTAATGAAGTTGTTTGTGGAAAAGCATTTCTAGTTCATCTAGCACGACTCTATAATAACTCACAGTTGAAATTGCTCATTTCAATAGGATTCCCTATTATTCACAATTTTCCTTTTCCTTGATAGTGCAGGAATATATTCCCATATGGATGCAAGGAATGTACTGTATTTGGATTTCTCTGAAAATTCCTCCTAATCTTGTAGATCTCCGATGTGAAGTTGACCTTTTATTTATGGATATCACCACATATTCTATTTTTGTAGTGCTCTCATGTTGTTAAAGAATACAAATTATTGAAATAGTTGGAATCTAGAGCTCCATATAGAGCCTAATCCCAAGAGCTTCATTGGGTTCTTCTTTCTGTAGTATGTGTATTTCTAACAGTTGATGTGTCGTGTTTTCCTCTGTCACTGACAGGTTGTTTATAAGAATAATGACATCCGTCTGGAGCTGTCTCGCTTGGCAAGGATTGGAGACACAAAAATGAAAATCTATGGAGAGGTGAAGTTTACATGTGAGAATGTGGCCACGCTCGACCCCATCAACTTTGAGACACCTGAAGCTTACATTAGTCTCCCCAAATGGAACACTAAGCGGATGGGTTCCATTTCCTTTGACTTCCGTACCACAGAACCCAATGGTCTTATTCTCTTCACTCATGGGAAACCGCAGGAGAGGAAGGATTCTAGAAGTCAGAAGAACACCAAAGTGGACTTCTTTGCAGTGGAACTCTTAGATGGAAATCTCTACCTTCTTCTTGACATGGGTTCTGGAACTGTCAAAGTGAAGGCCACTCAGAGAAAAGCTAATGATGGAGAATGGTATCATGTTGATATTCAGAGAGATGGAAGATCAGGTATGGAGGGGGGATTCATTATCACAGTAGAAACATATTTTCCCTTTATGCAGACACTCAAACACTTTAAAATTCTTGAATCACCAGATGAAAGTAGCTTTGGTAAAAGTAGGAGTGGCTAAAATACAAATAATTGCATTACAATTGATCATTTCATCAACAGAGTGCTTTGGTGTGGTAGGCCACACATTTCCTACCCTGATGTAAAGGAAACAAGGACACAGAGTTGTGTTATATTTCTGATTATATAGAAGTATATAAGAATACCACATTTTTGAATGAGATCTGAAAATAGCAGTTTATTGTTCCCTGAGGAAAAGTGAAATCATTTCATTGAAGTCTATCTTGGCTGATCGAGTTTTGTAACTTGCCCATTATTAGTTGGAAAACATACTTCTGCAGAAGTTCTTTTTACAGATTTACAGCGGGGTTTGATTCTTATTACAGGAATAGAAAGTACAGGCAGTCCCCAGGTTACAAACATTTGACTTACATTTGACTTACAAATGACTCATAGAGACAACAAGAAGTGAGAAATATCTACCCCTAGGAAGATAAATTCACCCCTGAAAGAATTATCACATGGAAAAGATATCTCCAGACACAAATCCTTGCTTTCACAACAAATGAAATTTTTCAAAATCCAATTATCACAGGGACAAAAAGTGAGGTGAAATCTTCTGAACAGGGGCACAGACAGCAAAACAAATACCACAGGGGTGTTCACCCTTCCCTATGCTATTCAAAGCCTATATGTATGTGTGTGTGTGTGTGTGTACGTATGTGTGTGTATATGTATGTGTGTATGTATGTATGTATATATATATATATATATATATATAGAGAGAGAGAGAGAGAGAGAGAGAGAGAGAGTTACATTTAAAAGATGTACCTGTTCTGACTAAATAACAAATTCAACTTAAGAGCAAACCTAAAGAACCTGTCTTGTTTGTAACTTGGGGGCTGCCTGTGCTGTACATAATATTACATTAATCTATCACAAATTTTGTGGTGAGTTCTTGAGGGGTTGGTGAATCAGATGTTTTTATATTGTCAAGAAAATGGTCCTTTAACAAATAATATAGACTCACCCAGTTTACTTGGATTTCCCTTGGGAGAAGAATAAGCCTCCGAGAGTTCCAGTTTTATAAGGAATTTGTGTTTTGATTCATACTCTGCAGATGTTAATATTAGCAGTTTTGTATCACTTGCACCTGTTGCCAGAATTGCAGCATTTTACCAGAATATAAATAAGTAATCAAATAATTGATTTTTGTAAGTTGGCTTAAATGTAATTAACCGGCAAGGATAAATTCAATTAAAAGCATTATTACTTGCATCTCTGTGTGCACATGTGCTATATATTTGTCCTCTGGACAATGATGAATAATATGAGAAATAGAAAAAAAATCATATAGCTCAGTGGGATATAAATCAAAGGCATAACTGTGTTACTCTGTAATATCAGAATGCTAAAGGATCTTGTAACACCTCTGAGATTCACTGAGAAAAAGAAGTTGTGGCATAAGCTTTCAAAGACTAAAGATCATCTACATGCACCACATACCTTTCAGCTGATCCATAGTGCTGTAGTCCAGAACAGTGCTAGGGGTGCCAAACCAGTTCAGTGGTTGATGTGTGTTCATACTGCAAGAATCAACCCAGCCCAGCTGCTGAAGGGAGTCCACATGGCCCATTGGCACCAAACCCAGTTTCACGCCCCTGGATGGCCATTCTTCCTTTCCCCCTTGTGTCTTGGATTAGCAGTGATTACCAGGCATGGAATTGCTGGTGGTTGTTATTCATATAATCTGTTGATGGTGGCTGAAGTTCCAGAGTGATTGAGGGGGGAAAAAGGAGGACCTACCACATCTTTCCCCTCTCTCTTCTCCAATCATTCTGGTGCTTCAGTCAGCAACAGTAGATTTTACAAACAACAGTTACTAGCAGTTTTGTGCCAGCAATCACCACTAATCTGAGGACACAAGGGAGAGGTATGTGCTTGACCTCAGGCTGCCTGAGCTCAGAGAGAACAGGATGGCTACTCAACCGTTTAACCAACCCAACTGTTTACACTACCACAAAGTCTGGGCAAACTCTGGAACTTTGGGAAAGCTCCAAGGCATCCTCCAACTTTAAAATATAGAAGAAGGCTTTATTAAGTGGCCTTTGTGGACTCAGAGCATCATGTTCCCCACCTTATTTTGGCCTATATTGATTGGTTTTATTTTACCTACACATACCCTTCAATTTGGACCTGTCTTTGGTAACAATATTCTGGGCCATCCCTGAGGTTGGCTACACTTCATCCTGCAGTTGTAGAGTCCAGTAGAGCCAAACCTGGTTCAGTCCTGCTGAATTGACCTTACTTGGGTTGTTGATGATGCTTGTGTCAGACCATCATGGAAGGTTCTTTGTTGATGTGTACTACCACACAACACATCTTTTGTAATTGAAGATAAATCATTTGCTTTGTTTTCCAAATTTTCTGACACCAGGCAACCAGATTGTTAATATAGGAATTTCTAGGGCCATGTGTAAAAATAGATTGCTGAAGTTCTTGCATCATTGCAGAGGACTGGGTTAGATGTCCTTCAGAAATCTTCCAGTCTATAAATTTTAATATTCTGGGAATATGCTGTCTAATAAATTTGGTAATAGGCAGCAAAGCTCTCCAGGACAAGCTCCTTTTGTCTAAAGATTCTGTATTAAGGCCTTCAGGAATTAAAAATAGGCACAAACATGATTTGGTTTACTATTAGGGCTCTTGCTTAAAGTTATTTCTCTCTTTCAGGTACCATATCAGTGAACAGCAGACGAACACCATTCACTGCTAGTGGGGAGAGTGAAATCCTGGATCTGGAAGGAGACATGTATCTTGGAGGACTGCCTGAAAACCGGGCAGGACTTGTCCTCCCTACAGAGCTCTGGACAGCCATGTTGAACTATGGCTATGTAGGCTGCATTCGAGACCTCTTCATTGATGGGCGGAGCAAGAACATCCGGCAGCTAGCAGAGCAGCAGAATGCTGCTGGTGTCAAATCTTCCTGCATTCGAGTCAACTCCAAACAATGTGACAGTTATCCCTGTAAGAACAATGCAGTTTGCAAGGATGGTTGGAACCGTTTCATTTGTGACTGCACTGGGACTGGATACTGGGGAAGGACATGTGAGCGGGGTAAGTCCAGAATCCAGACAGATGTTTGGTTAGAGCAAAATGTTGATGCCCTTGTATTGTGTGCAATAGCCCCAATAAATGTTATATTAGAGTCAAGTTAAAAAGGAGGAAAATGGTCAAAACATGCCAGGTTGCTTCTACTAGTAGCTAACAGCATGTACTTGTATTAAAAGTGTTATGATGTTAAGCATCCATGAGGTGGGTATTCAGATTGATCACCATGAGGTGTGCATCAAGGTTGTGCATATAACATGGTTGCTTCAGAACAAATGTATTCATTTGTTTCTCACAATGCTTCCCATGCCTTGTGGGGTATAATTCATAATATATGACGTGAATCACATACTAGACATTTTCATAATGTCATTTGCAGAAATTATAGTGGGCTTGTTGCCAACACCCATGAGAACATTCTTTGCATCTTTTTTATATCCCTGAGTGTCTGGCCTGGAATAATCAAGGTATAATGAATTAGGACTGATTTGCCAAGGGCAAATCTGTAAGAGAAAGGTAGAGCCTTCCTGAATACAATGAATGCCACACTACATTTCTCATCCTCTCTTGTAATGGTTAGCTTAAATAAAGGTATAGGAGATATTTGTGGAACAATTATTGCCAGCGTAGGCAGCCAAGAGACATATTCATTGTTGGCTAAATGAGAAAGAGCATAACAAATATACAACACTTAATCTATATACACTGTTCAAATTCCAGACAGTGCCATTAATTGTCATCTCTGCATGGTCCCTGCTGCCGTGCTCAGAATGAATTGAGGGATATATATATATATATATATATATATATATATAAATACAAAACTCAATTTTGTGGCTGCAGTTACTTCTAGAAAAAAAATAGAACTTTTTTTGTTTTAGATAAATTTCTCAATTTTTGTTAGTACAGGTTGAGTATATCTTATTCAAAATGCCTGAGAAATGCTTGTGATTTTGGATTTAAAAAATTGAAATACTATATTTGCATATACGTGCATAACACGATATTTTAGAAATGGGACAGTCTAAACACAGATGCATTTATATTATGTATACGTTATATGCATAGTAAAAGTAAAGGTTTTCCCCAGTTGTGTTCAACTCTGAGGGGTTGGAGCTCATTGCCATTTCTAAGCTGAAGAGCCGGCGTTGTCCGTAGACACCTCCAAAGTCATGTGGCCAGCATTGCTACAAGGAGCATAGTTACATGCATATGATTACAGTAATATTATACATACAATTTAAATAATTTTGTCCATTGGACTATGACAGTTTGTGTACACTGAATCATCAGAAAGCAAAGGGACACTAGCTCTACCAGCCATGTAGACAATTTTCTATTTTGGAGTATTTGGGATTTTGTAATTTTGGATAAGGGATGTTCAGCCTGTATTAGAGTTCAGTTTTGTATTTACATGAAACGTTCTCATTAGGCTTCAAATACGAACTCTTGGCAATATTTCTTAAGCTAGGACTTTATCATATGACCCAGGCGAAGGTTCCCGGGACGCTTTCAAAGGTAAATGTAATGAGGTTGCTAGTCTCTCCTAACAACAAATACCTTTATAATATAGCTTGACAGCATGAATTAATTAATAGATTAGTGGGTGCCCATAAATGGATCTTATTAGTTTGTTTTTGTCTTATCAACTCTTGTATTATATTTGTAGATATCCTGTCTTTCTGGAACTTACACTTGAAATGAATAATGTATCTACTACATATGTCAAATGATACAATGAAGAACTGATTTCTTTTCTTTTTTCTTTTTGCTGATTTGCTTTACTAAGAGAACTTCCCATGAGATAACAAATATGTATTTCAATTCCCTTTTGCAAATTACTAGAAATAAGCATGGCTCAAAGTAAAAGGTGGGATATAAACAAGGTAACAAGTTGGTAGCATTTACTGGAATATATGCTACTACTTAACAGGCACAAAGGCAAACTTTGAAGTTTTATATATTTTTAGCAGTAGGAGTGGATGCATTACAAGACAGTTATATTATACATTTTATCTAATAAATATGATGCAGTTCCATAATCAGAAGTAAGCTCTATTGAACTCAGTGGGACTTAGACTCTAACTAATGAATATACAATTGCTGTTCAAGAATGGTTTCAGCACTTCATCCTAGCCCTGGCCCTGTAATCTGTTTTTGTACAAGCCCATGCCCAGCCCTCTCTTATTTTGATCTGCCCACTATAGTCCTGGTTCTGGTTATTGAGATTGGCTTTGATTTATTCTAATGATGTCTTGTCTTTATATTTTGCTGTTTTATTTGTGTAATTAGATTGTCATATGTTTATTGTATTTTAATGGTTTTTACTTGTCTTAATTTGCTGTTATTGTGCTTGGTCCTGCTTGTAAGCCACACCAAGTCCCTTCGGGGAGATGGTGGTGGGATATTAATATAAAGTTGTTGTTGTTGTTGTTGTTGTTGTTTGAAAGAGATCTATGCAATCCACTATTCTGTGGCCAAATAAAGACTACTGATTCAATCATTTCTGATTAGTGGCCAAAGTCAGTAGTAGGTGCTCCTATTGATGAGTGGGTGAACACTGTAGGGCCACCAGTTCCCTATTTTTGACACAAGACTCACCAGATGCCAGCTAAAGAAGTGGATAAACAAGGTGTGAAAGTAATTGCCAAACCCATTGCATGCTCCAAGCTACAAGTATTTAGATGAATTTTCCATGTATGCGTGATAGCTTATGGGTTGAACCAAGAGGAAGGGGTACTCAAGTTTGAAATTATGAGAGTAGTCCTACATAGGCACACCCACAACCCCAGTTTAGTCCATGAGCCATCCTTCTCCTGCATTAGAGGTTCTTTTTAACTGTCATAACTAATTAGCCATTGGTATTACTTATGCACCTCTTCATCATTTAATCAAGTTCTCAGTGAGAACTGAGTCTTGGCCTCATGAAGTATCTCATTTTCATGATGCATTTACACGTGTTAATGATTCTGGATGCTTCAGAAGCAGGGCATGGGGCTCTATATCCCAGCAAAGTCATATGCACTATCAAAGAATTCTGGGGGATTTATGTCTCTTTAGCAATGAAGTTGGACATGGGAACTTATGTATGAAAGCAAGTATACCTGTTTATTTGAAGACCGTTATGCCCCTTTTTCTTAAGGGGAAAACACAATTGAGGTTCTAATGTACAAGGAAGAAGACTTTATCAGCACACAAAGTTGTTTTAATTTAGTTAAGGCAGATTGAGAGTGGACGAGATGTAGTACAGGGTGAAATTAGAGGGTTGGTATAAGGACAGATGGGTTTACAGAGGCATTAAAAGTTCTACACGGTTTGAGGGAGTAATTAGCATTTTCTATGTCTTTTGACACCTCATTCCCTAAAGATTCTGACAGCAGCTGCAGCATTAGGTGAACACAGTAGCTGTGCTGGCTGAGCTAATGAGGATGCTTTGCAGATGGAAAGAGCTGCCTTATGGAGATCATGTGCTTTTCTGCTCTGCTGCAAAACCACTGTGTCAGAGTCTGCAGGCTGCTCTGAAAACAAAACCCAAGCAGTGCACAAACCAGGGCATGGAGGATGCATTGTATTTAGATTAGTCAAGTGACATTATGAGTCTGGACTAGAAATGCCAGAGGTTGAAGAAAGTGTAACTCAATTTGGTTAATGTCCAGATTTCTTTTTAAAAACATTCTCCTTCATCCTTTATTTTCAAGGTGGATAATTGTGCAGACCAAAACCTGCATAGAAGAGATATAAAAATCATCCCTGAAGTGCTATGAGGTGAAAGGAATCCATACTTTGCATTGATTGAACTAAGAATGTTTTAGCTTAAGCTTATATATCAGGCAAACACAGAAACACATGTGCATTCACACAAAGACATATACACATCTCTTTACTGACTGTTTTGTATTTTTAAATCTATATTGATTTTAACAATATGTAAGCCATCTCAAGACCCAGTTTTGGGGGAAAGTGGGATGTAAAGGAACATCATCATCATCTCCCATTTTGTATACACCGTACTGACTATCCAGTAGAACTGTGATTAGGGTTGCCAAGTCAGGAGCATCTGGAGAATTTTAGGCCCTGAGATTTCAGGACCAAAACTTGAGAACTGGAGTCTTCTTCTTCAGGTAATGTGACAGAGAGTGAGGTCTGATGATGTCATGATATATGACACATCAATCATAATTGCTGAGTGTGTTATTAAAATAATAAACACCAAATCTAATACAAATAAGAAAATATTTCTTTGATTGGAAATTCAGTTTCCCAAGCTCTAAATCAAATAGATCTACATACATACATATGCTCACATACACATGACTGCTAGTTCATTTTTAAACCACCACCCTCCCAACACACACACACACAAACACACTGCTTCCATATCTGCAATTTCATTTATCCATTTATTTATTTATTGTCTGGTTGATACTAACACGATAAATAAAATAAATAAATTTATCCATGCACAACAATATATATCCTCCTTAGGCATTTTAGCGCCTCCAGCATAGATATATGCTTAGGGCAGAAGTCCTTAATTTCAGTAGAGTTTAAATATTTGAAAGGATGTCACACTGAGGAAAAGGCATGACCAATAGTTACTAACTGCACGAAAAGAGATTCCACCTAAACAGTAGGAAGAACCTCCTGATGGTAAGAGCTGTTTGGCAGTGGATTATGCTGTCTTGGAGTGTAGTGGAGTCTTGCTCTGGAGATTTTTAAGCAGAGGCTGGATGGCTATCTGCCCAGGGTGCTTCGATTGTGTGTTCCTACCAGGTGGGGGTAGACTGGACGGCCCTTGTGGTGTCTTCTAACTCTGGGATTCCATGGACATCCCACACAATTAGTAAAGTGTTGGGGATCATAGTTTTACCCTTTAGCAATGCCTTGTTTGGAAATTAAATGAATGATTTTCCTACCCCCATCACTTGTTTTGTGCCATTCTGCTTACTTCACAAATTATCCATTTGCCTTCCCATCACATGGGACAGCTATTTCTCCTCCACTGTCCCCTCCCCAATTTTGTTTTTGTGAAACAAATAAATAACTTACTGTTCCTTCCTCCATGGTCCCAAAATGGTAATGGCGAAAGAAAGGAATTAATACTGCCCATCTCAGTCCCTCCCTCCAGCATGACACCATCATACTGTTTACAAGTGTACAAGTGGCATTCCCATCATATGTGAAATTTGCCGGGTTTGCCCATCTCAACACAGGGAATTGATAATGAAATCAATCAATTATTTATTTATTTATTTATTTTATTTCTATATCCTCTTCTTAAAATATTTTGTAGAACTCCACATAATTACTCCTCAAACCTCTTATAATAACTCAGCATCCATCTAGATATATTATATTACTATATTTATACCCCGTTCTTCTCATCCTGAAGGGGACTCAGATCTGCTTAAAGATTATGGCAAAATTTATTGCCGCATTATACATACAAATAATAAATATAACATTTCAAATTATAAATCAATCAAAACTTATCAATTTAATAAAACAGATTAAAAACATAGTTTCCCAGGCTCCTTCCCACTCTTAGCCTTTGCAATTGCTATGATTCTTGCTTAGCTGATTTTGTTGAGTTTCTATTAACTGTTGCAGCACTTGTTGATTTAAGTATTCCTCAGTCTTTTTACTCGATATTAGTCTCTCCTTAACACCCTATGCAATTCCTTTGAAATGTTTTTAAGACTGGCCTGTCATTTATCTTTTTTATGTATTGGAGACATCAATTTCTTCTCTATTTCCTTATCTAGTGATTTCCCAGGCTTTTTCACTGATTCAGAATTCTTTAATTTTCATATAATAATATTAAATAATAAAAACTTTATTTATATTCTGCCATCATTTCCCAAAAGGTACTTACAAAGCACTCCAAGTGCAGTATGTAACATAAATTGATACAGGAGTATAAAAAAATGCATAAAATTATTTTAAAAACAATGATCAACACATAACCTAAAATACAACAACATTTAAAACACATACCATCTGTAGTTAAAATTAGCTGTCATCAATTCACAACTAAAGTGCCAGAATGTCAATCTCATATGGGTCCATTTCAGCCCCCTCGAGGCCAAAAGCCTGCTTAAAAATCCATGTTTTTAGGCTGGACCAGAAAAATTCAAGTGTGGGGGCTAACCTACCGTAATGTCTTTTGGGAGAGTATTCCAGAGCTGGGGAGCCACTACAGAGAAGGCCCTCTCTTTCGTCCCCAGCAACCGCACTTGAGACGATGCTAGGACTGAGAGAAGGATCTCGTCTGTCAATCTCAAAGCCCACACCATTCATAGAAAGGGATACAGTCTTGAAGATAGGTTGAACCTAAAGCATAGAGTTTGTCTTTTTCTCACTTTCCTTTATTGTCAGTATAAACTGTGCTTGTACAATCTTTATTTTTTGAAATATTTTTCTGTAGTATTTTTTCACTTCTTTCTTCAGAATAATTTCTGTGAGTTTTTGTTGGTGTTCTATTCACTTCTTCTTTAATATTGAAGATTGTTGAATGAAAAATCATTTCATAACAGCCTTGCTGCATCTCAGACCAATCTAATTTCAACACCATTCTCTATATTCTTTGCAAAGTATTTGAGTCTCTTCTTAGCTTTTTCTAGTATATTATCATTTTACAAAATAGATTCATCTACTCTCTGGTTAAAAGGAGACCACTTTCCCTTCAGATAATCTAGCAGGGTTGTGAAGGCAAAAATCAAAGGATTTTTATAAAGAACTTTTCAAAGTGCCAATAATGATATGTGCTTCTGGGTACAACTTCTTTGCCATTCTCTGTAAATGCCCAAGTTTGCTCCCAAATTAACATTTCAAATAATGAGTTAATCAATGCCAATGATACAAATTAAATGATTTGCTTATTAGTACTGGTGGTGAATGTTAATGGTGGTGATTGTTAATTGTGTTAAGATATACCATGACCTGTCATCAGATCTTGGAACATCAATGTGGTATTAATATGATCACATTAATGTTCCAAGATCTGGTCATGGTATATAGTCACATGATTAATAAGTGGGGCAATTATCCCTTTTAAAGTACTGACCAGATTTACTTCCCATCCTTTATCTTTAAAAAACTTTCTGTTGCAAGTTCACTTTAGGAAAATTATCTGTGTCCTTGTAAAATAAATAATTAAGTAACCAAAATCTGAATTCAAGTGGCAAGGTTCAAGTAACAACATACACTATGTAACAAGGAGGTTTGAAAGAGCTCTAGAGAAATCCAACCTGTCTTTCACCTGCATACAAGACACATATGTGCAAATTTCAGAGACCATGAAGAATAAACCATAAAACAAGCCCTATGAGGAGCGGCTAAAGGAGCTGGGCATGTTTAGGCTGAAAAAGAGAAGACTGAGAGGGGATATGATAGCCATGTATAAATATGTGAGAGGAAGCCACAGAGAGGAGGGAGCAAGCTTGTTTTCTGCTTCCCTGGAGACTAGGACGCGGAACAATGGCTTCAAACTACAAGAGAGGAGATTCCATCTGAACATGAGGAAGAACTTCCTGACTGTGAGAGCTGTTCAGCAGTGGAACTCTCTGCCCCGGAGTGTGGTGGAGGCTCCTTCTTTGGAAGCTTTTAAACAGAGGCTGGATGGCCATCTGTCAGGGGTGATTTGAATGCAATATTCCTGCTTCTTGGCAGGGGGTTGGACTGGATGGCCCATGAGGTCTCTTCCAACTCTTTGATTCTATGATTCTCAGTTTTGACTCACTTTTCTATTTAACCTTGGTGCCAACTGTTTTTCATTATCTGTTTTGCTGGGTGCTGCTTATGAAGGACAATGCATCAGCGATTGGTTATGTGCTAGTAAAGAGAGGGCTTCAACTCCTGTTTATAATCTGCCAAGTGCCTTTATTGCAGAATTTCCTAAAAACTCTTTAATGCCAACACACATATGCTCATTATGTATCCAATTAACTTAGGAACTATAAAATAACAGGATAATAATAAGTGTTACAGAATTATTTACTGTGTGGAGTGAGTTGCATTTGTTGATTTGTCTCTCTGTCTGGTTAAGAGGAAGAACTCTTTGCAGGACTGCCTGTACCATTTATGAAGGGTACATTTCAAATGATCATCTGTATATTGCTAAAAGTGTAGTGAGGGTCTTATCACACTAGAGTGTGGATCCATTTTAAATCCAGTTTCTTCCTTCTGCAGAATTCTGGGGCTTGTAGTTTAGGAAGGGGTCTTTAAACTGCTCATCCCGGAACATCCCGAGCCTCACTAAACTATAAACTTCAGAATTTTGCAGAAGGCAGAAACCAGGTTTAAAGTGGACCCATGCTCTGGTATGATGAGGCAAAAAGGACTAGAAAGGACATGAATGCTTGATAAGATAAAAAGTAATAGGAAAAGTGGAGGACTATACAGGGTTAGTCAAAATTCATAGGCCAATAAGCCATTCAATTGAATGGCTTATTGGCCTATGCATTTTGACTAACCCTGTATTCCAAATAGACTCAATTAAAGAAGCCTGTAAGACTTGAGCAGAGCTTCTGCTGATAGGGTGCCTTGGAGGACTCTCACTCATAAGGGTCACCAGATGTTGATGACAACTTGATAGTAGTTAGCAATAACAACATCCTGGAATCACAATTCCTTTTATAGTTGTCATTGATTCTGAACAAGATCTGCAAGAACTTGATAATTCATTGGATTTTCCTGGTAGCAATGTCTGTATTAGTCATATATTACATTTTAATACATGAAAAAGATTTCCAAGTATAAAAAATCATTTCAAACGACCCTGTGTGCTTGGCTGCTCCTTCAGATTTCTTAATGTACTATAAATCAGCCAACTAATTAATCCACATTTAGGGAAGGTGAATGGACAGTAAAAGTTTATTTAAAACTCCAGCCATTCATCTTTATTATTTCCATGATGCTATGATTAAAAGGGGATCTGTGGTTTTATAGTATTGACTTCATATACTGCACATGTGTAGGGGTGGGAGGGAGATTATGCATTGGAAGTAAAATTGCTCATACTTTTAATAAATATAGGTTATACACAGCTACACTAAAATGCATATTCGATTGTGAGCTAGGTCAGTGCTTTAGAATTGCCAGGTAATCTAGGCTAAATCCAGACAGCGCCTTCACTTACTTTAATGATACTGATGAATGTCTGGTGAATCGCCATGGCCATTTTTATTATGAACATTTACAATCATTTAGTTATCTATTCAGAATTAAGTATTATCGAGTTCAACAATGCTTACCTCAAGATATTTGCTTGTAGGGCTATAGCTCCATTGTCGTGGAACTCTGCACTTGACAAGCTTCCAGAAAAAAGCACATGTTTGTAGGCGGCAGGTACAACTTTTAGTTATATGCAAAAATACTTGAGTATATTCTGCAAACATTTGCCCATTTGCAAAGCAGAATACTAGGCTTTTAAAATTACTGTTGATATTTTGTGGGGCGTGTGTGTGTTTATATATAGAGAGAAAGAGAAAGGGGGGAGAGGGAATTAATTTCTTGGATTTGTGTATTCCTTTTATCTCAGAATATGGCTGTTTTGTACCTCTTATTTGCTGGCTCACTGTGGTGGTGGTGGGGGCAGGAAGGAAGGAAGATTCTTAGTTAGAGATGGAATTTTAATCCTGACTGGATTGTGTGAGCAGGATGTGGTACAGTAAAGCTCTGTTACTACACTTGATCTTAGCCAAAAGGCTGAGAAGCAATCACTGTAAAGCTCTGTTAAACTGGACAAATATAACTCTTCTCTCTCATGTTCCAAACCATAACATTCAACATTCAATGCTTTTATATTGTTTTTATATTGTTTTATACTGTTTATTGCGATACTGCTGTTAAATTGTATATATATGTTTCAGATATGGGCACCATGGGGTGCCGATTTGTTAGCCGCCCTGAGTCCCTCTGTGGAAGTTGAGATAGGATGGGATATAAAAGCCCAAAATAAATACTAAATAAATTGAGCCATATCACAAAATGGCGATTGCCTCCCTTCGGGGAAAGAGGCACTCAGTTCTGTTCTTGTTGCTGGGTGCCCCAAACAATATTCATGTTGGGAAGAGAAAGTTACATCTGAAATTTGGAGACTGGAAAATAAGAGAAGGAGCAGTAGTTTCGTACCCCTTCATGGAGCTCTAGGGTCCTTTTGCTTGCTCCGTGATCTCTTTAGGATTAAAATTATAAGTGCACCATCCTATATCCGCTCACCTTGATTTACAGGGTGATGTGACTAATAAATGTATTATTATTATTATGTTATTTTGAAGGACTAACGTTTTACACACATTAAAATGTGCATCTATGTGCCATTGAAAACACTAACATTTATCCTGGACCTTCCTCTATTTTAGAGTTCACAAAGCTGTTCTTAAGAGTCAGGGGAAAGACATATCCTCATCTACATAACTCAGTTTTTCTCCATCATTTGCAGAATTCTTACTGAGGAAACTTATTTTGTTACAGCATGGGAATGACTAAAGATAAGGACAGAAATGTTCATCCCCGTGTTATCACAGTAGGAACACATTATAATTAAGCAACTGGTGGGTGAACTCTACCACCACATATACTTGACTATTTTTTTTTTGTGAACAGGGGTTGAATGTTGAGCATCTCTTCTGAGGGAAAGAGGAAGAGAAACTAAAATAATGACAAGTTTAAATAGAAAACTTAGGGACTATCTGCACTGACTACTAAACCTGTCACCTGTCACCAATTTGGAACATAAATAATCCCAACTGGATCATTGCCAAATACATTGCAATGCCACATTTGCATCCACATGGTCCATCCAGATTGACCAGTTTTTACCCCACTGGACTGTCAGGTCTTTTTCTGACCCACTACATTTACTCCCAGTCAGCCACGGTGCTCCATATAGGCTTCTGGCCAACATGGGTGCCCCATTCCAACCTGAGAAGAAGCACCATATAGCCAGGGAGAAAGTGTGGTAATGTCAAAACAGGGTGCCCATGGTGACTAGGAACTTGCACATAGAAACTTGCACATAGCTTTGTATCTGGTTTGGAGTAGTCTTGCCAACAAAAGTATGATCCATTCCTTTTTTCATGTGCTATTGAACATAAGTAAAGGATAACTGTATCAGTGTCCTGTCTGGGTAAAGGGCTGGTTCAAATCAGACCCAATTCAGCTGTCTGAACAGCCTTGAAGTTATGGGATACTTTGGAGTTTCTAGCAAATCCCACATGATCCTCTTGCTTTGCCTGATGTGGGACAAAGCCGGGTTAACCCAGGAAAACCATGATATTCAGTGAAAGTAAATTGTGAGGACATTTAGCAGTCTATTCAGGGTTAGTCCAGGTTTTCTTGCCCACGTAGACTTGTCCCAAGAGAAAGGGGGGTTAAGAAAAGCAAAAGAAAATGTTGTCCCCATTCACCTTAGTCCCTGCCACTGCCGCTGGTATTTCCCTTGACCACCATTCCACCCCTAATGAGAATGTAATTGTCAATATTGTACATTACTTGTCCCTGATGCAAGACATGTTATGTTGAGTAGTCTCATGCTTTTCTATGGAATCGCTATCCGTTTCATTTCATTTCATTCATTTGACACCATTTTCATTTTCATTCGCCACTTCTGAAAATGGGGTGCCTATCCAAATGGGTGTTTTCTTCCGCATCTGAAAGAACAAAAAAAAAAATTGGACCATTGGCAACAATGGGAGGGCTTCCTAGGCTCCCCTCCCCTCAGTTTTAGGGCTAGAGGGGTGAAAGTCACCACACATAGAGGCCAAATCGACCATTTTTAGACCATTAACTTTTAAAACATTTGGGTCTTCTTCTGATTTTTAGGATTTTTTTTCTTTTTATAAATAAAATCCCCTTTAAAACATTCCCTCTTTCTCCCAGATGGCCCTGCCCTCTTAAGTTATCCAGCAGCAGCAGCAGGAGGGAGCTGCCAAATGTGAAAGATGCTCCAGACACACATACACACACACCACACAAAGAGCCTGGTACCTAGCCCCAATATATCACTTCCTAATAAAAATATAACAGCAAGCAACTTCTTTAAAAGCTTTTGCTGCAGCAGCAGCGGCAAGCATTAGCAATAGCAGCATTTCCCCTCATTTAAAAAACACTGATTTTCTGGGCAAGAAATGTTCTATAAAATGTATTGTGTGACATCTAGCCATGATTGGGAGTTAAATACAACATGTTTCTGCCAGCATACCATGCCATGTCTTAGCGAGCCAGAGCAGGCCAGTTATCAGCATCAGCCTCACTGATTCAGAATATTGTGGGGCAATAGAGGGCTCAGGGACAAGGGGTGAAGCATGACTTCAGCTCAGTGGTGGAGTGGTTGGCTGGCCACTCCACCCCACAAAGAGCCACTTCACTTATCCCTTTTAAAGAAGGAAAGGGCTTGAGGGCATAAGGAGGACACCCGCAGGACACCCAAGGGTCTGAGAGTCTCTGGTCCCAAATCTTTCCAAGTATGGAAATTGGAAGTTACTACTTCCTGCTTTCCTAACCCCTAGAAGGCAAAAGGGTCACCACCCCTCAAAGACCCACTCATCCCCTTGCCCCCCAAATCCCATGCATGTGCCTGAGCACCCAAATTCATCCCACACCTTCCAAACTCTCAGCTCCTTTAAAGAAAAATATTTAAATATGCCAAGCAGCCAAACTATGGCAAAAAAAAATATACAAATCTTTCCCCTGGCAGCAAGGGAACTTAGGCGGCAAGGAAGGAAGGCAAGGCAAGGCAAGGCAAGCAAGCAAACACTGCAGGCAGGAGAGAGAGCAGAGCAGCAGCAAGCCAGCCAGCTGCACCGAAGGATGTGCCCACAATGGGCTCTTTGGGGGCAGTCTCCCCATATATAGCCTGGCAATGTCACTGTTTTCCTGGGCTCTGATTGGCCCAAATACCTCCTCCTCCTCCTGTTATGAAGCATGTGGAAGGCAGCGTGAGTGAAGCCACATGGCCTGAAAACTAAACAAAGCAATAGTAACTATGAAATTTTCTCTTCCATTGAAAAATGGGACTTTTGTTTCATGCCATCCAAATGGATGGAACAAAACGAAAAACTGAATTAAACAAATTTCAACATTGGCTTTGCCCAAATATGGTTTCTTTTTAAAAGTTTTATAATTTTTATAGATTTATTTTGTATTAATAAGAACATCTAGAAATAGTCAAATACATCTAATACAGGTATGTCATTACCCCAAACTAATATGTCCCAGATATGGTTCTTGATTGCTCACTACTCCTGTTTTTCCACCTTCTGTTTTTTGTCAAGCCCAGCAGTTACCGCTGGCATTGATGGAGTGAAATGCCTTGATTGCAAAGTGGCTAGGCAGAAGTGGATTCATTTGTAATGAGAAATTATTTCCAATATTTAAAATTCCCATATTGGTCTTGGAGATGTTATCTATGAAATGAATTCACTCTGTCTCTGTGCTTCACCCTGATCCATTCCTGTCCAACTGGGAAGTCAGCACGGCTGGTCCAACATTGCACTGTTTCTTCTCTATTCATTGCAGGAAAAGTGGAATGATTTCACATTAATGACTTGCCCTTAATTTACTCTCTCCTATCCTTCTCCACATGAAGATATGCAGTCTCCCCTTGGACATTTTGATGGATGGGCAGGAGTGGCTGTCTGATACGGAATATGGATGCAATAGCACAGCTGTCACTATTGTTCGAAAAGGTCACACCTGGCAAAATGTACTGAATTCAGGATATGCTTCATTTGGCTCTTTATTTATTTATTTATTGCAATCCATCTATTGACAAAAATTGTCCTGATGTGTATAAGAGAGCCTAATGCTAAAATGCAGACTGAGAATGGCACGTATCCCGAATCTTATTGTTAAAGGAAGAACACAGGACAATTGATTTAATGTTTAAATGCTTTCAATTCATACGTCTTTCAAAGGAGTTACTTATAGTTTTTAAAAAATATTTGGTTCCTTTCCTGTGTTGCAGTTTTCATGATGTCAGGGCTACTTCATGCTACTTATGAAAATCCTTCCATTAATGCAAAGGTCACCAAAAATGAAATGAGGCAAAGAACTTGGGAGGATAATATAAAAAGTAAAGAAGAAAGATTATAAGAGCTTGTTGTCATATCTACAGTGCTGCTATGCCTTATGTTAACATGGATCTTAATTTTCTGAAACCTTGACCTTTAAATGTGAGACCTCCCAAGTCCTGATTGACCATGCTGTGACCTCAGTTAGAATAATTCACAGAGTAGCAATCATATTCTCATACTCCAGAGAAGGAGGAAACACAATGTCTTGAAATGTAATGTGCTTGAAGAACTGAGAAAAGTATTGCCTAATTTAAACAGAAGAACCCCATGACAAGAGGTTAGATTAGGAAAAGATCAAATTTGGAACCATATCTTAGTACATTGAATTAAAATTTGATGATCTCATTTTTGATAAGATACTTAAGGCATAGCCAGAAAATATGATTAAAAGTTGACAAAGGATTAAAATACATTGCAGGTACTGTACATTTCCAATAATCACATCTTATTTTAAATGTGACTACAATGGATCTTGAAATATCTCTCCATCCAGGCAGTGTTAATTTCAATTCAAAACAAGCAAACACTGAAAACCCTGTTTCTGTGTGAAACTGAGTTCATGTCAAAGAAAGTGAGGAATGAGATGCCTTAGGAATATTGCAAAAGGTCCACCCACTTAGCATCTTGCGCTCCTATAAAGCCCTGAATCAAAATATGAAGCTACAAGCTCATATTACCTTTTCTTTAGCAACTGTAATCTAGCGTTAAAGTAAGCATGGGCAATCCATGGTTCTAAATGGTTCTAAAGTACTTACAAAACTAAAATTCTGGTGGTGAATACTAGGGGGCACTGGTGCTTTGCTTCTACAATGTTGCTAGAGTTCTAGAGGTGAAAATTTGGGAACTCTAACAAAACTTTCAAAATGTCATTATTATTTTGTTATTGGTGATTTTTATGACAGAACGAATTTGGAACTGCCATTTATAGTGAAATTTTGAAAGTTTTGTTAGAGTTCTGAAATTTTCACCACCAGAACTTTAGCAACACTGTAGAAACTAGTACCCCCTAGTTTTCACCACCAGAACTTTAGTTTTGTAAGTACTTTAGAAATATGGATTGCCCATGCCTATTAATTAGCTATCATTGATTTTGCATCATTAATCTGTGTAAGAAGGGTTGTGAAAGGTGTATTAAAATATATATGTCATCATCATGAATTTCCCTTTATTTTTACAGGCCCCCTTTATTTGTAAATAAAGGACAATATTTCTTGTGCAATCAGTACTAGATCCATTTGGCAGTATCTGGGGAGAAACCAAGGGAATATAGCTACGGAATTTGGACAATCAACAGCTATTGTCCACATATTGTGTCATTTTATAGTAAGTCCACCACAGTTTCAGGTGCAGTGACTGGGCAAAAAAAGAGTAGATTAAAGAGAAATAAGAAAGATTTAGACAAGATATTTATACAGCTTTCATTTGTTTCCCCTTAACATTTTATTTTCTCTCCTTTACTCTTGAAAGCCAGAGGCAGTGGGTTCTTAAAAACAATAATAAAATCTCAACCCCATAAACTGCCTTGTCAGAAGAATAATGATTTCAGCAGAAACAAAGTTGTTCACAGTTTTGTTTTATCTGTAATGGTGGGAAAATGTAAAGTTGGCTTTGTATCGACTAAACTGAGTACGTAGTGTCAGTGAAGTAACAATTACTCTAAAGCTACAGTCCCTCTCCTTTTGCTGATAGAAGAAGTGACTAGGTGATACACTTTAAGATAAATATAACTTACTACTTATCACCTCCCAAATTTGTGTTTTTAAATACATTTACAACTGTACCCTCGGTTCACTTCTGACATGATAAATAAAACAAACACCTCCCAAGTTGTATATGGAAACAGTTTATAGAACCAATTAGAAGCATTCAGGATGAACTCATCCATTCCTGATCACAGCTTTTCACTATGGCTTAAATTAGTGTTTTCTTCCAAAGCTTGAAAGCAACAGGTTACTGTTAACACAACTGCTTCACACTATTTGGAGCAGCAAGGGCATAGTAACTTTTATTTATTTATTTACTTACTTACTTACCATATTTATACCCTGCTCTTCTTGCCTCTTAGGGGACTCAGAGTGGCTAACATATATAGGCAACAATTCAGTGCCCCATAAGCATACATCAAGGGAAATAAAAACACATACATTAAAACATATCAAGTATTAAAACCACTTATGTGAAATCACACAGTCTGATAGCATAGCCTGAGTCCATTCCAATTGCCATTGTACCATTCTGAATTTTTATATAAATTTAAATATAAATATGATTTTCAAAAGTAATACAGGTAGTAAATGCAGCTATGTCTTTGGTATAATGAATAAACTTTTCCTTGTGTTATAATTTCAATTCCATCTTATGATTATTCTTTCATATGTTTTTTTCCCCAAAATGTGTTTAGGGGAGGTTAGATATTGTCTTCCTCTTACAATGAGGAAGTGTGACTTGCCCAAAGTCATCCAGTGAGTTTCCATGACTGAATAGGGATTCAGATTCTGCTCTCCCCAGAGTCATACCACTCACACCACTATATAACACTTGTCTGTTACTTTTTAATGAAGGGCCATTGAAAAATGAGACCAGACATAGAAAATTGGGTTAAATAGGGGCCACTTTATTTGACATATATCCTATCTAGGTTGATTAAATCTGAAAAGAGCAAGAGGGGGGGAGCAACCTGATATAGGTTGAGCTAAGACCAAGTGTCTACTCTAAATTATCTCCTCAGCCTTCCCTTGAGTAAAATATCTGAGTTCCAAGGGCAATTCAATAATCAGGTTGCTCCCTAGCTGGCCACTTATTGAAAGGTAAATCAAGGGTACTTCTATCAAAGTCTTGGGAGTATATAAGTAAGAATAAAAACCCCACGTCAGCCTCGAGGCTGGACATCTTCCCCTTTCCTAGGTACCATAACCTTAAGAAGCTGTTCCAGAGCCATATCCTTCATGAAAAGACGGATAACACTCTTAAATTCTTCCCCACTGTCTGCGAAAGGACTGCCTATTTATAGACACCACCCTGAGGCAATAGTCAAAGTCCCTCAGATATAGTGTGGGGTGTAAAAAAAACAAGTAAAAGAAAAAAAATCTCACTCAGCCCTGTAAACTCATCTGCATTAAGGGTGGAAAGGATGGGCCATGTAGCAGTGATCCCAACAGGCATGTGAAGAGGTCTTTAAGCAGCCTCTAACTCTGCCCTCTCACTTTCTGCATCCTGGTGCACTCGGTCACATGCAATAACCCCTGGTCTCTGAGCACTGAGGTTATCAAAAGTATAAACACACTTTATGCCATTCCCTTATGGTCCCAAGCAACCCCAAAGTGCAAAGGAATTAAACAAAAACAAGCAGTATTTTTTTGATAGCACTACATGTAGAAATCACATCCAATGACATTTCACTCACTATAATAATTAATTGGAACAAATTACTTTAAAATTAACTTTCCATTGATACAATCAAAACTACTAATTTTCAGGAACCTGCCAAATTCATGAACTCGTATCCTTTGAAATGTTATAGTATGGTCTCAGAACAAAATTCAGAATTATACAGTTGGAAGGGATTGTAAGGGACATTGTTCAAACCTTGACATGTAGGAATACACAACTAAAGCATCCCATCCAGCCCCTGCTTAACCCTCTGTCCCCCACAAATAGAAGTTCACCACCCCCTGGAGCAGTCAAGCCCACTGCTGAATAGCTCTTAGAATAAATAAATAATTCATAATCTTTAGGGGTGTTTTTGTGTCAGGAACGACTTGAGAAACTGCAAGTCGCTTCTGGTGTGAGAGAATTGGCTGTCTGCAAGGACATTACCCAGGAGATACCCGGATGTTTTGATGTTTTACCATCCTTGTGGGAGGCTTCTCTCATGTCCCCGCATGGGGAACTGGAGCTGACAGAGGGAGCTCATCGGTGCTCTCCCCAGCACAAGGGTTTAACCCACTGTGTCACTGGGGGCTCCTATAATCTTTAGTTAGAATATCTTCTGATGCCTTTTGAAATAATATGTTTATGTCCTTATCTCTGTAATGGCAAAAAAAAAAAAACAACCTGACTCCATCTTCTATATGACCTCCCTCTAGATAGCTAAACATTACTATCATATCACTTTTTGATCTTTTGTTTCCAAGCTAAACATACTCAATAGTACAAGTCATTCCACATAAGGCTTGGATTCTAAACCTTTAACCAACTTGGATGTCCTTCTCTGGACATATTTCTGATTTGCCAATACCCTTCTTTAACCTTTGTACCCAGAACTGAAAATTTCATCATAGGAATAAGAGCACCCCCTCCCTCAAAATGTTCATTGAAATAATACCACAAATGTGTTAATATTTGGAAAAATTGTTTGCAAGAATATATTTGGGGGAATTGTCTAAAGGAATGTGTCTGTTGTGAGAAATGTATACAAAAATGCATAAAAATGTCCCTGTGGACTAAAATGAAATACCAAAATTTGTGATGTAAAATTGAAAGTATTATGGACATTCAGGAAAGACTGGGCTTTAAGATGGGGAAAATAAGTAAGGTAGAGAAATCAAAACTAACAGATTTATCAATTCCTGCTATAAAACATGGAGCTGGCATTGCTATGATAAGACAGTGTTCTATGATAACACACAGTGCTAACCCTCATTTACTAGTTGGTACCCATACCAGCCAAATAGACTTATTAGGCTTACTTTGTTTGCTCTCTTTCAGATATCATGTCATTCTGCTTACTGGTTTAAGGAAGTGGTAGCTTATATCCACTGGTCTTGTGCATTTGAAAAACCCCAATAAATTGCTCTTGGTAGCATGGCAACATCCCTTTGTTTACCATTGCTTGTGATTGATGTTCCTAATGCTGTCATTTCAATGGGGCTCTGTCACTTTCAGGTTATAGAGCTAGATCTGGTAGAATGAATTCTATTGAGCTGAAGGCACTCAAGGATAAAATGTCTGTTCATTGCTTTAGCATTACAGAGATAAAATTGTTGATTACTCTTATGAAACACCATGCACGGACCTTTTCTTTCTTTGTATGTCAGGGCATCTTTTGTGTAGAAGCTTGATTGAATTTATTTATCTGCTCAACAACAATGCCAGCATTGCATGATGCTAAAGAGGAACATAGCCCTAAACATTTTTACCAGCTGACCTTTGTCAAGATGATAAGCCCAGTTGCTATCCCCTGTTTAAAATATGCAATGGTGAAAGTGACATCTGGGACTCGCAGTGAAGCTGGAGTGAGCAGTCATGACAGTTATTCTAGCTAACTGTACATTATCAAAATAAAGGGCAAAACAGTGTGCTGATATAATGGGTTCCTAGGGCTATATACACAAAAAAGACCAAGAAACTCATGTTAGATGGTTTAGGTCTAAATCTGCTGAACAAGATCCCATACAGAAGGAACAAAAATAATTAGCACAGAAGCTAGTGACATTGAAACAGAATGGCACGTTCTTATAGTTTGGGTGTTGCTTTAAGGGCAACAATGGTCAATGTATGGCTTGTGAGTAAACTCTGTAGCCTACCCACTCCAGGGGACTAAATGACAACAGATGATGGCACCGGACAGCTGTTTTCTGTCAGGATAATATTGATTCTTGATGTGTTCCTCTTTAAACCCTGATGTACTTGGAACACTGAGTGGTTAGGGAAGACACCATTTAGATATTCCATGGCAGTAACATACAATGGTTAACTGGGACTAATAGAGTATACTGTAATGGTGGTTCTGTTGCTGTTGTTGTTAGAGGACATTTTGCTGAAGACCTGAAGTTTTCCTTATGTTCTTTCAAAAAGCTCTGTGCTTTATATTCACCTGTGAAATCTATATGCCAAACAAGTTGTCTGTCGCCTGGTTGAATTTCCTTTCAACAAAATATAACTATATTACAATTGTAACTTTAAACAAGTTACTTTTACACCTGTTGTAATGTGATTAAAACTTGTTCTTGTATTTATGTGGCTCTAGATTCACTAAATGGTTGGAGAGTGATATTATGCTCTGGTTTGTTTTATGTTTGGGTTCTGTTGAGATCATTATAGAGTATAAAGAAGGAGTGTGGTTTCTAACATTCACAATTTATAACCTCAACCTGGTGGTGCAGTGGGTTAAAACCCTGTGCCGGCAGGACTGAAGACCAACAGGTTGCAGGTTCGAATCTGGGGAGAGGTGGATGAGCTCCCTCTATCAGCTCCAGCTCCTCATGCAGGGACATGGGAGAAGCCTCCCACAAGGATGATAAAACATCAAATCATCCGGGCGTCCCCTGGGCAATGTCGTTGCAGATGGCCAATTCTTGCAGTTTCTCAAGTCGCTCCTGACACACACACACACACACACAAAAACCTCAACAGAAAAGGAAGTAACATTTTTGCTGTCTTTGAGAAACAGGAAAGCAATGCACTTATCTTTTATAAAGATTGTAAATTTAAAGACAGCAAATATATTAATTAGTAGGATATAAGTTCTTATATCTAGAAATAGAAACTAAGTGGTAAGTAATGTTTCAAACTCTGTCTCAGACTCAGTTCCATGTTCTATAGACACTGGGTTTATGAGATTCAAAGAATGATGAATCTTGCATGATGTGTGTGTGGGAGGAGGAGGACTTGACCTTTATTTGTTTCCTCCCCTGAACAATGTTTAAGAAGTTGCTTTTGAAACTACAAAGAGTGTCAAAAGAAGTTTTTATGCTGTCATGACAGTCAGCTTGTTGAACAAAGAAGGACAAATAGACCAAGAAGCAGTCTGGAGAATCCAGGCAATATCATCAAAAAGGCTTAATTCATGAAGTGAGCTTCTTTCAGCCCCAGTATGAACATGGAGTGATACAACCATACATAATAATAATCTCCCATTTTCCTGGATGCCAAGTATGCTCTATAATCTCATCTAGTATGTGTTGAACTGAATAGATATAGCTGGAGATGCATCCCTTCAGTGGTGATGAAAGTCTAATGCTGGATTTGAATACTATATTAGTTAGGTATGTAGAAAGAATAATGAAGTTTTTGATACTTCATCTGAATTTGTGGTTCATTTATTGGTGGTTTAAGAATTCCCTCGTTCCTTTTGGGTTGGAAGCTTTCCATGGATTCAAAGATCATATTCTAGTGCTATTGTCAAGATTTCACAAATCATTCAGTGTTGTTTACAAAATTAATCAGCAAACACTATTGAGTTATTCCTGTAGTTATATTCTAACTGTATGGATTTGCTACAATTTATCTTTCTATTTAAAACTCAGTTACATGATAATATAAATTAGTAAGAGCTGCTTGCTAAATAAATAATGTTGTTCTATCAGTTAAGGAAATGAAGTTGATAAAGAGGAAAGGTAAATTTAGAACTGTGCAATAATCATCATGCTTAGTCATCCCATGTGCACCTTTTTTTCAGAGGTTCAGTATATGTCATTTGATCAGAAGCAACAATATGTTGAATCAGTATCTGAATGCAAAGTATTCTCAAACACAATGTGAACAGCTTTGTGGTATAAAGGGTCTAACTATGTCTACATCTATTTTTGGAGTGAAGATAGAGTCACATTCCAAGAAATTTGTGCTTCTCTAATTGTGACATGGGAGAAGGAAAGGAGGATATTTCACACATCTTTTTATACTTCCATCAAAATTAAAATCTTAGGATATGATTCTTGGCAACCTTGCAAGGTGAGAGTCCTTTTCTGAAAATATGTTAATTGCTGTCTGATTCGGACACATGTTTTACATATAAAACAACTTGATTTGCTAAGTATTAGTGCAACTTCTCAATACTATTATGGTGGACTCTGTGGAGGGATAATGTACCTTATTTTGTTCGTATTTTATTATTATAAAAATATCTTATGAGGCTTCTACACTGAACTTCATATGTGGTATCATAAATGGAGAAATTGAGGACTTATGTACACTGAGTTGGTTATGGGATGAAAGGGCTCTGTGATGACCACATGATGCATGGAGTACATTCACTACAAATTTAGGAGAAGGCGACTTAACACTGCCTTGTCCTGTGTTTTAAAATATCACAGGATATTCATCTGTGTTTTGGGCCAGTGTAAACTATTTGGGAAGTGGCTACAGCTGTTTACATCACCATCCTACTTTCTTTGGGCTTGGGTAACCTGCAGACAAGGGATGACACCAACTTGCCCCATTGTTTTGGGATTTGTGGTGCTCACATGGCACAAAAATTGCAGTGTTTATTGCCCTGCACCTGGAGTGATGCTAGCCTCAGAAACAAGGCATTCAGAGAAAGGAAGAGTGAAAGGGTGGAGCAGCAATTCTTCCTTTCCCTTTCCTCTCTTGCATTGCTTTGTCACTCTACCTCTTCTCATTACAGGTGCCAAGCTGTGCTTGGTGGTGTTTATTTTGTAAGGGAAATATGTTGAAGTTCATTGGAGAAGGTCTTCTACAACAATGGCGTGAATACTTGGAAAGTTCCTTCCCCTGTCTTGTTTTCGTGGAGCTGTAGATGTATGGTATCCTAAGAAATACGTCTTTGCAAAATCTTGTCAGTCAAAGCCCAAAGGCATTTTTCTACCTGAGGCAAAGGGCAAGATGTTCCCTCATTCATTTTTGACCTGTAATTGAATTTTATTTCAGCACTAGTAATGAGACTGCATCCTCCAATGCACTTGGGGTCAGGAGGCTAGAAGTGTGTGCAAAAGGCAAGCTAGATAGCACACAGTTCTGCCCCTCAGCTTTGCTCCTCAGTCGTCATGTTCTTGGGATGGCTATTTCTTTTGTCATTTATTTAATTCATACTCTGCCCCTTTCTCAGTATTGGATCCAGAGCAGCTTAACAGTGGAAGATTAAAACAAAATACAGTTAAAACAATACACAATACAAAAGGTGTAAAATGAGACCATCATATTAAAATGTTCCAAATAGTTTTAAATACATATGAACTATAAGATCAAGTTGCAATGCATCTCATTAAAAGGCACTTCTTCCACACTCATAGAGTTAGAAGAAATCACAAGGGCCATTGGGTCTAGACCCCTGCCATGAAGATATCCACAATCAAAGCATGTTGACCATCCAGTCTCTGTTTTAAAACTTTCAAAGAAGAAGACTCCACCATTCTTTGAGGCAGAATATTCCACTGTCAAAGAGCTCTTACTATCAGAAAGATCTTACTAATGTACTGCTGGAATCCAGACCTGTCTCAAAATAATTATTTTCCTGCCAGCAAGAAACAAGCACAGAGAGCGCTAACCTATCCTTCCATAAGAGGGCTCTCTCATGTCCTTAGCACTCATATTTCACACTGCCTAATGGTAGAGCCAGCCCTGATAGTGAAACGTTTTCCAGACTCAAAATCAATTTTGCAAACATGCTGATTTGGGTTTTTTTTGAACATGAAAGTAAACATGATTGCTAGGAACTGTAGGAAGTGATTATGTGTTCCTAAGGCTGGTTACACATCTTCTAAGTGAGTAAAAGAGCTTTATCTTGGGGAACTTACATACAAAGTCTTTATCACATTGCCGTCTACATATTTTTGCAAAACACATAGCTGTTCAGCACATTAATGGGTCCTCATTCCATTTAGAGGAAAATAATTTTTTGCTCAAAGAAACATATTTGTTTTCCACTATTGTTCCTAGGTCCATATGGAATAAAGACTCACTGGAGACCTATTGTAGCAAAAGAGCGTGAACTTTAGTCTTATGTGTAAATTAGGGCATTTTATTCACACATCTCTGAAGACTTGAAAACTGATCAACCATGTTGTATTTATTTTATTTTGTGAAATAATTACCTCCTATTCTTAAAGTGGGTTCAGAAGGTTGTAGCAGAAAAGAGCGGAGCAGATCAGGAAATTTAAGGTTACCTAGAATTGCAGTCTGAATTTTATCTTGAAAAATATAAAATGTCAGTAATCTGGTTGTAGGTTTCAGTAGCAAGACTGCATGCTATCTGTCTCTGGATAGGCTAGTCCAGCTGCCATAGTCCTTTAAGAAGTATGTTCTTCTCTTTCTCTCCCAGAGGTGGCTGAACCATTAGGCAAAGTAAGCGATTGCGGGTGGCGCCGCTGGGCCAGGGGGCGCTGTTCTGCCAGCCGGGCACCGGAGTCTCCTTAGGTCACGCCTTGTCCTGCAGGCCCCATGAGCCCTCAACAGCACCAAACAGATATTGAGGGCTTTACAGAAGCTACTGGAAGAGTGCGTGTAAGAGAGAGGCAGGGAAGGGAAGGAAAGAGAGGAGAGAAAGAGCCTAGCTGCGTGCCTCCTTGCACCTGGAGGGCTTCCCTCTCACCTAGTGGGCAGGGCCTGCGCTTCTCCATTAGCAGGCTGTGCCTCCACCCCACCCACCCACCCCCGGCCCTCCATGCTTGTCTCTCTTGCACGTGTGTTGAGGCCTCCTGGCACCATACGGCTGCCTTCCCTTCCTGCGTGCATGCTCCCAAGGCCTCTTCTCCCACTCATTTGCAGTACCTTCAATCCCTTCTTAGGCCCTCCAGCCAGGAAGGGAAGGCAGCTGCAAGGAGCCTGGAGGCCTCGCCACTTGTGCAGGAGAAAGAGACAAGCACGGAGGGTCCTGGGAGAGAGAGAGAGGATTGAGGGGCAGAGGCACAGCCTGCTAATGGAGAAGCGCAGGCCCTGCCCACTAGGTGAGAGGGAAGTCCTCCACGTGCAAGGAGGCATGCAGCCAGGCTCTTTCTTTTTTTCTTTCCTTCCCTGCCTTTCTTTCTTACACTCACACTCCCATTCTCCCTACTCTGGAAGAGCACAGGGCCTCTTCTCCCAGGCAGCTGTGCCTGGATCCCTCTCAGGGCAGCAAGGAGGCCTCTTCAAAAAACGGAAGGGATTGAAGGTACTGCAAATGTAATCTTTTATGCATGCCTCCCCCAAACCCCTCCAGTATTTGGTCATGGAAGTCCTGTATGCCAAGTTTGGTTCAATTCTATTATTGGTGGAGCTCAGAATGCTCTTTGGGGCTTGGTGAACTGCAATTTCTGAATGTCAGGGTCTATTTTCCCCAAACTCCTCTCCAGTATTTTCCGTTAGTCATGGAAGTCCTGTATGCCAAGTTTGGTTCAATTCTATTGTTGGTGGAGCTCAGAATGCTCTTTGGGGCTTGGTGAACTGCAATTCCCAAATGTCAGGGTCTATTTTCCCAAACCCCTCTCCAGTATTTTCTGTTAGTCATGGAAGTCCTGTATGCCAAGTTTGATTCAATTCTATTATTGGTGGATCTCAGAATGCTGTTGAACTGTAAATCCACACAACTGCAATTCCCAAAGGTCAAGCTCTATTTCCCGCAAACCCCTCCAGTATTTTCTCTTTGTCAAGCACATGCAAGAGCAAACTTCAGCCCTCCAGGTGTTTTGGACTTCAACTCCCACAACTCCCACAATACCTAACAGCCGGTCTAGAAGTTCATAATGTAATACAGGTTGAGTATCCCTGATCCAAAGGGCTTTGAACTAGAAGTGTGTCTTCTTGAGTCCCCCTGGGGGTGAGAAAAGCGGTATACAAATACTGTAAATAAATAAATAAAATGTTTGGGATCATGGGATTGCTGTTTATGTACACAATGACACATTTCAAAGATAGCACCCAAGATAAAACACAAAAAAGGCATGCACAAGGCCTCTTTTCCCACGTGCCTGACAATGCTGCTGCGCGTCCCTCTCCCGGCATTAGGAAATGTGTGCCTTGCATCGCCCCCCTTCTCCACGCACTTCCTAACACTGGGAGAAGGATGCACACTGCCGTTGTTGTCTCCCTTGGCCTGCAAGGAGGAGGAGGAGGAGGAGGAGAGGAAGACAACGTGCGCACTTGTGAGGGAAGGATGGAAGGAGAGCATGCTTCCTGCATGAGGGCTCTTTCCCCGTGCTCCTGGCAATGCCGGCGCGTGTCCCTCTCCCGGAGTTGCAAAGCGTGTGGGGGAAGATAGCGCAAAGCGCATACCCAGGAGCTGATGGAGCACAGGGCCTCTTTTCCTGTGTGAAGAGGGGCAGCATTGCAAGTGCCTCTCCAGGCAGCTGTGCCATCACCCCTCTCAGGGCGGCAAGGAGGCCTCTTCATGAACGGAAGCGACTGAAGGTACTGCAAATCTAAATTATTGTACATGCTTCCCCAAAACCCCTCCAGTATCAGGGTCTATTTCCCCCAAATTTCTCCAGTATTTTGTGTTGGAACTACATCAACACTGACAAAGAAACAAGAAATACTATTTACCCACAAGCATCAAGAAATTACATATATTAGAAACCAACTTTCTTATTACTTTCTTTTCAAGATCACCAGACTGGATCACAGCAACATGTGGCAGGGGATGGCTAGTGTGTGTGTGTGTGTGGTGTGTGTGTGTATGGATGGCATGGGCCAACTTCAGCCTTCCATGTGTTTTGGACTTCAACTCCCACAATTCCAAACAGCCAGTAGGAAGTCCCAAATACCTGGAGGGCCAAAATTTGTCCATGCCCCTATATATATATATATATATATATATATATATATTAGGCCTGGGCGGTTTCGTTCGTTAATTTTGTAATTCGTTAAATATTCGTTATTTTTAGCAATTATGAAATGAATACAAAACATTTTTTCAAACCCGGAAGGGTTTTTCAATAACGAAACGGCATCCTCCATCCTTTTTACGAGCTTCCGCCCGTTTCGGAAATGGGATGGAGGATGCTGGTGCCTGGGAGCCAATCCGGCGCTCCCAAGCAGTGCACCGTGGCTGATTTTGATTGGCCGGGAAGCCCTTTAAAAGCGGCTCCGTGTGGCCGCTTTGCTCATTGTTGCGGAGGCGAGGGAGAAGGGAGGTCCGGGAGGACGGCTTGCATTGGCTTGCATTGGCTTGCATTGGCTTGCATTGGCTTGCATTGGCTTGGTTGGCTGGCTAAGCTGGATTTCCTTGCATTGATTCCTTAATTCCTTAATTCTGTTGTTGGGAGAGCGAGGGCGGTTTTTGTTAATTTGTTAATTTTCCATTTTTAAATATTTTTGAAAAATACCTTTCTTTTATTCTTAAAAAAAATCAAAAAATATTCTAAAAAAAGGAAAGAATCTTGTGTGCCTGTGTGTGCGTTTGTCATTTGTGTAGTTCCAACCAGTGCACTCCTTTTGTCAACAGAAAGTGCTATAATACAGTGCTCGCTCATTATTTGTGTAGTTCCAACCAGTGTGCTCCTTTTGCCAACAGAAAGTGCTATAATACAGTGCTCGCTCATTATTTGTGTAGTTCCAACCAGTGCGCTCCTTTTGCCAACACAAAGTGCTATATAATACAGTGCTCGCTCATTATCTGTGCAGTTCCAACCAGTGCGCTCCTTTTGCCAACACAAAGTGCTATATATAATATAATACAGTGCAATTAGCACGAATAACGAAATTTCGTAAATGCTTTGCGCATGCGCTAACGCGGTGCGCCATCTTAACGAATTGATTCGTTATTAGCGATGCATACAAATAACAAAATTTCGTAAATGCTTTGCGCATGCGCCAACGTGGGCGCCATCTTAACGAATCAATTCGTAAATATTTACGAAATTTCATAAATACTGAACTTTTTAAAGGGAAAATTTTGTAATTATTTTAAATATCGAAACAAAAAAAACCCCCAATTACAAATCGATTTTAGAAACAAATTTTTCCGTTGTTACCCAGGCCATATATATATTGGTTTGGGGGGGGGGGGTGCCAAAATACTGTTCGCTTACCATTGAAAATTACCTAGGGCCGCCTCTGTTCTCTCCCCACTACCAGGTAGGCTATGAATGTGTTGTAAAATGGTTTCTATAATTATGGCCATTTTTGGAATTGCACTTTAAATTTGGCATAAAAAGTTAGAGTTCCATTAAATTAATTTATCTGTGAATACAAATTTTTGGTTAATTTATTGAACACCCATGTACAAAATGAGGATATTTTATAAAACTAAGAATTAGACTAACACTTTTATTACGTGTAAGGGGCAATATGCCTATTTTACAACTGAAAGATATTTTCTGCATGTTATCTAAAATTATCATTCTCTTAATCTGTAACTATCTTGATGTGAGAAAATGCCAATCTAAGGGTCCCTCTACACATAAAACAAAATCCAAGGCTAGTCCAGAGCACTTCTGCAGTGCAATTCAGATATTCCATTCTCAAGTTGTAGCAGCAAGGGGGAAAAGGAGAGAGATTGTTCTACTCTTTCTTTCTTTGCTGCTGCAGTGACAGGCATGATATGAGCCATGTGGATATTGGACCAATTCAGATTAGAGCCAGTCTAGTTGTCTACACTAACCCTGAAGTGCAAGGCTACTCTGGAGTTTTGGCAAAACTTTGGAGAATTCCCCAAGTTCTCCTAAAATGAGGTAAAATGGATTAACCAATTTTGCCCTGCACTAAATACTGGAAATCTCAGGACATCATCTGGACATCTAGGAGTGATTTCTGGTCCAGTGTGGGAAATAGGGGTAGTGTAGATAATTCTACTCCCTGTCCTAGGTTAATTCTACTCCTATTAATGCCCTGAAGGTAATTTACCAACACCTCTACAGCAGAAGGAAGTCATCCCGTCTCTACTGATGAATTAATTACAAGCTATAGCAGGCACAGTTTGCCTTCCTCTTGATATCACTTTTTGTAGAGTAGCATTGCTGTTCCTGTAATATCTTGTGCTTTGTTCTCATACTATCATCACCTAGCAATTTCATAGTTTCAAAAAAACTTACATGTGAGAAAGTAGCAGTACTCTGATGGGGTAAGAAAGGAGTGTGAAGAATTATCTTCAATTTCCTGATATTAGAAAAACCACATGGTTAAACTTTCATTTTAAATTTGGAAGGTGCAGGTTGGAACCTCACATTAAATGGCATACTGTAATTTCCCCCCAGCTTGTATACTGTCATTATCTGCCTAATTGCTGCCTGCTCTGCTCCATAACACTTCCCCAAAGCTGATTTATTTGTCACACTTAAAAATGTTCTCTAGTTTACAATGGGATTGCTTGTCCTAAATTAAATGTAATAATTACTCTGCATCTTTCTATCCCCTACACGCTGACAAGTGCACACATACGCAGACACTGCTTTGAATTTCTTCTGGCAGATGCAAATCTGGTATTTTGCTCATGGGTCACAAGAATGGTTGCACTTGGTTATTTTATTTGTTCAGTCATGCAGAGCCACAAATAGCTGTTTATTGGCAGCTCAAGTGTGTCCTAAGGATATTCATCTTCTGAGATTTCTTAGTTATCTTCCTCTTGTGCTTTGGCATTTTAAAACTCATCACAGATCAAACTATTGTACATCAATGTTTTACTTTAAAAACTTGGTTCAAGCTCACTTTTTTTCTTATGACAATGTATCTGGAAATCCATTGCTGAGTGAGAAGACATTGGTTTTCAAGAACTCAACAAAGACACACATGTTTACGTTTTTACGATCTCATTTTCAGAGCTGTGATGGAACAACTGAGAAGTTCTTGAGAACTTCCATCTGTCAGACGCTTCTGGTGTGAGAGAATTGGCCATCTGCAAGGACGTTGCCCAGGGGATGCCTGGATGATTTGATGTTTTTATCATCCTTGTGGGAGGCTTCTCTCATGTCCCCACATGAGGAGCTGGAGCTGATAGAGGGAATTCATCCGTCTCTCCCCGGATTCGAACCTGTGACCTGTCGGTCTTCAGTCCTGCCAGCACAGGGGTTTAACCCACTGCGCCACCGGGGGCTCTGTCAGACATAACCAACTGATTCATATCTAGGTTCATCATTCAAGAGGCTTTATTTAGAATCCGGACATTACAAAGCCCAATACAATTAATTCAGTTTTCCTAAGTGTTTTTCCAGGCACAGGCATATAACTAGAGCCATGTCATAGGAGCTATTCATGAACCAAAATGATAAATAGAAATGGAAATAATATTTCAAATATATATTTAAAATGGTTGAAAATAGTTCTCTTTAGTTCCGGGAAACCTTGACGAGGAGAATCTTAGTGAGAAAAATACACATAGTGATGTGTTGTGTGTGTGTATGTGTTTCTGCGATGCTGGGGGTGTTTTATTTGAGATCCTACTATGAGCAGGGTGTTGGACTCAATGGCCCATAGGGCCTTCTCCAGTTCTATGATCCTATGACTCTCTTGTATCACTCTATATAATATTGTGCATCTTTGAGAGGTTTTCTTTGCTTTAGATGTGCTGACTTTGAGCAACTTTTCCAAGCCTTGACCTTCTCATCTGAGATTGCTTCTCAAAACAGTTCCACGCAGTTCTGCAAATGTTAGATTGACATTTGGAGCAGGCTTCAGAAGCTTGAATGCTCCCTTTTGGCTCCCTCATACGCCTGCCAAGATTTTGCAAAGCTACAGCTTTCTGTTCCTTAAGTCTCTGGGCTAGTAATAACATTTACCCGCAACTATTTCTTCCATCTGCAAATGTTGCCACTGATTTTGCTAATGTTCCTGAACCTCTTTGCTAGTTTACCCCCTGCCACCTGCCCCCTTGAATGCAACTTGAAGAGGAAGGATGCCAAGTTCTAACAATGCAATAAGATTATTTTTAAAAAAATAAATCTAGGTTTATTCCCAATCCTTTGTAACCTAATTGTATGAAAGAGATTATCATAATTTGTTTGTTATTATTTTTACTATTTCTCCTATGTCAGTTACAGCAGCTGAATCTTACAGACATTTATATTTTGGCCTTATATTTTGGCCTTACAAAACAATAGATCTTTAGTGTTTGGCACATACCTTTTTTCTGTCTTTTCACCTTTTCTTCTTCTTCATTCCATGGTGCTTACTTAGGTTTGGTCAGTCAAATGTATTTTTCTGCCTGTGATGAGTAACAAGGTAGCGCACACATCACTCCACCTGCAGAAAAACATCACGGCTGATGGCTGAACTTTACCTTGCCAATAGCATACTACCTTTCATTGTACTTCTAAGCAGCAGGCCTGTGCAGTCGGTAAATGATGGGTTTTCTGATACATAAGTCTATCCCGTCCTCAATGTCTGTTGCTACAGGTTAGGAATGTGACAAGGCCTCATTCAATGAGTTGTTCCTGATGAGAATCAAGCCACACTTCATTCTGGAAACCATGCCCTGTGAGGAGCAGCTTAGGGAACTGAATTTGTTAAACCTGGAAAAAAAGGTTAGACTAGATGACCCTTTCGGTTTCTTCCAAATTTTGTGATAGACCTCAAGGGATTTCTCAGTTCTAGCATGTCAGTGAGACAGCAGATGTTTTCATTAGGCTTCTGCAATTCCACAAAATATCTTTGTACAAGAGGAGTGTTTTTCTCACTGTGAAGAATAGTCACACATGCACGTGGTGATTACAGAAAGGTTGATCTATCAAAAAGATGCAAACAATTCATCTAATGATTCTGATGTTTAAAGAGTTTGTGCAACAAGTCAGTCAGCAGCTGTTGTATTTGTGGTACAGTATTTTGTTTCAAATAGAATTAAATAAAAAACTTGTAAATACAAATCTTTTCTCAAAACAGGGAATAATATGTCTTCTGTAAGGAAAAGAGATAAATAGAAAAGAATAAAAAATGGCGGTTCTTCCATTTTGCACACAGGAAAGTTTTATGGTCAGACTTCCTTTTATATAGAAATCTATCCAAAGCATTGAACTCACACCACATTTACATGCCAAACCTCTTAGGATTCAGCCTCACATCATCCCAGCTTGCTGGCTGAAGAAGAAATTTCAAGTGTTTGCAGCTGCCTATTCTTTCTGTCAGGTGGCAAAGCTTATTTCTTTTCCCCTCCTCCATTCCATCCAGAGAAGCATCAGTGCACTTGTGGATTTGGTTTCTTTGCTTAAAAAACACACACACTGAATGCAATTGAAAATCAACTCTGCTCATAGCTTTCTTCTCTTGATGGGATAATGAATTCTTCATGGACATTGAGCAAAACTAACAACTGATAGCTGTCTCCTGGAAGTTGGTGAACCAGTCCACTTTTACCTGTTGGCTAACTATCCATGGCAAGTTAGTGGAGTTCCTCCTTGCTCTTCCCTGCTTTCACAAGGAAACCATAAACATTTTTTCTGAAGAAAGCACACGAGTAAAATTCTTGCCTAATTGGGATGCTTCAAAATTTGGAAGTGTTTACTATTGGGGCTGGAATAGAGAAAAACCTTCCATTATACTATTCTCAACTGTAAAGCCATTTCTTTGCTGAAGCAATAGATCCCCCCTTTTTAGCAACACTTTGTTGACCATCTTTCTTCCACACATTCCATTTGATTTCACTAATAATTTAGTAAAGTTAAATATCCAAGCTCCCTTCTAGTTCATCTAGCTCTAAGTATGATGTAACTGAAGTTATGTGGTGTCTACATGACAATCTGAACAACTTGAGGTCAAAATGATGATGGCTTATAGTTTCAAAAAATAGTTTTGATTTAAATGCATCCACTTCAATGCTGTCTGTTCCTTTACCCGTCTAGCTTTTTTTTCCTATTATCGTCTTTCCTGGTCGTCCTAATTTTATCATCTTAATCATATATTTTTAAAGTAATTCTGTCTTTACTTTGCAGATATGTATTTGGAACTTTATTAAGCATCATCATAATAGTTATTTTTTATACTTCTGAACAATATGTTGTTGTAGAAAAAATTGAGATACGTCCATATGAAATTTCCTTGTCTACTGTATGCACATACGCATACAGTAGCACGACTAGTTTCATGCAAGGCACATTTGAGCTGAAGGTGTCAAAAAGAGCTATTTCACGCCCAACTGCACTTCCTAATACAATTCACATCAAAACTGGGAAGGTGTGGGTTGTGCAGTTTCTGTACGTGCAGCCAGTCAATATGTGTGTAATATGCAGTATATTTGGTTCTACTGGCAACTACGAGAAGGGTTTTTGTAGTTACAGAAGAGAAAGAGAATGTGATCACATTTAAGACTTTGCTTCTCCTTAACATAGACTTGTGGAAAGGAATACCTCCATAGGCTGTGAATGGATTGCTCTAACAGCTAGAGGCCTGGATCAAGCCATTCATTGAGGTGCAGATGCATAAATAAGTAGCATGTTTACATGGGGTAATTTTAGGACCCCCAAACCATCTAAACCACCTGAAAAAACAGTCCCTCCCCAAATCAAAGAAAACAAATCTGCTCAAAATTCAGCAAAATTGCTTCTGGAAGTAGCATTGTATGACTTCAAAGGCACCACTGTTCTCTGGCACAAAGACTAAAGAAAGGCATGTAGAACGCTCAGCTAGAGATCTCTCCAGTCCCTTTAAAAATACAAACCCCAGGATTCCATAGGATTGAATCATGAAAGTTAGATGGTAATTCTATAAGTATGTCATGTGAATGGCCCCAGTTCTCTTCATGTTCTAAAATATACCCTGAATCTGTGCTTTTCATTCAGTATGTGCAGGAAGTCTATATGGTAATCCAAGTATCTATAATATTGTTCAAAGCAGGCTTTCAGTTTACCTGGAGGACACTGGTATTTGTTTGTGGCTTTGTTTCACATATTTAAAACTAGCAAAAATAATCTGCTGAATGACCTGTATATATTAGCCTGCCCTGACATGAAGGAAAGAATGAGGTTTTTCATATTTTCAGTATTATAACAGATGATGGACACTGTATTTGAGATATTGACCAGTTGTATACAAAATGGAAGCTTTATTGTTGATATTGACCATTCACCTGCATCTTGCTTTTGGCTTATAACATGTGGACAAGATCCTTGAAACATACTGACCCAATTATTGCCTAGATATTACAATGCATAGTAATTTATAATGAAGTACTTTAGCTACAGCACTTTCATACACAGCAGAATTATTTAAGGTCTGAAGGACTTTAGCTTACTCATAATTAATTGTATGGATTTTTCCTTTTCTTCCTTTTTTCAGAGGCTTCCATTCTGAGTTATGATGGCAGCATGTATATGAAAGTTGTCATGCCCATGGTCATGCACACAGAGGCAGAAGATGTATCTTTCCGCTTCATGTCTCAGCGCGCTTATGGGCTGCTGATGGCCACAACATCACGTGATTCAGCTGATACCCTGCGCCTAGAGCTGGATGGTGGCCGCGTCAAACTCATGGTTAATCTAGGTATCGTACACAGACTTCCCCCTTTAGCTTTTATTTTGAGCTTGGTTTTTGGTTTTCTTGTTTTGTCTCACCACAATTCCCCAATTTGGTTGGACTGAATTATAAGTAGTCGCTGATGTACTTTTGTAACTGTATTAATCATGGAGACACAATCTCTCCAGCCATCACTGCATGAAGATATTATGTTAATTCCTGGTTATGAATAATGTGGTTCTTAAGTCTTTTTGTTGTTGTTGTTAAGTTTCCTTTCTGGTTCTTGAACTGGTTAGCTTTGTATAATACATGCTTTTCGGTCCATCTTTTGATCAATCACACCCACATTGCTCCATTTGTTTGCTATTCAAAACAGTCCAAAATTAAGTCGTAACATTGGCTTATAGCCCTTTAAAGGGATACATTTTTCAAATTGCAGGCACTGCTGTCATCAGGACTTCTATAAAATAGTACATTATAAAATAACCAACAGAGAGTATATTTTAGCTGGAAAGGGACAAAAGCTAATTAGATGGAGAAAAATATTTGAAAAAAACAGTGTTCCAATTCCATGTCAAGGTAAAAATGCAAACTGGGAGTAGGCAATATTGAACAGAATTCTGTAGAGTCGAGCCACTTATGCAATTGACATTTGCATCACTTGCTCAAGAAGGCATTCAAGACCTGGTTGTGCAAGTGGAAGTCACATGTTCTAGATGAGGGTTACTTTCTGTGAAGCTCTTGTTACATTGGGGTGGGGAAAGTCCACTCCATTAGCTTTCAGTAAAATCAATATAGTCCATATGTTTGGAGTATGCCTCCAATAATTCTCAGCCAGTGCTTGAGAATCAAGGAAGCTATGATAAAAAATAACCTGGAAGGGATGGCCTTGACAGCAAAAAGATCTAAAGGCCATCCAGGATATGAACAAACCTGCATATGTATAGCTTTAAAGATTAAGTACTGCAGCAAAAGGAAATGTTAATCATTTTACATACTATCTTTCCCTTAAATTTAGCTCTGCAGGAATGATATAAAACAGCTTTTCATGTGCAGCTCAGTTCTCAAAGAAAATAAAGGGTGTAGAGCAGATGTCATTTTCTGCTCAACCCCTACCCTTTGTCCTAGGTTCCAGAGATGTAAAGGATGCTCCAGGTTTTTTTTTCTTATCTTAAAGGAGCATTAGAACATATCAACAAAAATTATGGACAAAAATGTTTTCTGCTAAAAAAAGTATTTCTCTGCAAGGAGGATATTTTTTGCAAGAAAACAATTGTAGAATATACTCACATTATTTTATTTGGGAGAAAGAAAATACACGAAACAGATTACCTAGACCTTAAATGAGCTGACCACCTGTCCTTTCCAAATGTAAATGGTAGTATTGTTGTGATTCTACTTACTGTCCTCAACTAAAATGTTGCATAAGGCTTCCTCAAGTTTTACTCAACACATTCATACTCCATCTGTACCTTAATTGAGAAATAAATAATACTAAGCAAGTTCAGTTATGCAGTAACACATATTTGCAATGGTTTGAGATATTACTTGGTGTCTAAAAATTCCTTTGATAGCCCAGGTGGCCATAACATTAAAGATACAAATCAAATATAAGACTGAAAAAAACCCCCACTTTTAAATACTGCAAATAATTAAAATATAATTACGTTCAAAGAAAAGTCTTTTAAGCTAGTGCCTCTTAAGTTATCTGATGTGAGAAACTAAATGATGTGTGCCATAGATGGGTACCATATCTGTGTCCATTGACTGCAACTGTTTCTTTTTTTTCCCTGGAAATGCACCAGGGATTGGCTGCCAGTAGCTCAAGGACCAGTGATAGTTCACTAGTTTCGGAGAACATGCCTTTTGACCATTGCAATGGAGGAAATGGGGGTCCCACCTAAAACACAATACTTAGATGACATTTAATGAAAACCCACAAACGCAAAATTAAAGTGCAATGACATAGAGTTGGAACTTTCTAAGTTTCCAGAAAGAAATATTGGCAGACTCTTTTGAATAGTATTAAAGATTCTTGTGCTTGCTCCCTCTCCTTTCCCACTTTTTGTTTAATTCCATTTCGTTTCTTTTAAGGGTTGTCTGTTTATTAAGGTCTTCTCTGTGATCTTTTTACGCTGTGTATCCAAGTTGTAAAAGCTTCCTTATACCCCCATCAGTCACGGTATATCAAAAGATGGTATTCAACCCTTCAAAGGCCTGAAGCCTGCGGCCCGCACAGCAAACAGCCTTTCGAACAGAGTGTACAGAGCAGCCTGCAGGGGCTGGCATATCCCTCTCGCCTGCACAGTACCATTTAGCCGAAAAAACAAAAACAGAAAGGAGGATTAGATGGATTTGGAGAGGGGAGAGGGAAGGAAGAGTCTCGTTGCTTCTTCATGGAATTTATTAGATGGGAACTTGGCGCAAACCATTCCTGTCATTTCCTAACAACACATTTCACAACATACTGGATCCTGGCTTTGTCAAACTTGAATGCATCAGGTCTGACATCTCTGTTGAAAAACAGAGAGAAAGGGAACGGCGATGGCGAGAGAGAGAGAGAAAGAATTGAATGAGACAGACATTTCAAATGTGCCCCAGAATTAAATCTGCTGTTTAAAGCATATATTGAGAGTAGTTGCCACTCATACAAAAATGGATACATCTGATCCTCTGCCTTCTTGCTGAATATATTGGTTTGCAGCACTCCTACATGCTTATAAGACCTTAAGGTCATTCAGCACCTCTACCTTATTTCCTGTATTTAATTCACACAGGACTCTAGTGAAACTTCTGTTATGGGGAAGGATACGTTCCTTCCGTTCAAAAGAGCATCTTCTCCAACTTGTATTTCTTGGTCTCACACTATGTTAAGTATCATTATTTTCTACAATTGTAGCAACTTCCAGAATCTGTGACCCATCATTCACCTCCTGGGAAGATGCTTTAAGAGTAATTAGTTGCAGTTTAAATTCTGAGACCTGAAAGTAGTAGGATAACATTATATAGTTTGAAAATAATGCTATATGTTCTCATTTCTTAAAAACACTTAAATGGCTGCCCTTTTAATTACAGTAGGTTCTCTATATTTCCCCTGGAGTTAGGGAGATGAGGGGGCTGCAAAAGTGGAAATTCCCCCAATAAAATGAATTTTTTTCAAAGAATCTCTAGATCTTTAGTGTGACACCATAATATACTTCTGGTGGAAGATGTCTGTCACAGCACATGCTTACTCCTTGCACCATGTGATAACTTTCTTCACCATTTAATGAGGCCCATGTAACTATGAAAGTTATACTGGAAAAGGGGGAATATTATTCCTCATGGATTTACAAGCATAAGTCAATGCAGTTATTTCTTTCTTATAGGAAAAAGTAAATAAACTTTTATTTCTAAGTTACCTTTTGTTCTCTTTCTTTAAAAATATCAGATCAACGAATCAATGAATGCTGTTGATTCATGAACCAGCAGTACTATTTACTGAGGCCCTTTCATTTCCTAGAAGGAAGAATTTGCTTCTTATTGTAAAAATAAAAATATAATTCATAACATTTATAAAACATTTTCTGATTTCTGTATCAAACTTTCTTAATATAGAGATAAATTATGCTGCCTTCTCCTCCACTTTAGTACTTAGTAGATCAGGCATGGCCCTCCAGGTGTTTTGGACCTAACAGCCTACCTGTTGGAGGGCCAAAGGTTGCTCATGCCTGTAGTGGAGCTTCCCAAAAGGCAAGTTCTCAATAGTAAACAATAACGCAATCAAAAGTAACAAGCAGATTCCTAAGAATGACAGGTAGCAGAAAGAGTGATGGGGAGCAGAACAAAAACAAATCTGTTATTACAGCTGAAAAGCACTAGGAAGCAGCTTATTTCATTAGAACAATCCTTGAAAAACCCTAAGGAGGTTCTGCAATTTTGTGTCAATTCCCCAAACAGCGTTGACTTGTCAATTGCTCAGCCATAGACTTTTAAAAAGTCAACTTTTAAAACTAGAGTATATTTTTGTCCCAAGATAGAACCTTTTCTTGTCACATAATATTGTAAGATTTTCTCTTTCTCTCTCTTACTCCCTATATTTCCCTATTTCATATACATGTATGTATACCTCTTTTATGTTTTCACTTCACTGACACACGAATTAAAGGGATATCGCCACTCCTGTATGGGGATCGTACCAAATGCTCAAGGACTGTTTGCTCCCACTTTTCTGTTGCGGTTGACGACACATGACAAACCTAATCGCACGAAACCAAACCCATATTTTCTTAAGAGAGGTTCTGTTGGACAACAGACTCTCTGTGGCTTCACTATTCCTGATTGGTTTATATCTCAGCACTCAGATTCTTTGCCTCCTGATCCTTTACTTTATTTATATATATACATAAAACCTTTTTTGGATAAATATAAAGGGACTGTTCAGTCCTCAGATAAAGGAATGTGAGGATGAAGATTGTCCCTACAGGCTGTATTATTAATGTTACAGTCTAACCAAGTTTTTAGTTAAAATACTTTTTTATCTAGACTGCTGGCAATGCAAGGTTCTCAATTTGTCTGTGGCTTTTAGTATGGAGAGCAGCTCCATTCACATTTGCTATCTAGTGTTGTGAGGTGTTGGCTCAAAAACACTTTACTGCACTCTAGCTAGTAACATATTTACAGCTCAAGACATGAAGGAGGTACAAGGTTGCTTTCCTTATTCCACCTCTTACAAAATTATGACTAACCACCCAAGATATTTCTTGTGTTCACAGAAGCTCAGAAGCTTCTCAACTGAGACTCTTACTCTGCTATCTAATTTTGCAGTGTTATATGCATTGATATGCATTATCAGGTTTACATATTACCTTGACCCCTTTTTTGTTGGTTTTTGTCTGTGATGTATTATCCGAATCATCTGAGTGAAGCATATGGGGTTGCCAAAGATGACCAAATCTGCCACTGCATAGTTGACCTGTTTCATCTTCTTCCTGAATGTTACTGAGGCATCATTCAAACTTAACATTCAGGCAGCAAGGTGGGGCAGGGCTCTGAAGTGCTGACAAGCTGGCTACCTTTGGATCAACCCTTTCCAACCAAATAAAATGCCCCAACCCTCCAAAATGCACTGAAATCTGGGCTGGGCGTTCGTGCGGTTAGCTGTTTGCAAGTGGCCATTTTATGATAGGGGACAAGGGGCAGTATGGTAACCCTTTCCTCATCTCAGAGAACAGTGACAACATTCTCCCCCCACCCCAAGCATTTTGGGCTTTTCAGAGGGAGGCTGTCTTTAGAAGAAGTGGAAAGGGTAAAGTATTGTCAGAGAACATCTTTCCAAGTTAATCCTTAGGTAGAAGGCACATCTAGGCAAAAACACAAGTCATTCAATAGAAACAGTTTAAAGCTTGCCTTGTAAAACATTCAAGCTTCTTAAAAGAACTCTAGGAGTTTGTCTTTTAAAAAGTTCACTGAGGAAAAAGCTAAATAACTGTTCCTTAATTATATATAAGCTATTTTAAACTAATAGTTCTTGATTAGTATCTCTAGATACACTATCAGTGTGCAATTTTCCTTCAAAAGAAAAGAATTGTTAAAAGGTCACATAAAGTCTTGTAAGATAGAGGTATATATAGCACATATACCATAATAGAAGTATATTTTGTGTACTTACTGACATGCACATACAGAGTTATGGAGTAGGTATATAAAGCTCCTATTTCTGTAGAACATGTTACACACATACAACAATCTCTGAACTTGTACAGAATGTATATTAATATAAAATGGCCACATCTCTTTGCGTGTGTCTGTCCCCGGAAGGGTGGACTGATTGTTTTTGGATGTCTGCAGCTGTTACCTTGAAGGATGCAATTTCATCTTTCATTTATTTTTCCCCATCTAGACTGTATCAGGATAAACTGTAACGCCAGTAAGTTTCCCCTCAAGTTTCATTTTGTTCTTTCTCTCGCTTTCTTTGAATATTTGAAAAAAAATTAACATTATTTCCTTTGCTGTTTTATAAACTGTTTCTTCTTTTGTTGTCACTTTATTTGTTTTTTGGGGAGAAATGTTTTGGGAATGAGGGTTTTGGTAGATTTTGAAGCTGGGGAGGATTTGTGATGGCTGTACTGGATGTAATGTGTATGAAAGCAATTTCCTGAGGGACGAATGAAATGTTGCATTTCCTGGCTTCGCAGACAAGCGCCCAGGGAATGGGAAGAAGTGAAAATGTATTTCAATAGCTTTCTGCTGTCTTGAGGAAAATATCCATACAGGCAGTTTTGTTACAGCATAAAAATAACAGGTATTGTATGCACTTCTCCACTACAACAATTTGTTTTATTGTGACAAATATCTCATTTATTCCACAATAGTGACTGCTTTATCTGATATTTCTTCAACATTCATGCTTAGAGGGGGTTATAAATGCAAATAAGAAAGCAAGACAAGTTATTTGAGGTTGGGGGAATTCATAAATTCCTTTGTCAAAGTTTTTCAAAGGTTAAATGTTTTCTTGAAGAGACAAAAGTTCTGGAGCCCTATGTCAATCTTGTGAATGAACACAAAAGTATTAATAGCTAGTAGAAAAACATTCTGCTGAGTTCTGGTCTTTTTCCAGTAGCACGTTGCATTTTTTAAGAACAGAAACTGTTTTCCTCTGGCAATCCAATTAGTTTCTATTCCAGACATGCTCTTTGTCCTGTACATAATTTGTCAAGACCTATAGGTATAAAATTATTTCTTAAATTGGGTATAGGAAACAGTCTTCCAGATATTACTGCACTGTGACTCCTGGCAGCCCTTAACAAGCATATCCAGGTGTGAAGAATACTAGGAGTTTCACTCCAGCAACATCTGGAGAGCCGTATGATTCCCAACTCTGACTTAAATGCAAGCTTGCCTTATAGTGCATTTTATTGTGATTTGTTTGCTTACAAGACTACAGGCCTTTGCATCTAATTATCAACCACATGGATAAGTAGTGCCAGGGCTTGACAAAAATTACTTTTTGGATTAAAATTTCCACAATCCCCCAGACAGTGTGGCAAATGGTTGCTGTGATGCAAATAAGTCCATAAAAGTTCTTTTCCCCAAGCTTTAAGAAGAAGTAGACCCAAAAGCACATTCAGCTCCTGAAATGCAAAACTGAAAGACTGCTACATCTTCTTTCTCAAATTAAAACTTCACAATAGAATGCAAGCCTATTGTTCTGCTATTCCCATTATGCCTGTTATATTCTGTTGGGTTCCTTACTGGAAGAAAGTTGGAATTGTTTTTTAAAATATTTGTATATGTCCCATTGATTTTATGTTTGCTATTAGAATCATGGGAAGTTTGGACCAGCAGGTTGGGTTTTATACAAAGCCTGAGAGAACAATATGGCTGACATTTGTGTGAACATAAGTTCATAGGACCATCTTATACTCATGTCTACACATGTGATTCTGCAGAAATAATTCTGATAGTCAGTGGCATTAGGCAGAAGAGTTGTATACTGTAGCTGTGTTGCATGGATATAACAGTGTACTGCCATTTTACAGGACAGCCAGTATGGTTTAGTGGTTTTCTGTTAGATTAGGAACCTCATCATATGGAGGTCCATAAACCAGGGGACAGTGGGGGGAGCAGTGGGAGAAACTGTCAGGCATGGCCCCCTTACCATCCTATGGTGTTTACCATCTGCCTCCAGCTTCATCCTGCTCTGCCCCTAGCTTAGTCAGTGAGAACACAGGTAGCCATGCCAGAAGTAGCCCTGCATCATGTAATGGGCTCCAGTGGACTCTGCCCTGGCTGCGTTTCAGCAGTGTCCTAGGATGGGGAAAAAGGCCCATGTGATGAGGTCACAGGACTCTGGTAGACCAGGGCTCAGACCTCTGTTTGGACATGAAAACCCAGTGGACAAGTTGTTCTCTCAATGTTTGAATCAATCCCATAAATAAATCTTTCCAAGACATCCCTGTGATGAGTTTGCCTTAGGTTTGTTGAAAGTTGGAAATGAATGAAGCAAACAAGGATAATAAAAACCACTTTATAGCTCCATTTTGTGAAAATCTGGGATTTATTGTTTGGTGAGATACTTAGAATTCTCTGTTACAGAGCTCTAGTGCCTTTCTTTGAACTAGAGCTCTCTAGAACAGAATTCTAAGCATGTCACTAAAAACCAAATTTCAGAATTCCTGAGGATAAAACAATAGCAATTGAAACAGTATTAAAAGGCTATAATGATTTGTTGTAGTGGAAAGAAAGATCACTCCAAAGATTCTTTTCTTCCTAATAGCTTCAAATCAGACTAAGATTTGGAGCTATTGGGCATAAGAACAGCAACAACAATCCTACCTAATTCTTGTATGATATACGGTTTACAGCCTTCAGTACATTTGTTCTCTTTTGAGTGACCAAGTCTAACTGCTTTCTGAGTCTTGTGAAATAAGAACATAATTAAATGAGAGAGATGAAAAGGCAAAAAGGTTTATTTTCTTGCTTGAGAGCTTTAACCTTTTGAGATGCAAAGAACTCCTTTGACATGTTCCATTTTTTCACTTTTAAAGAATAAGTGCAGACACATGGAGAGAAAATCCTCCCCACTCTCTGATTTTTGTTGTTGTTGCAAGATTGCATGTATCTAACATATGCAAATACTGGACTGGCTTCTGAAACTTTTGTCAGCTTTATCTGTCTTATGTGGAACAGTCAATTCTTTCTCTACACTGAGAAAACATGTTGTTACATTCAGTAATAACCAAAGGTAAGGCAGAAAATAAAAATAAAAGTGTGTGCTAAATGAACACAATGTGGTTTTCAGGTAAGGGGCCTAAGCTGAGAGTTACTGAAAAGTATCAGATAATGCAGTCACTTCTGTTAACTTAGTGTGGGGCAATTGGTCTATGTTGTTAAGAGAAAACAGAGTTATTCTTTAAAAAATAGCAATTGTGGTGGTTTGATATTTTCCCAATATGGACATCAAAGATACGGGTTGTAAGTACTTCCACACCTGACAACAGGTAAGGCAATAGATTTATTTTTTTCTCTCCTTTTGTTTATGTGTTCAAAGAACTGAGAAAATGAATGTAACTGTTTAGGGAGAAGTTGGTCATATTTTTTGTTGTTCTTCCTCTCGCCTGCCGCCTCCCCCAACCGACATATATTCTACTTTCATTCATTTGTTCCCTCACTGTGAAATGGCAAACATGAACTAGAATTCAGTGTTTTGGGTCAGGTTTTTTTGTGTAAATTAAGATCTATTAAATGACAAGTGTTAAGACGCTCAAGGATAGTGTCATCAGCATTTTATAAAGCAGATTTCAACAAAACTGGTAACATAACATAATAGGTGGCCTGATTACCATCATAACAGAAAATCCCAGCTTTGTTTCTTTAAAAATTGCACAATGCCAGGACAACTTTATATTTGGCAGCTTTGTGAGATGCATGACAACAAATGAAAAGAGATTAGTGACTCCGATTGCATAATCCCATGCATTGCTAAGGATAGAATCTTATATGCATTTTACCTGGGGATAAAACTCTTCAAGCTCAATGGGTCTTGCATATCTTCCAACATTTCACAGATGAAAACTAGGACATGTGTGTTCAAACAAGAGCTGAGTGGTTAAGATGACAAAAGTTATAAAGCTGAGAGGGACTGCAGCAATTTGCTTTTGCCTAAGTGGAAAGAAAGATCTTACCTCTCTTCTCCAATATCTGAGCCAATTGAGCATTTGTCTACACTGGCTCCAAATCCCATACTTACAGCAAATGGACTGCTGTCTATTCCCATGATGCAAAGTGGTTTTCAATAAGTATCGTGGGGATTTTTTTTTTGCTTTAAACCAACTCTGCCCCACTTTTGGCAAAGTCAGGGGATAACTCAGTAACTTGCTGTAAACTCTGGAATATCCCAGGGTTTGGGGGCAGTGTGGACAGTGGGATTATATCGAGTTTGACTTGATCCTTGTCTGTACATATACTGGCACAATCACAGTGCAGGTAAAGGGTAGGATTCTGCCTGTGTTGCTGCTTCCACTCCTAGTCAGCTCTGGAGCTCTCTCCAAACACTTGGCTTTCAGGTGCACCTCTGCTGATGTTAGAATGGGGCAGGAAGAAGGAAGGAAAATTGCTTCTCCACTTCTTTTTGTTAGTTGCATGGGTGACAACAGCAGAGGTGCCTACAATGGCCTAGAACTTGGATAGAGTTCTATATACAACTAGAAGTTGTAGTGGCAACATGGAGGAGGTGACCATTCAGTGAATTCAGGACTGCTCTGGAACAGATGAGCCTGGGTGCAAACTACTTTTGCGCTTTGAACTCAGTTTTTGGTAATGGAAATAAGCTGAGGAGAAAATAGGTGGAAGAAAGAAAAACTGGGAGATTTTAAAAGCTGTTGAAAAAGTAGGATGGCAGGAGATTAATCAGGACAATGCCTGCCAATCCTATCAAGTTAGAAACTTGATAGGATTCTTCACAAGTACTTCTGTTTATATATTATTTACACACACACACACACATATATATATATAGAGAGAGGTTTGTCATTCTCATCTGCTAATAAGATATAAACTTATTGTTCAAGTAGACAAATTTGACTTTTAAAGCATTAAATTGATTGGTGATGGATTTTTCATGTTAAAGGGAAGAGTAGAACATTTGCATGTGCAAGGTAAAAGAGCCCCCCCCCCCCCAGCCCAAAGCACATAGGGCATACACACATATTTTGAGGTAACAAAGGCCACAACTTCTTTATTGGTTACGGCTGATATGGGGTTGGCATCCCTACATGGACCAGTCCATGTGATGAGTCAATATAACAACCTGGTAGAGTCTGATGCAACCTATACCAATGCCTTTATCTAGTCATCGATGCCAGCAAACATGAGGAAGTATTGTGTAGACTGGCATCTAACCATTGTTTTGCGCTGCCCTACACAACACCCTCTCAGATGTTGGCTAGGTAGAACCATTGATACAGGTGGTGTTGGCCTCTATCAGGCCGACGCACGTGGTCGAAAGAACCTACCCCAGTACATGCTTGCGGGAGAACATGAGTGTAGATCCAAGGCCCACACCAATCTCTCCAACATGTGGCAAATACAAATACAAATACAAATACAAAACTATAAAATAACAGGGGAGGGCAGGGGGCACTTCAGGGCAACTGAGCTGGAGGCAACCTGGCTGAATGTGCAGCATGCTGGTATTAAAGAAAGCCAGGCTGAGAGGACAAGATGGCAGATAGAGAGCAGCGCTCGGACCACAATTACCCTGCCTGTTGAGTCAGGCAGGTAATTTCTGGAGCCTCATGGCAGGAAAAGCATCTTGGGGATCATCGTGGAATAGAGAAAGAATCAGGCATATACAAGTGCACACATATACAGATACAAACATGCTGCTTCATGGAACTTGAAAAAGTAACTTTTTTGCAGTCCAAATACTTTATTTCCAGGTTCCTGACTTCAGATCATTTTTCCTAAATCACCTTTCTTTTCCTAGTGAGAAAAGAGAAGAGGTGCCATCAGGTTTTGGTTCGATATTCTTGCATGTACATTTTTTTTACTGCGAAATACATTTTAAGATGGATGATGATGGAATGTTGTTCTGACAATCAATATAGCATCCATATTATTATAGTTGTTCATAAGGGAAGCTTGAAGGAGGTCTAATCAAAGCTGTCAACTTGTGCTCCCATATCCCCCTCCCTGTAGTTACTTCACAGTTGTTGAATTAAATAGTCTCTACTTCTTCAGGGCACTTGCCAGTTTTATTCTTTCTTTCTATCTGTTTTTGTGCACCTGGGTCTTATTCTGAATAAGGGTCAAATCAGTTTTTACTTTTTAAATTATCTTTAGTATTCCCAGGGGTAAATTACCATTTCTTTTCTCTCATGAATAGGAATGAAAGAATCATCAGTAAGCATGAAACAAAATGAGAATTTTATCATGCTAATTAACTGTTACCACAAGAGACACTTGGAAAAAGCACGGGCTTGCCTTTAATTGCCTATTAAGAACATGTTAGCATGCTGAAATCTTTCTGACTGGCATGGTAGCTATATCTCCTATAGGAGAAGAAACACTTTTTAAATTATTAAAAGTATGGGAAATGGACATGGAAGATAAAACACCTATGGTCTTCCCACCTGGCACTTTTCCAATTGGCCATTTGGAATTTGTAGTCACATCTTCCTTCTAGGGCTCTGCCTTTCATAAGCATTTGGTAGAAATATGATTGATCAAGGATTTCAAACCAATCTGTAGCTATAATGTCTCATAACGCGGGGATGCATGAACAATAAATCACCCAGTTGTTTCTTTAGATGTTTCTTTGAAGAAGATCCATGTAGTTGGCTGCACCTGCCAGACTAATACTCCAAGATGGCCATGGCTTTTATTTAATTAAGGACAGCATTTAAGACTGATAGCAAACAAGGAATGTAATGGATTTTCTTAATCCAATGTCCTCAAAATATATTGTACAACAACTCTCATATATGATAGATTGTGAGAATTGCTAGACAATACATTTTTAGAAACCCAGGTTGGAAAAGACTGAGATACATACATGATGTACCAAAGTCTAAGTGCACTTTGTGGGCATCTTTCGTAATGATTATTAGGAATGGGAAAAATAGTTACACAGAAGTGTTATTGTAACCTAAATCCCAGTTCTTAACATTATCCCATGATTCCAAGGATTGTTGCCATGGCAGTTAAAATAGAATCGTAGCACTATAGTTGTGCAATGTGTAAGGATCCCAGTTGTCCTCAAGAATATCATAGAATCATAGAGTTGGAAGAGACCTTGTGGACCATCCAGCCCCACCCCCTGACAAGAAGCAGGAAAATCACATTCAAATCACCCCTGACAAATGACCATCCAGTCTTTGTTTAAAAGCTTCCGAAGAAGGAGCCTCCACCACAGAGTTCCACTACTGAACAGCTCTCACAGTTAGGAAGTTCTTCCCAATGTTCAGATTGAATCTCCTTTCCTGTAGTGTGAAGCCATTATTCCATGTCCCAGTCTCCAGGGCAGCAGAAAACAAGCTTTCTGCCTCCTCTCTATGACTTCCCCTCACATACATGGCCGTCATGTCTCCTCTTACTCTTCTCTTCTTCAGGTTAAACTTGCCCAGCTCTTTAAGCTGCTCCTCACATGGCTTGCTCTCCAGACCTTTGATCATTTTAGTCAGCCTTTTCTGGACACATTCTAGCTTGACCATATCTTCCTTCAATTGCAGTGCCCAGAATTGGGTGCAGTATTCCAGGTGTGGTCTGACCAAGGCAGAATAGAAGGGTAGCATGACTTCCCTGGATCCAGACATTAAACTCCTATTTATGCAGGCCAAAATCCCATTGGCTTTTTAAGCTGTCGCTTGACATAGTTGACTCATGTTTAACTTGTTGTCCATGTTGTCCATCTTTTTCACATGTACGGCTGTCAAGCCAGGCATCCTGCATTCTGAATCTTTGCATTTCATTTTTTTTCTGCCTAAGTGGAGTATTTTGCATTTGTCCTTGTTGAACTTTTGTTAGGTTTGGCCCATCTTTCTAATCTGTTCAGATTGTTTTGAATTCTGCTCCTGTCTTCTGGAGTATTGGCTAACCCTCCCAATTTGGTGTTATCTGCGAACTTGGTGATCATACCTTCTAACCCTTCATCTAAGTCATTAATAAAGATGTTAATCCGAACCGGGCCCAGGACAGAACCCTGCGGCATTACACTCATCACTTCTTTCCAAGATGGGGAAAAAAACTTCTTTCCAGGATGAAAAAGAAGCATTGGTGAGAACCCTCTGGGTTTGTTCACATAACCAGTTACAGATCCACCTAACTGTAGCCCACATTTGACTAGTTTGTTTGCCAAAAGGTCATGGGAGACCTTGTCAAAGACATTACTGAAATCCAGATGCACTACATCCACTGCATTCCCCGGATCTGCCCAGCTTGTAACTCCATCAAAAAAGAGATCAGATTACTCTGGCATGACTTGTTTTTGAGAAATCCATGTTGACTATTAGCAATGATAGCATTTCTTTCTAAGTGTTTGCAGACCATTTTCTTAATGATCTTTTCCAGAATTTTTCCTGGTATCAATGTGAGGCTGACCAGATGGTAATTATTTGAGTTATTCTTTTTTTCTGTTCTTGAAGATAGGGACCACATTTTCCTCCCCCGATCTGCTGGGACTTGTCCCGTTCTACAAGAACTCTCAAAGATGATTGTCAATGGTTCTGAAATGACTTCCTCTAGTTCCTTCAATACTCAGGGGTTAATTGATCCGGTCCTGGGAACTTGAATTCATTTAGAGTGGCCAGGTATTCCAGGATGGCTTGTTTCCCTCTTTGGGGTTGAATTTCCCCTAATCCTTCATCCATTCCATGCAGCTGAGGTTGAGGATGGCTTTTTTGTGAGAAGACTCGGGCAAAGAAGGCATTAATTAATTTTGCATTTTCCCTATCCCCTGTCAGCATTTCCCCATCTTCTCCTCACTTCTCCTCTATCACCTCCTTGTTCTTAATTTTTCTACCGACATAAGCAAAGAAGCCCTATTTATTGTTTTTATTGTCCCTGGCAAGCCTGAATTCATTTTGCGCTTTAGCCTTGCAAACCTTTTCCCTACAGAAGTTGGTTATTCATTTGAATTCTTCTTTGGTTATTTCTCCCCTTTTATACTTCTTGTGCCTTGTCTCTTTTGAGTCTTAGCCCAGTTAGGAGGTCTTTGGACATCCATTCTGGCTTCTTTGCACTTGTCTTATTTTTTTAACTTTGTTGGCACTGTTTGCAATTGTTCATTGATTATTTCACTCTTCTTTTGAGGTGTATCTTCTCAGATGCGTTTGGTGGGAATGAGAGTCAGAGCTTCCTCTGTGGTGGCCCCTTGGCTGTGGAACGCCCTTCCTAGGGACATTAGATTGCACTTAACATTTTGTAAAAAAGTTAAAACCTGGCTTTTTGAGCAAGCATTTGCAAATGCAGTATAATAGACAAATACAGACCTATGGAATGACTGACGATGCGATCGGAAATTATTTTAGTAAGGAGACACTGAGGATCCATGTTTTTATTGTGTTTTACTGGCTTTGTATGGTTTTTATGTTATATGTTAGATGCTTTTAATTGTATTTATCTTGTGGGGACATCAAATTGTGCCGACTGTAAACTGCCTTGAGTCACCTTTGGGCTGAGAAAGGCGGTATATAAATACAGTAAATACATAAATAAATAAATGTGAGGGTCTTCTTTCATATCCCTCTCAATCCAAACAGAATTGGGATGGCATAACTCCCATAACCCTCAGTAGGAAGTTAGGCTTGAGGCCTAAAATTATTTTCTGTATCTTGTTATAAGGCAGTTAAAGATGTTTTCTAAAACCCTTTCCTGTTTCTGGCAATTTCTCCTTGCTGTCAGCTCATTTTTTTCACAAGTATTTTTTGCATTGGAAGATAAGATGAATTGTCACTGAGGACTGATAACATTAGTTAAAATCTTGCTGTTGCACAGGATTGGCAGGTGTATTTTGGACACAACACCCCTAACAGACCAATGAGTGACCATCACTCATAACCCCCCCCCAAAGTGGAAAGGACTTTAAACCCCCAAAAACTAAATGACGAAAAGCTAAACGATGATACAGAATAAAAGGGAAGGAAGGGGGGGGGGGAGAAAGAAAGAAAGAAAGAAAGACAAACAGAAACATGGAAGCAAAGAGCGAAGGAAGAAAGGAAAGAGGTAGAGAAGGAAGAAAGGAGAGAAAGAGAAAAAGGAAAGGGGGGAAGGAAAGAAAGGGGTAGAAAATGAAGAAAGGAGAGAAAGAGGGAGGGAAGAAAAAAGAAAAGACGGAAGAATGGAAGCAAAAAGCAAAGGCAGAAAGGAAAGAGGGAAGGAAGAAAGGAGAGAAAGGGAAGAAAAAGAAAAAGGAAGGATGGAAAGAGGTAGAGAAAGGAAGGAAGGAGAGAAGGAAGGAAGGAAGGAGCCAAGGAAGGAGGGAAAGGAGAGAATGAAGGAGGGAAGGTTGGCCACAGCAATGCATGGTGGATACAGCTAGTTGATAATATTTAAGCCATAGTGTGTGAGTAGTAGATCATTTACTACCAACAAGTTCAGGGAGTCAATTGGTTCTACTTGCATACAGTTCAGTTTGCAAAGTCTGAAAAGAATACTATTTCAGCATTGAACATATTGGTTCCAACAATGTTTACCCAATTAATCCTCCAAATAGGATATGAATTTAAAATGTAGGCAAAGATGTTGCCTTCTCAAACAATAAATTTAACCAAGTGGTCTATAGAAAAGGAGGGATCATAGACAAGTTGCTGAGGTGCTTATGATCAAATCCTTAGATTTGCTTGGCAGGAAATATTGATCCTGGGCAATTCCTCAATTACTCATGTAATATGTTCTGGTTAAATGTTCCCAAAATCATTCTAGCAACTTTGGATTGTAGTAGTTATAGCTTTCAGACTCATCCCAATGCCCTTTCTATGTGGAATGATTTTCAAAATATATTCTACAGTGTCTCATTTGTTCCCCATACTATTACAATCTATACAAAGCTGATGAGAAATGTAATCAAGAAAAGCAGTTGTGGTTGGTGGACCTGCTCAAAAGCTAAAAAAAAAAAAAATGGAATTGCATGCATGATATACAAAAGATCTTAAAGATTAATATCCAAAAGGGAGCCAGAACACTTTTTATTAGGAATGTTGGATCTTGACAAAGATAAAAACAAAGAGATATTGTTCAACTACCAGGCTATTGCAGCCAGAATATTATATAAGAAGAACTGGAGATCTAAAGAGATAGCAGAGGAGAAGAATGGCAAAACAAGGTTCTGGAGATAATGATTATGGACAAATTAACGTACTGGCTATCTCCATATCAATGTCTACCGAAGACACAAATAATTGGGACCTGGTTAAAGACTATTTCAAGTAGCTGAAAATAGACCCAATAATTTAAAGAGAAAAGAACACAAGAAGGTATAGGGGACAAAAAGGAAGAAGACGGACTATTTTATATGACTATATTGAAGAAAGACCAAACGACCACCAAAACTTAGATGGAAGTCAACCACTTTTTTTCTTATTTCCCTTTCCTTCTTATTTTTTTTCTTTTTCTATCTCTTCTTATTTCTAACTTTCTGTGATCTATATTGTTTTCCCACTTTTATTGTAAAAGAAGCTATTTTCTCTTAATTATTGTTTTAACCATAATAAAATTATTTTTATATATATATAAAAGAAAAGCAGGTGTGGTGTAGTGGACTGAGTTTTGGATTATGACTTTGGCATAATTCAGGTCCCCACTGTGTTATGGAAACCCACTGAGGTGAACTTAGGCAAATCACAACTTTTGATTCCTCAGTGGAAGGCAATGTGAACCCCCTTTATAAGAGATCTCACCAAGAAAAACCCATTACAGGTTTTCTTTAGGGTGGTCATAAGTTGGAAGTGGATTAATGGATACAATAACAAAATAATCAGAAAATTTGACTTATAGGCACTAATATGTTAATGATGTATTCTGTCTTGTTTAATAAGCAAGCTCTGGAATTCCTATAACATTGTCTGAGATCACTGTTGAACGAGATTTAAGAGCAGAGGCCACATCAATAGACACCCTCTTGGCCAGTAGTCCATTCTAACCAAGTAGTTCATTCTGTAATAACCTATAAGCAGAGGCTACATTTATCGACACTATCTTGGTCAGTAGTTCATTCTAGCCAAGTAGTTCATACTTAAAAAATCTAGAAGCAGAGACTACATCAGTAGTCTTGGCCAGTAGTTAATTCTGATCAGCTAGTTCATTTTTCAATTATTCAGCCAGTTTCAGCTGCTTGTGCTCTCCTTTACAACTCCTATTCACAATTAAGGAGTACTTCTACACCTAGCCTTTTTCCTAAGAAACTAGGAGGTGCCTATGGTTAATCCTGTTCTTGAAACTTACATGCGTGCAGCATTGCATCCAGTCTTGGTTAAAGACAATCCATTTAGTATCCACACAATATGGTAATAGTAAGTTTGGCTTACTGTAACATGCAATATATGAAGCTTTCTTTGGGCCCCTCCACATAGCCCTATATCCTAGAATATCAAGACAGAAAATCCCACAATATCTGCTTTGAACTGGGTTATTTGAGTCCTCACTCAGATAATGTGGGATTTTCTGCCTTGATGTTCTGGGATATGGGGCTATGTGGAAGGGCCCTGAGATAGGCCTTTCAACTGGTACAAATGTCGGTGAGGTGCATCTAGATTTTTGTCCAGGGGTAATTTTTTCAATTCAGGAAATTACAGCCTTCTGCGGGACTTTTCTTTCTGTGTACAGTTATTACACAAAATGAGAGAGGGCATTTTTGCTGTGATTTACCATACTACCACAATTACTCCAGAGGATAGGAAGATCACTTTTCTGCATTGCAGCTTCCAAAATCCCACAGATAGCATGGCTGGTGGCCATTGGATTTTGGAGGGGGTTGAAATTATATGAGCTGTAGTCATAAAATAATTTCTGCAAGAAAAAAAAAGATCAAACCATAAAACCTAAGGGAGCACAAAAACCTGTATACCCTTCCAAGAAATTAGGACCAGAACTGGAATGATAAGTTTCATACAGCTGTATATAATCCACATTGAACTGGATTATATGTCAGTGTGGTCTCAGATTAATCTAGTTCAAAGCAGATATTGTGGATTATCTGCCTTGACATTCTTGGTTATATGGCTGTGTGTAAGGGCTCTACCTCTCTCATGTCCTCCAACTGCCTTGATTTATCAGAAGTATTCATGATTGATTCTCTGTATTTCCAATTTTTAGCTGTTTTCCTTTCTCCTCCTCCCAATTTCTCACTTTATCCTCAGCTTACTTAAATGGCTATAAACAGAATTCAAAGTGCAAAAGTAGTTCGTACTTAGCAGGAGGGAGAGGTATCTTTTTCAGTATCTTCAGGCAAAACCAAACTGCTGCAGCTTTTCCTGGCTTATGTGTTCCCCTTCATTAGAAAAATTCCCCATCTTGACCATACTCATATGTTGCTTGGCCACATCTGCTGAGTGCTAGAAAGTATGCTCTTGGGCCCTGTTTCATACAAGTGTGTACAGTTACTGTTCATTCCTGCATATTTTTTGTTTTTTAAAATATTACTTGCAAATTGGGAGCAAAAGATGCACTCCCCAAAAATCTAAGAGATTTGATCCCATGGAGAGTAAATCCACATAAATATATACTCACATCACTCTCCTCAAGCCCCTTCCATGCACAGATTTCTTTCCCCTCACCCTGTCCCAAGTTAGAACAGCAATATTTTGTCTGTTTACAGAAAATCACTAGGAACTGTAATGGCTTTAAAATATTTAGACCTTATTACAATTGGTGATGATAACAACATCAAGATGTTTTGACAGTTTCAGTTCCAGGAATGAAAATTTCTCCACAATCTCTCTAGGATAGATGCAAATTACTAACTGTGGAAGCAGTGTGGAAGGATAAGCCATCTTTAAGTTGGAATTTCATCAAATTTGGCACATGGGTGCCACTTTCATATAGCTCTGACAGATATCTCAGCTGAGCTGATACATCTCACTCGCTGGCAGGCAGAGTAACATGACTCCTAGTCAGTCCCCCTGATTAAACTGCAAAGAAAGAGGGAAAATCAGTTAGTTTTAATCTGCAATGGCTGTTTTACTAAAATAATATTCCAGTTAAATTAACCATACTTCTGTGTCATAATAATAATAATAATAATAATAATAATAATAATAATAATAATTTATTTATTTATTTATATTCCGCTCTATCTCCCCGGAGGGACTCAGGGTGGATTCCAAACATAAAAGGCAAACATTCAATCTCCAAATACAACAAATACATGCATACTAACAATATTTAAACAGCCCAACACATAAACACACATTATAATGTAATAACTAAAATTCAATAAAAAACACAGCCTGTTATAACGGACATAAGACAAAACATCAAATGGAAACAATAATTTCCCAGTTCCTTGGGGCAAATCTATTAGTTATTGCTCAAGATATCTATTTTGCTGGTGGAGCGAGCTGGGCATGGACACAGATGGCAACTATTAATCAGAGGTATGATGGTAGTATTACCAACTACTATTCTTCCTCCTCATAAGCCAGTGAGCAAAAGTATGTCTTCAGCTGTTTCTTGAAAGCGGAGAGGGAGGGGGGAATCTTTAACTTCTTAGGAAGGGAGTTCCAGAGGTGGGGGGCAGCCATGGAGAAGGCCCTTTCTCTCATTCCCACCAGCCATGCTTGGGACATGGGTGGAACTGAGGGGAGGATCTCCTCCAATGGCCACAGTGTCTGAATTGTCTGTAGAGGAGATGTGGTTTGTCAGAAGTCTGCACCTAAGCTGTTTAGGGCTTTAAAGGTAAGAACCAGCACTTTGTATTTAGCTCAGAAGCAAACTGGCAGCCGTGGAGCTGCCCAATGTGGGAGTGGTTCTCTCCCTGAATGGTGCTCCAGTTAGTAACCTGGCTACCGATTTCTGGACCATTTGAGGCTTCCGAACTATCTTCAAAGGCAGCCCCATGTAGAGAGCATTACTGTAGTCCAAGCGGGATGTGACTAAGGCATGCACTACCATGGCCAAGTCAGGCATTTCTAGGTATGGGCACAGCTGGTGGACAAGTTTTAACTGTACAAATAAAACTTTATTTGTATTCTGCCCTCTCCCCCAGAGGGGACAGAATACTCACTTCTGAGAGAATGCTCACCCTTTTCAAGACTTTGTTCAGTTTTTACCGGATGTTTCCAGTTTTCATGTTATATTTTCTTTCTCGGGGTAGCTTGAAAGGCTTTGCTTCAGCTTTTCCCCATTTTTTGCTTCTGTCATGTGTTTTGAAGAATAGCCTTGCATTGAGTGAATGAGTTCTTTCAATCCTTATTTAAAGAGACAGGTGTTCTTGGCATTTTAGCAGAAAGAATTCCTTTCTCCCAGCTGTCTCTTTTTGTAAACATCTATATTATGCAGTAGAATTTCCCCAAGATATATATCAATACATTATTTTGGACAGTTCATTGTCAAGCATATCTATTCAGTGTTTCATTGAGTTGACTAAACATTGCACTAGGTAGGTTTCATTCAAAAGTAAACCAGAAGCAAAACAATAATATGTCCAAGTTTGGAAAGTTAGTTTTGAGAAGAATGAATATAATGACATGTTGAAGCCATCTATGGTACGGATGACTTCAACATATCATGACAGCTATTCTGTTGTCAGCTGCTGAGCCTGAGAAAAGAAAAAAATGACCCATTTATAAAGGATTCGTTTGAGTTTTATCATATGAATACGCATATATAAATTACTCCTTTTGCAATGACTAGGTCAAAAGTGTTTACCGTACTCCCTCAAATTCTGTGACCATATAATCTCTAGTAGGAAACAATACAGTATCAGGAATAAGGAATTGAACTTTGTGAACTCTGATATTAGATGAATGAATGAATGAATGAATAAAGTTTATTGCACTAGCCATAGGCCATGACATCAATAACATACAATCTTTATAAACACATTCCAATATAAACCAAAACCCATTCAAAATTTAAAAAACTAGATCTTTAAAATTTTGCTGGCAGAAACCTAACAGTAGTATGTGTCCTCCTTAACCTTCTCCCTTTCCCTATCTGGTCTCCATCGAGGATTTTGCTACTCTGTCTCTGATCTTTTGGGCTGCAATTGCAAATGTGGCTACTTTTAGTGTTATATTTTTGTCATAATCTGCTAGCAAGTCACCGATCATGGCCGATTCTTGCCATGCTGCCCTTTCTTCAAGGAGTGTTCCCAGGAGATTTTTTCTGGGATCATTATACAGAGGGCAGTGTAATAGATAGTGTATTAGATCTTCTTTATCCCCAGAGCCACAGATGCAAAGCCTTTGTGCATGGGGGATCCCTTTGTATTTCCCTTCTAGCCAGTTTGAGGGCATTGTTTGGAAGCGCAGAGCTGTAAAGGCTTTCCTCAACACTGGTGACGTTAGATCTTGAAGATATTGTTGGCAGTATTGGTCACTCTTTAGTCTGGGATACCATGTAGAAAAACCTTGCTTTTTACTAATCTCCAAATTGCCAGCTGCATCCATCTCAAAGATTTTATCACTAATCTCCTTCTTGTCCAGCTGCATTAGAGTTGTTATTGACCCATCAAAATACTGATGGAGCAAGGCTAGCCAGGATTGCACCCATCCTCCCCGTTTATACTGCTCCCTCAAGCATTGCTTTGCTATGCTCACCTCCTCCATTCCTAGCAATCTCTTCCCATACGAGATGATGAGTTTATGCATTCTGGCCTTAAGTGAGGGAAGATCTAATTCCAGTCTTAACAGGGCAGCTGGGGTCCCAGGGGGAAGGGCTAGAAGAGCTCTTGCGAACTTGTTCTGAATACGTTCAACCTGTTCTGTATTACCTTGCCCCCAAATTTCCGCTCCGTATAACATTTGGGGTAGAATTTTAGCGGCAAAAATCTTTACTGTGGGACATACCAGGGAACCTCCCTTTGTTTTTCCAAAGGCTAGGATTGACTTCGCTGACCTCCAGGCAGATAATTTGGCTGCCTCTATGTGGTTCTTCCAGTTTCCATTATATGAGAAGTGTAAGCCCAAGTATTTAAAGCTATCACACTGCTCTATTGAGTGACCATCCAATTTCCAAGTGTGTCTTTGCTTCCTTTTGGAAAATACCATCACTTTGGTTTTTGAGTGATTGATTGACAGCTTCTCTTGTCTACAAATTCTACTTAATGACCTCAAAAGTCTCCTGAGACCTATTTGCGTAGATGACAGGAGCACCATGTCATCCGCATATAACAGGATCTGGATTCTCCTATTACCTACTAATGGCGGAAAGTGCTCAGGGGAACTCAACTCGGCCACTAGGTTGTTCACATAGAAGTTAAACAGAAAAGGTGCTAGCAAGCATCCTTGCCTAACTCCTCTTTTAGTTTCAATATTGTTCGATAGCTTGCCTGATAGCCCTAACCTCACTCTTAGATCCGTTCCCGAGTATAGCTGGTGCAATAATAACAGCAGACGTCTGTCCACATTCGACTTTGCCAACTTTGCCCACAAACGCTGTCTGTCAATTAGATCAAAGGCTGAGGTAAAATCCACAAATGCTGCGTATAGGCAACCCTTTGGTTTCCTCAGACTATTTTGGATTAAGTGTGACAGTACAAAGCATTGGTCTATTGTGCTTCTGCCATGTCGAAATCCCGCCTGTTCTTCCGCAATAATATTATTTTCCTCCGCCCAACTATGTAATTTGTTTAACAGAAACCTACCATAGATTTTTGATACTACATCCATCAGGCTAATTGGTCTGTAATTGTGTGGATCCGTCCTATTGCCTTTTTTATATAGGGGAACAATTATACTAGTTTTCCACCCATTTGGAATGATTCCTGTCTGGTTGATATATGTAAACAGTTTGGCCAGGATGGGGGCCCACCAGGTGATGTTGCATTTGAACAATTCTGGGGGAAGCATATCCTCTCCTGGGGCTTTTCCAGTTTTTAATTTTTGAAGTAGGCCTTCCATTTCCTCTAATGAAACTGGAGGCCAAACAGGAGCATCAACATGTTCAAACACCTCCCCCACAGCCTCCGGGTCGCCAAAAACCTCTCCAAAATAGGCTTCCCAAGTAGGAGCTGAAATTTGGGAATCTAGATGAGGTTGCATGGACCTTAGCCCGGAATAATGTGTTTCCCCACTGAGGAGACCCTTCTTTTATCACTTGGAGAAAAGGAAGTAAACCATGATATTGTCCATACTTAGGTTGAAATGGGGAGAAAATTGTTGCAGTTTATTTTTAAAAGAACTTACCAAGGTGTGCAAATTTCTTCATCTTCTAGATCAGTGGTTCTCAACCTGTGGGTATCCAGGTGTTTTGGCCTACAACTCCCAGAAATTCCAGCCAGTTTTCCAGCTGTTATGATTTCTGGGAGTGGAAGGCCAAAACATCTGGGGGCCCACTGGTTGAGAACTACTGTTCTAGATTGAGAGAATTCAAAGCTTTAAAAAAAAGTTGGAGAAAGTAAGTCTGAAAGATTATTCCCAGTTCTAATTAAGACATTCATCAACATGTGTGTTTTATGAAGAATTTTCTAAAATAATAAACTAAACCTAAAAATCCTGCAGATTAATACAGGAATCAGATGGAACAGATGGATTGTATGTAAAAAAGGCAGGGACTGGAAATAGATAGCATCCCTAGGTGAAAAACAACACATTTGCCTTGAACCAAGAAGAAACAGAAGTGTCCCTAGGTTGACTCATTTTCAAAGTAAAAATTGGGAAGTAACAATATCTCTTTTAGCCCATATGCCTAGCATAAAAAGCTGATTTAATTTAAATGGCATTTATTGCATTAGTTACTGATTGCCTTGTTCATACTGGACTTCTCCCTTCCTATTGTAACGGAGCCCTCTCTTCATTGAACTTACTGGTTCATGCTTGGCATTAACTCATTTGTATGTTCACCACTTTACTATATTCATCCAATAACTTTGGTGAGTTATTTTTTTAGATCTTAGCTGCAGGTATCCCTCAGTCAGTTTAGCCCAGAAGGTGAATCTGGAAGTTGGAGGCCAACAAAGTAAATATTCAAACTCTAATAAATTTGTTCATTGAAGTGACTGGACTGACCTTGAGGGAGCTGGGGGTGGTAACGGCCGACAGGGAGCTCTGGCGTAGGCTGGTCCATGAGGTCACGAAGAGTCGGAGACGACTGAACGAATGAACAACAACAATAAATTTGTTCAGTTTTATAGGAAAGTCTGTGTATCTCCAGACATACAACAGGAGCAAAATCCTTAATTGGCTAAGCAGTGTTTGCACAACTTCTGACACATTAAGCGGGACTAAACATTGCAAAAGTGTTTTTTGGGGGAGGGGGGAGCAGCTATGAATTCCTCAGTCAATATTGCTAGTAACTAAAAGTTGTTTTTAATAATAATAATAATAATAATGATGATGATGATGTTTTGGCTCTGACACTGAATGCAGCCTACTGGCCACTTACTATTTATAGCCTGCCAAGAGCTTACATTGCTGCCTCTCGTTTTTCATTGTTAATCAGGAAATAATCTCATGCATTATTGAATACACTGTACTAAATAAATATATGACCGATGAGCTCATTGTGATTTCAGCAAGTGAGCTATGTTTTACTATAAGCTTTTTGTAGAATGTAGATTTTTGTCTTCAGCTTGAAAATGAAAAGTAAATCATCCCAGGATTTGAAAACCTGAGCCTATTGGGGATTGTATACAAATTCCTTCTGAATTTTTGGTCCAGATTTGCCTTGGATAAACCTCTTTTTTCTTTTTCACAACACTACAAAAATTAACAGGTTAGTCTAAAGGGGATTTTTCCATGTGAGGTTCCATTAGACCTTTGACTTTGCAGTGGGAATACCTCATGCAATGATCTATAGGAAAAGGTTGTTCCCAAGGAACATGATGTTCTGCTAGAGCAGAATCTAGGATCTTTGCACACAAGGCACTATCCCATATGCTGTTTACTACATAAAACGTGTGATCATCAAAGCTGTCAACATATATTATTTATTTATTTAAAGTTTTCTATACCGATCTTCTCACCTCCAGGAGGGACTCAGATCCGGTTCACAACATGTGTTCATATACAAAATACAAACCACACAATGCATCATAATTACACATTAAAACATATTACAATACAACATTGTCATCATCACAATTACACAGCCAAGTCGTCAAAAACATCCATGGTCATAATTCACAGTTAATCATTCTCCTTCCATGTGGACTCAGTTGTCAAAGACCGCATTCCATAGCCAAGTCTTTGTTAATTTACTGAACGTCAGGAGGGAGGGAGCCATTCTAATCTCCTGTGGGAGGGAGTTCCAAAGCCGGGGAGCCACCATCGAGAAGGCCCTGTCTCTCGTCCCCACCAACCGCGATATTATGTATGCATTGCCTCTGTATCATATTCTACAGATGATTCTGCAAGTTGAGACAGTTTTATACAGTGGATTTTGATGTCAAGATGAATGATTTTAATGCTTATGTATATGTTTGATTTATTTATGTCCTGGCATTGAATGTTTGCTTTTTTATATACTCTGGCCTGAGTCCCCTTCAGGGTGAGAAGGGTGGAATATAAATGTTTAAAATAAATAAATAATAAATAAGTCACTCAGCAATAACTAAACCAAATAAATGCTTAAAACTCTCTTAGCAGTCTAAAAATGAAACCATTTATATAGGTTAGTTGGATCATGATGCACCTTAGAAATTTGAGGCTTCAGGATTGGAAAACCAGTTTGATTTAGTAAACCTGCAATATAGCTATTATTTATACTTTGAAATTGGATAAGATGTGGTGTCTGATAATGTTTTATTGCTGCTTTGACACAGTCATTACTTACAAAGGAATAATAGCTAATTTTATGGGACTTCTGATATTATTTGGTTATTTGTTGGTTGAGTAAAAGTAGATAGCATGATACTTTGTCATGTCTGTGGCACATTGCAATCATATTGGCAATATCTTTCAATTGACGATTCTGAATGCAAATTGGATCTCTGATGCTGTTAAAATTATATTTCTTGCATGATTTTTATTCTTCAGTGTTGAAGACTAGGTTAGGTTTTAATTCATCCCCCCTCTCAAATATTTTGATGTGCCATGGCTTGAGAGTGACACATTATGTATTATATAATATATTGGAAGACAGTGGTAATAAGTGGTGTCCGTAATGCTGTTTGATACTGTTATAAATGGCCCCAAGACAGCTGACCTATCACTATTTATGTTACTACTAGCATTTTTTCTTCTGTGCATTTCCCATGTATTTCCCACATTTTCCCCAAAGGGGAAAAAACAGAAGAAATCTACATACAATTGGTTGGATACAGGTTTCTTCATGAAAGTACCAAAACAAAGATAGCTCTTGAATAGCATTGCATACCTAAAACTTGAAATGCATCTTCAAAGACTTTGAATGGCACTGTTGTTAGGACCATTTTAGGGCAATAGTTATATGTAACTCTAAAGTGTTACCAAGAGTCAGCATGAAATTATCTTGAAGCAAATGGAACATCACTTCTACAATGAATCAAAATTATGTAATTGCACAAGCTATATTTATGGTTGTGCAAACTGGACAGTGAAGAATTCTGATTGGAAGAAAGCCAACTCATTTCAACTGGGGTGCTAGAGAAGAGTTGGAAAAAGACCATGAATGGCTAAAAGGAAAAATCAATGGGTCCTAAAACAAATCAAGCCTGAAATTTCCCTAGAAGCCAAGACTGTTACACTTTGGGCATGTCATAGGAAGGCATGGCTCACTAGAAAAGACAATAATGATTGGCAAGGCACAAGTCTATCCATGCAAGTGGATTTCATTTCTTGAACAGGGCTTCTCTTTGTTTATATTCCAACCAAGCCTCTGATTTCCCAAGCTGCTGTGGTAAACTTTATAGTTTTTGGGGTTCAATTTGGAGGATACATAGGGATCTATAAGTAAGAAGTGTGTTCTGGCAGCTTTATTTGATATGCTGATGGTTGGACAACACTGGAAGCAAGCCTGCATGGATATTTTCAAGATTGTTCAGTGATTTATCTTCTATAGAGGTCAGGGGACAGTGACTAGTGATGTTAGCACATGATTAGGAAATGTAATCTGAATTCCCATGTTAATATGGCAAACCTTATGAAATCTCTTTTGTTTTGGAAGGAAATTTTAACATTTTAAAATTTTAAATGTACATTTTAAAATGTACATTTTATGAAGTTTACTAGCAGTTAATGGGGACTACCATAGAGTCATAACATCATAGAATCATAGAACTAGAAGGGATCTCATGGCCATTGAGTTCAACCCTCTGCTGCATGCAGGATCCGCATCTAAAGCATGCCCAACAAGCAAGCAACTGTCCAGCCTCTTTTTGAAGATATACAGAGAATGAGGCCTTGCCACTTTTCTAGGAAATTGCTTCCATTGCTGAAACACTCTGGTGTTCCATCAAAATCTATCATCCTGTAACTTTAGTTTCTCTTATCCTCTCAGGGTTTCAGTGAGCAAACTTGCCCCCATGCACTTGAGATATTTAAAGATGGAAAACCTGTCACACATCTGCCTTCTTTTCACCAAGCTGAACATGCCCAGCTCCTTCAACCTTTTCTCATACATTTTGTTCTCCATGCCTCATATTATCCTTGTTGCCTTTTTTTCTGAACATTCTCCAACTTGTTAATATCCTTCTCAGTAAAGACATACTCAACATTGAAGGCAGTACTCCAGATGAGGCCTGACTAGTCCAGAATAATGTGAAATTCAACTTAGAAACTATGTTTCTATAAATGCCAACTAAAATATCATTCACATATTTTGGATGGAGCATTACACTGATGCCCTATGTTCAATCTGTGATCAACAATAATCCCAAGGTTTTCTCCACATGTAGTACTGGTGAACTATTTATTGCCATCATATATTTGTGCATTTGGTTTTTGTGGCCTAAATATAGAATTTTCCATTTATCTCTACTGAATTACATTTTATTAATCTTTGTCCAATTTTTCTAATTTATCTAGTTCATTTTGAATTTTGTTCCTATCTTTAAATGTGGCCATCCTTCAATTTTTGTGTCATCTGCAGACATGATAAGGATTTCGTCCAGACCATTATATAAACTAGTGGCTCTCAACTTTTGGTCCTCCTGGTCTTTTGAACTTCAACTCCCAGGAGACTTCCTTCCAATTTAAAGCACAACCATTGATGACTCTTTGGCTATGTTTTTCCAACCACTTAGGAATCTATCTGAAAATGTTCCCATCTATTCCACTTTTAATGAGTTTGTTAATCAATACATGATGGTGGTTCTTATTAAACCAAATAAATAGCACCTACAACATTTCCACCATCTACTAAACTAATGAACTGATTGGAACAAAAGTATAATTTTGACAGGATTTTTTTCTTGCCAAACACATTTGGGCTGCTACTGATCACTGTACTATCATGAAGATATTTGCAAACAGCCTTCCGTATCATCTGTTATATTTTTTCCCCTGGTATTGACATCAAGCTGATTGGTCCTCCACCTCCTCTCCTTCTTCATTATCTTTTTCTACCTTTTTTGATGTGAAGGATAATGTTTTCCTTTCTCTGGTTCTTTGGTACCACACCTGTTTTCGAAGATTCCTCAAAAATGAGAGCAAGGAGTTCAGAGGATGCATGACGAAGCCCCTTCAGTATTTTGGAAGGCAGCTTTTTCTGGCCCTGTAGATGTGAACTCATTTTGGGTCGCTAGATAATTCTAGACTTGTTCCCTGTTAGTTCTGATTTTCAATCCAAATCTCATGCCAACATCTCTGCCACTGCCTGATTTGATGGCCTGTAGTAAATGCCTACCACAATGTTGCATTTCTTACCCTGTTTTTATTCAAATGCTGTCAACTACAACACTCCGATCACTCCCATAGATATATGTATGATTGAATTTATCTTTGACATATAATATTACTCCCCCTCATTTTCTGCCATATCTATCCTTTTTTAACAGGTTGTACTAATCAGCTTTAATATTCCATCATGGGAGTAATCTCACTATTTTCTCTATTTTACCTTTTTGCACCAGGACTTCTAGCTCAACCTGCTTGTTTCCCATACTCTATGCGTTGTGCATAAATTAAAGCTTTGTGGTCTCACCAACCAAATAATATGTGTAAAAAATGTCTTGGTTAGAGTCTCTTAGATGATGAAATATATCATCAATATAAACTAATTTTGAGTCATTTATTGCAGAGATCTTTCTGCACTTTAAAGTGACTGGAGTCCCCTTTTTTATTCCTCCGTGCAGATGAAAGCATGGAAGCCACTGTGGAAGCTTGTCGTTTTACCATAATAGATTTATCACATCCCAAACAATTTTTCAGGTTTTCCAGGCGTGGAAAGCATATTCAAGATTCATTAATGAAATCAAATATTGGTAAATGTAAATCTGGAAGCATAAGAAATGGGCCTGAAATAGTAGAGAAGGGGCTATAGGCATCTTCACAGAATTAATGGGTATGTGGCAATGGTAGGAACAGCATAGTTAAATCATATGTATTTTGTATTGGGCTCCATCACAGAAGTGAGCTATTTGTTGTATGTATCTGTCATAATGTACATTTTTGGCACTTCAATACAATATTCAAGAAGCAGTTTGCCATTCTCTAAAATTCACACAAAAAACTCTATTAATGTGATATAACTATGTTTACTTCCCTGTAGTCTGGTTTCACGTAACTCTAATAATGACTATCTTCCAAGCTGTTGCATGAGATTGAACTATGGTTTGGAGCTCAGAAAGCTGTTTTAATTGGATTTATTTCTGAGTAGATATGCCTGAATTTAAGAAGTACTGGGTATGACTGTTGAGTAAATTGAAGTAATTCCACCCATCACCCACCTTCCTTTTGCTCCCACCTTGTTCCCTTAGTCCTGCCTTCTTTGGATATACATTCTCTGAGACTCTCCCCAAATTGGAATTCAGTCCCCAAAGTAAAAAATGATCTCCATTTGTGTTCTGGTAGGAAACCATTGGGGTAGTCCAGGTGATATTGTTGCCATAGCACTTCCCTTATATAGCTAGCAACACTCATGCAGAAGGATCATTTTACCCCTTCATTGGTGAATGATCTATGGAGAGAGCTAGACAGGGGGAGTGTGTCATTCTTCTGGACCTTTCAGCGGTATTCGACCATGGTTTTCTTCTGGGCTGACTCTCTGGAATGAGGCTAAGAGGCACTGTTCTACAGTGGCTCTGGTCCTTCCTGGAGGGGTGGACGCAGATGGTGGTGCTGGGGGACTGCTGTTCAACTCCCTGTCCGGTGGCCTGTGGGTCCCTCAGGGTTCAATTCTGTCCCTTATGCTGTTTAATATCTATATGAAACCACTGGGAGAGATCATCCAGAGTTTTGCAGTTCTGTGCTAAATTTATGCAGATGACACCCAAATCTATTATTCAATTCCACCTAAAGCCAAGGATGCCATCCAGGCCCTGAACCAATTCCTGTCATCAGTAACAGACTGGATGAGGTCTAACAAGTTGAAATTAAATCCATACAAGTCAGAGGTACTCCTGGTCGGTTGGAAGGCAGACCAAGGCATGAGATTACATCCTGTGTTGGACACAGGTTCACAGTCTGGCAGTGTTCCTGGACTCATTGTTGACCTTGGAACCTCAAGTGTTGGAAGTGTCCAGAAGCGCCTTTGCACAATTAAATTTGTGTGCCAGCTTTACCCGTACCTTGAGACGCCAGATCTGGCCATGGTTGTCCATGCTTCAGTTACATTCCTGCTTGGACTACTGCAATGACCTCCACATAGGACTGTCTTTGAAGACAGTTTGGAAGCTTCAACTACTGCAGAGATTGGCAGCCAGATTACTAACTGGAGTGCTGTACAGGGAACAGACAACTCCCATGTTACAGCAGTTCCACTGGTTGCCAGTCCACTTCTGAGATAAATACAAAGTGCTGGTTATTACCTATAAAGCCTTAGATGGTTTGGACCCAGATTATTTGACAAACTGCATCCCTGTTTATAAACCTGTTTGGGCACTGCAATCAGCAGAGGGGGCCCTGTCCTTGGGCCCACCCCGTTCTCAAGCATGGTTGGTGGGAACAAGAGAGGGCGCCTTCGTCGTGGTCCCCATCCCTCAGGATCTCTCCCTGAAGAAATTAGAATGGCCCCATCACTTCTCTCTTTAAAAAAAACTTAAAACCCATTTCTGTGAATTAGCTTATGGAGAGGAAGGAAAGTAGACTATCTGTTTTGAACTGGATTATATGGCAGTGTAGCCTCATATGATCAAGTTCAAAGCAGATAATGTGTATTATCTGCTTTGATAATATGGATTATATGGCAGTGTAGACAGAGGCGGTCCTAGGTAATTTTCAATGGTAAGCAAACAGTATCCCCCTCCCCCCACAACCAATCACTGATATATATTTTCTGTTCATCACGGGAGTTCTGTGTGCCTTATTTGGTTCAATTCCATCATTGGTGGAGTTGAGAACGCTCTTTGATTGTAGGTGAACTATACATCCCAGTAACTACAACTCGCATATGTCAAGGTCTATTTTCCCCTATTTTTTCTCTGATCTTCTATAAAAGTTACCAAACAATGGGCAAACTGTGACAGCTCTTGTTGATCTGAGCATACTAACTGCTGAGGTGAGAAGGTAGCTTTGTAATATAAAGGGGGAAATTATATGTAACAAATGCAGTGAGAACCTGTTTTTAGGGAGTGAGCAAGCAGCCTTGGTCCGATACTGTGATCATTAAAGTTCACCTGCTGTGGGTTTTTGGAATGTATAGTCCCTGTGTGTACTGCATGTATATAGGAAGGGAGTGCATCTTTCAATAGGTTCATCACCAGTAATGACACTGTATGGTTGTATATATTTTCTGAATCTATCAAGTATGTCAGTCACTCACTTGGTCCCTATAGTGGTCTAATCTTTTTATCATCGTATTGATCTGCACTCATCACACAGGCAGGGAAGAAATGGACATCTCAACTTGCTCTATAAATAGGCTGGTAATCTGTTTGCTATGACTTCATGTTGCTTTAACTGAGCAAATGTTTGTTGTTGTCTTAGGTGCAGCATTTCACATCTTCACTGCCCATTGCATATATTCATAAGGGTTATCTTCTGCTGATGTTATGCATAAGAGAAAAGATTGCAGAATTAACTACCTCCTCTAGATTTTTCTCCATACCTAATATTTTGTTTAGTTTCTGGGTTAACCTTTTCTGAACAACTCCTGCCAAGAAAACCCTGTGAGAGGTTCTCCTTAGCATTGCAATATGTTGGAAATGATTTGAAGATTTGAAAACTATAGGCAGGATAGAGTTTCAAGAAAATATTCATAGTCATATGTTTAAATAAATTAGGCCTATGTATTATTATAACAGCAAGCAGCAAGGAATGATGTGTTCCAGGCAATGTAAACTTTCCCTGAAAGCTGCTGGTAAATATATTTAGCAGTCAATAGTTTTAGCCATGGGAAATGTCTGGGACTAGGACCAGATTAAACTTGATAACTGGAGAAACCTATGGGTATATTAGTGATACTTGGGTCACCACTGGAAGGAGTAAGGAAGGAAATATTTTCCACTATTTGCTTCCCTCTTAAAATAGGACACCCAACATCTGGGGGAAATGACTTGTAAGCATGAACTGTAAGCAAGTTACATCTAATATTTGCATAATATTTGGATGTTCAAACAAGCATTCGGTTAATCCGGTGCAATGAATTTGATGATCAAAGGACTGGTAATCACAGACGATGAAATTGGATTGCGATTTTAGTTAAGAGATGCATTGGATTGTTATTGGTGGCCCAATACTGTGTACTGTGTCTGTGTTTTTTATGCTTTTTAAATTGAATAGTGTTGATTGTTGTAGTGTTGTAAACCGCGTTGAGTCGCCAATTTAGGCTGAGAAACAGCGGTATACAAGCGCAGTAATAAATAAATAAATAAATATCCCAAAGGGCACAATAACTGTACAAAAGCACAGTTTCTAGATACCCATATTTTGGTACATAATTACCAGCCGGGAGTGTATATATGTACAAAAAGAGCAATTTTCCTCACACAAAATAATTCACATATGTTTCTAGGAAAAGTGTTTTTGCCTGAAGATTGTGGGTTTTGGGGAAAAAAACATTCCTGAGTACAAAAAAATAGTGTCTCTTGTTCAAAAACTTCAAAAATGTGATTAGATGTGTGGCCTTCTGGAAATAAAGTAGCTTGTCTGGGAAAAAAATGTGTGTAAGACAGTTTGCACAGAACTATGCTTTTCATGCACCCCTCTCCCACATCTAATTGTTCATGACAATATTTCCTTCAGGATGCAAAAATATTCAGTGAGAACTATGCAGCAATATTTGTTTTCTCCTTCATTGGGGATAAAACTGCAAATATTGTTTGCCCTTACATACAAGAATGAAATAGAACTCTGATTAATTTCTCTGGGATATTGTACCAATGGATATCAATACCATGTCCTATGAGGGACGGCTTAGGGAGCTGGGTATGTTTAGCTTGGAGAAAAGAAGACTAAGAGGGTACATGATAGCCGTGCTGAAGTATTTGAAAGAATGTTCTATTGAGGAGGGGGGAAGCTTGTTTTGTGCTTGTCTGGAGCAATGGATTCAAATTGCAGGAAAAGAGATTCCACTTAGACATTAAGGACAAACTTTCTGATGGTAACAGTTTTACAACAGGGAATATGTTTCTTGAGAATGTGGTCAAATCTTCATCTCTGGAGATTTTTTTTCTTGATATAATTTTTATTGCAAATATAAGAGGAGTGGGAAGGGATATAAGAATGGATATAGAACAGGGACATTTTTAGCATCTTGCATCTAATAATAATAATAACAATAATAATAATAATCTTTATTTAAACCCTGCCACCATCTCCCCAGTGGGGACTTCATCTTGCTATCTAATAATAAAAAGGTCTCTATGCTGTTAAAAAAGAAAAAAGGGAGGGGGAAGAGAACATTTCTTTTTAAAACAGAAGGACAGAAAAGCAGGTGTGCAGTGTTTTGAAATAAAGATGATAGAAAAGTTGAGAAATCAAAAATAGAAAGCCCTAACTAACACTTCCTACCCTGTCTCTGCTGTCTTCTTAATAATAAAAAAATCTATTCTTTTTATTATAAAACTTGTTATCTCTGGTAAATTAACTTTCTAGAATCTCTTGAATATCATTATGAATCCTGCTATTGTCATTAACTTCTTTATTTTTCTTTTTTTTTAATTATTCCTACAGCCCTGTACAACTAATTTTTTCTTGATGCTATAGAATACCCAACATTTTTATTTTACTTTCTTATTTTAAATAATTAATAAAAGGCTGCCATTCCTTTACAGTTCTGGTATTCCTCTCAACCTCAAAAAGTATTCTCTTTACGTGTATTCTAATCTTTGCAGTTGGATTGACACTTTTTGAAAATCCATTTGAATCTTCTTTTATGCATCTTCAATTATCTTTATTTTCTGTTTTTGCTGTTCTTGCTGCTTCAAAATACCACTCATCATGTCTGCCATCTGCTGTATGTCTTTCTTCATATCTTGTTGCTCTTTATTTAAATAGCCTTCAGCCTCTGTAATTCTCTTGTCAATCCATTTTTTTTTCATTCCATCTATAATGGTTCTTAATTGGATCAAGATTTCCCTCATTGGATCTTCTTCATGTGGAAGAGATCCTTTTCTGAAAGCTTCTTTCTGGTCTTTGAATCTTAGTCTTATTAACATTGCAGTAATGTCTTTAATCAAGGTGTCTTTTTTCTTTTTTAAAAGGCAGACATCTAATTTTTGAAGATTTGTTGTAGTTCCTCTTTTGGCCACTTTCACTCTTAGTACACTGTGACTTACAACCCTTTTAGTTGTTTCCCTGTTTTCTGTATTTTGAGGTGTATTTCAAGTTTTATTGTTTCTCCGTGCTCTTCTCAATAGTTTTATCTCCAACGTTCATTTCTATAGTCACTTTCTGTCTTATTTGCTGTTTGGAAACAGTCCAGAGACCCAGAATGTTATGACTATCGAGCCTTTAGGTATGTTAACATTTTTTAATTCCCACAGTTCTTATAGCATAATCTTTAACAAATTAATTCACTTTCACCCTTTGTAATTGGTCTCACCAGATAGTTTCATAAGGCAGACTTAGAACATTCTTGAACAATAGTTCCACAAATTAGATTTTTAAAGTTCTTTTTTATCTCTACAAATTCAAAAAATACAGTTTACCTCTCAGAGGTGTTTTTGTCCATGAAATTGTAAACTTACAGCAGATTTAAGGACATCTTTTAGCTCATTTTTTCAGACCTTGTATAAATAGAGATTTAAGAAGTGAATTGGAGCTGCTTCAGTTTTTCCACTCCACATTTCCCCCTAAACTTAGTGGAGGGGCCTTTCTGCATCCTCAAGCCCCTTAGAGAAAGCTTCTGATGTATCAAAATGATGCTAAGTTTAGAGGGAAAACAGAGGGCTGGGGGCTGGCTACCTGCCCTCCAGGAGAAACATGGGCTTTGGACCCTTTATATTGACTAAATCTCAAAACGAATTTAAGAGGCTCACATTTTTGATTTGTTTTTTCATTCTTTTTAATCTCCTAAAAAGAGCTATGAAAAAATGTTATTTTTGTCATTTTTGCTTGGTGTGTATAAACAAGTATACCTATTTATTTGTTTTAATTCAAAATTTTCAGCCAAGCTTCAAAATCACTGGAATTCCATTCCTATAGGATGTGTTATTTAATAATTTTATCCAATGTGATGTTAGTTCCAGCTTCATCCCTTCCTTGGATGCAGAGGCTGTAAAACACAGGATTAAGTTCTAAGCCACATATTTGTCTGTTTACTGGAACTATCCTGCTGTGTCTACAAAGTGACTGAATTTGCCATTCTATATTGTTCTGAAATCGGAATGAATTCTATTTATGTAGAAAACAAGCTAGAAAGTATACTCAATGTGTTCTAGGACTTTACTACATGAAGCACTGAAGCAGAACTGACTCTGAGTATGTCCTATTGCTAGTCTGCCTCTTCCCAGTGATAAACCCATTCCCTGCTATTGACAGGAAAACTTGTAAATAGCTACAGATCTCACCGTGTTCCAATGTCCTAACCGATGTGATAGTGCTGATCAGCTTCTGTGGTTTCACACCATTACTGAAATGACATCAGGGTAGGATTCTCATCCTCTCCCACTCCCCCCCCCCCAATTCCCAAGACATTATTTCTTGTAATTTTAACAATTAATTGATTTTTAAAATGACCTTAGTTAGAACTGCAAAATTGCTTTAAAATTATATTTTAAAAGATGAAACAGCAGAAGTGTGTGTTAGAGTGGGTTTACGAGGTTATAAATGTAAAGATAAGTGCATCCTAAAGGCGTAGTGCTATAGCCATATTGAGGGGACATACTTATGAATAGATTGAATAGCATTGAATTTATATCCCACTTCTTTCCTAAAGGGGACTCAAAGTGGCTAACACTAAAAACCATAAAATATGTAAATTACAACCCAAAATATACAAACGTCAAAATAGAATTAAACACATATTGTATTAAAAATACATAGTTAAAACCAATACAATCATTTAGAAACCTTTCAGACTACATAAAACAAAGCAGCTCTGACTTGCTCTTAAAAACTTACTTCTTTAAAAGCCTGCTTGAAAAGAAAGCTTTTAACCTGCTGCCCAAAGAACAGCAGGGAGGGGACCATTCTGAACATGCCCTACACAGGGAGTTCCAGAGTCGAAGGGCCGCCAATAAGAAGACCCTCTCTCACATTCCCACCCATAAGGTTTGTGATGGTGGGACCTCTCCTGAAGATTTCAGATTCTAGGCTGCTTCGTACAGGGAGGTGCAATCTACTAAATTGTCTGGGCCTGGGCCATATAGGGCTTGTTAGGTCATGACCAGCACTTTGAATTGTGCCCGTAAACAGTCTGATAGTGAGCTGTTGCAACAGGGGAGTTGTGCACTCCCTGTAACCAGCCCCAGTTAGCAATCTAGCAGCAACTCTTTGGACCAGCTGAATGGATGGAAGAGTAAAATTCCCTGCCCCGCTTCCCTCTTTTTCTCCTTTTAAATACAGACCAGGCACTCTTATTCTCCCCCCTTCTTCTGATGCCCCTGAGATGTCAGGTGACATTTGCTTATGAAGGAAAACTAAATTGAAATAGGCACTAATTGCATTCTCTTCTGCTTTCTGGGTAGCTCTCTCAAAAGAGTACATTGCTAATTGCTCACCGACTCATTGTTTTTCTTCTTCTTTTAAATGGAATACTTTCCTTTCTGTGCAGAAAGGTTAGCAACTTCCCCTTTCTGTAAGTTGCTTGAAGTCCATCGTGAATGTGATAGCTTCGAACTGTTCTACCAAGTTCTATTCAAAAGGGCAAAATGGTGTTCTGAGATGGTTTTTAAGCAACTTCTTAATGTGAATATAAGTGATTTTAATGTTTGTATATATTTATGGTTTTATGTCCCAGCACTGAATATTTGCGGATCATAGAATCATAGAATTAAAGAGTTGGAAGAGACCTCATGGGCCATCCAGTCCAACCCTCTGCCAAGAAGCAGGAATATTGCATTCAAATCACCCCTGACAGATGGCCATCCAGCCTCTGTTTAAAAGCTTCCAAAGAAGGAGCCTCCACCACACTCCGGGGCAGAGAGTTCCACTGCTGAACGGCTCTCACAGTCAGGAAGTTCTTCCTCATGTTCAGATGGAATCTCCTTTCTTGTAGTTTGAAGCCATTGTTTCGCGTCCTATATGTTGTGGATATATGTTGTGCTCCACCTTGAGTCCCCTGTGGGATAAATATTCAGCCTGCATCTAGTAATATTCCAAAAGGGTTGCAGACATGAGCAATATTTCAGACACACTCATACTAGCGACCACTGCCTTAGCTTTTTTTCCTCCATGTTCGGGCTTGTCTATGTCTGAACATTTTCCTGAACTTGAAACAATTTGAAGACCACACAAAATTTCAACCACTCTGAGATAATGAACTAGCATTTTTCTCATGAAAGCAGATAGATTAATCTTACTGCAGTGTGATGGTATTTCTGACAGCAGTTCTCACAATGATGATAATATAAATAAGTGATTATCTCAACAGGGATGGGCTTCTTTTAGCAACCTGTATGGCAAATGGAAACAGAGCTATTAATTAAGCACTTCATTGCTCCCTCTGACATCCTTTATGGACCATCTCTTCCTTTCCTTTCCCTGAGTGAATCTGATTAACATCAAGCCACTTGAATGATATTATCTACTTAAACACACACACAAATGGTTCCTATTTCTCGAGGATTTATGTGGCACATTAAAATAATGAACAAGATAAAGCAAAATTGCTATGCAGTTAGCTTCCATATGCACAGAGGGTCTTGAGGGGGCAAATGCTGTTCCTGTTCTCAAACCACCTGATAATATGATCTTGAAACTTCTGTAATAGACTTGTGGGCTGGAGAAAGAGCTGCAATTGGAATGTGAATTGGACTGAGTTGAAGAAATACCGGGGGTTTACTACATTTTTAAACTGTATACATTGTTTTTAAAAAAAATCTTAGCTGCAACATTTAAAATTCTGTGTGAGTGTATGTGAGGAGAGGGGGTTGCCATTTTGGTAAGGCGTGAACACACTGTTTTAAAAAGAGGTAGTAAAACACACATTGGAAGTAATGTGGTGTGACATCTTCAGCTGGAAATGAACAAAATCCACAAAGCCCACTTGTAGAGGACAAGTATATTAACTAACCTGTTGTCCACCACAATCATGACCTCTAAGCAAGCAGAAACATGCTGTTATTGGAATTATCACTTTCACATCTATGTGTAATATTGCAATATTGATCTGAATTCCTGAGATCAGTCTTCCACACAGCCTTGCTTCCTACCTGTATTTGCCTTACAGAGCACATGGGTACCATGTTTTTTTATTTATTTCCCCTTTTCCCTATATTTTGCCATAACTGCTGCCATACAGTTCAAGCATCCCTCTGTTACCACTGAAGCTTATTTTGGGTTGAATTCAATTTAATATTGGCACAAGCATTAAGATATGCTGAGTATGAAAGAAATCTTATACATGCAGTGTTCAACTGCCATGCAATATGCCTGTTCATCTAGTTATATAAGAAGCTGGTTTTCATGTGAATATACTAACTTTCCTTATCAGGGCAATTAAATATTGACCACGTCAAAGATTAGAATGGCAATAGGAATTAGCAGTGGCACTAAATCATAGGCTTTTGCACGGATCCATTTTCAAAAAAAAGTATTTGGTTGGTTTGGAAGCCCTTAATGGCATGGGCTCCATTGCCAATTTTTTTTTGGCTGCAACAGAACATGGCGGTTTTCAGTTTCTTTCAGTTACGCATGGGATGCGAGGAGGGAGGGAGCCGCTAGAAGGGAAAGGATCCCAGAAAGGGCGATTTCTTAAGCTCATTCCTTAAACCTGGGTTTAATGTTGAATTTTGAGTGTTGGACTAAATAAACAATGGTGTGTCCAAGTAGACAGGAGCAGAGTGGTGGTGATGTCAGAGGTTGGCCCTCACCATGACATCTCTATCTCTATAGTATTATTCAGTTATTATTCGAGGAGGAAGAAGGTACAGAGAAAGCTCTGCCATGGCTTTCTGTTTTGACCTATGCACTAGTTTTCAGGCACAGAGGCTATTAGCGACTGTTACAATCCACACCATGCTTTAGAATTGACTCGAGCACTTAGAAAATATTGGGCTTGATCTATAAAATTTGTCTTTTTTACTCCTTGTATTGTTCACCTAACAGGCAGACTATGTTACCAAGATATTTTATTGACATTATTTAAAACTGAAACTTTTCTGTTAAGCCATACTGCCATCTACTGCTTAGTCTTTATAAGATGGGCATATGTTAAAGGATCCAGAGATTATTGAAATGTATAATTTTGGAAACAAGTGAAAATTTAGGATGCCATTTTGTAAGCTTTATGCCATTTCCTGTGCAAACATTCTTATAGCAGAGTTCCACTCTTTTAAAACAACAACAACAACAAACAAGTATCTTCTTTACCATGCTTTTAAAAGAACATGTAATGATTTGGTGGGAGTCAGCAATATTGCAAAATTTAATATTAGAAACATAATCTACATTACTGTTATAAAGGAAATATGCATACAAAGTTGAATCATTTTAACACTGAATGTATTTTAATTATGTTCATTATGTCAGTAATTTTAATCTAAGTTATTTTTAAGTGACTATTGTATGTGTTGAGGCACTGCGTCGGTGCCACTTGTAAGCCACCTTGAGTCCCCCTTGGGGTAGAGAAAGCCAGGATATAAATAGATAAATAAATACATTCTACACAATTTTAGTTGAATATTTTCTACACAGAAAGATAGATTTTTATGCAGCATTAGACATAATTGTGATTGAGGTCATATATTTTAAAATATGTATTGTTAATCAGTATCTAAAGATTAAGTAGTTTGTCCCATGCTGCTCTGTGCTTGGATGTTTTATTTATTTATTATTTATTTCATTTATGTACCACTTTTCTCACTCCTGGAGGGACTCAGAATAAATTTTATTTAAATAAAGTATTTACAGTAAGATAGCTTTGGCCTATGATAATATTAAATTATGAACAGGAGCAATGTTTGATTCACTTTTTAATGCATTTCAAACTATTCATTCATTCATTTACTGTATTCATATACTGCCTTTCTCACTACTGGGGGAACTCTATGTCGTTCACAACATACTATTGGCAAAAAATCAATGCCAACATACAGTACACAAAGTGATCATAATAACGAATTACTACATATAACTAATTACAGAATTAACACATGAACTGGAACAGTACAAATGTTATACTTTTAAAGTCTTATGCACACAAAAGAGAGTGTTTATTAGGAAACTTGCATAAATAAATGCGTATAATAAGAAAAATAATGTACAAAAGATGTGTGTTGGGGAAAGTGTTTGGAAAAATGTATTTATTTGAGAGAAAAAATTGTACACATTTATATGCATGTAAATGCATATGGATTTTTATGTAGATTTTTAAAATGACATTTTTAAACATATGTTGGAACAAAGTGGAATAAACTTGCCCTTGAAAAACTATGGATGTGATAGAAAGCAAAGCAGACAGGTTAGAAAGAGTAGAACAATAAAAGAAGTCATCAATTAAATGCCTTAGAAAATGAAAAGATCTTGGCCTATCATCTAAATCAGGGGTCCTCAGACTAAGGCCCAGGGGAGGCATAAGCCCCCCCAAGGTCATTTACCTGGCCCTCACTCAGGGTCAACCTAAATCTGAAATGACTTGAAAGCACACAATAACAACAACAACAACAACAACCCTATCTCATCAGCCAAAAGCAGGTCCATACTTCCCATTGAAATACTAATAAGTTTATATTTCTTAAAATTATTGTATTATTTTAAAGTGGTTTTGCATTACAAATAAGATATGTGCAGTGTGCATTTTCCAAGGTAATTCATTCATGTTTTCAAATTATAATCCAGCCCTCCAACAGTTTGAGGGACTGTGACCTGGCCCTCTGTTTAAAAAGTTTGAGGACCCCTGCTCTGAATCATAAAAAAAAAAATCTCTACCCTACAAATGTTTAGAGAAGGCTATGCTATAAGTGGGATGCCGTCATTGAAAAGACCTGCCACCTAAGAACCTTTGAAGGAAGAACTTAAATTAGAATATTACCCAATGAGAACTCAACCTTATTCCCCCCAACCTTTTCAATTTCACTTCAGTTTGTGTGCAGGTGAATTGTGTTTTAGGGCCTCTTGTCTCCCTTTCACCTGCTACCCTCCTGTCTTTAAAAGCAGTGGTGTATATTGTGCTAGAAATCACTATTGAAATTCCCTACATTTAAAGGAGCTTGCCATCTGAACTGGAAATTCCCTCTACAGAACTGTTTGTATATGTCATTTTTGAACTTGCTTAGAAGTTGCATCAATCCATTGGATTTGTTTAGACTAGTCTAGTGGTAGCTCAATGAACTTAGTTTTCCCCAGATTCACTAGCTTCCATTCCCCTTCTTTAATGGTACCATGAATACCTTTCACTTTTCCATTGAAATGACAACAGCTGGCCAGATCCAAACTATATTTAATCTTGACTACAGTAGAGATCTTAGTATTCAAAGATATTGGCATCTTATATGTACACTCCCATTCATTGGTATAAATGTTAATCCATAGGCATATCCTGCCATGCATCTGATGAAGCAAACCCAGCCTATGTAAGCTTATGTTACAGACTTCTTTTCCTCAGGTCCCTTCTACACTGGCATATAATCCAGTTCAAAGCAGATAATGTGGATTTTATATGGCAGTGTAGAAGGGGCCTCAAGTCTCTTCCACACAGCTGAATAAAATCCCAAGTTATCTGCTCTGAACTGGGATATATGGCAATGTGGACTCAGACATTCCAGATCAAAGCAGATATTGCGTGTTTTTCTGCCTTCATATTCTGGATTATATGACTGTGTGGATAAGTGGCCCTCAGTCTCCATGGTCATACAGGATCCCTATGAATATAGCAGAGACTGGAGCATTAGGATCTTAGGGAAATGAACTTTGGTATAAAGCAATATAGTAATATTTAATACTGATATTGTACTATGCTAATAATATAGTATATTGCATGTATATATATCTTGTAAGCAACTCTGAGTCCCCTTCGGGGTGAGAAGGGGACATATAAATGTCATAAATAAAATAAATAAATAAACAAATGAACTTTATGCATAGACTTCTCACATTTCTGTCCAATTCTGAGCACCACAGTTTAAGGGAGATGTGTACAAGCTGGAATGTGTCCAGAGGAGGGCAACTAAAATGATCAAGGGTCTGGAGAACATGCCCTATGAGGAGCTGTTCAAAGAGCTGGGCATGTTTAGCCTGCAGAAGAGAAGGCTGAGAGGAGACATGATGGCCATGTATAAATATGTGAGAGGAAGTCATAGGGAAGAGGGAGCAAGCTTGTTTTCTGCTGCCCTGGAGACTAGGACATGGAGCAATGGCTTCAAACTGCAGGAAAGGAGATTCCACCTGAACATTAGGAAGAACTTCCTAACTGTGAGAGCTATCCAGCAGTGGAACTCTCTGTCCTGGAGTGTGGTAGAGGCTTCTTCTTTGAGGCTTTTAAACAGAAGCTCGATGGTCATCAGTTGGGGGTGCTTTGAATGCGATTTTCCTGCTTCTTGTCAAGGGGTTGGACTGGATGGCTCACGAGGTCTCTTCCAACTCTATGGTTCTATGCTTATTTTTCCATTTCTACCCATCCCATTAGGTAAAGGTAAAGGTTTCCTTTTACATTGTCTAGTCGAGTCTGACTCTGGGGGGGGGGGGGGTATGTGTTCATCTCCATTTCTAAACCAAAGAGCTGGCATTATCCATAGACACTTCCTATTGATCATTCAAGACCTATTGATCTATTCACATTTGCATTTTTTTGAACTGCTAGGTTTACAGAAGCTGGGGCTCACAATGGGAGCTCACCTTGCCCACAGATTCAAACCGCTGACCTTCCAGTCAGCAAATTCTGCAGCTTAGCAGTTTAACCCGCTTCACCATTGCAGCCCCCACATTACATCTCCTTAGCTTTTCAGCCTTGTCTTTGTAGAATTGAGTAGGTGAGGGGTTTTCATTCCCAAAAGAGGAGGTTGGAGCAATAAGGGACAGAATGAAAAGTTTGGCAGGTCTATTAGATGTCATTTAACCAATTGGGCCACAGAGACCTCAGCCCCACCAACGATCTGTTCTGCTGTTTCCAGGCATAGCCGACTACTAGGGTCCATCTCCTCTACTTTGCATTCATTCACACTGTAGTTCTACTTTTGTAAGGGTCTTACTTTAGAGTTTAGAGGTGCAAATAATAGAAAAATAAAGATAAAAAAGAAACAGTTTATTTTACTTCTTTTATTTGGCTTTCGGCATGTGCTTAAAAGAATGGCAAAGTAGGGGCCATTTTCTGGCCTGAAGTACTGCATTTGGACTCAGGTCATGAGTGTGTCTCATTGTTCTTGTTTTGGAGGCAGAGCTGAAGTAGATCGGAGTTTAGAAGTCAGTCTATATTTGTGGTTGTTTGAGCTTTATTACTTCTCCTGGATTGCCTTTTGTAGCTGGCAGAGGCAGTTTTTATTGCATAGGCTGGTTGGAGTTTTGGTTGCTTCTCGGGGAATGGGAAGTGATGGTGGAGAAAGTTGGGACAGATGAGAGAGAAGTGAAAGCAAAGTTTCTTTCATGGGTGGTGGGGATTTACTTCTCAGTAGTTCTGGACTAGATTGGTGTGAGGCTGCTCTGTGCACGTACTTGTGCTTAACAGCACGAGGGAAGAGATAAAGAATAATACAAAATATTTATTTATATCCCACCTCATCACCCAAAAAGGAACTTGGAGCAGCTTGCAAAGGGAGGACTTAATTTTTATTAAATTTGTTTAGTTGTGGGCTGTTGCTTTTTCTGTTTTTTTTTTTTTTTCCGGAAGGAGACTGAATGCTTTACATGGCCTTCACTCACTGAGTAGTCACAACTTTGCTATTTTCATGCTGTCTGTTACCTTCAGTAACAGAATTAACTGAATTTAGCCCTGTGTTAAGAAAAGCCAGGGGGTGCTGTGGAGTTTAGTGGAAACTCCAGAGCAACCCTGCAATTTCAGCACAGTGTGAACCAGGTTTGATGAAGGAACCAGGTTTGATCACATGATGAGGTCCATCATTGTGATTCACCAGCCTCCGTGATGAATCTGGGTGGTAGCAAGACAATCCTGGCAACCCAGCCGGCAGCTGATAGCTTCCCCATCCCACATGGGAAACCACCATTGTTATGGAACACGGGGAGGCTTCTCTGTTGGTGGAGCCAGTGTCCCACCACACAGGAACCCCAGTTCACCCATGGAGCCTCACTGGAAGTCACACTACATCATCTGATAGGTGGTGTGGGGCTCCATAGACTAACTGGGGCAGATAAGGTGGTGATAAGGTGTAAGACTAGTATACACTGTACTTATAGGCTGATGCCACTCATCAGGTTTCAGCGGTGACCAGGGGAGCATTCGCACAGTTAAAACTAGTGCGCCAGCTGTGCCCATACCTTGGGAAGTCTGACTTGGCCACGGTAGTCCATGCTCTAGTCACATCCCGTTTAGACTACTGCAACGCTCTCTACGTGGGGTTGCCTCTGAAGACTGCTTGGAAGCTTCAAATGGTCCAACGATCGGCAGCCAGGATGCTAACAGGAGCGGCACTCAGGGAGCATACCATTCCTCCGCTGCGCCAGCTCCACTGGCTGCCAATTTGCTACCGGGCACAATTAAAAGTGCTGGCTTTAGCCTTTAAAGCCCTAAACGGTTCTGGCCCGACCTACCTGTCCGAACGCATCTCCTCCTATGAACCAGTTGGGACATTAAGATCGTCTGGGGAGGCCCTGCTCTCGATCCCGTCGGCTTCACAAGCACGCCTGGCGAGGACGAGAGACAGGGCCTTCTCAGTGGTGGCCTCTCGGCTGTGGAACACCCTTCCTGCAGATATTAGATCGACCCCCTCCTTGCTGGCATTCTGGAGAAAAGTAAAGACCTGGCTGTTTGAACAGGCATTCGACTAAGCAGTGTGATTGATTGACTGATTATCGGAACACGGAATAATGGAAAACGAGTTTGGATTCTGATTTCTTTGATGAGACCTGATGGATTTGTTATATTGATGTACTGATGTATTGATGATGATGTTTAATGTTTTGTGATGCTATTGCTTTTAAATGCCTAATGATTTTGTATTGTGTATACCTAAACTGTTGTAAACCGCTCTGAGTCGCCTAAGGGCTGAGAAGAGTGGTATACAAATAAAGTAAGTAAGTAAGTAAATAAATAAATAAATAAATCAGTGCAGGGAAGAATGGTGGATTAGGCCTGTGTTACTCTGTCACTGCTGCCAGATGGCAACAGAACTTTGTGAGATCTCCTTACTGCTTCAGACACCTTATGCTACATCAGCAAAGGCAGCTGTTCAACCAGGGAGAAGGAGGGGCAATATATGCTCATGGGGTACCTGCTATGCCTAGGAGTTTATATAGAGCTCAGTGACTGTTGAGCAATGGGAATGGTGACACTGATGGTGGTGGTGGTGGACTGGACCATCTGGACTTAGCTTTACCACTGCTACAGTTTGGAGATTAAGTGTGTGGCTGGCACTGGAGCCAGTACAGAACATTACTGCTCTAGAATGGCCCTGATTAAGCATTAAGTATAGATGAGCCACGAGTAAGCTTCAGCTAAAAAGGGACAATGTTACTGTTACTAGGGTTTTCTTCATGATTTTTCTACAAAAGCAGTCTGCTTGTCATTCCTTATTAATCTAAAGGAGAAGTAGCTCAGTGTTAGGACTTTTCAGCATTCAGTCTTGGTTTTGGTTATAAGAGCACCTCCGATCTTGCATTCAGCTTTTTAAAGGCTGCACCATCAAATAACCCTCCCTGTCTTCCATTACATGCTGTCTCGATATTTCAATATCCCATTTGCTTCAGGACCTCAGGTTTTCCCCTGAAATTGATTCATGTGTCAAAAAACACACTTTGAACAAATTATCAAAGTAACCTTTCTATGAATAGGTATCATTTCATTTAAAATTGGAGCTGAATGTTACGTGCTTGGTTTTGCAAAGCAATAGGACTAATTTTTATGCTGAATATTTTTAAATAGATGTATCCTTAGCCTGTTCTTTATATTTTGAAACAGCCTATAGATTTTGCCAGATGTACAGATAAATGTTCATCCATAAAAAAAAACCTTCCAAAAATAGGCTCCTTGAGAAATTTTGCAGATAGGTCTTATAGATGAAGAAAAATGTAAATATAAACAAAATGAAAATAGACTGTGGGTTTGAAGTTGGATTGCTGGCAAAATTAAGATTAACCATTGCTTGTTTGGGTTTAGGATGACACAATAAACTGTAGAAGATTATAACAGTCATGTTAATTAATAGGTAAAACACTTCCACACTGCTCATGAATAGGAAAAAGGAGAAATGCTTAAGCATGCATTAGGGCAGGATTATTCTCATAATACTGTGGCTTAATATTTCATCCAAACCAACTCATTCTGTTTTGCCATCCCCATAGAATTTTGGAGAAGATGTATCTCCTTTTTTTTCTGCCTAGTTGTGAATATATGAGTGTTCATTTTAACATCTTGATATGCACTATTCTCACATTTTTTTTTCCTATTTGCCTGATGTAAGTGGCCTGGTGTAAGATGGCCATAGCCTTGCTATTATGTGCTGCTTGTATTTCTGCTAGGATTGGAAGTGCCTCTAAAATACTACTGAGGTTGCATCAGGATATATTTCACAGACAACAAGTAAGAAAAAGTAATGTATTGTGTATATCACAGCCTAATCTGGGATTCCAGATGTATGTACTCTCTTCCAGAATATGCTCCTGCCCATCTGCAAGATTTCTGTATTTATCTCTGTCAGTCCAACATAACCTCAAGCCTTCTATTTCTTATGCTGATGGGAAAAGGATGAACAATGATGAAGATACAGGGAAGGAGATGAGAATACGTTTTCCTCTTTCCTGCTTCAGTTTTCCTGTGATGATTTTGGATGCATCTACACTGTAGAATTCATGAGTTTGCCATCACTATAATCACAATGGCTTAATGCTATGGAATTGTAGGAGTTATAGTTTTACAAGGTTTTTAGCCTTGTAAATCTACAACTCCAAGAGTGTGAATGCCTCATCAAACTACCAATCTCAGCATTCCATATACTGAGTCATGGCAAAATTATGTCAAACTGCATCCATTCTACAGTGTAGATTCACCCCATAGCATGTGTGCAAAGGTCTCTCTCTCATTCCCACCAGACATTCTTGAGATGTGGATGGGACAGAGCACAGGACCCCCTCCACCAGCTTGGGCAGTGCCCAGGCTGGTTTGTAAGAAGAGATGTAATGGATCAAGTAGCCTGGACCCAAGTCGTTTAGCGCTTTAAAGGTAATAATCAACACTTTGTATTTAGCCTGGAAGCAGACTGACAGCCAGTGGAGCTACTGCAACATGGGAGTGGATCTTTCTCTGTTCAGAGCTCCTGTTAGCAATCTGGCCACTGATCTCTGAACCAGTTGAAGCTTCTGAACTTTCTTCAAAGGCAGCCCCACGTAGAGAGCACTACAGTAGTCCAAGTAGGATGTGACTAAGGCATGGACTATCATGGTGAGGTCTGGCGTCTCAAGGTATGGGTGCAGCTGGCACACACGTTTTAATTGTGTGAAGGTGCTCCTGGCCACTGCCAAAACCTGGCATTCCAGGGTCAGAGATGAGTTCAGGATCACCCCAAGACTGTGAATCTACATCTTTGGGGGGAGTGTGACCCCATCCAACACAGGCTGTAACCCCAAACCCTTATCCACTTTCCGACTGACCAGGAGTACCTCTGTCTTGTCTGGATATAATTTCAACTTATTTGCCCTCATCCAGTCCATCACTGATGACAGGCACTGGCTTAGAGGCAGGACAGCATCCTTGATACTAGGTGGAAAGGAGTAATAGATTTGGGTGTTGTCTGCATAAATTTGACACCAATCTCCAAAACTGAATGATTATGGTGTCTTGTACATCTCTAGTAGGAGATCAGTTCCAGTTCCATCCAGGTTTCACTGCCACTCCTCAACCCACCCATCATATGATAATTCAGGAGTGGAAATGATATAGTCTTCTATTGTTGGATTTCAGCTCCCAGCATTCCTAACCATTGGCTATGCTGACTAGGGCTTTGAATTGTTGTCTTAAACAAGAGTTGGAGGGGTACATGATTCCCACTTCCGTGTATAAATATGTAAGAGGAAGCCACAGGGAGGAGGGAGCAAGCTTGTTTTCTGCTTCCCTGGAGACTAGGATGCGGAACAATGGCTTCAAACTACAAGAAAGGAGATTCCACCTGAACATGAGGAAGAACTTCCTGACTGTGAGAGCCATTCAGCAGTGGAACTCTCTGCCCCGGAGTGTGGTGGAGGCTCCTTCTTTGGAAGATTTTAAACAGAGGCTGGATGGCCATCTGTCAGGGATGATTTGAATGCAATATTCCTGCTTCTTGGCAGGGGGTTGGACTGGATGGCCCATGAGGTCTCTTCCAACTCTTTGATTCTATGATTCTCCAATAACTGGGGAGGGGGGTCACTAGTGACATCTCATTCTCCACTCCCTAACTTCTAGCAAGTTGCATTATTGCAATTTGGGGCCTTATATAAACTGAATGTCTGATTGCTGTAAGTGCTTTATTAGACACAGTGTCCAGGATGTCAGTATCAAGCAGTTAACATCTACACACACACACACAAACACACCCAACCCCCACTGTGTACTTTTGACTTTTTGATGATTGGTTAATTTGCTTTTACATTTCTACTGTTATCTGAAAGGAGCACTTATTTGCTTTAGTGCATAAATGCTCAATTTGCTCATTGAAAGAGGGAAAATTGGATATCTCAACCAATTACACTTCACTCACTGCCCTTCCTCTCCCATTGCCATGCCACTTCAAAACATAATATCTATTATCTTTTTTATTCTCTTAATGATGCGCATCTACTCCAACATTTCAGTCAAAGTCCAGGATAAGTTATAGGTCTACTTTGGTGTGGAAGTCCAGATGGAACCCCCCATCCCACTCTGTGCAACATAAAGTTTACTATCTCTGAAGCAAAACCCCTTGGTCTATTTCACTTTCAATGTGACACTGATACTACAGTTGCAAGGCTAATGTTGTTGTTAATTATTTATAAAATAAATACTTGTATTTATTTATTTATCTCATTTATATCCCGCCCTTCTCACCCCAAAGGGGACGCAGGGAGACTTAAAACAAAAGGAAAATTTGATGCCTTGAATACATATAAAAATAAAGCAACAAATAATTTAAAATGTATTAGTTTATAAAGAACTAGAACTGCTATGGATAAAGGAAATAAAAGGGGAAAAACTGCTATAATCAATATATAAATTAGAGTATAGTTTTCTTATTATCAAAAGATGTCATTTCACAAGTTCTATCCTCAAGACAGTAGCTCTCATAAAGAATCTTTTAAGATATACATCTGAGAAGGGTTTAATATGATTATCCATTGCCCATTGAGGTTAAGAACAATCTGTTTTCACTCCAGAATGAATGGTTCAGAGCTATTAGACATGGACCTGAATATGAACAGCAGTGACATACAATAGCTGTCTAAAGGATGAGTATTGCAAACACCTCAAATGCCCTCTATCTTGGATTGCAAGCTGGGCTAGATAACAGTACAATACACGTTGAACACCCTTTATTTGGAATTCCAAAATCTGAAATTGTCCACATGGGTGAAATTGTGATACCTTTGCCTTCTTTATTTCATGCCTAAAATTATTTTAAATGTTGTGTAAAAAAGATTACCTAGAGGCAGGCATGTAGCCGGGGGGGGGGGGGGGGGGGAGGGGTGAAATTCTCATGGTGGTCCTCGAGAAGGCCTTACTGGTACATTATTTAAACTGTTATGTTTATTCATATCATTATCTGGTCACCATGCTCAATATATCCCATATGCATGGGAGTATTGGGGTAACGATACAAAAGGTTTGCTAGGGTAGACCCTCTTTCACTCAGACTCAGCCCCCCCCCCCAAAAAAAACACAAAATCCTGGCTACGGGCCTGCCTAGAGGGTGTATGTATAATATGTGTGTAAAACATACATGAATTGTGTGTTTAGATTTGGGTCTCATCCCCAAGATAGCTCATTATCTTATATACATATATGCAAATACAGGTATTTCAAAATCCTTTAAAAAGAAAGTCTAATATCCAAAACACTTCTGGTCTCAAGCATTTCAGAAAATGGATTCTCAACCTGAACTTGGTTTATTTTTCTCTATCCAACTCAGATTAAGTTCTGGCCTCAACTATGCCTTTTATAGCTCCATAAATATGTGAAAGGTAGCCACATTGTCTGAGGATTATTCTATGATTCTGGGCTGGCTTTGACAACTGCATCTAAGGAAAGCACTTCAGAGGTTCAGGGGATCCAATCATTACATGGGACATTTCCTGCTAGCATCCTCAGTAGAGGAGGGGGCTTTCAATCCCCTAATGATTTTCATGGGTATCCTAAATAATCTCTTTGTATCCTCTTATCCTATCTAATTGAGCTCTTAGCTTGAATAGGAGACTTAAAGAGCCTGCACCTGCAAAAACAGCTGGTGGGAGAACCACACTCTCCCTCTTTTCTAGTGTTATTTCTTTAATGCAGTCATGTTAGAAAGTAGTGGCAAAAATCTCATTGAAACCTATATTGCTTGTTGCTTTCCCCCCATAATCAAAAACTCATGTATATTGCTAGTGAGACAGATTCCTGGATACTGTACTTGTTATTCAGAGAGCCAGCCTTTAAGGTCACGAATTTCACTAGCAGATAGGAAGAATAGCTTTCATCTTGATCTGCATGTGGGTTACAAGAAAATTGTGTAGATCCTAGGATGGAAGATATACAATACATTCATACTGGGCTAAAATATAGTGAGGTTATTAGGCTGCAAGGACACTATAGGTGTGATCTCTTTGAACAATATACCCACACTGGCAGAGATAGTGGCATGGTTGCACGAGCAAAATGTTTACAGTGCTGTGATGATGGGGAGGGGGCAGATGGCAGTGAAAGCCATTTAGGAGCTGACATGGCAGCTTCTTCTGGTGGTGGAGGTAGATTTAGCAGGTGTCCCCTACAACCACTTTGCACCACAGCAGAAAGCACTGGGGTAACATATCCTTTTGGCATTAATATGACACAAAAAAGATTCCAGTCTCTATTTTCAAAGTTCAAAGTTTTCCCAAACAGGTACCATATGCTTGATTTTGTGTGACATGAATGCCTCCTCCCTTCTTTTCCTTGATTTGGGAATATGTTAAACACCTGCTATTAGAAGTTCGAAATCAAATTTGCCTGTTTTGGAACATTTTTGGATCTCATTTCGGTTGTCTGCCAAGCGGTTCTTGAAGTGCTGTTTCAAATGATGAGATGAAAATGGCTTGCCACATCTGTTTGGGCAGAGAGCAGGAAAGAAGTACTAGCATGGGATTTTTAAAACTCTATTGCCTACCTTTTGCTAAAGCATGGATTTTTAGCTCAGATTTGGCACAGGTGGGAAGTGAGTTTCCTACTAACCTGAAAAGAAGAATTAGCTTTGGATGCCCAATGTCAGTGTAGTTGGGAATGGCTCCAAATTGGGGCACAACCATGATATATCATATGTGAAGCTGCACCTATTTCACATTGGTTTAAAGCATCCTTTTTAGGGTACTTTTTGCAAACTTAAAAACACAAAGGTGAAAGCAATTGTTTAAGGGATTTTTTTTTTTTTGCAAAATTGGCAAATCTAGATTCAAGTCAGGGCTGGGGAATTTTTGGTTCACCATTATATTGTCTGGTATCGTGCTTTTCCTGCATGGCAGGCGGTTGGACTTGTTTTGTTCCCCAAGCTAACTTTTAAGTACCCAATTCTCAGCAAGAACAGAGTTGGAAACTCACAACAAGGTGTAACAATAAACAAAATAATGTAACTTTATGAAAGATCTGTCTCCTAACTCCTCCCAGGGTCTGACTAATGAACAAATACTTTAAAGGAACTCATGGGAACTCAGAGGTTAATGGATATTTACTTGATTTCTTCTGAGTTTCCTTGTTAGCCTTTGACTTCTTAAACTGAGTTTCCTCAATGTCAGGCTCCTTCCACACAGCTGTATAAAATCAACATCGAACTGGATTATATGGCAGTGTGGATTCAAAGCAGATATTTTGGATTATCTGCCTTGATATTGTGGGTTATATGGCTGTGTGGAAGGGCCCTCAGACTGGAATTTCCTAAGCTTTAAAAGTGGAATATGTTGTAGCCTCTAGACTCCCAGCACCCCTTGACTAACTAAATGGCTGCAAAGGAGCTGACTTTCCTTGATGACATCTTGCAAAAGAAAATAGGTTGCTGAGGCTTTGTTACACACAGCATGCAATTTGCACTAGGTAAGTGGTCTGCAGAATCAATGAGATATGAAATTGGTCACAATACTCTCTTTCTTACTGTTGTGAGTGCCTCCTCCCCTTTGATTCATTGCAACAAGGAAAGCCATATCAAGAGTGTTTTTGTAGCAGCACAACCTCAACCAGGAGACTGTCATTTTCCTGACATTTCATCACAGCTCTAATATTGGTTAACTTCTCTTTCTTACTGATAACATGCAAAAGAGGCAAGGCACGGGCTTTAAAGAACAAATGAAAAACCATAAAAATAAAATAGAAATGGGACAGTGTTCCAGCATCTAAAATATTAAAAATAGACTCCAAGATTTGTTTTTAAAGAACCTATTATTATATGGGCAGTGTGAGCAAAGTAATATTGGGTAACATGTTGACAAACTCCCTCTTGTTGAATTAAAATAAAAAAACTAGTTGAAGAATTCTGGTTATATGCTACTCATTCTCATAAATGGAGCCCCTGGTGGTGCAGTGGGTTAAACCACTGAGCTGTTGAACTTGTTCATTGAAAGGTTGCAGGCTCGGATCCAGGGAGCAGGATGAGCTCCCGCTGTCAGTCCCAGCTTCTGCCAATCTAGCAGTTCGAAATCATGCAAATGTGAGTAGATCAATAGGTACCGCTCTGGCGGGAAGGGAATGGCACTCCATGCAGTCATGCTGGCCACATGGCCTTGGAGGTGTCTACGGACAATGCCAGCCCTTCAGCTTACAAATGGAGATGAGCATCACCCCCCAGAGTTGAACACAACTGGACTTAATGCCAGGGGAAAACCTTTATCTTTACCTTCTCATACATGCATCTCATAACTTTGTTTTCTTAAATGTTCTTGACCAGTCAGTGCAGTTTGTATGGATAACTGGTAAATTCCCCTTCCCAGAAAAATCAGTAGTTGCTGGACATATGTACTCCAGTGCTTAAAAGGGCAAAGTGAGAGTCAGCACAGCTGCTATGAATGTTGGGAGAATTAAGATAGAAAAAATCACAAAATGGCGTGCTTGTGAGTACCACTTGGCTTCAGTGCTATTACAGGCAAATCTCCAAGAAGTACCCCTGGCACATGTACAACCACATTCAATACAATACTTAACAGCTCAATGATTAAAGTAAAGTGTGAACAATTCTAATGTTTCTGGTCCATGATATTGCGGTTTAGTTCCTCAAAATATCCCAGATGCCCCCAATAGAAATGTTGCTTTGACTAACAACATCTGGATATGTTTCAATAAACTGATTACCACTGTGCATTTATTGCTCTATAAACTAATTGTCTAGAAAGACCCATTGTTTTTCAGTGTTTTGTAAAAATATCCCTGCCTGATTTTTAATAGCAGATTTTACATCCTCTGAAATTGCAGTAAATAATGCAGAAAGAAGTTTGGAGGAGAGAGAGAATTTGAGCAGCTTGGTATCAGAGGTTTATGATATCTGCAATTGATTTGCCTCTGTGTACATTACCCAGAGCACAAACCAACCTTCCATCCAGCTGAGAAACAGCTGGATTTACAAATTAAACAAATATACAAATTAAACAAAAGCATCTTTTATGCCTGAAATGAAATTTAAATCTTTTATACTGAAAAAAGGGTCATTTCAGTAACATGTCAAGATTGGGTGGATTGTTAATGGTTGTTAGAAAAAAAAGGAAATCATTATTACCAACTTGTTTGTAATTTATCACTTCCCAAGCTTACTAACACTGGACCCAAATCCAATATCCCATCCCAACTGGTTTTTAGCTACCATTAATTTGCTTGAAACCATTGTTTTAGTTCATGGATGGGTAAACTTCAGCCCTCTTGGTGTTTTTGACTTCAACTCCTACAATTTCTAACAACCGAACTGTGGGAATTGAAGTCCAAAACACCTGAAGGACTGAAGTTTTTCCATGCCTGCCTTAGTTAAGCACATCCAGTATTGAAATAAAGAAAAAAAAGTATAAATACATTACTGAAAGGGAAGGTGACAAGTGATCGCCCTTAAAAAAATTGGAATGGTGTTACATGGCAAATAAAGGTCAGTGTGCTGTTATTTTGACACCAGTTCTCAGCAGTTGTTTTGCCCTTTCAGCTTCACTTAGTCCTCTCTCTTTAAATGATGATAGTGTGTTCAGATACCATGTTTTTTCTATTTATATATAGTTATCATGTTTGTATTATTATTATTTCTGGGCATTTGGATTATGTCATTGAGTCAAGCCACACAGAACATAGTTGAATTTATTGAATAAGTCATGTTTACCTTTTACTTTTAAATGAAGTACTTTTAAATAAGACCACTTTGGGCCCTTCCACATCTAAATGAAATGCCACATTTTCTGTGGAATATAAGGCAATGTGGACTCAGATAACCCAGTTCAAAATAGATACTGTGGGATTTTCTTCCTTGATATTCTGGGTTATATGGCTGTGTGTAAGGGCCCACAGAGGTCAGAGATGGAGTACTTTGTGACACTGAAGTATTTTTCTGCTGGTTTAGGAGAATTGTCATTTATGATGTCAGTTTTTTTCTCCACATATTAATTTGCTCAGATATTGGTCTATTTATACTTTAAACAGTGAGTTATAGTATTGTTCAAAAATTATGGGGATTGTCACATGTTCTAAGTTCATTGAGATAATTGAGTCCTAGTGGCCTTTCCCTGGGGAACAGAGCAGCTTGAAATCCAGTTGATTTTTTCATTAATGCCTTTTTACCCTTTAATAATATCTGTCAGTTCTTAGTTGTATCCACAGAGAACTAAATGTTGTCAATGTTTGTAAATGTAGACGGGTTAATTGTTTTAGGTCTCATTCATTTCTGCAGCTACAACCCCTGTTTATCTTCTTAATCACTGACTATTTCCTTTTCATTCATCCCTAGTATTTTATTCACACTGGTGGATTTCTGTCCAAAGAAAATGGAGGGAAGAGAAGAAAATAAAACTTGGACCATTAGGTTGAAAAACAAATAGAGCTTGTAACTGCTAGCTTGAAAAATAATTCACTAGGACAAACACTAATAATTTTAAAAATAGTAAGTTTATCACTTCATCAATTCAATTTGGAGATGATTGAGACCATGGGATTGACAGAGAATGGTACAAAAGTTGCCACTGATGACCTTAAGAAAACAAAGCTTGGCCTTGGCTCCTGCAAAATATCTCTTTTTGTCCTTTTAAATTTGCTTCCCTCCAATCTAGAATGTTTTCCCATATCTGCTATGACACCCATAACAGTATGGTTGACTGGGAATAGTGGAGATTTATCAAGTCTGGATACTGTTAGGTCGAGGGAGGCTATTTCAAAGCACAGGATGTCATATTTACAGCCTCTTCAATTCCGTTTGTCATTCATTTGCATCTCTCTTTTCTTTCCTTCTCTGCCAGCATGTATTCTTAATTCATGTTTCAAATGCCTTGTTTGTTAAAGGTTACAAAGCAGTGATTAATTTTAGTTAAAGTGCATTGATCCGATAGAAGCACAGCACTAAGCCAATAGCTACACCAGTAAATTAAGAGCGTAGAATTTTTCATCTTATTTTTTAAGATTCACTGAGTATAGCTAGAACTTTTCTGTACAACTAAACGACTACATCCTTTTTGCTTTCCACTCCAAGTTAAAAAAGAAAATAAATGGATATGCAAAATCATGGTAGAGCATAGGTGTTGCATGCCAGAATCAGGGATTCCAAATGCAACCTTTGTTTCTGCAGTTATCAGGTACAGTATGACCCCCATATCCATGGGGAGAGATTCTCTCACTTTCTGATGCAAAACCATGAGTAATAGTGAGGCCTACTGAAACAAATGATGTCCAGTAGAAACATATTATAGAATCCTATTGAAACACCAAGAAAATGTCTAGAGAGAACACCTCTCTAGTATTTCTAGTTACTCCAGAATGACTCCGCGGTCAACATCTGGCAACAGTGTACCTTAGAATCAGACTGAAGGACATAGGACACACATAAGAGAACATAGTGAAGGTATGGGTCCCAAGAATACAGGGTTCATACTGTATATAGCAAACCCATTTTTCTCTGATCCAATCTTACCTGAACTCTATGGTTAAAGATGGACAAAAGGAGAAGGTGGGAAGAGTAAAATGTGGAATGAGAAGGGTGGTGGGAGATAATGTGTGAAAAACAAAGAGAGAAAGAAATGATGGGGAAGAGGAGGAGTTTTGACTTAATTAACCAAAATCTTAGTGCTATTTGAGTAAGACACTAAGGGACTACAAAAGGGTTCATTGCAGTTCATACCAAATAATAATAATTCAGTCCTGAACATAATCAGTGGGGAGATGGATATTGAGGCAAGTGCTTTCCCACCTCCCAGAAAGAGTCCAAACAGTGTCCATACAAGCAGGAGGAGCGGGAGTTTGCCTGAAAGGCCTTTCTGAAGCAGCTCCAAATATAATACAAAAGTTGCAAATTATACCACAAAAATAACACAAACAACTCTTAATGCACCCACATCTGTCTGAGACACCAAACAGTTTGCTTCCATACAGGCCCATGGAAGGTGACTTTCAGAAACAATTGTAGCTGTTTGAAGACCTTGGAATCTTCCTAAGAATCTCATCATATTAGGGTTAATTCGATGGCATGTGCTGGTCTACCTGTTCTGTTATGACGGAGCCCACCAGCTCCCATCCCACGACTCACTGCAACTTCTGGGCTCCACCATAATAGAGAATGCAAAGTGGTGCATACCACTACCATAGCAACACAGAAGGTGTCTCATGTTGCTTTGGATTAATGGGGGGAAGCTGGGCAGCAAACACTCCTTCCCATAGGATGGGGACTCTGGTGAGTAGGATGGTGCAAGGCATGGGATGACCAGTTTCCCACACCCCGGGATGGGCACCATGGTCTGTGGAGATTCTGGCGGCCTTTGTGATGCAGTCGTAAGAAAACAATTCACCCCCTTTCTTTTCCACGAATCGCTTCTCTCCCTCTTTCCATTCTTCTCATTTTTTTTCTAAACATGGCTGTTGTTTTAATCCACAAGCCCACCTATCTAACATGGGTTCCAGAATTTTTCTCTCTCTCCCTCTCCTATGTTTTCAGAGAAATCAAAGGCTTTTGTTTGTCTGGCTATCAAGACAGCCATGTGACACCCTCCAGTTTTAGCATTGATTCTCATGAGGCAAATTTTCCTATTTTACTGAATATGACAGGACAGGGTACCCATTCAGTAAATTCTAATGAGTTCTAACAGCCTAATTTACTGAAGCATATTTATAACTTCAGCATTAATTGGGGAACTGGAGAATCTAGAAAGCTAAGTGAAATCTCTTTAAAATTCAATGAATTACTAACTGAATGAGTTAAACAATTAGTTATTTAAGCTCTGGGGGCAGATTACTTTTCTAACCTAATTTTGTTTCATGGTCTTTGTCTGCTTCTTCTTTTCTGATAGATATGATCATTTTGACTGTGATTCTTTGATTCACTTTTATTCGTTTTCATCAGAGCACATATGTATTCTTAAACTTAATTGATTATTACAGAATAAAAAGGAGCATTAGACTTCAAGGAGTTGCATTCGTATGCATATTTCACTTGGAAGTAGATGTCTGTGCACTTGCTAGAACAGTGAGCCCTTACTTATTGGGATTTACCCCCTCCCCCCCCCCCCCCCGTATCTAAAATCTCTGAATGCTCAGGCTCTATTATATATCAAATTACAAAAACAAAGTTTGTTTTTGGGATAAACAAATATTTTCAAGCAATGGGTAGTTGAATCCATCACTGGTTGAGTCTGTGGATATGGAGGGTTGTCTACTGATGACTAAGTTTTTTAAAGTACTTTTAAGGACCAGCTGATCAGTAAAATGAGCTTTTGCAGATCAACTAATAATTTTTATTCTCCCTATGAAGAAAGTCATTCTGTGGAAGTTTTTAAAGTTCCTTTATGCTTGACATAGTATTGGCCATCAAATTAAAAGAAAACCTTTTAGCTTCATTTTCTCTCTCTGAGATTTTCAGCCTGATCATCCTAGATTTTTTTGTTGGAAAAATCCATTGTTATGATGTTCATCTACCTTGTGCTTTGTAAATGAACAGAAAGAAAATTAGCTTGATTTCTGCATTAAGTGAGACCGAGTGCATTAGCTTGTGTTGTGGAGTTTCCAGTGTCTGTATTTGTGTTTGCTTTCCCTTTATGCTTTTCCTCTCAGAAGTGTGCTGAATAATTCATCATTGATATAAGGCATGATGAATGCTGCTGCTCATTTGCATGGTTTGATGGCTTGTCATATTATATAACCTGTTATTTGGAAAGCAAATAAGGTCATGGTGCATCTATTCTTTTTCTGGGAAAAAATGACTCTAATTTGTCAGTTTTAGTTTTGTGTATTAAATGCCCAACACATAGAACCAGGTTCTCAGTGATATCTTGGTACTGCTCATTTTCCTTGGATCACATTCAGTTCTTTTTGGGAAAAGTCTAATCTGCACAACTGTCTAACCACTGCTTGCTGAATAAAATGTGATAACTTAGCCATATCATTTATGAAGCTGGTAGGAGTAGATTTATTCAGAAATGGGCATGCAGTTGGAAGAAATGGTTTGTGGTGTTTATTTATTTATGCATACTTTGAAAGTTATTGCTTTGACTGATGCTAGCCATGCAGTTTTAGTATTAAGTGGCACTTTTTGGGGATTACGGTAAAACAAGTGCTTATAAAGTAAATTTTCCTTATAGGCTATGCAAAGAAGCTTCACCAAATCACAATGCGGGGGTCATAAGAGCATGACCTAAATACAATGGTAGATATAATTAAAACATCACCATCAGAATCTTACAGAATTCCTTAAACAAAATGATTTGATCCCCTCAAAGAGGTTTCAGTCCAGCTCCTTTGGTCTTACCTCTGGTTAAATATGCTTGAATTAGACAGTTGAAGTATGATCATACTGTATTTTTATTTAGATAGGCATGGTAGCTGAGTACTGGAGTCTTTGTGTATTTACTAGAGCGTATTACTACTACTACTACTACTACTTACCTGGCTCTCCTCGTGGCTCAAGGTGGATTACAACATAATTATTGTAAACACTATATAAAATATACATATTAAAATGTATTTATACAAAATACATATGTATATTAAAACACACAGATATAAGATTAAAATAGAGGAGTCCCCGGTGGCACAGTGGGTTAAAGCGCTAAGCTGCTGAACTTGCTGATCGAAAGGTCACAGGTTCGAATCCAGGAAGCAGCATGATTTTTTATTGGAATCTGACCAAAAAAAGGATGCTGGAGGATCAACAATGCCTAAAGAAGCATTTTCTCTATGACTTTCTTGGTCTCTCAGCACACGTTTATAGTGGAAATTGACCATAGAGACATACTGGAGAACCTAGAGATTCATAGAGAGAGTATATTAATCAAATCCATGAATAATCAAATCTGAAAAAGTGAAAAAAGTGAAATGTGGACAGTCAGTTGTAATTGATACAACCTGAAAGGTGTAAGTCAAAAGAAGTTTATCAACTGGGGTTCACTTTATCTGATCTGTAGATGTTTTTATAATAGCTTCATGTTTGGACCCATTTCCCTTTTTAAAAAATCCTACTTTTTTGTTTCTTGCTCTTGTTCATCACTTGTCTTTATACTGTGCTTTTTGGATGGCTCAGTTTAACTATCATACACACTGCTTATTCCTTACTATGAACTTAGAAGTATTTCAAAATGTGTGGTTGGCAGTACCCATTTTAAATAGCTTACCCCCGTGTCTTTATCTCTAACCACCTAACCATCTTCTCCATGTTCATTTGTACTTTGTTCCATCTTCCTTTCAGTTCAAACCTATTATTTCAAAATGACTATAACTTGTTTTGACAATGTTATTTTAGTGGTCTGACACTAGGTATTGTTCTCCTGTGATGATATATCTTGCTTTGAATCCTTGTGAGAGGCTATCCAGGAGTCAGAAAGGTAAGAAGTCTAGCTGTGGTTGTTTTTACTCTCACACTGGGATTACAAAACTCTGTTTCTCTTAAACACAACCAGGCTTACAGCCCTTTATTACACCATGTAGTGGAGAAAGGCATATGGGTAGCTGCGTCAATTACAATTTTCTCATCTTCATAGAATATTCCTGTGATGCTGTGTGATTTAGATGCCATTATGCATTTTGTAAGGGAGTTGAAATTTTTGTTTGTCATTGCTGTTTGTTGTTCACAGCTGGTTTTATGATGGGTTTTGCTCATAAACAGGTGGTTATAATATTCCTTTAGCAATGTAAGGCAGCCTGAGCCGTTTCAAATTAATTTGGCTCTTGTGTTGCATAGCATCAGTGTTTTCATTGTAGCACTGAAAACAGTGATATTTCTGGCATTTCCAGAGCTACTGGTGTGAATACAAGTTTTCAAAAATGTGTCACATAACTATAACAAATCCCCTTGACTTTTATTTAAAGAGATAATCACTTTTGGTCCCGTTACTGGATTTTGTCAAACAAGTTTAGTACTGGCTTGATGGGTAAGTTATCTGCTGGTTACTTGCTTTTGAGGTCCAACTATAAGCAATTTATGTTACCCTGTTAAAATGAGTATCAGTGGAACACATATTGCAGCAATGTAAGCAGCATGAAATACAACGTTTTGCATTGGAATGATCATCCTGAATCAGGTAAGGAAGACTCTCCTCCATAATGCTATTATTAAATCAATGTGCTAAGAAGAGCAGACAATGCTTTCAATAAGAAGTAGTGTATCCTTGCAGTGCTTCAGCTTAGTCTATTTTCTAGACATACTTTATGCAAGCTAAAAAGACTTCCATGGGCTAATACTCTCATTGCATCAATCCATCACTACCGTAATTGTTGTTTAATTACTAATTAGTGCCAATTAGTGACACCATTTATTATTAAAATAATGAGAGTCATATAGCACTTTAACACATTGGACCATAAGCTTTTGTGCAAAAAATTGGGTGGGATTGGTTTTTAATGTATTTATGTGGTTTTGATAATTCTATGCTTATGTTTTGCGTACTCTGAATGTTGTTGTTTTGCTATTTGGAAACCGCCCTGTGTCCCCTAGGGGAGATAGAGCAGTATATAAATAAAGTTTTATTATTTTATTATTCTTATTCTAAGCTTTCATTGAATAAATTCCATTTCACACACAAACATACAAAATATACAATAATAAATATGTCAGTTTTAAGAAGCTACGCTTCACTGTTTTTTGGTTTTTTTTACCAAAACAGGTTAACATGACAATCCCACTTGAGGTTTTTTATTAAAGTTTGCTTTTTTAAAAAAGTCAATAATATGTAAAAACATTTTTATTGATAATAATGAAGAAAAAAATCTCTTGTGTGTTCAGCAGAGCATTATAAGTAGAACAATGTCATGTTTCTAGAATTGCCTTCATGGGTAAAGATGTGTAGATCTCATTTCAGGCATTCTATTAATAACTAAACAATTTCTTGAAATACAACATACACAATCAAGCAAGAAGAATACTGTTACTTTCAGATCAATAGGGAAGCAAAGTAGCTACTTAATGTGGGATTTTGTATAATACACAGTGTTTCCAGAGGAACAGGGCAGCTGTAATGTCCTTCCAGAGACATTTTGTATACACGCTCCATTTAAAGAAAGGGTCAAACCAATTTTAAGATCACATTTCATTATGTACATCATTAGAAGCAGAAATAACTGGGGAGTTTTTTTAAATCATTGCGTTGATAAGAAATGCAAGTTTCACCTTTTGTTCTACTTGATGAAGAGATAACTATCTGAAACCAAGGACAAATGGAACAACAGCACATTATGAAAAAAAGTGAATATATCATCTTTATATGTCTAATGTTAGGGAAGTGAGTGATCATTCTTTTTATATGATGGATATGACTGATTTATTAAAAAGTAACCAATGATACATTTTAATACATTATCATGAAATTATATGTGAATAGATTTGACTATCCCCTATTGACTGAAGTCCTTACATTTGTAGTAATTGAGTTGATGACTCTACCCAGTAACCAAAACTAGTTTTGCAAAGCCTATAATTAGTCTTATTCAACAGGGTTAAATGTGTAAGGGAGGTTTGAATGGAGACCCATTAGACCTAAAAGGAAGATTTGAGATAACAGAAGTAGTGCACTACCTTTTAGCCATTTTGCCCACTATTTATGTCCCCATGTAAGTTTGCTATTTCTAATTCAGCATCTTCAGAGTTTTTGTTTACAATCTCATTTCTACTGAACAGACCTGCACATCCTGTGACTCACTGAGCCAGTCACTGGCCACCATGTCTATTCTACCTGGTTGGATAGTACTGCAAAAGCTAAGATGTTGTTTGTAGTGGCCACAATACATGACTAGTAAACTACACTTGGCTTGATATATCCCATGTTGGGCAAGCCTGACATTAAACATTTTGAATTTTTCATAAATGTTAGTTCAAGCTTGATATTGTAGGTAGGTTTTCTTGGAAGTAATTTTGACTGTTCCTAGGTATAGTTTTTCTAATAGTAATACTTGGCCCAATCAATCGGTGGAATGGGATAGCCACCTTAAGCTGCAAAGATATGTAAAGAATTAGTTAGTTATTTACTTCTTTGTTGTATTTTCGTTACCAAGGAAGGGGAGATATACTGATGGGATTTCCTACTTCATGTGCAAAATTAACTTCATTATTGTAGAGTACTACATAGTTTGACTTTGGGGTGTGTATGTATGTGTCATTTCTGCGATACACCAGACTACAAAATGTCTTAAGCTGTCCCTGGTTTCAGCACCTTCCTTTTCTACTATTTGGTCCCTTTTTTATCCAAGATTGCATGATGGTTTGGATCAAACTATGCAGTACATACTCTTTCAAAAATGTTTCCCATTAAAAAGATATTGTCATGCTGCTCACCAAATTTAGAGTTGTACATAGTTAGGTACAGTTGTAGAAGCAAAAACTTGTAAAAGGCAGCTTTTTTGAACATCGCTCCAGAACACTCCAGTCAAACAGTTTTTTTTTTTCACCTTTCTGGCCAGTTTGTACTTCCTGTAATTGCCACATTTGGATCAGGCATGACATTCTCCTATGAATGTAGAAAGAGGTAAGATCAAATAAAAGCTTGACTTTATCAAGGAAGAAATAGCAGTTGGTCCCTCTTAGTTAAAAAACCCCTCAGTAAACACCAAATTCTGCAATCCTTACTATATTCTCCTGTCTCAGTCTTTGGTGACATTGCCAGTGCATCCTACTTCCACTTATGTGTGGCTGAACAGTGTTTAGCTGTGGAAAGTAGACAAATTCAAATTCATAGAATTGAGCAGGTTCCATTAGACTGTTCCATTATTCAAACAGTCTAATACATTTGTATATATGGTGCGGTCACCTGTATCTATCTCAGAATGAGAACCATGGGAGCTTGATTCTTGTCCCTTTATCAACATAACATATAGCAAAGGTGATAGGTATATTACGTCCGCTTTCCTATGCAAGGAACATAACCTCCTTTTGCTAGTGGCCAAAAGCAACTGTAAGATCTTAGTGAGCTTGTTTCTCTCTTTATTTCATATTCCAAGTGAACAAGTGTTTTCATATGGGAAGTGGACTTAGCAAGATTTGGAATCCCACAACTCAGTCCAAATGTTATACTACAGCCCTAGCCAACATAGCCTAAAGTAAGGAAAGCTAGCAACTGTGGCCCAAGAACATCTGAAGATCTGCAGGATTTCCATCTCTGATTTAAAGGCATATATGTCAAGCACTAAACCATATAAACACATGAGGGTTGTTTTATACTGATTCAAATGATTGATTCATATAGCCTAGGCTTCAGAATCTGTAGTGGTGCTTCAGAATATGAGACCAGGATTCTTTCCAGATTCTCCTATCTATGTGCTAAACAGGACTAAGACTTGAGAGAATTCATTAAAATATAATAGTAACTGTAGCCTCAGCTATACCAAAGTGAAAACATAGATACATATGTTATTTAGGCCTATTTCTTTTTTTTAATCATGTCACATATGTAAAAAATAGAAAATATCTTTCAGAGCCAAAATACATTTTGCATGTAATTTTGTCAGTTCTCAAAAGTGCTATCTGCTTTTTATATTTTAGTATGTATATATTTTAACATAATAATATTTTATTTAATGTTGTATTTCACTGTGGCATGTGTGTTCTTCTTCTTTTTCATGCTCACATTGTCCCTTCCCCAAAACTTTAGATGGTACTCCAGGTGTACCATCTGGACTTCAGTGAGCAGTCAGGAAGTCTGGAGATCTGAAGTCTAAAAAAAATGACCATTTTTTGGGAACCATTTCTCTAAATTCATCTCGCAGTGTTGGCCTATGTGATTTTAGTCAAAGACATCACAGAACTCTATTTCTTGTAATTACATCACTAATACCCGGAACTTGAGGGGAGTGGGGGTAAGATGGCAACTTTAAGAATTTTCTAACCAGTATGGCCAGTGAACACAGTGAAATGAATTTTCAAAACTGAACCCAGCTGTTCACATTAAATAGTGGCTTGAGAAACAGGGTGGTGAGAGCAAGAAAGAAGAAACATGGTGTGGAGAATAAATGCTAGACAAGAAACCAAACAAACAGAAGGACCTGACAGCTCCATGAAATAAATGAAATATTTGTCAAGATGCAAATATCAAATAAGAGAATTTTGGATGCAACCTGCATAAAATAGTATAACCCCCATCATCACTTCTACTACCAACAGCAATACTGAGTAACGATCTTATATTTCATACAGATCTAATTAGGCGATTCTATCTAGATTGCATCTTGGTGTCCTTGTCTCTGTTGAAACTCACCTTTCTCAATAGACACATAGTACATTTTATGGAATATTTTTTATAGAGGATTCCTGGCATTGTAGAAGAGGACCTAGTCATGCAGAGCCAATCTCATAACCTTCTTGATGGCTTTTTGGTGCCCAGTGGCTAGCTGTGAATAAATTGCTCTCTAACGGACAGACTTGAACAGTGTTTGCAAAAGATTTAGCCAAGCTCGCTTTTCTCTATCTCTTGTTTTGTTTTATTTTGCTGCTATTACCATTGGCATCTAGCTTCCACAAGACAATGGTACTGAAATAAAATCAGGAAGGCTGGCTCAGTTGGAGCCAGACTTGTCTGAACTGGCATCTTCCCCTTTGTGCTCTTGTCTGTGTGATATAGTACTTAACAAGAGGCTATTTTCATTGTTAGTTTGTTTATCAATTTTTAAGATGCATCATGGAGTAAATACACTGTAGAATTAATGCAACTTGACCCCATTTTAACAGCCATGGCTCAATGTTACAGATTTATGAGAGTTGTAATTTTACAAAGCCTTCTCGGCCAAAGACTGCTAGTGCCTCACCAAACTACAACTCCCAGGATTCCATAGCATTGGGTCCTGGCAGTAAAAGTGGTGTCAAACTGCAATAATTCAATAGTATAGGTGCACTCACAGAAAAAAAAAACTGTCAAAGCTAGAAGTCATGGTGACCCTATGTGTTCAGTTCCAGATGCTGAAGAATCAGTACCCACAAGCATAGGACCCCCGTGCTAATCTATGTACAGAACAGAATTTAATACTAATATTCTGATCACCTACCTCATCATTCAATTCTACCAATAACATTCAATTCTCCCAATAACTCACTAAGTAGAAGGAGAAAAATTATGACTTATAGTGGAGAGCTGGCTTGTCTGTAATCATGAGGGAAATTTTACCATTTTTATTGCTAGCAGTAAAAATGTACACTTCACTTTCATGACCATTTTTCACATTTCCCACTTTTTCTTCCTCCCCCAAAAAATGAAGAGGGGGCACTGGGTCCATTATGCCATGTGTAAAGCAAAGTGCATTTGGCACTATTGGTGAGAAAAGAGTCCCCACTCCCCTTCAATCAGGAGATTTTGGGAGAGGTCACCCACTTTTCCTTTTATATTCTCATGGATGGTTGCAGATGCGGCCCTAGGTAATTTTCAATGGTAAGCAAACAGTAGTATGGGACCCCCCCCCCCCAACCAATCATTGATATATATTTTCTGTTCGTCGTGGGAGTTCTGTGTGCCATATTTGGTTCAAATCCATCATTGGTGGAGTTCAGAATGCTCTTTGATTGTAGGTGAACTATACATCTCAGTAACTACAACTCACATATGTCAAGGTCTATTTTCCCCCAAGAGTGCCTTAAGAGCGCCCCTGGGCAAAATCAACTATACTGCAAATGCTTACTCTGCGTAATGGGTTGAGCCGCCCCTGTGTGGTTGTGTAGGCAAAGCCCAGAGCACAACTTTGACCATGGTCTTCTAATCCTGTGAATAACAGAAGCAGAAAAATGCTTATGTTCCACTTGTAGGTTTCCCATAAACATTTGAGCAGCCTATGTGAGAACAAGACACAAGGCTAGAATGGTCAGATCTAAGAATGGGTCTGCTTATTTCCTTACATTTTGCAAAAAACAATCATGCTAATCACTGCTTTGTCTAAAAATAGTTACAAATGTGCTGCTTGAATGCCAATGCATGGAATTAGTGTTGAGATAAAAGGGCTTTATAGATTATGAGAGTTTTTATTGAATTGGTTGCATAAGGTGCAATTCAAAGAATGTATGTGTAGCATCTTGCTTTTATGTGGTGGAGTGACCCTCTTATCATGACTTATGATTTTTCTTATCCCTGGCAAGGTTTCAGCATAAGTGTGTTTTTTATTATTACACCTTTTCATTTTGCAGCACTCCAGGGCCCTTTTACTTGTTTATTTTAAAAGTTAAAACATAAAGGAGTCAAAGGGCCACTTTCTTATGTGGCCTTTATTCCTCTTGAGGATAAGGAAATAGAAGGAGAAAACCCCTTCAGAGGTCAGAAAAATCAAAATTGGTCTTTGGAAAAGCTTTACACAGGTTCAATTTAAACAAGAAGGAGGCAGGAGGAAGTTAGGGAGAGAGAAAACCCATTTCAAGTCTCCAGCCAGCTCTTAGGTATACATATGCATGTTCATCATAGCAGCTTTGATGTTGGGGCTGGTAGTGCATTGGAGATGGAAGGCATTTAATAGAATAATATTCTGCCTATTATTAGCAAAAAAGCCAGTTTCTTTGATTATTGTCTCAGTAGCAGGCCACAGAAAAAATAATTCATACCGTGTAATTCCTTCATCTTTTTAGTGAGAGGAAAGGGGGAAACAGTAACAAATCCATTCTTTGTGGGGGCTCAACAAGTTAATTTGTTGGTGTCAGATCCTAGGTCTATAAATGCCAGTGAGGATTCCAGCAATGAATCAGGCAACATTGCCTCAGTAACATCATTTTATAGCATTTGAATATCTAGGATTGGTGAGAAGCTTCATTTACACATCTTCTCAGTTTAATTGCCATTCTAACTTTTGTTACTATGATAATCAGAAAAGCAGGTTGAAAGCTGAATTGGTTTCAGACTCGTTGGACCAACAGAGCTATGTTCTGCTGCTGCTGCAAGCTGGAGGCAGAGCATCTGAACATTTCCATTTCTGCTCCAGACTGGCCCTGGGTTATTTGGTAGGTGTAGATGAGCCTCCAGATACAAGAGTTTAAGTATCATTTAGTGGCCAGCTAATACAAGGACATAATGCACAGATTCCGCCCATGAGACATCATTATAGAAACATCTGCTATTCTATGTAATCAGCCACAGGTTATTCTGTTTTTATTTATTATTTATTTATTTCAAATATTTGTACCCCACCCTTCTCAACCCGGGGGGGGGGGGGGCACTCAGGGCAGCTTCCAGCCTCCAATGATGTGATGCTTCCATGTGCACATGATAAAAAAAAAACATAATAAACCAATAATTGCATACAGTTAAAAACATTAAGTCAAGTGAGATTTTAGAATTTTGTGCAAGAAACTGTTTTCTTCAGATTTTTTTTTGCACAAATAGAATTTTAGGAACTAAAGTGTCATGGGAAAAATCATAAAAAATACATAAGGTCTTGTAATATCACTCATCTACAAGAAAATTGTGATATTATCTGTTCTTTCACATAAGCACAAAATAAGTGACTGTTTATGTCCTTAAGATGGACTTGAGGATAATAGCAGTAATTGGTGTAATAAAGGCTTATTGCTTTTTATATTAAAGATTAGGGATATAAAGAGCACTCATTCTTCTTGTTATCTAGAAGTGGTGTATTTTATAAGACAAAATGGTCAACAACGGCAAGATTTTGTACACTTCATGCAAAAAAGAGTATTTTAAATCCAAAAGCCAGTATTTAATAGACAAATGTGGATATTGCACAGTACACACACATTTTTTTTTAAAAGTCCTGAAATGTGAAATATTACTGGAAAATATTCAGATGTTTTCATAATTTTGATCAAGGCAAAAAGCATTTGCAGTTTTCCGTTCTTGCATAAAACATGAAATATTGGAAGCTTAACATTCCCATTGAAGGACACACATAACTATCTTTACTAACACACAATGAAAGCCTGTTCCTCCACAAATTTGTCTAATCCCTTTTATAAGTCTGAGTTGGAGGGAAAGAGCAGCTTAATATTATCAGTTCCTTTTCTTTGCCCAACATGGAAAATACCATTATTACTACAACAGTGGAGAACCGGCATGGTGCAGTTGTTTGAGTGTTACAATATGGACACTGTTCAAGTATTGTAGGAGGAAAGTGGAGAAGAGGAAGAAAACTGAATCACATTTCAAGCTCTCAAACCGGGCTGAGGCTTATACGTACCAAAGAGTACAGAGTTGACTTTATTCTAGGATCCTTGACTCAGTGTATATGTGTGGATCACTGGACCACCTGGTATTTTATCCATTTTGCCATGTGATGTAGCTTATATCTATGCATCCCCCCCCCCATGAGACATCAATGTGCATTGTACCTGATGCGCGTTATGGACTCTATGGGCCCTTCCCAGGATCTGAGCCTAGGTTTTCTGTTTATCCTAGATTATCTAGCAGTGAGGACTCATATAATCCAGTTTAAAGCTGAAAACCTGGGAACAGATCCTGGGATATAGGGCCTTTCTATAAGGGCCCTATTTTAGAATATTCAGGGATTTTGCTTATCCCAGTTTAATGCCTCTAATACACATCCTGCACATTTTTTGTGCTGTGTGTTATTAAAACACTTACCTTGAATTTGAATCTGTGATCTGGAGGCTAAAGTGTGTGTGTGCAACCATGCTATGGTTTCCATCCATTGGAATCGATCCAATGTCATAATGGAAGTTCATTGCACAGGACTAAATAAGTACAATCATGTTAGCATAAGTAGGTTGATGGTGTAACAGCCTGTTTCTCTTCTGTCTTGGGTAGAAATCTAGTTGACTTGTTCTTTAAGTGTTCAGTGTGATCTTTGAGGAGATAGTGAAGATGACTGATGTCTTCAAGTTCCTTACTGCCCTACCTTCAAAGCTGCAAGAAAGCTTTTAAAAGGACATTAGTTTCTTCCAGCAGGGATATTTGTTATTCTTTTGTATATTTATGTCTTCTGTACATTCAGGGTGAAAGTCATGTGAATTTTTGAAGAAGTTGCTTGATAACAACAAATGCCTTGATGACATCTGAGTATCTCAGAGGTATTCACCTGCTGAGAAGAGATGTCTTTTGATTTGGTGTTTCCCTCAGCAGTTGTGTGTTTTTTTTCTCTTTAGAGCGGAGAAAAATGTATTCCAATCGTTTCATATTCCACATGTTCATTTACTCTTTTCCCATTAGAAAAACAACAACTTGATAGCTGGCCTTTCAAAAGGCCAGCTCAAGCAGGCACTTTATTTTTCATCATGGTTTTTTCTTCTGAGTGATTGCTAGCTGGAAGCCAATAAAGTCTAAATATGTTGAAAACATTCAACATCATCTCTTTTCCTGGTACAGACCACATAAATACTACTTTCCATTTATTTTCTGCTACTTTGCATCTGCCTTAGATCACCCAAGCTGCACTACTGGGTTATTGTGGTAACTTCAGGGATGGAAGAAAGATCTATTGGATGATAAATACAATAAAATCACCAGAGTCCAATAGATAGTTTCATCTCAGCATTTTCACACTTTCTGAGGTAACTTGTTTCAAGTATGCACACATTTGTGAAGTTTATGGGGAAATTTGAAACATAATGTGATCACAAAACAATCTGCTTGTTTTAAAATGCAAACCAATTAACTGTGCATTATTGGGGGAAAACCAAAGGAACGCTTTAGTCAGTGTTGGAAAGTGTCATTCACAGTTTCAGTGTGGGAAGATAATAACAGTCTGAAGCCTGATATGAAACAGAGATAAGGATGAAATGCCAGTCGGATTTGGAAAAGATTATTTAAAATGAATGATTTGAATATCCCTAGGCCACATAAAAAATGACTTGAAGGCAGGCAGCAGCAACAAATGCAGTATCAGTACTGCATTTTGATACTCTTAGGAAGAATAGAAGCACTGTGCCATGGATTCCATGCTTCAGCCCAGTGAGGTTTTAAAAATATGTTTACTTTTTAAAGGTTGCATATTCATCTAAATGCCCCAGCTTTTCATGCTGAAGTTTGAAAGTGGTGCTTCCCATTCCAACCAAGTCTTGAATGTGTGATGCTAACAGTCGGAAAATTATGATAATAGATGACAAAGTTACCAGGTGAGCTTTTTAAGGGTGTGAAGAAAAAACAAACAAACTCAGAATCAGATAAATTCCCTCTGTTGCCTGAAAGGTGCTATTAATCGATGTTTTGAATTTCAAACATGTGCCCTACCTCTGTAACTCCCTCTTCAAAACACTTTTCTCTGAATTTATATTTCAGAAGCATATGGCTCAAGTTAATAAAACTGGAGAACAAAGCAACCTAAATAGCTGTGAATATAAATCTGGTTGATTTACATTGCTTCTGTAAACCATCTTTTTAATAACCTTCTAATGTTTTGCAAATTCATCGGGTAGATAATGAGCTCCATCTAGTGATGCAGTACCTTGCCTAATCTATGCAGAATGTCAGCCCGATCCACATGCGGCAAATGGGGTTGGCTGATGTTCAGCTGCTTATTTCAAAATACATCTCTAAGTAGGCATCAAGGTGACATTTCCCAGGAGGAAAATGTCATCACTAATTAGTTGTTGATTTGAAATTATTAGTCAGCTCAGTACAGTAACTCTCCTTACAGTTTATTTTGTGTTCTGTATTTAAGATTGCACTTTTTAAAAGCTATGAGGTTTTGTGCTTTTTTTTTTTTTTGCAAGAACTTGGCATTCCAAGCGTATTAACTCTGTATGTAATAGCAGAGATTGCAATCCACATGTGGTACTCATGCCCTGCTGTTTGGAAGGCAGTGGAAAGAAACGATATTGAGCTAGAGGAAAGATGAGCTATTGGAAAATGACAGGCAACACATTTGTATAGAACAGAATTGAGTGCCACATAGTTATGTCTGCCTGCAACTAAATGGAATGGAGATCCCATTACTCATTGGGAAAGCACATGTTTTGTACACAGAGGCTGGAATCTTCTTGTTGGCTTATCAAATGGATTTGCACTCAGTAACACCAGCATAAGGCTTTTTTCTTGTATATTTGTAGCTGGGCAAAGTTGCGGCTGGAGAATGGAAGATAAAGCTACCACTGAAGAAAGTTGTTCTGCCATATTCCTTCTTATGTTGTCACTACATTGTCCATGGACATTTTAACCTACTACTGTGTCACTGGCTACATTTGCCACTGCCACTATTTTGCTTGCCAACAAGATCATGACCATAAATCACATGGTAAAATATCTGCTTAAAATTATGATTGGTAACTGTGCAGGAGGGATCTCCCTTTAAGAACCTAGAGAGCTCATGCTAGATTGGTAAAAAGTATGACTTGGATTAGTATAAAGTAGCTGAATTAGTTCATAAGTTAATAGCAGTACTTTCTGAGTTTTGTAAGGATATATTCTCACAAAATTTTCTTACCTTTTCTGACAGATCCTATGCTGTCTGAATATAAGGATAAGCATCACAACATAGAGTAGGCAAAGAGTGCTGGATTTGTGTGTGTTTTACTGCAAGATAAGGGAAGGTACACCAAAGACACAAAGAGCTGGTTTTGGTACCTCTAAGGTTCTTCCGTAAATACCCCAATTGTTATTTTTTAAAATCAGAAAACCCTTCACAACCCCTAATAGATGTAAGAAGACTTTGCCATATTTTATCCCCTAGCTCACTATCAACCCCAGAAGAGGACTTTATTTAACAAGGAAATAAACTAGAAAATTAGTTTGTATAACACTGTTAGCTTTTGGTACTGTCATATTATGGCTATCAGCCCTTTCGTATGTTCTCCTAGCATTACTGCACCATTGATGTCATTCTTACACAGTTGTTTTTCTCATAATCCAAATCCTTAGTTCTGAGCCAAGTTGTGACCTCCATTCCAATTTCTTAATGCCTTGTTTCTTGCCCAGGTAATCCTGGGTATATAAGGCTGGAGACTTCAGAGTTGTGAATTTGATGTTGCTGTTATTGTAATAATGACCAGATGTTGTTGTTCATTCGTTCAGTCGTCTCCGACTCTTCGTGACCTCATGGACCAGCCCCCGCCAGAGCTCCCTGTCGGCCGTTACCACCCCCAGCTCCTTCAAGGTCAGTCCAGTCACTTCAAGGATGCCATCCATCCATCTTGCCCTTGGTCGGCCCCTCTTCCTTTTGCCTTCCACTTTCCCCAGCATAATTGTCTTCTCTAGGCTTTCCTGTCTCCTCATGATGTGGCCAAAGTACTTCAACTTTGTCTCTAGTATCTTTCCCTCCAGTGAGCAGTCGGGCTTTATTTCCTGGAGGATGGACTGGTTGGATCTTCTCGCAGTCCAAGGCACTCTCAGCACTTTCCTCCAACACCACAGCTCAAAAGCATCTATCCTCCTTCGCTCAGCCCTCCCCAAGGTCCAGCTCTCACATCCGTAGGTGACTACAGGGAATACCATGGCTTTGACTAGGCGGATCTTTGTTGCCAGTCTGATGTCTCCACTCTTCACCACTCTATCGAGACTGGACATTGCTCCCCTCCCAAGAAGCAAGCGTCTTCCGATTTCCTGGCTACAGTCTGCATCCGCAGCAATCCCTGCACCCAGAAACACAAAGTCTGTCACGGCCTCCACGGTTTCTCCCTCCATTTTCCAGTCGTCAATCATTCTTGTTGCCATAATCTTGGTTTTCTTGACGCTTAGCTGCAACCCGGCTTTTGCGCTTTCTTCTTTCACCTTGATTAGAAGGCTCCTCAGCTCCTCCTCGCCTTCGGCCATCAGAGTGGCGTCATCTGCATATCCGAGGTTGTTAACGTTTCCTCCAGCAACTTTCACCCCAGCTCTGCATTTATCCAGCCCCGCACATCGCATGATGTGTTCCGCATACACGTTAAAAAGGTCGGGTGAGAGGATGCAGCCTTGCCGTACGCCTTTCCCAATCTTGAACCAGTCTGTTGTTCCGTGCTCAGTTCTGACTGTTGCTACTTGGTTCTTGTACAGATTCCTCAGGAGAGAGACAAGGTGGCTTGGGATGCCCATCCCACCAAGAACTTGCCACAATTTATTATGATCCACACAGTCAAAGGCTTTAGAATAGTCAATGAAGCAGAAGAAGATGTTTTTCTGAAACTCCCTGCCTTTCTCCATTATCCAGCGGATATTGGCAATCTGGTCTCTCGTTCCTCTGCCTTTTCTAAACCCAGCTTGAACATCTGGCAACTCTCTCTCCATGTATTGCTGGAGTCTTCCTTGCAGGATCTTGAGCATTAGCTTACTGGCATGAGAAATAAGGGCCACTGTACGGAAGTTTGAGCAGTCTTTCGCATTTCCCTTTTTTGGTATGGGGATATAAGTTGACCAGATAGAATAGCCTAATTTGCTGCTGCCCATAGGATCAACATTAATTTCCTACCAATAAGTAGGTAGCTAATAGTAATATACTATTTGTTTATTGTTGTAGACAATTCAAACAAGATCATACCTGAAGACCCTATGCATGACTTTGCTTTGGCCTATAAAGTGGGAAAATCAGTAAGACATGACTGGGGTGCTTGACTGTGACTTGGAAATGCAGGTTCAAGTTCCTATTTATCCAAGCGAATCATTATGTGATTATTTTTTAGGGTTATTGTCAGCCCGTTTAACTTCATAGGGCCATTGTCAGGATGAAGTGTAGTGATGGGGCCTCCTTCTTCAATTCATTGGAAGAAAGGTGGTATTTAAATTAAAGGGAGGAAGAGGAAGTTTTGCTATGGGATTATACCACAGGGGGCTAACACCATGTTGTATAGGAGATGTCTGACTGCTCTATTGACATTACAAAGAACAGCTGAAATGCGGCCTTGGAGGTAGTCAGTTTATAGAAGAAGTTGACTGTTTCCTTTGTGCTGTGTTTCAAATCAGAAAGGTTAAACATTGCCCCAACACTACTACTTTGAACAAGTTGACAGCCCCCATGTGGAGATCAGTCATGGATTGCCTTCATAACATGACATCTGACCTATGAGTCCTGCTCAGATTCATAAGAAGAATTGGGCATTATAATTATCAGTGAGCAAAGTCAAGATCCCACCCTCCTGATCCCAGAGTATTCTTTATATGGTGGCACTGGAGGCTAGGGTAAGTCCTGTTGACTGGCAGTACCATGGGGCAGGTAGTTTTCTAAACTGGTTTCCCCAGAACTCCATATTTTTGAGGTTCCATTCAGAAATGAGGAACTAGAGAAGTAGGATGCTTAAAGCCTAGAATCTTTCCAGTACAACAATGAAAAAGGAAAACTTTTTTCCTGCCTCTCAGCAACCCTGGAAAAATTCAAATACTAATATAACTTATCCCTATTATTGGGGCTCACTGCCATTTCCTCTTATTAATTAGCCCAAAAATCTTCAGAGCTTTTTATCCAATCAAACTCTGGTAGCCAAAGAGATCATTCAACCAATTTAATTGATCAGATCACTTTGCTGGGTGGGGAATGCCACACTGAATTGATGTGCAGTTCAGTTTTAGAGACAGAACCTTTGAGCATGCACAAAGTTCAGTGAACTTTCTCTTCAATTGGTTTTTCTTATCAGGATTGTTTGTGCCTGTTTCTTTAGCGGTTTGCACCCCCCCTCTTTGTTTCAGCTGGCATTTCCCCCTTTCAATACCCTCTTTTTCTCTCTTTAGCCCTCCCACATCCTGGTTTGCAGGTCATCAAACCCTTAGAACCTTTCTCCTCTTTTTTCTCTCCCCCAGTCTTTGCTGCTTCACAGTGCGTGCAAGACTTTGTCTGACCTTTATTTTGCTGGTAATTTTTATTTTCCCTAACTTCAGCCCCTTCACTATGCAAGTATAGTGGACCAGTACTGTCTGGTATAACAAGAGTAGGAACGACTATCTGTTTTCCAGTTGTTAAAAGATGGCTGAATAGTCATTGGGAACTGAAATAAAAAATGTATACCCTACCTATCAGTGTCCTCCACTTTTGGCATGTAGCTTTATTCAGAACTCTTAGAATAATAGAATCAAAGAGTTGGAAGAGACCTCATGGGCCATCCAGTCCAACCCCCTGCCAAGAAGCAGGAATATTGCATTCAAATCACCCCTGACAGATGGCTATCCAGCCTCTGTTTAAAAGCTTCCAAAGAAGGATCCTCCACCACACTCGGGGGCAGAGAGTTCCACTGCTGAATGGCTCTCACAGTCAGGAAGTTCTTCCTCATGTTCAGATGGAATCTTCTTTCTTGTAGTTTGAAGCCATTGTGTCCTAGTCTCCAGGGAAGCAGAAAACAAGTTGCTCCCTCCTCCCTGTGACTTCCTCTTACATATTTATACATGGCTATCATATCTCCTCTCATCCTTCTCTTCTTCAGGCTAAACATGCCCAGCTCCTTAAGCCGCTCCTCATAGGGCTTGTTCTCCAGACCCTTGATCATTTTAGTCGCCCTCCTCTGGACACATTCCAGCTTGTCAATATCTTTCTTGAATTGTGGTGCCCAGAATTGGACACAATATTGCAGGTGTATTCTAACCAAAGCGGAATAGAGGGGTAACATGACTTCCCTAGATCTAGATTCAATTTTATCCAGCTTGTGTGAGTCAGCTTTTTCATATGTGAATTGTTACTAAGATGAATTAGAATTTTCTTGGTTCACATTTCAGGGCAAATTTACTAAACCTTCAAATTGTGAAACCTAAACTCAAATCAGAGTACAATTCTATAAAGAAATCTGCATTTTTTCTGAAGGTTGTGCTTCAAATCCCTCCAGAAATGTTGACTAAAATGTTATTCACTTGAAAATTTGCTTCCAAAAGTACAAATTTTGTAAAGCCTCATGGAAATATGTGCATATGTTTGTGCCGACTTGTTTAGGTCAGTCAGATTCATTCAGCCTCAGAGGAAGTTAATGATATATATATATCTTTCTATCTTAGGGTTAATTAATCAGTTGAAAGTTATTTGAAGGCATATAGCAATGACTGTGAACAGAGATCTGAACAAATCTTACTGTTACAGAGTTTTTCTTTGAGATATGCCCAAATTATCTGCCTCAGGCCATGTGGAGAGGCGGGTAAGAAATAATAATAGTTATCATCATCATCATCATCATCATCAACAACAACAACAACAACATCAGCAGCAGCAGCATCTATAGTCTTTACTTCAGCAAAAGACTGGAACAATACGTTTTCATATTCTTTTCACAATTTAGTCAAAATGTTTCTGCACAAAACTACTACTTCTTCTTTATGTACAGCAAGAAACAATATTTGCTTTTGTTTTTAATTCTTGTCCATATTTTTCAGTAACTGTTCGCATTCTGGAAGTATTCTGTGAAAATTCTCCAAAGGTTTTTCTTGCAGAATACATCTCTTTTTATGGGTATTTCTTTCTGTACCATAAATATTTTTGTGGAAAATGTTCTACTGCTGCTGCTGCAGTGGTTGTGATTATTTGAAAAGATGTCTTGATGTATTAAGTCACAATTTCTCATTGAGAACAATGAGATGTATGTCTATTTTCTATTGCCTGTTGATGGCATCAAATTGCTGTCGTTTGTAAGGTCACTCTGAGTCCCCTTCGGGGTTGAGAAGGGCAGGATATAAATATAGTAAGTAAATAAAAATATAATTAATAAATATTGTATACATCTCTAATGGGAACATACAATAAGCAAAACACACTCATATATCACAGACACTCAAAACAACCCATCCAGTGCTACTAGTTTTCTTTGTTTGCACAAGAGAACAACAGTTTTCACATTTCACACATGTGAAGAAATGAACAGTCCTGAAAATGTCAGAAGTCATTTGAAGACAAACAACAAGAACAAGAACAACTCACTGTTTTGCAGTGAGCACAAACAAATCTTCCTTTGTCCTATTTAGCAGGTGAGGATTAACAAGACTGGTATTTACACCCTTAATTATTCATGGAAGAGAGTATTTCTCATGTATCGCATGCTGGGTTCTAAGATATTGCGTTTTGTTTAAAAATCAGCTGAATTTTATTTCTTAAATACTTATAGCAAAGAACACCATATTAACATAAAGGTAGTGGATACAAATTGTTTTAAGGAATAAGGATGTTACATTATACAACTGCAAAAATGCTAGTTCAGATTAATTTGTTACTATTTATTTATCCTGCTGTCATAGTGGAGAGACAAAGCAAAGATCTTACAATTCAAATTTCCTCATGTGATTTTAATCTTTTTTGTTGTTTTTAAATTTAATTTTGAGATGTTTAAATACTCAAAATCTCAACATTTTCAACACAAGAGAACCCATAGCTTGTTAAGTATCTCAGTTACAATGAAAAAACATTTGCACATTTTTTCTGTTCTGAGCAAAAAAAGGTGTGTGTGTTTCTGTGTGTGTGTGTGTGTGTGTGTGTGTGTGTATGTGTGTGTGTGTGTGTGTGTGTGTGTGTGTGTGTGTGTAACCTGACAGTATAAAAGCAAATCACTCTCTGAATATGTAATTAGTTCTTATTTAAAAATAAGTTAAATATGGCACAATCAAGCCAAATAAAGCACTTCCAATTCTTGATTTTAGATTTGCAAATCTTGATTTTAGTACTATTGAATTCAATTTCCCTGGAAAGCATTAATGCTTTTCTGGGAAATGGAATTCAACAGTCCCTACCTTGGTACAGGACTTCATCCTTCATTTCAAATACCACATTTGTTAAACTTACTCTACATATAAAACATGACATGTAACTTTTCATGTTTTCTTTATTGCTACCATTAGACAAATACGGATAACTCTATTATTAAATGGAAAACACAAACTGATTTATCATTCTATAGAAATGCTAGTGCTGTGAATCTTAGATAGAGAAAATTGCATAGCTGCTTAAGAATGAAAACTAAAATATTTTCTCAGGTCATCTCTGTTGGGATCATAAAAAAGAAATCAAAGAGTGCTGGGCCCGGCCATAAGTTTGTTCAGCAGTTTAAATGTAATGTTCCCTTTTGGGTAGGGATTCAACATTCCATGAAGAAATTCTTAACATTGCAATCATTACAATGACTTCATTACATAGTCAGTTTTGGCTACATTGGTTGATTATACCTTTAAATCCACAATAAGTTTTCTGAGTGGTATGCAAAGCATTACAAAATTGCAATTTAATGCTGTGACGTTTTCCTAAGGAACGAGGCTCACTGAGGAAAGCATGGGTGAAAATGTAATATAAAATGAGAGTTGAGTTGGAACAACATGAGAGCAGTCCCAGTAGTGAGTTAAGTTCTAATTCATCTAGGGATTTCCTTTGAAACTCCTAGTGGGTGTAACAAGCCGCCCATGAACGGAGGTTGCCATGTACAGCACACACTGGAGCAACAGCACATAAAATTAGGAAAGCAGCTCTATTTGTCCTCTATTGCAGAGGTTTATATACTATAGTCCAAATTTGCATCAGAGCTAAACTTTAACACCTATCCTTGCATGTGATTTTCCATTTGGGAAAGGAGAGGCAGTACAAATTCGACATTATTTGCCTAATCATATAAACATCAAGCTTTGGAATAACCTGAATGGAGAGTTGGCTTGCAGAAACACACATATTATGAAGGAAGATTATCAATGTGTCTTCTGATCTGTTCCCTCCTCCTTCATATAAAAAGACTATTTTTGATTGTCTGTAGGACAGAGCTTTCCAAACTGTGTGTCAGTGTGTCATGCAAATGTAATGAGAAATTTCTGAGCCTATTTGAAATAAGCAATAAATCATTTATATTTAAATATATAAATGAAAGGTTTTCATGAGATGCACTGTGTTCCAATACATTTCCTTATTACAATTTATGTATGCATCTGTATTTCTTATAAGCATTTGGTTTAACCTTCAGTTTGCTAGTCAAACTGTAATAATAATAATAGTAACCTGTCTCTCCCTCTTTAGCAGGTTACAACATAGCTAAAAACACACACTCTCTATATATATAAATGCTCTGTGCATAATGAGTACCTTAAAAACAAAAGAACCAATGAGCGAAATCACACCAAATTTGGTAACAAAATGTCTCACTACACAAGGAGTGACCATCAATCAAAAAATTATGATTTTGTCATTTGGGAGTTGTAGTTCCTGGAATTTATAGCTCATCTACATTCTGAACTCCACCAATGATGGAATTGAACCAAACTTGGCACACAGAACTCCCATGACCAACAGAAAATACTGGAAAGGTTTGGAGGGCATTGACCTTGAGTTTGGGAGTTGTAGTTCACCTATATCCAGAGAGCACTGTGGACTCAAACAATGATGGATCTGGACCAAATTTGGCATGAATATTCAATATGCCCAAATATAAACACAGATGGAGTTTGGGGGAAATAGACCTTGACATTTGGGAGTTGTAGTTACTGGGATTTATAGTTCACCTACAATCAAGGAGCATTCCAAACCTCACCAATGATGGAATTGGGCCAAACATCCCACACAAAACCCCCATAACCAACAGGAAATACTGTGTTTCCTGGTGGTCTTTGGTGACCCTTCTGACACCCCCCTGTTGACCCCCCCCCTTGGTGTATTGACTTCCCAGTTGAGAAATGCTGCCTTAAGGCCATCCAGTCCAGCTCCCTTCACCAGGGCAACAAAACAAAGCCCTCCTGACAAAGGGCCATCCAGCCATTCACACACACACACATATGTATATGACAGATGCAGTATCAAAGATTTCAAAGGGACCCCCAAAGAAGGACAATGTTACATGTTCCAGAGTAGGCAAACCGGACAATCTTCACATCAACACTGGCAAAAAAACAACAAGAAATACTGTTTACCCTCAAGCATAAAGACATTGCATATATTAGAAACCAACACATTCTCATTACTTCATTTCCAGATCACCAGACTGGGCCACAGCAACGCATGGCAGGGGACAGCTAATCATTATATAAAATATGCCTATTAAAACTGTGTTGTGAAGTGATGCATGTCCAAAGACCGTATCACCAACATGAAATATTTGGAAAGCTCTAGTCTTGGGGCTCAGCCTCATGTTTCAAGGATTGTTTCAAGTAAAGAGGGAAATGAGTATCAATTTTTAAAATGGAAATTTAGATGTCAGTCTATAAGTTATTCTTCCTACTTTCTAATATGCTTTTTTGGAAATTCAAAAAGATACAGATTTGATTATATATTCAATGACTTAGGCTTCTCATATAGAAAGCAAAGCTTTGCAAAAATGTTTAAGGGAAACGTGAGCTGCACTTGCATCTGTTATGCCTTTGGCTTGTACTCCACGTGATAAGCACAAATTAGGTTTCTTTGTGTGCATACTTTTGAGATAGTGGTAAAATGGTTAAGAACTAGAGAATGGATATAATGCGCAGTTTGAAATATATAATTTTGTTGTATGAACCAGCTGGGTTTGCTTAAAGTGTGAAAACACTTTTATTGCTAACAAGGTTTTTTGGGGGGAGGGGATGCATGCATAATGAGAATGTTGAAGGAAAGAAATCATTGTGGAATTGTCCTTTACAGGTGGCAGAATTATCCTCTGGAGAGTTATATACTAGATTTATGCTCTACCGGCTGAGGGAGATTATAGGGCAGTGAAGTGATGTGTCGTTCACAGAATGATGCCACTGATCTTCAAAGTACACAAACTCTTTGTTTTCAAGAATAAACTTCATTTCGGGCAAAAAGCTTTTCATGCCAGCTGCAATATTTAAAAGTGACATAGAGAGAGAGAAAGGAGAGAGGATTATTAAAATTATTATTATATTTCTTTATACCCCACTTTATCTACCCCAAAAGGGACTCAAAATGGCTTATCATAAAAAACCTCAGAATAACCATTTAAAATATACAAATACAAATATGAACATTAAAGCAGGATTAAATATAAACAGTATTTTAAAATTCCCAGTTAAAATAATTTTTAAAAATTCAAAGGTTTGTTGTTTATTCATTCAGTCACTTCCAACTCTTCGTGATCTCATGGACCGGCCCATGCCAGAGCTTCCTCTCGACCGTCGCCATCCCCAGCTCCTTCAAGGTCAAGCCAGTCACTTCAAGGATACCATCCATCCATTTTGCCCTTGGTCAGCCCCTCTTCCTTTTTCCTTCCATTTTCCTTCCATTTTCCCAAGCATCATTATCTTCTCCAAGCTTTCCTGTCTTCTCATTATGTGGCCAAAGTCCTTCATCTTTGCCTCTAATATCCTTCCATCCAGTGAGCAGCTGAGCATTATTTCCTAGAGTATGGACTGGTTTGATCTTCTTGTGGTCCAAAGCACTCTCACAATTTTCCTCCAACACCACAGTTCAAAAGTGTCTGTTTTCCTTTGCTCAGCCTTCCTTATGGTCCAGCTCTCACATCCATAGTTTTACTACAGAGTTTACTACCATTGTTTTAACTATGCAGATCTTCATTGTCAGTGTGATGCCTCTACTCTTCACTTTTTAAATCAAGATTGGTAATTGCTCTCCTCCCAAGAAGTAAATGTCTTCTGATCAATGGTAAAAATCCCCTGAATTGCTCTTAAGAACCTTCATCTTTAAAGGTCTGTCTAAATAAAAAAGGTGTTGACCTACTGCTGGAAGGTGCTGTGCAGGATGAAGAAGCCGTGCAGGGCTAGAGCTATTGAGATATTTCTGATTATGCATGAAAATGCATAATCTGCATATGCATTTTCCTTTAATTGTTCTTATAGAGAGTTGAAGGATTGACTGGGAAACAAAATGTCAGAATGCTACCTTCTAGCAATACCTCAGGCCATTGAAGCAGAATGTTGTCCTCTATTCAAGAAAAAGCTATCAGCAACAATTGTGGCAGGAGCATGGTATGAAATGTTCTTCAAATCATTCTACAGGCCTTTGTTTCTCCTTTATTAAGTATTGCTCAGAGGAGATGTTTGTTGTCATGTGCAGAAAACATAGTGAGTAGAGAGCGAGCTGCCTTCTGGGGAAAATCTTTCTTCCAGATTTTATTTATTTATTTATTTGAAACGTTTATATTCCATCCTTCTCACTCTGAAGGGGACTCAGGGTGGAGCCCAACATATATACGGCAGGCATTACATGGATTCTAGATTCCTGCTCGTTTCCCATGAATAGAATGAACTGTCTAAGGTAGGGGTGCAAATAATAATTAAAAATTACTCCTGCATGAATTCTTTCATTTTGGAACGTTTTTGGTAAAACGTTATGGAAGTGTATTTACACACAACAGTTGGCTGCACACAAAGAAACTCTATTTTTGTTCAGAACATCCTTCAATATATTTTTTTAAACAAAGAGTAAACAGACAAACAGACAGACTACTCTTAGGGCCAGCTTCTGCCAAACTAGCAGTTCAAAAACATGCAAATGTGAGTAGATCAACAGGTACCATCGAAGGCTTTCATGACTGGAATCACTGGGTTGTTGTAGGTTTTTTGGGCTATATGGCCATGTTCTATAAGCATTCTCTCCTGACATTTCACCTGCGTCTATGACAAGCATCCTCAATACCTCTGTGCATGCTTGCCATAGATGCAGGTGAAACTTCAGGAGAGAATGCTTCTAGAACATGGCCATATAGCCTGAAAAACCTACAACTCAACAGGTACCGTCTTGGCAGGAAGGTAATGGCATTCCCACAGTCATGCTGGCCACATGACTTTGGAGGTGTCTATGGACAATGTCAGCTCTTTGGCTTAGAAATGAAGTTGAGCACCATCCCCCAGAGTTGGACACAACTAGGCTTAATGTCAAGGGAAACCTTTACCTTTACCTTAATCACATCTAACTAAGCAATATCATTGGTCAGTTACTATAACCCAAGTTGGACAGGAATAGAAAACAAGCTGAATAGCATTCTGCCCACTTCCTTGTAACCTGTCAGTTATGTTTATAGTGATTCTATTTCAAGTAGTCATTGGATTCCCCTTTCCTTTGGAATACACCTCTATTCCAGTGTCATGTTGAACTGTTTCTTACTGGATGCTGATGTTAAGATCCTAATTTATACATGCAAGACATTATCTTCAGATCATAAATGAGCTGTTTAATATAGTAATTGTGCATGTCTGATTTGCAGGGTAATTATTGACACACTCTTTGCCTCCTTCTTCCCATTTTCTGCACTGGTGGTATCTTCTGGATTGGAAATCATTCAGTTGTCACTTTTCTGTTCATGCAAACGTGTCTGTATGTTGTCACCTCTAAATAAAAGGTACTACAGAACCCGTTGCAGTATGTTTCTAAGACCCTAAATGCACACACACCTTGACCTCAATCTTTTTGAGAAACTCTCTGGTCTCTATAAATATTCAGGTGCAGGATGAGATCACAGAACAGCATTATACTTTCTTGGATTTGTAGTCAGAATAATACAAAATAATTATTCTGGTGGTGCAATGGGTTAAACCCTTGTGCCAGCAAGAATACTAGCTGAAAGGTCAGCAGTTTGAATCCAAGGAGCGGTGTGAGCTCCCATCTGTCAGCTCCAGCTTCTCATGTGGGGACATGAGAGAAGCCTCCCATATGATAGTAAAACATCTGGGTGTCCTCTGGGCAATGTCTTCACAGACAGCCAATTCTCTCACGTAAGAAGTGACTTGCAGTTTCTCAAGTCGCTCCTGACATGGGAAAAAAAAGTCAGAAGAATATTTTTTTTTTCTCTACAAGACAATGTTTTCAAAAGAAATCACGTCAGGAGAGAATGCTCATCCTGTGTCTTAAATGCATGTGAATCAGATCAAAGGCCTTTGGCTTACTCTTTTAGTTTCATTCATCACGAATGTTACTAAAAAATTGTCTTGAGTTACAGCATATCTGCTACAATGAGCCAGAAATGGGCTGCATAGGAGTGTTAGCATAGAATTGCTCAGATAATCAGAACTGAGTTTAGAGCTGGACTGAATTCCATATTACTTATTGAGTAGATTCTTCTTCTATGTTTAGATGTCCACAGAGCTTTCCTTATCATCTCACAACTCATTTTTGATTGCAAATGCTCAGTAGAGGATGCCACCTATTGTCCAAGCGCATGTGTAGACCACTATATGCCTAAGTGACTGTATGACATCACTGCACCATATTAGCACAAGTCTCTAAGGATGTGCATTATGATGTCATCATACAGCATCATACATAGAGGAATGTACAAGTCAAATTTTATTAGAATCTTGAATTTTCCAAGAAAATTGTAAAATTCCTTCAGAATTTTAGTATTTATCACTTTAAGCAAAATCAGAAGTTATTTTGTGAATAACTTTGATATCCTAATAACACTTGATCACACACAACTTCTGTGTATGTTGATTCTAAACATATATACTTGAGAATTTTCATTACTATTTTTCCTATTTCTATTTTGCTGTCAATACCTAAATGACGATGCAAAGAACATTAGCATATTTCTTTTTTAAAAAATAAAGACTTGCTTTGAGAAGTATACAACTAAAAATTCATACTAAACAACACTAAAAGAAAAACTCCAAGATAATTTAGGCATTTTCAACATCCATAAGTAGACAAATGTTAGTTGCTTAATAATTCCCAGAAACAGAGGTTTTGCAACCTTTTGTTCATAGAAATTAGGTCATGCCTATCTGAATAATGGCTGTCCTGTCATTCACAGCTAATATGCTTGCCATTCCCCATGTGTTTAGCTGGAATATAATTGGAATTACTATTTGCTTGTCTCTAGAAAATGTCATATTGTGGAGTGATGCGGAGTGTACTGTATAGAGCAGTTTTGGCTAAGAAAGCAGTTTTGGCTAAGACCCAAGCACTTACACATACTGATTTTGTTTCAGACTCACAAAGTACAAAGGAGAAGGTATGGGAAACAATAAAATACAATATTTCTGTATTAAGGACAGAAATGTTTTTCTGTGTTTAAGGAAAAGACAGCATTGCCAATCTACATCTTTTTCTTATGTCAGACTGACAAATAGTTTTTTTAACTAACCATTTCGAATTGCATGCTTTGGATTTTATGAAAGAACAGCAACTTGTTAATTTTTTTGCTGTTATTATTGTTTTTGCCAGGGATGGTTTCAGGTGCATGTCAAATATTCTGCTTAATGTATTAAAATAGCTTAACTTGCTCTTGGGCACCTTGATTTGGGTAGCACTTCCTGTTTCTGTCAAGTAGCAAAATGTTTTGAGTCAAAGATTTTCTTAAAACATGGGTGAAATTCCCTTGCACCCGTGCCTTCCTAGCTCTAGTACCTCCAACTCTGTGTGGTTTTAAAAATTACTGTAATTCTACATAATTACCAATTAGTAGAATTTTGAGCATCCCTTGTCCGGCATTCCAAAATCCAAAATATTCAAAAATCCAAAATTGTCCACAATCTAAGATACTGAAACCTTTGCTTTTAGTGGTTCATTGATCATAAACCAAACTATGGTATTTAAAGTATTGTATAAAATGCCCTTTGGGCTATATGTATAAGGTATGTATGACTGTTGTGTTTAGACTTGTGCTCCATCTCCAAGATGTATATACAATGAATGTATATGCAAATATGGGTATTCCAAAACCTGGGGGGGGGGGGGGAGGGGAGGGAATGTGAAATTCAAAACATTTCTGGGTCTAAACATTTCAGATGCAGGATACCCAATGTGTATTGCCAACACTTTATTCACTTTGATTTTGTGCCTTTAGCATTCCCTGATGTACAGAAATCTAGAAGTGCTTCCTGGTGTGGAGAAGAAATGTGTTGGAAAGCTTTGCCTGTTATATTTCTGCTCATCAGGTGGCATATTAACATGGGTGATGTTCCAAGCTCATTCTAACTAGATCTAGAGATCTGTAATAAGGATTGTTCACCTTTGAAATGAACATTTGCTGGGGTGACTGGTGTGTGTGCTTGTGTGTACGGGTGGATTACCTCTATAGCATGGAATCGCAAAGAGTTTAATGCTTTCATGTTCTAGGACACTTTCTAAATGATACTGTTCACATAGGAAAATGCCTAAATATGTAGGACTTCAGTTGTTGGATAATTTATATACATTTGCTGCATATAAAGCCACACTGCTGTGACAGCTATGGCTAAAACGTCTCCTTAATCGTACTTTATTATTTGTCATCAGTGTAGCCATAGGAGCTATAATCTGAAAAATGACTTTTCCTAGTTCTGCAAAAAAGTTGTATAGAACACAAATCTGAAGTGCAAGTTCCTACAAAAAGGCTTATAACCAGTATTCATTTTAAAGGCAGAAACAGGGGAAGGAGGCCGCTTTCTTCATTATGTAATGGTCAGTGGGATGGAGACAACCAGGAGGTGGGACAGAGTTGGTTAGATGGTTCAGGGAGGAAACTGCTGAGAAAATGGATATATTGTGGTATACTGGAGTGAGAAAATGAGAGTATATTGGAAGATGCATTTCCTGTTATTGCTATTACTGGCAAACTGAAATGTTCTCAAATAGATTCATTGCAAGGAAGAGCATTCCACATTTACTGAACTCATATGTGCTGGGGAAATTGTCAGAGGAAACCAATTATCCTAGACAACCTACACCAGAAGATACTTCTTGAGCTAGCAGTGCTCAGAAGGAGACCTTCTCTGCCCAATCATGCAGCAGAAAAGGGGTTTGATGTCTTTCACACTTGGGGAATGCTAATTGATTCTTTTATGAGTTTTGACTTAAAACATTAATAAAGAATCATGTTCAAAGCTGGTATTTTAATTGGTGTTTGAACTCCTGGTTAAGAAAGCGAAAATTATGTGCACCCATTGTCAGTGTTGCCTATGTGAAACCCACAAGCAGCACATGAATGCAGTTTTGCTGGAACTGTACAGAATATGTAACCATTCTGATTAATAGCCAGCCACTAATAGCCCTTCCACTATGAATTTGTCAACTCTGCTTTAAGACTATCTAAGATGGTTAACTCCTACTACATCTTGTAATTGTGAACCCAGCATGTGTGGTGTGAAGAAGAATTTCATTTTACCTCTCTTAGAGAGGTATCCTTTGTATGAATTTGCTAGGTCCTTCAACACAATTCTATAGGAATGTTTGGCAAGATTCATTCATTGCGATGGTGTTCACTGTTGGCCATTGTTTTCCATTTCCATTGTAAGTACAGGAACATATCCTCCATGGAAGCAGTGGTTGTATTATAACAATTCATGGCACACTTCTGGAGATCCAGTTAATCTTACGGAGACTTTCTTGCCAAGCAAGTCTTTAAAATATAATTGAAAGTAGTTCATAGAATCATAGAATCATAGAATTAAAGAGTTGGAAGAGACCTCATGGGCCATCCAGTCCAACCCCCTGCCAAGAAGCAGGAATATTGCATTCAAATCACCCCTGACAGGTGGCCATCCAGCCTCTGCTTAAAAGCTTCCAAAGAAGGAGCCTCCAACACACTCCGGGGCAGAGAGTTCCACTGCTGAATGGCTCTCACAGTCAGGAAGTTCTTCCTAATGTTCAGATGGAATCTTCTCTCTTGTAGTTTGAAGCCATTGTTCCGCGTTCTAGTCTCCAAGGAAGCAGAAAACAAGCTTGCTCCCTCCTCCCTGTGGCTTCCTCTCACATATTTATTCATGGCTATCATATCTCCTCTCATCCTTCTCTTCTTCGGGCTAAACATGCCCAGTTCCCTAAGCCGCTCCTCGTAGGGCTTGTTCTCCAGACCCTTGATCATTTTAGTCGCCCTCCTCTGGACACATTCCAGCTTGTCAATATCTCTCTTGAATTGTGGTGCCCAGAATTGGACACAATATTCCAGATGTGGTCTAACCAAAGTGGAATAGAAGGGTAGCATTACTTCCCTAGATATAGACACTATGCTCCTATTGATGCAGGCCAAAATACCATTGACTTTTTTTACTGCCACATCACATTGTTGGCTCATGTTTAACTTGTTGTCCATGAGGACTCCAAGATCTTTTTCACACGTACTGCTCTCAAGCCAGGCATTGTCCCCCCATTCTGTATCTTTGCATTTCATTTTTTCTGCCAAAGTGGAGTATCTTGCATTTGTCACTGTTGAATTTCATTTTGTTAGTTTTGTCCCATCTCTCTAATCTGTCAAGATCGTTTTGTTCAATCTTTATATGTTGTTGGCTTTATATATTTGTCCAACATTAGTGGGGGATGAAAGAAAATGTAACTTACCACAGCATCACTTGAAACTTTCAACTGCTTTTGTTGTACTGGTATGTATTTATCTACATTTAAAAGGGCTACCAGTTCAAAATTATACCATATCCTGATATTCTGGGCCAAAGTCTAAGTGGTAGGGTTGGCCCCTTGATAATGCTATAGAAGTGGAACCTCGAAATGTCATTAAGCATCATGCATTAAGCAAAGCAGAGTATCTTACAGTTTGTCATTCAAATGCAAACAGTCAGAGAAGAACATATCTTCCTATTTGGAAATTAAGACAGAAATTTAAATGGGCTGTTCCTGGACCAAGATGAAGCAGTGATTATTCTGTCTGCTCAAGAAAAATAAATCAGGAACATTTATGAAAAATTGAAACCAATTAAAAATTTCAAATTTCAGCAAGCTGCATAGGTAGCTAGAAAAGTGCAAAAAGAAACATTCAACTTTTTTTACATAGCAAAGAATAACAGTGACAGAGGGAGAAATGGGAATTTTCCCCAACCCCCGGTAGGGTTTTTAAAATATCAATCTTGGCTCTTATCTGGAGCTGACCCCATGAAGTTTGAACCCTCTGCCTGGATACAACCCATGACAACTGGCTGCTCAGTTCAAGGTCCTGAGATCTGGCAATCCTTTGTCATTATAGGATGGATTCCCTCCACAATGTTTTAAGTTAATAGAATATCACAGGAGTATATTCAGACACTGTAAGCAGTAACAAGACCATATTAAAATCACAGCCATTTCCTGGCAGTGTGTGACATTATTTCCATACTTTGGACAAAATAAGCTTGTTTCTGTACTTGTGTACATCCTAGTACATTTCCCAGAGTGAGAGAGCAACATTTCTGAAAACAGCTTTAAAATTCAGCAGTGCTTTAGGGAAGCCATTTGCAGGCACTTGGAATAGTGCTTGCAATTGCTTTCATTGTTGTTCGATGCTCTGAAGGATTATTCTGTTCTGAAGAGAAGCAAGAGGTTACTCCTAAATACCAATTTCAGCACAAAGACCTGCACTTGCTGTTCTTTCTAGGCTTTGTATTAGGGGGAAAAAAACCATTTCTTCCTTTCTTTCTCAGCTTAACTGTCACATTGTCATTATGTACTTGGACATCAGACTACCTTTGGTAACAATCCAGCTGCCCTCCCTCTCTCCCTCCCCTGGACTCTCATGAAATTTGACTTGCTTCTACTCATTTTGTTCTATCAACCAATGTGCCATCTCATTTTTTTTTTTTGCACAGTATATATTTACTGGCCTCTATGCTTTGGTATTTCTATGCTATTGCTATATTTACATGTTGGGAACTTTTTGTTATACCATATCTAATAACAAATTTTGTTATGGACAGCTTCAGTATATAGGTCTAAAGAAAAAAAAATGCCTCTCTTGAGTTTAAAAGAGATTACAGTGTCTGGCTATAACCGTGCATTGTCAAAAAAGAATTGATTTAAAAAGTTTCCTTCTTACAAAATGGGATTTTGAGAGTTTTGCTTTTTGATGATTTCTTGTATTGTGTGACTTTTGCAATGTTTGTTTTGCAATGCATATTTGTTGGTTTGTACCACAAAGACTCCAACCTGGCTTGATGGGTCTGAAGCAAACTTGGAAGATATACCCTTCTTTTTCCAATTTAAAACATTTGATGGGGTTGAACTCAAAAGATTCACCCCTTTCGGGCCCAGAGCAAAGGGAAAGAAACAAAGCAGATTGGCCATGGCAAAGTGAACGGGCCCTGTCTCATGTGACTAGGAAATAAAAGGAGTGAAGCAGATTGGTTGTTTGTAGATGACATGTTTGTGAGGGGAAAGCAGAAAAAAAGAAAAATAAAGAAAAGAAAAGAAGGGAAAGAAAGTAAGGGAAAGGGAAGGCAGGAAGATAGACAGATAGGAGAAAGAAAAAGGAGGGAAGGAAAAAGGGACAAAGGGAAGGAGGAAAGAAAGAAGATAAGAGGAAGGAAGAGAAAAGAAGAGAAAAGAAAGGAAGAAGACATGGGAAGGTATATGAGGAAAAGAAAAGAAAGAAGAGAAGAAAGGAAGAAAAGAGAAAGTGAGAAAGTGAATGAGGGAAAAAGAGGAAGGAAAGAAAGGAACCCCAGATCTCATTGTATCAGTTGTCCTTAGGCGGTACAAGTATTTCTTTTGCTCACTCTTTCCAAAGCAGGAAAAGCAAAGCCTGAAACATTCCCTTGTTTTCCTCTCTCTAGTATCTGTTAAGATGAGAAACAAACAAAATAAAACACAATTTAAAAACAATAACAGGAATAATCTTCTGAGTGAGAGATGGTGTTAGAGGATGGTTTCGAAACAAGATGTGTCTCAGACTGTGTTGTGGTTTGTCAGAGTGCTTAATTTTCAGAAAAATAGTTTGAGGAACATTCAAGTTTATGGAGAATAATTCCATCTTTGCTATTACCTTCTTCTTTAATTAAGTAGAAGGAAAAAGTTGCCCTTTGTTACATAGGAAGGTACACTGTGGCTGGAACCTTGTATGCCTCAGTGGCAGCATATGACACAATTATGTTTTATTTTTTGTTCTATATGCAAATATGTGCACATTTTTTTGAAAACACACATTTGTGTTTTTATTCAAATACTGCCAGAAGTTGTGTGCACGTGTTCCCTGCAGAAAGATGATTCAATCCTTGGATTGAATCATAGAATCATAGAATCATAGAATCACAGAATCATAGAGTTGGAAGAGACCTCATGGGCCATCCAGTCCAACCCCCTGCCAAGAAGCAGGAATATCGCATTCAAATCACCCCTGACAGATGGCCATCCAGCCTCTGCTTAAAAGCTTCCAAAGAAGGAGCCTCCACCACACTCCGGGGCAGAGAGTTCCACTGCTGAACGGCTCTCACAGTCAGGAAGTTCTTCCTAATGTTCAGATGGAATCTCCTCTCTTGTAGTTTGAAGCCATTCCCCGTCCTAGTCTCCAAGGAAGCAGAAAACAAGCTTGCTCCCTCCTCCCTGTGGCTTCCTCTCACATATTTATACATGGCTATCATATCTCCTCTCAGCCTTCTCTTCTTCAGGCTAAACATGCCCAGTTCCCTAAGCCGCTCCTCATAGGGCTTGTTCTCCAGACCCTTGATCATTTTAGTCGCCCTCCTCTGGACACATTCCAGCTAGTCAATATCTCTCTTGAATTGACAAGCTGGAATGTGTCCAGAGGAGGGCGACTAAAATCATCTTTCTGTGGACACTTGCCTAGAGAAGTTGTTTTAGACAAGTAAAAAAAATCAGCCATGCCAGGGAACATTATAACCTGACCCTTCTTCTAAGATGAAGAACAGTTTCAAGAACAAAAATAATAAAACCCCAAAGCCTTTTCAAGTGTTTCTGTGCATTGCTGTCACCAAAGGAAAATAACAAGGTGTGTTCTGTCAGCCATTTATGTCTCATTTCTGACTTTTGAGGAGGGAACAGATTTCATTTGAATACACAAAAAAACAGCAGAGGGGAAACAATCAGGGCCATCTATTCACCTCTCAACAAAAGATTTCCCCAGGCACTGCCAGGCCATCAAATGCTAGTCAAGGTGGTCAGTTGAAACATTCACACCTAGCTCCAACAGACTAGAGTTCTGTGTCCCACCTGGTCATTCCACAGATATATAAACCCACTTTCCTAGTTCCAACAGACCTCACTACCTCTGAGGATGCTTGCCATAGATGCAGGCGAAACGTCAGGAGAGAATGCCTCTAGAACATGGCCATATAGCCTGAAAAAAACCTATAACAACCCAGTGATTCCGGCCATGAAAGCCTTCGACAATTCATTTGAATAGCTGTAGAATTATAGACAGAATGAATACAAAATCCCAAGATAAAAAGAAATGCTTTTGCTAGCATTCTCCTATAAAAGGAGGAGAATGCTGCAGGGAACATGTGCACACAACTTCTGGCAATATTTGAATAAAAAACACAAATGTGTTCCATACCCAAACCCTATGAAACTATTAACAAAGAATCAGGAGTGAATCAGGAGAGGCATATTGAATTCAATCCTTTCCAAACCTTTCTTCACACAACTAAAATTGGAGTAGCTATTCAGCATTCACCTATTTATTCTCCTATGCAAGTGACTGGGAGAGGACAATTTTCCACTGTGGCTCTTGGGCCATTCAAAATGTGTAGAAAACCTGGGGCTTCTTATGAAGCTTACTTTTGCACTGAAGAGTTGTGAATCCTAAGAGTTCTGGCCACTGGATAGCAGTTCCATTTCATCCAAATAGACATCAAGAAAATGTGGTCCCCAGGCTACCTTTCCAGAGAAAAGTTGCTTCTAGTAGTTCAATTTAGGTATTAGAAGATAACCAACACTTGAATTTAATGGTCTATGAAATGTTCTCATACTCAGAACAGGTTTACATTTCTATGCAGACAAATCTCATTCACATTTTCTGGACTAATATCTAGTTGGAACATATCTTTCCTTTGGAATGCACAGCTATGCGATTCAATTCTTGTGTAATTGTTATGGGAAGTTGCATACAAAATGCATGTTATACAAACTTTTGTATAAAAACACAGAATTCTTGTGCAAACCAATGAAAATATAGGACAGAATGTATGTATGACACATGAAACTGTCATGGAACTAATATTGACTGATTCATCTATGCCTCTTCTTTTTAAAACCATTATAGGGGAGAGAAAAATCAGTGAAACCCAACATTCCTTTGCTGTGTGCTCTAGATGATAACCTCCCACTGTGTGTATCTTGTATTTCTTTACTTCAAAAGTCATATCAGCAGGGAGAATTCAGTAGAGAAGAAATTGGTATCATGACAGCCAAAGGCTGACATGTATCTCTTGAGAAAAATGATAATATTCTCTTACTTAATGCAAGAAGTGTCAGGATTCATGGTTCAAAATGAAAGGAGTACTGAAGCATCAACCTTTTTATTGCATTTATAAAAATGTCAATCACGTTGCTTTATTGAGTGTTTAACAGCAGGTCATAAGTTCAGCTTTTCTTTAGTGTATTCTGAAAAGCAGAAAGGTTCAGGAAGGCTGGTGCAAATTAATGGTTTCTTTATGTGCGAAATCTCTTCAGATGAAGACGGCAGTTAACACTTCAGTTTCAAAAGTTAAATAAATATGGAAGAGGCAATTGAACCATCGGGAAGGAAATCAGTCAATAACTCATCCACCCATGTGGACAATTTTGGACTTTGGAGTATTTTAGATTTTGAATTCTGAATAAGGAATGCTAAATCTCATGATATATCTGATTGCTGTGAATCTATTTACTCACCTTTATTGGCTAAATTACATTGGTATTGTATCTTTTTCTGAATCCCATAGACGTAGGCATTTTAGTTTCCCTAAACTAATGCTTTTTTGAAGGGAAAGCCCAGAAGGGGGAGGTTTGAAGATCTTATGAATGAGGCCAGTTGGGAACTGCATGGGACTGAGCAGAGAGGAGGGAAGACATCCTGAGGGCTGCCCAGGATGCAGGATCTATGACTAAGTAGAAGGAATGACTGGGTCACCAGCCAGGTGCTCCTCCTCCTTCTCCAGCTGCCAGGGAGTCCTGTGCCTATCATTACCAATGAGAACAACCTCTTCGAACCCCTTGCCTCCCTGTCTAGCCTCTGGGGTCCCTCCAGCCCTTTTCACATGCCTTTAACACACCATCAAATCTAATGCACACCTCAATTTTGGCAATGTAATTTAGCCAATAAAGGTGAATAATAGACTCGAGAAAATATGATATATCTACAGGGTGGGTCATCATTGTATGAAGTTGTTTTTCATACAACTACCCACCTCCTACACAGTGGGAGACAGTGATCTAAACCCCCTTGTTAGTTTTGACTCGAGTAGATCCATTAAATCCATTTATGAATAGTAAGTTTGTGCTTGTATAAATCAGTTTTCTTTTTATGATTCTTCTAGCATACATAGTCAGAATTGCAGGGATGTCATAGCTTCTTTTCTTTCTTTCTTTCAATCCTTTTTCTTTCTCCCTCCCTTTTCTCTTTCTTTCTTTCTTTCTTTCTCTTTTTTTCTCCCCTCCCCTCCCCTTTTTTCAGTCTACAGCTCTAAGAGGGTCTACCTCACAGTGTCTTCATGTCAACATGGCTCTCTATGTGGCTCTTTCCTTTTTTCCTCCTGTTTCCTCATATACATATCACCTTCATTTCTCAGTGATATTATAGAAGGCTGCTTCCCCTAGCAAAAGCCAAGCCAATGACATCACAGAGGGCCACTTCACTTAACAACATTAACATACAGAAAAGTCAAAGTATGTATGCCTTTGTAATGCAAACAGACAAACATGCATACATACTTTGACTTTTCTGTATGTACTAGCATATCTCCCCAGTGTTGAATGAGTGTCAGAGGGGCTACTGCTCTCCTGCTCTCATCACGTTTTTTCTTTCACTCCCCTCATACCTTTTCCCCTTTCCTTCCATCCTTTTTCTTTCCTCCCCCTCCCTCCCTCCCTTTCCTTTCTTTCCCTTCTTTTTCTCCTACTTTCCTTCTCTCCTCCCTTCCTCCACTCCAGCCTTTGACATAAAGATAGTCAGTCAGGCATACTTTGATTTATAAATACAAAATATAGATTTCCATTTAGTTTGGACTGACAACTGAATTTAGGCCAACATTTTCATATTTTAGCCAATTGTAGTTCCCCCTTTATTTTTTTAAAGCTATTGATTTTTTTATCAGTGAAGTCCTTTTTTGAGTCACTTCCTCCCTGCCTCTTCCCAACATCCAAAGCTCTTTCTTTTTAGACTGAAAACTTTGAGTTAGAATCATAGAATCATAGAGTTGGAAGAGACCTTGTGGGCCGTCCAGTCCAACCCCCTGCCAAGAAGCAGGAATATTGCATTCAAATCACCACTGACAGATGGCCATCCAGCCTCTGTTTAAAAGCTTCCAAAGAAAAAGCCTCCACCACACTCCGGGGCAGAGAGTTCCACTGCTGAACGGCTCTCACAGTCAGGAAGTTCTTCCTCATGTTCAGATAGAATCTTCTTTCTTGTAGTTTGAAGCCATTGTTCCGCGTCCTAGTCTCCAGGGAAGCAGAAAACAAGCTTGCTCTCTCCTCCCTGTGACTTCCTCTCACATATTTATACATGTCTATCATATCTCCTCTCAGCCTTCTCTTCTTCAGGCTAAACATGTCCAGCTCCTTAAGCTGCTCCTCATAGGGCTTGTTCTCCAGACCCCTAATCATTTTAGTCACCCTCCTCTGGACACATTCCAGCTTGTCAATATCTTTCTTGAATTGTGGTGCCCAGAATTGGACACAATATTCCAGGTGTATTCTAACCAAAGCGGAATAGAGGGGTAATATGACTTCCCTAGATCTAGATTTAATTTTATCCAGCTTGTGTGAGTCAGCTTTTTCATATGTGAATTGTTACTAAGATGAATTAGAATTTTCTTGGTTCACATTTCAGTGCAAATTTACTAAAGCTTCAAATTGTGAAACCTAACCTCAAATCAGAGTACAATTCTATAAAGAAATCTGCATTTTTTCGAAAGGTTGTGCTTCAAATCCCTCCAGAAATGTTGACTAAAATGTTATTCACTTGAAAATTTGCTTCCAAAAGTACAAATTTTGTAAAGCCCCATGGAAATATGTGCATATGTTTGTGCCGACTTGTTTAGGTCAGTCCTCATAGGGCTTGTTCTCCAGACCCTTGATCATTTTAGTCACCCTCGTCTGGACACATTCCAGCTTGTAAATATCTCTCTTCAATTGTGGTGCCCAGAATTGGACACAATACTCCAGATGTGGTCTAACCAAGGTGGAATAGACGGGTAGCATTACTTCCCTGGATCTAGACACTATGCTCCTATTGCTTGGGAAAATGTCAACATTTCTCATGTGTTGAGAATAGAAATCAACTCATGCTGATTATGTTTGTCTTATCATGGTCATCGAATATAGACATTGTGATTAGGATCTGAGGGATTATATAATTCATATTTTTAGCAAATTTACCTGATTCACACTTCACAGACAAATGCAGAAGCTGCAATCATAGCTAGCCATCACTCACTTTTCACCCTATGTGCAATTTAAAATACAATTCTCATCTCAAAATCTTATCCTGTTATACTGTTATACTTTTAGGATAAATTCCATATCAAATAGGGTTTATAAGAGAATGTTTTAAAATAATGAATGTTTGTGTTTTTTTTGTTTTGAGATAGAAAGTTGATGGGAAAGTGGTCTACAGAATACATTCAAACATAAATACATGAGTAGTCGGCTTCCCCTACAGAAAGCATGGTAATTAATTATATGTAAAGGATATCAGGTCTTTGCCACAAAAGACCAAAATAGATAATTAATTGCATGATCACAGTTACAGGCTCTCTCTCACTTTTACTATCAGAGAGAGAAGAATGGAGATAGGATCTGAGGCAGCCTTCAGGCATTGAGGGCATCAGCTATGTCAAGACATTGGTGTGACAGTTCAACATCTTGTGTTTCAGTGACACATTTCTTCAAGCCAAAATGAAATAAAAAGTGGTCAGAACTCCACCCGGAGTGTGACTGGAAGCCGAAAAGCAAGAATTACAAACAGCCCCTTATTACCAACACCTACTGCTGCTTTTTAAAGTAGAACAGCCATGATGGGCTCTCCTATGTGGTGGCAAAGCAATGATTTTGTATCCTCCTAGATCTCACAATTGTTTGGCTTCTGCAGGAACAAAAAATAGTAAAGCTTTGTGTTTCCACCTGCCTTTTTCTATCTAGAGAAGGTCTAGGAAGATAGGACTAATATAAAGACAACAATGCTACCTGTGAGAATGTTGAAATGCCCCTCCAAATATTTTTTTTCCATTTTTAAGAATTACATACCAGTGTTTACTCTTTGCTTTTTATAGAAGTAGCAAAGTTTTGTCACTATTCCACTAATTTCATTTTCACAAATTTATAGGGTGCTTCCTCACAATAGAAGAAGCTTGACACCATTTTATCTGTAGTTTGGTGAGGCACAAGCCTTCTTTAGCAGAGAAAGCTAGGTAGATGTACAACTACATCTCCCACCATTCCATAGTATTGAGCCATGGTTGTTAAAGTGGGGTCAAACTGCATTCATTCTGTAATATAGATGTGCCCTTAGAGAAGCCATAAACTTGTCATGCCTGCTCAGAAACCTCTTAAGTTGAGAACACAATCCTACTTGCATTTTAAAGTGAAAATCACTGTTCAATTCTTTATTACCAAAGGGGGGGGGGGCACACATAAAGGAATGAGTGACTCCCTGAGATTTAGACTGAATTTACACTGCCATATAATGCAGTTTCAGAATGCAGATTAACTGCATTGAACTACATTATATGGCAGTGCAGACACTTATAATCCTGTTCAATGCAGTTTATTTATTTATTTGTTTATTTATTTATTGCATTTCTATCTTGTAATTCTCAACCCCCAAAGGGGGACTCAGGATGGCTTACAATGGGCCCCATTCTGAAGCCATTGCATAACAAATTACAAAATTAAAACCACAATTAGACATAATTAACAATACATAAGCCATCGTTAAAACAGTAAAACAGTCTCATCAGCCACATTGTCTTTCCAGTCACATTTCCTTAAAGTGCTGTTTGCATCTATTATCCAAAAGCCTGGTCCCAAAACCATGCCTTTAGTTTCTTTCGAAAAACTAGGAGGGAGGTAGCCGATCTTACCTCAGTTGGAAATGTGTTCCATAGGTGGGGGGCCACTGCTGAGAAGGCCCTGTCTCTCATCCCTGCCAGGAGCATTTGTGCTGTTGACGGGAGCGAGAGCAGGGCCTTCCCAGATGATCTTAGGTTTTGAGGTGGGACATAGGGGTGGATGCGTTCGGATAAGTAAGCTGGGCCAGAACCATATAGAGCTTTATAGGTCAAAACCAGCACTTTGAATTGGGCTCGGAGGTGGACCGGCAGCCAGTGGAGCTTGCACAACGGGGGGTGGTATACTCCCTGTATGTCACCCCAGTTAGTAGTCTGGCTGCCGATGGTTGAACTAGCTGAAGTTTCCAAACTGTCTACAAAGGCAGCCCCACGTAGAGCACGTTGCAATAATCTATTCGGGATGTAACTAGAGCATGGACCACCATGGCCAAGTCAGACTTCCCAAGGTCCAGGCACAGCTGGTTCACAAGTCTTAGTTGTGCAAAAGCTCCTCTGGCCACCACCAAGACTTCAGGTTCCAGGCTCAGCGATGAATCCAGGATCACTCCCAAGCTGCGAACCTGCATCTTCAGGGGGAGTGTAACCCCGTCCAACACAAGCTGTAACCCTATGCCCTGTTCGGCCTTACGATTGACCAGGAGGACCTCTGTCTTGTCTGGATTCAATTTCAATTTGTTAGCCCTCATCCAGTCCGACACAGCAGACAAGCACCAGTTTAAGGTCTGGACAGCCTCCTTAGTAACAAGTGGGAAGGAGTGACAGATCTGGACATCATCTGCACACAGATAACACCATACTCTGAAACTCCGGATGATCTCCCCCATCAGCTTCATGTAGATGTTAAATAACATCGGGGACAGTACTGAACCCTGAGGGACTTCACAAGACAATGATTGTGGAGTCGAACAGGTGTCACCCAGTAACAGACCAACCCTCCAGGAAAGACTGGAGCCACTGCAGAGCAGTACCCCCAAGTCCCATTCCTGTGAGGTATTGAAGGCCATTGAGAGGTCCAGCAGAACTGACAGGGACACACTCCCCCTGTCTAGCTCCCAGCGTAGATCATCTACTAAGGCGACCAAGGCTGTTTCAGTGCCATGTCCCGGCCTAAAGCCAGGCTGTGCCGGATCTAGATAATCAGTGTCTACCGAGAACCCCTGGAGTTGTGAAGGCACCACACATTCCATGACTTTGTCCAAGTAGGGAAGATTGGAGACTGGCCGAAAGTTGACTAATTGGGTGGGGTCCAGTGCTTTTATAATAGCCTGTTTTAGGCTGGCAGGAATTTTGCCCTCCTGTAAGGAGGCATTAACCACCACTTTAACCCACTCTGCCAAACCCCCTCTGGCTTCTTTTATCAGCCAGGATGGGCAGGGGTCTAGGATGCATGTGGTAGGCCTCGCTTCTCCAAGGATCTTGTCCACATCCTCGAGCTGAACCAATTGAAAAGTTAATCTGCACTCTGAAACTGCATTATATGGCAGTGTAGATCCAGCCATACAGCATTTTTAATCATGTCAGAAGCAAATTAGGAATATACTACAAGTTGCTTCTGGTGTGAGAGAATTGGCCATCTGCATGGACATTGCCCTTGGGATGCCTGGATGTGTTACCATCCTGTGGGAGGCTTCTCTCATTCCACGGTGGTGCAATGGGTTAAATCTTTGTGCTGGCTGAACTTCTCACCTGAGGACCTGAAAGTCAGTGGTCCAAGAGATGGAGTGAGTTCTCATCTGTCAACCCCAGCCATATAGCATTATAGTGGTCATAGAAACTTAAATATCTATCAGGTGAAATCTTTCATGGGACATGAAACTCCCACGAAGGTTGAAATCTCATTAACCCCACCTTCCTAACCTGATTTTAAAGATGTGTGCTTTCACCACACTGGTTGAGTACATAGATATTTTTTCTCTCTGAATTGTCAGTTCTACACACCTAAAGGACATGTATTGTTTGTAATACATGTCCTTTAGGGATCCGGTGCCAGCAGGTAAGCTGTGTGTGTAAACAACTCACTGAACAGGAATATAACACAGTTTGTGAAATTAGATCCTTTTGAGGACTATTTGCATGATGATGGTGCCTGTTCAACTGCTTTATGATGCAAATACACTCAAGGTGTTCTCTTGAAATCAACTAGGTTATATAAATGGATTTAGGGTTCAAATGGAGTTCTTGGGTGAGGTTTTTTGTTTACCTTTTATGAACCACAGATCTAGCAGTTTGCCTCATTTTTGTAACATTGTGCAGCACTGTCGACCTTGTACAAAATCTGTTTATAAAGCCCCACACTACTTGAAATCTTAAGGTCAAGTTTTTAAGTGTGTGTGTGTATGGGGAGGGGGGAGCTGTGTGTGTCATAAGAATCCCCTCTAAATAGGGGTGAAGAGAACTATAACAGGCCATTTGTATACTACTGTGGAAAAATTAACCAGTTTGTACCTAAGAATCAGTTTAGAAGTGTTCAGCATAACAGATGCAGAAAGCCAACAAGATATAGTGATTTGAGCATTCGACTACAATTCTTAAGACCACAGTTCAAATCCCTCAGTCATGAAAACCCATTGAGAGATCTTAGACATGTCACACACACACTCAGCAAAGGAACACCCCTCTAACATTTTTTCCCCAAGAAAACCTTTTACTAAGTTTGGTTTTGGGTTGCCATAAGTCACAAATTAATTGAAGGAACACAAAACAATTAGAAGCAGTGGTCTTAGATGTATACCTGTTAAATCAACACATTGCATGGTGACCGTATCAAAATAATCATGAAGTTATAGAGAAAATGTGTAAAGGAATCAAAGGTGTCTTTTACTTACCAAAATGTATGTGATCCAATACTGTTTGAAATACCCTTGCCTCAAATCTGAAGGTTCTTCAAAAGATATATCTCCATTGCTGCTACAATCACTTTCCTTACTATTATAATACTGTGCATGCATAATAAAACCACGAAAAGAACTTTGTTGGCTCAGCTTCAGACTGATGATCCATCTAGTCCAACAGTCTACTTGTAGCTTACCAGAAGCCCTTGGTTGCACCACATGCTTTCAGGACATGTCACAGTGCTTGACTGACTGCACAGCAACTCAGAATATCATTATGAAATCATGAACATAGCAAAATGTATTTAAGCAAAATTGAGATGATAGCTACCTGGTAATAGCATTTCTGACACTCTAGGGGGAAAAAAGATAGATCAATATTCCATACATAACTTCACAAAACAAGAGCCTTGGTAGATCAAGTGACAGATTGATCTGGACTATCATTTTGTTTTCCAATACCCAGCCTGCCACTAACTTTTGGAAGTTACAAAGATAGTATTTCTCTCCTTTTAGTACCATACCTAATCTCATTTGATTTCAGAAGCAAAGTGGGGCTTGACCCTAGTTGGTGTTTGGATGGGAGATTATTAGGAAACACAAAGAATCTATAGAAAGGAGAGAGAAAGAATCATACCTGAAACTCTGTGAAGCCATTGCTGCCAGTCAGAGCCAAAGGATCAAAGACCTGCCCCAATGTAAGACAGCTTATTGTGCTGCTATGCTCTTTCCCTAGTTACTAACAGCTATTCATGGAATAATACTCAATGAATATGTTTAATTTTCATTTGAAAATCATATCACCTATTGGCCATAATTACATTTTCTGGTGGTGAATCCTATATGAATTTTCCATCCTGATATGAAGTAGATTTCAACCAGTCTGGTTCTTATGAATAAAAATTAGCCACTACTCTGGTTTGTTATGAAAAAGGCCACATCGAGTCTTGATAGAGAACTGCTTCACAAGACAATGTAATTACTTCATGAAACACTTGGATGTCACTGTTTCTCCTTAGTGGGCATTCCTTCCTTGTCATCTTTCTCCTCCTCTGCCAGCTCCTTCTCCTTAGATGAATAACATTGGCAATCTCTATCAATTAAGTCCAAGGATGATAACATTGCAGAGGTGTGTATGTGCCTTCAAGTAAATCTATCATGACTTCCAGGATTTCATAGAATTTTCTAAGGCAAGGAATACTCAGAGAGGGGGTTGCCTGTTCCTTCCACTGAAATATGACCTACTGCATTCATTGGTAGTCTTCCATTCAAATACTAACAGGAATTTACCCTGTTTAGCTTCCAAGATTAGAATGGATCTGGTGCCTTTATAGTATTTAGGCCCTCTTTGTACAATGTTACCATTCATATATGTCTGACTATTACATGATATCATTTAGTGCAAATGTTTTGACTACAACTCTCATTCTCTCTGATACAAAGTCAGGTCTGCTAAGGTTTATAGAAACTGCAATCTAGAATATCTGGATCAAAACCAAGTTCTTAGTGTCTTCTAGAACAGACCCACTGAATCAAATGCTGATGCTGAAGGACAAGTTAACCTTTATTTAAATTCTGTTGATTGAAGAGAGTGCTCTCGGTAGGAACATTGGAAGACCATGGAGTACAACTTGTTGTTTTCCTTTGACATATTAATTCAGAAAATACAAATTAGATTAGCTTGCAATAATAAATTAGTCAATTTCTTAGTCATCCTTAGCTCTTAGATTTCAAAACCTGTTGCCTCTTAATTATTAAGGTGTTGATGTCTTTGGATATAATAAAGTAGTGAGAGATGTATGATGAGCATAGGATGAGAAAATAATTTGCTTTCTCTTCCATTCATGATTAGAAAAAAAAATCATTGTTTTTCCATTCTAATAGGAGGAAAATCCAAATTTGAGGAATTCTGTAAAGCTGAACTAAAATTCGGTTCTCCCCTATTTATACTACCAAATTCAATGGGTACCAGCATTCTAAGTATGGGGAAGACTGTGATGTAAAATTATTTTAAAAAACAGAGTGAAGTCTCTCTGAACAAAGCGGTAGTAGCCTCAACACTGATATAGCGAGATCCACAGCAAAACAAAACAGAGTTCGGGGGCAAAGACCTAAACCTTGTGGATGAATTTGTAAGACTTGGATTCTGTGGCATCAAGCTCCAACCATACAAATATACACGTTCTGATAAATTCTGGTCTAAAAACAAAGTGAAAGAAGATTTTCACTGCTTCCTTACAAGAGATAAAAAAAGCCTTGGGGATTCTTAGGGGCTCAGTTGTGATATTATCAAACTCTATTGAATTTACTGAGTATTGTCTGTATATGGATGTGCATCTATAGAAGGGGTGAGCAAAACATGCTTTTGATCCTTTTTTTTGCAGCTTTTGACTCCTTTAGTCTTCTCAAACTAGACGTATTCTTATCAAGTTTTTGTGAGCAACAGTTCATTGAAGGACCACCTTGCACTAGACATTTGAAAAAAAATGTTTTTCAAAACCAAACATAGAATTACAGCTTTATTTTGTTCCTCATTTTTTGCATTTTTAGCAATCCATATGGCCCCTGGGGATCACAGAAGCAGAATATTAGGCCCTGAACACTCTACAGTTTGCCACTTCTGATAATGTAAGGATACATCTAAAACTTTGACAGAGAGCCGTGTGTGGGTTGAAAGCACATGTACAGATATCTCAATCATAAAGGAATCAGAAATTATAGCTTTATATGTTAAAGAGTACCATCACTGAAGCTTACTTACTTAGGAAATCTCTTGTTGTCTGAGTATGATGGCCTTCCAAGTGTAGTATCTTAGTGGTAGATACGTAGATGACTTTGGAGCCCTATTCTTGACCCACATGTTCTTCCACAGTGGGGACAAGGTAAGCTTGATGCGCCTTCCTCTTTGCATGTTTCTCCCTTTTGCTCTCCATTCATGCTTCTTCAAATTCCACAGTATTGCTGGTCACAGCTGACCTTCAGTTAGGACATTCAAGAACCAGGGCTTCCCAGTTCTCAGTGTCTATGCCACAGTTTTTAAGGTTAGCCATCATCGAAACATTTTATCTTGATCCTAGCAACTTGTTAAATATATAAATTGGGTTCTTGCTATTGCATGGCTTCAGCCCATGTGATAACATGGGGAGGAAAATGTGAATAGCATTTTCCATGTTACAGCAGGCAATATGCCATGGATTTTGTGGCAATAAATAAGATAACAGAATGTGATAAGAAAGTAATTATGCCTCTGTTGTGGAGAAAGTGACAAGCAGAGTAATGTATATGACATTATATCCCATTTTCAATAAGGAATTTGATAGGGCTTACAGTCTCAAAGATGGAATTATTTTGTGTTTAGTTCATAGCAGATCAATGATGTCCTTGCCCTCTTTTATTTTTATTCTCAGGAATGTTTACAGCATTACAAATGGCTCTCTGGGATGGCTACCAATTAGGTTAGAATCAAGAGCATCCTTGGTTTTAATTGAGTTCACCAAACTATAATTGTGTGATATGATGCACATTCCATATTCCAAGCTGGTCTTGAATTGTGTTTGAAAAAGCATCCCCCATATACTTTGAAAGGCACACTGGCATGAACACTCCCTCCATTCTCCCACAACATTTTTGGCAAGGAAGATTGAGACATTTAAACCAAAAATGTTTATGATCTTAGACTAATGTTTAGCCCTACATGAAGGCATGTATATTCCCCTTTTAACCTCTCAACCTTTATGATGGTCACATGGAAGGACATCAAGAGCTTTTTTGCTTTCACTATTAAATTAGTTAGAATTCCCTCATGGCAATTCTGGAGTTGCCCATCTGGGGGCATGCGGGACACATCACCTCATGCCCCATATAGCCTGACTCACCTGGATCCCCCTCTCATAGGGGGAAGGGTCCACCGCCCACTGTCCTCCTGTGTTGCCACTGCTGTGACATCCACCAGTTCACCTTCCTCTTTAGGACGGAGCCCTACTGGAAGTTGCAGTGCATCGTGGGATGGTAGCCAGCGGGTTCTGTCATAAAAGGAAAGGCGAACTGGCACATACTGCCAATTTCGCCCACATCTGATGAGATCGTAAGACTCTGATCTGATTTTAGTAAACTAGGTAGTTAAAGGAAGAGGGGCCGACCAAGGGCAAGATGGATGGATGGCATCCTTGAAGTGACTGGACTGACCTTGAGGGAGCTGGGGGTGGTGACGGCCGACAGGGAGCTCTGCCGTGGGCTGGTCCATGAGGTCACGAAGAGTCGGAGACGACTGAACGAATGAACAACAACAACAGGTAGTTAATCAAATCAGGATGATTCCTAGATTTTTGCTACCTATTTGGTCCCAGCCTACTACAGCATGGAGCTCTCCATATGTTTTGAATTATTACCGCAACATCATCCCAGCCAGCCAGTGGGAGTTATAGTTCATATGAACAATGCATAGTTGGAGGCTAATTAAAGCTAATGGCTGCCAGATCCCCAAACTTTTTGTGTGTGTGTGTCAGGAGCGACTTGAGGAACTGCAAGTCACTTCTGATGTGAGAGACTTTGCCGTCTGCAAGGACATTGCCCAGGGGATGCCCGGATGTTTGTTTGTTTTTTCATGTTTTTGCTATCCTTGTGGGAGGCTTCCAAACTGAATAGGTATGATATATCCAACAGCAAACAACAACAGAGAAATTCAAGATGGCACCATAGCTAAGGTTTTGTTTATTTGTGGTAATGCCAACAGTTTCTTAGGCAAGTAAGATGGTTTGCTATGCTTTTCTTCTGAAACAAAGCATACAGCATTTTATATTTCTTGATAGTCTGCCGTCCAAGTACTAATGAGACCTTATCCCGCTTTACTTCCAATAATATATAGGATTTCTTGCCTCCAAGATATTTAAGCCTAGACCATGCTGTAAATCTGTTGCTCACATTGTGAAGTGATAGTTGTGTTACGATACTATTCTGTTGAATACTAACATTGCACAGCAGATGGCGTATTTTCCTGTGTACTTGCTATTTCTGTAGTCTCAGTAAAAGATGCGGCACATTGAAGACACTTGATAGTAGTGCTGCACAATCCATATGTACTGAATGTGGAATTTATGTCATGGCCAAAAAAATGCAACCATTTGTGAAAAGGAAATACTGGTACGACGCCAACTCAAGTTAACAAGTTTGAAAGCAGCAATGAAACTATCAAAGAGAAAATGAAAGGGAAGAAATGCTTCTCACTTTATGTTGGCACAACTCTTTGATGAAGTAAGGCTCTTTCGATCACATCTTACAATCTGTGCTTAATTAGATTAGAGGACTATTTTGAATAAATTATTTTTTCTCATTTGCTTTTGTAGTTGAGATAGATTTGCACAACAGGATTTTCCCCTCTTAGTCTACATATAATATGTGGAAGGATGCTGTTGTACCAGTGCTGTCGCTGGTAGACTTCTTCTAGGCAAATAGTTGGTCATTGGACAGAATACTGTGCTATGGGAATTGACCTCCAGGACTCTTCTTTACATGAGGATAAGCTCTTGGGAAAAAGGAATTAACATCTTTTGAAGGGATATCTGCTCCTATCACATTGAAGTAAATTCTGCAGATTCAATATACAAAGTACAAGGACTGAGTGTGTGGCTGTTGTGCAAATATGACCTCTATATCAATTTCCAAACATTTGAGTTCTTTCTTACCCTTTTTTTGTTACCATCAAAATATGAAGGCAAGAAACTACTGAATCACAGGCATACAATCACAGAACCATAGAATAATACAGTTGGAAGAGACTGCATGCATCATCTAGTCCAACTCCCTGCCATTCAAGAAATGCACAATCAAAGCACCCCCAACAGATGGCTGTCCAGTCTCTCTTTAAAACTTCAAAGGAAGGAGATTCCACCACAATCCAAGGCAGAGAGTTCCACAGCTGAATAGCTCTTTCCATCAGGAAGTTCTTCCTAATGTTTGGGTGTAATCTCTTTTCTTGCAATTTGAACCCATGGTTTCAAGTCCTAGTTTCCAGGGCAGCAGAAATCAAACCTGCTCCCTCTTCCTTATGACATCTTTTCACATATTTATACATTGCTATCATGTTTCCTCTCAATCTTGTCTTCTGCAGGCCGAAGATGCCCTGTTCTTTAAGATGCTCCTCATAGGGCATGGTCTCCAGACCTTTGATCATTTTTCATTCTCTTCACTGGACACTGGAAACTTTCCAGCTTTCCAATGTCTCTTTTAAATTGTGGTGCCCAGAATTGGATAAAGTATTCCGGGTGAGGTCTTACCAAAGCTGAATAGAAAGGCACAATGACCTCCCTTGATCTAAACACTATACTTTTGATGCAACCCAAAATCCCATTGGCTTTTTTAGTTGCTGCACCATACTGTTGGCTCATGTTCAACTTCTTGTCCATGAAGACTCCAAGATCTTTTTCACATCTTTGTTGAGCCAGGCATCTCCCATTCTGTACCTTTGCATTTCATTTTTTCTGCCTAAGTGAAGGATCTTACATTTCTTCTTATGGAAATTCATTTTGTTAGTTTTGACCCAGCTCTCTAATCTATTAAGGTCATTTTGAATTCTGATTCTGGTCTCTGGAGTATTAGCTATCCCTCCTAATTTGGTGTCATCTGAAAACTTGATAACCATGCCCTCTAAAGCTTCAAGTAAGTCATTAATAAAGATGTTGAGCAGTAATGGGCCCCTGACCGAACCCTGCGGCTCTCCACTAGTCACTTCTTTCCAGGATAAAGAGGAACCATTGATGAGCACCCTTTGGGTTTGGTTGCTTAACAATTACAGATCCACTTAATAGTAGCATTGCCTAGCTTACATTAGACTAGTTTGTTTGTAAGATCATGGGGGACCTAGTTGAAGGCTTTACTGAAATCAAGATATGTTACCTCCACAGCATTCCCTGCATCTACCAAGTTTGTGACTCTATCAAAAAAGAGATAAGATTATTCTGGCATGACTTGTTTTTGAGAAATCCATGTTGACTTTTAGTAATCACAGCATTTCTTTCTAAGTGACTGCCTCCTTCATGATCTGCTCCAGGATCTTCCCTGGTATTGATGTCAGGTTGACTGGACGGTAATTGTTTAGTCGTATCTAGCTTACTTTCGGGGACCCCCCTGTGGCACAGCGGGTTAAAGCACTGAGGTGCTGAACTTACTGACTGAAAGGTCGCAGGTTCAGATCCTGGAAAAAGTGTGAGCTCCTGCTGTTAGCCCCAGTTTTTGCCAACCTAGCAGTTTGAAAACATGCAAATGTGAGCAGATAAATAGGTACCACTCCAGTGGGAAGGTAATGGCACTCCATGCAGTCATGCTGGCCATATGACCTTGGAGATGTCTGCGGACAACACTGGCTCTTCGGCTTAGAAATAGAGATGAGCACCAACCCCCAACAGTAGGACATTACTTGGCTTAATGTCTGGGGAAAACCTTTACCTTTACTCGCTTATTTTCATGGCCAGTCATGCACCTGTACAAACTTTGTATGAAGAACATGAGAGCAGCTAGAATTCAGAAGCTTGAAGATTCTGAATCTGAAAGTAATATTGGGCCTTTATCTTCCATAGTCATCAATTCTCCTTTATTCACCAATATCTCCACTCCTATTTTAAATTCATCTAATTTGTAGGTTATCCCTACTCCTTGTAGTACAACATGGATATTCAAGCATGTTATCTATATTAACATAATACCCATTCTTTTTTCTAAGCTGTGTCCATAGCTGCACTCTTTGCTGTATGAAATCTTTTTTGTATCTGCCACCGTTTAACTCTATTAGATAATCCCAGATTCTTGAATTAAAAAACCAATTTTTTTCATTGTATTCTCTCTTTTTTTTACTGTCTAATTTCACACATCCCTATTGCATCAACCAATATTTGCTTTTTGCTTTTTTCTAAATAACCCCAACTATTATACCATTGCATTTTGTCCCTTTGCCCCAGTTCTCTAATGGCTGTCCTTTTCTTCAAATTTTCCTTCATGAAAATACATTTTGAACATTTTCAGTGTTTGAATAGCTTTTTTTGGAAGGTGCAACTTATGTTTATGTTTAAAACATATGTAAGATTCAAACTTACACAGTATGAAATATTGTTCTTTAAGACCACACTCTTTTACTTATGCATATTCTCATGTTTTCTCCAAATTGAGTGAAAGTACATAGAATTTTGTGCAGTTTTCAGTGAATTATGAGTTTCAGAAATTTTCACTTTCTACAAATGATTTTTATATGTGCAAACCCCATTCTATATTTTGTGTAACTGTTTTACATGAAGTGTTGCATTAGGGACAAAATACATTGCTCCTCTTGAAAACTTCCTTTAAAAATCAAAATTTAATAAAGATAATTGGGAAATACCTAGAAATTATTGTATCTGTATATGTGTAGATGTGTCAAGAGGTTTTCTTACCAACAAGAAATATGTGAATATTCATTGGGGGCTATGCAATAAAAAAAAGAATACTGTTGACAGTTTAGATCCTGTGATGTTAGAGGGTTCATAATGTGTGCCTTTAAAGCGTATGAACTAAAAATTAAATCAAATAACACATTCAATAGTAAATTATTAAATCAATACAAAGCAAGTTTTTGCATTAAGAGCGCATTGTTTTATATCAACCACCAGAGGGAACCAAAGCACCAGTATGTAGAAATCTTATTTCTTAACGGAAAAACCCAATGGTGTTTTTATTGTAATTCTCTCCAATGTTTATTTATTATTATTTATTTATTTACTATATTTATACCCCACTCTTCTCACCCCAAAGGGGACTCAGAGTGGCTTACAGATTATGGCAAAATTCAATGCCTCATTATACATGCAAATAATAAATATAACATTTCAAATTATAGAACAGTTAAACCATATAAGTGAAATAAAACAGATTAAAACATAGTTTCCCAATATTTCTTTCCCCACAGGCCAAACAAGCCTGCTAGTCAAAATGGTGTTATGCGTTATTACCATTGGGTAAGGTGATATAAAGTGCTAGTTAGAAGGCTACAAGATGAGGGTACAGGTGCCACAGTTTTAAAACACGAGATCAAGAGCAAGACTGTCGTAGTACAAAGCTGGATAACAAATGCTCAGGCCCCAGGGTCTCTCCTGCAGCAGGGCCCAAGAAAGCCAAAATATTCATTTTACAATATGTGTGTCAGTGAATAAGAGAAAGGAAACCTATGAGGCATGGCTTAGAGAGTTGGGTATGTTTAGCCTACAGAAGAGAAGGTTGAGAAAAGACGTGATCACCATCTTTAAATATCTGAAAGGATATCATAAGGAAGAAGGAGCAGGCTTGTTTTCTGTGTCCTTAGAGGCTATATCAGAGCAATGGGTTCAAATTACAGGAAAGGAGATTCCATCTGAACATTAGGAAGAACTTCCTGAGTGTAAGAACTATTCAGCAGTGGAACTCTCTGCCTAAGCGTGTGGTGGAAGTTCCTTCCTTGGAAGTTTTAAAACAGAGGCTGAATGGCCATCTGTTGGAGGTACTTTGTACTTTTCCTGCATGGCAAGGGGTTGATTCTAAGAGAAATAACCTCTGATGTACTATAGAGGTGATATTTCCCCCAGTCATTGTTAAGGATGCCTTCAACTCCATTAAGACCATAAATGATGAAAGCATGAAATTCTTTCCAGAATTTTGGTGAAAAGTGAAATAGTGGTAGACTTGAAATAATAGTTCAGAAAGGGGCTAAAGAGGACGGTACATTTTAAAAGTGATAGTGCTTACAATATGCTTATGTGTGTTGTGTTTCCCTTTGATAACTTGTATAGTTACTGGGATTCCCTAGACTTAGTAAGAGGGCCATTGCTACTAAGGTAGTAACTCAGATATTGCTGCAGCTGAGGCAGTAGCAGAAACAGATTAGCAAGAACAATTTTTCCTGTTCTCAGATGCTCTTTTCCAACTTTGTGGTTATTACCCTCTGTTCCCCTCTATATGAGTCTGGTTACAGGGATCAGATTATTCCTTTAGCCCCAACAGCTTCATTGGATGCCTGCCTGTCTGTCTGACACAATTCAAAGTTCAGGCTGATAGATCATATATCCTCAGAGTACTCGAAGTCTCTTGCCTTTGAGTACCCTGAGTGGAGATCCTTAGGAGAGGCCCTTTTTTCAGTCCCAAGTGGTTCACAGTTACGATTGGTGTGGGCATAAGATAGGACATCCTCAATGGTGCCCTTAAGTTCTAGATTTCCCTCCCTTTGAGACTCAAACCACTTTTTCCTTTTTGTACTTCTGCCACTTAATGATTTTCACTTTGCTGTATTTTATTTTATTTTTTTGCACACAGCCCTGATTCTGTAAAGATAGGTGGTGAAGAAAGAGTCAGCCAGACAGTCAGGTTTTGTACTGGGGTGGAAGGAGTTGCCATCTTTCTCTCAACCTGCTGTCATGCTGAAAAATTCTTGGGCAGGCCGTACCTGATCCAACCTGGTTGAGGAATAATGATTTCATTGTCCCAGAATGCCTTAGGATGGCTCCATACTGGAGACATTTTAGGAAATGTAAATGTAAACTTGGGCTGACTAGAATGCTACTCTATTGCCAGGGCCGTGTAAGTTCACACATGCTGGAAGTTGGCCACCACAAGACCCTTTTCCAAAGATGCCTTCAAACCAAAGTTGATGTGTTTGCAGAGGAAGGTATAATGTGCAGCAGTCATTGCAGCCACCTAAATACACTAGATCCTGTGTGATCTTGGAAACAAAACAGGGTCAGCTCTGGCTAGTATTGGACATTGAAGAAATATCAGGTGCTGTATGTTTCCAAGGAAGAAAGTGGAAAAATTACCTCTGAGTATTCTTTGCTTAAGAAACCCCTTTGAAATTCACAGCCTTACAATAAATCAACAGAAAACTTGAAGGGATATATGTTACACACACATACAATCATTGCATTTACTACTAATACATAACTACTAATTTACTAATAGTTTCATTTGCTTAAAAGAAACAGCAGTACAACAAGTAAAAGAAAGAATATAACAACATGTGGTATTTTCTTAATATAGATAATATACTTAAACACCCATGTGGAGCCAAATAAGGTTGCAGTTTTCACCTGACAAACGTCAAAGGGTGTGAGCTGTCTGGACTGCAGTCTTGTTTTGATGCTCAGCCAAACTAATGTTGTTCAGAATTCTTCAGGGTCTACTTTGCAAGGGCTAAACAAAACATCTAAAATCATTCAACCTTCCTCCCCAGCAGATTTGAACTACACAGCTTGTATTAAATGTTATAGTTATGTTACTTGAGCTTACAGAAGTTGTAATTTTGCTCCTTGAGATTCCTTCCAGCTCTCTAATTTCATGTTTCGATGGCATCATATTCCCTAACCATGTTCTATGGCACATTGAAGCTGATGTTGCCATGTGTTTAAGAATTTATTTAGGTCACTGCAACAGGAGGGGTGAAGGGGGAAATAGTGTAATGGGAAAAAATTATTGTAGCCATTCTTCTGAAGTATATGTTTTTTAAGTATATGTGTTTTGTTTGTAGGTTTTGGGAGTGGGGAGGGAGGGGAAGCAATCATACCAATGATTTGTATTCGATCTTGATTAAAAATGTAATTTCCATAATATGATTGTCAAAAAATAAAAAGTTTTGAGACAAAGAATTCATTTAGAACAGCAACATATGATTACCTAGCAACAGGTGTGCATTGTTGTTACTATTTGTTAAATAGCAATGTGATAAGTATTTCAACTTGTTTGTTATACTTAGGGGTTTCCTCCTCCCTTCAGCAGTACAACAAGTATTTTTCAGAGGTTAATGACGGGAAATTATTGCCACTAAACAGTGCTTTAGAGACACTAAAGCTTACTATTTGGTGCATGAAAAAATGTACCCAAGTTGATTGCAGAGAGATGCATGATTTATATTGTATTGTTCAGGGAGCTGTAAGAAATGCAAACACTGGTAGTGTGATGCACATGATGGGTAAATAATTTGTAAAAAGAGCTCAGTTGTGAAGTTTCTTCTTGAAGAGGTTTGTAATTGAAATTAATTGTGGATTGGCTAATCTAAAACTCACACTAGTCCCAACAGAACAAGTACCAAAATGTCAGAAAGTTTCTGCATGGTCATGTTGAAAGAGACACGAGGAAAGCCTGTAAGGTCTACATTCTTCTAAACAGTTTGAGTTACTTTTAGTTTATTTCTTATATTCCTAGTTTCACTAAGGCAGAGATGGGGTAGACTTTGTGCCATATATATTCTACAGCTTGTTGAGTTTTTGCTAGTGGATTCAGAGATGGGGAGAACATGCTATGGGTGTAGGAGATGAAGGTCGGTGAATGCATCTTTTCACTCCTCTTCTAAAACAAGTCATGTTGTATATGCCTACATATGTACTTTTTTTTTTGCTACTGCAAAGCTGATCTCGTTTGGTGCTTTTTGTTCACCTCTTTCATAACTCATTGGAGTGACTCTTTGGATGATGGTTTTGAAACTGTATGAACCAAATTATAAAGTTGGAATGGACATCAAATCCAACCTCTTCCCAGTTGAGGAATCCCTAAGAGGTGGCCATCCAACCACTGTTCAGAAACACTGTTCAGAGTCCATTTCAAGGTAGCATATTTCATGGTCAAGCAGCTCCCACCATCAGTAGGTTCATCTTATAAGATAGCCTTTGAAATATTTAAAAATGGATGACATATCACCTTTCAGCCTTCTACCTGCCAGACTGAAGATTTCTAACTTCCTCAACTGTTTTTCAAAAGGCTTGGTTTCCAGACTTGTCACCATCTTGGTTGGTTGCATCTCCACACATTCCAGCTTGTCAGGGTTCTTCTTACACCTGGACCGTCTTCCAGATGTAGTGTGACCCAGGGCTGTAACCGGGTGGGGAGGTAAAGGGTTCACCCCCCATGTGGTTTACTTGTGAATTTTAACTGGTCAACCAATTTATGAATAAATTTCAAGGGGGGTTGAATTTTAACCACCCCCCCCCCCCGGCTATGGCCCTGGTATGGCCTATAAAGAATAGAAGTGATAGTGATCCTTTATGTGGATATTACTCGCAAACAAAGGGGAGTGCTGGTTGTCTTCAAGAGTAGCTTCTTAAATAGCAAGAGGAAGTTGACAGACCTACAAGACCAGTTCATATTCTTGGATTTAATGTGAACCTTGCAGCTAAGGGACATACCTTGTAAGAAAATGCAATATATCAATTTTTATTTATATTTCTGTTTAGAAGAGAATTTTGTCAGAAATGGCACTTTTACATTTTTTGCATATTTCTGGAAATGCACAGAATTCAGATCTGTGATAACTATCACCTTGTTGCATGGACTATTAAAAATACATTAGATTGGCTCTTAGTATCTTTCTGATCACCCAACCTATCCTTTTGTGCTTGCTGTAAGCCTGCCCTGCTGTGATAATTTTGTATACAGATTTTTTTCTGGAAACATCTTTGACATACTATATAACTGTGCCATGGCAGAGTATGATGAACAAAGCCCCCCCCCCCCCCGACACACAGGGACACAACATTATTTGCAGTGAACACTTAGACATACAGAAATTGTTCTTTGAAAAAGGATGCTTAAGGGGAAAACTTCCTAGGAGTTGCTATAAAGTCACCTATCTCAGCCAAACTATTGATGCCTTATACCACATTGAAGTATTACATTTTTCCATATCTCCTAAACAATATTAGGTTGTGTTTGTAAGGGCTGGAGGGACTGCATAAAGGAACTACTAATTAGAAGTGGGGTTATATTCCTGAACCAAGAAACGGATTTAGCCCCCGATTCTACAGATCACACCAGTAGTCCATAAATTTAACAAGCAATTATTTCCCCTCTTTTCTGTCCCTTGGGATTTACTAATGACACAGACTATAACTGTGGCATTGGCACCTTTAGACTTTCAGATGGGGGTTGCTGGGTTGTTGTTGTTTTTTCTCTTTTTGCATACACATTTCCCAAAATAAACGTTGATCTAAATATAATAGCACAGTAGGGAACATTCATTACCACAACTGACTTGTCAGCAGAATCTGAGACCACACAAAGGATGCATAAACACTAATATTTGTTTGCTCTTTATTGCTGCAATTGCTAAATGAATAAATTTTCACTGTGCTCTTATGAGCAGTAGCGGGGTTCTCCTCCTCCCTTACCAAAGGTGCAGCAGCTGCTCAGTGTTGTGTGGCAGTGCTGTGCGGTAAAGCATAAGAAATTTATTTGCATTGTTTACGTAGTAGTTAAGAGAAAACTGTAGTTAAGGGAAGCAGAATAGAATAAAACCAAGCTGGAAAGTTTCCAGAAAGGCAAGGGCTATCATTCAGTGGAGGGAGGCAAGGTTTATGTGCAGAGATTCTCCGTTTCAGTCAGTGATTCCCCCAGTTAAAAATGGCAAGAAATAAGATTGGTAAAGAATTCTGCCTGAAATTGTACAGATAGCATGTGTCCAATGGACTGCTGAATGTGAGGATGGTATGAACAAAGCTTGAATAGTAAACAGACAAAAAAAAAAACCCCTATCATATATATTTATGTATAAATTGACCTAGTATATAATTTGAGGTCAGATTTCAGGTCCAGATTTATGGATTTTGATATTAATGATGGATAAGTCAAGAGTCATTTGATGTGGAAGTGAAATGAGCCAGCACAGCCTCAAGTGACCAGTGCCATGGCAGAAAGAATAGAAAGAGTCTGTGCGTCTTTTAGGTTTGCCCATTATGAACTAAGCACTTTTCCACCATTCTACTCAGAGAAGGGAACTGATTTTTTAAAAGACTAGTTGAGGTATAGTTGATATTAACCGGTGTAGATGAATTGAACCATATTGTTGGGGGGGGGGGGGTGATTTTCTTACTGAAATTTCTAGGCTTATACATGAGCATATAAAATGTATTTTTGTAACAACTAAGATTTAACTGAGTTCTGATCTTGAAAAGGTGACTTTTTAAATTATAACTTACTGAACATCCCCTATCCCCAAGCAGAATGGCTGGCTAAGTGTTTTGGGAGCTGTAACCCTAAAATAATTTTTTCCAAGCTGTAAGTTACATTACAATTGCAATGTGACTTGCAAAAGAATGCAGTTTGCTGTGCGACTGTTTCAGATGCTTTTGTAATTATAGCCATATTGCAAATCACCTTTGAATAATTGTATATATATCCTTCCTGTTCACAGTATGTCAGATTGCATTTGTTTTTTTAAATAATACATTTAGTAAAATATTTTTCAAATGTATGTATAATTTTGTGGAATTTTTTTCTTTGTTGATATGCAAACCCTGGAAAGTTAGGAAAGTATAGATTCCCATGGTGTACTGGGCTCCATCACCTGGCTAGAAGTGGGAGGCTAAAAGCTGGCTGTTTTCATAAGGAAATAAGAATCAAGTGACTCTAAAGCTGGTAGTATTAGGCATGCTGAAACTACTAGATGTACAGTCATTGAGATCTGCTAATGCCACTACACTGCAGAGGCCCTGTTCCTGGCAGCCATGGCTTTGGATGGAGGTGGCATCCTATTAACAGGACCTTTAATGCAACTGAGAAGTGAGTAACAAAATATGAATTAACTCATGTATTTCTATCACATGAATATCATACTATTCCCAAATTATATACAAGTTAATGCAAATCAAATTTACTTTAAAATGGTATTTTTGAGACAATGGGCACAAACATATTTTTAAAACACCCGTAGCAGTTAAAAAGTATCATGATTTTTAAGAAAAGGACGCTTGAGTCCATAAAAACTGAAGGACCAGAAGTCTCTGTTGTTTTCATTGTAATAGCCTGGTGGAGATAATAACTACCTTTCAAAAAGAAAGAAAGAAAGAAGCTTTGGTCCACGGGGACTGTATAACATGTGTATATTAAGAAAGATGCAGAATAATGCTTACTTAGAAACCCTGGCTAATGTTGCTCTCAAAGGAAATGGTGAATTGTGTTAGCAATTTCTTTCCCAGTTTTCATAGACTATTCACAAGTAGGAGCATATAGTTTTTGTCAAGAAAAAAAGTTTCTGGTGAGAAACATTTCTACACAGAAATACAAATTCTCATCAGTTCAGGATATCCTTTATCAGGGTTTCAGAAGTAGGGTTGCCAAACCTCAGAGCCTGGCTCTTCATTTTCCATTGATCATCTCCTAGTGGGAGGCAAGAATGCAAATTGTCCCATTTGGTGGGTTCATCTTCAGGCCAGAGAAAGGGACTGGTGCAGCATTCCAGGCCAACTAATAAAGCAGCAAGCTGCTTCAATTTGCCAGACTCAACTGACTTCTTGCTACAACTTGTTAAACTCCAGAAGGCATCTGTGTTTCCCTCTCCTCTCCCTGCGCCAGGGAACATCCTCTGCTCTGCTTGGATTCATATTCTGGCTAGAAGCAAGTAGATTAAATATTTTTTCTCCCTAAATAAGTGATATGGAAAAATCCCTTCACTTTATCTTGCTGTAGTAACTGGTCCTTTAGCTAAAATTTCTGTTTTGATTTCAAAATTGGAGTTCGTTTATGTGAATGGCAAGCTGTGAGAGCCTGCAGTTGGTACTCAATGCACAATCCTTAATGACATCACAATGGAGCTGCCCTTAGGTCTTAGATTTTGGCTCAGAGACCTCAGGTTATGGGATGATTCTGAACTGGTAACCCTTTCCCAACTCCTATGAAATATATTTTAATTATTTTTAATGTATTTCAATGTGTTCCCATCTCTAGCATACTTTAGGTAAAATGCACAGTGAATACACCTAATAGTGCATACCCAGAGACATATGGAAGAGGGATTGACTTCTTCCTGCCCCTCTAAGCTCAATTTCAGAGGAAGAAACTGGCACCTCTGATTATCACTGTCTAAGAAAACACTATGAAATTCACGGGTCACCATACATTAATAGGCTACCTGAAGGTATATACATCCCTATCCCTTGGGTTTCCTGGCTCTCAGGAAACCACATTGGGAAAAATAACATAGAAGTAAAACACTGTGTGCAGTGTTCACTTGGTGTTTGCACATACTGAGATGTTTCAGAAAATAATTTTGTACTAAAATACATGTACGTGGGGGTGGTATGTTCCCTGTAATCTGGCTGCTGACCATTGGACTAGTTGGAGTTTCTGAATAGTCTTCAAAGGCAACCCCACATAAAGTGTGAAATAATCTATTCAGGATGTAACAAGATTGTGGACCACTGTGGCCAGATCAGATTTCCCAAGGTACGGATGCAGCTGGTGCACAAGGGGTTTTTTTGGTTCAGAAAAAAACCATTATTTGCACAAAACCTACTGTTTTCTTAGATATACAATGATTATTAAGCAAAAAACATGATTTTTGCACAAAAAGACTACCTTGTGTCTCTGGAAACAGACATTTTTGCATAAGGACCACATTTGTCTACAATTATTCTCCCTTCACTGATGTATGGATATTGAGCAAATACTTTTTTTTAATTCATGTCAAAAGCATTGCATAAATTAATATGTATAAAACTGATAAAATAAAGGGAACACAAGCAGTTAAATAAAGTCTGTAGCTTTAAACAGGGCAAAACTGCTCAATATCCATTTTGTCTTGCACAAGAGAGAAACCTTCAGAAGTTATTTATCTTTACATAAATATTGCAGACTTCAATAGCAGAATCCCAAAATGGAATCAATTTTTTAAAAAGAGACAGTTATACATATTTTACTTTACCAAGATTTCATTATTTCTTCCTTGGGTATTATCAGCATAAGATTTCTTGTATATAGACCTTGCAGGGAGCTATTAATCCACCACCCCTTGAAGAGAACTATTAAACTACCATCCCTTTCAAAATATCAGCATAAGGACATTTTTTTCTTTGGTGGCTTTCAGATCTTTATTCAGAGCCAGTGCAAACCCTTGAGAACATATACTTGATAGTCTTAGAGGTAAGAAAGTAATTGGTTTCTCTTAACTGTTGAAAGGATGGGGTAGGCAGGCAGCAGTAAATGCTTAATTTACACCAAACCTGCTGACTCATCTGCAGAATGCTTTCCTGATGAGCTTTCAGTCTACTGAGGCATTTAGAAGAAGTCTTTATCAACTGGCACTTAATTATGTTTGAGTGTCTTTATTGTTGTTGTGGTTGTTGCTTTGTTCCAACTTAGGGTAGGACAGGAGATATGCTGAGGAGGATGTGTTTACAAAGTGGGCCAAATAACAGCTCCAAATTCAAATTAGCAAATGAACATCCTGACTATTTGCCATTCAATTATTTCTGCTGATTCTGCTTGCTTTGGCAATTTTTATTGGATAATACAAGACCCTAAAGATGTTGCAGATTTTAAAGGCATATACACTAAGGAAGGATGGAAGCTAGAATTTCCCATATTGAAAATTAGGTTTCTGTCCTCAAAAGGCATAAGAACTTCTCTTTGTTTTATTTTTCCCCAAACTGAGATTTTTTTTCAAAAATTCCGATCCTTTCCATTATGAATAGGAAGAAATTTAAAAAATGCTGTACATTTTCCCAAAATGAAAAAAGAATCCCCATTAGTCAAATGAAATAATTACAGAAAGTATCCTATTGTACCTGCTATATACAGGGATTCAAATCTAGAGGTTTAAAAGAAAATTACTTAAAATATCTGAGACTTAACTAAATGAATCAGGAAATTCCGATTTCTACCTCTATTGGTTTCTTTTGAATCTAAATGTTTTCCATACCAAATATGATTTCTAATAAATCTAATTTGATAATATGAAAAGCTAATTGAAATGAACTTCACTCTTTCCTAGTTCACATCTTTTAAGAGGGTCCCCAATACAAAGAATGAGATTGCTTTTCAGCCAAGCTTTACCCACTTGAATTTCATATATATACTGTCATGTCTTTGTAGTACTTTCCAGTAGCTGTAGATGCCATCTCTTGTACTGTTCTTGATGAACGGTTTATGTGACTCAGCATTTCAGTATAAAATGTGTAAGATGTGTGAAAGTTCTGTTGGTGCTATATGAGAATCAAGAGGAACTTCTCTGCAACATTAACTTGCTTTGCCAAATGAAAAAAGCCTAAAGCTCCTTCTGCACTGCCATATAATCCAGATTATCAAAACAGATAATCCACATTATCTGCTTTGAACTGGATTATATGGGTATACAGTTCAAAGCAGACAATCTGGATTTTATATGGCACTGTAACAACAACAACAACAACAACTACTACTACTACTACTACTACTACTTTATTTTTATACCCCACCACCATCTCTCCGAAGGGGCTCAGGGTGGCTTACAAGGGGACAAGCTCGAAAACACAAAGTAAAAACATACACAATAAAATAAAATAAAAACAAATTTAAAATGAACAACAGCATAGATGGGGCCTAAGATAACAACTTTTTAACTGGAAACTGAGTTTTCCATACTAGTATAACAAACAGTTTCAGGAAACCAGAAATGTACCCAGTTTATCCAAAAAGACCTTGCTGTAGGTCCACTCCTGTCTGACCTCTGCAAATGTTAGTGTCTTTGTTGCTTAATGTCATTATTATCTTTGGTCAATGATGTCTGTTTTGATGCAAATGGATTGCACTAACTCATTCTGTTTTGATAAAAATATTTGTGGCTCTGTGGCTTCATACATCCATTGGTATATAACGATGCACAATAATGGTGATGTTCCACATTCCTAACTGGCTATATCATTCCACTACTTTTGTTGAAAAGAACATAAAAACAACAACAATAAGAACATGGATTAATTTATTTCACCATCATCCCAAGAAATCAAAATGGGGAAAAGATGGCATCATAGACTGCTCATTGATAAGGAAAATGAATGGCATCGTTCATAGATGGCACTGAGATGGCCTCACTCTTTTCAGTGCTGGGGCCCTCCCCACATTTGTGCTCTTATTTATTCTCCACATTATTTTTCCCCACCTGGTATAATAGCTGATGGAGATTTACCATTGTATCACAAATCTTTTCATTTGCTTTAATCTTAATCACTGTATTCTATTTCACATATATCAATGTTTCAAATAGAACATTACTTGCCATTTACGGCCCTTAGGCATACTGCTTTTCATTTTTCTCATACATTATGCATCAGGAGAATAATTCTGTTATGTTTAACTATTGAGCAAGTGTTTTGCAGTAACATCCTAAAACACTCCAGATTATGCCCGAGACATTGGTGGAGTATAAATTTCAGAGACCTATATCAGTGCTTGAGGGATAATGGGTGTGTCTCCTTACCAGTCGGCTCCTGGATGCAGCTGGAACCCTTGGTCTTTGACTGGCTATGAGGATGCCTTATGTATTTTCTGGACTTGTCAGTATAGATTACTTTTAGAGGTTGTAGAGTTTTACTTTCTCAGAGGCTTTCAATGAAAGGCTAGACAGGAACCTGTTAAAGATTGCTATTTTAGAGTGTCCTGCTTTAAGGAAGAAGTTGGAATAACCCATGGGAAAGCAGGAAACATGATATATAGGGGAAAAGATTTGGGCATCTGCCAACACCATTCTTCTCTGGCACTGTGCAAGATCTATCTTTCAGGAAATTTTTGGGAAGAGACATGCTATAGGAATGAACGAATAAAGGTGATGTTGCATTAATGGAGTGTGTATGACTAGTATTAATCAAAGTGCATATCTGGGTAAAAAAAAAAGAGATAATTATTTGAATTGTGGTGTTTGGGTGTGTATGTGTGGTGGTGGGGAAGTAAGGACCAATGATTACTTGACTTTGTGTGTGTGTTTTTTTCACTTTGGCCTCTAATGACATCTGCTTCCAGTATACAGACCAAGAGTTGTTCACTGAGACAGTGTCCTTTAGACATTGTCCTTTAGACAAAAGGTTCCTGATTCCAACTATAATATTTTATTTTTATGTCCTAATTTCCTCCAGTTAACTCAAAGTAGTTTGGGTGACTTATCGCCTGTGTTTTTCTCTCTCTCAACAACAAAATTTATAGAGAGCAGCTGGCCCAGGTTCACCCAGTAAGCTTTGTGGAGTCTAGAATCTGAGTCTTCTAAGGACCTCATCAAATGGATGAGGGGCAGCAGGGCTATTCTCCAGCTTCCGTGGCAAATCAGTGGGGCAGTGGAGCAATCCTGCCACCCCGCAACCCACTTAGCATGCAGCAAAGCTTCCCTATCACATGTGGGGAAGCACTGCTGCATGGCTTTCCCACACACTAGCCCCGATGTTTCAAATGGAACATAGGAAGTCTCCCTGTGTTCTGGGCATAGCACCATAGGATGCTTGTGCCCCAGTTGAGCCTTCATTTTCTGATGGGCGGCATAGGGCTCCATGGCTCAACTGGTTCAAAATCATCCTATGATGCTGTTGAAGACTTGTCTGATGAAGTTAAAAATCCACTGAAAACATATACACAGACCTTGGAGTAAGTACAAATTTGTTGAACTGAATTTACTTCTGGCTAAATTTATATAGCATTATAATAATGTATTGCAAGTTTTGGAGCATTAATCCCCTGCCTCATTTTACTTTTTTTTTTTTTTTTTGGCTGCATGATAAAGTAGCAGACTGTAAGAAGAGAGGTCATACTATAGTAAAGTAGAATTGATTCAAGGAACTCAAGTTTGTAACACAGGAAAAGGATTGTTGATAACAGGGCTTTTCGGAGGCCTCTCATTCATGGGCCTCCATAAGTAAAAGCTTACTTGAAAGCACATAATAATATCAATAATCAACTAACTACAGTTAGATTTATCTACAGTTGGAAGGTAAGGGTGAGAAGACATTTCTCATTTTCTATGACAGAGACTGTCTCAGAGTGATCTCTGATGGAGCTCTTGCTTACAAGTTGAGCATTAGAGAGGGGTTTTATTTTTTATTGAGGCTTCCCAAGAAAAATGCCTGTGCCCCAAACTACTGTTCCCTGCTTTGTGAAGCAAAGCATATGGACAAGCACACTACTGGGCCCGGTCCTGTTCAACATCTTTATTAATGACTTAGATGAAGGGTTAGAAGGCAGGATCATCAAGTTTGCAGACGACACCAAATTGGGAGGGATAGCCAAAACTCCAGAGGACAGGAGCAGGATTCAAAACAATCTTGACAGATTAGAGAGATGGGTCAAAAATAACAAAATGAAGTTCAACAGTGACAAATGCAAGATATTCCACTTTGGCAGGAAAAACAAAATGCAAAGATACAGAATGGGGGACACCTGGCTTGAGAGCAGTACGTGTGAAAAAGATCTTGGAGTCCTCGTGGACAACAAGTTAAACATGAGCCAACAATGTGATGTGGCGGCAAAAAAGCCAATGGGATTTTGGCCTGCATCAATAGGAGCATAGTGTCTAGATCTAGGGAAGTCATGCTACCCCTCTATTCTGCTTTGGTTAGACCACACCTGGAATATTGTGTCCAATTCTGGGCACCACAATTCAAGAGAGATATTGACAAGCTGGAATGTGTCCAGAGGAGAGCGACTAAAATGATAAAAGGTCTGGAGAACAAGCCCTATGAGGAGCGGCTTAAGGAGCTGGGCATGTTTAGCCTGAAGAAGAGAAGGCTGAGAGGGGATATGATAGCCATGTATAAATATGTGAGAGGAAGCCACAGGGAGGAGGGAGCAAGCTTGTTTTCTGCTTCCCTGGAGACTAGGACACGGAACAATGGCTTCAAACTACAAGAGAGAAGATTCCATCTGAACATGAGGAAGAACTTCCTGACTGTGAGAGCCATTCAGTAGTGGAACTCTCTGCTCCGGAGTGTGGTGGAGGCTCCTTCTTTGGAAGCTTTTAAACAAAGGCTGGATGGCCATCTGTCAGGGGTGATTTGAATGCAATATTCCTGCTTCTTGGCAGGGGGTTAGACTGGATGGCCCATGAGGTCTCTTCCAACTCTTTGATTCTATGATTCTATGATTCTATGAATGAAAACAGGAGTGGATGATTCAAAAAATGAAGGTGTCAATCCCAAACTTCTGATTTTAAAAGACCATGCATAAAAGAGCTCTTTTATATTAACTATGTAATTTCATGGTTAGTAAAAAGTTATTTTCTCAAATGCAAAAAAATGTCAAGATGGACAGAAAATATTTCATATGTCTTGCAGAAAAGGATGAAAATAATGTATTTTTTTTTGCTTACCATGCAAGAATGAGCTAAGTGAGAGTTTACATTCCTATTAATGATGGCTAATAGCGAAGAGGTTTTACCTTTCTTTCAAAGGGTTTTTAAATCCATAGTCCATAGAAGGCTCTACAGTTTGTGTTTGATTTTCATGTGCTCCCCATCATTTCTCTTCTTCCCCTCCCAAAACATTTTGGAAGGGGGAGAGTGGGAGGAGAATCTTAGGTCAGTCTTTCTTAAACATACTTATTTGCCAAAATGAAACTTACAGTGTATAAAACTGAATTTCAGATGAATGCCTGGTATTTGCTGCAGGCTTGTTTTTCCCCTTTCTTGACTCCAAACCTACAGTGGTCTTTCAGTTAGTCAATTTCAAAGATTTCTTGTCATAACCCCTAGGGATGCCTGACTCAGCTGGGGTTCTGCTCTATAAGCCTTTGACAACTCATATTGAACAATGCCCAATGCCATGGCTTTCAGGGACAGAAGACTTTAAAAAATGGCAAGACTCAGAAAACCTGGAATCACTGGGAGGTGCTGAGAGCTGTAGTCACAAAAGTGACATTTCAAGCTTCTAGCTGGAGCTGAACAAGAATGAAGGAATATCTGAGAAACGAAGTCAATCATTGTCCTATCGGAAAACTGGCAGAGGTAATATTAAGTGGGTACCTGAGTGGTTATTCTACACATTACCCTCAAGTGTTTTTGTGGCTCATATGTGGCTAAAGAATCCTTTTGGCAATAAAGGCAGAAGTAGTTTGAATGGCACATAGAATAGCAGTGCTTTCTGGCAGTCTTCATGTTCCCACTTAGATATTCATAAAATAATAATAATAATAATAATAATAATAATAATAATAATAATAATTTTATTTGTACCCCACCACCATCTCCCCAAAGGGGACTTGGGGTGGCTAACATGAGGCCAAGTCCAAAAATACAATACAGCAAAATAAAATACAAAACAACAACAAAAAATTATCACAATAAGATACATAAAATAACAAGATAAAATAATACAATGGAAAGTCAAACACAATGGGCGGGCCAAATGCACAGGATAAAATAATAAAACTCTGGATGAGATAGGAGTAGAAAAAGTGTATTTGTGAGGTAGGAGCTCAAAAAAGGACGATCAGTGGGGTTAGGGCTTCATTAAAGACAGGGGAAAGTGCATCATGAGGACAACACTGTAGATGGCACAAACAGAAATAGGATGTATGGTCACTCTCCAAAGGCACATCGGAAAAGCCAAGTTTTCAAATCTTTCTTAAAGGCTGCTAGGGTGGGGGCTTGCCTAATCTCAGGTAGTGAGTTCCAAAGCTGGAACTCGGTATCATATAATGAACTTGTAGAATTTTCCTATGGCCTGGTTTGGAATACAAATTAAGAAACCTCCCATCAGAATGCTGTATCATACCCTTTCATAGCCTCGGTCCCAAATGGTTTTCATTCAGTGGGTTGTTGTAGGTTTTTTCGGGCTATATGGCCATCATCTAAAGGCATTCTCTCCTGACGTTTCGCCTGCATCTATGGCAAGCATCCTCAGAGGTAGTGAGCTCTGTTGGAACTAGGCAAAAGGGTTTATATATCTGGAATGACCAGGGAGAGACAAAGGACTCTTGTCTGCTGGAGCTAGGTGTGAATGTTTCAACTGACCACCTTGATTAGCATACAATGGCCTGACTGTGCCTGGGGCAAACTTTTGTTGAGAGGTAATTAGATGTCCCTGCCTGCTTCCTCTCTGTTGTTGTGCTGTTGCAATTTTAGAGTTTTTTTTAATACTGGTAGACAAATTTTGTTCATTTTCATGGTTTCCTCCTTTCTGTTGAAATTGTCCACATGCTTGTGTATTTCAGTGGCTTCTCTGTTAGTCTGACATGGTGATTGTGAGAGTGGTCCAGCATTTCTGTGTTCTCAAATAAAATGCTGTGTCCAGGTTGGTTCATCAGGTGCTCTGCTATGGCTGATTTCTCTGAAGTCGTCTGCTGTGCCTTTCATGTTCCTTGATTCGTGTTTGGGCACTGCATTTGGTTTTTATTCAGTTAAGACTTTAAGCTAAAGCAGAAAAGAAATTATCTTTCCTACCCTCAGCTGCCCTATGTGAAAATGGTCAGTGAGAGAGAACCACAAAATTCTAGGGTTGGAAAGAGTTCTCAGGGACCCCACTCATTTCAGTCAATCCACAGGTTAAGCATCTGTGATAGATGACTTTCCAACCTTTGAGAAAAACCCACCATCTCAAAGAGTCATAGTGAGAAATAGATATGCTTTCTTTCTTTGTCAACACAGCCTGTGGGACAGCTGCACAAGTTATAACTTCTGCCACCTCTTCCCCTCTGATAGTCAGGTGAGAGTGAGTTTATAGGGATGAGAACGCCTCTGAAACTTCCAACAACAGCACAGAAGCACACAAAATCTAAAATAGTTTCAAAACATACTTGCACATTTTTTTTAAAAAAAGTTTGTATTTAAATTGTGCATTATTCTAATTTGGAACAGGATTAGCTCACTTTGCCATAGAGTTTTGATCCAAAACTTTGTAATGGGGATTATCCACTATTGGGAACACATTTGCTTTGTTACTTATTTTGATTCCATAAGTCTAGAAATACAAAATGTGCCAGCCCATGCCAGCAATTTCTCATCCACATGGTTTGTAAGTGGGCTGATAGAGCCTGGGGCACTAACAAAGCTGCCTTCTTATAGTGAGTGTCCTACTAGGTACAGGGTGAGGCAGCATAACTTCCTTTTTTAAAATGCGTGCCATTCAGTCGGTTGAAGACGTAGTGGAGCGCTAGTGGTCTCGTTCGAGAGGCGGGAGTATAACGTTTTGTCCTGACACAGTTCAGTCGCAATCATGCATTGGAACAGTTAGGAGCGTGCTTTTGCCATTGAGGCCTACTTCTCGAGTAGATTTGGAGTGGCCAGCCCGCTCTCCAGATTTGGCCCCTTGTGATTTTTTTCTATGGAGTTTTTTAAAATCCTGTGTTTATATGAACTGTCTAAGGACCCTACAAGATTTGAAGACCAACATCCAGGAAGAAATTGCCAACATAATGCTTGCTATGCTGGCAAGGTGCAAAGATTACTGCAGATGCAGACTGTGGCCAGGAAATCAGAAGACACTTAATTCTTGGGAGGAGAGCAATGTCCAGTCTCGATAAAATAGTAAAGTGTTGAGACATCACACTGGCAACAAAGATCCGCCTAGTCAAAGCCATGGTATTCCCTGTAGTCACCTACGGATGTGAGAGCTGGACCTTAGGGAAGGCTGAGCAAAGGAAGATCGATGCTTTTGAACTGTGGTGTTGGAGGAAAGTTCTGAGAGTGCCTTAGACTGCGAGAAGATCCAACCAGTCCATCCTCCAGGAAAGAAAGCCCGGCTGATCACTGGAGGGAAGGATACTAGAGACAAAGTTGAAGTACTTTGGCCACATCATGAGGAGACAGCAAAGCCTAGAGAAGACAATTATGCTGGGGAAAGTGGAAGGCAAAAGGAAGAGGGGCCGACCAAGGGCAAGATGGATGGATGGTATCCTTGAAGTGACTGGACTGACCTTGAAGGAGCTGGGGGTGGTGACGGCTGACAGGGAGCTCTGGCGTGGGCTGGTCCATGAGGTCACGAAGAGTCAGAGACGACTGAACGAATGAACAACATGCTGGCAAGAGTCATGACAGATGCCAGAAATCGGTTTACTCAGCGCATGGAGAATGGGGGACGTTACCTACCTAATTTGATCTTCAAAACTACGTAAAACAAAACTTTAGGTATGCACCTACATTATAAAATAATAAAAATTTCTGATTCATACAATGGGTTTTATTAAGTTTTGAAAAAAGGAAGTTATGCTGCCTCACCCTGTATAAGAAATGGGAAGATGCTGATTATAGAGTAGCACTGAAAATCAGGGGGGCTGAAAGACTTAAGGTCTCTGATATATCCCAAGTTGCATTATTTCATTCTCATCTTCTATGGATTTTTTCTGAAAGATCACTCTATGATAAAAGCTTCAAAGTGCGGCAGATAAACTGCAGTTGTCAAATTTGAAATCAATAGCCACTTTTACACTTCTGATGGGATACAGTACAACCCTCTTCCAAGACCTTCTCTTCTTTTTCTAGGGCAGATAAAAGAAAGTACCAGAGGCCCGTTTTTCTTTTTCAATGTCTTTTAGGAAGACTGTTAGCCCCTTCACAAATTTGGTTCAGAATATCTCCTACTTTTGTATGTTTCTTTATTTTGCTAAAACAAGGTTTGTCTTGTGATAGAGAATTGTGCCTGGCACTGTGGAATTGTACTGAACCCATATTTCACTTTACATACACCTGGAAAAATTGTTTCTCTAATAATTTGCTAGGCATTCTAAGTCATTTTAGGGTTTGCTTGAATTGCATTAGAAAAGGGAGCCCCCGGTGGCACAGTGGGTTAAAGCACTGAACTGCTGAGCTTGTTGATCGAAAGGTCGCAGGTTCGATTCCGGGGAGCGGCGTGAGCTTCCGCTGTCAGCCCTAGCTTCTGCCAACCTAGCAGTTCGAAAACATGCAAATGTGAGTAGATCAATAGGTACCGCTCTGGCGGGAAGGTAACGGCGCTCCATGCAGTCATGCTGGCCACATGACCTTGGAGGTGTCTACGGATAACGCTGGCTCTTCGGCTTAGAAATGGAAATGAGCACCACACCCCAGTCAGACATGACTGGACTTAATGTCAGGGGACTACCTTCACTTTTACCTTAGACCTAGCAGCTTCCTAGAGAGTATAGCCCTGGATCCTTCAGTATATCTCTGTGGTGTGTTGGGACCAAAAGTCAAGTAATTTAATGGCTTTCAACTTTATCTGCAGTTCCAGCAACTGGTCAGGACAATATCATATCCCATATGAATATTTGGGTGGGGTAAGGGTTAACACAATAAAGATGAGAGCTTAATTTAACTTTGGAGAGTTTCAGGACATGATTCCACCCATGTTCAAGAACAAATCTAGTACTGGATGTTAACACTGTGATTAGACACTGCTATTTGTAAAGGCAACACAATGGGCAAATTATAAAGTAAGATACACCCTAAATAGCTGAGTCTTGCTGTATATACACAGCAATAATGGAAGTGATCTCTTCCAGGAGGGGACTACTTTGGACCTTGTCACATTGAGGTCATCAAGCTGGGGGAAAGCAGAAGCATCCGGGGGGCAGTGGGGCAAATCCAGCAAGTAGTGGCAGAAACTGTCACCCCACGCCCTGTATTGTCACTGCCCAGCTCTCCCTCCCCCCCAGTGCTTTCCCCAGTTTATCTTATGAGAACACAAGAAGCTCCCCGTGTTCCCAGGGCTCCGTCCTACACTTCCAAGACAGAATCATAGAATCAAAGAGTTGAAAAAGACTTCATGGGCCATCCAGTCCAACCCCCTGCCAGGAAGCAGGAATATTGCATTCAAATCACCCCTGACAGCTGGCCATCCCACCTCTGTTTAAAAGCTTTCAAAGATGGAGTCTCCACCACACTCCGGAGCAGAGAGTTCCACTGCTGAACGGCTCTCACAGTCAGGAAGTTCTTCCTCATGTTCAGATGGAATCTCCTTTCTTGTAGTCTGAAGCCATTGTTTCACGTCCTAGTCTCCAGGGAAGCAGAAAACAAGCTTGCTCCCTCCTCCCTGTGGCTTCCTCTCACATATTTATACATTAGGGCTGTCCAACCACGGAAAAATTTGTTTCTAAACTCGATTCGTTTTTAGGGGGTTTTTGCGTTTCGTTATTTAAAAGAATTCCGAAATTTGTCTTTTAAAATTTTGGAAATTACAAATTTCGGAAATTACGAAACAATTTCGAAACAATATCGAATCGATTCGTTAATGGCGGATGCGATTGCGCAATATGCTAAAAAACCCTCCAAATGGGACAGGGGGAACTTCTGAAGCTTCCCTCTCCCTCTGTTGTTGACTGTTGGTGTGATAATTTTTTTTTATCGCTGATAAAACAAACAACGACTATAAAACTTGCACCAGACATACGGAAATAATAATGAAATAATAACAAAACAATGTTGAAACAATTATGAATCAATTTCGAAACAATTACGAAACGAATTGGAAAAATTCGTTTCATTTTTTAGTTGCTCCTGAATGGTTCAATATTGCTTCGTTATCAAAAAAATAATGAATTAATAATGAATTACAAAATTAACGAACGAAACCGCCCAGCCCTATTATACATGGCTATCATATCCCCTCTCAGCCTTCTCTTCTTCAGGCTAAACATGCCCAGCTCCTTAAGCTGCTCCTCATGGGGCTTGTTCTCCAGACCCTTGATCGTTTTAGTCGCTCTCCTCTGGACACATTCCAGCTTGTCAATATCTCTCTTGAATTGTGGTGCCCAGAATTGGACACAATATTCCAGGTGTGGTCTAACCAAAGCAGAATAGAAGGGTAGCATTACTTCCCTAGATCTAGACACTATGCTCCTAATGATGCAGGCTTTTTTTGCCACCACATCACATTGTTGGCTCATGTTTAACTTGTTGTCCATCCATGAGGACTCCAAGATCTTTTGCATTTGCACCTGCAGAGCCACATTGGAAGTATCCCTGCATTGTGTGGTGGGCTCCAGTGGGCTCTGTCCTGATTCCATCCAGGAAGCATCCTAGGACAGAGCTCAGAACTCATGTGATGAGGTCCCCAGTCATCCTGCATGAACCCACCTCATTTGCCCCAAAGAACTTTTGCTTGAACCATGTCTTATCTGGAATGTTATAAGTATTTTACAACTCTCGTATCCTCGAGGTGATACATTCCAAGAATCCCCACCCCACCCCATGAATACTCAAAACCATGGATAATAATTAATTTTGACTATACTTAGGTTGGATGAATACCAAAAATTCACACTGGAGGACCTAGAGAGGCCCACAAACCTTTCTGGTAGTGAGATTTATTTTTTTTTTTTTGAAAGTGAAGAATGCCATTGGAATTACAATGACATAGATATTAGATCCATGGATAAGGGGGTTGTACTGTACCTGAATGAAGGAAGCAAACTTCTAGAAAAGCTGAAAACAGAACTCCAGTTATATTGAACAGCTGGAAATTCCCACTAGTGCAAAACATTTTCCTTTCTATCCCTGGCTTGATTTAAGTCAATGTTACCTGAAGAAATGCTTGCATCAAACTGAAAATCTGAGGAAAGCAAACTGAGATTAGTGTGAGAAAGTAAGGTAAGGGCAGACTTGATATAAGCAATATAGAGGAAATTGATAACAGAAGATTTTCTCTTTTCATATGCCAAAAACCAGGGCCATCCAGTGAACTCAGGAAAAACAAGGCAAAAAAAAGGAAAAAAAGAAAAAGAAAATACTTCTTCTCAGAGCATCGTAGCAGTGGTTCTCAACCTTCCCAATGCCATGACCACTTCATACAGTTCTTCGTGTTGTGGTGACCCCCAACCATAAAATTATTTTTGTTGCTATTTCATAACTGTAATTTTGCTACTTTTATGAATCATAATGTAGATATCCGATATGCAAGGTGTATTTTCATTCACTGGACCTAATTTGGCACAAATACTCAATACACCCAAATTTGAATACTGGTGGGGTTGATGGAGGAGATTGATTTTCTCATTTGGGAGTTGTCGTTTCTGTGATTTATAGTTTACTTACAATCAAAGAGCATTCTGAACTCCACCAACAATGACATTGAACCGATCTTGGCACACAGAACTCCCATAACCAACAGAAAATACTGGAAGGGTCTGGTGGGCATTGACCTTGAGTTGTAGTTCACCTACATCCAGAATGCACTGTGGAATCAAACAATGATGGATCTGGATCTAACTTGGCACAAATACCCCCAGATGTGAACACTGGTGAAGTTTGGGGAAAATTGAACGTGATATTTGGGAGCTGTAGTTGCTGGGACTTATAGTAAACCTACAATTAAAAGCACTCTGAACCCACAATGAATCTACACCAAACTTGGCACACTACCTACATGACTGACAGTGAATAATGGCATGGTTGGGGAGGACTGTTTTTGAATTCTGAGAGTTGTAGTTCATTAACACCAAAAAGGAAGAGAAGGACAGGGAGTGCCAAAAAGGGTTCCTAAGACCATCAGAAACATGTGGTTCCTGGTGGTCTTCGGCAAACCCCCCCCCCCCAGGTTCCAACCCCCAGGTTGAAAAACATTAGCATAGAGTGAGACTTTAAAATAATGGCTCACTACAAGATTTAAAAACAACTAACTACAATGGCTTTGAAAAGGGATCAGGCAAATTCTTGGAGGATACATGTGTCACTACTATATAACCATGGAATATAAAAGAGAAATCCAGATGTCATCACTTAAAAAGCAGAGGAGATTATCTCATTCAACCCCAAAAGCAAATTTGTAATAACATATAGTGGGGCAGTAATCATGTGGCATTTCAAATAGTGATGAATTACAACTTGCATCATACCTTGTCAATGACTATTCAGGCTACATTTGATAGTAGTTGTAGTCCAATAATATTTTAAAAGTCAAAAACAACCTGCTGGTTTGAATCATGCAGGTGCAAATGCAATTCATTTAATGGGATGGTTTAGGGGACTGATCTGAAACATGAACAATTTTATTATTAATTTATTTTATTTATTTTGGACATTTCTCCCCCACCTTTCTCCAGTAGACCCAAGGCAGCTTACATGATCATTAAAAGCACGTCGTAACATCAATCATATAAATAAGACACAAAAGTAGAAAGCCTTAAAATAGTTGAACCTTCAAAATGGTAAAATTGGTTTCAATCAAATTCTTCTAAAATTCCTAGATAACCATAACAACAGGATTCAACATCAATCAAAAGCTTTGTTAAACAGGAATGTTGTTATTAAGTTTATTTTCAGCCCCACTTTCTCCCAAGACTATCACTCTAGCAGTTAACTGAGACTCAAGGCCATTCTAAGGCCCCATCTATACTGCCAGATAAAATCCATGTTATCTGCTTTGAACTGGATTATATTAGTCTACACTAATCCAGTCCAAAGCAGATAATAAAGATTTTATCTGGCAGTATAGATGGGGCCTAAGACACTTATGTTTGAAGAGTCATTGCCTCCGATTTTTGTGTCCTACAAGATATTCCTCAACTTAGTATCCATGAAAGTATATTTTGACCTCAGTGTTTGACTCACATTGTGGTAAAAGCCATGCTTTCATGTTGGCAGCTGTGCCTTTTACTGTGAGATAATAATAGGATATATATATATATGAAGCACTTGGGTCCAAAGATCCAGTAAAAAAATAATTAAAAATACTCACCTAGCACTTTAATAGGTAAAACCTATTAAAGAAGGGAGAGGAAGGGCAATTAAGAAAGGATTGGCTAGGAGCAGCAGTAGGAGATGGATCAATAAATTAAAGCTTAGCTAATATGCCTAGCACTTTATAGCCAGTCTTAAAAAAACCCCTCATCCACAGTGACTTAGGATCTCCTAAATATTTCAGGGTCTATGGTTGAAATATAACAATAACAGATGTGAAGTTATTCCAGACCATGTGAATGTGCTGGGATATTTGCCTTCACATAAGCATCATCAGAGCCCTTGACACTACCATGCACACATACACACGTGCACACAAGAATTCAAGTATTCATCTTAGAAGTAAAAGGATGTCTCACTAAAAACAAAGAAGTATGTAAGTGGTGCTAAGTCAGCCCAGTCGTCTAGCTAGCTCTGTTCCATTTCTGCAGCAGAGGGCAATTTGAGATGCCTTGGAGATTGTGTATAATAGAACAAGGAGACATCAAAGCATCTGGGTATTTGGGTTCCCCCCCCCCCCCGATACTTGTTGTTGGTTTGGTTTAACCATTGTATGAAATAGTTGAAGTCCTTGTTAGTGTCATGATTGTCATTGAAATTTTTCTAAAAATCTGATATGAGAGTTTCTAGAATAGCTCAGCTGTGCCTTACAGTTGGCGAGGACATGCCCTGAAGAACTCTTCTTCAACAAATGGAGATTTTAAAGAGGAATCTATTTTCAGCTGTGCCATGGACTCACTTCACCTCTCTGTACTTCTGCCACTGCTTCTGTGATGTGAGGATGGTAATAATATCAAATGTGCTTGTTAAATTTTGAGCAAAGTTTAAATGTTTAGGCTATTTGTACTGAACAAAAGGTGAATCATACTGTGTGGCTAGAAGTGTGTAAAATGGTGCATTGTAGATCCTGTACTGCAGGCCCGTAGCCAGGATTTCGTTTTGGGGGAGGGGGGCTGAATTTTTTTTTGGGGGGGGGGTTGGGGGAGGGCTGAGTTTCGGGGGGGGGCTGAGTCTGAGTGAAAGAGGGTTTAGCCTATCAAACCTTTTGTATCATTACCCCAATACCCCCAAGCGTATGGGATATATTGAGTATGGTGATCAGATCATGATATGAATAAACATAACTAGGGCTGTCCAACCACAGAAAAATTTGTTTCTAAACTCGATTCGTTTTTAGGGGTTTTTTGCGTTTCGTTATTTAAAAGAATTCCGAAATTTTTCTTTTAAAAAGTTCGATATTTACGAAATTTCGGAAATTACGAAACAATTTCGAAACAATATCGAATCGATTCGTTAATGGCGGACGCGATTGCGCAATACGCTAAAAAACCCTCCAAATGGGACAGGGGGAACTTCTGAAGCTTCCCTCTCCCTCTGTTGTTGACTGTTGGTGTAATAATTTTTTTTTATCACTGATAAAACAAACAACGATTATAAAACTTGCACCAGACATACGGAAATAATAACGAAATAATAACGAAACAATTTCGAAACAATTACGAAACAATTTCGAAACAATTATGAAACAAATTGGAAAAATTCATTTTTCCAGTTTCATTTTTTAGTTGCTCCTGAATGGTTCAATATCGCTTTGTTATAAAAAAAAATAACGAATTAATAACGAATTACGAAATTAACGAACGAAACCGCCCAGCCCTAAACATAACAGTTTAAATAATGCACCAGTAAGGCCTTTTCGCGAACCACCATGAGAATTTCGGGGGGGGGGGGGCTGAAGCCCCTCAAGCCCCCCCCCCCCCCCCGCTACATGCCTGCTGTACTGGATATGATATTACTTTTCATTCTCTTTCAGTTACTATAGTACAAGTTGATGAAACAAAGCTAAAGGATGGGAAATGCAGGACAGACAAAAGGAAGTTATGAGTACAGTACATGGTTAGACTATAGAAATTACAAACACAGAAAGTTATAATGGTCACTAACTTGGTTTGACTTTAGAGAAATTGATGGTGGTTGCTATTAGCTAAGGTAGCTATAGAATACAAGCTTAAGGGTTATCAACAAGATGGTAGTTTGTCATACTTTGCTTGCTTACTTACACAATCCCTTGTTGTCCGAGTAGGATAGTCTTCCAGGATCAGTGTACTGGTCCGTAGGTGACTGTGGAGCCCTATTCTTGATCTGCATCTTCTCCCGCAGTGAGGGCATTGATTTCCAGGTGAAAGGCAGTCCCTGTCGGGTTTGGCTTGATGTGCCTTCCTCTTGGTATGTTTCTTTCTTTCACCATCCATTCATGCCTCTTCAAATTCTACAGCACTGCTGGTCACAGTTGACCTCCAGCTGGAGTGCTCAAGGGCCATAGCTTCCCAGTTCTCGGTGTCTATGCCAGAGTTTTTAAGGTTTGTTTTGAGCCCATCTTTAAATCTCTTTTCCTGCCCACCAACATTCCATTTTCCTTCTTGAGTTCGGAGTAGAGCAACTGCTTTGGGAGGCGGTGGTCAGGTAATTTGTCATGTCTAGGATCAGAAGAAGCATGTCATTGTCTACGAATGGTAGTTGCTGGGAAGCAATAGCCAAAAAACCCACAAATAGCCCACTTATATCTCCCTCCTGTTTTATTTGAGAACTTCCTATAAATATAGGATTAGCCATTGCAAGGTGTAGAATATTGGACTGGATGTGTATTTGATCTGATCAAGCAGGGCTCTACTTCTGATCCATGAATGCTGTTTTATAAGAGCCAACATTTCTGCACCATAGCTTTGTCTTTGGTCCCATATTACATTTTGAGATCTGAGAACAATGACAACTGCTGTCAACTGCTGTGTAACAAGATAGGATCTTTCCAACCCCTAACCCTCCCACCTGACTCCTTAGGGAAATCACTTTCTTAACTACATCCTTAAAAGCAATATTGTCAGACGCTGCATGTTATCCACTGCACAAGTCCACAGCTGGCAGTGTGCAATATATAATGCTTCATTGCTCTTTAACAGATATTGCACCTTTGAGAATGTTCCCCAAGCCTAATGAATGGAAATTGTGAATTAGCTCTTGTTTTTTTCTTTCACCAGCCTAGCCAAACCTTGTTCAATTTTCACTTTAACCCAACCTTTCCCAACCTAATGTCCCATAGAAATGTTGGATTGAATCTCCCATCCTGTCCAACAAGTATGGCTATTGAAATAGTACATCTGGAGAGCATCAGGCTAAAGAAGGCTGCCTTAACCAAGTCTTGCTTTCTTAAGCAAAGTGCAGAAGGATTACAGATAATAATAATCATCATCATCATCATCATCATCATCATCATCATCATCATCTTTATTTATATTCTGCTTTATCTCCTCGTGGGGACTTAGAGCAGATTACAATACACATATGAGGCAAACATTCAATGCCTTTTACACACACAGTGAACAATGACATGGAACACAAACAAAGGTTAAGGCCTTCCCCTTTTTCCATCTCTGGAGGCAATGCTCAACTCTGGCCATGGGGAGGTGCTCTTGTCCCATTTTTCCATGCTGAGGAACCTGTTATCCATAGACATCTCCAGTTGTGTTGCTGACATATCTGCATATCTGCCCTTTTACTTTCCCACCGAGGCGGTTCTATTAATCTACTCACATTGCATGCTTTTGAACTGCTACGTTGGCAGTAGCTAGGGCTATAAGTTTCCAGTCCCAGTTCAAGGTGCAGGTTATCACCTATAAAGCTCTAAATGGTGCAGAACCTGCCTATCTTCATGACCGCATCTTCCCCTACAAACCCACACGATCTCTAAGATCTTCCGGGGAGGCTCTACTCTCTCTTCCACCCCCATCTCAGGCGTGGTTGGTGGGGACGAGACAAAGGGCCGTCTTAGTTGTGCCCCCCTGACTCTAGAACTACCTCCCTAGGGAGATTAGGCTAGCACCCTCCCTATCCTCATTTCATAAACAACTAAAGACATGGATGTTTAATTGTGCATTTGATTAGACAATTCCCTAGACAACTGGCCCCAACTATGGCCTAAAATCTTGTCCTTGCACTTTACTACTTTAGTATCCAAAGTTATAATGATCCTGTCAAAATTGCTCTTATCCTTCTACTGCTATATGACCTATGCACTTTACTCACTAGTCCTACCTTCTAAATTGTCTTACACCAGTCCACCCATCCAAAATGAGACTTGAATTATACTATAAGTTGTTGATTCTGATGCTTGTTCTATATATTGTTATAATGTTGTTTTATACTGATGTTATGTATTTTAAATATGTAATGGTTTTAACTTTGTTGATTGGGCTTGGCCCTATGTAAGCCACCCCGAGTCCCTTCGGGGAGATAGAGGTGGGGTATAAAAAAAATGTTGTTGTTGTTGATGATGATGATGATATTATTATTATTGAACTGCCAACCTTCTGGCCAGCGGCTTTCCTGCAGCTAGTGGTTTAATCCACTGTGCTACCATGGTCCTGGTTCTCTATCAGACAATGGTTCAATTTCGAAAATCCTTTCTTTCATAATTATAGCATTATGGATTTGAATCAAAGGCTTCCTGCAAACCAAAGAATTATTCATTGGAGTGGGGGGATACCACCAAATAGTCCCATTCTGAGGCATGAGAAGACCAAAAATATTGACAGGGCACCAGAAAACTGTTAACAGTAAAAAAAAAAAATGACAGGCAACCCTAGATATTCTTTCAATACTTACCATTTTCCTTTTCTGATCCTTGTGAACTATTCTTCATGGAGGACTGACAGAAGTTCCCAGGTCCCTTTTCTCTATAGTAAAGGAGGTGTATTCCTTGTTGTATTACTGTTAGGTAGTAAATGGACAAACTCAGAAGGAGTCTACTATGAGGAGCATAGCTAAATGAGATTAGACAGGGTTGCAGAAAGATGAAATGTTAAGGGCAATTATATTTCTGAATACTTTACATGATGGCTGCTGTTTCTTTTATCTTAATTATTCAGTATGTATCTGCCCTTCCTCAGTTAAGCAGGCCATAGGTGTATCCACTAGGGCTGGGCGGTTTTGTTTCACTAATTCGTAATTCGTTAAAAATTTGTTATTTTTTTGTTAACGAAGCAATAACGAACCATTCTGGAGCAACTTAAAAACAAAATGAATTTTTCAATTCGTTTCGTAAATGCTTCGTATTTCGTTATGTATTCGTTTTGTTATTGGTTTGAGGTCGTTTCGTTATTATTTCCGCATGTCTGGGGCAAGTTTTATAGTTGTTTTTTGTTTAATTAGTGAAAAAAAATTATAATATCACACCAACAGTCAACAACAGAGGGAGAGGGAAGCTTCAGAAGTTTTTTTAGCGTATTGCGCGATCGCGGCCGCCATTAACGAATCGATTCGTTATTGTTTCGTTATTGTTTTGTAATTTTTTTACCATTTACAAAATTTCATAAATATCGAACTTTTTTTAAGGAAAATTTTGGAATTCTTTTAAATATCGAAACGCAAAAACCCCCAAAAAACGAATCGGTTTTAGAAACAAATTTTTCCGTTGTTACCCAGGCCTAGTATCCACCCTCTACAATTGTAACACTTTCCTATCACTCAAACTACCATGACTCCATCCTATGGAATATTAGAAATGATATTATGGAAAGATTTGAAATTATCTGCAAGAGTTCAGTAAATACTGTATTTCAGGGGAGTAAAACATATAACTACAAATCTTATGAGTCAATAGCAGGATCTACATGGTCAAAACAAATTGGACTCACTGCTCAGCTGATGCAGGAAGTCCACATAACACATGGTTTCACAGCAGGAGGACTGCATCCAGCCATTAATCCATGTCAGTGGGACATGGGATTTATGCCAGAGCTTTCAAGAAGTTCCTAGTGATCTTGGAATTTCAGAGGTGTGGACGGATACATCGAACTGGATTTGACCTATCTCCAACAGATGCACCACTTTATTTTCACCAACAAGCAGCTCCATGCCAGAAGTTTGCAGGCAACATCACATTTTTCGTGATGTCACAAGAAAATGTGGCCACAATGGGACATCACCAGCAATCTCCAATGTGCTCTCGACTTTTGTTGAATGATAGTTGTATTTCTTCTTTGGCATTTTTTTTTATTTTGTTTTTCATTCCTTGTTTACAGAGAACTCTTTCTGTCAAACAGAGCTATAGGGTTTATGTTACCTACCATATGTGACAAAGTAATACGTGCTGAATTGCTAATGCCCACATAGCTTATGTCTCTGGTATGTGTCAAAGAACCCTTTTGGCTGTGTCATCAGGTGGGGAGAAGGGATAGGGAGGAGAGCTGATATTAAGCCCAAAGTGCACTGTGATTTTTGGCAGTAATTGTTTTCACAGAGGGCTGGGAGTTTCTACCAGACTCTGAAATTACATCCACCTGTCTGCAAACCTCTTGGCCCCCATTTGAGCTGTTAGCAGAGCGTGACATTTTCCCATCAAATGTGATTTGATAGTTCTTAATACTTGATGATTTGCCCAATAATATACTTAAGGGGATGTTTCTGTGGTCTGAACATCTGGGTGATTTTTAAAATAAATGTTAGAAACTCTGAAATCTTAATATGATAACAAGTATTATGGTGTAGACGCATCTCTTAAAAGCTGCATACTCATAAAACACAAATTTAAATAGGCTCTTTACTGTTCATTGGTGTAATTTAGAAAATCATTTCCATTTCTTTCTTCATTACTAAATCTCAAAGGGTGCTTCCAGTTAAAATTTGAGAACAAAACACTTTCTGTTCCCCAAGGGACTGACAGATTAAAATGTCTGATATGCCTTTTCTAATGCTGTAAAAGAGTATTAAGGGAATTATACTCATGGAAAGGGTACCAAAAATATGAAATAGAGTATGGATTCACATAATCATGTTACCCAGGGCCAATAAGTTTTTCTTATTTACTTAGTAATAGATATCCATCATCTTGTGGAGGATACTCAAAACAGATTTAGACAACCTTCATAGCAACCTGAATACATTCCATTTGCTAGCATGTTCTTTAGCATCTTTCATAAGAACTAAAAGTATGGCCTTGGCTAGTTTGCTAGTTGGGCTTGGAGGACTTGTAGCATTCAGACTCATAAGATGATCAATACATGTGTGGAGGATGTGGCAACTGTGTGAGCCAATTTATAATTTAACATTCCCATCTAATGATAGCCAAAACATTCTGAATATTCTACAAACTCCACTGGCATCTGTACAATAGACCTGTATGTAAATATTCACGAGGGTTGTAGCTTCAGGTGAGTTGTACTTATAAAAGATGAAATAAAACAATATCAAAGAGTAGAAAGTAAACCTAAGAATGTTTCAGTGTATACCCACAGGTTCCTCAACTGCAGATTTCAATCAATCACAGATTAAACATATTTTAAGTATGTTCTCGTTCTGCCACTAGGCAGGCTGTTTATTCAGCTAGTTAACTTTCTCAGCCTCTGTCTTTCGACTTTCCCTTCCCTCTTTCCTTGTCCGGTTGGCTGTGAGAGAGTGAGGCTACTTTCCTGGGATTGTCAAAAGGTGGAACTCATTGTTCTCTCTCATTGCCAGACAGTAATTCCTCATCTGCTTTTTTCCCCTATGGAAAAGCAGGGGTGCCCATGGGTGGCAGAGGAGGCAGGCCAAGTGGCAGCAACTAAAATGTGAGAGTGGGGGAACATTATTCAGGCTCCCACTCTTATTCTCTCTGGATTTCCTCCCCTGCCATAGAAGGAATCCCTCAGTGAGAGACACACAGCATGGCTTAGCCCAGAACACTTGTCAGGGAAGGGCAAAATCTCAATGTTCTGACCAAGCAGAGGGAAGACAACAAGACCATGTAGACCAAGTAAAATGATGAAAGCAAATAAATACCCCCACACCAAATATGTAAGACTTGAACATCCACAGATTTTGATATCCACGGGATGTGGTGTGGTTACATTTTACATTGCAAACCACATGTCTCTGTTTGGGAGCCTGCTTCATTTTAGGTAAGTAATTGGATATCAGTTGCTGTATAAAATGGCAATTAATCCTTCTGGAGAAAGGACCATAAGAGTACATAAAGGTAAGAACAATGTTATCAGGATCCATTTGAAACATCCTCTGTGACCATCTTTTTCCTTCAAGAACTCCATTGGTAAGCAAAGCAATAAAAAAACTCCTGCATATGAGCAAAAACCACTGTGTGTGTGTGTGTGTGTGTGTGAGAGAGAGAGAGAGAGAGAGAGAGAGAGAGAAAGTGAAATACAGATTTTGACTGGTGACTTAATGGACTGGGAATGGATACTTAGTTCCTCTTTGTAATACAATGCTCCTCAAGGAACTGCATTTTCATATATAGTCACGCTTATTGTTTCATCAACACATATGTAGAGCAGGCACAATATAGATTAGTGTGTGTGAATATGCATCCATTTCTTTGACCATTCAAAGTGAGAAAAGCCACCCAAGTGTCCATTTTTAACAGAAGAGGTAGATGTATCCAAACAATTGTTGGTAAGATTAAAGCTGTCTCTAATTCAAGCAAATGAAATCATAATGTGGACTCATTAATGGAGTTTGTAAAGAAATCACTGACAGCCACCATGGTGCAATGGTTTGATTGTTAAATTACAGCTCTGGAAATCTGGTTCAAATCAGTTTTCAACCATGGAAACACAGAGGGTGATCTTGGGCATGACACTCTCTCTCAACTCCAGCAAAGGCAAATCCCATGGAACAAATCTTGCCAAGAGAGCTCCAGTGATAAAGTTGACTTAGGGTTGCCTCAATTCAGAAATGTTTTAAAAGCACACAGTACACACAGAGACATCACAATATTAGAATATCTTGGGCTGAAGGACAATTTATACAAGACTAAATAACATAAATAACCAGAAACATACTGGCTCCAAGTTTTCTCGCCAGTGATTCCTTCATTCCTACAAGGATGAATTTCTTACAGTCACTTGTTCATCAGCATAAGTACAAGGGAAAGATCCCATCCTCAAGTAAATTGAAATTTCACTCTCTTTTGCTACCTGCCTAGCATCTTCATAATGGAATGTTACAATTGCTTGTCATTCAGAGTAAAGAGCAGTTTACAGTGTGACAGCCATATTCTTCCTGGAAAGCAAACACAGCACCTTCATATCAATTTGGTTATTGTGGTCTTGATCTCATCACCTGGTCCCTGCCCATAAGGACATAAGCACTATGATAAGTGTTCTTCCCTCAATGAATGATTCTTCTTACTTTTAGTGTAGCATTGGGATTGCATTCTATAGTACCATGGCTAAGAACAATTGATATGTCTTCTATATTTCTCTCATCTGGCTGATCACCTGGACCACAGGTGTCTGCACAGAAATATAGAAGACTACAGGCTATATCCAGTGTTGTTATTCTATGAGCTTCTGTTGTTTGGGAAACTACATTTTCATCCTACATGTGTTTTCTATCTAGTACATTTATTCTACATGCAGTTCAACAAGATGTTGCACATGTGGGTCCTCACATACAAATTTTAAATTCATTGGCTGGAATAATGCCACTTCTCATTTGTCTGATATGAGAGGTATTCATTAAAGATTTCCCCTGACCCACTTCTATTTATCACAGGACACTGAATTTGCACATATGTAATGATATAAGTTTCTCTAGGTTACATGCCAATTTAAAACTCAGAATTGTTAATAGTCTTGATTTTACAGGTGCTGAAGTGGTGTGAGGTTTGATAATGGACCTAGTGTAATACAGAACAGTCATCAAGTACCTTTACTTGAAAGACTGCACAACAAAGGAGACATTTGATGAGATGATGATTCCCCATCATATGATGTAGTCAAGAACTGCCATTGTCAATTCAAATGTAGTCGGACTTTAGTGGAAACAGATCCAATTCCAGGATGACCCACTCTGCTATTGATGAACACACCACCCAGCAAGTGGAGGTCACCATTTTGGAAAAAATGGTCCATGAAAAACATCATCCAAGACCATCTTCAAATGCATAAGATAAACGCTCGCTGGGTCCCCCGGCTGCTCACACCTTTCCAGAGGCAGGAACAAGACAAATGCTCTCAGGCTCTATTGACGATGTGCTAAGGAAACCAGGAGGACCTTTTCAACAGACAGATCACACAGGATGAAAGCTGTGTCCAAACTATGATCCTGAGACTTAAGTTCAGTCAATGCAATGAAAGCATCATGACTCACTGCTTCCAAAGAAGGCACATGCCCAACTCTCTGCAGGCAAGGTCATGCTCACAGTATTTTGAGACTAGCATGGAGTAGTATTGATGGATTTCCTAGCAAAGGGTACCATGATCACTGGGTCTGGCTATGCTTCACTGCTGCATAAATAGCGGGAGGCCATCAAAACCAAGAAATGTGGCATGCTTACCAAAGGTGTCTGCCTTATGCAAGACAGTGCATCAGTTCACAACTCACATGTTGCCCAAATGGAAGCATGCACCTGTGGCTTTGAAATTCTACTGCATCCCCCTTACTCACCTGACCTTGCACCATCGGACTTCCACCTCTTCCCAACAATGAAGTTATTTTTGAAGGGCAAGCATTTTTCAAATGTTGAGAATCTGATTTTCAAAAGTCACAATGTGGCTTTCGGAGCAACCTGTTGACCTCTACAAGTGAGGTGTAAAAAGGTGGGAGAAGTGTGCGTCCTTAGGTAGCACCTATGTAGAAAAGGACTAATAACTGTGCCAAGTGTCATTGCTCTCAGTTCACAGGAAGTGGGTCGGGCGAAATCTTTAATGTAGATCCCTTGTAGTATAATATTGTCTATAAACTCATATCAAGGAATTCAATGACCAGTTCTTACAACAATCAAACATCACCAAAAATATTGTCCCAGAACATTACTAGTTAATCTCCAGTTAAGGCTCGTCCTGTTTTTTTTTCCTGCATTCTACTTTATGTGAATCTTTCTGCCTGTTATTTATAATCTCATAAAATTAAGCAATGAACAACAATGAAAAAAGTTGCTTAACAACCATCTGCCACCTAATCAAAAACGTTTAAAAATAGACAGTGTCTCCAGCAGTTCATCTTCCAGGGTGACTGTTTTCCCTCTCTATTTTTGTTTAATATCAATTGCCTACCTGTATTAGTAGTAGGGGAGCAACTTTATTTTTTCTTCTTTTTTATATTAAAAACCTTCCTTTTAATGTTTGGACAGTCCACCCGCACTGGTTGTTACCTCTGCCTATTCCATTGCACATTGTTGCCATGGAAACATTTGGGATGTAACATTGAGAGAAGTGCTACTGAACAGGACCTTACAGCAGGTGATCACAGATGAGGAAAAAAAGCCCAACACGGCTGTTTTCTTATTTCAGATGTCTCCCAAGTAACAAAACCAATAGCTGCTAAAGCTAAACACAACAACAAAGTAAAGAAGTGGTGAATAAATCTAAAAAGACTCAAAATCATCTCATTCCAAATATATTCTACAGATTGCTGAAAAGCCTTTGAAGACAGAATAATCTCTCCTCTCGCACCCCAGAGCTATTAGTTTTGAATCTCTGAATTTGTCTTGTTTTTTAATGTTATTATGCTCTAGAAAGTGAGGCAGTGCTAATACCATATTTATTTTTCTTTGGAGCCTTTGAGAGCAAAACACTAACAGCTACAAACAAGATGTCAGCTACCAGGAAAAAAAGGGCCTGGGGTTAGTTGGATATTGCAAAGGTGCAACTTCTCATTGAAGTGTTATTGATTTATTTCGCTGAATGACAGGCTGCTATTGTTCATCAAACTCAGACTACCTCTGAATGCAATTCTGTGCCTAATCTGAAAAACAGAAATGGCTGAGCATAGTAGAATGGTGTTAAACAATATTCCATATTTTTTTCCCTTTTATCCCACTGGAAGAGTTGTAAAACCACAGCTCCTTCTGCATTATTTTTATACTTTCTATGGACTATTGAAAGGAGCTATGGTAATCAAAGTACCATATTCATTGCACCTTTATGAGCTATCTCTTTTACTGGAAAAAAAAAGTAGAAACTAGTTTTGAGTTCTATACATCCTTTTGTAATGAAGACAATGTCAACCTGTGCATGTTTATTCTGAATGAATGAATTAATGGATTAATTGATTCCAGAGATTTAAGAATACTGGCAATTGTTTTGTTAGTTTGTCTTTAAAATTTGATCTCTTGCACTTACATTATCAAGATAATAAAAGGAATTCACAAAATACAATAACTACAAAAATAAAGTTTCACAGTAGAATACTCCAACAGCGTGAACAACAGCAAAAGTAGAGGCTTATAAAGCAGAATCACAGGAAGTGATGTTATGCTGTCATTACTTCTAAATGCTGGAGAAAGGAAGTACCCAATATGTCCCTTTTCAAGCCTTTCCCCCATTCCCCCGAAGCACAATGATACACAGGCATAGCTCCAACCAAGTACAAATGGAATACCTAGTGAAATGACTCCCAGAATTGATCTTGTCCTCATCTGACAGCAACTCATGGCTGAAACATCCCAAAAGTTTGTCCTTTATACCAAAATATGTGCTTTCATTTGGATTTGGATTGGAATGGATTGATGCAACCAAAACAAGAATTTCAGAAAGCTACATATCAAGCAAAACATTTCACACACACACCCTATTAGTCCAGGGATTGGAGGAACCAGATCTAATGTTGGCACAATGGGACAAAGCAGATGTTTCATACTCAAGTAGATCAATGTTGTTTATTTTAAATCCAAGTTATTGCAGTATTACAGAACTAAGGGATATGCCCCATGAATAGGATGGTTTCTCTTGGCAATATTTTTGTACATGGGGATCTTGCAAGCTGGGTACTCTAGTCTAGAAATACTATCAGAAAGCTACCCACTTTGAGCAAGGACTATGTGTTTCATTGACAGTAATGCTATTCTCCTCCTACCATATGAGGTCACTTCTTGGAGAATAATGACTTATATTGCCACTATTGAGGCAAATATTTACTCTAAAGCCCAGCACAGTTTTATATATTAGCATTTGTGCTATACACTAGATTACTTATAGTTTTTTATTTCTGTTGCTTTCACCTGGGCTTGACAGCTATGTGTTTTGAGATGTTTTACAGACACCATAAACCATATTCTTTCTATAGTATAACTGTACCTGATTCCCTAGTCTTAATGCTACAAAGACTTAGAACTGCAAGTCAATGACATTTGTTGAAAATGGAGAGCCAGAAAATTTGAAAAGTTTGTTTACCTTCAGGAGCATTGTCTGCCAGAGGATTTGATGTTTTAGGACATAGAAAGAAAACAATCTAAAAAGATGAATTTAATTTTAAAAAGGAAAGAATTTGTGCTAGCGTTGGTTATCTTTGGCCAGATGGAAGAGTAATGTTGGGATAACTGGATTATTTTATCTTTGATCTTGTTTGGAGATATGTTGGCTGATATCCTGATATGTGTGATCATTATTACATAGTAACAGAAAAGTTATTTGCTCACTCTGAAACAAAAATATTGACATTTCAGTTTCTTGAAGAACAAACCAGTGTTTATGATTCTTTAACACTACAGTGAAGTTTATTGATATAAAAGATCAGGAAATGCTAAATCTTCCTTTTAAACTATATATGTTTTTTCTGGATTGTAATAAGAATAAAGGAGTAATTATCTATTCAGTTAAAACTGCATAAGGTATACAACTATATTTGAAGTATAAGCAGTTCCTATTGTGCCATATGCACTCACTTTCACACCAAAGTGATTTCAGCAACATTTCAACCAAGCAGGTTTTTTTACACATTGGTCTGGATTTAATATTTTCTTATACTATGACCATTCCCAGGTAAAGGACCTGAGACCCTTTATGCAGGACAAAAACTCAATGACAATGAATGGCACACAGTACGGGTAGTACGTCGAGGAAAGAGTTTGAAATTGACAGTGGATGACGATGTTGCTGAAGGTGAGTGAATGAATCTCTCCAAAATTTTAGTTTTGATACCCATATTTTGTCCCAGTTCAAGCACTTTTTTGTTTGATCTATTTCATATTGTTAATGGGGATATTCTGGCCAATTTTTGTCATTAACTAGGATGAAAACATGAGTTCAGATACCCATTTGGGCAAAAGAAATGTGTTCTATGGTAGAGAACTGGGCATCCCTGCCATCTTAACATAAGCTTGATTTGTGTGACTCATACCTATTAAAAAGGAGAGCATGAAGAACCTAAATACATTGTGAAATTAGTAATTGGGAGACAGCAGCCTGGATAGCAGTCTAAATTAAGTGAAACTTTCAACTCATTCCAGTTACACAGAAAAGAGCAAGGAGAAAGGGAAATGAAAAGAGTGCCTAACAAAAAATTATGAGCTTCTGCTCATAATACTTGCTTGGTGCAGTGAACACAGCCTACAGTAGCTGAAGTAACCTGCTGTGACAGTGTTTGGTTCCTTGCAATTCATCTTGTGCATTCGTTTTTAGCTTAGTAAGAGGGCTCAGGTTGCAGTAACTATTGAATCATTCCCACAAAGATTTCTTTTCCAGAATTTGAAAGATTATTTTATAAAAATCCACTTGGAAGTTTGCAAACATACTATGTGTTTTATTCGCTCTACCTAGAGGTGGAGCTGGAAGGATGCTACAGAGAGAAAGAGAGAGGGGAAAAAAAGTATGCACTTGCAGGTGTGTGCACACAGCTGTGCCTCTGTACATACGAGTGCACAGATGCATATACAGCGAGAAATAGTCATTGTACTATTTTTTAAAAAAATCCAATTTGAGGACATCTCAAAGCATTATATATTGATACTTCTTCATTTGTATCTACTATTTAGAAAGCATGTTTACTACTGCTATCTCTTTTTGTTTAAATCCTTTGGGTAAATTGTGTCTCTGTGCCCAAATCAATGCCATTTTAAAACACAGCCACTTGATGGCATATTCAGTATGAATGGTACAAGTAAAGAATGGGCATGCCCATGCAGGAGGAGTGGAGAAAAAACATAAATTATGGTCAAAAATTGATATATTGATATACCTAAGTTTATAGGATATTATTATTATTATTATTATTATTATTATTATTATTATCTTTCTTTATATGAAGCTCAAGATGACTACATGTGAAAATAATTAAAATAAGAAACTCTATTAAAATACTATAATAATGTAAAATCCCGTATCATTTAAATTATTATCCTCTGTGTGTGTGTGTGTGTGTGTGTGTGTGTGTATATATATATACACACATACATACATACACACACACACACAACATATTTGTGGGGATTATTTTTGATGAATATAAATTACTCGCTGTGTATAACAAACACTCTCTTCCAACAACGTAAAAGACGGCTTTATACATGGACCTCACCAGATGGTCAACACCGAAATCAGATTGACTACAACCTTTGCAGCCAAAGGTGGCGGACATCCATCCAGTCGGTGAAAACAAGACCTGGGGCTGACTGTAGCTCAGATCACGAACTTCTTATTGCTCAATTTAAAATAAAACTAATGAGAACAGGGAAAATACACAGACCAGTTAGATATGATCTCACTAACATTCCTAGCGAATATACAGTGGAAGTGAAGAACAGATTTGAAGGACTAGATTTAGTAAACAGAGTCCCAGAAGAACTATGGACAGAAGTCCGAGACATTGTTCAGGAGACGGCAACAAAGTACATTCCAAAGAAAAAGAAAACCAAGAAGGCAAAATGGTTGTCTGCTGAGACACTGGAAGTAGCCCAAGAAAGGAGGAAAGCAAAAGGAAACAGGGATAAGGGGAGATATGCCCAGTTAAATGCGCAATTCCAGAGGTTAGCCAGAAGAGATAAGGAACTATTTTTAAATAAGCAATGCATGGAAGTGGAAGAAGACAACAGAATAGGAAGGACAAGAGACCTCTTCCAGAAAATTAGAAACATTGGAGGTAAATTTCAGGCAAAAATTGGTATGATAAGAAACAAAGATGGCAGGGACCTAACAGAAGCTGAAGAGATCAAGAGAAGGTGGTGAGACTATACAGAAGATCTGTATAGAAAGGATAATAATATTGAGGATAGTTTTAACGGTGTGGTGAATGAATTAGAACCAGACATCCTGAGGAGTGAGGTTGAATGGGCCTTAAGAAGCATTGCTAACAACAAGGCAGCAGGAGACGACGGGATCCCAGCTGAACTGTTTAAAATCTTAAAAGATGATGCTGTCAAGGTGATGCATGCCATTTGCCAGCAAATATGGAAAACACAAGAATGGCCATCAGACTGGAAAAAATCAACTTATATCCCCATACCAAAAAAGGGAAATGCGAAAGACTGTTCAAACTTCCGTACAGTGTCCCTTATTTCTCATGCCAGTAAGGTAATGCTCAAGATCCTGCAAGGAAGACTCCAGCAATACATGGAGCGAGAGTTGCCAGATGTTCAAGCTGGGTTTAGAAAAGGCAGAGGAACGAGAGACCAGATTGCCAATATCCGCTGGATAATGGAGAAATGCAGGGAGTTTCAGAAAAACATCTACTTCTGCTTCATTGACTATTCTAAAGCCTTTGACTGTGTGGATCATAATAAATTGTGGCAAGTTCTTGGTGGGATGGGCATCCCAAGCCACCTTGTCTCTCTCCTGAGGAATCTGTACAAGGACCAAGTAGCAACAGTAAGAACTGACCACAGAACAACAGACTGGTTCAAGATTGGGAAAGGCGTACAGCAAGGCTGCATCCTCTCACCCAACCTTTTTAACGTGTATGCAGAAGACATCATGCGATGTGCGGGGCTGGATGAATGCAAAGCTGGGGTGAAAATTGCTGGAAGAAACATTAACGACCTCAGATATGCAGATGATGCCACTCTGATGGCCGAAAGCGAGGAGGAGCTGAGGAGCCTTCTAATCAAGGTGAAAGAAGAAAGCGCAAAAGCCGGGTTGCAGCTAAATGTAAAAAAAAAACAAGATTATGGCAACAAGAATGATTGACAACTGGAAAATAGAGGGAGAAACCGTGGAGGCCGTGACAGACTTTGTATTTCTAGGTGCAAAGATTACTGCAGATGCAGACTGTAGCCAGGAAATCAGAAGACGCTTACTTCTTGGGAGGAGAGCAATGTCCAGTCTCGATAAAATAGTAAAGAGTAGAGTAGAGACATCAGACTGGCAACAAAGATCCGCCTAGTCAAAGCCATGGTATTCCCTGTAGTCACCTACGGATGTGAGAGCTGGACCTTAGGGAAGGCTGAGCGAAGGAAGATCGATGCTTTTGAGCTGTGGTGTTGGAGGAAAGTGCTGAGAGTGCCTTGGACTGCGAGAAGATCCAACCAGTCCATCCTCCAGGAAATAAAGCCCGGCTGCTCACTGGAGGGAAAGATACTAGAGACAAAGTTGAAGTACTTTGGCCACATCATGAGGAGACAGGAAAGCCTAGAGAAGACAATTATGCTGGGGAAAGTGGAAGGCAAAAGGAAGAGGGGCCGACCAAGGGCAAGATGGATGGATGGCATCCTTGAAGTGACTGGACTGACCTTGAGGGAGCTGAGGGTGGTAACGGCCGACAGGGAGCTCTGGCGTGGGCTGGTCCATGAGGTCACGAAGAGTAGGAGACGACTGAACGAATGAACAACAACAATAAATTACTATAATGTGTAAAATAATTATAACTTTATAAGTATGTGTGTTTGTGTGAATATTGTAAAAGTAATTTAATTAGAGCTTTTGTGGAAACAAATAATCAAAGACCAGCTCAGAGACACACCATGCCCAAATGGAGAGGTAATTTGCTGTTTGAAGTTAATGAGGCTGTTTTATCCATCGCCTTCTTCTTCCATACCCCCTGCCACATCACTGAGCAGAACCAAGTGATAACCAAAATAACATCAGACTCTTTCTCCTTGTGCAAAGCAGCAGGATGGCTTTTGAGCATATTATCATTTTTATGACTGCATTCTCATTTCCCTTTCCTACCTCCTTCCTTCTCCGAATCTTCTTGCTCTTGACAATTAAATAACAGTACTAACCCTATCACTTGCACTTATTTAAGTTTCAAAAGTGTCAGAAAATAGATCACAACTTACCTAGCACAACTTTTTAAACTTTGTGATTGAGAAGTATTTGGGTAGTCTATTACTGACTTCTGAAATTGTTTTTGATCACCTAAGCACTGTATCCCAGCATTTACACAACAACATTTGCCAACTCTAGAATGATCGTTAAAGTAACTGAATCAGTAGGGACCAAACTGATCAAAAAAGCCCCCCTCCCAAAAAAAATGCATCACTTACGTAAACACATTGCAGATCAGTATAGGTAATGGTATACTAGACCGTAAGTAGACATGTAGCTGAGATGTGTGGATGTGCAGAACTGTGATGCCTAATAAGTATAATGACCTTCAGTTAATTTTCCTTCAGTCTTCACATTTCTATCATTGCAGTTATTTTTCATTCTGAGAAGCCAGAATTCTTATTTGTGAAGCAATGTCCTCATACCCCCCTCCATCTACACTCCTGCCACAATGAACCCCAAATAGAAAACAGTCACAGTTAGCCGAGCAAGAGGTGACCCAAGAAAGTGAACCAGGTCATATGATAAGAAGAAGTGCAAATAACAGAGGAACAACAAAGTAAAGCAAAAAATTAAATTAAAATTCAATCAAACCTTCTGCTGCTTTGAAGTGCCTTTGATATTTCTATCTAAGGAAATGGATGGTAGCTCTTAGATCTAGTAACAGAAATCTAATGGTTGTTAATGCTTTAGAGGCAGACCTTTTATCAAGTCCGTTATTCCACAGAACTTTCTTCAGTTGTATTGTGTTCTGATCCTCAGGAACAATGGTTGGTGACCACACGCGCTTGGAGTTTCACAACATTGAGACTGGGATAATGACAGAGAAGCGTTACATCTCTGTCATTCCCTCTAGCTTCATTGGCCACCTCCAGAGCCTTATGTTCAATGGTCTTCTCTACATTGACTTATGCAAGAATGGTGACATTGACTACTGTGAATTGAAAGCCCGCTTTGGACTCCGTAACATCATTGCTGATCCCGTCACCTTCAAGACCAAGAGCAGCTACTTGAGCTTGGCAACCTTGCAGGCGTACACCTCCATGCACCTCTTCTTTCAGTTCAAAACAACCTCTGCTGATGGCTTCATCCTTTTCAACAGTGGGGATGGAAATGATTTTATTGCCGTTGAGCTTGTCAAGGGGTAAGTGAGATTTGGCATTCCCTGTGTTAGTCAATTTATATGTGCAATTACATATTTAGTAGCCTAACTTTAAATGCTTCCTCATTCTTGTTTAGAAAGTAATTTGGATAATACAGCAATCTGGTTGTTCTTTTCCTTGTCCTTGAGTAGCTCTTTGGGAGCATCTGGAATTTTTGAAATTAGAAAATTAAGATATTTAACATTTTCTATATATTTGGTGCTTATTTATTTTCATGGTGAGGTTTCTTCTGAATTGACACTTGTCTTTTATAGGTATATACATTATGTGTTTGACCTGGGGAATGGACCTAATGTCATCAAGGGCAATAGTGATCGGCCTTTGAATGACAACCAGTGGCACAATGTAGTCATCACTCGAGACAACAGCAATACCCACAGCCTCAAAGTGGATACCAGAATTGTTACTCAGGTTATCAATGGTGCCAAAAACCTTGACCTTAAGGGTAAGTAATTTGAACTTGAGTGCAGGCTTATTCACCCAGTCATAAACATCACTAACATATCTGAACTAGCTGGATTATCACATCAAATATGAATGTGGGGAAACTGTGAGCATAGTTTTGTGAAAGAGCATGAGATCTTTATGAAGAAAGTCTCAGGACACATCTTTCACATTTTCAAGCTCATAGATAGCAGATCTGGAAAACATTTTCACCACTTGAGATGCAGGTGCTGGTTGAAGTGGGAGTACTACATCAGGTGTAATGGATTCAGCTGTAAGAAAGTCAATGTAGAGCTGTATATTTGCTCAAGCTATATCCAACAAAGAATGCTGGGGAGGGCGTGTTTCATTTTACATAGGATGATATGAAAGTTCTAATTGTGAAGATGAATCTCTGATGTTTAATTCATTTTTTATGTTACAAGTTACTGATATAACCAACAATACATGAACATGCATGTGTTACTGAATTTACACCCTCTTGACTTGAATTATACCATTACAGACTCTGGGTTTCGGAATATGCTTTCACAGGAATACATACTAACAATTCAGAAATGTGTCAATATTTTGGAATTCTTTTCACTTTCACATAATCCATTCTATAGCATTCTGTATTAATTTGCAGTTATTTTTAAACCAACTCCTGAAGTCTCATTTCAGTATTTTTTGAAATCTACTTTATAAATGTACTTTCATACAAAACATATGATTCCAAAACATAGAATCTCTGAAATGCAAGATTCTAAAGGTATTTTCTCTCAAAATATTCATTTTAAAACAATTTTTGATAACTTCATGGAGATTAAATTGAGTTAGAATATGCAGGAACTACAAAAATTAACAGATACAAAACCTTTATTTATTTATTTATTTCATTTACTTATACCCCGCCCTTCTCACCCCGGGGGGGACTCAGGGCGGCTTACAGAGGAGGCAGAATTAAATGCCTGAATCAATTGACAAAATACAAATACAACAAAAGCAATTCAACAGTTAAAATTAAAACATCAGTACATAATAAAATATTAAAACAATCTCATGCTCGGGTTCAGAGTCCATATATCCATTCCATTCCATTTGTCCTTGTCTGTCGTCAGATCCTTAATTTAGCTGCCAGTGTGTCCAAAGGCTTGGTCCCAGACCCAGGTCTTCAATTGTTTCCTGAATGCCAGGAGGGAGGTCGCCGATCTAATTCCCCGGGGAGTGAGTTCCACAGGTGGGGGGCCACCACTGAGAAGGCCCTGCTCCTCGTCCCCACCAACCTCACTTGTGAGAGTGGCGGGGTCGAGAGCAGGGCCTCCCCAGAAGATCTTAAGCTTCGAGGTGGGATGTAGAGGGAGATCCGTTCGGACAAATACACTGGGCCGGAACCGTATAGGGTTTTATAGGTCAAAACCAGCACTTTGAATTGTGCTCGGAATTGGATCGGCAGCCAGTGGAGCTGGCGCAACAGGGGGGTGGTATGCTCCCTGTACGCCGCTCCGGTGAGCAATCTGGCTGCTTCTTGCTGGACTAGTTGAAGTTTCCGAGCAGTCTTCAAAGGCAACCCCACGTAGAGTGTGTTGCAGTAATCCAACCGGGATGTGACAAGAACGTGGACCACCGTGGCCAGATCAGACTTCCCAAGGTACGGGCGCAGCTGGCGCACAAGTTTTAATTGTGCGAAAGCTCTCCCGGCCACCGCTGAGACCTGGGGTTCCAGGCTCAGCGATGAGTCCATTAGCCTGCCCATTAGTCCTGGAGGTACACACTAGGTCAGTTCCCATTAAAATGAGCACAGCAAAAAGTCATCAAGCATCTTTAGAACACTTATGTGACCATGCGGATGCAAATATGTATTCAGAAGCAAATTACATGTAGAATGTCAAGGAGAAGGTTACTGAAACCTTCTCCTTAACGACTAGATATTTTCTCTGTCACCTAGTAGTTAGGGGAGGAGATTCAATGGACACATAACTTATCTACACCTGAAGCTAAAAATGTCCACTCCAGGTACATGTTAAGAAAAGTATGTATAGGTGACGTCTCAGAGCAGGAATAAATAAGCTTTGGCCTTTCACATGTTTTGACCTACTACTCTCAGCAACAAATAATAAAGACTTGTGGAAGATATTCCTTCAAGTGCCTTCAGGTGCAAGTGCCTTACTTGAAAGAAAGAGTCTGTCTATAGTTTAGTCCCATTCCCTTTGGAGCAGCCAATACTTTGGGGAAATGAAATGATCAAGGAAATGACATCCATCCCAGTTGGATAGTGAAATGTTGGGAATGCCCTTTTTTCCTACTCTAAATCCCATGGAGTACATTAGAACTCCTGTGTTGGGCTGTTCTTCCATAGTATGTGTTGCTCAGTTATCCAATCTGAACATAGTAGACCTCTTTCAAATAATAGGTACAGCTACAAACAAGTGTGGGGAAAATTCTACAGGACCTTGATATTTTTTTCTTGAAGTGTTGGAGATGTCCACATGTATATTTCTAAGTTTGGAAAAGTCTTCTCAGAAGTGTCCACTAGACTTCCATTCATCAATAGACAACCACAAAATTCCAATCATGAGTGGCAGTAGATTATGGGTCCCCATCCAAATCTCTCCCCACATTCATTGAATTCACTTGTTATCTTCTTATACAAAATAAGGAAATATATTTTGTGTTCACAAATATAGGTTTGTGTTGCAAGATGATGTTTTCTTGCTTTTCATCTTGCATTTTCACTCCTTGACAGATAAATTGAGCAAAATAGCTCCCTGTTTCTATAACTGACTGTTGTTTATATCACATAGTGTTCTTTTCCATTGGCGTCATCTGCCTTCTTACAATGTAGTACTTACAGTACATTTGTAAAAAGTACTGCTTGATGACTTCTTTTTTCTTGTTCTTTCTTCTGTTTCCTTCTAGGTGATCTTTACATTGCTGGCCTAGCTCAAGGAATGTATAGCAACCTCCCCAAATTGGTGGCATCCCGTGATGGGTTTCAGGGCTGTCTAGCATCGGTGGACTTGAATGGACGCCTGCCAGATCTGATTAATGATGCTCTACATCGCAGTGGGCAGATTGAGCGTGGATGTGAAGGTATAACCTACCAAAGCTCTAATTCCTTTTCCCACAGCCCTCCCTTCATCCTTGCTGTTCTCTGCATCATCATACATTTCCTCCATAGATTCTTTTATTAGTTTATTCTTTTTGTGACACTCTCCGTTTTCATCCACGTGCAACATACATTATTGTTATCTACCTTGGATGTGGAACATGTGAAATGATAAGAGATGATCATCAAACATATAGCTTTGTTGTTTAATGCAGTAAGTCTCCACCACCAAGTGGTGGTTAAACATTGTATGCACTACATTGGACTGTTTACATTTATTTTTACCATGAAATTTTTACCATGAAATTGCAAAAAGAAAAAAAAATGTGGAAATGGAAGAGAAGAGAAGCACGCAGAATGATTTGCAGTAAAGTCCAGTAGAACAATGTTCAGCTCCACAGCTTCCACATCTCATACCTAAGTCCTTCATGGGAATGAAACATGCAAGTTCACCCACACACTACATATTTTATATGTGCTTTTTGTCTCTGTAAGGTCTAAAAAAAAATCTCCTAAGAAGAAACATAATTTATGAAATACTAGTGACTAACTGTCAGACTGTAATCCACACCCAGAAATTGGGACTGTACAATAAAGTTTATTGCGCAAAATACCAGGTCTTAGGATATAATAATCCATTACAGTTGAAATCTGCTCAACCGCAAGCTTTCAACATTTTTTTTTGCTAAAGACATTTCCACTTTTCAAGACCAGTTTCCCTTTTGTAGCGTTCCATTTGGGATCAATCCAAACATTATGGCTCTTACATGGAAGTCATTTGAAATGGTTTTATATGATGAATTATATCACCATGATCACAGGAGTCAACACAAAATAAAGCAGAACATTATTTCTCAGGTTGTTCCAGTTAATTTACCATTAAAAAAAACACAAATCTGTATGCCCAGATTGTATGCTTTGGTAAAATACCCTTAAAAACATTAGGTCTATAGAACCTAAGCATAATCAGCCTGATTAGAATTTGGATGTGGGGCTTCCTGGGCTCTGTAGGCGATAGTTCAGAGAAAGATAATGGCAAACCACCTTCTTTAAGAAAACTCTATGAAATTCATGGATCTTCATAAATTGGCAGGCAACTTGAAAACAACATCTGTGAAGCCTTTTCACCCACTATCTATGGAATGGTCGTGGCCATTGTAGGGATAGCTATCTTTCAGAGTAGAAAATGTGACCAGAATCCATGTGAGTGAGCCCATACTTATGAACCAAAAAACAGTGTTCTCCATAAATTGCCATATTTCAGTTGCCCTTCATATTATATGGGATGCTTGATTATTTGTTTTTCATGCCAAATCATACATTTATAAGTTTGTTCCTGTATTTTCTGGGTAATTTGCCACTGATTTCCCCTGAACTCTGTGAGCTCTATAGCCAATCCTTCACATTTTGTGTCATTAAATAAACAACCTATTATTTTTTTAGAGAATCTCCTTTTTGTGCTGGTTTTAATTTTGTGGAGAAATGTTAAAGAAAGAGAGGTGTGGACTTGGATAGGAGACCAACAGGCAATATCAATGATCTTCATGTTAACCTAGGAGGGAATCCTGTCTGGACTAGATAGATCTATGGTCTGTTTTAGTTCAAGGTGTACATTCCTAAGTCCTTGAATTAATTGCTGCCTTGATTCATTATACAGTAGTCTCTTTTATTCTTCATTTAGCAGTAATACACTTTAAAATACTAATAGAAGATACAGTCTAAATTAGGATGGCAAGTGAGTTATGGCATTGATGGGAAACAAATAACCATCTGGAGTTTGAATTCTTACCGCATCAGAGATAATACCATGTAAGCAAACATTTCAGGGATATTTTCTATGTAGCCCAATCCAAATTTGATGCTTTAATTGAAATTATGAGGCATGAATTAAGGAAAAAAAGATTTTGAATGTTTCTCTGGATTCGGAAGTATTTGTCTCTGTGCTGTTTTGCAGAGGTTCATGTAGAGAAGGTGTTGGCAGCCAATCCTTTATCCTGTTACAGGTTTGATCGGTGCTTTGCAGGCAGCTCATATACTCCTGAAAAGACATTTTAGTAAAGCCAAGGGCTTTACTGCATCCAGCTGTGAGGAATCCAAGCTTTAGCTGGTAGTTATCACGAAGCCCTCAGGTATTCAGCCATGGAATGACATAATCATCTTCAGTAGCATTTAAGGTAGAAAGGTTGTATCAAATTATATGTTCTAGGCATTAGTTATATAAAAACTTGGGAACTTTCATCTGTGTGAGAAAATAGTTTGGTTAGAAAAGGCACACAGAGTTGGCTGAAACAGTTGTAGCAAAAAGAAATCACTTGATATCAGTAGCAGCATGTTGTCACTTGGAATCACGTAAGTCTTTAGAATTATTTTTAGTTAGGGGAAAGTAATGGAGGTGAAAAAGTTTTATTTGTTTATTTAGTTACATTAATTACTCCAGCCTTGCTTTTCCTTATCAATTGGATTTCAAACATTTTTTTTTAAAAAAATAAAAACACACAAATTATAAGAATAATTACAAGCAAAATATTACTCAATTAACAAAATATAAAGCCAGTGAGAAATAACCCCTCCACTGTTTTCAAAAGCAAGTCCAGTACCATTACAACATAATATATAAAATGTGATAAATAATGCATACATTGCAATGCAGTCTAAAAGTCTTAGCAGTGCTAAGATGTCACTGTGGAGATCTCTACACCATGTCTACCTTGGTCATTTTAATCTCTAATCTGGCCGTTTTGTTAATTGTCTGGGGAAAGAATCCCCAAATGTTTGTCAAATAGCCATTTGAAGAATTCTAACAACCCAGAAATGAGAAATAAAACATTTTACATCCAAGAAAGAAATTATTTCCCAGCGAACACCTGGATCTCTTCCATTCAGGGCTCCATGACCTTTGATGGGATCTTTGGAGAAAAATGCTCTCTTTGCATTGACTATGCAACCAATCATTAGAAATATTCAGAAGGAAGTGACTCAATCCTATCAATGAAAATAATAGCTATATGGAAGAAACAAACACAAAACATTTTCAAAAACCATCACCACCTCCCTCTTTAAAAAATGAGCAATAGAAATCAATTTCTAATATTTCTGTGTTGAAAGTTCATTCTACCTGACACGGAAGTCTTCTTTTTAATGCCTGTGACTCTATTGATAATTCTGCCATTGAAGTCAGCTGCTGAACACAGGCATACTAAATAGCCTGATGAAAAACTGCAATGAATCAAGGCATTTTTGCAATGAGTAACTCTGTATATGGATATGTCCTGCTTATCTATTACACTGTTTGTCTATGATTATTTGTTAGCTATTTCCCACCATCTTCATTTTTACCATCCTCCAAAGTTTAACCCACAAACTTCTGTTAATACAATTTGTATAGAAGTGTATGTAGTTTCCATTTGTGGAACTACAAATCCCTTTTTTTCTCTGCCATTCATCAAAACCTAATAACAAATGTTAACTTTTTTTAGAAACACCATTATATGGTAATATGAGCCAATCCTGAAGCATGGATTCAGATACTGACAATATCCTCGATTAAATTTAGATAATGGTAATGTTTTTCATGATTGTATGAGAGTGTTGCAATATTTCCTCTTCTTCCTCTCCTGAAGCTTTGACCCACAGCACTTGCAACAATCATGGGAATAAATGAAGCCTCATTTCACTATTTTTGTTTGAAAGTTGATAGTTTGAGCATTTGCAGAGGTTCATGTAGAGAAGGTGTTGGTTTCATCCTTGGTTTCATATTTGGAACAAATGATCAGGCAAAAAAATAGATGTTGCAGTTTCCAAAAGTTCAGTATATTTTATCACTGTCTTTAAGCATTTTCATCAAGAGGTAGCGGAATCACAACTGCTTTGGTAGAGGGAATTATGGTAACATGTAAAATAAAAGCAAAGATTTAAGGATTTAAATATGAGAAGTCTTTAGAATCTGTGCTCCACTTACAACTCTATTGTGTTCTCCTTTGTAGAATATTACAGTATAATCATATGTCCCCTCAGATAGAATTTCCACTGTACCAGATAGGTTTTTTTCCATAATTATGATTGTATGAATAGAATTGCAGCCTTCAAAACTAATATGATAAAGGAATGGTAGGATCTTTCTTTCATGGTTACATCAACAGCACTTTATGCTGGTACTCTCTGAAAATAATGAATGATGAAGGTGAGTATATATCTGGAATGGAGGTGAAGAGTGGCTACTTCATCATTTTTTTCCTATATTAATGGATATTTGTACCTTTATTCCTTTCTGGTATTATGAAGGGTTTTATTAAATACTTCCATTATCTGAATTCCCTTGCATGAGGCAAGGACAAGAAATGCTAAAACCCAATATTGAGTCCTGAAATTAAATAAAAAAAATAAAAATCCCAATGGGACCACAGCATTTGGAAACCTGGACAGGAAAAGAATGGAGGATACTGCTATATATACATAGGGCCTCTACTCGAATATTTGTCAACATTGGCTGAAAGCACCTCTCCACAATTTCAAGTAGGATTCTTTCCAGGCCCCACCTAGACATGCCAGGCACTATTTCTGTCCCAGTAGCCACCTTCTAATTTCTAGTGTACCAAGTGTATACAGTCATCATTAATTCTCATCATAATATAAGAAACTGCTGCATTTCTTTTTTATTCTCTCAGAAGGAACACACCATATACTGAAAAGAAGAGATGAACTTCCATTAACAATGAATATTGATTTTTTTACAGCCACACTATGCACAACACACCTGATCATATCCAATATTATCAGCTAAGCGGAATCAGACTTAGTTATCACTTGGCTGGGCAGACCTGAGGGAATGCTAGGAATCTTTAAATAGACCTAAGGAAATAGCCTGTCTGAAATTCAAAAGAACTATTAACATTCAGCATTTCAATTTTAGGCAAGATCAGGAGTGGGCAGCTGTGAAGAACTAGAGGGTTACATTAGCCAAAAAAGGCTTTCTTTGGCCTAAATTAACTCATGGTGGTACCAAAATGTGGTGGAAGTCCTCCACACCTTCTAGAAGGTATTTTGGCATCCTGAGTGCCTCCAGATATGGTGGATATGTCTTCAACATTCCTTAGAAAATTTTGGATAATTTTTGAAGCAACAAATGGACCTCTTGAGGTCCCTATAAGCTGTATATGACCTATGGGCCATCCCAGAACTACATGAACCACAGATAGGGCTTGGCATAAGACAGCTTCCTTTGTTCCTATGTTGTTTGGATCAAATCTGTGTTGAGCACCTCATAAAAACCCAGCATTATATATGTCCAAGGAACAGCTAGAACTTGCCATGCTTGGAGAAGCATGAATATGCTTCTGTTTTTCATAGTTTAAGTTGCATTGCAGGTGAGAATTACATATCTTTCCTCTTGTAGACTCCCAGACCTCCAAATTCTCACCAACATTAGGATCTTTGACACCATTTTTTGTGGCAGAAAGGTTGCATTTGAGCAAAAGCTCCAAAGTAGCATATTATAGGATAGTAAAAGGGGATTGAAAACAAAACAAAACAAAACAAAAAGATATATTATAAATATGATCTGAACAAGTACTAACAATTACTCCAAGTGAAAAGCCAACCAAAATTAAATGACATTTCATAGACCCAAAAGATTTGGATCAAGACAGATTCTCAGGGGATCAAAGTTGGCAAAACGGATAGTTAAACAATAGCCACAACTATATTTCAGGTAGTGATAGCGTGTGAAGCAAGGTCACTTGAATGCCAAGTCATCAAACGGTAGGATCATGTATTCCATACTCAGCCCATTTAGGATTTTAAAGATGAAAAACAGAGCTTTGTATTGGATTTTGAAACCAATTAAGAGCTAAAACAGAATCAGCAATTATAAAATCCCAGGATCTGAATACTGATAGCAGTTCCTGACCAGAAAACGTGGTGAAGCAAACTGGAAATGTTGCCCTTTTCAAAGCATTTTGGAGCATGATTAAAAATATGTGTTCAGTGATGGCCAGATCTACCTTCTCCAGAAACATGCCCAACTGAGACATGATATGAAGTTAAGCAAAGTTGCTTCTAACCCAACCACCGCCTGATCATTCAGGAACAAAGATGACTTCAGAATCTACAAAGATGGGTGTATTCAGGATTGTTGGCATTTGAATGGTCTTCTGAAACAGAGATGGTTGCATTATTAGGAGGCCATACATGGAAGTCATCTCACCATTGCTGATGGTGCTGCTATTGTTGGAGAAAGCATCATTTCACCCATGAAACCATTTTGGTTTTTTAATCATCCAAATTTCAGGATTTTTAAAGCCAATCTAGGAAGTGGATCTCTACCTGTGTTTTTCCAGAATAAATCTGCGTACCCAAAAGAAATACATATGTCTCTTTTTCTTTAGTGGTATAAATGTTTTTGGTGTTAATAGATTTTAGGCTCTTTTTGGTAAATGCAAAATCTCTCCAGTAAGAAACAAAATGCCACTGTTTGCTGCTTGCCCTATAAATCTTTGTGAATCATGTGCCATTAATATTTTTTCCAGTATTACTCCATGTATAAGTGTACCTATCCTTTTCTCACCCTCCCCAATAGTTGTGTTATGTTGCCTGTTGTGTTAGTTAGATGTTGTGCAGGGAGTGGTGGACTGGAAGCCATCATGGCTACCTTACTCCTGCTGTGCCTATATGTTGTCTTTGACAGTGCCACCCTTTTCACATCTCTTAAGTGTGCATTAGGGCTGTGTTGGTTATACCAGTTGCTTTCTGTTTGTTTATTTTCAGTGATGTTGCCCTGTTTTTATCTGCCGTTTTACTAACCTATGGTTTATTGTTTTCGCTTTTTCCGTTCTTTTGCTAACAAAGTTGAGTTGACCAAAGCTGACCTGCAAGGTAGAGAAGGTTTTATTTCCATTGCCAGTTTGGACTGAAAGATGCCTTTTGATGTAACCTTTGGTGCCTTTATATTGATTTATATATTTTCTTTTTGGATGCAGTCACATCTCTAAACCAAATGGATATGACTTTGGGATTTCCATAACTCACTAGGTTGAAGAGTGGGATGGTTAGAAGTTTTGGGAGACATAGAGGGGTGTGGTCTGGGAGTAAATTAAAGAGGTTTGACTGTATCTTATCCTAAGAGTATCTATAATTGCATGGCTTGATTTCCTGAAAAAAAGGATTCACATCCTAAATATGGCACTGAGTATTTGAATGCTAAAATGAAGGTGGGATCAATCCTTCAGAGGTCTGAAAGGTTTGCAATCCAACCCCACACATGCTTACTTGGATTAATGTCCCATCAACACCTCTGGGATCAACTTCCAAGTAAGTACATATATACTTGAAGTTTTACTATGGATATGAAGTAGTCAAGGCATAGAAAATCAATATTCTTTCAGAGGTTGCATACACTTTGGAAAAACAAAAGAAAGGAGGAATAGGAACTGAGGCATGACAATTTGGAAAAGAGGACTTCTTCGGAATGCCAGTGGTTTTGATTTTTGAATCAAATAAATAGGTGATAACTGATTCAGTAACAGCAGAGGCAATGAAAAAAAAATGTTAGTTATGGCTAATATCACTTATTTCATTGTTCTTAAATTTCATTAAATATAAATCCAACCTATAATGCTTTTCTTCACTTCCCAAATCATAGATAATTTATTTTACTCTCTTTATTTGGTATTTCTGGTCTTCTTTGTACATAATGAGCTTCAGGGTTGAACTATTTACATATTGGGAAGTTGATGAAAATGTTCCTCTTTTTACTGTTAAATGAAACAGTTGTTGGCAGACACTATTTAAGCTTTATACTCATTCAAGAGGTATCTAGTAATGTCACAAATACCCATTATTGGAGTGTATTGGGAAAGAAATGTCAGCCATACTGGCCCCTTGACATTGCAAATAATTTAAAGGAGAGAAGAATGGACTACAGAAAACAAATATTGGGCAATATAAATGTCAATAGATACTAAAAGAAAAGGAAACATACAAACAGTTCTTTAATATTGAAAGTGTATATGTTAAGACAAGGGTTGCTAACAAGTTTAAACTAACAGGAGAAGTGTTCTTTAGTTCTTGCAAGTGAGAAAGTAAATACAATTAAAACCTGAATTTATTTTATCAGAGTAAAGTTCAAGGTAGAAATTGGGAATGACAGCCTTCTTGAGATCACCTGAGAGTTTTGTTACAGTTTTCATAGTAGCCAGAAGTATTTCAGACACTGCAGATTTGAATACCAATTTCCCTTCTGGGAAATTTGAAACCAAACCATGAAAGCTGCATGAAGACCTGGGTGTATGAAACTCCTTGTGTATTTCATTGCATGTAATAAAACTAGGAATGTGATTCTTTGCCTATTTCATTCTCAAAGGAAAAAAAAAATCATAAGTATACTAATTTTCCTACTACTGTAAAAAGGGTTTTTAAAATAAAAAAACCTGCAGTTTTTGCAGACAATTTGCAACTCAGGACTTATTCTGTACAGAATTCATGCATGGTTTTTTGTTGCATGCAAAACAGATTATCTCCCTCCCCCAGGAAACAGTATTTTCTGAACAGGAACTAGTTCATCTGAACAGAAATGTTGTTTGTTTGCTGTTCCCTATGTAGAAATATGCTGTAGTTGGGGATTTTCTCTTTGCAAAGGTTATTTGTGCTGTGCAAAATGAAAATAAGAAAGGATGTTTCCTGTGCAAAGAAGCTACATATGAATTTTGTGCAGAATAACTTCCTAATTGTGAAGAATTATCCTTTTCATAGTTTTTGGATCATTTCTCAAAAATTCTTTCAATTGCTAACTGAATCCTATGAGCATAATTCAGATTTTATTTTTATGTTATGACGTTCCAATCCTTTTAATGCACCTTGACATTGTCATGTATTTTGATTCAGATGAATCCATGTAAATATACTCAATTTTGTTGTCATGAAGTCCTATTTAAGAAAAGAAATTAACAAGAAAATGAATAATGTACAAAAAACCCATATTGGAAGGGATCAAGTTTATGTAATAAAATAATACTTAAGCTAGGCATAAAATAATAATTGAGGTACCTGCGGATCAGAAAAGACGGAAAAGGGAAAAATTCTCTTATCCATCAACTGTACTTATATATCTGATTGCGTTCAAAGCATCAAGGAGATACATTTTTGGGATTATAATTCTCAGAATCTCCTAGGCAGCTTGGCCATTGGCGATTATGAGAATTGAACTCAGACAAGTAATGTGTCCCTAAGATCTAACTTGGAAGGAAAGAAAACTCATACCAGAAGTATCAGATTTAGCTCTTGAATAGCACTTGCAGGGAAACACATAGGCATTTGCTTGGCTACTATGAAAACTGAATTCTTGGAAGAAATATACTCACCATGGATTTTATGAAAGTATATTAGAGCATACAATCTCTTTTATTTCCCAGATTCACAAATGGTGACTAGTGTTAGCATATGAAACTTACAGATAGCTTTGGCTTTAGGACATCTGCCAAGATATTGCAGTTGGCCATAGATTCCCATCTTTTCTACATGCAATGAAATACATATGTGTGATGTCCATACATGCTGGCTATATTCTAATTTTATGTGGATGATTATTCTGTGTATGCAGTTGACAATATATGCAGTGGCTCTCTAGCATCCTTCAAAAGACCACATGGTCTAGTAAGGCCCAAGCTCTGCTAGCTTTTGCAATGAAAAATCTTGTTGTTCAAGATCACGACTACTCTGGGTTGACCATTTTTGTTAATGCTTGCCTGGATATGTTTGTAAAATTTCTTTTAAACCCTTACCTCTTTCCTATGGAACAGGGGAAATTGTAAGTGCCAAAGAGAGTCATGTGGAAGTACCTTAATTTCAGGAAACCAACCATTGCTGTATAGGTTTGAGTCCACACAGAAACTTCAAAATCTCTCAAAATCTGAGGGGCTTTTTTCTGTGCTGCTATGACCTGGACAGTGGGGAGGTCTGGTGGAGAAGAAGTTGCCACTATACCTTTCTAACACTCCACACTTTTACTTGCTTTCCTTTCTTTGTTTCCTACTTCTTCTTTCCACTGCTGATGAATGTTGTACCTGTTTCCTTTCCTCACACACTTAACTTACCCTACCCTTTTGCTTTCCCTGCAATCAATTTCAGACATATTCCCTTTTATGCAGTTCACTTTCTTTTGGTTAGACATTACACCTTACTTATCCTGTTGCGGGCCTGCCCCCTGGGAAAACATTAGAGTGAGAGAAAAGGGAGGTGAGAAGGGAAGGTACGTATCTTCTTGTTCAATCCTAGAAGCACAACTAGGAACTATAACTCCACACTACATATTTAAAAGCAGCAGCAACATATTTGTCAATAGTTATCTGCTCAACACAGGATCATCTGATTTGTAGCCTAGAAGCTTTATTTATTTGGAATACAATTTTCAGAATCTATCAGTGGTTCAGTTCCCGAATAAATGTGCATAAAATTGGATTTCTGTGGCCACATCCCATTCATTTCAGCATGCTTAGGCGTGCTTGACTCTGGACAGACCAGAGTGTGAAATATTTGCTCATTTTTTCCTCCGATCAGAAGTCTGACGGTGAGCACACTAGCAGATGTGAATTTAGAAAAGACAAGTGAGATTTCATCTTATCCTTTTTTATCATATAAGTTCTCATGTTCAGGCTTCCCATCAGTTTTCCATTTCTTTTCTCATGGCCAAGGTGGGTCATGATCTGCAATGAGTAGAGATATAAATTTATGCTTATGGAATCAATCTGGAAATTGCACAATGCAGTCTCATTAGTAGATAAATTAGTGACATTGTACAGCCAAATGCACAACCTCCCTGCAGTATACATAACTGCACAATGCATATGCAGATCAATGTGTGATCATATGTGATGTTCTCATGCACCAATGTACAACAATGTGCAATGGCTTCATATGATTAATGGGACTTCTGTGTCCTTACAATGAATATGGGAGTTCTGCATAGGGCAAAAATGTCTAACCATATCTCTGGTACATATGCATAAAACACCAACAAAATTCCAGCTAGTCTTTGGCTACAGACATATTTTGTCTTGTTTGGGGGTTGAAAACATTTTTTCTTTTGTCCTCAAAGTTATATCTCTCCCTGTGTCTGTTTGTGTGTGTGTGTGTGTGTGTGTGTGTGTGTGTATACACACACCACCTTTGGGCAGCCCTTGTGTTACCTCAAAGTATCTGATTTTCAATGCTCCGGTTTTAACTCACTCAATACCCATTTAATATTGTTTTATTTCACAAAGTGAATTGGGGTCCTCAAATTGATATCAACATTTTATAGAACTTTAAATACTGGGAATGTTTTTTGAGCAATAGTGCCACCCCCAAGGGTAGACCTAAACATAGAACCAGGATATTCCAAATTGATAGTTTTGAACTTGGGTTTGAGACACTGAAGGCAAGTAGTATTGGTTTTATTTATTTATTTTTTTCTTATTCTTTATTCATGTATTTGATTTCTGTCCTAAATTTCTCCAAGTGGAATTCAATGTGTCTTGTGATATAAAATGAAATGGAGCCGCTAAAAAAAAGCTTTTTGGAAAACAAAACAAAAACAAATATTAAGCCATACATCCAATTAAAACCATTATGTAGGCATTAATTTAAACAAGTTTAAACACTCGAAATATATGTTATACACAGCACACCTAATTCCTCTACCCTAGTCATATAAAGCACAAAGTCTATTTAAACAAGAAAATCTTTTCATGCCAGTGAAAAGACTGCAGAGAGGGGATGCTTGGACCTTGCTTGGGAAAGACTCCTAAAACTATGGGAGCCTCCTTTAAGAATGTTATATCCCATGCAGCCATATGCAATATGTATTCACCAGTGAATCAGGTGGGATGGTATGGAGAGCAATGCCCCCTCCCCTTAAAAAGTATAAGACTTGAGCGAGCTCATAGAGGGAAATTGGGCAGGCTCATATGTGAAGGATGTGCTTTCTGGACCAGTCATGTTTGTGATTCTAGTCCAATAAGGACAGGGTTGTAAGTGTGGTAACATTCTGGCATTGCAGCATCAATCAGTTTTGGTTCAGTTATTGAAAACAAACCAAACCAATTAAAGACATTGATAGGGGTACTTGAATATGTGCTTTCATCCTGTTTCATAGATGTCCTTTCAAAAATTATTCAGGATGAAATAAGGTTTTCAGGGATACTTAAAACATTCACAAACAACCCGAACAGTTGCTCTCCCCTCGCTCTATTTTTTCTTTCAGTGACCAGGTGGACACCTATGGGAAACTCACAATCAGAATGTGCAGTTACTAGTCCTCAGGTATTAGGAGACACATTATCTGCCTCCTAGTTTACATTCTTATTACATAGTATAAAAATCAAATATCGAATACTAGCCTGATCATGTGTCCTACATATGGGAACAGATGGTGTCTTCTTTGACAGTGAATCCACTCCAAGTTTTAAAGATGTTTTCCATGATATTGAACACTGTCTCCCAAATAAATTTTAACACACTGAATATTTCTTTTAAAGTTCATGCAAAACATGGAACAGTTTTGCTGTCCTATTGACATGAAAGATATCATTTGGCTCTGCTTTCAAATGTTTCAGATTGCATCCTCTAGTCATTGTTCACCTGTAGTCCAACATCTCTGAAGGGCATACAGCTGAGGAAGTTTCATTCAGTTTTCAGTCCAGTCTCTGAGGAGGTGCTAAAAAGATATGCCATATTTTTATAATGTAGGCTTTTAACAGCTGCATAGTATACAGTGGCAATTAACACAGAGAGAGAGCATCTGTCTGTGGCATATGCTTTTGTAGGGATAATATCTTAGATTGCACAGCTTCATTCTAGGCTGACAGCATTTGAGTTTTCCATTCCCCCTCTATCTTGTGTGAGCTGAAAAATACTTCCTAAATGCAGAAGAAATTTCCTTTAAACAGATGCAGTGTGTGAGGGATTGCGTGAATGTGTCCAAGAGAGAGAAAAAAATAATAACTGAATCTCTTCGCAAATTAAGATGTATAAACAGACTGTTCTTACATTTCAATCAGGGGATACAATTCTTTCCACAATGAAGCATTGAGACTTTAAAGCTTTATGAAATGGACAGGGTTTTGCTAAATGCATCAGAGAAAGCATGAATTAAAACCGAGCTTCTGACACCTTGTGGAGGGACCAGAGAAAGATGTTATTTAAAGTCATTTCGCAATCCCAGTGCACATAAATTATGTATCTTGCTTGCTCCTGTCCTTAACCGTTATCACTTAATGCGTATGAAAACAGCCTTGGTTGGAGTCTAAACCTCTAGTGAGCATCTCATGCTTTCTTCTCTGTAATCCTAATTCTTTGTGACATCTCTCTTGCTCTGGCCAAGATTGCAGCATTGCAAACAGGGAGACTTGTTACACTTGTGAGCAACAAAAGCCTAGGTAGCAGATGAACTCTCAGCCAAAAGAATGTGTAGTACCTATGTAAAAATCCCTTGTTGATTACTGAAGCAGTGAAGCAAGTATAAGATCTACAAATCCAGGCATTGTCTTCTGAACAAACACCTATACCAAACTCTAGGGCCAGTCCAGAGCAGAAAAGTATGGAATAGAAATCCTCCATCCCAAACCCAGAACAGTAGCAGGGGTACATTCCAGGTGATCCAGTTGGGCTGAAATTTCTTTGGCTCTGCTGGGCTATCATTCTTACCTGTCCTGTTGTTTCTGTCACTCAGCCAGCTGGAAAGCTCCTGGCCATCACTGAGCATCTTTATCAGGAAATGTCAGTAAACACTACACAGAGACAGATCTTCACTTAAAGTATATCTTCACTGTAGGATTAATGCAGTGTGATACAACTTTAATTGCCTTGGTTCAAAGCTATGGAGAACTGGTTCTCTAGTTTGGTGAGGCATCAGCACTCTTCTGCAGAGAAAGCTAAAGACCTTGTAAAACTGTAACTCCCATAAAACCAAAAAAGATGCAATAGCTACAACAATAAAAAGGTGCACCAAGGCATGATTTGGTAAAACCAGACACTTTTTGTTTCCACAAGGCCCATGTAGTCCTAAGAGTATATTTGGTTCAGAGCTGTGTAAATTGTGATCACAAAGTTGTAAAACATAAAAGAAGTTAGTTTTAAAAATGCTTTCTCTGTAGGATATAAGGAAAAGCTAGGAAACATGAATGTATACAATAGAAAACTTTATTTATATTCTGCCCTATCTCTCCGAGGGGACTCGGGGCAGTTAAGAACAAATATAGGCAAACACTCAATGCCATAAACACTAGACCAGGACAAATAACCCAACCTACCCAGACCCAAAACATACTCACATCTACATCAAAAGTAATAACCCATTATCAAAAATATACAATAACACAACAAATATACAATTTCACAACTTACATTGGGAAGAAACAAATTAAGACACCATATCAGACAAACATATAGACAAAAAAAGTCAAATGCTGTGAGATTTTCCGTATGTGGAAATTTATTTAGTTTGCAAAAATTGTTTTGCACAAAAATATTAAAAATTCAGGTTTTGTGCATTTTTCAAGCTTGCTCCCAATCCCTAAGATATGGCGCTGGGAGTACAAAGACCAGCAGGGGAAAAACTCTTGAAATTCTTCATCTTTGCATGTTATTTTACATCCTTAAGTGCAAGCACAAACCAGTGGGAACAAGCCAAATAAGCTCATTTGATTAGACAGTGCCTGAGTCTCTCAGCAGCTTGCTCTGCTTCTGAAATAATAATAGTTATTATTTCATTAAACCATACATCTGCTTCTTTAAATAAAATAGTGCCATGTAAATATGCTATTGTACACCCACATGTCCTGTGATCTGACTGCTAATTCTTTTGGAATTGTGTTGTTTTGCTGTTTTGCGCATGCTCACATCTTCCACAATTTTCATGCATTTATGAAATATTTGGAAATACACAGGAACAGCTAGTAGCTCCCATGTCAGTGGAGTGATGAATCCATTCTTGATTTTAGTCTGAACCTTAAAGGAACCATCCAAAGTATTGAACCCTACCCTCAAAATAGATTTCATACTTTAGATAAACCTGACTATAATCCGGGTTAGATTTATCACTCCAGTGACATGTGAATGACAAATGGGGAGGGGAGGGGGCATAGTAGAACTAAAGAATCATAGTGCTGGAAGGATCTGCAATGGCCATTTAGTTAAACCTCCTGCTATGCATTAATATACTATTGAATCTTTCCTAAGAGATGTCCATCTGCACATTCTTAAGTAGCTTCAAAGAAGGGAGTTCACCACATTGCTTGAGGAAAAATGTTCTAGGGAGCAACCCAGATGTTGTAGTAAATTTGCTCCAGGAAGAGTTTAGAGGGCATACATTGAGGGTGTTTTTGTGGCCCACAGCTCCTCCAGAACCCCCCCCCCCTTTTCTTCTTCCCAAAAAGATGGGGTGGGGCGTTCCTGAAAGCCTCTTAGTGTAACAGATTGCTTTTTAAATAGGCTGCAAAGCCCCCTCCTTGCAGTTAACATAACAATATCTAGAATCAATACTCAAACTTCTCAAAACCAGAAGTGGACTTCTGATCATGACAGATTTTTTCCTTATTTTTCTATAGATTATGTGAACCTCAGAGGGTTCCATGATATAAAGTTGTCCCATGGACCTGGGATAATTGCCCTTCTCTGGTTTTGGAATATATATGTATGGATACTCCGATGTGAATGTAGTAGTGCACTCCCTGGTAACGGAAGTTGATATAGAGAGTGTTTAGTTTGAACCCAATCTAATGGAATGTATGCCACCATTAGAGAGAGAGAAAATGATTTTGTATTGTTTGAAAATGAGCAAGAAGGAAAAAGCCAAAAGCTGGTTCTTCAGTAAGCCTAGAGCACCCAATTTTGTGGCTATAATATCTTGATATTTAGAGAGAGGTACTCTGAGGCAATGTATATGTAATCCAGGCAGATGGTAGCATTGCTCTTACCTGCAGTCTTTTCCTGAGGCTTGTTACATAGGAACCAACAGAAGATCTGTTTCCCCTACCCCATGGTGTGTTAATATCCTGTAATGCAGCTACCCTGCAAACACCACTCACATTGGCCTATTGGAATGGCAGGCTGCTAATGTTACTGTTTTTGTAAATGAAAGAGTCCTTACACACACACACACCAGAGAATCATTAAAGATATGTCCTGAAAGCTTTTGTGTTCCATAAACTCCTAAATAACTCTAGAACTTGACTTATGTTTCTGGAGTGTGTGTACATTTGTAATTTGGTAGCTTTCAAGAAAACCCCATAAGAGTACACACACACTTTTCTGGATCTTTGAGTCTTTTGTATTTCATAAGGAATTTTCACGTCCACCACAATTTTCCTGAGAATAGATGTTAAAAGGTAAGGCAAATTAGGAAATCTTTTCCACCTCTGACAAATCACAGCATGCCATAGCACTGAATCATGATTTCTAATGTGCTTTCAAACTGATATAGTCCATATAGCCTACCTCGTCATCTGAATACTGGGAATTATGACCTACCCTACAATTGAGTAAAATAATGGTATTACAGAGGGTGGGCGAATGAGAAATATAGAAAATGATTTTAAAAACATCTCCTCAAAGTCAGCAGATATAACATACCATTGCTGACCTCAAGAGAATCCCCCAAACTCTTTGTTTTCAGCATACTATTAGATCTCTATGTTTACTGATCCTGATTTGCCCTTCCATTTCCAGAAGGAACTAAAATGCCCTTCACAGTCACTTGGGGCCCCATTCTGACAGAAAACTAATATATAAATATAATATAACACAGTACGATACAATGCAATGCAATACATGGCCAAGGTTCAATTAAGGAGCAGAGGGGCCTGGAACATTTCCTTTGTGTTAAAGCATGAGCTATTCTAGGAGTGGTGGCCCAGAAAAATAATAAATAAAATGTAGAACACAATAGTTAGTGACACAAAAATCTTCATGCATGAACCTATTTTCAGCCCAGCAAATTCCATGGGAATAATATCTGGATTGTAATTTTTTAAACTGAATTACTCATGTAACATATTCAAAATTGATGCTAAACACAAACAATGTGAAATTCAATGAGAGACTGGGGAAGGAGAGAAAGCAAGGTACAAGATTTTCTTTCAGCACAGGGTCTGCTATTCAGTGAGGGCCTGGGAACACTAGTTGATCCATTAAGAATTTGGCTGTACCCAAGGCCTTGATTTCTCCAGATATACCTAGATTGTCCCTTTTATTCTCCCCACAAAAGTGTGTGTGTGTGTGTATATGTGTGTGTGTAAATTGCCTCACCTGGAAACTACTAGGAGTAACTAATTCTCTTTTAAATAGCTTGGAGAAATTGCTCATTGTTACATATTGTGGGGGAAGTATTTCTCCCTCCTCTACCCACACCAAAACAGAAATGGACTTTCAATAACTTACAGAATTTGCTGTGACATGTTTCACAGTCCACACAACATTTGGAATGCCCCAAGGAAGATAATTGGGTCACAAATCCATGATAGTTGCCTACCTCTACACTAGTGCAAGAAAGTGGGGGGGGGGGCAATTCTTTCTTTACCACATGGCCCATGCTGCCTCCCATACAGTTCTGATGGTTACCTAAACCCTCTAGAACACTCTTTGGGAGATATATTTGCCAGTATAGATAAAAACAACCTCCCTTTTCCTTCAGAAGAAATTTCTTTTGTCTCTAGATCCACTAAAGGGAACTCTGCATTTAAGGCACTAGGTTTCCCCTCCCTCCCTTTCTTTGATTATTTTCTCAATGACACACAAGATGAATTTATCTATTGTTTGTTTGGTTGATGGTTATGGGGAAATTGCTGAGGACACAGATTTCTGTATTTCTGAATCTTTTTCATCATCAGTTAACACAACATGCAACCTTCTCTTTGTTGATGGAGAGGTGAAGATCATTTCTCCATTCTTTCAAATCTGCTGAGTTTCATACAGCTGTAAAATAAGCTATATTTAACTTAATGTTCCACAATAGTGTAAGAGGGAGCAAAAAAATCTGATTGATGAAGCACAAAGCATACTACTCATACATTATATCCAGATGTTACAGAGCCTTGGATTGGGGAGGGGGATGTGTCTTGCTTTTCTTAGTATCTCCACTACTTGTGATTCATTCTTCAAAGATGCAGGGTTGCATCAGAGAAACAAATATTAATGGAAAATAAAGCATAATATGCTTTATTACAACTGCATACAAAATTGTAAGTTAGAAGTGAATCCTAAAAATATGACTGGGTTCATGTACACCAGCATGGCTTTTGGAATCCTCAAATCTGCAGCGATTATCATAGAAACGAACCACCAATGTAGATCTAAGGTTCTTATCATTTTGGTGGAGAAAATGCTTACAGAGTTGTAATGAGGAATGAGAGATAGGGGAAGAGGTAGATCAGAAAAAAGGTCCAACCCATTTCAAAAGACTTTGACTGGAATGGGCTTTTACTGCCCAAATGGGCTGTCAGTCCCTCTCTCATCTTCCAAATCTCCTTGAAGAAATGCTTGGATGGTTCAAAGAACTCCATGTCCCATTCCAATCTTGATGAAAAAACAATGATAAGGAGTCAAATAGTAGAGGGAGAACTTGGAGGATCAGGGTATGATGGGCCTTGATACTTTGGAGAGCAAACTTGAGATGTTATGAACATTTCTTCTGAGCCTGCCTAGGAGGGAATATGCGACCTTTCACACCTTTCTCCTGTGTGCCACAGCTCTCTCTTTGTTGCTGAGTGTGCAATTCTCTGTGTCTTCTATGTGTCCTGGTTTTTTGTTGCATGTCCTTGAAATGGAAAAGTGTTTTGGTTTCCTTTACTTCCTTGGTGCATGATGATGACGAGTCACGGACTATTTTTATGACTCCTTTCCAATTGCTTTTCTTTGTTTTTTTAATTTTCTGACTACTGCATCTCAGGACCAAGCACCACCTGCCAAGAAGATTCCTGTGCCAACCAGGGCATCTGCATCCAGCAATGGGAAGGCTTCACTTGTGACTGTTCCATGACATCATACTCTGGGAACCAGTGCAATGACCGTGAGTCTTAACTTTTTCTAAATTGAATTTTATGCAAAGCCCTGGAAGTCCTTGGTGTATTACTTGGGTGTAGTTTGGGAGCCTAACTCTGGACATGTATACCAATCTCCGAGATGGCTCATCAGCTTCCTAGGAAACTAGTTTTAAAAGACAGATTATTTGAATAAAGGGGAGCATAATTATTCTTCCTTTGATCTGGTATGAAAGTGCTTGAGTGCATTCTGTTTTCATATTTAAAGACAAATGAAAAGGGGTTTATTGATGTTCTTTTTATAGCAACCAGATGGAACTGTATGTGCTAGACAATAATCAGAGCTTTGGTAAATGAAGTACATTCACTTCTTACAGTTTTTCAGTCACAACATTCAGTTTTTAGTCTATTGTAAGTGCATGCAAAAGCTGAAAAGTTATTAAATAGAACTCCTGAAGTCTTTTGCTTCTATATTTTTTTAACAGTTGTCTGTTTGTGGTACACTCTTGCACCAAGTAATCTGGGCTAGTTTTCACACTAGCTTCTCAACATGGAAAAACAGCCAACCTATTTCCCTATATTGTCACTGGAATATAGGGAAATGTTTACAATGTACATCATAAGGTATATGTCATATATCAAAAGATTGTATAGTGAGGGCTGTAAGCATGCCTATTTTCTAGCTAAACCGCTGAAAAACTGGAAAGAGGGTCACAAAAAAACCCCAGGAAACAACGTTTGATATAATGAAGCCATCAAAGGTCTGGTTCCAGGAATAGGTTCTTAATTTTAATGAGCAATGTTGAATGTGGCCCTTACTCATATAAAGCAAAGGAGGTTTGAGACACCACCCATTTTGCTATTGTGTTCATCTTAATGGAGACAAAGAAAGGATGATGGTGGCAAGATGTCTTCATAAAGGAGCCGGAAAGGTAAGTTCACATGGACTGCTCTCAATCTTTCCAGCCGGGGTCTGCAAAAGGTAAGTCCCAACTTGTGTTCATGAGTCTGCTAACATTTGCTTACAATTTGACTATGTATTAGGAATTGTATTTTTCTTTTAAATCACAGGTAACTGTCTTGTTCTAATGATAAATAGTCTTTCCAGAACTAAAGCGCATTGTACACTAAACACTAAATAAAGAGGTGTGACTTTCCGGAGTGAATCCATACCTTAAAGACTGTATATTATCTTTTCTCCAGGCCCACACCCATGTTTGTGTTTGTATGGCTATCCCACGTTATTCACATTCAATCCCTGAGATCTCTGAATGACTGACGAAAGTTGGTTGCTAACATTATTTCCAATCCCTATCATGGGGCTTGAACCTCCGAGTTTTTGGGCTTGGGAACTACCATTTACCATAAAGTTGCCTATGTGTACGCAAAACCTCTAAATCATCCAAATTCCTACTTCCAACTACATCCCACAAGGGAGCCCCTCTACTTATTTAAAATAGAATAAAGGCTCCAAATTCTTATATTGCCCCAAAGTTGCCCATTAAACCTATTAGTGAGCACAGGTAAGGTGGGTGGAAACTGGAATTTGAAAGATATGGAGACTTGTGTGAAACAAAGATGTAGACCAAGACTGGGTAAAGCATGGCCAATAGGCCACATGCATCCCTCAATCCCCCCTCTGATAAAATAGAATCACTGTAGTGGTACTGCCTCCCAACTACCAGCAGTCACATTTCTGGAAACCCCAAACCTCAGAAGCCAAAACAAACAGTCCAAAATAAGTCAAAACTTGAAGTGATGCTATTGATTTTCTGTTTCTATTTTGCCCTCTTTTTTGGCTTCTAGGAGCTTCAAGATTTGTGGGTGCCTTGTTTTGCAGTAGGGGAGGGGTTAGGTTGGGCAGAAAAATCATGAGAGTTTTGCTGTTGTAAGAGGTCTGGGCTTTGGTACATCAGTGGGGCCTTCTAGGAGTGGGATAGGATTCAAGATTAGAATTGACTCCTCCTTCTTCCACAGTTGCCCACCCAAGTTTTGAGCCTTACATGAATTTGATCTCCAGCGAACTAGGAGAGAAAATGTATGGTCCTATGCAATTTCAAGTGAGAAACATGTATTTTCCTCTATTCTAAGTACTGATCTGCTGGGATATTTGTTCCATCTGATTTGCATGCCCTTGAAAGAAATATAGAGGTGACATACTTTGCAGCTGGAATACATCTCAGAATTTTGAAAAACGTGTCTAGAAAAATTGACATATTTTGAAAACATGAATATAAAACTACTTGCATTAAGAATGCATGTAATTTTTCTAGTCAGTTGGGAGGTGAATGCAAACCACTGGCATAATTTCGAAAGTGTGTAAATATGTGCACATTTTTTCCATAGGAAACATACAAGTTGCATAGAAGGAAGAGGGAACAATTGGTAGAGCAGGGAAAAGTTGAAGTTTGTTTGAGTGCACGTATCATATCTACATAGTCCTAGTTTTGTGGATCCTTTCATCCTTTCACAGTTGATTTATAATATATTCTACATTTCTCATAGATGCAAATATATAATACATATGTTAGTATTTTCTTAGGTCAAAACTTGTTATGTGCTTTCCTTTTTATGTTGGTTAAAATTGAAAAAAAATCATAGTGCCTGGAATTCTCCATTCCTCTTTCCAGTTGATCAACCGTTTATGTGAGAGTCTTGTGAAAACAGAGAAAAACATGTTTTAGACAGATATTTGGTGAGAAATGTTGTTTAACCCCCTAGTTAAGCATTACTTAGTTTTCTTCTTATTTATTGTATTTTCTATATGCTCAAATTATAGTGAACAATACATTGTTGACTAGAAATGCTATAACAGGTTTTCATTCGGCTAGCGGAAAAATCAAAATGTGCCTGTCTCTTTTCCTTGTATTCAGATACATTTCTATGCCTGATTCTGTCCTCAGAGAAAGGAAGCTGTTTGAATGTTATGCTTGTGGTGGAACTTTTATTAGTCCATGGTTCTGTGCCATGCTTTATCAGTAATGTCTGATAAAATGGATGACATCAGTCATCCAGATCTGTTATATCTTATTGTGGCCTTCTATCATGTCAATTGACACTGGCATTAGACACACCCACATAATTTAGGTTAGGAATAGAAATAATATACAGCCAACCCCCTACATTTGCTAGGGTTGCAGGCAGAAGACCTGTAACCCAGCAAGGTAAATAAAAACCTATCATTTTTTTTTTTACCTGAGAGAGCACCTCTGGGAATCTGTTGTCTATTTGCATGACACTATGAGCAATGTTTACCAGACAACCTAGAGATTCCTTGAAAAAGAACATTTTAATCAAATCTGCGAATCATCAAATCTCTCAAAGCTAAACCTGCAAATGTGGAATGTTGAATGTAATTTGGGATTTATTTATTTATTTATTTATTTACTGCGCTTATATACCGCAATTCTCAGCCCAAGGGCGACTCATTGCGGTGTACAACATGGAAAAACAAGAGCAAATTACAAAACATAGTGTAAAATAATCCACAATTCATCATTATCAGAAAAACATCTTATCAAAACATCAACATTACTACAAAAGCTATTCCGAATCGTCTCATCGTCAACCCACAATCCGATATCATGTCCGTTGTTCCATTCCTATGGTCAAATTACCAGTCATTGCACTTCTTGATCAAATGCCTTCTTAAACAGCCAGGTCTTTAACTTCCTGCGGAATATCAACAGGGAGGGGGCTAGCCTGATGTCCACGGGAAAGGTGTTCCACAGCCGAGGAGCCACCACCGAGAAGGCCCTATCTCTCGTCCCCACCAGCCGTGCCTGTGACGCAGGCGGGATCGAGAGCAGGGCCTCCCCGGAAGGTCTCAAAGTCCTCGTGGGCTCATAGGCCGAGAGGCGGTCAGTTGGGTATTTTGGGCCGGAACTATTTAGGGCTTTATAGGCCAATGCCAGCACCTTGAATTGAGCCTGGTAGCTGATCGGCAGCCAGTGGAGCTGGTACAGCAGGGGAGTCCCGCTCCTGTTAGTATCATGGCTGCCGCACGTTGGACCAGTTGGAGCTTCCGGGCCGTCTTCAAAGGCAACCCCACGTAGAGAGCGTTGCAGTAGTCTAAGCGGGATGTAACCAGAGCATGGACTACCGTGGTCAAGTCAGACTTCCCAAGGTACGGGCGCAGCTGGCGCACGAGCCTAAGCTGTGCAAATGCTTCCCTGGTCACCGCCGAGACCTGGGGCTCCAGGCTCAGCGATGAATCCAGGATCACACCCAAGCTGCGAACCTGCGCCTTCAAGGGGAGTGCAACCCCATCCAGCACGGGCTGTAACCCTATACCCTGTTCGGCCTTGAGACTGACCAGGAGTACCTCTGTCTTGTCTGGATTCAATTTCAATTTAGTGGACAGGACTTTTAAAGCCAAATTCGTTCTAGATCAACATTAGATCAGGGATAGACATAGAATACGGATTCACTGTGGAATTCAGTTGGAATTCCCTATCAAAGTTTAAAATATATTCAGGCTTCAGTGTGTTGGATTAAAACCTGCAAGGCCTAAGAATACCATGGATATTTCCTAGGCCATGGTGTACATACTTGGGTGCCATTGGGATTTCACAATGTTATAAAGCATCGATTATATTATTTATCCAGATGGTTTAAGAAAGTCATTCTCAGCCTATGGGTTCCCCACTGTTTTGACCTAAAACTCCCAGAAATCCCAGGCAGATTACCAGTTGTTAAGATTTCTGGCAGTTGAAGGCCAAAACATTTGGGGACCCACAGGTTGAGAATCACTGGTTTAAGAGAACCTGGATCATGAATGAGTAAAATATATCTCCCAGCTATAGTAGGTTTTAGTTCAAATGCTCTTTCAAGGCCTGAAATACAGAGGGAATTTGGCAGCAAATCTCAATGGGAACAGTGTGAACACCTTCTGTTTATCAGTTCACGAGAATGTCTGTTTTGTAGACTTCAGTATTTTTTCCAGTATATTTCTTATTATCCTTCTACTACGTTATTATGTCAGGTGTGCAATGCATTAGTACTCTCCTATCCTTGTTTGGAACCTCCCAGCAAACTGGTGACAGGATTCAAACTGAGACTATGCATGTTCATAAACATGCCTGCTGCTATTGGGCCATTTCCTCTAGCCCTGTACGGGGTGACCTCTATAATTCCATTGCCAATGCATTTCAGCTTGATTTAACTTGCAAGGCTCCTTTTCATTGCTGGTATTTAATTACCACCAACTCATTTCTAATGTGCTCAACTTATTACTTATTGGTACCAAAAGCAATAAGCATGGAAAGTTGTGGCATGGAGGAAATAAATCTGCACATGCTTCATTAACTGTGTGTGAATAAACCTATTAGCTGCTAAATTTTATCCAGTAGCAGTCTCCAGGGCTGTTCATAAAACTGATTAGAAATATCCAGTTTACTAGAAAGAGATTTAATTCACATCATGTGAATTATGCCTAAGCAGAACATGGCACATCCTTGCCCTACTCTCAGTTTTCTTTGGTTCTTTCATTCCTTCTCCCTTTCCCTGCTGCCACTGGGTCTCTTCTTCCACTAAGAATATTTTATCTATCTGTCTGTCTGTCTGTCTGTCTGTCTGTCTGTCTGTCTATCTATCTATCTATCTATCTATCTATCTATCTGTTATTAACAGGGGATAGATTTCTGTGAAAAGGCTGGGTAATAGCAGTGGTGCTATTTATCTGACAACCTCATTGGATGGCTTTCTTTTTCTCTCTCCCACCTTGCATTGTTTACAGTGATATGAAGCATTTCCCAGATCCGCACTGAGTACATGTCCCAGAATGCTATGGGGAGTGACCTGGAGCACTGTGACAAATAATAGTGGTTCCTTCTAGCAGTTATTAATGTGGTAGGAAGAATCCAAATAAGTCACCGGATACTCTGTTCCATAAACAGGGTCTAGCAAAAAGAAATTATGGACATGATCACATGAGGCATGTAAGCCACACTGGAAGCTCCCTAGCCACTAATGGAAAAATATACTATCACATGACATCATTGTAAACTTGGTGCAAACCAATCTTCAGCTTGTGTTTAAACAGTCATTTTTTAAAACAGGCAACCGCCATTTTAGAGATGCTCACCATGTGTTCAAGGAATCTTCAGAAGCATTTTCTACCACACGGTAATATGAAGCCACTTCTGCAGTGACTTTGGGACAGTGATGTCTATTGTGGGCATGTTCTGGGCGTTCCTTGTTTTCCATTGTGGTTCCCTTTCCCAATCTATTTCCATTTTCCTTCCAGTAGGCTGACAGAAGATCTCTGACTGCAAAGCCAAATGTTTCCCCTTTCTCCCCAACTACCTCCTTTAAAAATGTTTTCTTAATTCAAGAAACAACAACAACAACAATAACAACAATAATTTATTTATATCTCACTACCATGAAGGGACTCGGGGCAGCTCACAATAGAACTCAATAGTGCAAATATATTAAAGACATGTAAGTACATAAGTACATAAGCAAAATAATACAATAACAATAAAGTCCACATAAATAAATTACATAAACCATCATATAAAACAACACAGCTCTGTAGCTGTATCAAGTCACATATATGGATTTTACTTCTTATTTAAATGTTTCCTTGCTTTGCAAGGCAAGGGTGCTTGGAGAACTTCTCATACATGCATGATTTTGTGTTGCTGAACAAGGTTGCAAAGTCAAAACTACACCTTTTCCTTACAAGATACATAAAATAGGAAAAGGCTTTTAATTGCAAAATGCTTAGTTTTTAATTCATCTTTTAATTGTTCATAGGGACAATGCTTCAGTACATTGAAAATGTGCAAGTACAGAGGTGCAAATTTCTCACAGAACCAAAGACTGATCTTGTGAGACTGTGAACTCTTGGAATTGCACAATTTTCATAGAAAAAAAAAGGAAAACAAAAAATGGAGGCATGTTAAAAGTTGGGGAATGCACAGTTTGGAAAGTATTACATCCCCGCAGCTGATTTTAATAAGGCTTGGTGGGATAAAAGAGGGACCAGACAGGTGTACTCCAATCTCAAGCAAGATGGGCTTGTCATGACAGAAACTATTTGAGGAGCCTCATGTGATACTATCCCAGTGATAAATAGTTTTGCTTGCACATATCTGTTCCTAATAAAGAAGGGTTTGTTTTGTTCAAAAAAGGTAAAGAAAAAGCACTACAAAGTATCAGAAACACTTGAAGAAGCAGTTAGTAGTATACATGTTTCATGGATGGGAGAGGAGAGAGAGGTGAAAGCAGATGATATTCCAGAGAATAAAGGACACCTATCTGATGTATATTAAAGCAAGAGGGTATGAGTAACCACATGAAACAAGCTGGTTGTTGTGAACATGGTGTGACTAAACTACTAGAAAGTGACATGGTCTTCAAATACTCATGAACATAGGCATATAAAGGATGTGGATTCCAACAATTCTGAGCAATATGCAACTTAGAAAATAGGAAAAAGGGGAGATCCCCAGTCATCATATCAGGTTAAGTAAGGTAAAATGTCAATGTTCTCTCTTCTTTCCATAGGAAATCAGTAGAAAGGCCCTTTACCTATTTCTGTATATTACTTCTACTAAGGGAGAAGAAAGGAAAAGAGGAAATGGATTGTGGATTTTAAAAAAAATATCCCTGGGGCAGTATTAAAGCTGACTTGTCAGTCTTGCTCCTGAGCTTCAATGCCTATTTTTCCTCTTACAATTTTACAGCAATCTTTAAAAAACAGTATGCTTTTCACATGCACAGCTTCATGTGCCAAAGAAGATCCATGCCTTCCAGTACTCCAATAGCCCGAGGGTCATCTAAATTCCTCTCAGCAAGCAGAACAGCACCATTCAGTAGGTGCAAAGTCTTTACTAGGATGTAGAACAAGAAGTAGACTTTGGAAGCAGATCTATTTGATATAAGCTCTATAAATAATAAAGATAATCATTAGAAAATAAGGGGTTTTTGCAACAAAATGTTAATCAATAAAAATGAGGGCAAGCCTTCAAAGCTTACTTAGTCCATAAGCCTGAATTCCAGTTTGGAATGACATAAGAATAGGTTTTGTGAGCTACCTTGCAAAGTGAAGGATGAAATGGAGGGAATCTTCTGTCACATTTTGAAGTGTTGGAAAGAATTGTGTCTTCAGTCTCAGGCTGGTTTGGAACTAGCTATTACAAACTTGCTGTACGTTCTGAAAACCACTGTTCCATTATGCATGTTCACATATCTGTAACTGGATTTCTTAGCATTATCTGCCATTTATATAACTGCACACAAGTGTAAATTGAGTGAAAGGTCATAGAGGAGTCCAGATGCCATCCTATATTCATATTTTACAAGGCCTTAGAATTATCTCTCCCTTGATGAGATCATGAAACAAATCTTAAATATAAATAGTGACATGCTGGAGTGTGTCTAGAGGAGAGCGACTAAAATGACCAAGGGGCTGGAGAATAATCCTATGGCTTAGAGAGCTGGGCATGTTTAGCCTGCAGAAGAGAAGGCTGAGAGGAGACATGATGGCCATGTATAAATATGTGAGAGGAAGTCATAGGGAGGAGGGAGCAAGCTTGTTTTCTGCTGCCCTGGAGACTAGGATGCAGAACAATGGCTTCAAAGTACAACAAAGGAGATTCCACCTAAAAATGAGGAAGAACTTCCTAACAGAGAGATCTGTTCAGCAGTGGAACTCTCTGTCCCGAAGTGTGGTGGAGGTTCCTTCTTTGGAAGCTTTTAAACAGAGGCTGGATGACCATCTCTCGGGGGTGCTTTGAATGCAGTTTTCCTGCTTCTTGGCAGGGGGTTAGACTGGATGTCTCATGAGGTCTCTTCCAACTCTATGATTCTATAGTGACAGGATACTTTTTTAAAAAGAAAAAGAAACAAGGAGTTTGTTATGTGGTGTAGGCCTCACATTATGACAAGTCCCTTGGAAGCCTTTTTAATAATAATAAAAATGACAGAAAAATTAAAATGACAAGTCTAGGATCAAATTTATTACCCAACCTGACTAATGTGCTAATTATTACCTTTCATTGTCCAGTGAAAAGACAAATACCATTTTAGCATTGCAGAGCTCTGCTGGAGATCAATAGTATAAGATAGTTACTGGTGAGTATTGCATTAGACTCAGCTGTGAAGCACTGTGGGCTGGATACAAAATAGTTATTTATTTGTTTCAATTCTTGTAACAACTTTTATCTTAAAGACGGAAACTAGATCTTCACATTTGCAAAGCAAATGGGTTACTGTTGAGTTACAATCCTTCTCTTAGAGTCAAGCCAACCTATATACAATCTGTGCCAGAGTTGCTATGAAACCAAAACAGTACAGGAACAGAAGGACAACAGCGTGAAAGCAACCTGTGGTGTGCAGGGAAAGTGCATTTTAGGTGCTGATAATAACAAGCAGTTTTTAACTTGGTTGCCTTTATAAAGATTAGGAAATATTGCTTGACCTGCTCTGAGCAATGGTGCAAGGAGGGTCTGATGACTTGTTCATTCTGAGTGCGATGATGACACATCCCTCTAACCCAGGCATTGGCAAACTTTGGCCGTCCTGGTGTTTTGGACTTCAACTCCCAGAATTCCTAACAGCCTACCGGGACGGCCAAAGTTTGCCCATTTTTGCTGTAACCTCACTTCAATTCAGTATATGGTGAAATTCACATACTGACTTCAGCTCAGTAGGGAATCTACAATGGAAGAAAACTCCCCAGCACAAGCCAATTGTTCCAGTCCCTTATTATATTCCACACTCCCTCGTTTCTCCCTACCCACCGTAGCACAACACTCCCAGGATTATCTAATATTTCACTCAATGCAGCAAGCAAGCCTGTCACCTGTCATTCCCTCTAGCCTGAGGCAGAGACCTGTATTGATTGGAAGTGGCAGGTTTCCTTTATAACTCAATTTTGATGTTCAGAATTACTCTGTTCGTGCCTCTAAAATTGTGACACCCCTCATAGTTTGAGTAATACAACCATCAGTGGTAGTGCTTATGACATGGCTTAGATTAGATGGAGTTGGTTTGATTTGTGTAAGTGTCAGAGCTTCCCAGACAGTAACGTTAAATAACTGCATATGCTATAGCAGGAATTTCCAAAGCTCACTGTAGTAGCTCTTGTGAGAAATGTGCTCGGTGAAGCTTAATTGTTTTCTACATTCTCTTTCTTCCTGCTGACCACCAGATGGCTCAGGAAATCATGGGTGGGAAGCTGAATGAAAAAAAGCTTTCCCAAAGCTTTCACTCTTGCCAAGAGATTGTAGGCTGCTTCTGTGTAACCATTTCAAGCTGGAGAAGAAATCCACTTGCCTGTGCCTGTGCTGAAGTTTTGTTCATTGTTTTATAAGGGCCAGAACATGTCCAGATGGCAGCTCTTCTGGTTGCGATGGTGGAGAAATGTGTTGTTTAGATCTTCTACAGTTTCATGCAAATGATGTGAATGGAAATGATACAATACCAAAGCAAATGGCTGTTTCAAACTCAATTGTGAAGTACAAAATTTTCATCCAATGTACAGATCTGTACCTTAGCAAAGACTGAACACAAAGTTGCATGTATTAAAATAAATGTGTTTAAGAATCATAGAACCATAGAATTGGAAGAGACCATTGTGGGCCATCCAGTCCAACCCCCTGCCAAGACTTAGGACAATCACATTCAAAGCACACACAACATATGGCCATCCAGCCTCTGTGTAAAAGCCTCCATAGGAGGAACCTCCACCACACTTTGGGGTAGAGAGTTCCACTGCTGAACAGCTCTCACGGGCAGAAAGTTCCTCATGTTCAGGTGGAATCTCCTTTCCTGTAGTTAAAAGCCATTGCTTCGCATCCTAGTCTCCAGGACAGCAGTGACTTCCCCTCACATATTTATACATGGCCATCATGTCTCCTCTCAGTCTTCTCTTCTGCAAGCTAAACATGCCCAGCTCCTTAAGTTGCTCCTCATAGGGCTTGTTCTCCAGACCCTTGATTATTTTATTCACTTTCTCTGAACACTTTCCAGCTTGTCAATATCTCTTCAATTGTGGTGCCCAGAATTGGACACAGTATTCCAAGTGTGGTCTAACCAAAGCAGAATAAAGGGGTAGCACTACTTCCCTGGATCTAGACACTATACTCCTATTGATGCAGGCCAAAATCCCATTGGCTTTTTTAGCTGCAGCATCACATTGTTGGCTCATGTTTAACTTGTTGTCCACAAGGACTCCAATACCTTTTCACATGTACTGTTGTTGAGCCAGGAGCATCCCATTCTGTATCTCCACATTTCATTTTTTTCTGCCTAAGTGGAGTATCTTGAATTTGACCCAATGGGCTTCATTTTGTTAATTTTGGCCCGTCTCTCTAATCTGTTAAGATAGTTTTGAATTCTGTTGCTATCTTTTGGAGTATTGGCTATCCCTCCCAATTTAGTGTCATCTGCAAACTTAATGATCATGCCTTCTAACCCTTCGTCTAAGTCATTAATAAAGATGTTGAACAGAACCAGGCCCAGGATGGAACTCTGCAGCACTCCACTCATCACTTCTTTCCAGAATGAAGAGGAGGCATTGGTGAGCACCCTCTGGGTTTGTTCACTTAACCAATTACAGATCCACCTAACTATAGTTTTGCCAAGCCCACATTTGGCTAATTTGTTTGCCAGAAATCATGGGGGACTTTGTCAAAGGCCTTACTGAAATCCAGGTAACCTACATCCATGGCATTCCCTGCATCTACCCAGCTTGCAACTATATCGAAAAAAGAGGTCAGATTAGTCCGGCATGACTTGTTTTTGTTAAATTTGTGTTGACTATTAGCGATGACCACATTTGTTTCTAAGTGCTTGCAGACCACTTCCTTAATGATCCTTTCCAGAATTTTGCCTGGTATCAATGTGAGGTTGACCAGACAGTCATCCAGAATTCTGTTCCATTCAGGGTGTAGGAGAGACTTAGGCTACCAGACAGTTATATGCTAATGTGTATGTTATTAAACACTGGAGCCTTAATGTATTTGCATTTTGGCAATGATGTCTGCTAACATCAGATCAAATAGGACTGACAGATCTTATATATTCCACTAAGACCTCGCGACTTCTGAAGATTCCTGCCATAGATGCAGGCGAAACATCAGGAGAGACTGCTTGTGGAACATGGCCATACAATCCAAAGAACTTACAGCAACCCAGTGATTCCAGTCATGAAAGCCTTCGACAGCACATTATTCCACAAAGCATCTCCCCAACAAAAAAAATGTCTAAGCTAGAGACAGGAATTTTACTCTGGAGTTTAGATTGAATTTGATGAGCATTTTGCTGTTAACCAGAGATTCAGATAGGAGCTTCATTACAGTGTGTTGCCTCTTAAATGAAAAAAGGGGGCTAGATCTTGAGTTTAGTTCTCATTTGAATGCTTCTGAAATTATTCATCTCCAGCCTATAAATATGATATACTCTCCAAGGTGCTGAAGTTAGTCCCTCACCTAAAACAGCTTACTTGACTGCATATAAATACCGCAACTGCCACACACAAATTGTTCCTTTCAAGAGGAACAGACCTTTCAAGTGGACTTGAGACCATCATCACAAAAGAAAGATGGCCAGCGGCCAATTCATCTTTCCTGTGCTCCTGCTTTCTGACTTAATTGCTTCACTTGGCCCAATAAAAGCTGGTGTCAGGTTTGCTGATTTCTCATAACTATCTGTCATAGAAGCTACTTTTTGCCTCCAAATTGCACTAAATGACCTTCCAACTGCTACATCTCTGTCCTGCTGATCTCAGGTGAATGATGAAGATGGATGGCAAGCATCACAGACCATCAGTCATGTGATTGGTAGGGCTGTGGGAACCATCTGTGTCTTTTATAGTTCATCTGCCACAGATTTTCCCCCAAGTGAATGGAAAACTGAAAAATATTACAGGAGACCTGATAGTAAAATTCAAAAGATACCTTATATAAATTGCTCAGATCACCTGTGCATGTCCTGCCAACTCGGCACAGAGTAACTGCTGACTACTATACCGTCCTGAGTCCCTCTGCGGAGATTGAGATAGGATGGGATATAAAAGCTTTGAATAAATAGTATTATACCTGAGACCTAAATACCAATTTGATCAATATGCATTAGCAATCTAGAGAATTATAAATCGATATAAACAATGGCTTAGATCCAGACTACCACTCAACCAAAGAGTTAGGATATAGTAAAGGTAAAGGTTTCCTGTTGACATTAAGTCAAGTATTCATTTACAACTCTGACATTAAGTCTAATCTTCATCAGTTCAGTCAATCAAACCATGTGATTTCTTGTATAGTGGAATCTCAACTTAAGCACATCCCAACTTTGGAGTATTTTGAGTAAGAGCTTTCACTTGGCCCGGATTTTGCTTTGACATACTAGCAGCTTTTTGAGTTAAGAGCTAGCACCAGAGGGAGCACTTGTACAAGCAGTGGCACTAATGAAAGAGTAGAGGGTGTTAGGGCTTCAAAGGAGCAGCCTCTGTGCCTCATGCACTTTGGGAGATTGCCATCTGCTTTGCTCTTGTGTGCTCTGAGGGACTCTGGATTCATTGATTTTGTGTGGTTTTTATTCCTGGTATGTTTGGCTTCATGAAGGGAGGGAGAGCAAGAGAGGGAGGCAGACTGGAATGAGTACAGTATGAAAATAAATATGCTTCTTCTTCTGCACTTTGTGCTTTCTTGCCACAACTGTGTGCTTCTACCATTGTGTCACAGCTTTGTGCTTCTACCATTTTAAAGTTGATCTTTCTGTTTTTATTGTTTCATGTGAATGTGCATGTATACCTTATTTGTTCTTTATAAAATACATTTTCTTATTTCAAAACACATAACAAAAATATTGGGGGGATTTTTTGGGGATGGAATGGAATAATAGCATTTCAATTCATTGAGTTGAGAGTGTATTGAGTTAAGAGCTTGATTGCTGAACAAATTAAACTTTGAAGTCAAAATCTCACTGTACATAAATAATTCATGTAGTGATTTTGTGATGGAGTCCCAACTTCTAGTGGGATTCCTCAGGGCTCCATTTCTGTACCATAGAGAAACAGAGCCCAGAATGCTTTTGAGGAGTTGGGTGTTACCAAGCTCCTAATTGGAGAACACTGGGAGGAAGGACAGGAAAGAACAGGAGGCCACCGCAGGAGACATGAAAAGATGGTAGGGAATGAAAGGAGTATATTTCCCTCTACTTTCCACATCGTTCCCCTTGCCCATCTCATGAAGTCCTGTAAGGGGTTCATGTATAGAGGTAGCAAAATAGATAAGAGAATACAAAGATTTATTCTAAAGTCAATAAGAAGATAGTATGGGAACATCTACCTACTTTAAATCAAGAGTGGGCAAGGTGTGGAACAAAACTCTTAGCATTCATTAACGTGGGCAATGCTGGCTATGTTGATGAGAGCTTCAGTCAACAACTTCTGGGAGGCTATACTTGCCTCTGCTTTAAATTAATTCAAGTCAGTCAAACTGCCTCCAGTGCTATTGTTGGAGCTAAGAAATATAGTTTGAGAGTTTATGTCTGCAACTCTCTTCAAGAAAAAAGTGAAATTCTGGAAGAAAAGGCAAAATCCTTGGAGACTGATGGCAAGCATGCTATCTGTATCTTCCAAAAAAAAAGGAAAAAAAAGAAATCAACTTGGAGGGGGGACTAGCAATGAAACAGCATGTGGTCATTTGCAGGTTATATTTGGTTCATGAACAGTTGGTAATTTAGGTAGATAATGTTACTCTTAGGTAAATTTGTAGCTGCTTAATGTATCATACTCAAAGAGTGCTCACTAATGATTTTTCTAATCCTGTAGAAAAAGTTGTAAGAGGAGTACTGCAGGATTCTGTCCTGCTCCAGTATTGTTAAATATATTCATGAAAGACTTGTATACAGTAGAGGAGATGTTCATTGGATTTTCAGTTGAGATCAAACTAGGAGAGGCATCTAATGTCTTAGAAACAAAAAAATTGGAATCCAATAGATTAAAGACTGTTGTTGTTACTGCTGCTACCTTCCTTTAAGTTGTTAATCCTTAATAAAACTATCACAAAGTTTTTCTTTGTAAGAGTTGTTTAGAGGCTGGGAGAGTGTGATTTGCCCAAAGTCACCTGGTGAGTTTCCATGGCTAAGCAAACTCTGATCTCCACAGTTATAATCCAATTCTGAAATCACTACACCATACTGGCTCTAAAATTAAACAACTGGGTCAGTAGTAATAAAATAAATATCACCAGGGATTAAAGTACAGTCCTACATTTAGACTGGAAAAGTCAAATGCACAAATGCAGAATGGATCTAGAGAGTGAAAAGTAGCCCCAAACTGGTGAATTCAAATTAATAAAATTAAAGAAAAAACATTTTGACTAAACATCAGGAAGAACCTCCTGCTATTAAAATATGTATGACAGTGTCATAGGCTACTGCAGAATGTGGATTGGTGGTTCATAATGAGATGCTTTTAAATCAGGGTTGGATGGCCAACTCTTACATAAGATTTTGTTGTGGATTTCCTGCACTGCTAGGGTGCTGGACATGATGAACTTCCAAATCTTTCCAAACTTGACAGTTTAATTATTCAATTCTTTATTTTAAAGAGCTAATTGTATTTTGGAAAAAAACACTGCCATAATCACATAAAATGAATTTTAATGCCATAAAGCATAGTTAAATAACAAAAGTGTGAATACTCTACTACTAAGAATTACCAGTTAATCAGTTAGTCATTTGGTCAATCAATCAATTTATGTCCTGCCTTAGTTCCCAAAATGGGACCCAAGACATCAAATGGAATAAAAAAAGTTTGTAAGTAAACCCATGTCTAGCTAAAAATATACAAAAAAGTTAAGGTTGTTCACTGGAATCCTTTATGTCCTGTTATGTTATGTAACTTTACATATCATCATCATCATCATCACTTTATTTCTTAATTAGTCGCTCTCCACCAAGGTGCTCCGAGCGACTTACAATTGTAGCAGAGTCACTTAAAAAGAAACCTTTACTGCATTGTGAAGGTGGACAAAGGCTAATTAACAATTCATTTCACTGCAGTGATTTAGTGAAAGATGACATTCTGGGTGTTCATTCCGAGAAGTAATGAAATGTGAGACCGACATCTGTAATACTAGCTCAAATGGTGACTATGTTTCTTTTACCCAGTCTCCTTAAATTCATTAGATTGCAAAAATAATCATGTGGCCCATTTTAAGTATCTAAGGCCTCCAAAAGTATATTGCAGCCAGAATATAGTTGCTGGCAGGCATCATATTGGGCAGATGGTTCCCTGCCCACACATCTCTATTATTGTAGAGCCCCCTAATGTTTATATTAGCACAGATGAGCTTGAACAATTATAGAGTTGTTTCTTGTGTTGTCTGTAAAAGAGATGAAAAGAATATTTTCGTTTTTACAAAATGTAAAGGATAAAAAAACCCCAATCCAATTGATATAATGGAAATATTTCTGAACTCTCTGGGAAAAAAGAATAAGCAACCACTGGAGTTGTCAAAAACCTCATAGATCTTTCAGTCAGCAAAATAATGAGTTCACGTGTACCTTTCAATACCATTAGATGGCAGTGTGGCTCCGCAGGTCAACTACGCGAGTGCCACACCAGTCCATGTATTGCAAAAAGCAAATGACAAATTAAATTAGAAGAATCTATTTCACTCTTGTTGCCTTCCCCCCTCCCCTTCCCAACCCCTTTCCAGATTAATCCCACAAAGAGGTTTTCCAAGATCACAAGCTCTATTTGGCTCTGGGCAGTTTTCATTTCCCCTCCTTCCTTACAAAACCCTGTGGTTCTGCCATCACTTAGGACAGTTTAGAAAGCTGCTGTAGGCTGTGCGAGAAACTGCATTGGGGAAAACAGAGTTATTAAATAGTAGCATGACTCCTCAGGAGCAATTAAGACCAACTATCCTGCGCTGACACGTCTGCTGAGCATAGCTGGAGCATGCGTAGCCCTCAGAGCAAGAGAGAGTGAGAGAAAGCAAAAAATCACATCAGGATCAGTTTTTGCCCTCTCTGTGTGAATGTGTGTTTGCTGAAGAAGTCAGTTGCGAGGATCCAAATCTTCAATGTACTGATAACAGAACATACAGCAAAACACTAATAGGCAGAAGTGGGGGAAACATCTCAGTTTTGTTTTCCCCCATGTTTTCATTCTTTTAAGCCTCATGTTTTCTTCCAACCTGAATATGGAAAACATGCAGGTTTTGGTGAATTCTTCACTCTGGACTTTGACTTAGATTTGTCTCTTTTAAATTATCTTTTTAACTTATGATTTTTTAATTAAAGTTTAACTGTGTTTTCATTATTGTTGTTGGCATCAAATAGTTGCCAGTTGTAAGTCGCCCTGAGACTCCCTCCAGGAGTGAGAAGGATGGAATATAAATGTATGAAATAAATACATACATGCTTACCTACTTAGGCGATCCCTCGTAGTCCGAGGATGATAGTCCTCCAAGTGTAGTGTCCTGGCGGTGGGTCCGTAGGTGACTGAGGAGCCGTATTCTTGATCTGCATCTTCTCCCACAATGAGGGCATCGGTTTCCAGGTGGAAGGCGGTCCTGGTCGGCGTTGGCTTGACGCGCCTTCCTCTTGGCACATTTCTCTCTTTTGCCCTCCATTCGTGCCTCTTCAAATTCTACAGCACTGCTAGTCACAGCTGACCAGCATACATAAACATATGGAAGGGAAATGAGTATTCCATGTTTAATCTGCCTGCCATATGTTATTGATATTTGCTCTGAAGTTGACTTTGATTGTGATACTTCAAGAGGTCATCAACTGCATGGCTTAGATCTTACAGACTGAGAGCTATGGCTTCCTTGAATGAATCTCATTGTTCATCAGCTTTCCTTCCCCCCCCCCCCCTTAGTATATTCTACTTTAGCAAGCATTATCATCTTTTCCTTTTTTCCTTTACAAAATATGTTTAATATTAAATTTTAGGCAATCCCTCATTGCCTGAGTATGATGGCCTTCCAAGTTCTTGGAAGACACCTGTGCTTGAGTCCTTTTTAATGTGTGGAGCTGATCAACACACAGTCTTCATAGAGTGAGGGTCCCAACCAGTGGTGTGGTCAACACAATGAAGGTAGCTTCTCAATCTGTTGCAGTCTTCTTCAGCCTTCACAGATGCTGTAACGTGCACCATGTTATCTTCTACCTGATTTGCCATTTAGGACTTCGGATTGTGCTCAGTCTGGAACCTCCCCTGGCCACATGCAAGCCCCCTCACCATGACAAAGTGACAATCCATAGAAGGGAATTAAATATGCACAATTAAATATTAAATATGCACAATTAATAAAAATCTGCACAGATATCATAAATAAACACATATTCTTTTGAACAATGCCTCCCACTGTAATTGTTCCACATTACCATCTTTTCCAAGGGGTCACATGGCCTCAGCATATGTTCAAAGTATGGTAGTCTTTTCCAATAAGTTACATCATATAATTATATGTCTAAAGCATTAAAAGGAGCCCCTTGTTAATATGTGTGTTTGTGTGTGTGTGTTCATTATATTAAATACACAGGGATTTAGTTTTTTTTCTCAAACTCATATTATTTCCATTCCAATTAGGAAAAAAAATCTGATATTTTAAAAAGCAAACTCTTATCAAAAACAGCCTGAAACTGACATTTTGATCCAAGCCTAGCAGTAATTGACCTTTCTCCAGTATGCCAGCATCTCTCAAAATGTTAGGTCTTTCTTACATCTCATTACTTTGATCCTAGGATTTTTAGCATGAACACAATTGTATATTGCAATTCCCAGAGGCAAGGAATGATAAAATCACCTGAGCATTTTAGAGCTGAGCTTGAACATTCAGAAAAATACTCTGGTCAGTGCTGTGACATTTTTAGGTGCCTTGATTTGTCCAGCTAGTTCTTCCTTCCCTGTTCTGTGGCAATCAAATTACTTTTTTTCTAACAATCTTTCTCAATGGTCACTTTTGCTTATAGTTTGCTTTTTTTGCCCATTTACTTCTCAGCACACTCAGAAAAAGTAAGCTGATAGTTCCTAGCCAAAGAAGAGAACCTTCAACTTCATTTAAGAAGCTACTTCTTTATGAACACTTCCTGAAAATTTAAAGCTGAGTTAAATTGACAGTCTTTCTTTAAATAATGACTTTCTTTTCATAGCTGTTGCAAAGGTTATAGAGTTAGCTCAGGGCTCACTTGAACTTGAAGTCCTGAATCTGCAGTTTTCCAATGACCAGCCATTAATCCAATTGGCTGTGCTGCAAATAGCTCTGGTAAATGCAATGTAATGCACTTTCACTAGGACAGAAAGAGTGAGCTTTCTATCATGAAGTCACTATTGTCAGATTATCTGAAAGCCCCACTAATTGTCTACCAAAGATGTATAACCCCCCCCCCCCCTTTAATCACTTTTCCCCCCAGCAAAGATCATAAAAGTGGCATGAAGATGTAGACGAGACCTTAGGGATGTGTACAAAAAACCTGTTGCAGAGTTATGTTTGCGTACCATTTCCTTCGTTGGACTCAATGCAATTGGGTGTGTAGATCTGGAATTTATGCATTAATGGAAGGCTGTCAATATGTCTGGGAGTGCTGATTTGAATAGTCCTCATAGCAAAAGGCACTCCAAAACAAAATATGTTTTGGAGCATGAGGAAAAGGGAGAATTTTGCACATAATAAGTCTTGAATTGTGATGATTGTCATCAATCCAAGATTCTTCTTGTCAGGGTTTCCTAACACTCAAGAAACACATTATTGACAATTAAAAATATTTTAAGTACTTACTTGGGAGCCAAGGTGGAGGGGAAGATAGATTATTTCAATTAAAAACAAAAACTAGAGCCTAGACACAGATGGGATTTGAAAATAGAAAAGAGGGGAGAAGCACTGATGTACATTTTATGGATGTGCATGTCCCTAATTGCAAAACAAAGATTATGTGGACAGATTGGGCAGGTGATTTTCCCTCTGTGTCTGAGAACTAGTCCCTGCAATGTCTTTTGGAAGGTCATCTACAGAGCACATAAACATGGAAAATAGCTTTGGAATCGGCTGTGTTTTCCATCTGTGCAATATTTTTCTACATGACCATGAAGGGGACAATCTTATGTTCCCTTTGCATCTGGCTCAGAGGACTGACAAGAGACTGCATATTCCCCCCCCCCCCTAAGCATAAAGCAGAAAGTGGGGTCTATCAGCAAACAGAGAAATCTACTACTAGAGAAAGCAAATGTACAGGACTAAATATGAAATTTTCCTTCAGTCTTCAAGTAAAAAATGGATAAGGGGTTGGAGCAATGGAATCAAATTAGGAAAAACTTCCTGACTGTTTGACACTTGGATATACTGCCTTGTCATGACTTGTCATGTGATGAAGGCAACTTCCACACAGTGAAATAAAATCTGATTTGAATTGAAATATAAATCAGAGATGAACTTCTGTTGCGTGTGGTTTAATTATATGTTCTTGTGTGGCAGGGATTGGCCTGGATGTAGTCTCTTCCAGCTCTTTGATTCTATGTTCCTCTGCATAGGGATTATACCCCCTACCTCCCCCCCCCCCAAAAAAAAATAAATTTCAGTTCCCCTAAAACTTAGGCTGAGTAGTTTAGGCATCCAAAGCAAAGGGCATGCAAAAGCATAAAGGAGATAGAACGCAACAAATGACAATGTTTTTAGGACCTCTTCACATGGCCCTTCACATGGCTCTTTTGGCTCATAGCATTCTGCGCGCCATTTCTTCTCCCTTCATCAATGTAGGGGATGGGAGAGGGTGCTTTGGCACTCTTTCTCTCCCCTTATCAGATGGCAGAAAGGGCAGAAACTTGCACTGGAGCTACCCAAACTACACTTTTCTTTTGGTGCTTCTCCTCCACTTTGGGAGAAATGTGGGCAGGCTTGTCATGCGGCAAAACGGAGCAAAAATGCCGTGTGAAGAAGTCCTTAGTTGTGAATGTTTTTCAAGTTCTGATTCTTTGGAATGCAATAAATCTGAAGACTGAAGGAAAATTTCATTCCGGGGGGGGGGGGGGGCAGGGTTCTTATGGGGACACACACCCAAAAAAATCCAGATTATTTGCTTTGAACTGGATCATATGGCAGTGTAGACGAATATAATTCCATTCAAAGTAGATAATGTGGATTATCTGCTTTAATAATATGGATTATATGGCAGTGTAGAAAGGGCTTTAGGGTTGCCCAAAGTCAGAAACAACTTGCAGGTACATAACAACAGGAACAGCAACAATCTCCCTCCGTCCATTTGTACTTAGAGTGCTGTAATTCAGCGTACTTTCTCAAATCTTTTAATTTTCTTTTAATTTTCCACAATAGGATTAACCCAAAACTGTCATACTCTGTTTCTGATTCCAGTTCAATTTGTACCAAAAATGCAACAACTTTGAGCGACAAAAACATGTTGGTTTTAAAACAGGTGGAAATTCATCCATATTTTCTGCACTTTGTTTTTCAAAGCTTTTTGGATATTTTATTTGGATATGTGTGTTTTTGCACAATTTTACAAATATACCTATTTTTGCAAGCAATGTTTGTGCACAATTTCATGGTATGAATAGCAGCTACATTAAATGTATATATTTCTGGGCACACTTTTTCATATATATATATTTTTCTGTATGCTTCTCCTTCTGAATTGAAGTCTTCAGAAGAGTACAAATATTGGCACGCAGCCACATTCAGGTTTATGTGCAGATGTGGGATGGATGAAACTGGTAGCTTTGCTCTGAGATTCAAATAATTCCTCCTCCATCTTTACTCTGTAGTGTGTGTCGGCATTTCTAAGGCAGATGCTCAGATGTTACTTGGCAGACAGGTTGATGTAGAAAATGTTCTCTGACAGGGGGCAACATGAAAACCACAGAAGCAGAGCTTCAGTCAGCTTGTGCTCTTGACAGGGAGAATATAATAGGGCAGGATTAAGTCTTTGAAATCATAAACTACATATCTATAGGATAGAGTTGTAATTCTTAGCCAATTTCCATCCTCAGAGGAAACAACAAGTAATTTTAGCAATTTTTTTCTGTCACAAGAAACTCTTCATAAGCTGCATGGTTTTCAAATACTATTAATAGGTTGGACATTGTTGAATAGAATTTGCACTGGGCATTTTTGTGCGGAAGAAAGGAAAATATGATTTAATGAACATAATGCGTCCGCACACACACATGCAATTTTGCATCAAATCAGTCTTGAACTGTGAATATTCGTTTCAGTGAAGGGTAGTCTTGTCAGCGTTTTCTGACACTCGAGAAACATTATTTGACCATTATCTAGATATTTTTGAATATTATTCCCATCTTTGCTACAGGACCAAATGTTTGTTAGGCTTGGATTCTCTGACAAAATAATGGCCATGAACTACTTAAAGTCATGCCAGTGCATGCAGAAGATGTCTCAATGTGCTCAACTATGTTATCGTTTTGTGAGAAAGGGAGCAGAGCCTGAAGCTAACATTGACATAGTGTACGTCTTTCTCATGGTTGTCTGTGTCAATGTTGAGAAAAACTAATGACTAATGAATAGTGTATGATATGGGAGTGATCACAGTAGAGTGGAAGCCTGCATACTTAATATGAGGCAGGCCCTAGGTAAATGCATTATCTTCTCTAGTTAAAAGCTTCAGGTATCAGATGAGGGGCAAGACCCCCCCCCCCCCCCCTAGATTCTAGGGCATGCATTGATAGTCTGAGTAGCTAATACTGGGCTGGATGGACAAGTGTTTGATCTGCCACAAGACAGCTTACTTTTGCTTGCCATCTCTAAAGATGCCATATGCACTGGCATTGGGGTTAATACAGAAATGATTGTGGAGTACCAAATGGATACTTTGTTTTATATTCTGGGCAAAAGAATCACCTCAGCATTGATAATGTTGCCAGAAGAGATTGAAAGGGAGGCAGCTGGTGGAGAGTCTTGCCAATTTGTGATACTTTCTTTTCCAAAAGCACCAAGGTGACCTTCTCAAGACTGATAGTGCCCAAGCTCTCCTTGGTGCATCCTCTAATTTAGCCTCAGTGAAATGTATTGTTGCCTAGATCTTGACCCTGCTCCTTCTTATAGGGGATGACCTCCCACTGATTTTAGTTCTCTCCAACCGCAAAGTCTTTGGGTGTGACCACCCTGCTTGCTGTGTTGGTGTCTTGTATTTTATAAACTACCGAAGTGTTTCTTTCCCATGTTGTTTGGTTAAAGTGATGAATGTTTCTCTCCCTGCCTTCTTGGTGTTCAGGCCAAGATGCAGAAATGTGAGTTAAAAGGTGATTAATCTTCTCTAATGGGATTGTTCACTACAAACAGGATCTCTCTGGTATGTCTTTGTTAGCCCTGACCGGAGCTTGCATTACCTCAGCAATAGGTCATTTATAATGAATACAGAAGTAATGGGGGAGAGGATGGTCAAGTGTCAGCTTAGCCTGGGGCATTTAGACTTCATCTCATTGTCTACGTGACACTCCACTCTGAGAGATGTTTAATTGTGTATACCATGAGAGATGACAGTATCAAGCCGCCTGCAGATTATTTCATCTTTTTATCCCATTAACACTTGCTGTGCTAAACTTTCTTGTAGTCTCTTAGTATCTTTTTGGTTTGAATGTTTAATCTTTCCAGAAAATATTAATATGGGGCGGGGGTGGGAATCAACCCTCTTAGTACAAGACTAACAGTGGTTGTAAAAACATGGATGAGGTCACAAGCTCTTTATGGACTCAGTTTTGTTGTTTATTCATTCAGTTGCTTCTGACTCATTGTGACCTCATGGACCAGCCCATGCCAATAACTAAGACAAATCCTGCCTCATACATGACCCTTTTCAAAGTCACTTTTGGAGATGTAAAATGATTTTGTTGGCTTCATTGGTTGTAGATGGTGGCTTCCATATCAGTTGAGCAGTGAATCCAATCTGGGCATGAATCCAGAATGTAAAAAGCTAAGATGATCAATCCTATCTACCAAAGAGATTCGGAACCTTGGAAGCCATTTTTAAAATTGGGAATGAAATTATTTCCTCTCTGATAGGAAAAGTATCAATCGCACCTGGGGGATTTCTAGTTCTCAAAAAAGCCCTCTCTTTTGATGGTCCCAAAACCCATTGCACGATAAATCATACTCAGTCCATAAATTGTGCACATTTACTAGACTTGCTGTTTGTTTTAGAGCAAGATAAATTTAGCTAAAAGTACATCCATTGTTTAAAAATTAAGTACAGATAGTTTAGTCCCTGGGAAATAAAATATATGGAAAAACATACATTTTAAAGAAATGAGCAGCTAAAAATACTTACCTTTGAAACTTAAAATTAAACACAAATAGTTTAGTCTATGGGGAAACCACACATGCAATCCTTCTGCTTAATTTTTAATAATTGTGGAGGTAGGAAACATATCATGCATACATTCCGTTGTGGGGAAAATAATATTTTATAATCTGGTATGAAACATTGACAGGATGAAAAGGCTGGTAGGATTTGGAGAAACAAAAGGAAACCAAGATGAAGAGGTTTTCATGTTTCTAATCAACTTGTCATCCCTGTTCCTTTTTAACAGAAGTGCAGGTTGGAAAACAAATCCATTTGTCTATTACTCCACCACATCCCTAGCAGATACATCATTTGATGTGAAGGTGGTAGAGGTTCATCTATAGTTAGATTGTGCAAGTTCTTTCATGGACTCTGGAGAATGAATTAGAAAATGTGTGGCTTAACAGCAGGAGCCTGACAAGGTTTTTTTGGATCTGTGAGCTCCATCCTCAGGCATTAAATAGAAATGGAACTCTGGAGCTGATGGACAAAGTCTTCAAAGCATATGTGAATATTTGACCTTACCTGCACTAAAGTATTTAGTTTACGACATTTCAGTTCTTAATGCCTTCAAAGAATGGCAAAAATAATTACCAAATGGGGATGGCTTAAGGAGTGATGTTTTTACTAGTGGTGTAATCAAGATTAGTCCCAAGCGAAGACTCCAAGGGAGAAAGACAAGGTGCAAAATGATAGGTCTTTTTGAAGCCCTTCAGGAGCCCTCCAGACAAGCCCTTTTCCAAACAGCACTCAAGAACCATCTACCCATAGAACACCATGAAAATGCTGAGGAACATTGGAACAAACTGAAGACCTCCATCATCACACCCTGCAAAGAAACTCTTGCATATCAAGCCAAAAAACATCAAGATTGGTTTGACGAAAATGACAATGAGATCCAACAGCTAATTGACAAGAAAAGGAAAGCCTTCCAAACATGGCAAAGAGACATCAACTGTGCTTCTAAGAAAAAGATCTACGCCAGCACAAAAGCTGAGGTCTAAAGAAGGACAAGAGAACTCAAGAACATCTGGTGGACAAAGAAGGCTGAAGAAATCCAACACCTGGCAGATACCCATAATGCTCAGGGATTTTTCAAAGCCACAAAGGTCATCTATGGACCAAGAAACCATGGCATACAGCCTCTACACTCATCAGATGGAACCAAACTGCTGAAGGACCAAAAATCAATTGTACTACATTGGAAAGAACACTACCAAAGCCTCCTGAACCACAGCTCCAATGTGGCCGAAGAGGTTCTCTCACAAATCCTGCAGCAACAAACCAGGGATGAGCTTGAAGCACTGCCTAATTTGGAAGAAGTCAGCAATGCCATCAACCAAAAAAAAAAAAAAAGCCAGTGGACCTGATGGGATCCCAGCTGAAATCTTTAAAGAGGGAGGACCTGAGCTGACACACCAACTCTACCAGCTCATAGAAAAAGTGTGGGTGACTGAGAAAATCCCAGCAGATTTCAAGGATGCCACCATCATCACCCTCTTCAAAAAAGGGGAAAGAACAGACTGAGGAAACTATCGAGGTATCTCCCTTCTAACCTCAGCTGGGAAAATCCTCGTAAGAATCCTTGCAAACTGCCTTCTACCCCTCTCAGAAGACACCCTCCCAGAATCCCAGAATGGCTTCCGCCCCTCCAGAAGAACAGTGGACATGATCTTCACTGCACGACAGCTCCAAGAAAAATGCAGGGAACAAAAGCAACCTCTGTACATGGCATTCATTGACTTTGCAGACATTTGACACAGTGAATCGCAGCGCTCTCTGGACCATCCTCCAAAAAATTGGGTGCCCTAACAAATTTGTGAACATCCTGCGGCCCCTCCATGATGACATGATGGCAACAATCCTGGACAGCAATGGCTCCCAAAGTGACCCATTTAAGGTGGAATCAGGTGTCAAACAGGGATGTGTTATTACCCCAACTTTATTCTCCATCTTCATCGTTATGATACTTCATCTTGTTGATGGGAAGCTTCCTGGTGGAGTGGAAATCATCTATCGGACAGATGGCAAGCTGTTTAACCTCAGCAGACTGAAAGCCAAAACCAAGGTTACAACAACATCTGTTATAAAACTCCAGTTTGCTGATGACAATGTCATCTGTGCACATTCAGAAGATCTACAAGTGACTCTAAACACCTTTGCAGAAGCATACAAGAAGCTCAGCCTGTCACCGAACATCAAGAAAACCAAAGTGCTCTTCCAGCAGTCACCAGCCAACCCCTCTCCAATGTCAGAGATACAGCTTAATGGTGTAACATTCGAAAATGTGGACCATTTCCACTACCTTGGCAGCCACCTCTCCACCAAAGTCAACATCGACACTGAAATACAACACTGTCTGAGCTCTGCAAGTGCAGCATTTTTCCAAATGAAGCAGAGAGTGTTTGAGGACCGGGACATCTGAAGGGATACCAAGATGCTTGTTTATAAAGCTATTGTCCTCCCAACCCTTCTATATGCCTGTGAAACGTGGACTGTCTACAGACATCACATGCAACTCTGGAACGATTCCATCAGCACTGCCTCTGGAAAATCCTGCAAATCTCTTGGGAAGACAGGTGGACAAACATCAGCATGCTGGAAGAAGCAAAGACCACCAGCATTGAAGCGATGGTACTCCACCATCAACTCCGCTGGACCGGCCACGTTGTCCGGATGCCTGACCACCGTCTCCCAAAGCAGGTGCTCTACTCCCAACTCAAGAATGGAAAACGGAATGTTGGTGGACAAGAAAAGAGATTTAAAGATGGGCTCAAAGCCAACCTTAAAAATTCTGGCATAGGCACTGAGAACTTTGGTTAGACCACATCTGGAATATTGTGTCCAATTCTGGGCACCACAATTCAAGAGAGATATTGACAAGCTGGAATGTGTCCAGAGGAGGGCGACTAAAATGATCAAGGGTCTGGAGAACAAGCCCTATGAGGAGCGGCTTAGGGAACTGGGCATGTTTAGCCTGAAGAAGAGAAGGCTGAGAGGAGATATGATAGCCATGTATAAATATGTGAGAGGAAGCCACAGGGAGGAGGGAGAAAGCTTGTTTTCTGCTTCCTTGGAGACTAGGACGCGGAACAATGGCTTCAAACTACAAGAGAGGAGATTCCATCTGAACATTAGGAAGAACTTCCTGACTGTGAGAGCCGTTCAGCAGTGGAACTCTCTGCCCCGGAGTGTGGTGGAGGCTCCTTCTTTGGAAGCTTTTAAGCAGAGGCTGGATGGCCATTTGTCAGGGGTGTTTTGAATGCAATATCCCTGCTTCTTGGCAGGGGGTTGGACTGGATGGCCCATGAGGTCTCTTCCAACTCTTTGATTCTATGATTCTACTGGGAAGCCCTGGCCCTTGAGCACTCCAGCTGGAAGTCAGCTGTAACCAGCAGTGCTGCAGAATTTGAAGAGGCACGAATGGAGGGTGATAGAGAGAAATGTGCCAAGAGGAAGGCACATCAAGCCTACCCCGACTGAGACCGCCTTCCACCTGGAAACCAATGCCCTCACTGTGGAAGAAGATGCAGATCAAGAATAGGGCTCCATAGTCACCTACGGATCCATCACCAGGACACCGAACTTGGAGGACCATCATCCTCAGAGTATGAGGGATCAAGTAAGTAAGTAAGTGGTGTTATATACATTGTCCAATTAAAGATGGTGTCATCTGACGTGCCCATCTCAGTCCCTCTGTTAGTGGCTTTAATGCAGGATATGGAGGGATGGAGGGGAGGGTATAACTTTTCTAGTGCAATTTGAAGCTGGAATCCTCTTCATCTTTTATGCTGCTGTAACCAGGGCTTGTGCTAATAATTCTACTTTTCTTCTGATATTATGCAAGAGGTGTATATTTCCTCATTCCACAGTGGTTTTGATCAACAGGACAATGGTTGATAGACAGAGCCCAAATATAGCTCTACCCCCCCCCCCATCCAGTGGCCACTGATTGGCTGGAAGGGTGTGTCAGCAAAGCTTCTTCACACCACCAGTCTAATAATTTCCATCCTCCCTCTCCAGCATCAGGACTTCCACATAGTGCTATCCATTTATCGCAAACAGGATCTCAGTCCCAGTGTTGAGAAAATGTGACTTTGGCCATGTCTAACTCTAGTAATTGCTGCAGAGTGCCCATGTGAGTATGGCTAGTTTGGCAGCAGAAACATTGCTTCCAGCTGTTAATTCAGAACAACAGAAATTGGAATTTACTCCAGAGCTTCCAGGAAGTTTCAGAACAAACTCAATGTTTACTGAAGAGTTACCTGTTGGATCTAGATGATCTGTGCACACTCTTCAAAAAGACCTATCACTGTTTTGCCACGTAGAAGAAGCTCCTATCAGCTCCAAGCAGCTTCCTGGCAGAACCTTGCTAGCTAGAGATGGCATGACTGGGTGACCTGCTGTGATTTTACCAGGTGTCACCAGCAAGGCACTGCTGAGAAGCTGCCTGGAGCAGCCTCTAGCCAGCAAAACAGCAGCAGTAGTAGCACCCATCAGGGCACTGGTGTTGATGTACTTTGGACTCCTAAAAGGCTTTCAAACACTTTCATGAGAATAGGTGCAGATCCCCAACCCCATCCCATGCTACCTATGCATCATCTCTAGAGTAGTCTACTCTGGAGTATTTTGGTAAGTGTGAATGCAGACTTTCTCCTTCTCCCTCTCTCTTAAGACATATGTGTATGCACATGTGGGCACACATTCACACCTTGAAGCATCACTGTGGGAGAAGAAAACCTAAGGTGGGAGAAGTAATGACTAAGAGCTGCACATTTGTGTATAGAGACAGTAATCACATGGAAAGACAGTGGGAAAGTGCTTTTAAGATGCATTTTCCTCCTAGTTTAAAAAAAAAGGAAGAAAGGGTGAGGGTGGGAGTGATCAAGGAGTTAATTCTCAGGAACAATTAGGTGTTGAGAGGTTAGAAAAGTGACTGAGGTGTCAAAATTAACAGCCAAGGTTTAGTTTGATTAACAGCAAAGAGGTGTTCTTCAAAGAAGTTAATCCCAAGATCTCACTATCGCTCATCTACTGCATAATGCAAGACACTAAAAATAACGTGAAAGTTCATCAAGTGCAACTTTCTGGCTAAGAGTGGGAGTTGTGGATATATTACTTTTGTCAATTTGTTGGCTTTTTACCTAGCTTTTATTTTTACACATTGTGATGCTCTTCAGTTTTTCTTCTGGAAGTGAGCAAAAATCATAGGCTCTTGAATCTGAAACATAAATGGTAGGAGAGGGACACCAGTTGATCCAACTGCCGTAATTCACTTTAAAAGGAGAGATGCCATGTGGGTAATTAACTGCACAAAGATCAGGAAGTTGAGCTAATAGCCAGGAAAGTCAAGACAGGAAGAGGAACGTGGAAGAGAGTAATCAAAGCCCAGTTTCAAGGGCCCAGTTGCTCCAGTGTCTGACAAGTGTTTTCTGCTTGCCTTATTTTAGGTTGGTTGTTCAGTGAGAACACCTGAGGCAACATAACTTGAGTTGCAAGTGTCAAACCATTCCCAAACTTCTATGTTGTTGTGTATCTTCATGTTGTATCCAACTTATGGCAACTCTAAGGCAAACCTATCAAAGGTTTTCTTGGCAAGATTTCTTCACCCTCTAAGGCTGATCTAAGATCGTCTAATAGGTGTCAAATGGGTATCCTCCAGCATCACCTTCTGTGTCCACCTCTCCAAGAAGACAGAATGTCTGTAAAATAGTGCTCCCAAGCTTCATTCCTCAGAGCCAACCCAATGGAATACCATGGTCAATGGTACTGAAAGTCGCAGAGATATTCAGCTGGTATTGCCCCCAATATATTTTGTGGGAGAAAATGGAACCTTCTGGAACTTCCTAATATTTCCTCTGGTCATCCTATCATGTTTGCTAATGACGCATTTTGTTGTAAAAACATAGATATTATAGGTTTCCACTGTTATTGCATTCAAAAGGAACTAAACCCTACAGCATTGGCAATTGGTTATCTTGATGGAGTAGATAGGACATAACCATATATAAAATTCTATGGTTGTTACTTCTGTTCTAAAGACAGTGGCAAGTTGTTTTCTGAGCAACACAGATGAGAAGCAGTGCATATCAGTTTCAGAAAGAGGATAACAGGTGAAAAATCAGGAGAAATGTCACGTTCCAATGACGCTTGCAGAGAAGGACAATGACCTTACTATTTAGGGTGCCAGTGAAAGGTTACAGAGCTTTCTGGAAGTAGAGTATGAGGCATACAACTGCCACTAGAAATTTATTTATAACTGTGAAGAATCATAGCATAATATTTTGAAAGATAATTCCCAAGCAAACAGCCCTGTCCCTTCTCCAACATCGAGTCAGCACAAGTCATGAGTAGAAAAGATTCTCGAAACAAAACCCCAGGAGTTAGCAGCTGCATGCAGGACAGATGGTGGGATAATGTTGGTGGGAAAATGTCACCCTCCAGGAATGTCAGTGTCAAACACCTCACCAGCACAGGGCTCAGAGCCTGAAGGGAAGAAGAGTGAGAAGAGGTTAAATGAGGCGCCTCTTCCACGGTGGTACTGCATTGCTCCAGTGCTCTGCCAGAGAGAAAGGTTACTTGCTTGCCACTTCATTAGGAGAAGGGGAGGCACTTCAAGGAGCCTCATCTGTTGAGTAGACAGAGTGGATCCTAACGAAAGGAATGACAGATGAAGAACTGTCTGGGAACTAATGTACTGTTTACTGCACTATAAATGGCTGGCATTTGGGGAATGACAGACGAGGGGAAGTGGCATCCGGGTGGTATACATGGAGGAGGATAGCTTTCTTCATTTCCAAAGATCTTGCTTAGAAGCTGACTATTGTTTTGAAGGAGAAATATTCACATTCTACTAGTTTCTGTCCTTCCTCTTCTGCCTAAACGGAGCCCATATATAGAAACTAGTGCTCACCAGAGAAGCAGGGAGTATATTGGGGGGGAAAGGAAACTTGACAGCTTTTTTCTATGATGCCTATGCTTTGCAGGGCAGACTGGGGATGAGGAACCACTGCCTCATCCATTCTTGTCTTCTCACTCAGTGCTCCAGCCCTGGAAGCCTCCCCGCCCCTCCTTCACGCACAAAATTACTTTAACTAAGTAGTAATGCTTTTTTTTTTTTTTTACTAACAATACCTTAGAAACAGTTTAGAAACAAAGTGCAGGTGCCCCTTAATTTTGTAATGCACTTTGAAACATTTTTTATCAGTCACACAGCCCTAGTATTTATTATTTAGACTCTCAGCTGTTTTACAACACCTGCTATAGCAGTGACAGATCGTGTGGTCATTGCTTATTCAAAATATAACTGAAGTGTTGGCCGTAAAATGGCTTAACAATCATATAACATGCCCCCCATTCCAGTTTTTAACATTATAGGCATGAAGTGCAACACTTTCTTTGATTCAAAGCCATGTAACACATAAGGGTTTTTCCTGCTGAGAGGAGCTGCTCTTCAACAGCAGCATTCTGCCTTGACAGATGTTAACATGAGAGACACAGTCTCTTGCCTGGCATGTCTCCTGCTTCCAGTGTTCCTTTGGCTGGCTGCTTTTAAAGAATGAGCTTTTCTTAAAATCTTTGCTTAGTCAGCCCAGGTATGAAGTGATCTGCTAAATGCCAGTCTTCTCTCCTTCTTCTTCTTCCCTTCCCTCTTCCTCTTCCTCTTCTTCCTGTTCCCATTACCCCTTATTTACTTGGGCATTGCAAGTAAATAGTTGCTTGCTGCAGATAAGTGTTAGCACACTATTTTGTATGAAGAGGAGTTGCTCTTCAAAGTATAAACAATAAACAAAGGAAAATCAATGTTTGGGGACATATGATCACAGTTTGATAACACTATGTGAAAAAAATATGTTCCTGTTTTGAAAGTATTATTTCCTGTTTAATTATGGGATACTTTGAAAGTAGTTGTTATACTCCAGAAACATTGTTTTTGTTGCTATCATAAACTATGTTGAATTGGTTGAGACTCTATCAGATATTCATTGAAAAACTATAGAAAAATAGGCTGCATATTTTAAAGATAGAACCAAATAGGAAATGACATTTATAATCCAGGAACAAAAATTGTTTTACATAGTGTAATGATCAGGCTCTCAGCAATAGAAGGGTTGTTTTCTTTCTTTCTTTCTTTCTTTAGGTTAGAAGGGAAACATGCATTCCCCCCTCTCAGATTGCAACATGACTTCTAAACATTTGAAGTGAAGAAATGAAAAGCCACCAAAATCTTAGGGGGAACCTAGCAACATGCATGGAACCATAAGGGCCTTCTAGTCCAACTCCCTGGATTGCAGGAAAACATTCTCAAGTAGAGATCATTCAACTAATATTTAAAGGCTCCCAAAGAAAGAATGTACACCACCCTCTGAGGATGTCTCTTCCACTGTCTTAACAACTCTGACACTCAATAATATTTATTTATTTATTTACAGCCTTCTCACCCCATAGGGGACTCAGGGCGGATTATAGTGTACACATATATGGCAAACATTCAATGCCAATTTTTTTTTACATGCAAACATATACAGACATACACAGAGGCTATTTAACTTTTTCTGGCCACCAGGGGAGCTGTCACTTTCATCGTCCATCTGCGACGCTGATGAAGCACTTCCGCATTCCCCGCATGCTTCCCCGCTGGAATGCTTTGCTGGAGTCTACTTTATGGCCTCATAAATCAGTTAATTTAGCCTCCCCACACTTTAAGGTGGTACCTAATTTTCCTACTTGACAGATACAACTGTCTTTCGGGTTGCAAAGGTTGACAATAGGCTACACACAATTGGTTGGAAACCCACTCCAACCCAGGCTGGCTTCGAGCTCATGACCTTTTGGTCAGAGTGATCTTAATGCAGCTGACACTCAGCCAGCTGCGCCACAATCCGGGTGCAATATTCCTGCAATATTCCTGCCTCTTGCCAGGGGGTTGGACAGGATGGCCCATGAGGTCTCTTCCAACTCTATGTTTCTATGATTCTATAAGTTCTACTTAAAGTTTAGGTGAATTATCTTTTCATATAATTTGAAAATTGGACTCTTCCAAGACGTTATTTACAATTTATTTCAAATTTGAAATGATTGGTTTATAACTACCACGTGGCTTCAAAAATGTGACTTAACAGAAGGCTGTTAAGGATTTGTGGATGCCTTCACTATTTTAATACAATGTTGTATAGTGTAGCACTTGGCTAGGTTAGTCTTTTTAAAGTCTTTATTTCATACCAGATCAATTAGTCCATTTCTTGTTTAGCAGTAAGAAAGAGAATAGATTGTATTTCACTCCATTTATGATAAGCATTTACCAAAAATTCTTAGATTTCATCATATTTACAGTGCAAGGAAATTGATATTTTAAATAGAATAAAGTAAACTTGAGAGCTTAGTCCGCTCACTTTGAGTTCTTGGAACAAAAATGCTGGATTTAAACTCCATCTCTTCGGTTTAGTGAACAGAGAAGGCCTAGAAGGACATTCTTTCTAAGCAATCTCATCTGTAGTATTCTATCCTGAAAATCCAAGGAACAAAATCTATTCTGAGGACAGGACTATGCACTCTGGACTTTTCTTTTAAAATTCAAAGTAAACCCCAGAGCAGATTCACCACCCCGCTGACACATCCAACAGCTTCCAATAGTTATAGCCCATTGGCTATATGTTATAAACCATCAAATCAAATACCCTGCTGAGTTCAGGGAGGCCAGAGCTAGAGATTCTCTAATAGATGGTTGTCCAGCATCTGCTTGAACACCCTCAGCAAGGGTTAAGCTGTCTGGATCATTTATTTTATGTGAAAAAGTAGAAATGAAAACAGTAGGTGGGAAATGACCAGGAGTTTGACTTCCAACTGAGGTCTTAGGAGATCACAACCTGAAAAGTCCCATTAAGGCACAAAAGTTATGAATGTTGAGGGTCTAATCTAATGGGGGTTTTTTCTGGAATCTTTGCTGCATTTCTTAAGAGTTGCTTGACAAAAAGAATACTCAGTTCAACCAAACAAAGGAAACAGATATCTTTTGCCCTCCAGCAGCCAGGAATAGATGGGAAGTGAACGGACAGAGAAAACAGCAAAGAACAGAGCCCTTAAATATGAAGGAAGCTGAAAGACACAAAATCTGGAAGGTAGCCAACTTCAAGGCATGTTTTGGGGGATGAAGAGGCAACTCATAGAGGAGGAGAACTGGGCACTTGGGACAGCTGCTAAAGCAAAATTTGAGACAGGTCCCCACAAAGAGCTTTGTCATCATTTACAGAGAAGCTAAAATACGGGGTGGATAAGGACGTCTAAATCGACAGCAGATTGTGGTTTATGGTAATGACAGTCCCAGAGGAGCATCTCTCTCTTGGTGACATTGAAGTAAATTGCATTGCTCAAGATGTATACTAAGGATGGATAATGAGATGTGTGCACAGGGTAGAAGAGATTGTGGGTTTTATAATGCTATTGAACTACTGGAGATGACTGTGTATGTGTCTTTGAGAAAGCTGAGTTGGGGAAGGAGAGAGTGGCAATTCAAATGCAAAGCTCCAAAGATGTTTTGCCTTGCTGAAGCCCAAATACTGGTACTTCAGAGGATCCCTGTTCCAAGAACTCATTTTAAGTCTGCATGCTGTACTTGAAGAAGGCACTTTGAAGTAGGGTTTTGCATCACCACTATATTAGAACTAACTCTGATGCTGCCCAGACATTGGGGTTACACTTATCTATCAGCAAAAGCAATGGGAGCAAGTGTAGGACGCACAAGGGATTTATCCAGAGTGATGTGTGTGTGTGTGTGTGTGTGTGTGAGAGAGAGAGAGAGAGAGGGGTGGGGGTATACATGCAAGTAATCCCACAAATCATGTTGGATCCCAGCCAGTGACAATTCTGATAATAATCAACTAACCACTTTCTCTTTTGTGTTTTTTCAGGGGAGAACTATATGGCTGTTCAATCATAGGGCAAATTATCTAAGGAAATTAAAATGAATTTATTAAAAACCATAAGGGTATTCTGAAGGTTAAACTAAAAAAGAAGAGTTGAACAATTCAGTTAGGGTTTTGACATGAAGTGGTTTACAGACCTCTTCCCAAGGTCTTTTTGGGCTGTGCCGTTGCACCAGCAATTGCCAGTGAAAAAGAAGGCTTGCAGGGCAGCTCATGCTGTCTTGTGTGCCCTATCTCCTCTCCTAGAATAATACAATCATAGAGTTGGAAGAGACCTCATGGGCCATCCAGTCCAACCCCCTGCCAAAAAGCAGGAAAATTGCATTCAAAGCACCCCTGACAGATGGCGATTCGGCCTCTGTTTAAAAGCCTCCAAAGAAGGAGCCTCCACCACACTCCGGGGTAGAGAGTTCCACTGCTGAACGGCTCTCACAGTCAGGAAATTCTTCCTTATGTTCAGATGGAATCCCCTTTCTTGTAGTTTGAAGCCATTGTTCCGTGTCCTAGTCTCCAGGGCAGCAGAAAACAAGCTTGCTCCCTCCTCCCTATGACTTCCTCTCACATACTTATACATGGCTGTCATGTCTCCTCTCAGACTTCTCTTTTTCATGCTAAACATGCCCAGCTCTTTAAGCCGCTCCTCATAGGGCTTGTTCTCCAGACCCTTGATCATTTTAGTTGCCCTCCTCTGGGCACATTCCAGCTTGTCAATATCTCTCTTCAATTGTGGTGCCCAGAATTGGACACAATATTCCAGGTGTGGTCTGATCAAGGCAGAATAGAGGGGTAGCATGACTTCCCTGGATCTAGACATTATACTTCTATTTATGAAGGGGATGAGAGAGGGTGCATTGGCACCCTTCCCCCCCCCCCTCCCGCAGATGGCAGAATGGGTAGTAACGCATGGCAACATGCACTGCCCCACCACCCTTTCTGCCATCACACGTGTGAGGAGCTCTATTGGAGCTACCCAAACAACACTTTCCTCCCCATGGTAGAGGAGAAAACACCTCTACTTTGGGAGTAAAGTTGGTTGGGCCTGCCATGTGTTGTTTGATGGCCCCATCCAAGCTGTGAAATAAAGTGGCAAAATGGGGCATTTTTGCACCATGTGAAGAGGTCCTAAATCACAGTTCTCAAATTAATACATGAATGAAAATGCAATTATCCTTTGTTTTTCACATTTGTCCGGATGTTTGTGAAAGAGTTCTTTATATACAAATAAGTAAATAAATAAATATGATATAATTGCATACAGGAAGATATACATTCAGAGACATTGCTTGTAAAAATGTATTATTTGTGGGAAAACTATAAAATGTGTGCAGAGTTTAGAAGGATATCTAACAGGAAATCAGCCTTTTGAGATGCATTTTTATACACATAAAACTTATAAAAATATTAGTGTTACTTCCAAAATGCTCTTCACCTGATTTTCTTTTGGAATTTGAAAAAAAAAACCATTCATGGAACATCTGCATTAAAATCCTCCATTTTTTTCTTATAATATATGCATTTTGCTGCTGTTTTCTCTCTTCTTCATCCATTCATCTACATCTCCAATAATGCACCACGCACATGTTCATATTTTACATAGCCTATACATTCCTAATTGGGAAAGAAACACTATAGAAAAACTTGGGGTAATTTGTTGTGTTTTAATAACATCTATAAAATAAACACTATGAAAGAAAAAAAGGGGGGGAGGGAGAGCAAAGAAGAAGAAACAGATACTAAAAATCCCCCAAACATAGCTACTAATATATTTCCCAATCCAAACACCTAAATAAATTAAAAATTGACTTTCCATGCCACCAACCAAAGACATCAATATGTAATAAACTTATCATTGCCACCTAACTGAAAATTAAACTTCAGCTTAAAAATCAAACAAAGTTCAAGCTTCAAATCACTTGAGTGTCATTATTCCTTTTTTTCCCTTCTCTAGGTAGACTAAAAATAACTCCACCACGCCTTTACAAAAATGGTCCAAAGATTTCTCTTTGTTCTGTAAACACTTTCTCCATCTCCATTTGGGATAAAATTTTAATCATGGCCCAATCAAGAATGTGTTGGGTTGTTGTAGATTTTCTGGGCTATATTGCCATGTTCTAGAGGCATTTTCTCCTGATGTTTGGCCTTCATCTATGGCAAGCATCCTCAGAGGTAGTGAGGTCTGTTGGAAGTAGGAAAAGAATGTGTTGCTTGAGGCAAAGGTTGAGATGATTCTTCCTTCCTCATGCCACAGGAAGCTGAAGTAGCAGTTGAATCTTATTTCAGCATTAGTGACATGATATGCTGCTGACATCAAGATGCCCATCTTTCCACCATTTGTTTCAAATATGCAAATGACAATGACTTTTAGACGTACTTGTGATGTTTTCCTTCTTCTTTCGTTCTGCATTGTCACTGCTTATAGTACAGGACTGCCCAAGTGGAAAACATGAAGCTGTAAGAATGGAAGTGATGTTACTTTGTTCTTTTGCTTCCCAACCCCCTGAACCCAAACTTTGAACTTGGAGGAATTCTTCACCTCCAAGTGTGTGTCATCTTAAAGCTGACTTTCTCTGAGCACAGCCAGGCAGCCTTTGCCAAGGCCGGCTGGAGTAAATTCTCTCTGTTTGACAGCTGATGAAGGGATGTAGGATTTATAACTTATTTGAGTTCCCATACATCACCCTTTGTGTCGCTTGCTTATGATGGCCTTGCCAAAAGATAAAGAAGTGCAGGAGGCTCAGTATGGGTTGTGGTGACAGCCCAGGGACAAATGTCTCTGTTGGGCAAATTGATTTGAATGGCTCTAGTGAAATATCAGGCACGGCTGAAAATATGATTGGGTTTAATGATCCTGCCTGCATTGTATCCCGTTAGGATTCCAAATGGTGGACAAGTTAATTAAAGTCACGTATAGCAGTAGGAATGGAGGGAGGACATAATAGGCAGATATGGATATGTATGGCTGGAGTATCTATTCATTAGCTCTATCTGTTGGTCTGTCTAGAAGTTGTTTTTTCCTTTCTATTTCCAGTCTAGTGAGATTCCTGTGGGGGCCATAAATATAATTTGTAATTTGTAGGGTGTTTATCCAGGTAAAACTGTGCAGAATATATATTTTTTCCAGTCCCTGGAGTCTAACAAGCTAAGACCTAGAGGCATAAAAATGCAGAATGAAAAGATGGAAAGCAGACAAACTGTTTATTCTCCCCTGGTAAAATTTAGTGCACATAAAACTTAATATGGTGTTAAGAACGGAACATTCATTTTCTGTAAGCAAAAGAGGTTTGTGGCTGCAAAAGCTAAGAATTTGGAACAACAGTTAAAGTTGTTTAATTACATTTAAAAAAAAAAAACAAAAAAAAAAAAAAAAACAAAAGTAAAGCAGAGGTGTCTTTACGTCCCTGATTCTTACTTTTGGTTTCAGCATGGATTCTGGATTGGCGTACAAAGTCATTTTATTGTTAATATGTTAAGCTAATTTAACAAAAAATAATGTGTTTAAGATCTGCACTACATATATTGTGCCTTTACAGTCTCGCTTCAATATACAGAGCATGTCTCATTCAGACTAGGCATGTATATGTCAAATAGATATAAATACATATAATTAAGTATGAAAAATGAACAAAATATTATATGAGAAATGTTTTTCCTTTAGTGTACACAATTTATTTATTTATTTATTTATTTATTTATTTATTTGGTAGTTTTGTATACCAGTCTTCTCACCTCCATTCGAGGGACTCAGGCTGGTTTCCAACATCAATATTACAGACCGTCATTAAAACATCATATTTTTAAATCACACTAAAACATTAAAACATTGAAACAATTAAAATGGCAAAAATACAATAATATGATTATAGTGGTCAGTCGTCATCAAAGTCATTATTCGTCGTCATCCATCCATATCACAGGATCATGGCTCATTCGTTGAATGCCAATCCCCAAAGCCAGGTTTTCAACTGTTTCCTGAACGTTAAGATTGAAGGGGCAGTTCTGATCTCCAGTGGAAGGGAGTTCCAGAGTTGAGAGGCCACCACCGAGAAGGCCCTGTCTCTCGTCCCCACCAGCCACACCTGTGAGGCCGGTGGGATCGAGGGCAGGGCCCCACCAGATGATCTTAGTAATCTTGATGGTTCATAGGGGAGGATACGTTCAGACAGGTAAATTGGGCTGGAGTCGTTTAGGGCTTTATAGGTTAAGACCAGCACTTTGAATTGTGCTCGGAAGCTGACTGGCAGCCAGTGGAGCTGGCGCAACAGAGGAGTAGTATGCTCCCTGTACCCTGCTCCCGTTAGTAACCTGGCTGCCGCACGTTGGACTCATTGAAGCTTCCAGGCAGTCTTCAGAGGCAACCCCACGTAGAGAGTGTTGCAGTAATCTAAACGGGATGTAACCAAAGCGTGGACCACCATGGCCAAGGTACAACTGGTGCACAAGTTTTAATTATTCAACCACCTCAAATCCCAACTTTGGGCAAAACTTGAGGTATTTATCATCATCATCTTTCTATGCACGTTTTTGTATCCATATTTTTTACTGCATCCCAAAATTTCTAGCAATGTAGCAATGTGAAAATTGGATAATTGCATTTTGGTCCAGATATCACTTAGATAAGTCCAAATGAGATAAGTTTAATTTTAAAAATATAAACCAAGCAAATGTCTCCTTGGTTGCTGGCTGCCGTGTAACATTGTTGAATAGGAATTATGTTTTAATAAGGATTGTGAAGGGTTAAAAAACTAGCCTCTAAAATGGCAGAAATATATTTAGGCTGTTCTGTCAGCCATGGTTCTGTGGTCAAAATCCAATTGTAAGCCCCAGCTAGAACAACAATTGGATTCAATGTGAGCACTGAGAAAGTGTAATATATGGTGCCATATATAGAATTTATTACTTCAGAATCCAAGCTCTAATAATTTACAAAAATAAAACAAGTTTCTATCCCTCATGGCTACAAATAAATAATGGAAACCCCTAAATAAATCTCAGAAATTAGAGAGGTAGCTGAATAAGATTTTCTTGAGGCTGGGGCTGTAGTATCTGGTTGAGATAATCTTTAAATGGTGGAGGGGTAGTACCTTGCTAGCTGGAGATCAAGCGTGCATCTAAAATGAATGCAGTTTGATGCCACTTTAACTTTCATGTCTCAATGTTATGGAATTGTGGGTTCTGGAGTTGGTTGAAGCACTATTGGTCTAAAATCCTTGTAAAACTATTTATTTATTTACTGTATCTATACCCCGCTCTTCTCAACCCCGAAGGGGACTCAGAGCAGCTTACAGATTATGGCAACATTCAATGCTGCATCATACAACAAATAATAAATATAACATATTAAATTATAAAACAATTAAAACATATAAATGCAATAAGTACAACAACAAATAATAAGTATGACATATCCAATTATAAAACAATTAAAACGTATAAATGCAATAAAACATATTAAACATAGTTTTAACAGAGCAGATGTCCCATCAGGGGAAGAATGAGATGCCAAACTGGGGTGGCTGTGTTCACTCAAGAGAGGGCTTAGGTGAATAAAGGGCCATGGCTGGAGGAAACAAAAGTTGGTATCTCTGTGCTAACCCAAGGATGCTGAAATGTAGGCCAGTCAAGATAGAGTCCAGCAGCACCAAGTAGTCCCCAGAAGCTGAGAGAGTCCCTAGAAGCTGAACCAGAGGCAGCATGGGAAAATAAACGCTGCCCCTTCCCTCAAAGCCCCTGGTGATAGTATCTTCACTTCTTGCTTATGCCTGAGGCCCTGCAGGCATGGTTCTTTTTATGCCACAGCCTAGGGGGCAAGCAGGTGTTGTTGCTGGCCTTGAGCTGCAGGGCCAGGGCCTCGGTTCTGCAAGGACCATGATGTTATAGCATAGAGCCATAGCAGTGAAAGTGGTGTCAAAGTGCATGAATTTTATGGTATTGGTGCACCACTAGAAGGACAATACATTTTTAAAAGCCCACCCAACAAAGAATCTTATACGTAAAAATGTGGATAAGACCACTAGTGACAAGCAGAACTGTCTTGAATCTTTTTATGTCCTGAGGGACAAAACAACATAGTATACCTTCTGAACTCCAGGTGCAGATGTTGGCTAGAAAGGCTCTTGACTTTCACATGTAGTATCTTGAGGACTCAAGATCTAATAACAGGGTATTACATTACAAAAGCAGACATTTGGGGAAGCAGGTCGGCCAGGCAGCCCAGGACATTTTGGTAGCAAACATAGCTCTATTTTCCAGAAAGTATTGGAATCCAGCAGAAAGAACTAGAAAACCACCACCACTGTCCCACAGCATACAACCACTTGGTACAATCTCTTCTCAGTATCTAATGGTAGAACCAAACCTGTTATTTATCACCACAATGACTTAAAAATGACCTAGTATCAGATGCAGTTATCCCCAATTTCTGGGGATACATGAGCAAGGGCATGCTATGTCACTCATTTTCCACTTGTAGGTTTTCCAGAGATAGTTGGTTGGCCATTACACAACACTTAGTGGCATGGATTGTTCTGGTCCAGCACAGGTCTTTTGTGTAGTAATGAAGAATAATCAATGAAATTTCTTTTTGTTTTACTAAAGTAAAATAACTGACCACATTGGATTCTTTAAAAAATGTGGGAATATGTAAACAGTGATTGCTGCAAAAGATACAGTTAAGATTTCATCACACATTTGTGTATGTGGTTCCAGGATACCTGTTGACTTATGGCAATCCTATTAACTTTTCAGAGTGTTTCCTTAGGCAAGGGATGGACAGGGGTGATTTTGCTAGTTTCTCCCTTTGAGATATAACTCACATCAACTGATATTCCTTCCCATCCAAACACTACCAGAACTGGCCCTGCTTGGCTTTCAAAATAAAAAAGGATCTGGTATTTTTAATATCCCCTTCCTATAATTTCTATAGAACCAAACACTTCTAGAGTTGGAAAACACCACAAAGGCCGTCCAGTCCACTCCACTGCTATGGAGGAACACACAATCAAAGCACCACCAACGGATGGCCACCCAGTCTCTGCTGAATGTTAGCTTCCTTATTTATTCCTGCTTTCCTAATAATACTGCTAAAACATTTACATACTGCATTCAAGCATGTCAAGTATTTTCCATTTTCAGTGTTGCTATTAGAACAGCCATGTAAGGCCAATTAGTATTGTCTCTTCTACCATGCAGAAGAAAGGCTGAAAGTGGATTTTCTGCATCAGAGAGAATTCAAACTGAAGACATCCTGATTCACAATTCTACCCTTTCATCACAATTCTACCCCTTCATTAGTATATTATGCATGCTAATCATGGGACAAAATAGATACTGGAATCCTCCTGCTGACAAACACTGCTGTAATTTTCCATTTTACCAGTATATGCCCTTTTTCAGTTATGGTAGAATAAAATATCCAGTACCTCCTTATTCATGACCCCTGTCTAACAACCTTCTAGACCAGTGTTTCTCAAACTGTGCTCTTCCAGGTGGCTTGGAGTTCAGCTCCCAGAAATCCATTCCAGCTTTCTAGCTGTTAGGAATTGTGGGAGCTGAAGCCCAAAATATCTGAAGGAGCATAGTTTGAGAAACTCTGTTCTAGGCTTGAAGCTACCAAGGAATACATCCACAATTAGCAGAGGCCATAGTATGGAAAGTTGTCAGGTGCCATCTGGCTGAGCTTGGTGGGACAGAGAAGGCATGGGCAAACTTCAGCCCTCCTGGTGTTTTGGACTTCAGCTTCCACAATTTCTAACAGCCGGTAAGGAACTGTGAGAGTTGAAGTCCAAAACACCCAGAGGGCCAAAGTTTGCCCATACCTGGATAGAGGAACAGACATTGTGACCTACTAAGTTTTAGTCTGTACTAGTAAGGGTTTAAGGAGTATAGCAAAAAAAAAAAAAACCCCTATCTAGACTTGCAAGGATAATAGGTGGTATGACACTTTGGTGCAATGTCACGCTTTGAGACACAGTGTCAATCTATCATGCTTTATTGCTCTAACTTTGCTTAATGCAGGCCCATAAAATCAAAATAAAAACAGAGCCACAGCTACACATACACAATAAAACTACAATACAGAAAATGCATCAGAAAGCCAAACTTGCTGGCATAGCAAACATTATGTTAATGCACCATAGTTGATTATCAGCATTTTAAAGCACTGCTTGCAACAGTGTTTCTTTTTCTCAAGAAGTTGGGGGCACAATCTTTTGACTGAATTGCATTGTCCTGGTGATGAACATATTCCTTACTCTTGCATTTCATTGCAGTCCTGTGGTTATATCAGCTCAAAGAAAGAGATAATGCAAAACAGAAAGCAAACTTCTGGAGAGCAAATGGAAAATCTGGCCCAGCAGTTAGTTGTAATGGTTTTACATGGAGGCATTCCAGTTCATTCCCCCCTTTTTTCACTGGAGACAGTCTTTGGAGAAAAGGAGATACATATTGTTCAAACCCATGTAACTTTGTCAGCGTCATCTGTTAAATTCCTCATTTTACTTTCTGAAAATTGGTCATGAATAGAACATTTTGTGATTCATTTTTTCCCATTAGCTCTCTACTTTTTGACTTACTCACAGGCCATTAGCTGTTGACATTCAGCACATACATATATATTTATTTGTGCAGCCTTGTGATGTGATATTATTGCCACTTCCTAAGTGAACTGTGATTACAAGAAGCAATTCTGTCTGATTTTTATGGATATGAGCAATTGGAGTGGGAATTGGTGTCTTATAGTAACAACCTATCCATGTTTTCTCAAAAGCCCCATATACTCAATGGGGTATTTTTCTTAGTTGTGTGTGGTTGTAGGCTAAATGAGAGTTAGGTTAAATTCCGAACTTGAGTTTCTGGGAGTATGTCCCATTAAACATAAAAGGAATTTATTCCTCAGAAGGCACCCATAGGATCACACTGTTGGTTGCTGCTACCTTTTTACTAGCAGCAAGATAATAAAGGTCTTATTGGACCTTTCTTGTGAACTTATTATGATCTTTATTATTAACTTGAGAGCCAGTGTGGTATAGTGGTTTGATCATTGGACTATGACTGTGGATACCAGAGTTGGATTCCCTGATCAGCCATAGACTCAGAGGAAGGAAAATATAAACTCTCTCTGAACAAATCTTGCCAAGGCAACCCTGTGATAGTTTTCCTTATAACTTGAAGACACACAACACCAGCAATATTATTAACATGAAGAAAGTTCATAAAGATCCCCATTGTACAAAACTGAAGATTGTAAAGTGTGAATCTATTATCCTCATTACTTTACATAAGGTGTATGCTTGTGTGGCCAACTTGTAGAAGACTGCAACCGAAGGACAAAGACTATCTTTCCTAAGAAAAATGTTTGTGACATCCTTTTAATGGGTTGCAATAGTGTAAGCCATTTTGGAGTCCTTGTGGAGGTTAGAATTGTTTTCCAACCATGCAGTGAGCATGAGCCCCTATAAAATCAATGTTTAAGTGACACAGACATCCTGCCACAGGGCCAATTCCATGTCATTGGAGTGGAGAGCAGGGGAGCAGGAGAGGCATTATGATGATGATGATGATGATGATGATTATTATTATTATTATTATTATTCTGACACAAAACCACAGCATGTCACAGCAAATGATATCTATGTGCTGGATTTCCTATCAAAATCCCACAAGTTGAACACTTCCCAAGTGTCTAGGACTGTGTGATGTATTTCCGAATGATATGTGCAGATCCAAGTAAGGTGGCGTTTAGCAGTTGACAGATCATGATTTTGTCCATGTCTGCTGTTTCCAAATGCCTTCTGAGATCTTTTGGCATGGCACCCAGTGTGCCAATGACCACTGGGACTACCTGTACTGGTTTATGTCTGTACTGGTTTATGCCAGAGCCTTTGCAGTTTTGAGGTCTTGATAATGGCTGCGCTTTTTCTGTTGTTTTTCCTCAATATGGCTGTCACCCAGGATGGCGACATCAATAATCCAGACTTTTTTCTTTTCCACAATCCTGATGTCTGGTGTATTGTGTTCCAAAACTTTGTCAATCTGGATTCAAAAGTCCCACAGCATTTTTGCATGTTCATTTTCCATGACCTTTGTGGGTTTATGATCCCACCAATTCTTTTCTGCTGGCAGGTGGCACTTGTGACATAAGTTCCAGTGAATCATTTGGACCACAGAATTGTGTCTTTGTTTGTAGTCTGTCTGTGCGATTTTCTTGCAATAGTTGAGGATATGGTCCATGGTTTCATCAGCTTCCTTGCACAGTCTGCATTTTGGGTAACCTGCTGATTTTTCAATCCTAGCCTTGATGGCCTTTGTTCTGATGGCTTGCTCCTGGGCTGCAAGAATCGGGCCTTCTGTCTTCTTCTTCAGGGTTCCATTCTTGAGCCACCCTGAGTCCCCCCCAGGGGGTTGAGAAAGGTGGGGTAAAAATACCTGAAATAAATAAATAAATAAATACCCGAAATAAATAAATACATAACCAGATCTTCTCATTATTATTATTATTATTATTATTATGACACAAAAAACACAGTATGTCCCAGCAAATGAGATATATATGCTGGATTTCTTATCACAAAATCACAAGTCGAACACTTCCCAAGCATCTAGGACTGTGTGATGTATTTTTAAATGTATTTTTGAATTATTATTATTATTATTATTATTATTATTATTATTATTGCAGTGCATCAACCTGGAAAAAGATAGATGTCTTTCCACTGACCCCTCCCCCAACTCTTCAGTGACATGGAAATTGCCATAGGAGTGTATGTGTGCATTACTTAATAAGTAGGTTCTGGGAAGGAGGGCACACTGGGAGACCTAGCTATGAAAATATCTCTACACACCCGATAATACAGACTTGTCTGTCCATTTTTATAAGTATCTTCTACTTTTTGACTCCAACGATAACATTTCTGGCAAATTTCCCATCTTTCACAGCATTTTCCATCCCCCCTTTACAACATTATAATATTATCTGAGAAGCTAAGTCAGTGGGAAATGTTTCTGACATTATCCATTTTGCGGCATGTTGATGTTGCAAGTATTGGACCTACTGTTGTCATCACAAATCTGCTGCCATCCATTATGACAATTTCCAGAGGACTGGCCATGCTCATCTTTTGCATAAAGAACAACCAAGAATCTTCTGATTTTACAAACAAATTTACTGTGGTGTAAGCTTCTGTAGTCTATAGTTACCTGTGAAGAACATCTCTGAGAAATGGTCTAACAAGGCAGAACAGTTGTTCCCCCCTCTTTAGAAACATTCCTGGTCCAGAATGTATGGCAATATTCATATTTTTAAATGAACACATACAGAAAAAGCCTTTTAAAACTCCTTTTATAGCTACATCATAGTTTCATGTTCCTGTAGAAGTGGTCAGTCTTATAACTAAGAGATGATGTTTTCAAATCCAAAATGTAGAGAAATGCATCCAGTTAATTTTGCCATTGGAATCAATGTTAGTCTTTTAATTGAAGCAAAAAAATAGGAATGGTTTCTGAGTTTCACTTGGTGAAGCCTACAATGTGAAATGAGCTATGGTGGGTATTAGTGGGCTTATGCATTACAGTTGCATTGTAGTCTGATATATAGATATTGCTTCCCATCCCATTAGAGCTATTTTATAGAGTAGCATTGATGTATATTGCAGAATGTTCAAATAAGAGATGGGCTTCCATTTGTTGATTTTATTGAGAAGCAACAACAGATCTATTCTATGCTTCCCACCCTACATGGATCCCCAGGAAAGTTTGTAATCAAGTGTCATAAAGCAATACAACAATAAAAAAACCCCTTCATCAATAGCACATACAACAGCCTAAACAACATCAAGAAAGCGGGGGGGGGGGGGACCCTCAGCCACTCAAAAGTAGAAAAAAGTGTCATAAAATATACATTCAAATAGTAATGGAGTGAGGTATGTTTAGGTTATGAATTTAATGGTTTTTGTGAGCAGATAGTTTATTAGATACTGATGTGTTTTACATCACTTATTTCATAGGGTAGTTCTACACAACCATTTAAACCAAATCAGGATGTGGATTAAATTGAGCCTGCTTGCTGTGCACTGCCTACATAGGCACCCTAGGAGACAGTTGGATCCTGGGATGGTGGCCACAAAGCCTTTTCCAGCAGGATCCTCTGATGGGCAGCAGTGTGTCCACTAGGGATTTGTGATAGAGTTATGTAGGGCACAGCAACAAAGGGGTTTTAAGTGAGCATTTCCATGGGAACATGGTGGTTTCTCCTCCAGGAAAAGGTATTTAGGTTTTGTATTTCTGATTCCCCCCCCCCCCCCCCCCCCGCCGAATACATCAGTGCTAACCATATCCTGATGAGTTCTCTGGATTTTTCTGTCTCAAGTCCAGTTCTATATTGGCTCTACACCAATTGGCTGCAGAGCATTTTTTGGCTTATCCTGGGATTTCCGGTGAGTTTTTAAATGCACTGTTTCTAGCTAAGTGTGTGTTGCAGTGCACATTAGGACTGTACATTTTGTAGACATACTGACATCAAAACAGCTTTGAACTGCATTTTATTGCCTCTGTGGAAATTCCCAAAATGTGGCAAGTTCATCATAGTATATTTAATGTTTCTTGTTCCTTCTATTTTATTTTATTAATTCATATTTATTTATTTATTTATATATATATTTATTTACCTTATTTATATCCCACCTTTCTCTACCCCGAGGGGGACTCAAGATGGCTTACAATGTCACCTCCCTGTTGCGTTAAAACATACAATAAGAGCTAAAAACCTAAGTTAAAAATTAAAACACAGTAAGCATAATTTAAAATATATTCAATGAATCACGTAATCCAGAGGTAGAGTCTAAGGCCATTCTGAAGTCGAAATCCACATTTTTCCATGTTAACATTCCTGCACTGCTCTATTTTTCAAACACCTGCTCCCAGAGCCAGGTTTTGACTCTCTTTCTAAACACTAGGAGAGAGCTATCCTGATAACACTAGGAAGGGAGTTCCACAACCAAGGGGCCACAATTGAGAAGGCCCTGACTCTTGTTCTCACCAACTTCGCTTGTGAAGAAGGTGGGATTGAAAGCAGAGCCTCCCCAGACAATTTTATTCTCTGAGATGGTTCATAGGAGGAGATATGTTTAGACGGGTAGGCTGGACAAGAACCATTTATCTTGCTTTTCTCCCAACAATGGGAACTGGGGTTTGCATCTTTGGAGGGTTTTTTTTAACACAGGCTGAATGTCAGGAGTGCTTTGATTATGTATTCCTGCATGGCAGGAATTTGGACTGGATGGCCCTAGTGATATTGATGATACTCTGATTTGAAGCATCTTACAACAGGTTTTAAAACAATACAGATTGAAAAAGTATACGCAAATGTCAATAAAATATAAATACAAAACTTATTTAAAAGGTAAGTTAAAACACTGTCATCCATTCAAAGTGTATACAGTCCATAAAACATCACAGCACAGCACATATCATTAAAAGCCTATCCCATTCAATTTTTGTGGCACAAAAATCTTTTAACTTGTCAGTGGAAGGAGAGAAGGGGTGGAGCCATGCTGCCCATTCTAGGGAGGGAGTTCCATAGTCTGGGAACGGCCACCAAAAAGGACTTCTCTTTTGTTCTCACAAAAATTAGCTCTCCAGGGCAGTGAATGCCATAATTGAGACATAATTTGTAACAATGACATTTTGGGGCCGGCTACAAAGCCTGTTCCATATACTGACCATGTGAACCAAGAGAAGTCTTTCCCCATTCCTAATGCCTGCTAAGCTCATCTCCTCATAGTTGCCTGTATCTACACCGGGGAAGGAATGATGTGAGCCTTCAGATGATGTTGGACTGCAAGTCCCAATAACCCTAGACAGCATAGCTGGGAGTGGCAATCCAAATTCCTGTTGAGAGCCTCAATATTTCCAATCCTGCTCTGTGCAGTTGAGCAAGTTTCATCTTCATAATGACTGACTGATACCTGTACCTACATGTGTAAGAAAATCACACCACCTTGAAAACACAGAAGTCAGATATGGCAATGAGTCAAGCCTAATGCATGTGGTCCTACCTGCTTCACATATGAACATCTTACCCTGGGTTGCATGCCAATGTAGCACTGAGATATGGCAGCTTCCCATGCTTATGACCTTTCAGTATGAAGTGAAATGTCTGCATTTCTGTGGTGAATAAATAAATGGGCATCCATTAAACATTTGTTACCTTTCCCACAGAAGCTCAGCAGTTTAATAAATGGTTCCTATTACACTTTCAGATCCACTAATGGAAACTGTTAAAGGAGGGCAGTGTATTATTATGGACTTATTATCTTACTAGTGCAAATCTTCTTGCTTAAGTGGAAGTATTTCTAAGTCACTTGGATACAGAAAAGTACCAATGCTGAGCTAGGAATAAATAGTGCAGTGATGTATTTTTGTGAATTCCTGGTTAATTACTGCAGCAAAATTGTCTGCCAGGTCCATACTCTAACACCCCCCCCCCCCCACACACACACACATTGCTTGCAAAAAGCCTTCATTAGGGTTAGAGAAATAGGAACTGAAAATAAATATACCATTTATCATACAAGGCTAATTAGGGGTCCCTTTTAGAGAACAGACCTGAACAAAACCAAGTGGCCAGCAGAAAATGGAATGGGAGATGAAAAATGTAAAAGAAATATATATATATATACAGTGAAATTGTAATTATTCTCTCTGGGTGAGTCATATTTCAATAGACCCAATATTTACTGTGCCTTTCTTTTCACCCCTCCTTGTTGCTTTCATGAAGGACTCTCTTTCTACCTTTCGCCAACTGCCAAGACAATTTATATTTTCGATGAAGGGCCCAGTAGGTCTTTCCTATGCCTGGTAATCCTAATCAATCACACAGGACAGTACTTGGCAAGCCAATAGACAGTCCAGTTGCTGACTGCTGACAAGTCTGTGGTTTTCCTGAGATCTCTTAGTGACTAGAGATTGATATGAGGATGCTTTCCCTCATTTAGAAACACCTAGTGGGATACTTAAGATTTTTATATTTAGAAACACATCACAGAACACAGAACAGACTTAGGTAAAAGTTTTCTCCCGACATTAAGTCCAGTCATTTCCAACTCTGGGGCATGGTGCTCATCTCCATTTTATGTACAGTATATTCTGGCGTATAAGACTACTTTTTAACCCAAGAAAATCTTCTCAAAAGTCAGGGGTCGTCTTAGACGCGGGTGTAGTCTTATGCATGGAAGTCGTCTTAACTCTATATTTTAACTGGAAAAGTTGGGGGTCGTCTTATACGCCCAGTCGTCTTATATGCCGGAATATACGGTATGTATTTTTTATTTATGACATTTATGGCCCGCCTTTCTCAACCATACGGCGACTCAAGGTGGGTTACAGATTGGCACGATTCGATGTCATGCATTCATAAAAGTGCTGAAGAGGCTATGATGTCCGTAGACATCTCCAAGGTCATGTGGCAGGCAGGAATGTATGGAGTGCTGTTACCTTCCTGCCAGAGCAATACCTATTGATGTACTCACATTTGCATGTTTTTGAATTGCTAGGTTGGCAGAAGCTGGGGCTAACAGTGGAAGCTCATCCCACTCCCCAGATTTGAACCAATGACCTTTTGGTCAGCAAGTTCAGCAGCTCAGTAGTTTAACCCACTGCGCTACCGGGAGCCCCAGAACAGACTTAGTCATCTAGAATCCTCTTGATGACTTCCAGGGTTGTGACCAAAGGTCAGACAATGAGGCAAAACATATCCTGTATTTCCTAATAGAATAGTTCCCATGGCTGGACCATAGCTGTTAGATATTGCCAGACAAAGCTGGATCATAATGCTGTCTAGCTTATATCAATTGCCTTCACAGACTTCTGTGTAAGTACATCGGTAGAGCTTTGCTTCGTTTATATATTTCTTTTATTTTTTTATCTTACCATTTTTTTTAAGATGCTCCATATACATTTTATCCTCACAACTCTATGAAGCAGAAGTGTAGTTCTTCACTAATTTTCTTCTTAAGGGAAGCAACAAGTAATTTGATCAATTTTAATGCAAGATAGAGTTGAAAACTCTTTGACTTATTCGGCCCAAATTTCCCACATGGTATTTTTGAGCAGAAAATACTGTCTTCTTCACAAAACAACCATGCACAATTTTTGTGTGTAATAAGTCCTTGGTTAACTAAGAAATAATGGTAGGAAAAGTCTATAGCTCAGTGATGAAGAGCATGCTTTGCATGCTATTGTTTCAAGCTTCAATTCTTGCCACTTTCAGCTGGTGCTGAGGATGAAATATAAATAAAAGCCTTTCTTTTCAGTACCAGAACTGAAAGACTGTCGTAGTCCTTCCAAAAAACAATCTGCTGTTCCTAACTCTAAGCCTTTTTCCATTTGGACACTATAATTTAATGGGAGGTGTGCGGGCAGGAGTGATATTGTTGCTGCTATTGTCAAATAATTGAGAGTCAGAAACCTTTGCTGAAATACTACATATCATCCAAGAATTTGGTTTAGGGGATACATCTTTCTGCACTATAAACCTGTATTGATTTTATACCACTTTAACGGTAATTGTTGTTGTTGTTATGTGCCTTCAAGTTATTAGCGACTTATGGCAACTCCTAAGGCAAACTTATCACTTGGTTTTCTTGACAAGATTTATTGCCTTTACCTTTTTCTGTGGCTGAGTGACTTGCCCAAGGTCACCCAGTGGGTTTCATGGCAGAGCAGGGATTCAAACCATGGTCTCCAGAATAATTATTCCGAATTAATACTATAAAAAAACAGAAGTAAATAACATTCACAGAGTTTTTGTTTGTCTTCAGTGGCATGTCCTAAATATGAATTTTTAAAAGGTTTCATCTATTAGAAGATCTCTGTATGAGAGTTAAGAGATTTGTATATTTTTGATCAGCAGCAGTAACAGCAAAAATGTTGTCACTTTTTAAATGCTTTTTTAAAAATCAAATTGTCCCAAATTCTTGTTGTCCAGTGGAGGGAAATTTTCAGAATTGTTTAATTATCTTAGGCATAAATGAAATATTAGATCCCTAACTAGTAATAATATGTTGATAGTGATTCCCTCTTAGGAAATTCCCCTTTCTTTGCAATGGTTTATCACAATCATAATCAAATGCACCATTTTTTGTCATTGTATTTCTTAGTTCATTTCTGCAATATACCTAAACAATCCTCTTGCCTTTCATGTTCTCTCTCCTCCCTGAGTGCTGCAGACAGTTTAAAGCATCCCTTTTAGAATCAGTTGTCTTTAGAAGTGAGTTCACTGGAGACATATGGTGTCTTTGTGAAAGACAGCACATATTTATATAATTGCAGTCACTGTGATCCCTGCTCCTAAAATAATAATCTCTTAACCTACTACAACCTCATTTTGTTAACTATTCAAGAGGTGTCTGGAACAAGATTAAAAAAAAAAACAAGAAAAGGAACTCTTGAGAATTATGGGCCATTAATAAGAGTCTCTTTTCACTACACTGTTATCTGGGCATTTGATAAAAGAGACACTGCCGTACCTGTATGCAAGGAGGAAAATACTTCTATACTTTGAAAAAATAGACTGTGAGTTTTGAGGAACCCTCTGTAATTACAATAAAGTCAAAATAAAGTGAAAGTAACAGCTTTGTAATCACCTTAGAAAATACTGCCTTTGCAATAGTCCTGCATGAGTTTGCCAAGGAGCAAATGTAATGAAATCAAGAAGACTTTGGTTGACATACAATCCTTCAGTAAATGATGTATGGCTATTCCTACCTTCTAGATTAAGAATCTTTGTGCTGGAATAGTCTACAAAGCATGGGAGGAAAAGCTGGTAGCCCTCTAAAAGTATATAGATTTCTCTAAATGAAAGCATGCACATAACACAACTTTAGATGTCTCTTTTTTATAACCTAACAGTTCAATATAGTTCTAGCACTCTGTTCAATGTCTTTTTTTTTTGCATGTGCATGTGTGTGCTCAAATTTTTAATTTTATTGTATACAAATGACTAGCAAAAACAAATATTATAATAACTAGCAAAACAGATACATTACAACATACTAATAAATCCATTCCCTCATTCCTTTCACCCATGAACCTACCACCTATGACTTCTGTCACTACTCACTGTGAATCTTATATGTAATAAAACCTACCCTTATAGCCACTTTAGTACATTCACCTTGCGGCTACTTTAACATCAACATTTGTCTTTCTTTCCAGGTATTCAAATGCCAGCCTTAATTATTTTGGCAAACTATTCTTAAACATTTTCTTTGCAAAAATATGAATAAGATTCCAATATAGCACGTTGTACTGGAGATCTATGGTTTCACTTTCTCATGCCCCAAAAATATCCCTCCAGGTGTTTATGGGCCTTCCTAGGTCCTGCAGTGCAATTCTATGGTGTGCTTCCAACCCAAGTAATCTGTTATCTACAATATCCAGTGGGATGTCTTGGAACATATCTCCTGTGCATACAGGGGTTATATTACATTGCTTTTTCAGAAGTGTCTAACCAGGATTATTAGACTATTCTAGCACAAAGAAGAGGAAAAAATGAGAACGCCCCTGGTACTCCTCTTCAGTGTGGAAAATGTCTCTTACAAGCAAGGGATAGAAATTCTGTAAGAAACAAAGTTTTGTTGTTGTTATTATTATATTTATTTATATCCCACTTTTTCTCAAAGTGGCCCACAACTAAAAGCATTTCAGTACAACTTAAAATATACAAATATTCAAATATTTAAAAATATTAAACAACATTAATAGTAAAAACAATCCAGGTTAAAACCTTAAAAGCATATAAAAACACATCACAAAATCACAGCAGCCCCATATGTTCTTAAACACTTTTATCTTTAAAAACCTGTCTTAACAAAAATGTTTTAGCCTGCCACCAGAAGGACAGCGGGGGGGGGGGGGGGGGCATTCTGGCTTCCCTGGGCAAGAAGTTCCAGAGTCATGGAGCAGCTATTGAGAAGGCTCACTCTCTTGTTCCCACCAATCAAGCTTAAGATGGAGGTGGGACCAAGAGAAGGGCCTCTCGAAGATCTCAGGGTCCTGACAGGTTCGCACAAGAGGATGCAGTCAGCCAAATAGCCTGCACCTGAACCATCTAGGGCAGGGGTCCCCAAACTAAGGCCCGCGGGCCGGATCGGCCCCCCCCCGAGGGCATTTATCTGGCCCGCGAGGTGTGGAGAAGGTTGAGAGGCGGCGGGGAAAGCGGCGCCAAACCACTTCGCTCCCCGCCTTGGCCTGTGCTTCTCCAGCCTCCGGGATAAAGCCTGGCCTTATCCCGGAGGCTGGAGAAGGCTGGAGAAGGGGAGCGAAGCGGCGCCAAACCGCTTTGCTCCCCGCCTCTGCCTGCACTTCTCCAGCCTCTGGGATAAAGCCTGGCCTTATCCCGGAGGCTGGAGAAGGCTGGAGGTGGGGGGAGGCGGGGAGCAAAGCGGCGCCAAACCGCTTTGCTCCTCGCCTCGGTTTGTGCTTCTCCAGCCTCCGGGATAAAGCCTGGCCTTATCTTGGAGGCTGGAGAAGGCTGGAGAAGGGGGAGAAGTGAAGCAAAGCAGCTTTGGGGCCGCTTTGCCCGCTGCCTCCCCAATTTTATATTATACTAGCCGTCCCCTGCTACTCGTGCTGTTGCCCACATGGGCGTTCTGTGTTGGAGGTTTGGCCTAATTCTATCGTTGGTAGGGTTCAGGAAGCTCTTTGATGGTAGGTGAACTATAAATCCCAGCATCTACAACTCTCAAATGTCAAGATTCTATTTTCCCCAAACACCACCAGTGTTCACATTTGGGCATATTGAGTATTTGTGCCAATTTGATCCAGATCCATCGTTGTTTGAATCCACAATGATCTGTAGATGTAGGTGAACTACAACTCTAAAACCAAAGGACACTGCCCACCAAACCCTTCTAGTATTTTCTGTTGGTCATGGGAGAACCGTGTGCCAAGTTTGATTCAATTTCATCGTTGGTGGGGTTCAGAATGGTCTTTGATTGTAGGTGAACTATAAATCCCAGCAAGTACAACTCCCAAATGACAAAATCAATTTTTTGAGTGAAGAACACACATTGGGTTGTTAAGTGTCTTGTGTCAAATATTGGTGTCAATTCGTCCAGTGGTTTTTGAGTTCTGTTAATCCCACAAAGGAACATTACATTTTTTATTTATATAGAAGTGTGGATTTTGGGTTTGTTTGTTTGTTTGTTTTTTTGCACTGCAAATAAGATATGTGCAGTGGGGTTTTTTGTCAAATGATAATCTGGCCCTCCAACAGTTTGAAGGACTGTGACCCGGCCCTCTGTTCAAAAAGTTTGGGGACCCCTGATCTAGGGTCTTAAAAGTTATAACCAGCACTTTGAATTCAAGTCAAAGGTATTTTCCCCTCCACCCAGAGATCTGCAGCTAATGAGATCATACAATAGGTATTCTGTACATTCTCAACAATGCTCTTATTTGTTGAGCATTCACATTATTTGGGAATCAGGCCTGATTAGCAAGACCTGAGTGTGCAAAGCTAAGGTAACCTTCAAAGCAAATAAAATGACAATAAGTCCAAATGGTAACTTAAACCACTCTTTGGGTGGATTATGCTGCAAATGTACTTTATTTTGGCCAAATTGTATTGTAACCATCATTGCAACGGAGTGAGTATTCATCTTCAGGCACCAATTGCTATTATTCCAATTGCTGACAGGAGGGCCTCCTTGAGTCCATATGGGAACAGTCTGGTCTCTTTCAAGTAATATTAGCAATATCAAAATCATGCATGTGGCATTTATGTATTCATGCTTTTTGCTATGTTTCTGTTGCGTCTGTCCCCTTGTCTCTAGGCTCCATATGATGGTAATCTGTCTAGATCTAAATCAAGAGACATGGAGAGATGCACAGAGTAGCTGAAATGTTTCTGCTTGTTTTTGTTTTTTTGTTTGTTTTTGTTCAGCTTCAGTCTTCTCTCCTTTTTGTAAATACGCCATTGCCTGTGGCTCAGTTATAGAAAAGTCATGACTATGACAATGATCCTAGGTTGTTAGGCCAGGTAAAAACAATGAAGCTGACATATACGCACAGAGAGAGAAATATACATCAAGGAAATTCAGCAAGAGATGTTTATTTCTGGTCTGAGCTGCAGTGTCTAAAGTGCTTCACTAGTGCAAAGTTGTGCCTATGTGTCACCTGATGTGACCTTCTCCATATGATTGCATGCACACAATTTTTTCTGAGGATCTGAGGCCATATCTTACAGAGGAACTTTGAGAATGAATGTTAATAGGAATCTTTTGCCTCCTTCCACATTGGATTTTTTTTTTAAAAAAAACTAAAGTTTATATTTTTTCTCATGAAGTTGTTATGCATTTTCTAGTCAACTTCAACATATTGCAACACTATCATAGTATTTTCTTGGGAAAATTTATTTTGAGTAGGTTTGCTACTGACTTCTTCAAAACATAACTTAAATTTATTAATTTACCTTTCTAAGTATCAACAAGGCTTGAGCTTGATTAGTTTCTGAGATCAGATTGAATCTTATGCCTTCCAAGTATTTAGGCAATTTCTTATGAATTTGTTGATTTTTATTATATTTTTTCAAAAAATGAGGCAAACAGAATTCTCAACTATTTACCACATCTTTCATATGTAATCCGTTACAATTTCTAAAATGTAGTAGACTTAATGATTTTTAAATGTTGGTCCTTCAGGTGTTTGGGGCTTCACCTCATAGAAGCTCCAACCAGCTTGGACTGAAGTCAAGGATTCTTGTATTAACGTCCAGAAGAGCCAGATTTTGAGAACCACTAGAGAAGATTGTATTGTTCCTGTCTGCTGTGCAACTTTTTCAAGTGATAAATAGGTCATAATTAAACCAAGATGCAACCTTGATTAAATATCATAAGCATAGCTGAATACACAGAGCTTCGTAGCCAGGCTTTTAAGAGATAACTAAACCTTAGCACTTTGATTTAATTTTAATTTCTGACAATTTAGATGTTTATCTATTTAAGAAGGCCATTTATCTATCTATCAGTCAGTCAGTCTGCCAGTCAGTCAGTCTGTCATCTATCTATCTTATATACCACCTTTCTACCAACACAGTATGCAATGTGTTGTTAAAACCTTAGGGAGTGGCCCTCATCTCATCTTCTTGCCACCATCATAGGAGTCACAAAGCATGAACTTGCTCTTGGTCCTGGCTCTGTCACCTTTGGTAATGCTTGGAGAAGTGCCAGAGAGACTTGGAAAGGGGCACAAAGAAAGAATGAGATGATCCACTCTGTGAGTCATGCAAATAATGAGCCAATACAGCTTTGACAAGATGGCAGTGAGGGTGGATTTTCAGTGAAGCTGAACCGGGTTTGACACCACTGGACAATATGGAGTCCGTCAGTGTGGACATCCAGCTGCTGCTGCTGCAGTAGCAGCACACAGGCTGGCCATACAGCGTTCCCCAAGAATGATCCAGAGTATTTCACTCCATATGAGCTCTGGGGTAAATGGCCTGTGTAGATACAACCTAAGAGGATCAAACTCTATTTACCAAGGATGAGAAAATGACAACAAAATGTGCAGTGGCAGGAGCAAAAAGACCTTCCCATAGCCAATGAACTATTGCCTCTCATTCCTTAGATAATGTGCTATTGTTCCAACTTGCTCTATGGTGGAAGGTAATAACAATAACATGTCTCCCTTGCACCTTTTGTAACATTTACATTAATGATAGGTGTAAACTCAACATATAACAGCTAATTCTGGTAGCAGTATTCCTTTCCTGAAGATCTTCCAATTGGAAAGGTGATTCATCTTCAAAACAACATTAGTCAGGAATGGCCCAAGGTTCATATACAGTTTAGCTGGTAGTGGCAGAACTGTGGCAACCACAACAGAAAGCTTGATTTCCATTTTTTCATGAACCGAGTGCTTTTTTCTCTCTCTCGATAGGCTATGAACACATTTTTTTCTTCCTAGTTTTCGAATTTTAAACAGAAAAGAATTATCTTTCTCTCAGCAAAGCCACACTAACTTAAAGATTTCTACAGCTTTGCACAGCTGGTGAAATGTGCTCTTTGGAAAATGTTTCAGCTCTGTCCTAGAGACTGATGACATACCTACCTCTTCAACAGCATCCTTGACATTTGACATTAGTTTGATAGCAGCTGCTACACTGGGGTGATTGGAGAAAATAGAGTGATCTCCTGGTGGGCAAGGGATTTTAGTGTCAAAGGTAAACTGTAAGGGAGCAATAGTTTGTTAGAATATGTCATCTGTTGTCTCTTCCTTTGTGCTACATAGAATTTAAACCAGTAATCTGCATACGTATTTATCTGATCTCCTCACCTTCTTCCTGGTTACATGGTTGAATCTGCTGATGTTTGCATGGGACCCATGATGGCCAGGAGCCCATATGTTGCTTGAGGCAGTGATGGTGGCCCCATAGGCACAATCTGTCCCCCTTTCTGCACTCATCAGTTTAGGGAAAAGGAGATGGCAGTAGTGTGGTATGTACAGTCGATTGGTTCAAATTGGACCTGATTCTGCTGTCCACACTGTCCCAAAGCTGCAATGATACTTTGGAGTTATCTATTGCCTTTTACTAATGGTGAGCTAAAATAGGTTAACCCAGTTTTACCTATCATATTTCTTTACTGGAAGTAAAGGAATATTATGGGGACAGTCAGAAGCCAACTCAAGAGTGAGTTTGGGATTTAATGCCCATGTAAATGAGTCCTGGGTGACTTTAGGTCATGAAAGTTTGTATAATAATAAATTAGCTTGTCTTTTTAAGGAGGCAGTTGAAAAGTACTTTATAATTTTCTGGTTTAATTTGGAAAGGTTCTCAGCAATGAAATCATCCCATTTCCAATTCTTTTTTATTTTGAAAAGGTAAAAGTAAAGGCTTTCCCCTGACATTAAGTCCAGTCATGTTCGACTCTGGGGATTGGTGCTTATCTCCATTTCTAAGCTGAAAAGCTGCATTGTCTGTAGACACCTCTAAGGTCATGTGGCCAGCATGACTGCATGGAGTGCCATTATCTTCCCGCCAGAGCGGTACCTATTGATCTACTCACATTTGCATGTTTTCAAACTGCTAGGTTGGCAGAAGCTGGGGCTAACAGTGAGAGCTCATGCAGCTCCCCGGATTCGAACCTGTGACCTTTCAGTAAGCAAGTTCAGCAGCTCAGTGGTTTAACCCACTGCACCACTGGAGGTGAATATCATATTTTGTAATAGGCATAAGTTCTTGAAATTTCTTTATGTCCTCAGAATTCCACCAAAGCCTGAATAAATACTTGGCCTATAATCCAGAAACATTTATTTACATATAAACAAGACTGAGGTTGCTGTCAGATCAGGGTGTGGGATTACAGCCTGTGTTGGATGGAGTCACAATCCCATTGAAGGCACAGATTTGCAGACTGGGGGTGATCCTGGACTCATTGCTGACCCTGGAACTTCAGGTGTCAGAAGTGGTCAGGGGCACCTTTGCACAATTAAAACTTGTGCACAAACTGCACCCATACCTTGAGATGCCAGATCTGCCCATGGTAGTCCATGCCTTAGTCACATCACACCTATACTACTGCAACACTCTCTATGTGGGGCTGCCTTTGAAGATAGTTTGGAAGCTTCAACTGGTTCAGAGATCGGCAGCCAGATTACTAACTGAAACTCTGTACAGTGAGAGATCCACTCCCGTGTTGCGGCAGCTCCACTGGCTGTCAGTCTGCTTCTGGCTAAATAAAAATTGTTGGTCATTATCTTTAAAGCCCTAAATGGCTCGGATCCAGGCTCTTTGATCAATCACATATCCTCCTATAAACCAAACCAGACACTGGGGTCAGTGCAGGAGGCCCTCCTCTCCTGGGAACGAGAAAGTGGGCCTTCTCTGTGATTGCTCCCCACCCCTGGAACTCCCTCTTTAAAGAAATAAAGGTGCTCCCCCCCCTTCTCTCCTTCAAAAAACAACTGAAAACTTGCTCATTAGCATATGGAGAGGAGGAGGATTTGATGAAGAGAGACGAGTACTAGACGTCTGTTTGAAAACTGTTATTGTATTTGGGCTGTATTAGACCATGTTAGCCCAGTTAACATCACTGACCACATAATCAACTCACATATCTTAGTGACCTTTTGTTGGCTCCTATAAATTAAATGCTGATGTTTTATGTTCAGGTTTTATGTTAGATATAATTTTTCAATAGGTTATGTTTTATTTAATCTATAGATGCCATGCTATAAGTTGTTTTTATAGGTATCAGGAAACAAGTGATGGGAAAGTTTTTTTCTCTGAATTGCCACTGGTTCAGGCATGTAGTCGGGGGGGGGGGGGCTTTGGGGGCTTCAGCCCCCCCCCCCCCGAAATTCTCATGGTGGTCTGTGAAAAGGCCTTATTGGTACATTATTTAAACTGTTACGTTTATTCATATCATGATCTGATCACCATGCTCAATATATCTCATATGCATGGGGGTATTGGGGTAACAATACAAAAAGTTTGCTAGGGTAGACCCTCTTTCACTCAGACTCAGCCCCTCCCCCCCCCGAATCAAACTCAGTCCCCCCCACCCACCCACCCCCCCCCCCGAATCAAAATCCTGGCTACGGGCCTGCACTGGTTGATACTGGATTGATGAGGAAATAATCTGATCTTGCATAACACAATTTTCTGCATTCATACATATCTGAAAGAAATTGTGAGTGGGGTTAATATGTGTAAAATGTTTTCTGCCTGACAATTACCTGGTTATTTTAATAGCTCACAAGACGTGTGGTTTCTGGCAATCTTTCGCAAAGTATTTAGATTTTGTGGGGAAGCTGTTTTTGCATGAATTGGATAGAGATGACAATGCAGCAGTGAAACATTCTGTTTTCTCGAGCCATTATGGGATCTCATCAAGACCTCGGGTAATTTTGCAAAGGCTTATTGATTGCAGACCCAGATTCTCGATTGTGGGTTTTTGTTCCTGTTGCATTGCAATATACAGTAAGCCCTGCAACAACATGGACAAGAAGACAGATGGCTGTTTATTTCCACTTACTAGAGCTAATCCATCACGGCACATGTAACAATTGCAGCTTTGAACTCCACAAAGCTTTTATTTCCAGAGGTGAGATAAATAAATAACTAGGTACATGATTCTCTCTCTCTCTCATTCTCTTTCTCTCTTTGTTGGACTGACTTCTTTATTGAACATGTTCATTTATTTTGCTAAACATCTATAATTTGAAAAATGCTCTATTTAGCCTCTGGTTATTTAACGTCACAACCATATTAGCTGAACTCATGGGTATGGAAAAAGTAGCCTTCTGAGCATTTGATTAATTACAAAGAAGGGGATTCATTGCAGAGAACAACAAGGAAGACTGAGATTCAGGCTTGAAGAATGAATCCATCTTTTGTTGCCTTGGTACCTTTATGTCAGAATATCTTTTTTTTATCTTGCTCTTCCTACAATACTTCAATAAAATGGGTGAAATATATAATTAAAATTTCTCACAAGCTGGGGTTTCTCACTGGAATTGTTATTAACTTGGTGTCCATTTTGTTTTCCACTCCATTACTCCCTAAGAAAGCAATTATATTTCCAGGAATTTCATTATTGATATAATACTAAGGGGTTCTCCTGAGAAGATCAGATCACTGGCTAAACAGGTTTTGGAGAATAGTTTCGGTAATCTGAGTGCCAACTGAATGATTCAGCAGGCACAACATGGCAAGTCCACTCAGTTCTGTCTGGGGCCATTTGTGATGAACTGGCAGCACATCTCTAGCATTTTCTGGTCATAAAACCCATCAACATGGGCACTTACCATGGAGTATGGCATCCTATGAATTCAGTTGATTAAATGATTAAAAAACATAAATATCTGAAAGACTATTTTTTTCTTTGTTCATGGTTGCGCCTTTCAGCACTTCAACAGTGAAGATATGGGGAAAGAAATGTGTTAAGCAACATTCCGTTTCAAATCTTGATCTGGTGGAGAGGTTGTGAATGGTCATTCTAGCACTTCAGTAGTCTGGTGGATGTGCTGGCATTTTAGTTTCTCTAGCTCTATGGTGCAGTATTAATACTTTTTTTTTGCTTTATTTATTTTATTAAAATATTTATATTTCATGTTCTCATGGGGTGGAATGACAATAAAACAGTTTTACAAATTTAAAACAAATAAAATACAAAAACATAATTTAAACAGACTAAAACAATAACAGATCAAAACTGCTTAAAAGGTTTAAATAGCTCTAGCTTTAGATATTTTCATTTGATGCAATTTATGATTTCTCGGTGAAATTATGTTGGTGATGTGAACAGAATAATTTGGAATCTGTCTCCAAAGAAAAGGACTGTGTGTTCAGTAATCATTTTGTTAATAGAGTGCCTATGTGTATTATTGTTCACTTACTATTTGAACTTTTCTTGGCTGAGTTACAGTTAGGTAGTGCAGAAGCCAAGAAGACATGTAACAGATGTGTACCCAACCTTATTCTGTTTTTCAGGGATGAGCAACAGGGATGGAGATGAGTTTTCAGTCTTGTGTTTCTTTGGCAAGTTAAACAGTCACATTTTCATTTGAAAACACTTAAAGGGCATACAATTCTATCTGGTTTGTATGCTCAGGTTTCTTAGAGATGGTCATTTGGTTTTCTGACTGCTTTCACAATTTCTTGAAAGTTTGAGGAAGGGAGAATCTAAGTTGGAGTGCTTTGGCTCATACCATCAGATGTCATTTTTTTGTGTTCCCTAAGAATCTAACACACTCATAATCCAAGATGGAATAGCCACAGGCCACAAGTTATGGGCTGTGATGCAAAGGTAGCATTATCATGCAACTATTGTGTGAAATACAAGAAATGAGAAAATGAGAAAATGATGACAAGCCTCAGCTGCTGTTGAATCTGCCTGAAGCTTGGTTTCGTTAGACTGCTGCAGTTTTCCTGTCTTTCTTCCCTTCCTTCCTCTACAGTTAATTATTAATGTGCTTGCCCGTAGCAAAATGGTTTTGCTTTCCTTTAGGTGTAATTAGAGGAATCAAATGCATTTCTATTCTTTCTTCCCATGTCTCTGTTTTGTGTCTCTTTCTTGTTTCTGTCTGTATCTGTCTCCATTTTTCTGCCTACAAATTTCTTAACCCACTCCCCTCCCTTTCTTTCCCTCTTCCTTTCTAAATACATTGGCATGAATGTGTTAAACTATCATACTGTTTGTGTGTTTGTTCAATGCACTGTGGAAAAATTTAAAAACCTGGACCAAAATGAGTTACGCAAATGCAGACCATTGGTAATTCCTGTAGGAGAAATTGGTGTTGCCACAATAGTTATTGATAGCAATAATTTGTTGCCAAACAAAATGAAATTAGATTGTTCAAGAAAATCATTTGTATATTGCACATTTCAATGGAGGAGAGCAGGAAGAAGAGAAGAAGATGGCTGGGCAAATACATTTTTAATTCGTCACATATACATTTTGTGAGCAATTAGGCAAGCTTCAGTGTTAATTTGAAGCTATGGGAGTGATAATTGGCTTGGATTTTGTTTTATAAAATCTGTTGCAATGAGAAATAGGATTTCCTACTTGTAGTAGTCACTTAAATCCACTTTAGAGTGATAAAGTGGGATAGAAATAATATTATTAACAGCAGCAGCAGAAACAACAAGAACAACAACAACCATAATATCCATCTAATATTATAGATTGTTGTGATCATCATATCTGTGACTTCCAGTTATACAGGAAGCTGAGCCTTTCATCTTCTACCCTAGTGTCTCTAAATATCCATTGCATATCAGCAGTTTAAAGTAGCTTCCATGTGTCTAATCATCATCTGCTTAAAAGAGTTATCCAAACATGTGTTCACCAATTCTGAACAATAGTTAAATGTAGATATGGATATGCATTCACCAGTTGTGAATAATGGCTAAATGTATGTAGATATAATTTGTGGGACAGGAATGAGCCAATGATTCAACAGTATACACCCAGCCTTTGGCTGAGAAAGGCAGTATACAAATGCAGTAAATTAATAATAATAATAATAATAATAATAATAATAATAATAATAATAATCCGTCCTTCTCCCCTAGGGGACTCAGAGCGGATAACAGCATTTATATATATAGGCAAATATTCAATGTTCTTACAATCATATACAGTGACATACGAACACAAACAAAGGCACAAACATAGGACTACGTTGCTCTTTTGCTCCTCTTGAATTATTGGTAAAGTAAAAAGTGTGGAAATGTAAGTTCACACTGACTACTACCCCATTCTTGGCCCATTTGCACAAGCAGGCACTGTTATGATGATTTTCTATTTTAGTCCAATTTTCAGACAGAGACATAGGCCACGTCTATTGGTCACTTAATTGGGGGCTAGTCTGGAGCATTATGCAACCACGATGGTTGCCATAGGCACAGGTCCAAACTCTCTGTGGTGCCACATTGGCATTCAGCTGATTCAGCCAGACCTGTGACTTCATTGGTCCAGCAGACAATCCCTTTTCCTCTATAGTAATGCTGTCACTCCCTGCTGGCCACAGAACTACTTATGTATATTTAGCCACTGTAATTGCATCTGCTGTGGTTATAATGGTGCCACTGGTGACCAGCAAGAAGTGGGTAGAGTGACCCCCTCATTCTTGCTAGTCACATTGGTGCTCCATGTTGACCTCAGCAGACATGACTGGAAGCTCTATAGCTGGAGGGTAGCAGTGATTGCAACATGCAAATGATCTACCTCATTCTCTTGCACTGGTCATGTAAACTTCAAAGTTTTCCCCCACTTTGCTTAGAGTAAAACAAAGACGGTTAAGGGATACTTCCAGAGATTCTCATATGTCAGCATGGGAGATAGGAGATGAGTCCAGGCTTTCTATTCATGTAGCCAAGCCTATAGCAATTCATAATCATTTATAATTGCTCTGATTTTCTTTGTAAAGTGTTACACTGGCCATGTTTTCAGTCTTCCAAACTAAAAAGAAAAAAAACAACAACAACCAAAAGTAGTAAAGTTCAGGAGGGAAAGAAGGCAAAGCCAGCATGAAGTTGCGAGTTGTAAACACACTGTCATGACTAGTACTACTGCTAATATTACTACTACTACTACTTTGAAAAAATATGACACATTTGACATATCAAAATGTTAATTGATATAGTTTGGCATACATTTTAACACATTATGGTCTAGGGTAAAGAATTATGTTGCACTTCAGTTTTTGCTGAATTGCAGTTCCCAGCATTCTCTGCCATTAGCCATATGTTGACTAAAACTGTTATGTGTTTCAGTACAATAGCATCTGAGTAGCTGCGAGTTTTCCAAGCGATATGGCTATGTTCCAGAAGCATTCTCTCCTGATGTTTAACCCACCTCTATGGCAGGCATCTTCACAACCTCTGAGGATGCCTACCATAGATGTGGGTGAAACATCAGGAGAGAATGTTTCTGGAACATGGCCATACAGCCCAGAAAACTTACAGCAACATAGTGATTCCGGCCATGAAAGCCTTTGACAACACAGCATCTGAATAGCTACATGTTCCCGCTCCCTCTCATAGTCAACAGTGAACTAGAACATGCACCATCTCTAAATTTATTATTGTAGAAAACTATAAGAAATGACAATTTCCTAAGAAATTAATCCTTGCATATTTTGATTTACACAGGCGTTAACATGATGGCTGTAGCTTAAAACTTGAAAACAAAATGATACAGCCTGAAAAAAGGTGAATACTTTTTCCTCATTAAAATGCTATTGAGTTTGTTGTTGTTGTTTTGCCTGAGTTAATAAGTTCAAAATAATTTCTGTTTCTGTTGAGACATATATCCTTCTCCATAATTTAATAGAACTCTCCAGGGTTCCTTTGGAATTTTATACTCAGTAATTTGCTCAATATAAAGCAGAACTAATTGACTATTTTTTTTTCTTTTCGTGCTCCCAGAAAATACATATATAATCTGTATCCAGTCTTCCACAGTGCCAAAAAACGATCTTGAGTCATTATAAATTCCTATTTATAAGAGGTTAAATGGCATTCTTTCAACATTATTTCTATTAATGTTTAGCCAATGTTCTTCCTAAACATTGCATTCCTTTCCTGGGTTCACTATAAGAAGCTGTTTCTCCCCCTGGTTCTGACAATTTAAGGATCCTCCAAACTTGCAAGTTATGCAAAACAGCTTTATGTTACTTTATTTTTTTTATATCCTGTATGTCTCATATTTAAAACAGAGTACAGTTAAAATCATTTTAGACAAAAGTTTTAAAAAAGAAATACAGGTTGAGGTTCACTTATCTGGATTTCTGAAATCCAAAATATCCAAAACCTAAAATTGTCTGCATGGTTGACTGAGATAGTAAAACCTTTGTTTTCTGATGAATCAGTGTACGCACACTTTGTTTCATGCAAACAATTTTAAAAAAAAATGGATAAAATTACCATCAGGCTATATGCATAAGATATATGAAATCAATAAATTTTGTGTTTAGACTTGAGTCCTATCTCCAATATATCTATTTATGTGCATACATGGAGCACCCGGTGGTGCAGTGGGTTAAACTGCTAAGCTGTTGAACTTGCTGACTGCAAGGTTGGTGGTTTAAATCTGGGGAGTGGGGTGAGCTCCTGCTGTTAGCCCCAGCTTCTGCCAACCTACCAGTTAGAAAACATGCAAATGTGAGTAAATCAATAGGTACTGCTTGGGTGGGAAGGTAAAGATGGTCCATGCAGTCATGCTGGCCACATGACCTTGGAGGCATCTATGGATGATGCCGGCTCTTCAGCTTAGAAATGGAGATGAGAGCCAACCCCTAGAGTTGGACATGACTAGACTTAATGTCAAGGGGAAACCTTTACCATTTTTTATTTATTTATCTAATGAGATACAATAGAGATGTGACCCAACCCCCTAAAAAAATCCATAAAATCCAAACACTCATAGTCCCAAGCACTTCAGATAAGGGATACTTCAGTTAAAGGCAGCTTAAAACAATATAAAATCAGATTTCATGATTTTAAAATACAAAAAGCACACCACAAATCCCTTCTGTTACAGATTTGTAGCCAAAACCTGCTTGAATAAGGATATATAAGCCTGCAAATAAAAGTAAAGGACAAAGGGGGGGGGGGGGTTCCACAATATGGAAGCTTTCCATCGGAAGGTTTGCATAAGTATTTTATACCTAAGGCTAATCTGAATATTTTTGCTGGTGTTCATGCTTGTATCAACAGTGATACAAGAGTCCTTTGTCTTCTGGCTGTGCCAAAGTTCAGATTGTCTTTCCTTTAATTTCTCTGGTTGTAGGGCAATTGGCTGTTGGAGCCAGGTTCTTACTGTTCAAGCATGGGATAGATATTATTATATGCTTCATAAAACACTGGTAGCATCTATTGCCAGAAGATTTGCATGGAAAATGATTATGCAAGCAGTGATTGATTCAGTGAGGAAGATGCACATTTTTGAGGTGTTTAGGCAAGGAAGGTATATGGAAGTATAATGATTCCCAGGACAGGCCATCCTGACATAGTCATATGATTGTCCAAGTGAATAAGCCCATAATTGCTGCCATCACAATTGGACCCTTGTTGCTATCAGCCATCTAGTGAATTGGTCAAGTCAGATTGCAGCTTCATAAAAGCTCAATATAATATGCCACATGTGGGAAAATGAATTATCTGGGAACTAGCAGCCATTAGAGGACTATAGATACAATGCATATTTGCAAAATAATATATGATTTAAGACAGGAACAGGAAAGGCTCTTCTGTTGAAACCACAAGTAGTTATTGTATTGGAGCAAAATGCATATGCCGCAAGACACTGACAGAAAGGGGTTGGTATAGTTTTGAAGATTTGGAGAAGATCTTAAATGTACAGAGTGCTAATAATTAAAACATCTTGCCTTTTTCTTTTGTGAGTAAATTATAAAAGGAGTATTTTAACTACCTAAAGATGATGTGTCAGAGGGAGATTGTTATAGCATTTTATGAGAAGAATGCATTTTACTTTGTTTTCGATGATATCTGAAATGGCATAGACTGTCAAATTGAGATACAGAAGAAATCAAAGTCTGTTGCAGGACAGTAATGCTTATGAATAATATTAGTAGTTTCCTAATATTACACCGAGGAGACTACTGGACCAAGAAGAGACAAATTGACATGCAGTAATGCTGATAATATTAATAAAGCCAATGAACTTACCAAGTAGTTAACATGGGTCAAGGCTTGGCTTATCATTAGGCAAAGTAAGACAGCTACTTTGGATGATAGTTTAGGAGTATCATATAAATGTAGCAAATTTTGGAGATAGAAGAAGAGGAGAAGGAAGATAAATGGGAGAAGAAGGAACATTTACTGTTAGGAAGATGAAGAAAAATCCTTGTTGGGTTCTTCTAATCTTATAACAACTTTCGTTGGCCTTGTGTATTATGTATCATGACTTTCAGATGCTCCTTTTCTTCTTGCAGGCAAATATCTTGAGCTGATGTTGATGTATGAAGCCTTATCACCTGATGAAACCAAAGCACATATTAGAAAACAACTTATGTTTAGGAAGTATTGCTATATTAACACAGGAACTGATACTGAATGAGACATGTGACATGTGTAGATCAATATTGTCCACTCTGAAATTGGTAGAAACTTAATAGGTTTAGTCTTCTGCCCCAGGACCACATGATTATGAGGTTAAGGTTGAGCTTTAATTCTGTTGAGTTACAGTTCTTCTCATCATTCATAAGCTGATGACCAAATAAACTTTGAGTATACATTTTAATGTCAGAGAAATTGATAGTTATGGGTCATGTTTCTGCAACAAAACTAGAAATGGAATTTGTCTGGTGATTGATCAGGCAGATATCAAACCAGCTGTGGCCATCTGGTTATCTGATCAGGTGCCAGTTCTAGAAAAGGATCCATAAATGCTAACACTGAAATTATTTTCCTGTTATCCAAAGGATAATTCAAGTAATGAGGTGTTATATCAGTTGCTCTTGAAAGAATAAGCCTGTGGAAGAAGACAAAAAAATGTTGTGAAGCACAGTGTCATCTAAAAACTCTTTATGGACTCAATTTTAATGGTTTCTTTTACAATGTGGCAATTGTGGTTTGTGAATTTGTGTCCTGGAACTTTGCAGCTTCCTTTCTTCCAGCAGTACTCAGGAACTGCTTTGCTTTCTATGTGTAACCTCTATAGGAGAGACAAGCTTTGTTATTAACATTGTTAATTGCCAAAAAAGCACTTAGTAACTGAGCCAATAAGTCTTTATTCATAATACATTTTGTGTGGAGAGAATAACCACACATTCTCTATGTGTCAGTGGGAGGAGGCATGTTCCATTTTGGTGACCTCTTTTCACTCATGGAATTTTCAAAAACCAAAAAAAGTAGTATGGAAGTCTTCTGACCAAAGGGAAGGAAAGCCTAAAATAATAAAAGTAGCTGTTTGGTTCTATGCTGACATGTGTGTGGGGTTGAATTATTACCACAGAGAAAGAATTTGCTGCTTTTCAGTACCATACATTTTGGTGGAGCACTTTTTTAAAAGTCTGATCACAAGATATGCAATGTGTCCTTCCATTTATGACCAAAGTACAAAAAGTTCAAGATTTGGTACTCAGGCACAAGAATGTGGATAATTACATTTGGTTCATATTTTAATCCAGGCCACTCTTTCCAAATGAATATTCCCCAAAAGAAACATAACGTTTTTTGTGTTTCACATTTCCCTCAATTTAGTGATGGGGGCACAAAAAAATTAGGAGGAATTGCATACGAAGAGGCATGTATTTAAAGTAATCTTTTGCAAGCATGCAGATTTTCCTATTGTCTACAAAACCATGCTAATTAGGGAATTCAAGGATTTATATTGAAAAGGGTTTTTTTGTCATGTCAGGAGTGACTTGAGAAACTGCAAGTCACTTCTGGTGTGAGAAAATTGGCTGTCTGCAAGGACGTTGCCCAGGGGATGCCCGGATGATTTTTTGGATGTTTTTATCATCCTTGTGGGAGGCTTCTCTCATGTCCCTGCATGAGGAGCTGGAGCTGATAGAAGGAGTTCATTCGCCTCTCCCCAATTTCAAACCTGCAACCTGTCGGTCTTCAGTCCTGCCGGCACAGGGGTTTAACGCACTGCGCCACCGGGGGCTCCTTGAAAAGGTAATTTTTCTGAAGTGCGGTCTTGTTGACTGGAGTTTGGACATGCAGCATGGTCTGCTAAAGATTGCATCGTGTTGCCAATAAATGGAAATGCACCCTGTGGTCTCCATGCTTGTTGGAGGAGCTGACAATACAAAAGAAAAGCTGCTTTTCCATTTCTGTGTCATTCTTCAATAAAGTTGTAGTTTCAAGATCCATTCCAACATTCCTTGGACACCATAATACATAAATCCTATGCTTCCTTTAGTATATAATAGTTAACATTTCATAGTAGCATAACTACCAAGATTTTCTGGATTGGCAGATAGTTCTCTAGAGCAGTAGTTCTGAACCTTTGATCCTCCATGTGTTTTAAACTTCAGCCCCAAGAATTCCTGACATTTGGCCAAACTAACCAGGGCTTCTGGGAGTTGGTCCCATACACCTAATGGACCAAAGGTTGGCAAAGGACTGTCAAGGATTAAATTAGGTGCTTTATGGTTCAGCAAAGTTTTGAATCTGTTTATTTGTTTTATTTATATCCCTCCTTTCTTCTGACACAGAACGCAAGGCAGCTTACCAGAAAAGCTGCTTTGGACTTTAGTTTTCACAAAGCATATATTGTGTCCACTTCACTAGCGTGCATGTCAATTTCATAGGAACATGATAAAACTCCATGAAGTACCAATATATAAATCAATTCCACTATCTTCTGCTTCTTTCACTCATTTATTCATTTTTCCCCTCTGTGACTGGACTGTAAATACCATAGCTTGCAGCAGTTGATTGTGCTGAGATGCAGTGGTTTATTTGTTTTGATCCAAAAACATAACTTCTCCAAGTTCTACAAAAATGTGTATAGTAGAAGAAATTGCATACAAAACATATGCAAGTAGAAACTGAATGCAAAAAAGTTATGATTGATGGGTATGGAAGTGTATGTATTAGAAGAAATGTATTCAAAAATGCTAAATTACCCATGAGGTTTGTTTTTTTTAAAATCACAAGCTGGAAATAACAAACTTGTGCTTCAAAAAGGTAAAATGGGCAGCTCTAACTATCCCTACCCGAGCATGGCAAATGATGTCAGCTCGGCAGAGGCTAGCCAGCAGACTTGTCTCACTTTGTTTTGTAAAGCAGTAGAAACAGGACCAGCTGGTATCCATCCTTTTGTATGTCCCTCTTTGAAGCTCTGTGTTATTTAGCTTCTGGTTTTTAACCATTCAGTAAACCGCTGTCACACCAAATTATGGCCCAAGTGATGAACCTTTAATTAGTCATGGGTATCACATTAAAAAGCTGCTGTTAACTGGGATAACATTGGCCAGCATATAAATTGGTAATACATCTGTCAGTTTCTGCAATGCCCTTGATGGTAACAAAAACAAAAAAAAAATACACCAGCTTCTGGTTTCTTTTATTAAAAATTAATATAGGAATTGTTTTATAAAGGGAGAAAAACTTTCTCTACTCTTCCCCCCTAACAAAAGACAATTTGAAAGAAAAGAGAAAAAAAACCATTTTCAAAAGCTTTAGTGGCAATCAGTGGCTAGGGCTGTGCACAGATCCATTTTTCCAAATGAGCTCTGGCTGGTTTGGCCCTTTCAGTTCTTTCGGCTAGCTGTAACAGCACACGTGCCATTGCCATTTTTTTCCTACCACAACAGACCATGCAGCTGCCAACCACTGATACTTTTGGTTTCATTCGGCTACACATGGAGCACGGAGAGGGAGCCATGCGCTCACATGGAAGTTTCCCTGTGAGCCCTGCCTGTTGAGCCAATCAGAACTGAAGAAAGCCATGATGTGTATTTTAGCTAAGATGGGCCTCCATTTTTCTGCTGTGACCAGGTTTCTGAGAGAGCCAGATCATGCTCCAGTCTGCTGGTGATCTAAAGCTCTGCATTGCTTGCCTTGGTTTTTGACTGAAGTAGCAATAAACAAGCATTTACTTTCTACACACTTAAGAAACTGCCACTGATGGTGCCCTTCACATGACACGAGCTTCAAATGTGTGGTAGAGGTATCTTGCCATTTCTAAAGCTGCCATAAAATGATGAGGTAATTTATATCATTTTTAAAGAGTGGCTAATGCTCCTTCAGGTGGTTTGGCTTCCACCGAAATAAGTTTTAAGAAGGGTGCCTTAACTCAGCTTCATTGAAAGGGTGTGGAGGAGAAACGATGCTAGGAGTGATTTCTTAAGTCTGATGCCTTAAACCCAGGTGTTATTGAAGGATATAAGGAGAAAAGGTGGTTTCTTAAGTCTGATGCCTTAACCCAGGTCTAGTTGAAGGATATTAGAGGAAAGAACCTCAGAAAAGGTGGTTTCAGTTGCCCCCCTGATCCATTCTTTGGGAGCCTCCCAAAATTGGGCAGGCAAAATTCTGTTTTGGGCATCAAATGACAAAAAGGGCAGCCTTGGAAGTTCCCTCATTGCTGCCAATGGGTCAGATCTTCCTAGAAAATGGGGAAATGGATCTTTTGGATCAAAACCAGAATTTTTCCTGACCAAATTTGGAAGGCTCCCAAAAAATGAATCGGGGGCAACTGAAATCCAGACACCAAAAACAGCATGAGGTTTAGTCAAATTACACACCCTTAGCAATGGCATCTCTTCAATTTGACCACCCTTGTCCTTGCTGGAATGTGCAGTATTTCCACAGAGATATTTCAATTGCAACACAATTAAAGAACTATGGATAATTTGTGAGAAATTTGGAGGCTCTTGCTGGTTAGAAAACTGTGAAAGTTCATCATTTTATTTTAAACTGCAGGTTTAAAATAGGAGTATGTACCTGACTGTCAACAATTAGCTCAACATATGGATTTGCCCCTTTTTCATGTAGCCACAAGAGGTACTATTTACTGTAAACATTGGTTTCCAGTTTAATATCATTCCTTTTCTATGATGAATCACCTCTCCAGGAGCTCCAAATCTTTGAGCTCCTTTCACTCATCATGTCCCTTTCCCCCTTGATCTGATAATTGATCCTCAAAGTGATCTCTACATGTGAAATCTAGTCCAGTATTAAACAATTCCAGATTCTCCATCAAAACTTAACAGGAACAGCCATACATACTATAAAAAAGAAGAAACAATTAGATCACAAATTAACCCCTGAATGATTTAACCTCTGACTACCCATGTTATACCTTTTCCATTTGTCTAGATCACCATTTATTATTTATTTATTTATTTAAAAGTTTTATATACTGGTCTTCTCACCTCTCTTGAGGGACTCATTCCCCTATCTCCCTGTAGTCTTCTGTCAAAGTGAAAACTCCAGTTTTATATTCTTTCTCACCCACAGGTCCCCCTTCACAGCATTTGTCTGGTACCAACCAGGCTTGTTAAACATCACAGGGAGATTTTACAATCACAAAATCTTAGAAATGGAATGGACCACTAGGTCACTATATTGTAAGGCTCTCTATTTCATGGCTTTTCTAAATTCCTACTATGTTGCAGTTGTTATTCTGAGGAGTGGGAACCTATTGAATCAATGGGATCTAACTGTGGACCATTCAATTATAGGAAACAGACACAAGTGGAGTCATCTGACAAAATAGAGGCAGAATTATAGAATTAGTATCTAGTACTGATAATCTCATGTTTGCACTGAACAAATGCATCAAGATCCTGCCCTTTGTTGATATATTGGTAACTCAGAGGAGGGAAATAATATCTTCCAAACCATCAGCACCTCACTTTGCTGCAGTCAGGAGTATACTGACATTTCTGCAATCAGAATTTTGATAATCATTGTATAAAAGAACAAGAGAATACATCCCTGCTTGAAAAATTCAGAAATGAAAGAAAAATAATGCTATGTTTAATAGTGTGACAAGTACTGACAAGAACAAAGATTATATTTGAAAGTCCCAGTTGAGAAAATCCATTAAATGGGAGCAGCAGTAATAATAAATACTTATGAAAATGAGTATTATAAAGAAAAGCAGAAGCAGACACACACCATGAAGATTTTAATGTTGTGTCCACGCTCTTAGGTGACACATTTCTCACTGGGTTTGCTGCTATAATATTCCTCCAGGAGGAGACATTTTAATGACACCCTGACAATCAATCCTGTGACTGTTGAAAGTCCTGAGATATGTACAAATGGAACTCCCAAGGCTCTCGCTCAATGGGAGATTGACAACTCTATCTAACAGACTGTGTCATGAGACCACATTGCTTAAAATTGTATAAATACCTGCAGTCCATCTGTCTGCTTCAACACACACACACACACTTTTTATAGATTGCTCATAAGGAAATACAAGATCAACATCACCTTTTTGAAGAACCACTGGGGAATTACTAGGCTAGTGGACAAAAATATCGGAGAACAACATGCTTCGATATGCAGTAACTCGGAAATAGGGCTTGTTAACAAAATTGTGATGGCATAAGTCAGACTTTTGCTATCACAACTCACTTTTATAGTCATTGTGAAGGTGAACAATGATCAAGATCTCCCCATGACCGCACCTTGTAAACAACAGAATGTGACACTCTTTGGAACAGGTAATATACTCCCACAGATTACTGCATTTCAGTGCTCAATACAATCTCACAAACTCTATTTTTCATGTGTGTTGGAATCAAAGTAAGAGAATCCAAGTAACATCTCTGATGGGAAGCAGGAAGAAGCCTTTCCATAAGGTTCCAAGGTCTGGTCTATATAAAATTGAATTAGAAGCAGAAGGAAAAAGCCAACACCAAGCATCACCAAGGACCTCATCTTATGTGCTACCAGAATTGCTATGGATCATGACAAATCTGACAGTGTCTGGTGGGGAACCCATCTCTCTAATCCCTGCATTGCTCAACTTACCCCAGGCTCCATCCCATGGGGAGAAGTGTCCGCTGCCCGCCTTCCCTCTGTTGAGAGAGGCTTCTCCGTGGTGACCCCTAGGCTTTGGAATTCACTACTCGGAGAGATTAGGCAAGTGACAACCCTGGCAGCCTTCAGGAAAAGCCTAAAAACCTGGCTGTTTCGGTGTGCCTTTGAGGAATTCATACAATCCCCACACCATCACCAACTCAGCACTATATGCCCACTGATGCACTTTATCTCATCCTTCACCCATTGCTATTCCCAACTGAAATCCCCCCACCAGGCACACTACTCTATTCATCCATCTCACCCAGGGTTTTTATATTTATATTTTAATTCTACCCTTTTAACATGGTCAAGCCTGCTGTGCACATTTTTATTATTTTATTTTATTTCCTGTATTTGATTTTGTATTAATTTGCTTTGTTTATATTTCATTTGATGTTATTATTTGCTGTATGTATTTCATTTTGATTTGTTGTAATTGTTGGGCTTGGCCTCATGTTAGACACCCCGAGTCCCTGTTGGGGAGATGGTGGCGGGGTATAAATAAAGTTTTATTATATCATTATATCATCATCATCATCATCATCATCATCATCATCATCATCATCATCGATCCCAGTGTAACATGGGAAGCCTCTTGTGTTGCCACCATGGCAGCAAATACCAGTTCCTCTTCCCTTTTGCAATGGGGCCCTGCCAGAAATAGATGCATGTTGTGGGATGGGAGCTGGTGGGCTCAGTGGCAAAACCAAAGACAACCTGGCATATGCCGCTGATTTTTACCCTGTCTGATGAGGTCGCAAGACTCACTCCCTGGTAAGACTGGATGGGATTATCTATTCTTATCTGTACATTGATCCTTATTGTACTTTTGATGGTACTTTCATGTTTGGTTTTATATTAGGATTCTTTAAGAGAAGACGGTGGTTTTGAGTGTGGGACTGGGACTTCAGGAGATCAGGGTTCAAATTCCTGGTCAATCATGGAAACCTACTGGCTGGCCTTGAGCAAGACATTCCTATTTAGCATTAGAGGAAGAGAATGAAAAACTCCACCTGAACAAATCTTTCTAAGAAAGCTTTGTGATGGGTTTGTCTTAGGGACTCCATAAATAAGAAGTGACTTCAAAGCACACAAGAAAGAGGCTTAGCATGAATCTTAGTGGGTTGTTTAAACTTAACATTATATTGATGGTTTAAAATGAGACATTGGGCTGGGCCCATGCTATACTGATACTATGTTTATTTAAATCCTGGAAGGCATTGCAATGAATTATTAAGAAATGTTTATTTTAGTTGTTATTATGTAGTTGCTTTTGAAGTTATTGTGAATCATTATCAGTATGGAAAAACTTCATATTACAGAGGGAGAGTTGTAGTTACTCAAGCATAGGATAGATTAGGTTGTTGTAGGTAGCAAAAGTGTCGCTTGTCACTTAAGTATTGTTCTATTGAGTATTGTTTTATTGTTGAATACTGGATCTATTGTGACTTGTATATTGTTGTTGTTTGTTGTTGTTCTTGTTGTTTTATATCCTCCTCCCCCCCCCCCCTTTACACCCCACTGGACTCTACAGAGCTGTTTTGGAATAGGCTAGAAATGTACTAAACAGGGCAAAGAAACTGAATTTGACTTCGGCATCCCCACAGGTTTTTGAAAAAATGACTGTATTGAAACCAGTGCTCTTCTGCCCAAGGCCCTGTTCCCTAGCAGTGCTTTGGGAAATGATAAATCAACATGGATGGCAGTCAGCCCAATCTTGGCAACAGTCATAGCCCACAAGGCTACTCTTATTGTTGCTGCTAATAGTGTTGTGGCTTGTGGCTTGGTTTGTTTGGACTGACGGATGTAGTGTACTATAAATCTGTGAACCATGACAGAACCCCTGATCCTACCTTCCTTTCTGTTTTGCATCATTGCTGGGGTTGCTTGTTGTGTTTATGAATCTGACAAGCAAGCACATCACAGGGTCAACTCTGCTACTGATCTGTGTAGGAGATAGGCCCCTCTTAGATTTGCTTCACTGCAAACCTGACTGACAGTCACAGGGGAAGCTATTGATTTCTGTCTGGTCCTTTGTTGACAGTTTAGGGTTACAAGTTCACTAGGACACCCGCTATATTGAAACTTAGGCTGGGTGCATTTGAGACTCAACTTCACAGAGAGGGAAGGAGGAAGGGATAGATACATTACAGCCTGCAAGGAGTGAATACAATGTGTCAAACTCATGGTTACTTTAATAATTTGGATTTTTACAAGGTATATGGCATCTTTCTCTTTTTGGGACAATGCCTTCATTCCTCAAATGGTTTCAACTTGTCTGGAACAATCCGAGTCAATACCTGATCATCTCATTTTTTCAACTGATTGACAAACGTCCTAGTTTTTTTCTCAACCCTTTGCATACATGTATATTTAATAATCATTTTATGTAATTGTGTATTTTATTGCTGTTTTTAAATTGTATTGGCATCAAATTGTTGCCTGCTGGTAGCTGCCCTGAGTCCCTCTTCGGAGGCCAAAAATGGGACAAAATATAAATGTTCTAAATAAATAAATAGCAACACCCCCCCCCCCTTTCTATGAACTGGTGTGGGCATTAAGATCTACAGGGGAGGCCCTTCTCTTTGTCCCACCACAATCTCAAATATGGTTGGTGGGGATGAGAGAGAGGGCCTTCTCAGTGGTGGTGCCCTGGTTCTGGAATGCCCTTCTTAGAAAGATCAGGCTAGCCCCCTTGCTATGTTTTTTAGGATTAGTACGAGGTCTTTCTGTTGACATCATGTCAGCACTGGGCTGTGTTAATTTTTACATTGTAATTATATATGTGTGTGATTGTAACTCTATGGTTTTATCATTTTAGATTTATGTATTGTTTATGTGTGGCACTTCACTGTATTCTGTTAGCTGCCCCAATTCCATCTTCGGGGAGATAGTGGCAGGGTAGAAATAATTTTAATGTATTTTTATTTTATTTTTACACACTAGTCCAGTCAGTTTTTTAAAGACTACAAGTCCCTGAATCCACCAGCATGGTCAGTAGATTCTGTCATTTGGCTGAAGGAGAAAAACCTTTAGCAAATTGCAATTGTAATTTGCATCACTATTTTGAAAGAAATAGAGTTGGCATAAACCCGGAGGATCTTCCCCCATAGAGATTATTCTGAGTTTGGCCTGGCTATGCCTTAAATATTTTTCTTTATATTTGTGGGCTTTTAATAAGCTTGAATTGTACTAGTTGTTGTTATGCTGTGGCTGCTGCTTCTCCTTTCACCATCTTCTCTTCCCTGTTCTTCCTCTCCTTCCTTCCCCGTTCTCCCTTCTTCCTCTAGTGGCAAATCAGATGACTTCACGTTGCAGAGCATATTTCCATACAAATTTGTTTTAATTGATTGATTTCAACAGTAAAAAAAAAAAATGGGCTCGTCCTGAAAAAATATGAGCATATATGTGAGGTTTGAGTTCAATTTAAGTATCTGTAGCTGGTGAGGAGCACTTCATACAATAAACAGAATCAAGTGATAAAGTTTTTTTTTTTCCTGGAGTTAATACATGCCCTCTCTGCATGTATGTGTGTAGGGCAGATTCAAGGCCAACTGACAAGTGTGGACAACTTCCCATCTCTGTGCAAGGAAGGCATTGGTCTGGCCTGCTACTTATTTTAGCTGCATCCTTCTGACGGGCTTAAACAAGTTTAACAAATTTTGAGAAAGTTCTGTGGGAAAAGTATCTGTCTTCATGTTGATATAACTCTCTGGTAAATAAGTCAAAAAGGTGTTTAGTTGTAATGTACCCTTGCCTTATTCTTGCTGAGTAGTCATATATGCGAGCAATGGATGATTGGAATTATAATGCAGAGTACTTATTCACTGCAAGTTTTGAACTAAGCCACAGGAAGAGTGAGCATTTAAAAGGATAGAGGAAAAATAGCTGCTGCTTAGATATGAGCTGCTCAGACAACAAATTCCAATTTTTGCCTTGTTGATCTATAGTAAAAAGTATCATTGCCAAATATCCTGAAATTAAAATCCAGAACAAATGATAAGGATGAAAACCTTCTCCAGGTTTATGTTGACTGGGGGATGCTGGGAGTTGCCGTCTAGAACTGCAGCATTTCCACATTTTGCACTATACTAAGTAAATGGTTCCTGATGTCACTTGAGACCACCATGGTGAGATTTAAACAGTCCTTCCTTCTTGACATTTTCCTCATACCCACATGTGGGTGTCAGAAGAGGAAAAGTGTCACCAACAACATAAATGGAAGCTTCTCCTTCTTTCTTTTACTTATCAGTAGAAGTGGGATTGAATGTTGGAAAGGAAGTAGCCAGGTAGGGATCAGGATAAAAGGAGACAGAAGCAATCCTTTGAAGTATTTTCACAATTCTGTTTCATGTGTCCCCTAGAGAATGACTTTTTGTTGTGTTTTCAAATGTATTTGGAGTAAAAAATACTTTGGAGGATATATTGAAACCAATGTTCTTTGGTTTTGTTCATGACACACTGGCTATTTAAGGAATCCCATGGTGGGGTCATGAAATGGGAACTGATTCCCATAGCTGCCACCACCATTGCAGAAGACCTGGAAGCAGCAGGGGAGAAGCTGTTATTTGACCTCTTTTCCATTCTTCAATGAAATAGTGGCTTTGGAGAACATTCCAGTGTTCGTCAGACTTCAGAATAGCTCTGTGCTTCTTTTAGCATCTAATGGGGGCACTTTTCACTTTTTCCTTTGAACAACTGTGGGAGATAGTCTGAACTAGGAAACAAGAAATTATACAAGTCTACTTTGCTACTTCAACTCTCAGATCTGATTCTGGGTTTTCCAGAGTTAACATTTTATGCACTTCATTTACACTGACTTTTTTATTCATGGCAACATGATAAAACATGAAGTATTAATAAAATGTTGATACTTGTACCAACCAATGTTGCCTTCTTCTTGCTTTGCCTTCTCTTTTTCATTTTTACATTCTTGCTGGGCAATAGAGTTGATTGTTCACTGCAGTTGGTTCTGCTGAAATTCAGCTGTTTGTTTGCTTTTTTCTATAACAAATAGCTAATTATTAAGTGCTGGATCGATTAACAATTTACGGGATATGGATAGAGACGTAATTGCAGCCTTTCTTTTGCAGTCCAATCCAACTCCCATTTAAATCAATTGCAGTTTTCATGGCAATTTCAGTTGCAGTCGGGTTGGGTCTTTCTGTTTTCTTGCTTCCCAACCCTGCCATTACCTAGAATCAAGACTTTCAGTTTTCTCCAGCAGCCTTACATTAAGAAGGGAGTGGGTTTTTTTTGTTGGGGGTGGGGAGAGAAAGAAAGACCCTCTACAAAGTTGAGCTTTTTCGGAGTGGGGGAGATAGCTGTGTTCCCAATCCGAAATTTCTTTTCTTGGACACAGTGGTGTATCTTTTAAGGCTTTAATTAAGTCCTTGCTTTGTCTCAGTATCAGCTAGAGCACATGTTCCCATTTTTCTTGCTGCAGCACTTAAGCATAATTTGGTGTCAAACACATGCTCTCTGATTGAGGTCCAACCAGATTTACTTGCAAATGTGTCTGGGTCAATAGCATTTGTTTCAATTAGATTTACAAAGAACCATTATGGTGCTTTGGCATGTTAGTTGAAAGGGAGATTGTGGGAGGGGAAGAGAGACGAAGGTCTGCCAGCCACTTAACTAATTTATGATTAAAAAGAAAGAGACAGTGGTACTGCTGGGAGAAGAAAGGGGTGGTAGACCCTATTGTATTGGATGTCATTGGCCTTCTGCCAAAGAGAGCAGGAGCTATACACAGCTCAGGAATAATCCTTTACCAGGGCCAAGCCAGTTGTGTGCATAAAGCATCACAGCTCCAATCTGAGCATGTTTTGAAGGCTCATCTCTGCTAAATCATCTCCTGCATTGCATGGCCAGTGGGAAGTAATTCTGTTAAAGAATTAACAGAGACACAGTCAGTCAATCAAATCTTAAGGGCAGGCAAAAAGATTGTATTATTATTTCTGGATTATTTTCAAAACTTTGCCATAATGATGGTTGAGGGGAGTTGTATGGGGAAAGGATGTATTTCCTGAAAGAGGTGTGTGTATATGTATTTGCGGCATGCTCCTCTGCAGTTAGATATTTGTAAGTGTAGGCACCTGCCATGAGAGTTCAAGCAGCTGATTTGGTTGTATCCATAAAATAGTTCTTCCAGTTTTCTTTTCTACCAGGAGTAGTTTTTATTAAATAAACACAATGGGCTCTGATTGCCTATTTAAGATCAACGTGTATAGCTGGAAAGGAGAGTTGGGTGATGCTACTGTCCCTGCTTATTAAAATAAAACTTTCTTTTTGAAATGAAAAAAGACATTGGTATGTGTGAGTGTGTGTAAATAGGAACAGAATACTTCAGATTTATAATACTAAGCACACACTTTTTCCCCAGAAAAAATATATGTCCAAGGAAATTATACTCACAAAGAAGAAGGAGTGGCTATTACCACATCAGTCCATTCTAAAACAGAGAAGTACTACATAATGTTACTTATGAATGACCTCCCAAAAGGATCCTGCATGTATCTTCTCTCAGAAAACACACCAGAGATCAAAAGTGCTCATCCATAACTAGTAGTATCTGAGGATTATGTGGTAGTAGAACATCAATGGAAATTGGATGGGGAGGTAATAATACAAAGTCAATTAAGATTGCTTCCACCAAATGGGCAAAACGTAGATTTTACACCCAAAAAGGAGGGAATGAAAGAGGAGGAAAACTTATTTGCCACTGTAAAATTAAGGCATAAAAGAAGCAAGCTGATGGATTCTAATACAATACGAAAATGCATTCAGTGATGTCAATAGAGTTGGTGTAACCCAGTGTTGTATCTCATTGTGTCATCTACATAAACCCACTCTTGTACCAGATCATACCATAATATTGTAGCTAAAATATCAGAAATTTTACAAAACCAGCTATTATAGGCATCCTCTTCTTATTTGATAAGTTAGGGACAAGAACACTATCAAAAATTGAAAATAATTGAAATACAGAACTATTACTGAGTAAATATTACTGTATTGTGCCCTGGTTCCTAACCTGCAAAGAAGTGGGCAGGGGCAACTGTAATATTGTTGAAATTCTGAAACCCAGATTCTAACACCTAAACTCTTACATTGATGCAACAAGTTGTACATAATTGGTGACTTACAATTAATTCCTTCCTTCTATAATGAAGGTTTAGCTCATTGGTTCTCAACCTGTAGGTCCCCAGATGTTTTGACCTTCAACTTCCAGAAATCTGAACAGCTGGTTAACTGACTCGGATTTCTGGGAGATTTTAGGCCAAAATACCTGGGAACTCACAGGTTGAGAATCACTGGTATAGCTACAATGTGAGCAGTTTAAGGAATAATTGCTATCCCTTTGTGGTATAACTAACTTTTAATTTTGCTTTTTCTAGTTAGGGCATTGTGGACTCACTAAACTGGGAATGAAGACTATCATATGATTCAAATTCTGGGTTGTGCTTCATGTTGCTTATTGCTTTTTGTTGTGATTTTAAAGCAATAAGGTAGACAGGAGGAGGCTGTTTTTATACTAAAGTGAACTTTTTATTACTCATGTGTTGTTTTTAATGTAATTAAAAGTTACTATGTTGATTACATTTGATGAGTGAGAAAGAAAAGAGCTACCTTCACAATGGCAAATGCAATGGTAATTCTGTTTCTTGAATGTTACTTTCCAAGCTGCAGTTGGACCAGAAGTCCATTTATCCCAGATCACTTAATTTTGTCATGAACATTCTATTGTCCAAACAAACATAACAAATTTACTTAATCCATGCTAAATTGAGGCATTTTAAGAGTGCATCATAAACATCTTACTTCTCGAACAAGTGACAGAGTCTGGGTTTTAAAAACACTTTTTAAAGCTTCCAACTGAGAGTAAGAATGGAATTGCTTGTGTATTTTTGTTTCCCCTAGGCACCATCCAGATGGAGAACGTTTCGTTTATAGTAATTATGCATTTCTAGCTAAACCCTGCTGTCAGACACAAGTGACAAAATGATACAATAACTTCAAGGGAATCAGCATTTGGGGCAGTATTCTTTTCCCCACCAACATGTGAACAAAGCAATAGCAAATACTCCCTACCACTGTCAAGAAAATTAGTCACTTTCTACCATTCCTGGCAATGCAGCATGAGAGTAACTTTTGAGAAGGCATCCCCACACAAAAATCAATTTTGAGAGTCCTACATAACAACTACCAATTGGTAGAAAATGTTGATTGGCGAATCTTTGATTACAAACAGTCCTTTGGTATCCTACATATTTGTAGCAGATTCTTCTCTGCTTTCTCCCTTCTCTTCCTCACTGCCACTCCCAGTTAAGAGTAAGGACCTTAACACATTGAGGTCCACATAACATGTGATAACAGGGAGATTTGCCATGGATCGTGGTGAATCTGGCAGGGAGTGTGGGGAACCCATCACCCTGCACCCACATCACCCATATCGCCCCTTACCTATCCCATTGGAGGAAGTGCCACTGCCCAGCTTCTCCCTGTTCTTCTCAATGAGAACATGGGAAACCTCTCATGTTCTTGCTCCTCCCTCTTACAGCACTTTCACCTTGGTTCAGCGATAGAGCCTGCCAGAAGTACATGTATATTTTATGATGGGATCTGATGAGCTCTGTTCCTGAACTGAGGAGAAAATATCATGGGATGGGCAAATTCGCCTGTGTGATGAGGTTGTTGGTCAACTGCCTTGGGGAAGAGATTTGGGTATCATAAAAGGGGAGCAACAAATTCTATACTGTCTTATTATTGTATTATTAATGCCAGAAATGGGCAAATCTCTTGTTATTTTACCTGAAACTTGAGCTGGCCTTCTACTTTCATGATCTTTTAGAAGATGAGGTCAAACACATCTTAGTAGTGAATGTGGATTTCTTTCAAACACACACACATACACACACACCACTCTTTGCTCTGGTTTAACCCCATATGACATTCTCTGCTACCTGGAGAATGATGAACAGGACTGAGAGTGACAGGGAAACGAACTCAGAAGTGGTTTTATAGGACTGCCGGGGACCATCTATTAATATAAATGTTTAAGGCAAAATGCATTAAGTCCTGAGAGCTGACGAGACATTTCATTTGCATCCTGCCCTTGGGATTATTTCTGGGACCTGCTGCCTAAGGGCACCCAAGTGCCAGACTTGCCATGGCTGCAGTTACTCTATTTAGTTTGCTGCTTTTGCAGTTTTGCATGTTGGAAATTAAAAAAAAAATGCTGATGGGCTCTTGAGTTTTAAATGCATTTGCTTGCTTGGCCTCAAAATGTACATTTTGATTTTGTAAAGCAAATAACATAAGAATGGTGTACTCAAGAGACATTTTCCTCATTTTTTAAAATAACATAATTCAAATTCATTTATTTTTGGGGTTGATTTCAACCTTCCTCCTGCCTTATCCTTGCTATCAGCACTAGAAACTGAAAACACAGCAGCTTTAGACTAGAGGATAAAAGAGTGCAATTAGGAAGGAGAAAGTAAAAGCAACTGATCTTGTTTCTCTGCTCAAGATGTTGGATAGGACACACAGTAATCCTGCAACTGGGACACAGAATGGGAAATAGGTTTTAAGAATACATCTAGGCACTTGATTCCTTTTAAATATCCCAGTTGGCTTGGAAACGGTTATTTAAAACTATTCATGGAAGAGCTTTATTGTGTATATATTTACATTGCTGTTTGATATCAAGAATTTAAAGCAAAAATATACATCTGAACTAGTTACATCCAATACAAAGATGCTGAGGTCCCTAGCCTAGTTTGGATTAGTGCCTGCAAGTACAAAGCAGCTAAAATAAAAGATGTTCCAGTATTTCCAGAAAACACTAAGGACCCCACAGTTTTCTTATCTCTTCTACCTATCTGCATTGTGTACCAGGTCACCTCAAAACAGCTTCTGCTATGAACAAATTTTTGTCACCTGCATTTGTTGCATGTTTGGTATTGGCAAAAGAGTACATGGTTGAATGCAGATCACTTAATTAGGTGTCTTGATAGACAGAATGGTATGGCAATGGAATCAATTATTTAGAGCAGGCATGGGCAAACTTCAGCCCTCTGGGTGTTTTGGACTTCAACTCCCAGAAATCCCAGCCAGTTTACCAGCTGTTAGAAATTGTGGGAGATGAAGACCAAAACACCTGGAGGGATGAAGTTTGCCCATGCCTGATTTAGAAAAAGGATCCGTTTTCCCTCAAAAGAGTTCTTCAAGTAGAGGCTGGAAATAACCTGTTGGGGATGCTCCAGGTCTGGATCGCTGTAGTAACAAGTGGATTGGATTAGTCAATCAGTTTCTATGATTCTGTATTCCTATAGTAATTCCTAGGAGCTCTTTAAATTGATAAAACAAGGAACTAGCATCCTTGTAGCAACAGTAAATTTGAGTTCTAACATTGTGTTAGTAGAACTTCACAAGTGTGTAGTGGCTTTCCTTTTCACTTCTCCTTTTCACTCCACCCTTCCATGCTACCAAATATACTGTGCACCCCAGAAGATTTTGAAGACACATATGTGTTGCTTTGTGAGCAAATATCTCCCTAGTGACTATCTACCTCTGTGCTATAGAGAGTATCCTAACCTACTGCATCTGTGTGTTATTCGGTAACTGTACAGTGGCAGATGAGAAGGTGCTCAAAAGGGTCACCACTACTGCACAGAGAATCATTGGTTGCCCTCTCCCCTCTTTGGAAGAACTTTATAGTCCCACAGACTTAAGAAAGCTCAGAACAGTCTTGGAAATCCATCTCACCCAGCATATATATATATATATATATATATATATATATATATATATATATATAATAATTATTGCCATCTGGCAGATGGTACAGGATGACAAAGACAAGGACAAACAGACTGAGAGACAGCTTTTATCCTACAGCTGTGGCTATGTTGAACTCCATGGTTTCACATTCATGTGGCATTGGGGGTTGTGCAGAGGTTGTTAAGGTATGGAAGGATGGGTGTATTGTTATGTGGTGTGTGCTGGAGAAGGCATTTAATTTTGTTGTGCAATAACACAATGACAATAAAGCTATTCTAATTCTAATAGCCCAGTATTCGTAAGAATGCCATTGATCCAGCCCAATAAGGTTGTGAGATAGGAAAACTCACCAAATGGATTTTTCTTCCTGCAATGACTCTAACATCGACAATTGCTCTACTAAGTTAAAAAAGAGATACAATAGAATGTCTATTATCTATGAAGTGGAGGACTAGGAACTATCCATCACTAATTCTTAGACTTACCTACTGACTGAGTGGAGCCCTCCAAAACATGGTGTTTCAGATCTCTTCCTGATCTTGCTATTTTTATAACAAGCACCCAGGAGAAAAAAGAAGTCCAATTTCAGTCAAATAAATATAGATTCAGCAATCTCAGACAAAGCTACTATTGCAATGGGTTTGAAAAGGGTGAGCAGAGAGCAACAAAACATGGAGACAATTTTGCCCATTTCTGCTAACTGCAGATGTGGGACATTTCATTCCCATCTAGAATATGTCATATCATCCAGTCACTTCCAAAAAAATTATCTCCTGAACATCAGCAAGCTTGAACCACTCTGCAATGTCTGAATGATGCAGCAGTTATCTTATACTCTAGTCAACAAGTTTAGCACTTTACTGTATAGTATGACTGCCAGAGTTAGTAAGGCAAGAACCAAAGCTTGAAATTATTGGAAAAGTTACTTTTTTTGACTACAGCTTCTAGAATCTCTGGACAGTTTTACATGAAAAGTAACTTCTCCAAGTTGTTTTTGCCTTGTACTAACTCAAAGAAATATACACCAGTTTGATCTGCTATGTATAGACAGACTTTTGGTCTTCTGTTATCTGTTGTTTACATTATGTATTTGTAAACCTTGAAAGAAGGGAGAGTGGAAGACCATATAAATTCTTATATCTGAAAATTTAGCCTGAGTTGAATGATTAGGTGAATGGTTGGACTGAGTGTGCCCTTTCCTTTGCCTTTCCCTGTCTCTGGTTTGTCCTTCAGATTCAGCCCAAGTAGCACATTTTCTCATCTTATCCTCCAGCCAGGGAAGATTGATGTACAATTAAGATAACTAAAGAGATGTACTGAGAATGCAAAGACTTCCATTTCTGCTGTGAATTTTTCCTTGTTCTCTTTCTCTCATGCTACCCATTCCTCACTGTAAATGTCTTAGTGACCCTGTCAGGCTCTGGAGTTGGAAGCGGGTTGAGACTATAGGAGAATACTGTTTCTTTATGTGCTTCTACTTTTCTTCTATAATCTGACTTTAAAGTAATGTCCATATTGTGATGTTACTATAACCCCCTGCCTGGCATGTCTGTTTTTCACACGTCATTCAGAGTGTGTAAGTCAAGCACTCACTTATTGGAGAATAACATCATACATACACCACTTCAGAACAATAAAAACATGAGAGTTTTTCGTCCCTCACCTAGGATTTGGTTTCCTTGGGAGGAATGTTGCAGAATGCTAGAGTTTGCAATTAATGTGTTGATAATCTAATTGAGTAATCAAATATTCACTTTTTCTAGTGACTTCACCTCACTTTCTAGATTTTCGAGTTAATACTGAAGTTTAAATTGAAATTAGTTAATTATGTTATTAGATTTCTTAGAATTCATTAGAATGAATTTCCTTTCCTCTGTTGCAGTCAGCAAAGCAGCAAACTCTGGTGCTGGAGGAGAAGAAATATCAGAATTGGAGGAAGTGCTTCGCTTCAATAACAAAGAGGCTCTTTTATTAGGTTGTGATTTCTTTGGGAAGTTTCCAGGGAGGAGGCCAGAGGAAAGGAAGAACTTTCTGGATGCCAGATCAAAGCAGTATAGATGGTTGTGTGGACCTGAATAACAGTTTATCATGAGAAATTAAAGGGAAATAAGCGATACATTGGAAACCCCAAATTCCAGCACACTGGTGACACTGAAAACCCCAAATTCCAGATAATCCAGTGGTTTCATGTATGAATAAACAGCATGAGAGGTAAACCTGGGGGAATCTCTCAACAGCCAAGTTGCTGAACATGAATCCCCAGGCACCACTTTCTCAATATTTTATTTTACTTTTTTTTTTTTTTTTTTGCTTTTGTGAAATTACTTATAGTTTTTGCAAAAAGAAATCATGGGTTTTTTTTTGTATGAACAACATTTTCCCAAAAATATATCATAGAATGTGAAAAATATTTTTAAATGCATGGAGACTTTCATAATCTTGCTTTCTCTAATGTGAAGTTATGTCCCCTAATAGAAAATTGGTCTCTGTTAGGAAAGTTTCTGTATTGATGACAGACAATAGTTGAAGTCCAAGGCCCTTCATGTGTGACAGTCTTTTGATGAATGCCTCCAAGAAACATAGATTTTAAGTTGTTCCTTTTTTGTGCTTCAGCTGTGAGGAATATTGTGTTTCCTCCCAGTGTGGAGCTAGTTGTTTTGGAGAAACCCATGATATGACTTGAGTGATCACAGCTTCAAATTGTTCAGAGATCCTCTGAAATGTGCAGTGCTGCAATTACCCAGTGCCCTGGACATGACCAGTATTTTGTTTCTAGCAGAGTCCTGATGGGAAGTGAGGAGAAGATGGAAACAATTGTAAATGACAGCAAATGCACCAGGATATATTTGAAGAGCAGGGAAAGATACTCACCTCGCTTGTCTGTTTGTCTGTTTCTCCCTCTTCTCCCTGTTCTTCAGTCTAAAAGCAGCCTTTATGATTAATTTAGCAGCCTGTGCTCCTTGGAGAGGGTGTTACTTTTGGAGGACTGTGACTGAAAGATGTGTGATTGGCTGGTCCCTGCTGTTGATCACACAAGGTTATGGAGGTGCTAAAATTCAAACAAGCATGTACAGTATTTCCCAGGGTGTTGTTGCTGCTCCAGTGAAAGAGAAGCATGTGCTAGACAAAACTAGGGATTCACAAGGAACTAGTCTTTATGTTCCCCAAAGGAGAACACTAGGATATTTTTGACTAGTAGGGAGGGGCAGGGAGTAGGCTGTTAGCAGTCTATTTGATTTATTCTAATGTGTGAGGATTCTGTAAGACCCATGTTATAGCAAGACCTTATGCTGATGTTCTTTAAAGCCAGCTTGAGTTCATAGGTACAACAAACAGCAGTTCATAGGTACAATAAAAACCAGACATGGTGGATTTCATGGTATTTGCAACACCGTGAGACTGTGGACTATCTTGGCGTTATTATTGCTACTTTCCCTTATAGGTCTTGAGTGACTGATTGATTTTATAAAAGAAATTCCTTCCTTGTGACTTGTAGCCTTGCCTTGTACTCATCATGTGCGAAACCAAACTGCCATAGATTTGCCTTCCAGTGACACTTTCAGTATGTTTCCTTGATAGAACAACCAACAGAAGATTACATTGGCTCTTCTGGCAGGGGACAGCTAAAAGATCAGAAGAAAGGTTAAATGCTTTGCTATGGAGTTAGACAATAGCATTTGTAGTTTAATACTTTTTTGAGTCTGAGTTTGCAGTGATATCCCTGTGGCAATGCTTGTTCAATTATCTTAATGCATATCTTGCAAATTTGGAATCTTGAGTTCTTTTGCCATTGAGAATTTGCGGATTTTAGTTTGATATTGCAGGGATGCTAAAAGCTAAATATTATTAATTATGCATTAAATTAAATTATTTCTTTATGACACTTCATCCTGAGAATTCTGGGATAGCCTACAAAAATTATTTACAGAGATACATAACATATGTAGAACGCTCAAGCATGACTAGCTAACTGAATGGCCAAATCCCATTGGCATCTTACACATAACACTTTCCCTTATGGAAACAGTTCCAATTTTTTTTCAATGATGAATATCATATTCAATTTAAGGTTATGAATGTGAAATTATGAACATGTTCCAGGGCACATGGAGATGTACACCATGTGCATGAACATTTTGGGGTCCATTAAATTGCATATTTGGGATTTGGTTCAGTAGTACATTGTTACTATTCAACACATAAGAAAAAAATTAAAACAAAAAAAAACCCCACAAGGCTTACCTACCACAATTAATAAGTAAATTCATATGTACAAATGTATACTATAGAACTGCAGTGTAAGAGTTTTAGCCGTTTTGTTTCAAAAATGCATTGCCCTCCAGTTTCTCAGTTGGAAATATAAGCTTGATTCATTTATATTACAGGAGGAGGTAGCTCCTCTAAGCAAGTACAAATGTAAAATACCATCTAGTCATTTCCATGCTATTATTTGTATATATTTTCATATAAATCTATTTGTCTAATATTATACTTCTCAGAAGGTAGGCGCTCCTTACCAGCTACCAAAATTGCTATATTTAGTGGGAGAAGGCATTTTTCTACAAGGTCCCAAAGGACATTTAGAAAAACTGCTGTAGCATTCAGCAAACATATGGCACTCATAGGCAAGTAGTACATATGGTGAAAAAAATCAGATGAAGGAAATATTAATTTGACATCAGTATAGCTCTTCTCTTAATTATCAATGTTCTTTCTTTTTTCTATTTTTAAATTTGTATTTCTTTGAGTGATTATTGGTCTTTCTATAAAAAAGTGATATGAATAACTGGGGTCTTCATCAATTGGTATCTAAATTCTCTATCAGTTTTGTGCTTCTTAATGTGATATCGTAAATACTTTCACTTAAAGCAGAATTGTACTGGATACCATTCACTTTCTATAATTCAGAAACACTCCAGCTTGGTTAAGCCATCCCTCTTGGCCTTTGGAGGAATTTCTTTGTGTTAACATTAGCCACAGGAGGGCTCCATTATTGTTCCCTCAAGATAAAGAAAACAGAGTGAAAGCTACAAGGAGAAATGGTAATTCACAAAATGCAAATCACAGAGGGAGCAAGTTCATGCAAAATAACCATAACTATATTTCCTGGTTTGCATGAGCCAGCAAGAGAAGAAAAGTCATGTAAAGCATTTTGCACTCAATCCTTTTCACTTCTGAAATAATGACAATTGAGCAGAATAACAATTGAACAGAATAGTCCTGTATTTTTGTTCTTTTGCTCGAGAGGGACAATCTATTTGGAATTTTAATTCTGCACTCATTAAAATGAAAAGTATCTACATACAAGTAGGTCTGTTTAGTCCTGATATGATGTCAGGTTCATATCCTAACCTCTGTGGTTTTTCTTCTACTACTACTATGATAATTCATGAACATTTTTCAGGAGAATTGGCACTTTTGTCAGCTGTGTGTTACACAGGGCACATTATTATTTGAAGGCATGTCAAATGATTTTCCAGTTGAGGGTGTTCTATATATGAAGGACTTCCTGTTTCAGGGTGGATCTATTCAGACATGTAACCTAGGGCTGGTCCAGTAGTGACTGAAGAGAGTCCCCATCTCCCAGTGACCACCCTAAATGTTGTGGTGCTCTCCAGCCATGACACACGTCCTGCCTATTCTCCATTGCATACTAAGATTTCTGCCAGGGTACTGGAATACCTAAAGAGAGAGAACAAATCTCCCTCCCCTCTCCATCCCTTCCCAGCACTCCCAGTCACCCTGGCCAATGTCACAGCACAGAACAGATAGGACCCCTGCAATTTCTGAACACTAACACAATACAGAGGGCAGTGTGGAATGGGACTGCATCCTGTGTCCTTGCACTACTTGAACTCAGGAAACATGGTTGGTTCCATTTGGGATGGCCCAACTACCCCCACAGACCCTAAATTGGGAGATAGTCCAAATTATGTGGCAAAAAGCAGGCTTTCCCCCAACTCTGGGTAACACAGAATCAGTTCCTTGCAGTGTTTGATCAAGCCTACCCTGACCTAAGTGGTCTGTGTAGATCATTGAGGGCCACAACAGGAAACATTGTTTTTGTTTTTATTTTTAATTTTTAAATTTTTAATTTTAGTTGTTAATGTATATTGTTTTTATATGCTGGGTTGTCAATTTTCATTATTGTTTTTGTGTTCAGGCATTGAATATTTGTCTTTTATGTTTAGAGATCTCCCTGAGTCCCTCCAGGGAGATAGGGTGGAATATAAATAAAGTTTTATTATTATTTTATTATTATAAAGAAATTTCTGTACAGTCAGTAAAGAAGATGAGGTTCTCACAGAGGTTCAATGACCCATATGCAAATGCATTCCAGATCAAATGTGTTTTATGAACATTTATTGTGTTCCTGGTTTTTATGTCAATTGTGTAAACACATATAATTGAATACTGGCATTAGGATTGCCTATTAATCATGTTTCCCATTATTATGTATGGCTGGGAAAAATGGACAGTGAAGAAAGGTGATGATTTGAAATGTGGTATTGAAGAAGGTTTCATGGGTACTATAGGCTGTTAAAAAGACAAATCAATGAGTCTCAGAGCAAAGCAAGCCTGAAGGAAGCAAGCCTAAATTGACACTGTTGTGTGTTAACTACATCATGAAAAGACATAGGAAGGACAATAATAATTGGGAAGATAGAAAGCTATAGGAAAATGGGAGAACTACATTTCCCATAGGTAAACCTAATCAAAGAGGCCATGGCCCTGAATCTACATGACTTGAGCAGGACTTCTCTTAAGGGTGAGGGTAGAATGACTTGGATCGCTCTCATTCATGAGGTTGCCTGACATCATAGTTGACTAGACAGCAGTTAACAATAAAAGGGATGTAAATCCTCCCTTTTCTTTTTCTTTCAAGACATATTTTTAAAAGCTACCTTGCTGGATGAAAAGGAGAAAGGTTTTTGTGTATTATCGTAAAGTATTTGCTTGTGAAAATCATGGAGTTGGAAGAGACTACAAGGACCATTTAGTCCTACCCCGCCAGTTAGGAATATATGGAAGCACTCCTGTCAGATGGCCATTCAGCCTTTGATTAGAAACCTCCAGAGAAGGAGGCCCCGTGTACACTGCCATATGAATAATCTATTTTCTGAATCCAGATTATCTGCATTGAACTGGATTATATGCAGTGTAGATCCAGCCATCGACTCCACTGCTCTCCAAGGCAACATATTCCACTATCAAACAATTTGTACCATCAGGAAGTTCTTCCTAATGTTTAGATGAAATCTTTTCTTGTAGGTTGAATCTCTTTCTCTGCTTCATAATCTCTTGAGCAACAGAAAACATGAATTTCAGGAAGAAGCATTTCTCTGGTTCTTTGCACTTTTAAAATCAATAATCTTGTCCTTCTGTGCTTGCTGGTTATGTGTATTTTACTTCATAAAAAGTAGTTTTGTGATGGAGGCTCTTACTTAAAATGTTGGGGAATGACAAGGGAAAAGAGCTTTTCAAAAATGTGCAGGATGTGACTTTTTTTGTGCAGGAGGTGTCAGCTTTTTTTTAACTGAGTGTTTCATCATGTTTATTATTTATTTAGGGCTTTTATATCCCGTCTTTTCTCAACCTCCACAGAGGGACTCAGGACGGCTAACAAAGTGGCACCCCATGGCACCCACATCCAAACATAAATATACAATTAACAGCAATGTAATAATAACAACAATATAAAACAGTATAAACAGTATAAAACTGTATAAACAATATAAAAACAATATAAAAACAGACAATGTTGAGACAGTCCTTCCCATCAAGAATGATTTTATGTATATTCTTTACAGCCCTGGTCTTCTTAGTCATGACAGTGATAATTCCAGCTAATGATCCCCCATGTGATCTAAAACAAGGAGGAGAAAATAGCTTGACGTGTTCTCCTTAAATGGAAAATGTCATAAACTGATTGGCATGTAGTGTGTGATTTTGCCTTTCTAGTTTCAATAGCAGCCTCCCATTCAAATATTAGGCAAAATAGGAAGTGTCCACTATTTTTTTCTGCTCTGCAAATCTGTCTCCCCTAAATTAGTAATCTGCTGTTTTCTTCAATATTTCGGTTTTAAATGTTGGAAGCAACACATTCATTCTATTTGCTTTCCAGGGGCTAATCTATACATGTTTTCCCTCCAACCTTTGGGGAGTTAATGGAAATAGAAATACATTATGAAATACAAAATTCCTGTTCCTCTGATTGCATGTTGAATCCACGAAGATTCATTTTAAAAAAAAAGTCTAGAGGGATCATCATATATCTGTGTTGCCAGGTGATTCTGTACATAGAGGAAAGAGCTAGCTGTAAATTACAGGACACTGTTTACTTTCTGGAGATGCTTGTAGGCTTCCTGGAGGCAATTGTCCAGCTATTGCTGGAAACAAGCTCTAAGACAAGAAGGATGTTTGAGTCTACCCAAAGATTCTGAAGTTCTTATGTGCATTCACAAGAATCCTAATTTCTCTAAGGACCTGGCTGTGAAAGCCACTCTTTTCCTGAGATATCAAAGGTGTGAATTTGATCTTTTGTACTAGCAGTATCAGAAAAGAAACAAGACTCTCCCACTTTAAGAAGGAGGACCTCTGTCCTTTGTATGACACCCACAGTTTATTTTGCATGGTGTCCTGTAGCTTGTAAAGCTGAATAAGTGACAAAAGAAAAATAGAAAGCTAAACACTCTGGTGGCTCTGAGCTTATCGACCAATCCTGTAAGCATTTCTGTTGGGCAAGAAAGTCAGGAGATAACTATGCATAGAAAGAGAGAAGAGTGATGCACGTGTTTGTGTATGTGGTGGGAAGGATTTTTGTACACTCAGATAGGAGAGCAGGGTTAAACTCTAGCTGCCTATGTGAAAAAAAGCTGCCTATTATCTGATAAAATGAAATGACGTGGGAGAAGGGATGCTGAAATATCTGGAAATAATTGGAAATTGCCGGTAGCTATATCTCCAGTGAGATGGTTACTTTTGTTATAGGTCCCACAGCACTATATTTACTTCTTCAGTGCTTGGCCTAATGGTGAGACTTGGGAATTTAGATTGATGAGATTGCAGAACAGCACTGGGATCCTTCCACTCAGTTCTAGAGATGTGTGGTTAATCTACTAGGAATGTAGCATGGAGATAGTTAATTTACAATCTCATCAGCTGGCATGCTGCTAATACAGAGTCTGCCAGAGCCCATCATATGATGCAGGACTACTTCTGGTGGGGCCCTGTTGGTCTCCAGCCCAGCAGCATTGCAGCAGTGCCCTAAGAGGGAATCCTGAGGATATGAGTAGTCTCCTGCATCCTCATTGATGCAGCACACAAGGAAGACAGCACACAAGGAAGACAGGGACATCTGGGAAAAGTTGTGGGATGGCAGCCCATGATCAACAATGGTAAGGGAACAAAGCTTGGCACTTCTAGAAAAAAAGTAAATCTAAGGGACAGCCTAGGACTTCCTCTAGCTGTGTGCCTGTAACTGCCAATCTAAATTCAAAATGGCCTTGGTCTTTAGGATTGGTTGTGGTAAGATATCTTTAAGAGCTCCCCTAAGTGGCAGCTTCCCCACTGCTAAGGCATGGTGTTTAGCATGAATTATTTTTTAAAGAAGCCATGCCTCAAGGCCTCTCATAATCTTTCATGTCATTGTGTCCCAAGAGAACAGGCTAATCTATTCTGAGGGCAAAGCGGTTGTCACTGATTTGTGATCAGTGTGTTGGTGATGTCCCAAAGTATTTCAGCTGCTTGATATTTGCCATGCAGTCTTCTCTCTTCACTTGCAGCATCTTTGTATGAAGCCTTTTCTCTCTTCCCAGTTGCATTCAGACATGTGTTGCTACCTTTTATGTAGCTGTCTACCTGTTGTGCTGGAAGACCATGTCCTGCTGATCTCTAGCTAGCAGGGTTTTTTTTGCTTCACTTGGAGTGTATTGGAGTGTGAAAGAGCAAGGCCACAGGAGGGCAATACTAGAAACCTGCAGGCCACACAGACACTGGCTGTCAGCACTTCTTGGTTAGTGCCACTATATGAGCAGCTATTTCCACAGAGCTATCTGTATCCTAGAGTCTTCGTCAAAAGCCCAAGTGGAGAGGAAGTCACACAATTCAGACAAGGTGCTCTATTCCTGTCTGTCACTCACAAATGTTTTCCACTGTCTTCATTTCTCCTTGTGCTGTGATTGTGCTGTGATTGTTTAAACATAGCCGAAGCAATTTGCAGACCCCTTAAATCTGCCAGTGTGAGAGTTATACTTTCCACTTTCAGGTTAATTTTCGTCCTTGTCTCTTGGTTTGTTCTGTTCCATTTTTGTCAAATGGCTAGTTCCAATGTTATTTTCCCATAACTATTATCTTTCAACAGATTAAGATGTGATTGGGGAGAATCCACATTTTAAAGGGGAGAAAAAGACTCCAGCCTAAAACCTCTATAGTGCTGTAAGTGACAGAAATTCTGAATGGTCTGATACACAAACCATACAGATTTCTCACTCAGATTGTATCACCTCACCAATTTCATTTTTAGCCTCATGCTTGGCTATCCAAGAGAAGACAAGGGCATCTTCTCTATCCTTTCTTCTGTGAAACATTAACTTGGTTATTTAAAAGGTCCAAGGAACAAGAGCTACAGCTAACTATCTGGTTCATGAAAGTTCTTAACTTCTCACGCCTGTCACATGGAAGAAGATGCAGTGTCGAAATTCTACTAGTAGATGACTGAAATCCAGTAGAAGAAAGAAGTACCCCCCCCCCCCCCCGCCCACATGGAGGAAAACCGATGCACCAACCATCTGTAGTGATCTGGCCATCCCTGCTGGCGCAGAGTGAGGCCTAGCCATGGAGTCAGGCTGCGCCTTGGACACACACTGTAGAATGGATGCAGTTTCACTCCACGTTTAACTTCAGAGGGGAGGCTATGGACAATGCCCAGCAGTCATGGCTGGCTCAAGACTTTCAATGCTAGGGGTGAAGGGAAGATGGAGGTGAAGGCAGGCAGGGAAGGAGGGAGGGAAGGAAGGAGGGAGGGAAGGAAGGAGGGAGGGAAGGAAGGAGAGAGGCTTGACTCCTTGCAGTGATTCTAAAACAGTAGACTTCAACTCCCAGAAGCCTCTGGTACCTTGGACAATGAGAAAAGAATCTGAGAATTTAAGTCCAAAACACTTAGCATTTCCCACTCTGTCTCTTCTGTTCCCTCCTTCTGGCCTCCAAGGCCACTGATCACCAGATGGCAGAGTGATCAGTGGCAACCACCTACCTGGGGTGTCCACTATCGATGCACTCTGGCTTCAGTGGGCGCTGTCTGCCGGCTACCAAGGGAGTCCAAGATTACAGTGGCAGTGGTGCCAGTGGTGGGAGAAGCGGGCACAGACCACAAGGGAAGGGGAACAAAGAAAGTACCCCGGGTGCCTAGGCTGGCTTTTTCACCCTAGATGGCAGAAGGCAAAGGGAGGGAGAAACAACAGGAGGCACCCCTAAAGCCAAGACCTCCCTAACAAGAAAGAAAGAAAGAAAGAAAGAAAGAAAGAAAGAAAGAAAGAAGATAGGAAGGCAAGGAGGAAAAGGGGGAAGGAATGAAGGAGGGGGGAGGAACAAAAGAGAGAAGGGGAGGGAAAAAGGAAGAAGAGAAGGAAAAAGGGAAGGAAGGAAGAAGAGAAAAAAGAAAGGAAAGAAAAAGGAGAGGAAAGGCAGGAAAGAAGTATAGAAGGAGGAAAGGAAATAAGTGAAAGAATAAAGGGAAGGAAGGAGAGAAGGGAAGAAGGAGAGAAAGAGGGAAGGAAGGAAGGAAGGAAGGAAGGAAGGAAGGAAGGAAGGAGAGAAGGAAGGATGGAATCAAAGAGCGAAGGAAGAAGTGAAAAAAAGAGGTAGAGAAGGAAAAAAGGAGAGAAAGTGGAAAGGAAAGAAAAAAGGGGCAGGGAATAGAAAGATACCACTCTTTCATAATAGTTCAGACAGCTACTTCTACTTCAAAAATTCTTACTATAGGTCACGGCAATGCATGGCAGGGCACAGCTAGTATCTCAAGTAAATGTATAAAGTGCACTTCCATAGCCATATACATTTAGGATAGCATGTCTTTCACACTAACATTTGTGAAACAAGGAGGAAAGCTTGGAAGTTCATCAAGTTACTTCAAGTGTGATGTTAAGTCTAAACATCTGAAAGAGGCATGGAAAGAGAGGAATGGAGATTGCTTAAAAGATACTTTTTTCTGGGTTGATGTTTGTAGTGATACTTCCAGTTATGCATTTTGAATATTTTAATAAGAAGTAACCAAATTCTCCCTAAATGAAAACAGAAAATTCTCCTTCAGTTTTCACATTTCCCTATGTTTCATAAAGTGGTTGTCTCATCAAAATACGCCTATACAATTGACCATATAAAAAGATTGCATACAAATGCCATAGGATCAGGAAAATTATTTGCATATTTCAGAAGAGTCCATATGAATTTGTGTGTGTATGATAACATGCGTAGAAATGCATATGCATATGTGAGTGTACAATATAAATTATTCACACCCCAATTCAGAAATGAGATAGATTAAACTTGAACTTTTTTTAAAAGGAACATAATAAAAATGAAGCAGACAGATTTGTCTGTCCTTATTTATTTCTGTTGCAGAGGCAACCTGTGTATGTGTGCATTTCTAGCTTGACAGAGGCCAGGTGGATTTGTGTGACACTCTGTCTTCAGACTCACAATTGTTGGTTGCTCACAAATAGGCTATATCTTTTCTCTGCCCATTTCTCCTTGTATGCACATACAGGATCTGACACTTAAATGTCAATGTAGTGATGAGAAACAAAGGGGAAGTGTGTTGTGTGCAATGACAGTTTTGCCCATTTATGGGAAAAAGGTTATCCTTTGAATCAAGCCTTTGTTTACAGGCTGCTGGCTTGCAGATGTCCAGTTTGCTGAAACGTCTTCTGTAACAAATATTTCAGATGTTTCTAATAGACTCCATTTTGCAGAGAAAAGAAGAGATTCAGATCACAACTAGGCAAGGATTTCATTCTACTCTTTTATGATCACCACAAAGGAATATCTACCAGTATTCAAGTTCATAGAATCATAGAGTTGGAAGAGACCTCGTGGGCCATCCAGTCCAGCCCCCTGCCAAGAAGCAGGAAAATCACATTCAAAGCACCTCCCTCATCATCCTCCCTGTATGTGTGCATGTGGGTGTGTGTAGAGAGAGAGAGAGAAATGGCATACATTTACTGTATTTCTTTGATTCTAAGATACTATTGATTGTAAAATGAACACTAATTTCAGTACTGTCAACAAAATACATAAGATGCACCCCATTTTTAGAGATGTTTATATAGGGAAAAAGTGTTCTTAGAACCAAAGAAATACGGTATCTAGAAAAGGCTAATGATCCATACAGTGACAGATCTATAAAATGCCTTGGAGATACCACTGTATTTTAGAAAAACATAAAATACATTTCAATTGTTTATCAATATCATGATGAAATTAGTTTGTATCTTGTAATGAAGGTCACCTCCCAGAATCCTTCTTTGTGATGTGCTAATATTGATTAATAGAATGTTTTATTTTTTTAAAAAAGAAAAATAAATTTTTACTGTTGCTTTTATTTTCTAGCAGACACGTTTTACATAAAATTCCCCTTTTAAGTTAGTGATTCACACTTCCTGCCACAAACTAGTATTTTAAAGAGCAGCTTTGGCAAAGGAATGTAATGAAACAACCCACAGGATAGTAGTAGTAATAATAACAATAAAAATAACCCCAAATATATACCACAATCACAGCTGATTTGCACATTTCACAAAAACTATGGGGGACAGGAAGGAAAGAGAAAATCCACCAAGCCCTTGTGTTCTCAGTGCTTCAAGGAGTGGCCCTCTTCACCATCTCTGTTCAAATCTGTGTGGGATTTCTGGTAGAGGACAGGCTTCACATGATGTGCAGGCTCTGGATGGAGGACTCCAGGGTCTTGAAGTCCCAGATAGTCATTGCTCCATCAATGCCAGTGGTGCAAAACTGCGACAATCTCATTTGTCCACCTCATAAATAGACACTTGGGTGATGCTGTTCTGGTGCAGGGTGTCCAGAGCAGTGTTGCGATCCTTGATAGTGGCTCTTTTGTCCTTGTTACGGAAGCGTTCCATGACCGAAATATTGCGCTGGATGCTCTGCTTGGGGATGTCCAGCTTAGAGATGAAGGTGAGGGCACTGCGGTCATCACAGTTGAAGAGCATTGGGCAGCAATCATGGCCAGCAGCCACCACACTGTTCTCACTCAGCAGAGGGAGGAACTCCGTTTTCAGCTGCGAGACCATCATGTTTTTGGAGGCATCTGCAACTGACACAGTGCTGTCGTGGCTAACCCAGGCAAGGTGGTTGCCACTGGCGGGAAAACTGACGCTGTGGACCCAGCCTCCACTCCCTGCACTGCCAAATTCAGCTATCAGCTGCCCAAAAGGTATTTTGGAGCCCCAAGGTGTGCTAGCCGGTTTCTCATCCACTTCCTTAATGTAGGCAGAAAACACCCTCTTTCCAGCTTCTTTCCAGTCTCTTTCCAGCCTCCAGCCAATCTCTCTCCAACCTGCAACCTCCAAACTCCAACCTCACTCCAACCTCAAGGAATACAATGCTTTATTATTAATGATCACCATTATTATAAACTAACATTAGGAAAATGCTTGCAATATTTGTCATTCATATACATACAAATGCATTCACAATTGGCTGGTTGGTTAGTTTTATTTTTGCAGATTAACTTCATTTTATCTTTTCAACAAGACTGTTGACCAGTGCTGGATTCCCCACTTACCCTCTCACAAAGGTTTCGTGACTGCGTATTTCCTGTAGCAGATGGAAAACAGCAGCATCATGTCGCAATGTGGAAATGCTGTAGTTCCTGGGGAGGGAAACATTTGTCTTACATGCCATTGGGATAATTTTCCAAGGACTCTATAAACTGGTACTTTCTAGGTAAGTGGATCCCAAACCAAAAGTGGCTGGAGCCACTGTGTTATATCCTTCATTTCTTTTCCAGTATTCTTTGTTTTAGTTACCCCTTTCCCTCGCTTTCATTGCTTTTCTGAGTTTCTCTATACTTACTAGGATTTCCTTTATGCTAGTATGCATAGGATTTCCACAACAATTTAGAAATATCTCCTAGAATACAGTTTAGGGGAAAGGGTTAAGCCCAGTTAGTGCAGCAAATTGGTGATTGTAGCCAAATATCTGTATGACCAGGGTCTACACCCCTGCATATATACTAGTATAATACGCACCCTTATAAGATTATATTTGTGACATGTATGGATCACATTACATGAGTGCAAGTGGCAGGATGATAGCCCACAGTGGACAGAGTTCACATTCCCTTGGAGAAACACAATGATTTGTGTGTGATCCAGGATTGTCAAAGTGGGTGCATGGACAAAAGCACCAAATAATTTCTGATGGGAAAATATCCCAGAGGCAGATATTGTTCTTTGTTGGTAGTGACTGTGAGACAGCAAACTGAATCTTTTATGGGAACAAGTCCTAGGCCTGTTTGAGCAGTTAGTAATCTGATCCTGCCTAAAGTGGCTTTACAGGTCAGGCTCACTGGGTCAAGGGGTTAATCTTTGTAGCTTGGTGTCTTCTACTCAATCCTGTGCATTATTTACCCCTCCCCAGGGAAGCCGCAGGAAATCTAATGGAAGAGAAAGCGATTAACAGTCTTGTCAGGAAGGCAGCAGATGGCCCAAGGATGCTGCCCAGTCTGTGGAGAAATGCTCCCTGGGATTCCAGTGCTGATTTTGTTGCTGTTATGGCTGTTGTTATATATCTGTATGTTTGCAGAGAGATAATTGCACCCAATGATGGAGTTTGCTCGCCCCATCTTTTCAATCCTGTAGTGTGACTGCTGCTCTATTTTCTACTTGGCTGGGCTTTACTGCAGACCTGTCGAGCCAAAGCTCACTCTGATTGATTTCCCCCCTTTTATTCTTTAAGAAAAGAGATTGCCAAAAGCTGGCATTATGGCAATGAAGCCAAAATATATAATTACTAAAAGATTGTGGAGAGGGGAAGGGGAAAAAGGAACATTCCTCTGGGGACAGCTGATTGCCCACATAACATTTGCCACTTCTTTCCTCTGTCTCCTCTAAACTTAAGAGGTCTCACAAACTGCGGGTTTTGTACATGCCCACCAGAGGCTCATTCCTTTCTCCATATTTTCTGTAGAAAAGGTACCAATGTCTGCTTTTTGTTGTCCCTTCTTTGTCAGCTGATAACTTGGGTTAAAGTCTTGCATGAGCAGACCTAGTTACAGAGATATCTCTGTAATTTGTTTCCTCAGGCAATACCCCAAACCTAACCTCGTAAGCAGTGTGGTTCTTTCTTTTTATGCCATTTCTCTGTTCATAAAGATGCACTGGGACACACTGCATATCCAACTACTGGAAAAGAGTTGGATGCATCCCTGCTGATCTCTCTGCTCACTTTAAATATAGGAATTCCCATGTTGGATGAAGGTGACTGCTTAAAAGGAAAAAAATGGAAGGAACATTTGGTTCCTTCCAACTTGTACACCGACTGCAAAATGGTTTGAGTTGGACTTAAGCCATCATAATTCATGAATAAAACACCGGCTATGATTTATAGGGAAAGCTGGATCTGTCAGTTTTGCTCTATCCTACTTATAAAAGAGGACATCTCATATTCTTTCCAGGTAGTAACAAGAAAGTTACATATTTTGGGAAATTATTGGAAATTATGAACTCAAATTCTTAAGCATCTGCACTAGCCAAGGTCAGTAGGTATAGTTATTACCAATACAAAGAGAAGCATGCTATATCTGCCTGCCATGAGCTCATAAAATGTGGAGCCACTGGGGGAAAATGAGCTGACATTCTTAATTTAGTCCCACAAATATGGCTGACATGTGGATTTAAGATCAAACTTTTATGAGCTAAGCATTCAGATCTATTTATTGAATAGACAAATAGTTTGCCTTTTCTCTCAAGTGCTTTGTCTTGCATTTAGGAGGAAGTATGAATTTAGGGAAGGGGGAGTTCTTAAAAAAACAAACAAGGCTTCTACCTGTCTCTCATGATTTGCACAACTGGAGGAGTTAAAGTTCTTACTATGTCCACATGCAGCACTTCCAGGACTAATTAAAAAGATGAGCCTCTCTTGAGAGCCAGTCATCATTCCTGCATTAATAGGTGAGGACAAGAGCCTAATCTCATAAAGACATGGAACCACAAGATGACCTAAGCTCAATATCTTTTCATTACTAGTCCTCCTGAATCATGATGTTGATGAAATTTAGAAATATCAGGTTCCCAACCTGAATCTCACATGCTCATAATTCTCATAATTATTTTGAATAAGGCATCCATACTCTGACACTCTTCTTTGTAATTAATAACATGCATTTTGAGTAGGGAAGGGAAAATCTGTTAGTTTTCCTTTCTTCCACATTCAGGTTTTTAAATGTCAAGATACTTTTCTTCAAATTATGAAGAAAACGTTGCTCAATTTTGATGAAAAACTGTTTCCCCCCTCCCTCAAAGCTCCATATTTATCTAGTTTGGGTATATTGTTTCATGGATGGTAATATCTCATTTCCAATGCATCACAGTGGACAGGTCCTTCCTAAATTCATCATATCATCTACCAGGAACTTATGATGTGCCTGTCATGAGGTTCCACATCCAAATGTGAAGTCTGTCTGTTCCAAGGTAATCAAGTGTATGGACTGTGTGCACATGGGAACAATACCAATCATTTCAACTATCTGCATCAGACAAGATATGTCTTTCTAGGAATTTCTATGTCCCCCAGGTATTTCTATGGTATATGTCCACCACAGAGTTGCCTCAGAAACCTATAAATGTATGAAAGAAGATCTTCTGTGGGAATTTTATAGGACCTCCAGGACAACTCTACATAAACTTCAAGCAGAAGCAATTCATTTCAATAGGGTTTTCTATGATCCAGCATTTCCACAATAAGTTCAGGAACATTTTGTGAATACAGGGAGTTGCACTGCACTAGAAAAGTGCTTGGACATTTTTCTTCCTCCCCCTGCCAACCCAGTCACAAACCAATATAGAAGTAGAATCGAACAAACTTAAGAATTCAAAGAGAAACCGAAACTGGTTGGTTCATCCATCGTTATGAGATAGAAGTACCTTTTCATACCAAGCCCATCTATTTAAGGGAGTTCTTATTTTGCACTTGCAAAATAACATTTTCCCAGATTAGAAGCACAAAGTAAGAAAATGCAGCTTGAGTTACTCCCTCCCACCGACATCCTTTTTTTTTTCCCCCTATGGAGGGAATTAATCTTGGCCATGTATATTGAAGTGGAAGAGGTCAGGACCAACCAAATTTTTACCAGTTCATTGTAAACGATGTCTTTGCTGAAAACTAATCTTCTTTTATTTCACCCTGGTTCCTATAATTTTTTTTTCCATAACACACCAGGCAATAGTTAAGGGCTCCCTGGAGAAGACACAAGTGCTGGCGATATGACTAGGTCTGGTGGTCTTATGGAGAAGGCGGTCTTATGGAGAAGGTGGTCTTATGGAGAAGAACTGGTAACAAGACATAAGGGAATGAGGACTGTCTTTACCAACCTTTTGGATGTGTTTGAATTCAAATGCTCTGTGGAAGTTTGTGAGCTTATGAGTTTATTAAGGAAAGGAAGGAAGAAAGGGGGAGGCAACAGCACTGGGGCAGTTAAAATACTGCACCATTCTATTTCAGGAGGCGTAAATCTCTCCACTCCAAAAGAGATGTTGTGTGTGCATGAGGGAAAGAAGGAGAGCATTAAAGCCAATGCATCACAGTGGACAGGTCATTCCACTGAATGAAGCTCAGCTCCTGAGTGTTTGGAGATTAGAAGCAGCAATAATTTCTGGCTGCCCTGCTTTATGTTAATGTGGCAGCTTGCGGTTGTATATTTCTGCTGAGAGGTTCACTTCTGCCAAGTTTAATTCGAACTGCAGTGGAAGCACCAAGGCCCCCTTGTATCGACAGCTGGCTATTGCAGGTTTGAATGGAGGCCAATGAAACCAGGCACAACCTATTGTTTCTCTTACATTGGAATCACTTCCTGTGTTTCACTTGTAGCCAGGGCTTAAAGCAGGAATGGGCGTGGGAAAGGAGAGAAGATAGAAACTTCATAGCTGCATCCTTTTTTGTTCCACTACTTAGAAATATAAGAAAATACAAATAAGAGAATTGTCTTGCTGAATTACCATTGGGTTCAGTATTGTGTCTCCTGAAGAAGCCATCCACTTGCTTCTGGACGCTTGTGAACAAGACGTGATTATGATCATGACTGCTGCTTCTTGTGATTGGCACACTGGGTGCAGTGCCTAAAGACCTTGGCCTGCACTTACACACAATCGGCACTGGCAAAATTACCATCTGTCAGCTGCAAAAGGCCACCCTACTGGGATCTGCACGCATTATTTGCCGATACATCACACAGTCCTAGACACTTGGGAGGTGTCCGGCGTTTGATCCAATACAACAGTCAGCAGAGTGATCTTGTTTGCTGTGTACTAATCTTATGTTTTAAGTAATAATAATAGTAGTAATAATAATAGACCTATAAATGGTACATGAATTCCAGCACATTAGTTATATATTTCTGTAATATTCAAGATCTGAAACAAAACATAATGTATTTAATATAACTATTGCATGTTATGCCACCGACTTTTATTTATTTATTTACAGTATTTCTATACCACTTTTCTCACCCCTAGGGGGACTCAAAGTGGGTTTTTTTATTCCTCCCCACTTCATGTTTTCAGTTTTCAGTCCCCTCCCCCCAACAAAAAAAGAGGCAAAGGAGAGAAGCAACAATCCCCTCTCCTTATTTTTTTTGACTCTGCACTGCAAATAAGCAACAAGATGACAGAATAGTGCAAGCAGGAAGAAACTAAATCCTTGCCAGAAATTAGGGCACACTTTCTCTGTTTCCAAAGAAGAGGCAATTGAAAGTGATATGAATCCAGAGGCTACAAGGCTGCCTTGGGCAAAGTTTGCTGTTTGTTAGTAGGTCATGGACTTCAACATTACAAATTAAGAACATAGGAGTTGCCTTGCTAGGTCAAACCAAATGCCTGTTTAATCCTACTTACCATCTATAGCACTGGGCTATACTATAGTTTAATTCAAATAGCCACTTCTGTTGTCTTTCAATGGACAATGAAATTCTGCCATTTATAAGTACAGAATGACCTCCATATCCCCAGAAGATACATTGCTGGGCTTCACATGGATAATAGTGAAGCTATTGGAATTAAAAACTTTTGGCCTGGGAATGCCATTGGAGGACTTAGAAAATGCATAGCAAGGGCATATTGTGTTTAATGTGGATAAGTAAAACCACAGGTACTGGTCCCACAGATGCATGACGGGGGGGGGGGGGGATAGACTATATGTCCCACGTGGTCTTTTCCAACTCTATTATTCTATTCTGTGCTTCTAAGGGGCATACTATGTATAAAACTTAAGGTCTTCTAATTTAGCCCCTCTGTTTCTGAACCCTACTCTGAATCCCCTTCTTCAAAAAAGGAGAAGAATGAAAATTGAATTTTTAGACACCCTTGTTAATGATATAAAAAAGAATTAGTATGGCACTGTCTTGGCATTTGATACAAAATTAATGCTTTTCTTGTTAAATTTATAATGTGGGCTTTCTGAAGTGCTAAAACTGCTAAAAGGGCTCTTTCAGGGAAGAAATCTGTCAGTCAGATTTATGTCACACAGACGGTTTCTAGGAGCTCATCTTCAATGGCAACCTAGCAGGAACTCTGACGGGAACTCAAATGCTAGATTTCAAATGGGTCTCTTTTGGGGAGGATATGCTAAACAGTGCAGGGAGAGTTCAGGGCTAAATAGCAGGTCCTCACACAATATACAACTATAGTTGCTCTGTTATTATCATTGGTTCATACAAGAATAATGGATTTGTTTGCTTCACACTCATGAGATTAAAGAATTGAAAATGTTTTTACCACACCAGACAAGAACTGGAGAAGCTTTTTTTGCATATTATTATATGGGTTTGGGTTTTGCCGATTTGTGATGTTTCTGAACAATAACATAATTTGTTTTAGCAGAGTTTTGAGGGGGGGAGAGGGAGAGAGAGGGCAAGATGTACCAAAATACTGAACACAAATACATCAACTTTGCATCAATTATTTTCTTGGCAGAGATTCCCATTGTGTGGGGAAAAAAACCCCTTTCACTCATTAGGGATGTAAATAATTGTTATTCTTTATATCCCTAATGTATATGAATTACTAATTGCACTTGCTGGCCATCTCTCTGCTAGTTTATTGGTAGTATTAATGTTCTGACTGCAAAGTTTCCATGCTTCAATGTCATTTACTATAGACAATATTAAAGTGAAGATTGGTTTAACCACATATAACTTTTATTTTTATATGTGTTTGTTGTTGTTTGTACTGTCTTTAAAATGTTGTGAGCTGCTTTGGATCCTATTCAAGTAGAAAAGCAGGATATAAATAAAGAATTATTATTATTAAGTGTCGGGTTGTAGGTTTTTCGGGCTGTATGACCATGTTCTCTCCTGATGTTTCATCTGCATATGTGGCAGGCATCCTCAGAGGTTGTGACCCCACAACCTCTGAAGATGACTGCCACAGATGCAGGTGAAATTGCCCAACCGCCCTCTGGTCAGACATTTGAGGACACTGCCCACATCACTGTGGATGTTTATGCATGTAATTTAATAATATAATAACCTTATCAAGAAGATTAAAACTTATTATGAGAGGTAACTTGATTCAGATGTTTGCCTACAACTCCCATCAGCCACACCCAACAAGGCCAATGGTATGGAACTGTGTTCTGGAATCTATAAACCAAAATATTAGGAGGGCTGAAGGCTACCCACACTTAACCTATTAGATATAGGATTGCTGCTCCATACAGCAGTCACATGATGCCTTGTTTTCATAAAATTTCATTTCAAAATCTTATTCTGAAAGAGAGATGGATTCAGCCATGGGCCGTTTCAATAGGAGATAATAAGGACAGTATGCAAAATGCATACTCTATCATTGAGCTTTATATCAACCCCTTTACATCCATTTTCATATTTTCTTTAACATCCCTAAAGGAATGAAGAAGGTGTCCAGCATTATAGTATTAAAAGAGAGTGGGCTATTATTTTCTTTTCTTTTCCAGAAGATTCGATCCACCAGCATCTTCAAACTGTACAGCTAACATTTCTCAGATTTGTGTTTTCCTTCTGTTATTTTTTTTAAAAAGATGTCACTAGAAGATATTCCCAATTCCAGGATAATGACCACCATTACAAGTATTACTTGGCTGCTTGCATTAAAGGTTCTCATCTTTTACCTTCCCCAGGAAAATATTATGTCAGTGACCAATTGCATCATAAATGCCCTAGTAATCAGAGTAATAAAGGCCACTTATGAATATCCTACTACCTATATAATAGGGGAATTTATCAATTCTAAAAATCTGTATTGATTCAGGAGCCACTTTCTTTCATCTTCTAATGCAGAAAAATTAAAAAGTCCTCTGTGTGAGAAATTATATATGCAGTCATCAATAGAAATGTGACCATTCACTAGGCATGTGCTTACTTTGCAGGTAGTATAAATGATTGGTTTCAAGGGCTATCAGTACAGGGCCTTTTGCTAGAATCCATCTTAGGAGAGAGAGAGACAACTTCATAGAAGATAAAGACACCCATTATTTTGGTGGGTGCTTCCAGAGGTACTCTTTATTGAACAGTCGCCTTGTCTCACTAATGAAATTTTACGTGGGACTCAAATTTTATACTTAGCATTACTCTTTTTCTAAATGTTGCTTCTCTCCTTTTCCCCCCTTTCTACAATAAAATTCATTAAATAAGAAAATCATAGCAGCTATGCTGTAACAGTGCCTTTGGTTTGGCAGAACCACGCCAAGCTTGAATGACTAGAATATTTAGGTTATTATCCGATAATAAAAGTGTGTGTGTGGGGGGGGGGGGGGGGGAGGGGGAGGGGGAGGTGAATGGTAACAGGAAGAGAGGAAAGACTGGAGGACTGTATATTGGCAATATATATCCTGGAGTGTTAGCAAGACTTTCAACCATCTGGACTTTATAGACTTAAACTGGTTTAAATTAGTTTAGAAGACTGTGTGTCTATGTATGTGTGTGTATATATATGTGTGTGAAAGTGTTCTAAATACCTTGAAGACATCCAATCTCATCTGTAAACTAGACAGGATCAGGCCTGGTTAAAACTTGGAGGGGAGACTGCTAAGGTGCTGAAATCTATATTGCTCGTCATTTCATAGAATCATAGAATAATTGAGCTGGAAGAGACCTTGTGGCCCATCCAGTCCAACCCCTTGCCAAGAAGCAGGAAAGCATTTCTTGCCTAAGACAACTGTGAGTGTAACTGGACAAGTAACTTGAAAGCATACAGAAGTATGTGTGTGTGTGTGTACGTAATCAGGAATAAATAAACAATTGTAAAGGACAAAAGGAAAACATCTCCCCGGTGCCTCTTGAGCATGTTTTGGTATGTTAAAGATTATTTAATCTTACCTTCGACTGCCATTTTGGCTGATCTTTGGGTTGGTTTAGGGCAAAAAAAAGTCTCAAAAGCAATGCACATAATTAAAAAAAATTGGGGGGTAGGGTTTGATGGGACCACACAATGGAGTCACAAGGATGACGTGCAGTCAGTAGGACAGTTCTAATATGACTAGATTACTAGAATTTCTATGGTACATTGCATTACATAATCAGTTAAGTGATGGCCGCTGGGAAGAATGCTACACTAAGCTAATGTGCCTCCACACACACAGTAATTTTGCCCCTGCCTTAAAAATTGCTGGAGAGATTTGCACCCTAGATGAAACCCCCGGAATTTGGCCAAAGATGTCCTTTTTCAGACTTCTGGCCTAGGTTTGTATCTACTTTCAGGTTTCTCTATCAAAATTCATGAATCTACTTCTGTTTTAGCAAGAATCTATCTTTTCTTTAGTAGAGGAGTGAGCAAAATATATGTAGCTGGGAGGAAGGAATGTTATCAGTTTATTTGTTAGTAACAGACTTAAAGTACTTCAGACTATTCCTAAATAAAATATGAATGTATCCCCCATCTACATCTCAATCAAACCAAAAATTTCATCTGTGTACTTAATAAATCCATCTGTACAGATGGAAGTACCACCTCCTCATCCCTTCATTCAAAGGCTGTAAAGCTGCGGAAAATGTATGCAAAGCAGTGGAAAGTTCCACAGCTAAAATAGCAGTTGTTCTTCAGGTCAAAATGAGCAGGATATGCAACCATAATATTCAGCATAGGTTAAAAGCAAATGGATTGAGAAGAGTAGTTTACAATATTTATGGATGTCCTTACTACTGCAGACATAATCATTTTTATATTCTTTTTTAAAAATAATACTTAGTATTTTATACGTAGCACATTTCAAATGTCCAGAGCACTTTACAAACATCACCAAAATATCCCCTTGCTATATAATAGGTCAAGTATGGCCCCTAATGAACATGAAAATGAATTAATGACTCAATGTACTTTAAAGAGGGGTGTTAGAAATGCTGACCTCACTCCAAGATCTGTGGTTGAGTTCCTGTTGGGTCCTTTCACATTACACCGCTGTCATTTCACTTTAATTGCTATGACAACATCTTATGGAATCCTAGGCTTGAAATTTAGAGAAGGGCATTTGGAATTCTCAGCCAGAAATCTGTAGTACCTTTTCAAACTATAAACCCTAGGATTTCAGAGGATGCAGGCTCAATAGTTAAGGTGGAATACAGCAGCATAATTTGTTAGTATGATGGATCCACTTGAGAGAGCTATTTTTTTTCTTTTCTGTGCCACAAACTCCTCCAAAGCTTGGAAAAACATTTTAGGAGGAATAAGCTCTTAGAAATTGGGCATTCCCAGACATTGGTTATTTGGGAGCTATTGTCCACCAAAATAATTTTTTTCCAAATTCTGGGCAGATGTTAACTTTGGTAACTCCCAACTTGGGAACTGTTGGCTGATGATAATTAGCCCAAGCTTTCCACTTGGTGCTGGATGGACATTTGTTAAAAACGTAAGATTTTTGTGGCAGGGAGCTGAACAATTGCCCTTTTTCTGGTGACCTCTGTGAAATTTTAAAATGTGTCTCAATAGAAAGAACAGAAGGAAGGGTTGAATAACTTTTAATTTTAATTGCTTGATAAATTAAAGCAGAGGAAGTGCCTTGCTTACTAGCACATGTGTGCTCATCTGAAATCCACCCACAAGCCGGGTGGTGTGAGGACAGATTGGTTTCTAAATGAAGATTGTTTTTATTGATAAAGATCTACAATTTTGGAGTTGCCATTAAATTAGTGCACTTAGTTAATTAGAAAAGGGCATACAGTCCATAAATATGACTAAAATATCAACACTTCCATATAACCTATCCAGAACAAACAATTCTCAGGGAAAATAGAACAGAGGGAAGAATTTAACCGGCTGCTTCTGTTTTACTCAAATACTTTAATTAGTCGCTTTGTTGTTGCTATAGTGAGAAGAACTAAGATAGTAGACCAAGATTGGCTTACTTTTTAAGTGTATTTCTTGTGTCCTTTATGTCTTCACTTATATTAAAAAGTCTGATAATTTGAATTTCTGATACTGCTATTCTGCCCTGCCCTTCTACCCAGAGCTTGAAAAATTGCTTTTTTACTAGAAAATCCAGAATCCCTTGAACCACATAGAAGTTGCTGCTGAGGAAATTGAGAACTCTTTGCTTCTCCCTCATCCCAATATACTGCTGGCTATAAAAATAAATGAGTTAATGCTACAAATAGTCAGTGGTCCATACCCACAGATTCTGCATCTATGGATTCCACCATCCAGGACTTGAAAATAGTCCAAAAAGAAAAGTCTCCAAAAAGCAAATATTGATTTTGCCATTTTATATGAGGGGCTCTAACATTGTAGTTAATGGAACTTGAGCACCCACAAATTTTGGTAACTATGGGAGGTTCTGAAACCAAATCCCAGCAGATATTAAAGGCATATATTCAAGATTAGAAAGGAATTAAAATTCTATTTGGAACTGAAAAATGTAGCAATGAAATGTCCATAATAAGATTTTCAAATTAAGACACTATAGTTCTTCTCAAAGATTAATATTTGGATCCAAACCACTAAATCTAGGCAGGAATATGTGATCCTTCAGATATTATAGAGCATCACCCACCATTGGCTAATAACATTTAGAGGACCACATTTTTGCTAGTCTTGTCCTACACTATAGCCAATTCATTTGACTTTTCCTTTTCCTTTTTTATATTTCCCCAGTTGTGTTTTGTTTTTGTTTTGTGTGTGTGTGTGTAGCACTACAATAGCAAGGGCAGATGGTTCTTAAAATCTGGGTCCCATGGTTGTATACCATAAAAATGGTACAGAAGTAAAAGTGGGGAGTTGCTTCAATTACTGTACAGTTTATTTGCCAGAATTGTTGGGATTGAACATATTTTCAGACTGCAATATTTTTTCCTGGTTTGTGCATCTGTGACTTGGCTGATTAGAATAGGCTATCTTCAATTACAAAAACAATGTCTCTATTATAGTGAAGGAAGATTACTACCTCCTTTATTTTCAAAAGCAAATTCAGAATTATGAATGTTCAAAGACACAATAGTGTATGAACAGTTACTTCAAAAACATGGTTGTGCATACACAACCATTCCTACAAATAAAGTGATGTTGCTGATTGGTAGCAAAAAAGTTAATGCCCAAAATAAATTTAGATGTAAATGTGGAGATCTCAATTTGAGATCTTTTTGATAGGGGGTTGGACTGGATGGCCCACAAGGTCTCTTCCATGTCCATGATTCTATGAGCAAAATAAGAAATATTTGAAAATTTTGTGTAAGCAAAAAGAGTGGTTCCTCATATTCATATTTAGGAAGTAACTTAATTTGCTAATTTATTCCAGTTTCAGATTTATGTAAGCAAATATTTTATTAGGGACTATCTATAAGCAAGTCAGTTTTTATTAAATTTGAAATATCATGACAATATTACAAACAAAATTAGGTATGTACAGTATATGTAAATGTTGGTCAATATTCAATCTGAAAGTTTAAAATGAAAACGTTTTTTTAAAATGAAAGTTAACATTTAAAAGATTCATAATTCTCCATCACTAAAATAAAACAAAATAGTAATGCAAATTCAACATACTCCTCTAGGAAATTTACAGCTCAAAAGTTAAACATGGTACAATAAGAGTCCTAAAGATTATGAAAGGTGAAGGATAGATAATAAAGCAGCAATGCTCTTTATTAAAATATGTAAGTATATTAGTGTTGTGAGAGAGTTGCACACATTTGTGTGTGTTTTCAAGTTGCATATCTACTTATGGCACCCCAATGAAAATCATGGGGCTTTCTTAGGCAAAGAATACTCAGAAGTGGTTTTGCATATTCCTTCCTCTGAAATGTAGCTTACAGTGGCTGATAGTCACTGGTAGTCTCCCATCCATGCACTAACAAGGATTGATCCTATTTACCTTCTCAATTATTATTCAGTCCGCATAGTACAGCTTTTTTATTTTTTATATTTTTACAAATTAGTTTATTTACATGGCAGAGGAAAGTTATCATGCAGATAATGGGCTAGTTTAATTCATCTCTTTGCATCTATGGACTTAACATAGAGTTCATCAGTATTAAAAAGTTGAGTACAGCTGTTTTATTAACCTTCTTTCTTACCTTTTGATTCCATGACCAAAAAACAGAGAGCAGGGGCACCAAGGCTATTGTGGCAGTAGTAGGCTTTGCTCAAAAGTTAGTGAACAAAAGATCATTATGTTGGCCTGACAATGGCTAGCTAGCAGAGTTGGCTTTGCCATTAAATAGACTGAGTCAACTGCTTCAGGTCCTGATGTTGGCAGTGGACAGCAATGGTACTCTTCCACTGTCAGTTTGGAGTTTCAGAGCATTTTTTGCCCTTGGATGGCAAATGAGTATGGCCCAATCTGTCCTGAATCCCTGTGTTAGCCTAATGCTTTTCAGGATGGTCAAGGAACATAGAGCCTATTAGAGTGGCATCCTCTGCCCATGGAGAGAACAAAATATCTTGGGTTAGCCCTTTTATTTGGCAGGCAGAAATACAAATGACAACTTTACCAGACAGGATAACTTGTAGCATGTCTGTATCATTTTGGAACTTTCTCCCAACAGCTAATAAATGGCTGTTCTATTTTCTTGTTGTTCTGTGAGGTGGTTACAAACATAAAGACAAACAGTTGTATTCCCCAGAAGTAAAGCAATTAAATAGAGTGATCTCTCTAGCAAGTCAAGTGAACAAACTCTACTTGTTTCTGAGTCATACTATAAGAGAAAAACATCTGGCTGCTCTCACCCAGGTCTCTTTCATACTACAAAATTGAAGCACTGCAATTCCTCAAACTAATGCCTGTCTCCTCTGGAATCACCAAATTTGTAGTTTAGTGAGGTGCTAGAGCAGTGGTTCTCAACCTGTGGGTTCCCAGGTGTTTTGGCTTACAACTCCCAGAAATCCCAGCCAGTTTACCAGCAGTTAGGATTTCTGGGAGTTGAAGGCCAAAACATCTGGAGACACACAGGCTGAGAACCACTGTGCTAGAGCAACTTGGTTGAGAATTACACAACAGATGAAGGGAAGATATTCTTGTAACATAGCAAGAATGCGTCATTTGTACGTAACTCTACCTGGTGTTAGTGTCTATAATAATCATATAAGGTGGCCTCAGCCTTTAGATATGCTTTGTATCACAAGCTAGCATCTTCTAGCATTTTTAAATACTTTTTGCTTTATTAAAATAGCTAAAAGAAACTTTCAAAGATCATGAAATCAACATGTTGCCTTTAAAAATCAACTGAAATAGTAACTAACTACTTTGGAGGTCTTACAACGATAACACATCCCAGCTTGCCTCTTGCCACGAACATTCAGGTATTTTTTATTGCAGATGCATGAATTTCACAGACATCTTTACCATATTCTGTCTAATGTAGAAAAGACACCAAGAGTACGTGCAAAAAATTGGAAGCAAATTCACTTTTAATGCTCAACACATTGATTATGCAAAGAGGTCCCAAACTACTGACAAATACTTAATTGTTTATTAAAGGCACTGTGTGAATCAGGGGTGGTGTTTAAACTGTTTAGAATAATGCTGACAACAGACCCAATTAAATATCAACATGCTCAATGTGCAAGTTATGACTTAATGTATTAATCACACAGATTAATTGATTAATTCTTTCAGCTCTAATTGCAGGGTAATGTGATAGCTTGTTGCTAGAATTCAATCCCCAAGGGACTAGGCAGCAATATTCCAGAAACATTCAAAAGCAATAGTAGGCCAGGCAACAGCAGGAAAAAGCAAAAGCAAATATTGCAAAATTGTGTGGCCCACATGTAGCACTTTGAAACACCTGGGGCCCTTTGGACCGGCCCAACCTCCCTGTGAGTCTCTTAAAAATGTTTCACTGCATTTAACTTTGGAAAAAAAACACCTTTCTACATGCAAATATGTTGTTTCAGGGGGTATCAACTCCAAAACAGGAAGAGTAGTCCTCACCAAATATGCAGCCCAATAGGTGACTAGGAGTCATACAACATCATGCCTGGCCATTCAAAGTGGTGGCCACAATAGCTTGGCTCCAAAGAAGCCAAAAATATGTGTGGGCTCTCAGTTCTACACAGTAATCTCAAGTAAATCATATTAAATTCACTAGGAAATATCTCTAAGTAGTGTGTACCTTATCAGAGTGTAACTTTGAGTAGGCTCACACTGTTAAAAAGTCAGAGAGATGGTTTCTTTAAAAAAAGAAACCAACTTTACATACTCCCATTCTGCTACCACTCAAACAAATATCTATCAAGTATTTTTTCCCAATTCAGTTGGAATTTGGGTCAATATGTTGATCAGTATGATGTATAAACAAACCAACACACACATATACACACAGTGATCAATATCTCTAAATAAGAACACCACCCACGCAGTAGTAGTTTAAGCTGGTTAGGAGAAACCCCAACATTTTCAGAAGTATAATAAATTGGTAACTCTTGCAGTGGAAAATCCCAAGGACAACTGGACAATCACAGTGGGTATAGAATAATGTTTGAGTTTTGAGTTGAGATAGAAAATTGAGGAAATTGAAAAGGAAGGAATACCCCTCTATTCCACCTTGGTAGACCACACCTGGAATATTGTGTCCAATGCTGGGTACCACAATTGAAGAGAGATGTTGACAAGCTGGAATGTGTCCAGAGGAGGGCGACTAAAATGATCAAGGGTCTGGAGAACAAGCCCTATGAGGAGCGGCTTAAGGAGCTGGGCATGTTTAGCCTGAAGAAGAGAAGGCTGAGAGGAGATATGATAGATATGTATAAGTATGTGAGAGGAAGTCACAGGGAGGAGGGAGTAAGCTTCCTTGGAGACTAGGACGTGGAATAATAGCTTCAAACTACAAGAAAGGAGATTCCATCTGAACATGAAGAAGAACTGACTGTGAGAGCCGTTCAGCAGTGGAACTTTCTGCCCCGGACTGTGGTGGAGGCTCCTCCTTTGGACGCTTTTAAACAGAGGCTGGATGGCCATCTGTCAGGGGTGCTTTGAATGCAATATTCCTGCTTCTTGGCAGGGGGTTGGCCCATGAGGTCTCTTCCAACTCTATGATTCTATGATTCTATTATTCTAAGAGCTAGTTGAAACATTGTGTTGGATTTTGTTGCATTTTAAGTTGTTTCTACAAGAAAATAGCCAGGGCAGTGGTGGGCACTGGGCACTGTGACTTTAACAATGGGGGAGTTAACTAAGTATTATTCTCCTAACCTACTTCTCCCCCTCCAGGTACTATTTTAGTGTAAAATCTACAGGTATCAAACAACTTGGCTGTTTTTAAGAAGCAAATACTAATGTGTGTACAGGATAGGTTTAGTTTTGGCAGCTATGTTCTGCAGCACACCAACTATTTTGAGCCATCTGCACCAAACCTATGCAGAAGTATAAGCTACCAGGATCACAGGTTTCGGGAACTAGACATTAGACAAGTAGTCAATTTTTTGGTCATTTTATGTTAGTGGTTTGTTCTTGAGTGTTGCTTATTTTTATCCCAAGATTACGTACCTTGTTTGTTCATTCATTTGTGTTAAAAGTGTCACATGTTCATTCTTTCCTTAATGGTGGTCCCTATTAGTACTCTACTTTCACGAGAGTATGATTATAGCTGAATCTGAGGGTCATTTCTCAAAATGTTGGGCAGCTGCAGGGCAAATTCTGGGCATCATTAACCAATTGCTCAATACATGGCAATCCACCCATCCATATATTTTTAGGGAGCCACTTCTCCAAATCAACTTCTTAGCATGATGACTTGCTGGAATTCTTTTGTTGGAAAACTACATTCCTCGTCATGTTTCATCTTTCTTCCTTCTTGCCTCATGCTTTCTGTATGATGACTTTCTGAATTATTTAAAACACTGCTCAACATCATCGATAAGTCTAACAAAACCATGTATTGTTGAAAGCTTTCATGGCTAGAATCAATGGGTTGTTGTAGGTTTTTCAGGCTGTATGGCCATACGCCCGAAAAACGTACAATAACTCTAACAAAACCCTTCCTAGTACATCCTTCTCTTTGTCCCTCTTATCCTTTGAATTGAGTTATGGAATGTTGTGCTGCATCATTGTCAGCGAAAGGAATAAGCTTTATTTAATGCTTATTGGCCTAATGCATAATTTTTGACAATCTAGAAATCAAGTGACACAACCTTTTCACTTTCAGCAAAACCTTTCGGTTAAAGCTCATGACTTGTCACTTTGGAATGAAGTTCTTCCTCAAGTAGATATGGATTTAAATATCTCTGGCTCACATAACCTTCCTGTGGCTTCCAGTGTTACTTTTGCCAAGATGCTTTTAAACCTAAAGGTTGTTAAATGCTGCTAACCACAGAATGGATCTGGTGGATAAAAGCCAGCAGAAAGCCAATGTTTTCTAGTGCAGGGCTTCTTAAACCTTTTTTTCCCTTGTGACCCCTTTCTGCCCAATAAACATTTAAATGATCCCAGTTATATTGGTATATATAAAAGGGATAAAAAGCAAACATTTACTGATAAGAAATCAGCATTTTCAAGGCTTGCTAAACAGGCTGATTTTCCTTTTTGTGAAGTACAACTGAAGCATTTTCTGAATCCACTGTAAATGCTGATTGTTCTTGCAAACAAATTTGTGTAAATATCTAAAACAGACACTAGTTCAGTGGTTCTCAATCTGGGGTCCCCAGATATTTTTGGCCTTCAACTCCCAGAAATCCTAACAGCTGGTAAACTGGCTGGAATTTCTGGGAGTTGTAGGCCAAAAACATCTGGGGACCCCAGGTTGAGAACCACTGCACAATTTGGTGTTCAGTAACCTTTTCCTGATGCCAATAGTTTTGCAACCCAACATTGAATTAAGGAGATCCCATTTAGGATCAGAGCCCATATGGGATCAAAACTCATATTAAAGAACCAGTGTTTTAGTGGATTTGAGGGGAGGGATTGATTGGAGACCTTGGTTGAAATTCTGTTCAGTCTAAACATAGTGGAAATCTCCAAGGACGCAATTGCTTGAGCATGTCCAGAATGTTCCATTCTTTCATTTTAAGAAGCTGAGTCAATTGAAAATTATCCATGTGGGATAAATTAAATCTCTCATCTAATATACTCCAAAGGATTCTGGTAGAATATTTCCTTGCACATTATCCCAAGATCTTTTATCATCTCCATCAAATGGATAACTTCGCTGGACTTGATCATTCACTTGATTCATAAGATGAAAGCTCTGTGATTTGTGGATCCTCATTCCTGTCAGAGTGTTGAATTGAAAGCCCCTTCTGTCTTTAGCTATCAAAATCATTCTCACACTAACCCCATCTGAGAATTACAGCCAATTTTAGCACCCATAACATCAAAACAGCCACCACATCCTCTTTGGAAGAATGGGTTAAAAAACAAGTAACAGAAAATGAACTTCTGACCCTCATGATTTCAAGCAAAACATCTGGCAAGTATTGTGTTTGCATAACTAATTCTTTCACAAGTACAGCGATGGTCATTGCATGTTGCCAATTCCACTTTGATAGATTTGAAAAAGAGCTTCAAAGTTTAGCAAACTGAAGATCTACTCTCTCGAAGCTGGGAAGTGGCTATTGAAGATAAGTAGGCAATACAAAAGGACAGTTTTCAAGGTCACACAAAGCACAGGGGAAGTGGAAGAAGAGGCAAGAAACAAAGAGAAAATCCATGTTCAAAAGTAACATGATGTCCTGATGTTATGAGCTGATATGAATGGGAAGCTTTTATGAATTGGTAGCTACAAATGGGGGTATGAGCCAATGGTAAACAGTAGGCTACATATTTTGTTTTGATTTTTTGGGCATATGTTTATCTTATTTTAAAAGCAGTTTTAAAGTGTCTATTTCTTAGAAATTGCTGGCCACAATAAGACAATATACTAAGGTGAACAACAGATGATTGGTTTCAGGCACTTATGTTTGCATTTATACAACTAAAAACTAAAACCTGCAGGGATTCAGAGATTAGGACAGTGAACAGCTATATCAGGGTGTTTCAGGTAGAAAGGAGATGTTGTGGTAACAAGCTATTTCTTTTCTTTTCTTTCTACATTCAATACTTTATATGCTGATAGATGGCATTTTGCCTGATGACAGGGTTTCTGTGCAGTGAGTACAGCTGTGTATCAGTGAAATTCAGTACTGTGCAAATGGAGTTCCACTTGTACAATAGTACTTTCTTTCTGTCCCTCCGCTCCAACCTCACAACTAAATAAATGTTGATGGCCTTCAAAGTTGTTGCAAAAGAAAAAGGTAAATTGCTTTTCTTCCTATTCTATTAATGGAATTTGTCCCATAAACAAGAGTGGCAAATTAGTGGTTATAGTTCTGCTGTAAGCAGGGAAGGGTGATACCAACCATAGTGATACCACTGCCTCCTAGAAGAGTGAAATTCTCATTCCTGGAAGAAGAAAAAATCAAAGCTAGGCCTTTCTGAAGCCTTGTAAGGTATGTTCATTGTTATCAGAGGGAAGGGAGTAGTGATCAGGCAAAGCACAGGGTTCCAATATTTATACATTTTAGTTTTTTTAATGTAATTTTGTCATTTTTTTGACTAATGGTGAAATCTTTTTCATGCACATTCCAAGGTAGATGCCACTGATATTGAGTTCAGCAGAATGTAGACCCAGGAAAATGAATGCAGGATTGCAAGATACTTAATTAACTATTCTCATCCATCCAGAGCTTTTGTAACTGGCTGTGCTAAAAATCAAAATGCTTCCAACATACTGAACTTTTTTCCTTTGGAAAGTGGTGCTTGCTAAAAAAAAAAAAAAAAACTAGGCCATCTATACAGAAGAGAGATTCTCTGAACAATAGTGGATCTTCTTGCTAGATATCAATGTTTTTCGATGTCAGAAGTAAAGAATTTGTTTCCACTCCTGGAAGTCTTGCGAGAATCCTTACATTTATTTAGATTTATGCAAAGTGTTTTAATTTATAGGCAGATCAGCTTCAGGTTATTATGAAATGTGTATGCATGTATGTGTGTATTCATTTCTCATCATATACTGACCTCTCCTTGAGCTTCTCCTGCTGGGAGCTTTGCAAGAGATGTGTTCTCAGTGACTCAAGGAACAGGCCTCTGCAAAGAGAATACAGAAATAGTTAAAATTAAAATCTAAGGAGAAAAAGTGCTAATAGAGCTTTGCTCATTCTCTTGAAGCAATTGTAAATGTGACCTAGTTGTGAGTAATTCAGTCTCACCAAAATGGGGTGCGGAACTTTCTTAAAGTTGTGGACCACATATGTGCAGTGGTTGGCTAGAACAAATAATGGGTAGTGCAACCTCTTTATTTTCCCTCAGCTATTCCTCTATTCAGAAATATATTCCCCACACTCATATATATTTCTAATATGTGTGTACATTTTTCACATTTTCCCATATTCTCTCTCTCTCTCTCTCTCTCACACACACACACACAAACACACATCCATTTCACATCCACACATATACCCATCCACATATACACATGCACATTTACACCCAACTTTCTCTTTTCAGTAGCCATCTAAGGAGACTCTCCACTCTACATGTAACAATTAGCACAGGTGAAAGAAGCTCTTGTTTACCATATTTTATGAGAGGGATTATCCAGGACTGAATGCAAAGCATCAGAATGCAAAGCATCAGAATGCAAAGGTGTCACTATCACGGACACACTTATGGACAATTTTGTATTTTGAAGCACTGTGGATTTTGGATTTCAAGATAAGGGATACTTGTCACTTTAGAAGAAAGACATTGTTTGTAATAGCCAAAGAATCTAAAACTGGGGAGCACCCAGAGAAATCTACAAAAGAAACAGGAGATACATCTCAAAACTCAAAATATCATTTTTAATTAGCAAAAAGATTTTTTTTAATGTGTTTTCATCTGAGTGTGATTTTGAGGCCTTTTGAGAAAACTATATCAAATCACAGAGTTGGAAGCGACTCCAAGGACCTCCCAGTCCAACCAACTACCATGCAGGAAAGCTCAATCAAAACACTTTTGAAATGGCCACCCAGCCTCTGCTTGAAAACCTCCAAAGAAGGGGACTCCACCACTCTCAGAGACAGTGTACCCCATTTTAGAAAGGTCTTACCATCAGGAAGTATGTTCGAATCTTTAGGTGCAATCTCTTTTCCTATTTTTTAATCCATTGCTCTATCTCCTAGTCTCTGGAGTGACAGAAAACAAGTTGGTTGTGTTATCTTCAACATGGCAGAAGCCTGAATGAGGACGTTTTATACTCATTAAACAACCATTGTTTTAGCATCCTGAGAGATTATTCAATTTTTTTCTTTAGATTGCAATAGCATCTGTCCCTCTTAAGTTAGTGGATGTGGATTCCTTGCAAATCTACTTAGACCTATTTGGAGTAGTTAGTCTGTTTGCACAGTATGTCTGGCCTGCCCTTTTCCTGTTGAGACCTTTGTTGTTGTGTATTAGAGAAGGCTTTATAGGCATCCCATTTCCTGTACATTTTTAGGCAAATCATTTATAGCCCATATCACTCAATGAATATCTTCTTTCATGCTGAAAGAAGGCACAAAGGAAGCACTGTAGGCAGAGATGATGAGTGTTGCAGTCTATCAACATTTGGAGGACCACATGTTTTTCATCTTTGTTGTATTTTGTCCACTTGGGGATACCTAGATTTAAAAAAATCTTGATAGAAACTGAGAGAAATGTTGCTATTCCCAGTTTTTGAAGATATCCTGCTGCTTTGGAAAGAACTGCTTCTCAGTAAGAGAACATGAATTTAAATGCATAGGATTTTCCATTCAGTGTTTACATTGTTTGTAGGGGAAAACACTGTATTAACCTTTCCAGAATATCAGAATCTGAAAAGACAAGCCTTTAGTTGAGGGTTTGGTTACTGAAAATACCTAACTTCCTGCACCATTTCAATCATTTTGTAAGTTATTTAAGACAAGTGAAAAAGTTTTTCATCCTTTCAGTCCAGGCAGGAGTGAAGTGGGTCACTCGCAGTGGCTGTGCTGAATTTTCAGAGATCTGCTTAAGTGGAATCCCACAATAAGCCATGCTATCTGTGCCTAGAAAAGGTCAGCTGCATTTTTCGTCAGGGAGATAAATGTGTGGTAAAGGTCAGAATGATTAAGACATTTTAATCTGCCCTAGTCTGTCAGATACTCTTAGTCTTTATTACGCTAAATATTTTATGAAATGCAATACCTGATTAGACATCTTAAAAAGCTAACAAAAGCCAATTTCTGGTCCTAGTTCTCCTCCTGGAAAGGATGGGCTTGAGGAGGGAACAAAATCCTTTGTGTTTTAATGTTTAAAAAGACATTGTTGCAAATAATAAGGAAACTTAATGTTAAGGCTATGTGGGACACAGCATGTGTTTTTCTATACATATTTTCAGAAATTAACAAGCAATCTCTAGGGTGTGAATCAATTCATGAGTATTCTTTAAATCTCACTCCCTTCTTCTACTTCAACTCTCTATCCCTTAAAATGTGCTTCTAATTCTAGAATATAAATCCTCCACAGAGAGATTGCATCTCCATTAATGTGAACTGCACAGGCCGTTCAATATTTACAAATATTCAAAACAAAAATATAAATTCTCCACAGAGTTAGGCAATTTGATGACACTGAGCTCTTTTGGACCACAACTCCTGACCATTGGCCATGTTGATTGGAACTTCTGGACATGAATCTCGAAATCACCCAAAAGATCTCAACTGCTTACTCTACCAAGTATTCCTTGGCCTAAAATAGGTACTCTGGATTTCCATCTTAAGAATCTAGTCTCTTGACTCTCAAAGGAGTCTTCATGGAGTGCTCAGTCAAACTATACAATTCGTTACTATGAGGTTTGGTGATGGGCAACAGCTTTGGGTCAAACTAGACTTCGAGAGAAATGTCTATGCCTGATTACTTCCTTTCTCTCTTACAACTGATTTTTCTCAGAGATGTATTCTTAAGCAACCAAATTCACATATTTATTTTTATTTCATATCAAAAGCATTGCATAAATTAGTATAAAACTGATAAAAATAGAAGGAGCATGGGCGGCTAAATATCTTTTGACCAAAAATAGGCAACAGCAATGGCATTGTCTGTAGCCTCCAACAATTCTTCTCTGTACATGAGGCAGGGCATAGTGAACAAGCATACAGATGTGGAGTTGTCTGTTCTGTTCTGCAGTCACACAAGGTGTGGGATTCTTTTAGGTAGTGCCATTTTGCCAGGTTGTCTTTTGATCTGTCAACTTCACTTCTGAGTCTGTTCAGGGACTTCCAAGTTGCCCATTCTTGGTTTCCCCCTGGAGGTAGACGCTTGTGGGGACCATCCAGTTGGGATTTCCCGGTTTAGCTGCCCAGAGGGATACCCTTGCTGTTGCTGGAGGGACGCCAAAAGGAGTGGTAGTTCTCATAAAGCTTTTCCTTGATTTGAGTCTACTGGGAGGAGACTGGTAGCCACATAGTGGATGGCTTTCACAGTGTTCAATCTTATTTATCTCACATTTAGCAGCAATTTCCTGTTGCACATCGGGGGAGGGGGGCAATGCCAGCTAGCTTGTAGAGTTTTACAACAGGTGTAGGTTTAAGACATACTGTGATTATTCTGCATGTTTCATGAAGTATTATTAAGTATTTCACATATTAGGTATTAAGTATGCTAAATACAAGACATGCAGCTGAGGAAAAGCATGTACTATGACAGATGTCTTCCAACATTTAAGGGAGGACTTCAAATGTCCTATTATCTAGTCTGACCTTAAGATGACTTTTAAAAATGAATTATTAGGCAAGATGATTTTATGCCTTTTACAAAGGATAAAAGACAGCATACAGCTGCCGGAGAATAACAGGGGAAGAGAGGTAGTTCTCTGATGTTCTGCTTGTAAGTTTCCCAGAGGTATTTGGCTGGCTTCTGGATTAAACATACTTTTTGGACTTACCAAGCAGAACATTCTCAACAGTCATATGTAGTGGGGAACAGTAGATAGGATAACTCCATTGCATCTCCAATTATGTGAATTATACAGGCCATTCAATATTTGCAAATATTGAAAAAATGTCCCATTTTGAATATGACATTTTCACTTCCAAATGCAAATGCTTTTGGCATGTTGGTGTAACTTTACTGTTGTGATAGGCCATATGAAACTATATAATAAGCTATTAGCTTCAGGAAACTATCAAACCATGATTGCATATCATATATCAAATCCTGTTAGATAAAATATGCTGTTGAATGTTCACCATCAAATATTGATTGAACATGAAGAATAGTCAGTCCTGTACTATACTTTCTGTGCCTGGCTTTCAATTAGTGAATCCAGTGTCAGTAATGACATTGCTACTTCCAGTATTTTTCCCGCTGGCTCTCATTTTTCTTCAGTTCTTGAGAAATATTCATTTAACAGGAAACTTCCCTGCTGAAAATAACAGAAGAATTGGTCTCATTTAATGTGTAAAACTTATTTCCATTTGAGCGGTGGTTTGCAAGAGTGTTCAAGGAAAGACCTGTTAGAATAGCAGGGAAAACAATGGAACAGAAGAAAAGAATACACTTAATTTTGTTACAATAAAGACCACAACAACCACTGTCTGCTGTATGGCTCCATGAACAATGGGGAAAGAAATACTTCCAGCAACACTGAAAGAGTGATAAGAGCTAATGAAAAGAGAAAATGAGCTTCATAAATATGGAGCTCTAACATTGATGGGGAAAGTCTCGGGGGACAATCAGACCTTCACTCACTGAAACCAAAGAGTTTGAAGGATGTGGAGGTGTGTGATTTCTTAGTTCTCTTGCATTTCCCTTTATGTTCCTTGGAAATCACATAACCATTCTAAAAGAAAACCCTACTACATTCATTTGTGCTAATATTCTCAGGGTATCTGTGTGCACACATCCCTGTGGGTTTATGGGATTGAGGTTTTAATCACAAACATAAGTCCTACTCCACAATTCCTGGGGTATTTTGCTATGCAAATCAATGCTCTGGGGGAACGCATAGACTGCATTGCTGCCAAGATTCATGGATGGATTTTTCTCTCTAGACTGACAGCTGTGGAAACAGACAAACTCTGTTTATACACTCCAGAGGCATGAATCAGAACAGTTTGTGGCAGCACAAACTCTTTGCCCACAATACCTCAGCTAAGCATCTTCCCCTTCTCTCTTTTTAAAAAAGGTATGCCAATTTAATAAATTGCCTCTTCTACTAGTTACCGTGTGTAGGAGCTGAAAGGCAAAACCAGGAGTCGGGGAGATAAGAAATATAATCCAAAACTAGTCTGGGAATGTGATGGGGTGAGAAAGCTGATTTTGGGAATCATTAAAAGGCATCAACTAAGTAGGCAGAGATAATATAGATTGTTGGCAGAGGAAGAAAACAATAGTTGTGAATATATCGACCCTAGAAGCCAAAATAGCTTTACCTATGTCAGGTATTGTCACTGGTGGCAAAGACTGAACTTTTTTTTTTTGTATCCTCATCGCACTCTTTGACCATCTTCTTTCACTACCACAGAGGAGTTAAATTACTTGGGGGTCACTATCTGAACCTTTGTGAAATTAGAATTTGAACTTACATATTAAGGTCCTACACACAAAATAAACCACACCGTACAGTTTATACCATCCATATCTGCTGCTTGAGGCTAGATTGTATAGGGCCGCCTTCCCTTTGCATGAGTACATTGGTCCTTTCATCTGATATTAAGGGCTTTCATCCTGGTATTACAGAGCCATGTTTAACATTAACCACCTCATCAGACTGGCTGATTTGCCTTTCGTATGTTGCTTCCCCTCCACTTTCAGCACAGAACCCATTCGATTATTGGGTTTGTATTGTTTTATTGGTTTTATTGGTTTTATGGTTGTAATGCAGGAATTGTTGTTTAACTGTTCAACTGTTTAACTGTTTAATTGATGTTATTTTGTTTTAGTACTGTTATGTGATGCTGGCATCGAATTGTGCCTTTGTAAGCCTCCCTGAGTCCCCTTCGGGGTGAGAAGGGCGGGGTAGAAGAAATCGAAATAAATAAATAAATAAATAAATGATGCATGGGTGCTTCTGGCTGGGCTTCGTGTGGAAAAAGGAGACTAAGCAGCTCACACCATCCCCTCAGCAACACATGGAGCCTTCCTGTGTTGCCTTACCAGCAATAGGGTGAAGCTGGGTGGCGATGCTCCCCCCCCACCCCATAGGATGAGGTGTAAGCCAATTTGTGCAATGTGGGGTGTGGACCAATGGGTTCTCCACGACTCCTGCCAGGAGCCCATGGATTTGCCCCAGTGTGGGGCAAATCCATGGAGTTTTATGAAGAAGTCATAAGAATTTACTGATCAATATTTTATCAAGAGTTAATGAATGATTTCGTACCAATTATAACTATATTGCAGAGAAGAGCAGCATGTGTCACAGATGGCTGTAAGATACATCTGGAGAAGGTGTTAGAGATTTTTATAAATCATTGCATGAAGCAGTCGGTTGAATTCTATAAACAGTTGATTAGCTTTTTTAAAAATATATCAGTTAATCATGTACTGCTTATTTGCAAGCTATTTTTAAATGGATCTTTTATGTAATGCAAGCTTAACCTAACTATATTTTTCTTGCGGGTTTGTTAGAGACTTATGAGAATAAATATATATATTTGGGGTAAAGTGCTAATTTTCCCTTGAAAAGCTATTTGCAGAAAGGTTTTTCACTAGTACTGGCCAGTTGCAGAATGCAGCCTTTTCCCTTCTTCTCTCTTTTTCCTCCCACTTTTCCCTCTTATCTTTGGTGAAAACTGAGAAAAAATAATTTGCAGCCAATTAATTCAGTGCCCAGAAGAGGAGAGGAAGGGTACAGTCTTCCCAGTAGATTCTCCATTGCTCTTCCGAAAAGGCTCAAGTAAAAGCAAACTGCTGCAGCCTCTCCTAACTTCATTCTCTTTAATGACTTTTACCATCACTTTAATACTTTCATGTTTCTTGGTCACACATGTCCTGGTTCTCATTCTTAAGTGTTGGAAGGTGTGGGAGAGAAGAGTGCTCCAATACCACTCAATTATGGATTCAACTGTGCTAGTATGGCAGGGACAGTTCCAATTTGTGCTCTGTTGTCCTGCTTTTTCAGCTGCCTTTAAAATGTCTCAGGGTGAGTGTATACTTTAGAGTTAGTGAAGTTTGACACCACTTTAACTTCCATGACTCAGTGCTATGGAATCCTGGGAGTTTTCCAAGGTCTTTAACCTTATCTGAAAAAAGAGTGCCAGTGCCTCACTAAACTATAGCTCCCATGATTCCATAACATTGAGCCATGGTAGTTAAAGTGGTGTCAAACTTAATTAAAAATACAGTGCAGGTGCACCCTCAGTTCTCTCTCCTCTTCCTACATTTCAGCTTACATCATTTGCAGCCTTATCACATGGGGTGCTCCAGTTCAAGCATAGGGCCCCATGCCACCCATCATATGACATAGGATGACTTCCAGTGGAGCTTAATGGGCAAACAGAGGTAGCAACATGGTGAAACTTTGCCACCACCAGCAAAGAGGCACAACAGTACTTCGGTAGAGTGGAAATGCTATCCCACATGAAATGAGAAAGTGTCAGCCAGTGGCCAGGACACAGGGATTGCTCTGATGCCACCCAGATTTGCCATGGAGGCAAACTTTACAGATTGAGTTGGGGCATGCTTGGCAGAAATTCCTCTCAAGAAATAACAGTATGACTGGGAGTCAACCAGAAGGTAATTCCAATATAATATACACCCAACATTTCCAAGGTGAAACCTGAAACCTGAATGTCTGAACATCAACAAAACATGCCCATTAGTTAATGAAGAAGAGCACACTCGACCTAAGCTGGACAGCAGTACCTTTCCAGCATATTTTATGGTGCTTCGGGGGGAGGGGGGGGGTGTCTAAAATGTACCTCACATTTTGTGGAGTGGGTCAATCCCTGGATCTGGAATACACTGGCATCTGGTGTAGTGTAGTTTTTGGCTGAACTCAGACTTTCCTGTTGACTCCCAGTCATCCTGTTATTTCTTGAGAGGAATTGCTGCCAAACATGCATAGGCACTCAGGACTGCAAAATGGGACTAGCTCATATTTAGGGAAATATTTTCAACAGATTTCTTCCATAGCTAAATGGTGTAGTCTACCTAAAACACTGCAGGTTTTTGGCCTATTTTAGCCAAAAAGGAAAAAAAATGCCACATACTTATGATGGATTGTAGCAAGTCTCTCTTTGTTTAGGGAGAATTTATCCAGTAATAATATCAGCTAGGATTGTCAAAAATAGGTACCTAGCACTAGCCTCCTGGATCTATATTAAGGCGACTAAATAAGCGGCCTGAATTTCAAAAGCAATGAGCCTCTAGTCACTCTGAGCAATTCCTAACAACTCTGGAAAATCAGGTCATTTATTTATGTCCCTAAATATTGATTTAGAAGAATAACTTTGGAAGACTATATTTGGAAACTATGGCCAACCTCCTCCTACTAAGAAGAAACATGAAACTGGAAAAAGGGAGAAAGAGACTATTCACTATTGATATCCAGGAACCTCTTAGTTGGAACATGGCAATAGGGCAGTCACACACAATAACAGCATAAAGTGAACAATGAAAACTAGTGGCTTTGTTCTATAAAGGGTGTAACGGTGAGAACTTAGTCACCCTGAGTCCCCATGGGAAGATGGAGTAGGATATAAATAAAAAATAAAGTTTGATGAACTGGTAGAATTGTTTTATCTTTTTTCCATTTTTTAAATTATGTATAGCCTATCATTGAGCATGGGCTCTAGTACAATATACAAATATCAGAATAAGTAAACAAACCCAAAAATTCAGACAAATAGTTGGACAAAAACATACTAAACAAGACAACAAGTTAAAACAGATTAAAGGGCAGGGAAGTAAAAAACCACGTAGACATGAAAATTAATTAGACCCATTGCTTTTAATTTTAAAAGCCATGTGTTGAGCTGACCCTGGACAAAGATTGGCACTCATACATTCAAGGGAAGTACCCTCCTCAGTTGATGTTCCACAGCAGAAGAAGCTCCTTCCATGTTCTCTAACATCTCACTGATGGGAGGACTTGTTTTACACACAGTCTTTGATGGGATATGGTCCTTTAAGTACCGTGATTCCAAGCTGTACTTAGTCATGAAGCTCAGTATGGAGAGTAGCCCCTGCAAGTTTCCTGTGAGGTTATAACTGAATGGTTCGGATCATCAAAATATGTAACCCACCAAGAGAAACACAATCTGCCAGAAATGTATAATGGCATAAGAGTTTGACATCTCCCTTCTCTTTGCATTCTCCATCTATTACAAGGTTTTCATGTGCTACTTGTCATGTTTGATATATGCTGTTTGACTTTATGAGTGGCAAGTCGCATATATTTGTTTTACTAGGACTCAAAGAAGCTTGCTTTGGGTTTTTTTTTCCAATGCTAGCTTTAAGGTTGCTAACCTAGACTGTCAGTGGGGATGAGGCAGAATAGAACCTCAAGGCATAGGACCAGCATTTAGACTGAACTCTACAGGTTTACCTTTGCACAATTTTCATCCTTGATGTGGGAGGGATTGTCCTAGAGTGCTCACCTGGAGGTTCTGATGGGACATCCTCTTAAATCAAGCCTGAAAGGAAATTGCTTAAAAAGAAAACCCCATTAAGGGAAAAATATTCCTTTCTGTTTGACATAAGGCAGGGTTCTCTCTATATTGTGGAATACACATTAGCTGCCTGCTTGGTTTAAGAACTGGAAACCACTCATTTTCCTAGGATGGCTTTTAATCATTTTTTGAAATATATATTTTCCCCTGTTCTGGAAAGCCAGTCATAGCTTGCCAAGATGGGGTACACTGATGCATAGCCAGAAATCTATGCATTCCTACCATAGCCTAGGAGGAACAAAGTTAGATCATACCAAAAGTATGTCTCGGGCTGAGAACAGCGGTATATAAGTAAAAGTTTACAATCTTGTGTTTTCTTCACATGGTGGACAAACAGATGAATATGAGCTCAATGGTTGGTTTCCACTCATGCTTCCTGGCAACAGTTATACTATCAATGTGTATGAAACTTAGTAGCCTACAGAGAATGCACAGAATGAAGATTAAGCCACTCCGCCCACCAGGACCCCCCAGATTCACCACAATGTGTGGCAAATTCAATAGTCAATGTGATAAGATCTTAGACTGTGCTACTTGTCATGTTTGATATATGCTGTTTGACTTTATGATCTTATCACATTGACTATTGAATTTGCCACGTATCATGGTGAATCTGGGGGGTCCTGGTGGGTGGAGTGGAGAACCCATTGCCCCACACCTGCATTGCCCAACTCACCACTGGCCCCATCCCACAGAAAGAAGTGTATGCTGCTTGGATTCCCCCTATTGTTTCAAATGCAACATGTTTCCAAGGTGGGAGCATACACTGCTTGCTTTCCCCTTTCGCCATGAAGTCCAGAAGGAGGAGATGTGCATCATGTAATGGGCTCTATGATGAAAAGGTAGAGCAAGCGATGTACAATGGGCAAATTGTCCTATCTGATGAGGTCTCAGGAAGCAAGTGAGTGGAAGGAAAGACCACAGGAGGTGCATCTGTATAGTAGAGTTAATACAGTTTGACACCACTTTAACTGCCATGGCCCAATGCAATGGAATCCTGGAAGATGCAGTATTTAGCCTTCCAAATGACAACTCCCATGGTTCCATAGTATTGAGTCATGTCAGTTAAAATAGCATCAAACTGCATTAACTCTACAATGCAGATGCACCCAGGGAAAGCAAGGAATTGGAAATAAGCTTGTTTAAATACCATAGTTCAGTGATGTTGTTCAAATAAGCTGTGTAGAGCAGAACTCTGTGGAGCAGCCATTTGGTCTTATAGGTTCTATAGGACCTCTAGTTCATTCACTCAAATTGGAACTTCTTAAATCCTCACATGATCTGTGCATCCCCAAATAAAGGGACATTGCTGCTCTCTTCAGTTCGGTCATCTTTTGTTTAGTGTACAATCGATTGCAATAAGTGGGTCACATTATTCCACCATGTACTGATGTACAATTGGGAGTGGGAGGGTAAAAATAAAAGCATTCCCCATATTTTTGTGAACAGAGGTGAACTGGACTTCCAGTTCAGTTACTTTAATATTATTGATTGTAATAGAGGGCAGAAGGATAGGTTAGATACTACCTGACAGAGCAGGACACAAAACTTTCTTTTAGCAGAGAAAAATACCTATTGGGGTACCACTGGTAGTCCTCAATATCTATCATTCTGATTAATGGCATGGCCAACTCTAGATGTTCAAATGATTTCAGTCAGATGATGGAAATGGAGCTTGATTCAGCCTCGGGCTCATTGGAAATTGTGGGCTGCTGTCATGAATAGTAATTACCTTTTTAGGACCTTTGAAATCCTCTGCCATTGATTGCAGTGTAATTGTATGTAGATATGCACAATTACAGCTTCAAATAACCTTTAAAATAGATTATTATTATTTTGTTTGAATGTTAATGATCTAGACCCAAGGGGAAAATTGCTTGGTCAAGGCTGCCCTGGAGGTTAAAGGTTGGGCAAGTGTTTCCAGCATAAAGTTTCCTGGGTCCAAATGCAAATGTTTGCCCATATTAATCCATGTTTGCACAAGAAAAGCCACAGAGTAAGTTTAACAGATAATATTAGGGCAATTATTTCGATGTTATCCTTACCCTTATGTATTTCATCAATATACCTACTGAGCAAACATTCTGTGCTGATTTACTTTTTAAACTTTCTAATATGCATGTTCTTTGGTCAAAGTTGTCATTATCACCCACTTACAATGACTTTGAAACACATGGTTTCATCTGCATATGCTACAAGTGCACACTTATTTTGTGCTTCTTTTTAAAGTTGTTGATTTTGTTCATTTTTCTGGTATTTTGATTATAATATTGTGGTATGGCCTGTTAACAGGGTAGTTAAGGGGGTAACACCATGCATTACACCACTGGGTGACATCAACCCCAGTGACAACAATGATACTTCACTTTTAACTTAATTTGAATTTCTTAAGAGTTAACAACATGTTCTATGTCTAAGCAAACTCCTTTCTAAATATTATTTAGTCTTTAGGAATACTACTATCAGACCTTATCTCTTCATTCCTCTCTCTCTTTCCTGTCATGTGTAAGGAGGATCCCCATTCAACAGACTAAAACACACAACTTTCTGAGTATCACCATAGTGTTGCTACAATTCTCCTTGCCGTTTGCACAGTATCATTGGTAAATGTTATGTAAATTTGTACAAGGTAGCAATTTTGCTGCTTTTCTGTTGACAAATGAAGAAACAAATGAATAGCAAAGAGTTTCCCAAGACTCTTCAGAGGGGGTGGAATTGCTGTATTGAAGGGCAGAGGAAAGCACCGTTTTCTGAGAAATGATTGAGGGGAGCCCTCTTCATTGGAAAGGCCCATCTGACTCATGGCTGACATGTCTCTGGATGGTTTCTGCTCTGTCTGCTTTGATTTCAGTTAAATGCAGCTCTGCGAAGGTGACAGCTCAGGGAAAGCTGGCATGGTGCCCAGTAGGCCTGTGTGGAATGATGATGAGTCCCAGCTACTGCGGAAACAGATCCTAGGACTGAGCATTGCTTTTTATTATTAATCATAAGGGTGATGGGGCAGAACCTCTTTCAAGAGATAGGTTGATTGAGAGCGAGATGCCATGACCCATAACTCCCATTTCAGTGCTTCTTGTCCTTGACTAAGTGGGAATTATTATATTGCATAGACTTGAGCAAAACCTCAGATTCACAGCTCTCCTAGGCATCTTTGCAGTTATCAGTGATAGGAGTGACAAACTCGTTTGGGTTTTGCTTTTCTTCTGTTCTGACATTGTTTGACATTGGAATATGTTGCATTGGAGTGTGGTGGACAACCTCGTCAGATGGGCCAAATTTGGCAGTGTATGCTAGTTCATCTTCATTTTTGCCATGGAGCTTGCTGGCTCCCATCCAATGATGAACACCTGTTTCTGGCAGAGCTCCATGGCAAAAGTGAAGATGAAGCCGTGTACACCACCACCATGGCAACTTGAGAGGTTTCTCGTGTTGCATTGGCAACAATGGATGTAAGCTGATTAGCAGACACTTCCCTCCATGAGATGGGGTAGGAGGGAAGCTGGGTGATGTGAGGCATGGGGCAATGGATTACTCATGCTCCGCGCTGGGCCCCGATGGATTCACCACAATCTGCGGTGAATCCAGCAGCTAATGTGATAAAGTTCTTCATCTTCTTCTCTGGAAGTTTTTAAATAGAGGCTGGATGGCTATTTGTTGGGAATGTTTTAATTGTGTATTCCTGTATGTCAGACTGGGGTTGGACTGAATGGCCCTTGGGGTCTCTTCAAACTAAATTGTTCTATCATTTCAATCAAATGTTAAAATTCAGATTAACAAGGAAACATACAGGAAAAATGCTTATGACTGAAAATATGCCAAAAGATGTTACCAACCCATCCAGTCTATTCTTGTGCTCATTTAAATGTTCTTTTTTTCCCAAGCTTCTCCACCTGCATAGTCTGATCTTATTCTAACATTTGATTAAGCTAGTGACAGCTTCACAGCTTAAGTCTAGCTGTTGAGTTTGTTCATTAGATTTTTAATTCATTCTTCATTCGTATCTGACTTTAATTATTTATTCAATATATAGGCTGCTTTTCATCCAAAATAGTCTTCAGAGCACCTTGAGACCTGATAAAATCTTGATTGGGCATAATATATTATGAGATCATTGCATGACCTAGTGACTCATACGCATATCTCCCAAAGAGCTGGAGAAAAAAAAGCAACAGCTTAATTCTTCATTCCAATGATGTTAATATTGCTCCCTGTGTCTGGGACATCATTAATCCAATTTTCCACCTACAAATTTCTAAGTTAAGTGTGTGTACAGTTAGCCTGAATATAAAGTACATAGACTCAAACAGACAACAGAACACAAATTTAAAACAGAGGAAAAGTTATAAAATGAATGTAATGTTACCAATTATGTCAATTCAGCTCTTGAATTTAAATTCATGGACATAAATGTCAAGGCTTATACTTGTATATAAAAAGAATTATGTAGAGCAAATATGTCCTAAAAATAGTGAAGGATGAATTTTAGAGCAAAAAGAACTGAATTGTTGTCTGGACCAAAATGGGAACATCAAACACACCCAAAACTAAATAATAGGCACAGTATAGTAGAATAACATTTCCTATTGACTCACTACCATCTCTATGTTTCCTGATTTGCTAGTTAAATGAGTTTGCTACTTTTCTGGACTACAATTCATCTGCTTTGCCTTCTTCAGATATCATGATTCTCAGCCCATAAACTATAGTTTATGAGTCCAGGAACAGACATCAGACCCACATGTCCCTTCCCCAAAGAGTCATTTTTCTACTTTAAAGGAAACCACAGTTTCAAATGTTGTACAGCTGGGCAAAAGTAGCTCCACTGAACACAAAATAAAACCAAGAGTAAACTGCAGTTTATGATCCCAGTTAGTAAACCAACATTAAGCCACAGTTTTCTGTTGAGACCATTATATGTTTCTGCCTTTATAGACTATGGTTTATAAAGGCATGGTCATTATGTGTAGAAAACAATATTTGTTTCCTCGTGATTACCTAGTGGAGCTTCTGCTTAAATTTAAAAACTTCAATAACTGCCATGCTTGATATAATTTGGAAGTTGGACTTTGTACCACAGCATTTCACATATACTAATAAACATTCTGCTTTGCTCCTTTCATTTTAGCCATTCCATAAGTTGTAAAAGGGTAGTGTAGGCCAATAGTGCCATGATCAGCTGGGACATCCATGAGATTGTTCTCACCCTCTGTTGTATTACAGCACATGACCACTGACAAAATAGCATAATCAGCAATGCTACATACAGTAACTCTTTTAGCAGGTATGTAGAAGTTCAAGGGTAATAGATTTAATTATAAAGAGTTTGAAGGACCAGAAATGATTTGGGGAGTTTTGGGAAAACAAGATCACCAAGTAGGATGCCTTGGTCCCTCAGTGTACACCACACTGGCTTCCTTGGTGAACATAAACCACTGTTAATCTTTCAAATACTTGTTCTTATCCAATTGAAAAATAGCACATATATGGAAGAAAAATATGCTATATAGGGTCTACTATTACGTAGAACCAATTTTTTAATCTCCAGCAGAAGTCCTATTCAAGTTTTCATACTACTGCTTACACATAAGGGGTGAGCTTCAATGAGAGATGAACCTGAACTGGAGCTCAATGGCTATATATATTGACTGGAATTAAAATTCCCAATGTTTTTTAACAACGTACTCCAAAACACAATGGCTCCATGAATTCTCTCTTTTCTGCAAAGTACTGTGTTGGAGTTCTGTTTTTTCCACCCTCAAATGCCAAAGACAACAGCTTGTCAAAATGTGTTGGGCATTTGTCTTCAGTGTTGTAAATTTACTTGTGGGTAGAACCATGTGGGTAAAACTGCATGGGGTATGCTGATGGTGGGTCCCCACGTGATTTATGCAGGATGTTACCACACTAAAACAGCTGCTGTTTTTGAAGGATGAGCATTGGTGTGGCTAATATAGTACCTGTTCCATCCAGGGAGCCGTATACTCAAAAGAGCAGTGTACTGTGGAGCTCTGCCCACATTGTTGCATTACAAGCAGCCACCCACATGGGTCACTGCTTGTATGAATCAGATTTGAAGGCTGGATTTATATTAAACACTTCAAATCATTATCAGGCATAGCTATATTGGTACCTATATCCTAACTACACTGGAAACCTCAGCAATGCCTGTCATAACAGAGGGATGGAAGGATCAAAGATTAAACACTGGAGGATAGAGAGAAGCTTGTAAAAAGCTTTAACAGCACATCTGAAGCCTAAATCCACAGCTATCTGCAAAACAGATTCACTGAAAATGAACATCCCATGATATGGAAAAGAAGAGCCCCAAGGGCAATTTTTGGAGCACGGCACATGTTCTATTCAAAGGACAGGCAACATGACTGAGAGAGGAGAGAAATGTGCAGAGTATGTCTTATCTGTAAAACCTTCAACTGTAATGACAGGTGTGAACTAGCTGTTCATGAAAGTCTCACAAATCCCCTGTAGCTACATGAGGTTTCCCACCATACTAATATGTTAAACATTCTAATTAGTGTGAATGCTGGGAACAGCACGGTCTGGATTTTGTGCTACTGCATCAGTAACTAGAGGCTGAAACAGACAAAGAATGGCTTGCTTGTAGATATTAGAATGGAGGGTTTTGAACAACTGGTGGATGAAGAACAAGATTCCTCTTTGTTTTGTTGAATGTTTTCCCTTAAAGTTTGGTATGCCCACCACAGCCAATGGCAGTAGTTTAGTTCTAGAGACATAAGATGGCCCATATTTATTTATTTATTTATTTATTTGCTATATTTTTACCCCACTGTCCCCTCATTGTAAAATAAAAATTTAAGTTTTTTTAAAATTTTCATTTCATGATTTTTTTTAAAAACAAACAAACAAAACAAAACAAGAAAAGGAGCACAATGAGAGGGCGGAGCTATGACTCTCACCCAGAAGTGTGGCTACAGGATCTCACATTAGCGAATCTTCACGTTGTTCGATGGCAGCAGTTGTGCGATAATTAGAGTATGATATAAAGTCCTAGGTTTTATAATGGCCCCATTTAGTTTCCTGCTATCTTTCTAAAGGTGAGAGCACTTGATCATTGAAAAAAAAACTCATTGCTTCTTGAAAAGTGACTGTACAACCTCTCTCATACACTTGGAACACCATGAAGTGATGCATAAGGTAATACATACATAAGATCAAATGTAATCCAAACATAAAACTATTAAGCTTATTCAGTTTCATCTTCATTGCTATCTAATCCTTCTTAACTCCAACCTTTTAAACAATGATTAAATTTAGTAATTAAGAGCTATTACTTGCTCTGCATGCATTTCCGATTATATATCCTCACTTTCTGACCTATTGTGGTCAGGGTTGTATGTATTAATATTGGAAGATTGATGTGATTGCTGTGCAAACCTGCAACCACCTATGGACTCTAGTTTCTTTTCTTCTTTTACATTAACATGATAAAGGTCTTGAATAAGCCCCTCACCATCCATTCCTTGATGTATAGGATAGAAAACACATGCAAATTCTATAGTTGATCTGGTCCATTGTCATTGCTGAGAATTAACCACTTCATTGTAGGTTTTTTTCAAGGGATTTCCAATATTGCAAGCTGAGGTTGAAATAAACATTACAAACACTGTAGTGGAAATGACTTCTGCCAATTAGAAACCTTCTGGGGACCAGAGCCAAAACTGCACTGATTTTTATTTTCTTCCTTTATCTCACATCCATTTGTATTATTTCTCTCTCACTCATGCCCTCAAACCACACAGTAGTTCAGCTATGATAAGGCTTCCTTTGGTGCTCGTAAAGCGATGGTGACAGCCATGCAGGCATTTTTTCCAGTCATCCCAGTTTGGCAGGGAGAGTCCTGATTCATCCTGTATCATCGTGCTTTTTCAAGTCATTTAAATTGTCCCAATTTTTGTCATTCACTCTCTTCCTCTCATCCTGAAGTTTAGTGTAGGTGATACAGACTGAGTTCAAAATGCAAAACTAGTTTGATCTCTATTAACTTAGCAGGAGGAAGACAAGGGGCGGAATGGAGTCTTCTTGCTTCTTGGAAAGCTCAAACAAAAGCAAAGTGCTGGAGCCTCTCTGTGCTTTTGCCACACATTGATGTTCCGAAGCTTTGGGTGTCATGTTTTTCATTGGTGAAATGTTGCTGGTTATACGAGGGTAATCCAGAAAGTAAGGTTACAAGATTTTTTTAAAAAATACAAAGAATGAATATATCTCAATAAAACTTACATGGATTGTAGCATATGAAGTCAACAACTCTTATGTTGCATGAGCAGTGTGTGGACATGTATTGTCATGAAGGAGACAGACACCCACCATCAGCATCCCACAACGTTTGTTTTGGATGGCTCTGTAAAGTTTCTTCATGATCTCACAATATATTTGGTACCCATTTTGTCACATGCTGTCTTGACATTATTTCCTCTCCAAAAACTGAAACGATTTCATGATGAATCACTGTAGCGTTCATGCCCTTAGAATTTAGGTAGTGTATTACATCACAAACTTCGCATTTGGAGGGAAACGGAATAAGGATGCTCTGCTCTAACCTTCACCACAATACCAGTTGATGAGCTACTGATGACTGGCACTGCTCATTCACTTCCACTGGCTTCCCGCTATAGGCAGATGCTTCTGAATCTACTCTGGGGTTTAGAGTAAACTTTCAGGAAACTCTCCAAAACAAATCCTCTTTAAAGTTAATGTTAAATCCCAGCAAGGAATCACTGCACCACTGACATCAGTGCCATTAAATATCATCAGATAATTATCTTAATATCAGATAATCACATGAAATTATTTCCATCACAGGATTGTAGTAAATCAAGCGAATTCTAGAGCACCTACATAGATGTTACATTCAGATGTGAGCTGGACGTCTCCATTTGCAGTTTTTGAGTGTGTAAATTCAATTCCTGCTGAGTCAGTAAAACCTAAATCAAGAAAATATATTTGTTGTTCAGTGTAAAGACTGTGTGTCCCTGAGAATTATTGCTAGAGAGAAGCAACTTGCCCTAAGTACAATTTTTACCTTCTCTATTCTCTAATTGGAAAAACCTAAAGATTTGTATTGGTTGTTTTATCCAAGTGGAAGAATATTTTTACTTCACACTACCCCTTGTCTTAGCCTTTCTGAGTTTTGCCATGCCACATAGAACCATTCTAATGAACTTTTATACCTGAAGTGAAACAGCTCAGTTGAGGGAAAATGCATAAGCACTCCATTCCTGATAGTAAAAAAAAAAATCAGTCTTAACCAATTATGGATCTCTTCACGTGGTCCCTGGCCTGTTCTGTTTTGCCAGCAGCTGCTGGAGACATGGCAGATGTGCAGGGTGCTTTGGGGAGCCCTGCACATCCTCCTTCCTTCTCCCATCATATGGTGGAGGAAGGACAAGGTGTGTTGATGCCCTGTCCCTATCAGATGGTAGAAAGGGTGGCAAAGTTTGTTGCCATGCTGTTAGAAATCCAAGCTTTATGTTTCTTGTATGCAAAGTAACTGCCATTGTCTATCTCATCTTCCTGATTAAGCCTGGAAATCTATCAAACTGACCAATGCATTATTATGTTGCCTAGCAACCTACTTGTCACTTTAAAAAAGATGTCTTTCTAAAAGTATTTCTCCCCCTCCTCTCCTTGCTTTTTTTAATTGAAAAAAGTGTCATCTGAAAGTCACTGAAATACATGAGAATATGAATTTGCTTTGTTTAACTCTTCCAATGAACTAGATGTCAGATCTGCATAATCCTATAAAGCTTCTTGGGCCAACTAAAGCTGATCTTCCTCAGTGGAAGCTTACAAAAAAAGCAATGCATCATTCTCACAATTGTTTTAACTAAATATGATAATGAATCCACTGCCTAAGACCTGTGCTTGACACCAGTATGCCAACTGGAAGTACATGCTAATAAATGTTCATAGGGATTTTACTGGAAATCTTTACTGGTGAATAAGAGGAAATGGGTGATTACCATTGTCTGAAATTCCCTTTCGGTTTAGGCATGCTGAAGAACTTTTGAAGTACTTTTTTTCCATTGCCACAGCAGCTACAAAACAGTACTAGTCATTTGCAGATGCTATTTCAAGTGTGCATGTGCTAACTGCAAATTACTCATTGCTGACAAATGCACAAAAAAAGCCTCAAGTAGGAGCATAGCCTTGGTGTTAAAAGAAAAGTGTTAGTGGAGATTTTCCTACTCTGGCCTATTACAGAGTTGCCATATGGCCACTTTAATTTAAGGTGGGACATAGCTCAATGGTAGAATGCATGCCTTGGATACAAAAACTCTGAATCCCAAGAACAATGAAAAATACCCACTGCTGAAGAGAGAGAAGACAACACCACACTAATTAGAGCTTTGGAAGTTACTTTTGGGGATTTAAAATTCCCTAATGAACTTTGAAACTGTAGTCCAAAATTTAATTTCCTAAATTTCCAGGGGCTTTACTCAAGAAAAAACATATTCATATGTTCCTGATATAAGCCTGTTTCTAGATCAGGGGTCCTCAAACTAAGGCCCGGGGGCCAGATGTGGCCCTCCAAGGTCATTTACCCGGCCCTCACTCAAGGTCAACCTAAGTCTGAAACTACTTGAAAGCACACAACAACAACAACCCTATCTTATCAGCCAAAAGCAGGCCCACACTTCCCATTGAAATACTAATAAGTTTATATTTGTTTAAATTGTTCATTTTAATTATTGTATTATTTTAAAGTGTTTTTTGCACGACAAATAAGATATGTGCAGTGTGCATAGGAATTCATTCATGTTTTTTTCAAATTATAATCCGGCCCTCCAACAGTTTGCGGAACCATGACCTGGCCCTCTGTTTAAAAAGTTTGAGGACCCCTGCTCTAGATCATAATGCCAATAGAGAATGGATACCAAAGGGCCCATCACTGACTTTAACTATTCCGGTATATCTGTGTAAGCTCTTTCTCAGGATGTGTGTAGACAGTATATACAACTAGAATTTCTGGACATTGTCATCACACCAAATTTCCAGAAGCCATATTTAGCATTGCCAAAACTATTGGTAGTTGCTTGAAGTGAAATGCCAGCGTTGCTTTATATATGGTAGTGTTGCTTTGTTTACTGCTTAGTTTGAGATCTTATTAGATCATATCAACCTGGAGAAACCATGGGGTTACAAATAATGATCTGTTACCTTGGGAATAAAAAGGAAGCAAACATGTCAATTGTCATTTAGAATTTGAGGAAAGTGAGAAAACCTAACCATTTCATAGAATCATAGAATCAAAGAGTTGGAAGAGACCTCATGGGCCATCCAGTCCAATCCCCTGCCAAGAAGCAGGAATATTGCATTCAAATCACCCCTGATAGATGGCCATCCAGCCTCTGCTTAAAAGCTTCCAAAGAAGGAGCCTCCACCACACTCCGGGGCAGAGAGTTCCACTGCTGAACGGCTCTCACAGTCAGGAAGTTCTTCCTAATGTTCAGATGGAATCTCCTCTCTTGTAGTTTGAAGCCATTGTTCCGCATCCTAGTCTCCAAGGAAGCAGAAAACAAGCTTGCTCCCTCCTCCCTGTGGCTTCCTCTCACATATTTATACATGGCTATCATATCTCCTCTCAGCCTTCTCTTCTTCAGGCTAAACATGCCCAGTTCCCTAAGCCGCTCCTCATAGGGCTTGTTCTCCAGACCCTTGATCATTTTAGTCGCCCTCCTCTGGACACTTTCCAGCTTGTCAATATCTCTCTTGAATTGTGGTGCCCAGAATTGGACACAGTATTCCAGATGTGGTCTAACCAAAGCAGAATAGAGGAGTAGCATTATTTCCTTAGATCTAGACACTATGCTCCTATTGATGCAGGCCAAAATCCCATTGGCTTTTTTTGCTGCCACATCACATTGTTGGCTCATGTTTAACTTGTTGTCCACGAGGACTCCAAGATCTTTTTCACACGTACTGCTCTCGAGCCAGGCGTCCCCCATTCTGTATCTTTGCATTTCATTTTTTCTGCCAAAGTGGAGTATCTTGCATTTGTCACTGTTGAACTTCATTTTGTTAGTTTTGGCCCATCTCTCTAATCTGTCAAGATCGTTTTGAATTCTGCTCCTGTCCTCTGGACTATTGGATATCCCTCCCAATTTGGTGTCATCTGCAAACTTGATGATCATGCCTTCTAGCCCTTCATCTAAGTCATTAATAAAGATGTTGAACAGGACCGGGCCCAGGACGGAACCTTATTCCATGGAAAGGGAGGGAATTAGCATCATGTAATTGTGCTTTTTAGAACTGTAAAGTTACAAATCACTATACTTACTTCATGGTCACAAAAATAGAACCATGCAAGTAAAGTGTGTGTTTATGTAATTTCCTGAAGAAGAATGAGGACAACAGCTATATGATCTTGTTTGGTGAGGCTTCAACTTCACCAAAGTTATGGATGTTTCCTCGTTCCTCACAATGAGACTATCAAATTGATAAGAATCTCTCTTCTCCCAGATATCTATATTCTTAGGAATGGTTTTGCATGGTTCCAGGGCAAAAAAGGTTCATGAAAAATATCCCCTTTTGCTACAGCATTAGGTGTGCAATACTTGGAAAGTAATTTAGATTGCTCAGTATGAAATCCAAGTAAAGATGAGTGAGAATATTTCACTCTGCTCATATATTTTTGTTAAGTGGGAGCAATAACTTCATTTGTTCTTTTTACGATGTGACTCACGACAAAATTACCCCAGCTCTTAGGTATCTGAAGGAGAATGGGAAAGATACCCACGTGGTTCCTGCAATTTAGTGCTTTTAACTTGAGAAAAATAAGAGCTCAAAATTGATATTCAGATATTTCACATGCTACCAGCAGGAGCTGATGCATCCTGAGGGATGGTAAACACCCTTTTGAAAATGCCATAGCTCTGGTGCTCCCATCCCATCTTCATTTACCACAATATACTCATCTCCTACACTGTTAAAAAGTGATTTGTCAGTGGAGGGGAAATATATGAAGTCCTTTTGATGCCAGACATTCTTTTCTATCTCTCTTCCTATTCATTTAGCTTATTTTGTTCCTCTAATGCTAATGTTGCTGCTTCTTGATGCAACTGAAAGTGACTAGTTTTTTTTTTTTTGTTAGTATAAGTTGCATAACATGCAGCTAAAGAGCTTTGTTTTCTCTAGAAGAATCTATTTTATTATAGTCTGCTCCAATTGAAGCAATGGGATATTTGTTCACAGTTCAAAGTTGTAAGCAGGAAATGACAACTAACCTTAGGACACCTCAGATTTGTCATGGGACATTTTGGAATATGTCCTAGAACCTTATTCCATGGAAAGGGAGGGAATTAGTATCATGTAATTGTGCTTTTTAGAACTGTAAAGTTACAAATCACTATGTTTTGTTATTAATTGCTTATCACTCGTCATCTGAATTTGCTGGTTTCTCCATTACTAACCGTTTTCATCCTAATTTCATGAGCGAGTAGATTCTCTGCCCTCTCTCTTTAAAAGCATTGGGTCTTCACCATTGTGAGGGATCAAACACTCTCAATATCAAAATTTGTATGATTAAAGGCAGAGAAAAAATTGTGATCTACTAAACTAGCAATATTTCTTAGTTTTCTTTTTTTTAAAATAACTAAACAGGATCGAGTGGCTGCATTATAGCAGAGTACTGAGGACTCACTGCTGGTTAGGAGACTGCCAACAGGACAGCCCATTTGCCCACGTCATAGGTTTGATTCAATGTGGTTCAATTCAATGCAAAGCTCTTATCCCACACATTTTTGTACTTTTGAAATATATTTGAAATGGAATATCCTAGTTCATGCGTCGAGAAGATGATATCAGACTGTCTCCTCCTCCCCCCTTTTATGAGTGTTTCTGACAATTAAAGAACAAATCATAATGGAGCTGATAAGAAGTTCCCCTGCATCGAGAAAAACACTATCATAAAGTGTACCTCAATGAATTAAAACTGTGTGAGGGGTGTATGGTCCCTATAAACAATTTCCATTAGTTATCCCTACCGTCTTCAAGCATTTTTGACTCTATATGATAGGGTAAATTGGTAAAAATTGTTAACATGGTAATGATCACTGTATTCTGCCATTTTGTTTTCATTGAATTTCACTATTCTTGCCCTTTGCAACTACATATCCTACATCTATCTAAGGACAACATTTCACACATCTGATGAAGTGGATTGCATTCCATAAAAGAGTGTGCCATACTATTTTAATCTTTAAATAGCTCAACTCTTCACTGGTTTTGATGCAATAGATCAGCAAACACTTCTCCCCCTCTGAAATTTCATGTTTGGTGTGTCTTCTTCAACAAGGGATGAAACTGGGGATGGGCAAGAAAATGGTTCGTTTGCATTTCCCAGTCCTATACTGCGATTGAAACGATGCCATTTCCATGACTTGCAATACATTTTGGCAAATAAAATGTGCAGGGAACGATCCATCTATTTGAAAAGGCATACATATATACCTCTGGAAGATATATTCAAAGACCCCTATGGATACCAGAAACTGTAGATAATAGTGAACCCTATGTTTTGACTATCCTTGGACTGGATGCATACCATAGGATCTCACTGGAGGACTTAGAAAGGCCCAGAAACACTTTAGAGATAATTTCTGCAGTGTGAATAAGTGAAACTGGGGACATTGGCTCCATGCATTAGGCATTCATAGTGTATTTTCAAGTTTTCTTCCAGATTGGTCCTGCCATAATACAAATCACAACTGGTTTTTACAAAGTGATGCTTGTTTGAGGCTTGCTTATATTTCTGTGAAGTCTTTGTAAAGAACTTTGGGAAGTTCACACCAAAGGAATATCAGCTATTTCTTGAATTCCTGAGTCTAGTGGTCACAAAAGATCAAGCTCAAAACTTTTGTTATCACTTATGAACATTCTAGCCATGTGAGACTTCTAGCCATGTGAAGGACTTATCACCTCTGCATTCCACATTCCCAAACCTTTAAATAAGACTATTTCATAATAAATTAATTAGCTGCTTTTATAATTCAAAGTCCTCCACAAAAATAGCTAATATTGTTGTTACAATTTTAAAAATAGCTCATTGCATATTTTCAAAATTAACTAAAAGACCATCTTTTCTTGTGACTTTATAAAAAGCAGTATTTGAATGCCACAAGCTGTTGGACCATAGTATAAAATACATTCTTCTGTCCATGTCATTGCCATCTCAGTACTTACTACACAGCATGAAGTAGGATCACGAGGCATAGCAGAAGCCAGCAATTGAATCATTTCCTAGGGAGGTTAGATTGGCTTCTTCCTTGTTGTCCTATCATTCGCAGTTTGTTTTTCATTCCAACAGGGCTTTTGGAACTGATTGTTTATAAGCGAAAGGGTTTTGAAAATGTGCCATTTTTATCTCTTGCCTTACAAAGTATGCTTTAACTCCTTTAAAAGTATTAAAGTGGTTTCATTATTTGTAGCAGTATTTATTTGCTTGTTTCCACTTTATATGTGTTTTTTAATCTGCAATCTACCCTGAATCCTTAAGTAAAAGATGAAATAGTCAAATCAATAATCAAAGTAACTGTGGTGCTGATATTAATATTACTGATAATAGCTAAGGTTCTGCATCACTGTCTGTCTTTTGTAAGTTTACGAATGTTTAGCTATGTTGCAGAAATACAATGAAACCTTCCTAAGGAACTGTGAAGATGACCATGTGGGCCAGTAAAAGGGTTTTGATAATTCAGAAGCACATTGTGCACTTTGCTGTGCATTGGCTGCTTCTGGTGAGTATTTGGCTTCTTTTGTTGTGTTCCACTGCATGCAGGTGCCTATTGTGCATCAACCTATGGCACAGTAGTCACTTTGACATGGGGTGTTATGGTAGTGCCTTGATTGATATGTACATTGTGGAACAACTCCATTCAATTTTGTATGCGTGTAAGGCCATTTAAGAAGATGTAGGTTTCAAGCAGAATGCCAGCAATAGTCACAAAGAGACAGAACTAAAATAAATGGAGCCTGAGAGAAGCATTGGGAGCTCCATAGTTTCTAGAATCAAAAACACCACCCTATATTTTCTGCCATTCAGGAAGGCCCAAATGAAGCATTTATCCTATTTATCCCAACATAAGACTTGGCACCACAGAAAGAGTGACAATGTCATTCAGTTCTTTGGATATAGCACAAAAACAAAAAGGGTTACAGTAACCCTAAAAAACGGCTGATTATTACTCATCAAAGCAAAAGTGAGAAAATGGAGAGAAGTTGCATTTGGAAAGGTGATTGAGCCCTCCTAATGTAGTGAGCAGCAGTGGAAGATATCATATTATTTCTTCTTTACATACCACTTTAATAACTTCAGAAGCCATTTAAAGGAAATACATGGTTATATCCACATGTATGTAAAAATCTAACAACCTGGATCCTTTCTATGTCACCAGGAGCCTCTGATATGTTTTGAGTGACCCCTTTAGAGATAATAAATGGGAAGTTTAGATAATGAATGAAGGAGGCAGAGGGAAGATACAATTGAGAAATTTGGATTCTTCATGTAGAGAGTGGTTAGGCTAGACAAAAATTGCCACTTTTCTTCACTAGCCTCCCATTTCCTTATACTGTATTATTTAATATTTTAAATAACTATACCTTCATGTAAATATTGTCACTGAATTACTGCCTGTTTATTTAGCTCATTACAGAAAACTATGATAAGCTTTTTAATTACAAAATTAGTTACAACAAATAAATTTCTTTCACTTCATGAACTGAAGAAAACTGCAAGAGGAAGCTGAATTGTCCCTCACCTCGACAGCATAATTCCCAATCCAGTTTCTCACTAAAACAATAAATCAGGAACACACATACAATGAATTTACTTGTCCACTCGTGATGGGCTTTTTTGTAATTGCAGATTATTCATTATTTAATATGTTGTTCTCTTTTTTCTTCTGGGTCTAATATAGTGGACCCTTGGTATCTGCTGGGGTTTGGCTCCAGAAAATCTGTAGGTGCTCATACTCTATTATATACAATAGCCTAGTAAAATTGTATCCTTTATATAAAATGGCAAAGTCAAGTTCACTCTTTGAATTCTTTTTCATTTGCGGATGAGTGAATCTATAGTCACATAATGTGTGTATATGGAGTCTGACTGTAATTATTTACACCCCTTTCTGTGTCCTCAAATGCTCAGGAGGAAAACTGTTTTGGAATTCCATTTTTTTTCCAGATTTCAGAATACCTGAATTTTTTCATTCACACTTTACATACACAGTCTAAACATAAAATTATAGCCAGTATTTAAAAAATAATTTTGTGCATGAAACAAAATGTGTATCTGAGACAAACTATCAGGAAACCAAAGAATCACTATCTCAGCCATTTACTTGCAAATTTTTAAATTTTGTTGTGTTGTGGATTCTGGAATTCTAGATGTGTAAGTTATTTTTTTTAAAAAAAACAATCTATATCATTTAAATTATTTAAACTTTTGTTAGGGGAATCAAAACAAAACAACTGACATCTCACGCTCTAGTTTATTTTTTTAAAGAGGTCACAAATTGTATTGTTCTTCTAACTACATTCAAATGTCTTTGGAGGACGTTTGGGTAGTCCATGGAGAAGATTTATACTCATGCACCTTTCAGTCCTGCTATAATTCCCCATTCTGATCTTAATGATTAACTGAAAGGTTTCTGAATATAGGTAGGGCATCCTTTATCCAATATTTTGAAATCTGAAATACTCCACCACCAAGATATCTCATTATGTATATGCAGCATTTTCAAAACCTGGGGGGAAAAAATTGCACATTTGTATTATCAAGCATTTCTGTTACGGGGTACTCAATCTGTGTTAACCTTGAACAAGGATGCTATGGATAGCTGTTCTTTCACACAAGCTAAATCAATAACTGAATGTCTTGGTTTCAGGAGGAAGGGAAGACATGTGCTTTCTCTCTTCCTTCTGGGACTGTGTTTATTTGCCTGGATCTGATTTTGTAATCCTGCATCATATTCTCCTCCTATTATCCTGACTGATGATCCATGCCTGATGACTGTGTCAGGCCTCCAACACTATGAACACTTTGATTGCTGCACTCTACACTCTTTAACATGACAATTAAAAATGATTTACAAATGGCCATTTCAGTTCCAAATGGAGAAATAGATGGAGTGCATAATATGTACTTTGCGGTATTGGAGATGCTTGGCTTCAAGAGCAGTTGCTGCAGCCTTTTGCATTCCCTTCCCGGTTTCAATTTGCATCTTGGATTTTTATGTAAGATGCTTCTTCTGAAACAATATCTCAGTGGGTCTGGAGGTTAGTCGTGGGTTTTAGGCAAATTCGAAAAGTCACTTTTTAAACAATTGGGGTAGAAGTTGCTGCCTTCCCTGTCAATGGAGAGGAAGATTTTCTTTAAGTTTTAATCTAAAATTTAAAGAAGCTATTCAAGTTTTTTAACCCTATCATCAATATGAATGAAGCACTTTGGACAGCTCCTTTTACATTTAAGATATACACCATAGCTGGAAAGATTCATATTCTCCATCTCTTCCTCTATAGTCAGATCACCTACTTTAGCTACATATGAATGTATATTTTATAGACATCAAAATCAAGAAAATGTGTTTTGAAAATATGATCAGCTTCTATTAATATATATGCGTAGCCCACACCAATATCCTCTTCCTCTCCTCACCACCACACTAGGCAATTTGTTTTCTTGCTAGACCACTCCTACTTTCAAGAAATTCCTTTTAATGTTCAATCAAAATTTACTCCCCTGTAACTTAAAACCATTTAACATGGTCCTGTTCTCAATGCAGCAGAGAGCATGCCTACCCCCTCCTTTCTGTGACAGCCATTAAATTATTTAAAGAGTATCATTATGCTATCCCTCAGTTTTCTCTTTATCAAGCTCTTTCAACCTTTTCTTGGATGTTTTGTTCTCCATTAGCATACTCACTGCTCTTCTCTGAACCTGCAACAACTTGCCCATATCTTTCTTAGTAACTGAAGACACATCCTCTTGTCAGTCCTTAATATGCCTGACATCCTACACAGTAGCCCTGTCCACCTTAGGAATTTTTGAAGATTTGATTCAATCTGTATTTTGAAACAAGCCTGAGTTGCACTTCCTGCACTTTCATGAAGATTGAACTGCAGCTACGCTTTGAATTTTCTGCTTTTCTTAATTTTATGATAGTGCTCTTAACATACACAAAAGAATATCAAAGTCCATATAATCCACTTGAATCCAGCCAGAAATCAGGAAAGTAGCTCAGTGAAAGACTTGTTATAGAAAAAGGTGCTGAATTCCTGCATGACCCCAAAAGTTATCTTGCATATGGCATTAACAGGTTGCTAGCCAGCACATTTTTGAGATTTTGGTTCATTGCTTTTCCTCAAAACAAAAGTGCATTGTGTGTACAGAAAAAGAATGGTATCTTTTACTTATAAAGCAATTCATATTGACCTCATGCTTGATACACCACAATGCTAACATCCAAAGCATGCCATGTTACCTACGGGGATCTTTCAGCTTCTTCTAGTGAAGCATCCAATCCATATAGATCATGGAGATCAGGTGGAGCCCCCAGTGGCACAATAGGTTAAACCTTTGTGCTGGCAGGACTGAAGACTGACAGGTTGCAGGTTCAAATCTGGGCAGAGCGTGTATGAGCTCCCTCTGTCAGCTCCGACTCCCCATGTGGGGACATGGGAGAAGCCTCCCACAAAGATGGTAGAACATCAAAACATCTGGGCATCTCCTGGGCAATGTCCTTGCAGACAGCAAAATCTCTTGCAGTTTCTCAAGTCACTCCTGACACGAAAAAATAATAATAATGCAGATCAGGTATACTGCATAACTGTAGCCTATCACACTCAAATCTTAAGTGTTGCTGTGCAACTGTGGATGTGAAACAATCTTGCAGTTGCTGAGACATTAGTTGAAATTGGATGCTTCAGCAAGATAAAACAAAATTCAAGAATTTTTCAGGCCTGTTGACATGGCATTCTCTGGGCAAGTGGATCACTCGTGTGGATTCTTAAATGCACAAGTAAATGCCAAAGGAGGAGGGGGAGGTAGCTGTGGGAAATAATTACATTCCAAATTTATGTTATTTTGCATTTTTTTAAAAAAATAACATTTATTAGCTGTTCCTTTCTTCAGAAGAGCAAGGCCAAAGGTTGGATGCTTAGCACCAGTTTTATACAGTGCCATGTTAAAGCCCTGGCCCATCTGTCATGGTATGATGTGCTGCATGTTTTGCTGTGACAGAGAATGACTGCCTTTAGGTCAAGAAGTGCAACTTAATTGCTAGGCTTGTCAAACAAAGAGAAGCACAGGCCCTTTCAGGGCTTGCATTTGTGATGTTTTCAATTCTTAGATGTGTGTATAATTATTAGCTGTTTTAGTCAGGGCAAGGTGTTAAAAGAATGCAGAGACCAGCCTTCCCTATATGACCATGCTGACTATGAATGGTGGAATCTGAAGCCAAACACAGATAGGAGCACCAAGTTGAAAAAGGCTTACCTAAGTTAGATTCAAAAAATGTAACATTGTGATTGTAAGCACACAGTTGTTCCCACATTTATTTATTTTCCTTTCACATGATGTACATATAAATGTAAGATGAGTAAACATTCCATGAATATGAAATATTTGTTTAGATGTGGTTCCTATCTCTAAGCTATCTCATTATATGTATTCAAGTATTCTACGACCTCCCTAGGAACACCTGTGGAAACCATCCATTTAAGGATGTGGATGAATTCTTTAATAGGTTTCTAGAATACAATAGATGTGTACGAAATGGCTGAAATCCAATTAGTAATTTGTTTCAGAGAGTTAGATGACTCCTGCTTTGATTTGTAAAGATCTGGAGGGGTTCTGTTTCTATTCATAGTCCGAATCTCTGAAGTTTCGTAATTGCTTTAAGATTCATTCCATTCGTGGCAAATTTCAAGGCTTGTTCCTCCATCATTTTAATAGCTATCAGGTAGAAACTTGGCACACTTGTAGGTAAGATTCGTGACTTTAAGCCTGCCAAGTTTCAGAACACTTTGTTCATCTATTGATTTTGGGGAAATTCTTTAAATCTTTACAAATATTTATTTTTTAAAAAACCAAAAAGTATTCTGTTGAATTTCTGCACAATGACACATCATAAGCAGGGCATCAATCCTGCAAATTTTCAGACTGATTCATTTGTGCACTGAGTTCTAGGAATGAATTAAAGTTTTTCAATTAAAAATATTTTGAAAAAAACCACAAGAGATATCTAATCAAATTGTGTCCCTGTGAGACAACAAGAACAGGGCAGCAAGCCTGCAAAGTTTCAGAACTATCAGGATATTCACTGATGTTGAAGCATTTTTCCAATTTAAGCACATGCGATTAACCTACACTGGGGCTTTAACATGGGCAGCCCTGTTCTTCTGGCATGAGCAGAATAATGGTAAAAGTAGTTTAGGATGGGACCTTTTGAATACGCAGCTGCAGAAGTTCTCGCCTTTCCAAACTACATTTCCTAGAATCTGCTCACACCAGAACAGGCCTGCAGTTTGGGATTGGATATAATTTCAACAAGGGAAGGTTATAGACTGGATATATAAAGGTACAAAAACAAACAGAATTATTAAAAAGTTACTATAAATTTAATTTTTAAGAAACAGAACGGAGTTCCAAAGAACATGTCTTATCTCTCTCTCCTGCAAACACATGCCACACAGAGGAGATGCTGAGGGGGGTATATATAAGACTAGCTTCGTGAAAAGCCACATGATTTGGCTTTCTTCTTCTGATTGGCTGACAAGGAAAAAAACAGTATGCAACTGCCCTTGTCAATCATATCAGCCCCTCCCCATACAATCCCAGACAATTACGAATGAGGGGGTGATGGTGTTTGTTACATTGGGAGGGGGGGAGAGTTCTTAAACAGTCTCTCTGAAAGTTTCAGAGGCTTGTGTTTTGATGGTTCTGGGACATCTTTTCCTATTAGTAATTAGGAACTTTATATTTATGAATCATCCGAATCTCTGAATTATGAAGCAGAAACTTTGCACACCCCTAGAAGACAATATGGGAAAGTTGGGCAATTATGTGTGTGTGTGCAAACATTTCCTTCCTTCTCTGGGAGGACAGGGAATGTAAACTGCTCTTCTCCACTAGAAGGAGAGAGTAGGTTCCTCTGCATCAGATCTGAAATGGAAATATCTATCGCTTTGTGATTCTCATGGAACACGAGGAGCTAGAGGAATAGGGGTAGTCAAGTCAACCAGGTTCCTTCCAACGTGCTTCCTGTGTCACCTTCCTCACTTTCCTACATGGGCAAATAAAGTGAAGAGTAAGCTGAAGTGAACTCATTTCCCCTTCTCTTCACTGGGGGAAAGTGTACACTATGAACTCATGTACCAACTAAGTTTAACAGAAAGAAAGGGGTATTTTTTTCTAAATAAAAAAGATTACATTAAACTATTAAGGTACTTTACAGGTTGAAAACCATGACACTGAGGAGAAGAGTTTATAATGGCATATCCACGGGATCGTGACAAATGATTACTCATGCCCCTAATGATTCCCACTTCGAGAAAATCAAATTAATTGGAAGAGTATGTGAAAGATTAAAGGCCATGCATTTTTTTCTGAAAAGTAATGCCTATATCTTATAGACACTATATAACAAAACACTTTCTGGAAAACACTGACATAGTATTGATAGTTGCCAAACATATGTACTTGGCTGTGGATTCACTCATAGATGCAGACCCCCAATACAGTGACTGGATGTAGCCTTGAACACTTCTAATGTTATCTCTCTGTCTATAAAATTGCCATGTTAAGTTTTTTGCTTGTTCAGTTGAACCAAATTTGTTTGGTGCCTGACTAATTTTTAATTAAGCTGAGCAGAAGCAATATACAATTTTATTATTTTTATGTTCTTAATCTAAAGTTTTTACTCAGTTGCTCTTGATGTTCATAAGATTTCATTTATGTAGTATATCCTTGTCCTAAATCTGTTTGTTAGCCCCAAGTAAGGCAGATCTATTGAATCAATGTGGACTTAGTAAGTAAAAACATACATAGTTTATTTATTTATTCATTTAATGGGTCTGCTCTAGTTGCAAATAACGGCTGAATGTAGGTATTTGTTCTTAGCTGACTCAATCATGGAAAGAAGTGTTGATGGGATGGTTGGATAGTTTTCAGTGCTGTGTATGTGTGAAAGACTAAGCTGTTATTTATAGCTACATATAGGACAATTTTAGATTCAAATGAACAAGAACCAGTGGTTCTTGATTGTACACCTGGGGCAAGCCCAAATGGTTGCCTTATGGCCCTGCTAGAGAAGCTATGGGCCTCTTCTTTGCAGAGGAAGATCCTTGGCAGATGCTGAAATCTTCTGGAGCAAATATATTGTTGAAGGAAATACTGGAACTAGGCTGAGGCCCAAATGACAATTACACAAACCAAAGAGCACTGATGCATATTAAGGGCTTTCTTTCATGCATTTTTGTGAGTGTTTGTTGTCTGGCCACCACAATTTGAAGCTGGCTTTGCACTGCATTAAATGGTTGATGTAAATGAAGGCTGAGTGTACTGGGATGCCTTATGATATTCATTGAAAAAACTGTTGCATGGATTCCACTGCACATTTATCTAATCATATTAATTTGCTTAATAGGGATATCTTATTCCTTTGCATTTTCATCCATCTTGGCAACATGCGTAGCCAATCTTATTGCTGCCTGTAATACTGGAACATTTACAGAATATGCAAGGAGAAAGTTGTCAGATGTTCAAATACAGGTAAATGCTTTAGAAATTACACTTAATTACAGTGGTGTGTGTGTCCATGTTTATATTCTACATCATTCCCTCTTACTTTGCCTTCCTCAACTGTACCTGAAACCTCAAGAAGGCAAATTTGCAAAAAAAAAATGCAAGTTGAGTCAAATGAAACTTTTCTAACTCCACAGATAATTCTAAGGCTGAGTTGGAGGACAGCTGGTGGGATGGCACTCTTACTCATGGCTTGCATGAGTAATGGCAGAGCAATGACAAAGTGCTATTGGGGATGAAGAGAAAACATGGAGGTCCAGAGGTTCTACATATTCTTGTTTCCCAGATATCTTCCCTCTACTCTCAGCCCTCCACATTCACAGGACTGGGGTGCAGGATTCCTGTGAAAGTGGAAATACTATGAATGAACTAAACAACAAGGACTGTAGAAATCTCTAGGTCCTCCAATGCGATTCTATGGCCAACTTCCTATGGAACTAGAAATGCCTGGAGGGAGAATATTAAACAAATCTAACTGTAGAGCATCTGCTTACATTTTTGATTTTTTTTTTCTATTCACCATATTTATTGGGAGAAAGATAATGATAGGGGGATTGGAAGGTAAGGTTAGACTCTAGTTCCTGTGTGGTTGCCCTCCCTCTTTTCTTCTCAATGTGCATGTGATAGTTTGCTATTGAAGGGATATTTAGACAAGATGGGTTTGAATAAAGGCTGCAATCCTTTAAAGTAACACCAAGTATATCACATCTGCAGCTGACCTATCATTTGGCAAAGAACACTCTCATGCCACAGAGGCCTCACCTACACTGCCATATAGTGCATTATTTGGACAGTGTAGACTCATATAATGAAGTTTGATACTAAATGGCTGTGAGAACAACCTTTGGCAGCAGTCAGATGAATTATGTATGATGGGCAGAGTCCATATCCTGCAACTATTTGCAGCAATCTTTAAGCAAGAAACATATATGCAACTGGTATTTTCACTTGCATGTGTCACCAGAAAGAAAATACATCACCAGTATCCTCTTCTCATGAATATATATTGAGATGAATTGTATTTGTACCTAATTCATGTTTATTATTTCCCAGTGTGCTTTTATGTATACAACTAAAGAGATGTAAAATTTATGCAAAATCCATGTTATCTTTTTTCTTGCTTTGTGATGCATTTCCTTAAAGTGGGGGAGTCTGCAGAAATGGTTATCCTACTCACTTACCACATGAATTGTATACAAGCAAGCTGATTTAATTTTTCACCAGACACAAAAATCTCTGCTGTAGATATACCATGCAATAGACTAATGTACAGAAATTAACTGTAACAAATTACTGTTACTGTAACAAATGTTACAGTAATAGCATTGTAGAAGCATCCAGTCAAACACTGTATTTCCCCAAAGTAACCTATCAGATGTCAGGATCCCCCCCCCCCCCCCCCCCCCCGGCAGATATTTAGTGGCTGGGGAAAGCATGTTACCTTGGTTTTTCCATGCATGAATAGGTCTTTTAATTCTAGCTCTGCCACCATTTTGGATTGGACTCTCAAAATTCCCCAGCCACCAGGACCAACGTCCATTCTGGCTGCAGGATACTGGAAGAGATAGTCCAAAAATGGTAAATATCTCAAAGCTCTGCTCAATCTCTCCAGTTCATTCAGGATTACCACCAGGTTGAGCAATGACTCTATCCCATCAGTGAAAAGCCCTCTCTCATCCTTTTCATGGTCCATTAATTAGTTTGTCCCAAATAACCTTTATTTTTCTTCTGTCACACTTCCCCCAACTATCTCTTCATTCTTTCTGAATATGCATGAGCCTTTTAAAGAATTGGAGGTGTGAATCACAATTAAGCAGTCCCACCCACTCGCTCCCCAACACCAGGTTTCTCATAACCACGAAGTGAGAGAGTTTCTTTAAATTTAGAAAAGCATGTCATCAGAACATTTACCAGCCCCCAGAGAAAATAAATAAGTGCTCAAGATGTAAGGATTTGCCTAACAACTGTTCTTATTTATTTTTCTCTTCGCACCTAAAAAGATGCTGCAAGTATGTGTTCCACATATAAGCATAACAGCCCATCCCTTCCTCTGCAATGCATAGTTATCAGTGTCAGAAAGTCCTGATAGATGCTAGCCCTTCTGTTGTTTTTTTCTCAGTCTCCAATTTGTTGATGGACTAGTTTGGGTTGTCACATATTCATACATACATGTCTGCATCTTCAAGTCACCCACCAGCTTATGGTGACCTCGTGAATTTCATAGGGTTTTATTAGGCTAGGAATACACAGAAGTGATTTTGCCAGGTCTTGTCTGAAATACAACCTACATCTCTTGTCATTTGTTTGTGCTCTCTTACCCAAGTACAAACTACAGCTGACTTTGCTTGGGTTCCAAGATCAGAATGGATCTGATGCCTTTTGGTCCAGTTTTATCTGAGGAAGAAACTGTGTGGGTGGGGATTTAACCTCTATGCCACCATCAGAATGCACTATTCTTCTTTCTAAGCAATTTTCCCAATAGAGAGGTTAACATTGTGACTATTATTTCCTCAGGGCTTTGTTTTGGGCATCCTCACCTCTCACACATGTCTTCATTGATGGTGTTGTTAATCTTTTCTTTGGCCATCCACATAGTCGTAATCCTGCAATCTCCAAATGTAGTGTTGTTTTCGCTACTGATATTGGTTTTCTTTTCATGACATGGCTATACCACAAAAGTCTTGCTTCCTGCATTTTCTTGCTGATAACTTTTATTTCTAGTCTTTGATGGAGCTCATCATTTGGCACATGGTCAAGAAGTGTCAAGCCAAGAGTCCATCTCACATTTTTATTTCCATTGTGTTAAGGGCTTGTTCATGTTTCTTTGTTCCTGGCCAGCACTCTGTCTGGTAGACGGCTACTGGATAAACAACTGTAGTGTAGATCTTAGCCTTGAGTTGTTTAGGCATTTTTGAGTCACACAGAATGTCGGTAGTTTGCCACAATTTCAAGCAGGCTGCATTTATTCGCGACCATATGTTTGGCATCAGAATGCATTGATTTTGCTAATATGTACAAAGAAAAGCAAGTCTTTTTGTTGAATGTTGAATCCTGATATGCATTGCTAGAATTAATTGGGGATTCTGAGAATTTTATTCAGAAATTGTATTTTTTTTCTAAGCTGCTTTTGTTTTTTGGTTTTTGTTTTTGGTTTTCATAAGAATTTAAAAGTCCACCAATCACAGTCAGTTCCAAAATATTGTTTCAGTAAGGCAGACATAGAATTGCAGTACAAAGTGTCTCTGAGCACAGGCTTAGACCAGGTAATGGTTTTCAGTAGCAGAACTACACCTTGTACTCAATTTCTTGATTTCAATAGGTTATAACACCCATATTTATGGCAAACTTATTCAGCTTGGTGAAGTTAGAGTATCTTCAGTTACAGTTGAATACAGCAGGTTATTTGATGGAATTAAGAAGATATTGTGTGATACAATGCTCTCTGTCCTGTTCCCTGAACCTTTTGGACACCTGAAATCCTATTTGGGCCAGAAGCATCCCATAGAATAGCACTGGAAGATTCCAAGAGGGCCACAAACTCTTACAGGGGAATATTTTTTGCAGCATAGGTAAGTAAAAGCATAGATATTGAGTCTGTGGATAAGGGTGTCATATGTAATCTAATTTAGGAGGGATAATAGATGTTTTCTTGTCACTGTTATTAAATAACTGGAGACACTTGCTGATCCACTTCTTGCCTGCCAGGCTTCGAGATGATGATTTAGGATGTTTCCTGTGATTCAAGCAATATTATAGAAGGGAAGTTAGGAAAGCATTTCCAAAAGCAAAAGGCAAAGAAATAAACACTCAGAAATGCACTCGACTCCATTCAGAGCATAAGCTACTCCCTCTTGTTGAATTTGATATTGACATAACTATTAATATATCATTCAACAGTTGATTCAATGGGTCTACCTAATTAGAACTACTGATAGCAGGCATTGGACTCTTTTAGGCACCATCATACTCCCAAATGCCAAAGAAATGAACAAATAATTGGTTTTTGCAACTGTTGCTTTATTTTGAGCCATTATTATGTACTGATAAAGTAGAAACTTGAGGTCTGTGTTATTTGTATACAGGAAAATGGGAGTCAGGAGTGTGGATAAATCCAATATCTGTCAGAGCCAAGGAAATGATGTTTCCACCACACACAATTATAGCAGTTTGATACCACTTTAACTCTCATGGCTCCATCCTATAGTACTGCAGAATTTGTAATTTAATGAGGTACTACTGAATTCCCTGCCAGAAAACTCTAGCGCCTCCCCAAATTATAAATCTCAGAATTCTGTAGTAGTAGTGGCACTTAAAATAGGATTGTAGTTCTAGAATTGTGCAGTGAAGGGACAACCTATGTTAAACTTTACTTCACTATAGTTTGAAAGATTCTGCCAACTGATTTCAACACATTTATCTACAGATTGCCATGGGTTGTGGAAGTTGTAGTCCTCCAGATATACTTGGGCTATAGCACCCATCACCCTATCCAGCACAGAAGGAAGTAAAAGGGAATCATATCCAACAATATTTTTATATATTGTATATTTTAATTATACCAATAAATAATTTAATAGAGTGAACATTTTGGGGCTCTTTTCAGAACTTTTTATATGGTGGCTGTTACAAAACATGTAAGGAGGGGAGAAGTTCAGAAATCACCCTGGTCAAGTGTTATAGCCATGTTTTCTGTAGTTACTAAAATCTGTGACAGAGAATACACGCTTAAGGATTTACTGTGATAAGGTTTTAAAAAATATTTTCATTAATATAGAGAGAGTAATCTTTCAGTTGCTTTTTAGTTCAATCATGTGGTTCCTATGCTGAATTTGATCAGAAATAACATGCCACTTATCAGATCAGCAAAGCTAAAATATAGCTTTGGAGATTAAATGTAGATGGTGGACTGACAAAAACAATCGGTTGACGTCAAATTGTATCAGGTAATATCTGGAAGTACAAAGTAGGGCCTTCCACACAGCCATGTAACCCAGAATATCAAGGTAAATCATCCACAATATCTGCTTTGAACTGGGTTATCTGAGTCCAAACTGCCATATAATCCAGTTCAATGTGGATTTTATACAGCTCTGTGGAAGGGGCCGTAGTCTTCCTTGAACTGTGGAAAAAGTCCATCCTTAGTGGTAGAATTCTACCTTAAATGGTTGTGCTATTTTTTATCAGGATTTTTTTTAACTTGTTACCTAAGAAGAAAGAAGTAAAAGATAAAATAAGTAGAATATAAAAGTGCTTTTATTGATCCAATAAAATTTAGTTAGAAATGCAAGCTCTGGAACTGTTCATCAATTTTCAAATTACAAATTACCTAAGGACTGTCCCTTCTTTATACTCAAAACAAGTGATGAATGTGACTACTAGTAAGAAGGACTTTTCATTAATGGAGACCTATCTGTGGAATGTCTTCTCAACAGCAGTCTATTAGTCAGCACCATTATGGTTTTTTATTGTTTTAATACCAAATGAAGGGTTTTTTTTAATTATCTCATGTACTTTATCATTTGTATTGAAATATTTAGGTCCTCACCACATTTACCAATTTAAGTATCCTAGTACACTTGCCAGCCAGTTGAGGAATAGATGAGCACATAGCCCATCACATGATATCCTTCAACATCTGGTGGAGGCCCCACCCCTAACAGATGTAGATGTGTCCTAGGATGCTTCCTCATCAACACTGGAAGGCTGCTATGCATTTTTTTTTGGTTCCACCCCCATGCTATTGACTTTATTTTGGTTTTCTCCTGTAATTTTTGCAATTTAATTGAGTTTTTATGTAATGTCTTGGTTTTGTACCGCTTCTACCTCAATGTTGGAAGGCTCAAAAGTTCTACTATTTTGTGGTATGGAAATGTAGGTAGTAGATATACCACACAGGTAGGAAGAAAATAATCAGATTGGATGTTGATCAAGGAATTGGAATCAAGAAATAAAACAAATAGTGTCGAAGGCTTTCATGGCTGGAATCACTCAGTTCTTGTGGGTTTTTTCGGGCTATATGGCCATGTTCTAGAGGCATTTCTCCTGACGTTTCGCCTGCATCTATGGCAAGCATCCTCAGAGGTGACCTCACCTCTGAGGATGCTTGCCATAGATGCAGGTGAAACGTCAGGAGAAATGCCTCTAGAACATGGCCATATAGCCCGAAAAAACCCACAAGAACTGAGAAAACAAATAGTAATAGCTACCAGGCACTCAGTGCATTTAATTACTCCATAGGGATCAGAACCAGGATCTCCCCAGTGTTGATTTATTATACCAAATTATTTTAAATCATAGTTTGAAAAGTTGAGCAAAACTTTTATAAACAGAGATGGGGATCAAAGAGCATAAAATATTTGTAATCTAGTTCACATTTATGCAGCCATTCTTGGTCTACCAAACTTAAATCAGTAGTGATTTTTACCCCTTTTTATTGGCATATGATGCCACATCTAGTTAAATACATTCTCATGTGTCAGTACCATCTGATAGCCTTCCTTACTTTTTTTCTTCTTGTTGTTGTTCATTAGCATTTGACCACCTGGAAACAAGACCTCATCTACAAAGATAATCCAGAATAGTGCCTCCTCTTCTCCATGCTGACACTAATAAGCAGTGACAAGAATGGAGTGGCATTTTGCAAGCTGCTCTTTAGACATTACGCAAGGTTCATCAAACAGCCCTTCATAATGGCTCACTTGGAGCTCTGTCTCCAAACAGCTTGAGCTGTAACATTAACTTAAAATCACTTTTCCCCCCATTGTGAGTAAGTTGCCAAACTAATGATAAACTGCTTGGGTGGTAGATGAGTAGTATACACACAGCATATACAAGGCCAGTCTCTGTGTATATTTGCAGGTGTCTCTGTTTCATGGACTACCCATTTGAAAATAGGCCAACTGATCGAAACTGTTTTTAAAAACAAGCCCATTTGCAGAAACCTTGCAATTTAGGTTTCTCTTCCATTCCAACTGCATTGATCAAGAGAAACAAGAATGTTTTTAAACCAATAAATAAACAAATGTGCATTTGGCTGTCTGAGTTACACAGCAGTCTTCGGTTTGTTTTAGACAAAGTAGCAAAAAATTAGAAATTTTAGTAGTACTTTGGATGATATACTTGAGTGTGCTTTTCAGGCATGGACATTCAAATAGGGATATGTGCATAGGATTACCAGGTTTAGCCCTTTTGATGGAGAAGGAACATGTAATGCCAATTCCTGTGAGGCTGAATTATGCAACATTTTTTACCTCATGCCTCTCCACAACACTCTCATTATAGCTGCACAGTTTTCTATTATCTGAGGTATGGGAGTCTTGTCCCATATTCAGCTGGGCAGCACTATACATATGTAGCATGAATTAACTAGATGTAAATCTCACTCAATTTTTATATTGTGTAATATTTATATTTATCTAAGCTACAATACTTGCAGTTTCTCAAGTAATTCCTGACGTGAAAAAAAAGCTACAATACTTGTGAGTAGATAGAGTGACTACACACACAGAGAGAGAGAGAGAAAGAGAAAGAGAGAGAGAGAGAGAGAGAGAGAGAGAGATTATACTTGTCACAGTCTTGAGAATCCTAAATTGGCCTCTCCTTTTAAAGAACAAGTTTCTGGCCCTCCTGAAACTGAAGTAAAAAATAGAAGACAATGTATATACCTTGATGAGGAAAGCAGAGATTTTAACAACAAACTTCAGCAAGCCATTAAGCCAAAGCTTGCTAAAGCACAATGTAAATTTAGCTAAATTAAGGCCTGCAAAGTTGTTAGTAGGATCTTTTCATTGATGAATTGCAGGAGTAAATAGAAATCATATAGCATGCATCCGTGTCACAAATCACATTATCGAATAAAGAGTGCAGCTACACAAATTCCTGGATGAGATAGATGAGTGGTTCCCAAACTTATTTGGCGTACCCCCTGGAAATCAATTTTTCTAAATCTTTAATCTTCTCTTCTTTCTTTTATGCTTTTACTGCCCCCTTACAGTTATTCATCGCCACCAAATGCACCTGTGGCCACTATGCCCCCCCTTCCCGGATCGCTGCAGTGACCACCAGGGGGCAGTAACACCCACTTTGGGAATCACTGAGTTAGATGATCTAAATACATCTGAGGAATTTGGCTTTTGACCTGGTTATGGAATGTAGATGGCTTTGGTCATATTGGTGTGTGAACGTTGTTAGAAACTGGGTAGATGTGTGAGTCCCTGTTAGTTGTGCTAAACCATTCAGTAGTGTTCAGTGCCATTACCCATGGTATTCTTCTGGGCTGCCCCACTGAGATGGACTTGGAAGTGCTGCTTTGAAGTGGCTCTGGGCCTTTCTAGAGGGGTAAACTGAAAGAAGGCCATGCTAGGGTTTCCCTGTTCAGGTCCTTCAAGGCGATTAGGATGGCTCCCTTCTTGCAATCTGGTATTTTTCTTCTTTTCCATCAGGCTTGACTGAAGGAAGCATTATTGAAGTAAGTTGATATTAGATTTATTCTGGAGATTTCTAGAGCCACTTTAAGACTCCTTGTGGAGAGAAAAAGAGGAGTAACAACAACAACAACAACAACAATAATAATAATAATAGAGATAACATTTTAATCAATTTGTTTTTATCATTGCAACAGAAAATGAGAGTATTCAACATCAACTGCAAGCAAGTTAAATTCTATTCCCTTTCAGCGTAGTATGTTACCATTTGCATCTTATATATCCACTGCATGCTTCCATTGACAAGTTGCTACGGAACCATTTATGTAGATTTCAAAATAAATTAATAAAATAAAAATTCTGAGCTAGGACACCTTTTTTAGCAATATTTTAGAGATGTAAAATTCCTCCAAGGCAAAATGGCAGAATGTTTCTCTCCCTCTGTTAGAAGTTCCCTGCTGACTTCAGCAGACCAATCCTATAGTTTGCTCCCTGCTGAGAGGCCTATGAGAAAACCATTGATTTCAGCAGTGTGTCACACAGAACTCATTATAGGCAAGGCCCTATAGATTTTGGAATGCATTAAAGTACCACACAAACAAGCTGGCATTACTATTCATTTTGTTCAAAAGAGCAGCACAGTAGCAGAAATCAATTTGCAGCAACTCTGTCTTTCCTCCTAACCAACTAGGTAACAAAAAGAAATATGGAAGGAGTGGGGACAATGAGTTTGGATTAGGAATTGTAGATCTGCCTAAATTTCAATGAATAAAACAACATTTTTTCCTCAGCCTCATTCTTTAGTTGGTTTACTTTGGGGGTTTTTTCTGGAATGAATTTTCACAATAAAATAAAAGTCAAAAGCATATCCATTATAGTACTATGGAATGAAACCCATGATGCAAAAGGAATAAATAGTTACACATACCACCCAACTGACAAGAGATGCACATTTAAAAAAAACGTCTTTTTCTCTGATGAGGCAGAACCTCCTGTAATGAAGCCTACATATGAATATGACATGCCCTTTATCGCATTTATATTGTACCTTTCCTGCAATGAGCTCAAGGTGGTAGGTATTGTTATTCATCAAGTGTTACTGTACTGTGATTTTGTAATGTAATTTTACAAACTTTTGTGGTTTTAACCTGGATTGTTTAAATATTAATGTTGTCGAATACTGTTTTAATATTTGTATATTTGTACATTTTAAGTTGTTTTGAAAAGCTTTTAGTTTTGAGCTGTTTTGAGTCTCCAAACAGAGTTAAAAAGTTTCTTCATAAACTTCTTCATAAAGCCAATGTGATCTCAGCATCTCTGGCCCATATGGACACCATTGTGGTTCTAGAGTACTGGTTTCCCCAGATGTTCTAGTCTTCAACTCCCAGAAATCCTAACAGCTGGTAAACTGGCTGGGATTTCTGGGAGTTGTCGGCCAATACACCTGGAGATCCACAGATTAAGAACCATTGTTCTAGAGGATGCAGCTCGAAACATCTCATTGCCATCACTCTCTGAATGGACCACAAAATAAGTGACCAGTGTAGATGCAGCCTGGAAGAGAATGACTGGCTGAAAGGCATCAGTGGGAGCTTGAATCTGAATTTTACAATGCTGTTTACAGCTGCATTAATTTATTTACATTTATTTATTTACATTAATTTATTTATTACAAAGTGGAATCCATGACATGCGAGTTTGGATAAGAGCAAACTACAGACCACCTGCTGCAATGCACCCTGAGCCCTGCCACATGCACAATGGAGGACCTTCTTGCAGCAACACCAGAGGCACTCCAAGTGGTCAGCTACTGGTCAAAGGACATTTAATCAACTACCAAGCTTGCAAACTTTGTGTTTTGTCTGTTTGTTTGTTAGTTAAAAATGCAACGCAATTGTTCGGTCTGCTCCTGACACGATAAATAAATAAATTTATTTATTTGAGTGTGTGAATGTGTGTAGAGTGGTTAAAGGCTGTTGTGTTCAATTTGCTCCTCTCCTCAACTGGACTTGTTTGGAATTCCAAAGCACTGATTTTGCCATGGGGAAGGATTGTCACTAACACAATATTTCAAGTAAATATTTTCTGATAATTCAGTTCTAAACGCAGGTTATAATTTGCAAACATCTCAAATGGAAATTTATTAGATTTTGTGTATATGTGTTTTTATGTGTTTCCCCTGCTTTTCCCTATTATTGGTAGTATGAGTCAGAATATTTTTAACCTGAAAATACATTTTGTTTATATTTAGCATCAGTCATTGTCAATCATTCTGCTGTTATCCACATGTACTATGAAAGCCAGACAACTGGGGCTCAATTATCCTACCCAATTCATGGAGCTAATTTGACAGGAAAGGTGTGGTTACATCTAATCCTTCTTGAAAGTGAATGAGTTGCAACATGCTGCCATTATGATTCTAGAAGAGAAAGGAGGTAATAGCAGAATACAGAATGTAGGACAGATGTATTCCACACAAGTTTGGGGGGGGGGGGGTGATAGTGAAAGACATTCATCATTTGAAGAAAAGGAGATCTACATACAGCAGGCCTGATTTAAGGTTTATTGTAGGTAATATTTGAGTCTTTAGCTAATTCTATACATAGTCCTCGAAAAACCAAATCTCTTTCACCTTCAGTGGCCAAACCAAGCAAGCCAAGAGATGTCTGGCGACTTCATCACATGTGAAAAAATAAGTGCTCTAGGATGTTTCTGCCCCATTTCACTCACTGAGTCCCACACCACCCATCAGACGATCTAGGCTGATTTTCAGAGTGGTTCTGTGGGTGAAGTGGGGAGACAGCATTGTAGTACATTGTGCCACCAGCATGGTAGCCTCCCTGTGTTCCATTAGGAACAACTGGGCTATTGTGGGATTAAGCCATGTGGCAATGCCTCTCCACATGTATTCAGGAGCACCAGGATTACCCCACTACCACCCCAATTCAACACAGAGGCTAGTGAATCACAATGCTAGACCTCATCCATGTGATAAGGTTCTGGGTGTTGCTCTGAGAGGCAGAGGGGATTATTAAAGAATTGGAAGAGCTACTTGCCCAATTGAGATCACAGTGGGCTGACTACCTTTTCATCTCTATTTCCATCCATTGCCACTGTTGTCAAAGGTTTTTATTTACCTTTGGATACCAGCCCTTCTTGTTTTCTACATCTCATTCACTGGGACAACACCTCTGGCTTTCTTTCCTTGCTTTCTCTTTCAACCAGAAAGTACTGAGTAAACTTTACAATTTTATAATTTAGAATCATGTTTATCATTGTTTTCTTTGAAATCCTGGAAGATGAGTTACGGTTTGATACAAAATATTTTTAAAACTAAAGTGGTACTAAATCTGACTTTATTTTTTTATCAGACTTATCAAATACACAAACCAAAAACTTGAATTACAAGCTATTCCATTTTATGGTTCTAGTCACAAGAATACACTATGCTCAAAAGTAGAAGAATACTTCAAGAGAAAATTGGATTTATTGTCAAGAGAAAGCATTTGAATTATAAAGTTGTTAGGGATGGCAGAAATCGACAAGTCATCCAGTTTGATAAAAGAGAAGTCTGTAGACATTTTCTTAAATGAGTAGGAAGCTTTTGTGATGCTTCTTTAAAAAGAAAGAAAGTATGAAAATGCTTGCAAGATTTCAAGATTAAATATAATAGTAATGCGGTGGTAAAGTAGAAATTGAGATTTTTTTTGAGATGGTTATAGTGAGATGATAACAATACGTCCATTTAAATGTATTTGGGTTTGATGGTGGGGTTGTCAATTTTAATATTTTAATTTTATTTTTAAATTTAATTATATTAGTAATTTCTGCAGTGAATGTTAGGTAGGGAAATATTTATAACTAATATAAAACAAATATGGCAGATTAAATATCTTCATGGTGGATATTTTTTTCATTTTTTAAACATGAAATATAGTAACTGATTTTGCAATGGGTATGAAAATTAATAAGTAAATAAAATTACTTTGGGTAAAGATAAAAACACATGCAACATAGGCCTTGGGATTTCTGGGCCCAGTAATTAGTACGGGTTGTTCTCCTCTCCCTTATTTAACTCAGATTTTACCATACATCTGAAAATGGTACCTGGTGAAATTAATTGCCATATTTGGCAAAAGACAAAAAAAACCCCTATGTACTCCACTCTTTTTCGAAAGCTTTCTTTAAGGAGTATCTATGTGAATTCTCAGATAAATTTGATGCCTTTTTCCAATGAGGTAAAAGCTGTGTTTACTACATTTACTATGTATACAAATTAGTAATGTGAAGAAATGTTGTTGGTTGTCTTATTCTTGTTGAGACCTCTCATGAAAAAATATGCTTTTTTTAACAGATCTCTCCCCTCCAGTTATTATGAAAGATTATGTTAATTAAGTTTTGCATAACAAAAAGAAATGTGATCATATGCTTTCTTAGGAAAGTAGTTTTTTTTCCTCCTTTTCCAATTGGCCCACCAGTCTTCCCTTTAAAAAAAACACAAACATAACCCTATAGTATGGATGAATGATCCCTACTATAAATTTTGTTTCGCCAATATCTTATTGTCTAAATAAGCTCAGGTTCTTTAAATAGCATTTATGAAGACTTGTGAATTTTGATAAGTTCTTACCAAAAGTGACTTAAATAAAATCTTCAACCATCCACACTGGCCAAATATCAGTAGGTAGAATTAATCCCAAGATCAGTTTTAGATGCTTGCCGTGTTCCTGTTAAAGAGGTCACAAGGTAGGGGGGTTGGTGCCACAGTTTAGTCTCAAAGTAAGGTAATTTAAATCATGTGTTAAGAGGAATGATCAAGTCCAGATCAGAAGGCCAAGGAGGGCCTGAAAGATCAGAAGGCCAAGGAAAAACTGACATAAAGGATAGAAAAATGTAGGAGGATGAGATCTATGTGAAGCAAGTGAAAAGTTGGAGAGGAACACAGAGAAATTAACAAACATTGCCCTGATCTAATGGGATCTACCTATCCCATCCTGTCTTTTCTGGAATATCTTTTTGACTATCTCACATTGCTTCACCATCTCTATCAGTTGGCTTGGAGAGCCCAGTTTTACTTTGTGCCCTAGGTGCTAATCTATACTTCTGAGACAGAAATCTTAACTGCTTGAGGTAGTGGGCAAATTGGCAGGTCTTACCAGCATGAGGAAGTCCGACTAGATAAGAGGAGAACCCTAGAGCTTTGCTTCCAAAGCTAAGAATCAAGATTCTTCTAAAGGTTTCTGAGTATCTGAGAGGTCAGAACCCCATTAGAAACTTCAAAGCCTATCACTGCTCAAGCAGTGATTTCAGCCCAAAAATGTTCAGTTATGCTGTCTTCTTTGTGAATCCTGGAAAGAGTGCTTCAAGTTGGGTTGTGATAGCCGTACAGCCATGCCGTCTTGCTTTGGAATATGCTCCTACTTTTTTTTTATTGTTGTGCTTTTATATCTGGAATGGTGATTCTTCCCTAACCCACAAAATACTCCCCATACAGCCCAAAAAGGAAGTCATGCCGCTATCCCAAATACTTTAGGGGGACTTGGCAGGATAGCCTTACAGAGAAAGGTATAAGCATGACAGTAATTAGATCCACTATACAAGAGTAAATGGTTTCATGGCTAAGGCCATGGTTTAGGTCATATCCTTCATTTGTACCACTTGCAAGTGCAGCATTAAGGTGGTCAGAGGTTGACAGGCAGTGCAAATAAATACCAATGTGTACTGTTGTCACTGTGTGTGTGGAGAGGCATAATGGATTCTTAAATACCCTTGGTCAAGGATGTTCAGATGTTTTGATATCTGTCAAGCAGTCATAAAGGCAAGTTTTAATTAAAGTCATTTCTACTGTAATAACTTAGATGTCCTTTATATAGATGTAATCACAAATATGCGTACATGTAGGTTTGGTGCAGGTTTTTGAAATTTAAAGTAGTTCCAGAGGGAGATTTCTGGGTAGGAAAGAGGTGCTTAATCCTCCTAGAACTGATTTACCCTCATCTAGCTATTTTTCACTTTGCAGGAAAAAAAAAAAACAGGAACACATATTTCTCCTCATACATCAAGAAGGAGTAGGAGAGGAGATTTTGTGCAGACAAACAACACAAACAGAAAAGCATCCAAGCTAAGCATAACTTCCTCCCTGCCTGTTGGTCTTCTGCTGAGGGTGGCAGCCTCTCCTGGCTGCTTTACTTTACAGTGTCAGAGCAACGTTGTATGCAAGTGAACATTGCTGGTAGTACTTTGACTCTGAATCTGTTCACTCTGTGAAGAATAAGGGCCTCAAAACATTGCTATCTTTCCCTTTCTAAATTAATCCTACATGAGCATAGCAGTGTGAGGAGAGCAAAAAAAAAAGGCAAGGCATAATTGTAACGGGTGGTAACCCCTCTTTATCAGGCCAAGTGCCTATTATGTCAGGGAGCCAAAAATTAGATGAGGAAAATAGAGACAAGTCAGGTCTTGAGAAAAGTACAAAATGTCAGGAGCAGCCTCAACCTTGCCCCTGCTTATAAAGACTTGGTATCAATTAGAGTGTTGCCTTGCTAGATCAGTGACCAGGTATGAACTGGGAGCCTTGGCTGGATTTACAAGTACTGTGCTCACATTTTCTGGGATGTGTTATTACAGAGCTGCCCTCATGCAACCCAAGAGCATCCCTGGAGCTCTTTTAGCATCCAGATAGCTGGACAGGCCAAGAGCATTTTGGGCCACGACCATTGCATCAATGGTCAAAAGCAGCTGCCTCACAGAGGCTTGCTTGTGACATTCCTTTTCCTTTTACATGACTAGATTTCCTTTTGTGTCCACATAATAAGTGATGTCAACAGAAAACTTTTGCAAAGGAGTTGCTACTGTCCAGAAACATAGCAGTGGGTCTGTTGAATGGGTGGACACTAAATTGGGTGAGATACATTGTTGGATGCAGCACTTCTGCTGTAACTGCAGCCATATGCCATGTAAATTCCCACAGCAATTCAAAGGTGTGTCCACTTTATTTGGTCCTTCTAGATGCAGCCTTTGAATGGGATAGTGGTCTTACAAAATTTAGCTCACCACTGTACAGAACACCATTGCTAGTCACTAGCATGACACTTTAAAAAAAACTTTCTGAACTATATCTACCAAGAACATCCTGACAAAAGCCATGTCTTAGGGTTTCCATACACCAGGAAATGATTTTTGCAGGTACACCACAACAACCTATTTATTGGGTTGTTTATTGAGTAACTTTTTGCTAGAAGCAGAATAATTTATCTGTGTGATCATTTCCTGGCTGCCAGTGTCTTATTTTTCTAAGAATACTCTAGATACTGAATCTTTAGGAAGAAATTAAAGCCAGCATCATAGGTGTAGCAGCAATTTCCCCCAATGGATGAAAAGAAAAGTGGTGGCTCCCAGGAGATCATAACTGGCAAGAATGTTGCTGTTGTTATCACAGGTAGCAACAACAGCAATACTGTGACAAGCAAATGATGTGCAACAACATAGAAGACTGCTTATTATAATTAAATACTTTAATAGTATTTAGAATTTCAAAATGGAACGTTCTTATCAAACTCATCACATAAGGTCCTTTTTGGCGGCATGCATTGGTTTGCCTATACTTTTACAACAGAGCCCGCCGGTTCCCATCCCACAACATAGAGCAAATTCTGGTGGGGGTCCATTGTAAAATCATGGGCGAACCACCACTTGCTGCTATGACAGCAACATGGTACGCTTCCTGTGTTGAATAGAAGTCAATGGGAAGAAGATGGGCTGCCAACACTTCCCCCCGGGAGATGGAGACTTAAATGAATCAGACAATGTGGGGCATAGGGTTCCCCAAAGCCCTCAATGGGCACTGCTGGATTTGCCACAATTTATCGTGATTCTGGTGGGTGATCTGATGCAGTCATTATTGAAGTTGTCCTATCCTTCTTTGCAATCCATTCTTCCTGACTTTCTTTTCCCTTAACCTTTTTTTTTAAAAAAACAAACCCTAAACTAGTGATCCATTCATCTGTTCTTTTCATTTTTCTTTATGTCACATTCATGAAGATTTTTGGAAATTCAGATATGTTCTTATCAAAAAGAACCTGAATGAAATCCTCAGTCACCTGATGGCCAAATTCGATAGATTTGGTGAATAGAGCCAATCTCACCATAGAGAGGATGAGTTATAGCATTTGGTGAATTGATCATTAGACAGAGGTGGCACTCACAATTGAAAAAATATGGTTGCTCATGGGGGTTTTAAATTCTGAACACTGAACTTCCCTGAATTATAAAGATATATGAGAATTTTGGAAAGTTCTTATCAAAAAGTGAATCCAAACTGTTTCTCAATCAACCATACTTTCAACAAACAAGAAGCAGAAATTGCAATGGTTCCAGTGTTGGAACACATTGTCAGTCAGGGAGCAACTGCTGGGTGAAAACCAATGGATTACTCTTTGCTTCGATCTTCGGGGTGGAATTTGACAGTGCCACTTGAGTTAAATTGTTTCTTGGCAGCATCTGGGTTCCAGTCTGGCTTTGAAACTTCTTCCTAACATTTATGCTTTGGTAGATTATTTTTTTGTTCTTACATTACACTTGTAAAGTGACCGTTCTTTGTTTAATCTCATTTCTTTTCCTTATTAACAACAAGTGATTTTGTAACCATGGGCAGTATTTCTTTTTTTCTCTTCATTAACTTGTTGCAGGCTACCCTATCAAGTGATCCTATAGTATTATTTGATAAATAAAAGTATTTGAAAGTTGGGTCTCTGGTGACCAGGTCTTCCGCCTGCCATATTTTCCTCCATATTTTTGCCTTCCCCTATTCTTTCTGCCTAGGTTTTCCCAGATTGAAAATGATGTCTGCTCCGTATGGGATATTGATTGTGTATTATCAGTTGAGCTCACAGACCGACAATTACATATAGCACCAAGGTAGCTGTGACAATGAAGGCCGGTTACCATGGCAGTGAAAGAGGCCTTTGCCACTACCAGTTGCCTGCTCTATAGCGATAATCGGGCTGCTCATTTCATTTTAATTGAAATTGGAAATCATATTCTCTAGGATGAAGCAAATGGACTTTTCTCTCTCTCTCTCTATTTTTATTTGAAAACCTGTGCTTTCCCAAAAATTGTATGTGTGTGAGAGAAAATTGTACAATAAGGAGAGATTTGCAGTAAAATATTCACTAGCTGATGGACCCTTTTCAAGCTGTCGCTCAGTCAACACTGAAAAACTAGGGCTAATGCAAAAACCTTTCTGAAAGTTTTTTCCCCCTTCCTCCAATATTTTTCTCATTATGTTCCTAATTAATTCCCAATTTTTCCCCAAAGAGATTTAATTTGTTCCCTCAAAGTTGGCTCTGGATGTTGGCGGATTCAGCATGTTTGGCATTTTTCACTGACTAAAAGAGTCTTCTGCCTAGCAGAAAGCAAACCATACATTCATACTTGGAAGGCTGTAGCAACACAATCGTTTTCCACTATATTGGATGGACTGAAGAGAAGCAGGCATAGTTCAGTGAGTATCAATAGGGAAGTGCTTATTTAAACCCTTGGTGAATTTAATTTCAGAATGGTTTTCCGCCACTACATTTTCTCCCATCAGAATGGCCTTACCATTGCTTTGCAATCATTTTGCCTCATCACATTTTTCAAAATGGTTCTAGTCAATTTGAAGCACTTTTAGCTCTCTTTACATTTTCCCTGTAGAACTGGTTGAGTATAAACCAACATCATCATCTAACATATGCCTTTGCATGTCAATTAAGAGTCACCTAAAGGTATGATGCATGTGGTGTAAAATGTGAGGCCTGTGTTAACAAGATTAGAGCCTTTTTCATACCAGCAGGAAATGTATTTTATTTAAATCTGAACATTTTGTATGTTCACAATCAGTCCTCCACATTTGTAAGTTTCATGTTTGTGGATCTGATTATTTCTGAATTTGGTTTTCATTATTTTCATTTTTTCAGGGACACTGTGCTCCTTACCCCACTGAATGTGGAGAGCTGACTTGACATGCCTCCATCTGAGTGCACCTAGCCAAGAGGGTTGTGTTGCACTGAGGTTCAACTGTAACCTGGGGTGCTTGCTTCACAGTGAGGAATGCATTTCACAGTGACTTCAATTGCAGCCACAATGAGATTTGCAAATTTTGCAAATTCAGATAAGTCAGTAATATTTGGGAGATCTTATGAAAGACTTGCTTTTATGACATCTACAATCCATATATTGTCATTTGCCTAGATCTCGCCCTCTTTTCCCAGCTGAGTATGGTGTATTCTCCTATCTTCCTCAGTAGCTCAAGTATCCTTGGGCTTTGTTTGTTGTCTCATGGGGCCAGAGATAAACTTGTTTCATGGAATAGTTTGCTCCCCCCACCCTTTGCCTTCTGTAGGGGTGGAAATGTTGGACTTTTCTGGGATAGTTTGAAACTTGGCTATACAGCTTGTGTCTGGTGGGTAGTAAGATGAAAAGGGGAAGATCCCTAGTAAAAATAAGTGGGTAATAAGGACTTGGAGGGGGGGGGGTCTATCTTCTGAGGAGCACTTTCAGCCTCATCACACCAGAGCATGGATCCACTTTAAATCAAGTTTCTGTCTCCTGCAGAATTCTGGAGTTTGTACTTTAGTGAGGCCCAGGACCTCTCTAGCTGAGCAGTTTAAAGGCCCCTCCCTAAACAACAGGCCCCAGATTTCTGCAGGAGGCAGAAACTGGATTTAAAGTGGATCCATGCTCTAATGTGATTAAGTCCTTAGTTTGGGACAGCTGGGAGGGAGCTCCTTGGTGTGTGGCCTCGTACTTTTATTCATTCATTCATTCATTCATTCATTTCTAACATTTCTATCCCACCCTTCTCAATCCCTGAGAGGGGACTAATTGGCAGTAGTAGGCTCTTGATTGAGCTTGGGAAATATTGTTCCAGGAGACATTTGAATAAAACCTGGGAAAATGGACTAGCAGTCCTTTACTACCCTCCCCTCTCTACCTTAGCTTGCTTTATCGTATTGTTAATAAAAGGTATAGGTTTCCAACTATTACTTTTGATATAAATTCTTGTACAGTGTGACCCCTCCCCCCCCCCCAAATATATGTGGGACCAGATTCTGTGGCTTCATTTATCAACTTCTAACAAAATATGACATTTCTAGGCATTTTCTAGATCATCCAGCATGACTCTCTTGTTTTCCTGGGCAAGAAGTCCTTCATATTAATAAATTTTGATCTTATCCATAGTTTTGTGTATCCACGTGAAAGCGGGGGACATATCTCCTGCAAATATAGGGGTTGTACTGTATAACTCTTTATCCCCTTAGCTTCCTTAATCCCTACTTCTGGAGTACAAGGCAGGATATAACTGAAGCAATTGAATGGATGGTTTTGTATAAATGTGAATAGGTGAAGGGTTCATAACTTTTCAAGTTTATCTTGTAGTTTTGATTTAGGCAAAAATGTGTTGCATCTGGAGGGGGAAAGGGGAAATAGAAACGGAAATGTTTTATAACAGGAATGGGCAAACTTCAGTCCTCTAGGTATTTTGAACTTCAACTCCCACAATTCCTAACATTTAGTAGGCTGTTAGGAATTGTGGGAGTTGAAATCCAAAACACCTGGAGGGGGGAAGTTTGCCCATGCCTGGTCCATAATGTGAACTCCACTTCATGTTCAAATCAGGTCTCCAGATTTGTTTGACTGGAAAAGCTTTGAGGTTACTGCAATATCTTTATTTACCAATGGGTAGCATAGCATTTTGAGCTGTGTGTACACACAAAAAGTAATCTTCTCATAGCAAGACAGCCTCAAACTACTACTGTCTTTTGTGTATCTGCAGAGTTGGCTGAAGTTATTATACTGTACGAAGTGAACAGTTAGCTACCCACTCCATATATAGACACTAAGAAGACTGGCAGCTGAACTTTATTTCAACTGTGATGGTGTCATAGTGTCCTCTTCAGGGCAGTAGTCTATGCTAGGACACACAAAGCAGGTCACATTTGACTCTGTCTTTGAGCATGCTTTCAGCCATTATCTGCATCTCCAACATCTGTTTCCTGAGGTAAACTTGTCATATAATGAAACACCATTGATTTATTACAACTTTTCAAAAATGTGAATGTGGCAAACAGGTTCACACAGTAAGTATAAAGTAATAGTAGCAATAGAGAAGTCAACAAAAAACATGTTACCCCATATAAGATGGAAAACTAACAAAATGAACAATATGAACTGAGAGGCATTATGGTCAACAAGGGCAGGTTTGCTTGTGATTTCACAAATGGAACAAGCAGAAAGAAAGAGTGGTGTTTTGTTATAGTTGACAAAAGCTGGCTGCTCCACTTTATTCTAGTAGCGATGTAAACTGAAAGTTGTAAAATGGTTAGGATTGATCCATTGCATCAGAATGAACAGGTGGGAACAATTGCATGTTTTGAGGGTAAATGATTTAATGCCTTCCTACTACTAACAGTAAACTTGCACTTGCAAACTCTTGAAATTCAGCCTGAGAGGAAAGTGAGGATCTGGATGTATCAGAAGTTCTCTTCATCAACACAAGTTGTTTTTATAGTATTTTGCAGGAGTGTTGTTTTTAATTAAACTTACCAATTTTTAAAAAAGTTCTCAGCTAGAAACCCCAACGATTTATTGTACTTGCCTTTTTCTAATTATCAGGTAGCTTTCTCTCTCTTCTCACTGTCTTGCTCTCTTGTAATTTCATATATATTGAAAGAAGGCTATGAGGTTTAGTGGTGGAGTAAATGTAGACCATCCTGTATGTCAGTAGTTCGGTTGGCAAACATGCCAGGTAGGACTTAGAAAAACTCCTGTTGCAATCTCTGCTAGTCATGGTCAACAATATTGAGTTTGGTATCGACCGATGGTTTCAGACAGTATATGGCATAATGCATGTTACCATATTTCTAATCTTTGTGGAGATGTGCCCTAAAGTAAGTGTAAAGTATATGTTTCACATGCAGAAGGTTCCAGGTTCAATCCCTGTTCTTCCAGTTAAAATAACTGAGCTAGCAAAGAGAGGTTAGGTGTGTGTCTGATATCTTGGAGTGCTACTGTTAGAGTAGAAACTATCATGTTTCCCTGGATTTATGGGATGATCTCTCTGGGCTCAGTAGCAGATTGCTTGCTGAAGCTTTTCCCCTATCCCCTGTTGTTTGTGTGGGGTGAGAGAGACCCACATACTGTTGATGGTCAGTGCTGGGGAACAGCAGCTTTCCTGGCATTTGTGTGGGGTGAAAGAGATCCACAGTCTGTTGCTGGTCAGTGCTGGGGAGCAGCAACTTTACTGGTGTTTGTGTGGTGGGTGAGAGAAACCCACAGAGTGTTGCTGGTTGGTACTGGGAGAGAGACACCCACAGTGCTGAGTAAAACGGCAGCCACAGCCAGGGGTGGCTCAACCCATTACGCAAAGTAAACATTTGCAGTATAGTTGATTTTGCCCAGGGGTGCTCTTGGGGGAAAATAGACCTTGACATATGCGAGTTGTAGTTACTGGGATGTATAGTTCACCTACAATCAAAGAGCATTCTGAACTCCACCAATGATGGAACTGAACCAAATATGGCACACAGAACTCCCACGATGAATAGAAAATATATATCAGTGATTGGTTGGGGGGGGGGGGGCAAAATACTGTTTGCTTACCATTGTGCCTCTGGCCACAGCTTTACTTCTTCCCCGTGAGGATTCGCAATACCTAAAGCAGAGCGTCCTGCTCCTCACTTCACTGAAGAAACTTTTACTTTCACTCTCTATGTCTATGTCTCTATGTCTCAACGTGCAGTATGCACAGAACAACCTGGACCTGACAGGGGGAACCAACCTTGTATGCCGCATAGCCACACCTATCACTATCTATTATTTTTTGAATATGGCTTATATTGCGCAAATTCTTAGAAATCCTTCTATGACTTATTTCATGAGTATGTCTTATTTTCAGGGAAACGGGGTAGCATTGGATTGGGAAAACTAGCAAACGACCTCATTTTAAAGAAGCTTCATAGGTCCAGAAGTGAAAGGGATGGGTTTGAACTTAGTGGTCTAACTGTATGTGGTAGCTATAACACAAACGTGAAGCAGTCTAATGATCAAGATTCCTTTTCATAGAAACCTCACAAGTGAAGTTATGGGGGTTTGGGTGAAGACACAATGCCAACATCAAAGTTTAGAGTTTTGGGTTTTTTTAAAAAAATCTTTGTGCAAATTCTGGACAAATATTCCAAAAAAGGGACCTAGTTTGAAAATTGGCCAATTTCTTTGCAGTAAAAGTGATATTTCATAAATAACGTCAATACTACTGAAGTCAAACAATGCTGGCAGTGAGAATTATATTCTGTAAACCTTCTCTTTAAATTGACTTTGCTAGCTTGCATTGACTTTTTCATGTATTCAGATCACTGACTATATGAAAATATCAATGAGATGAGTACATATACAGAACTTTTGTGGTAATCTAAATACCAACTACAGGAACTGTTATTTGCCTGCATATATATTGCCTCCCCCTCCTCAGCTCAAAAATCATCACAATAAAAGGAACTACTAATGGGTGTGGGACAGATAATGGAAAAAGTCCATCATTTCTGCATACAACAAATTCCTAGCCTTGACTCTTATAGGATATGATCCTTTCCATGAATCACACAAACACAAAATGTCATAGTGTTTGCAGAATGTCATATTTCTACCACTCCCCTAAAAAAAGTCATCTTTCAAATTAAAAAACAACAACATGTTCTTATCTTTAGGGATGTGAAAATAATCTGATAGCAGTTATATTAGGAATCCTCCCATGGGTAGCTTGCTGATTACTCCATGCATAAAATGACTGACCCACCTGTCTTTTTTTATATGTTTGTAGATATATTAAATAAGAAAAATATAAATTATATTGACAGAATGCTAGTTACCATATTGGAGTCTTAATTTTGGAATACAGACAACTTTTATATTTTCCTACAGGAATCTTTCCATGCAAACAGCTTTGCAGAGCAAATGTGTGCAGCTGAATGTTTTAAGGTCTGCTTAGGTACAACTAAATCCTACAGAGTCACTTTTTTGTACCACCTTTGGGTATTCCTTGCCTAAGAAACCCCATATGAACTTAATAGAGTCACCATGAATCAACTAGCAATCTGAAAGCACATACAGCCAGAATACTGCTGGTATTTTTCTGATTCAGTTACATAGAAGAGGGATTCCCACTGTGTCATTCAACCAATCCCCCACAGCAGGACATTTCTTATCAGCATCAGTAGACGCTCATATCATGCTTTTTCCATAGCGTCCTATTACCTTTCTCAATAGACCTGATTTTTTTTAGAGGCTCTCCCTTCAGAAGAATAACCATGCGTCACCTTGATTACTTGATAAGAGTTGATGCATTCACAGCTTGAAGGGTTACAGCCTCAGGCCCATCTGTTGTAACACTGGAAACAGCTGCTTGAAAAAGAGATCTAAGACCTCAGAGGATTTTAAAAGATATTACTAACAGAACGGCTGAGATTAAAGAAACTAATAATGGGGGGGGGGGGGTAGGTGTGTATGTGTGTGGCATGGGCATCGGGTAAATTATATACAAAATGTGAGGTTAATTTCAAAGCTGAGTGTGGGTATATTTTCTTCTTATGAGTGACTTAACTGCCTGGGCTCTCAATCTGGATGTTTTACTATTCTCCTTTGGGTGGCTTCTTGAAGACCAACAGAGTTCTTAATTAAGTGTCAAAGAATTGATTAGCCAGAGTTCTTGCTGTTCAATCCCATTGATGAAACCATTTTTGTCAGACCAGCTGATATAATTAGATCAAACAAGATGTGAAATCTTAAGTGTTTTGAGCTGGAGTCCAGTAATTAATTTGTAATGCAGTCAGCCCTCCACATTTGTTGTGCCTAGGGGCATAGAAAGTGAAAAAACATCAATATAAATTTTGCATTTTTTTTTACGTGAGATGGGAATCCCTAAGTCCTCCACTGCATCTCCTAATAAAAGTTGGCCATAAAATCATGATAGAAAACCTACAAATGCCTAGAGAAGTACTCACTCTAGGAATCTCTAGGTCCTCTAGCACAAGCTCTAATGTGGAAACTGAGCATAGAATCATGTTGGAGGACATTGAGGTTCCTGGAGAGACTATATTAATCAAATACACAAATAATCAAATCTGCAAAATTGAAACCTGCAAATGTGGAGGGCTGACTATAATTTTAAAAAGGAGGGAAGAGGAGGAGATGAAGTAACCAGAAAAACTGAAAATGGTGAAGCCTGAGGTTAAACTTCTATGTTTGCTTTCTGTGTTCTCACCATACAGAGTATGGGTGAGAGTCAGGCCCCTTCTACACTGCCAAATAATCCAGATTATCAAAGCAAATAACCCACATTATCTACTTTGAACTGGATCGTCTGAGTCTACAATCTCATATAATCCAGTTCAAAGCAGATAATCTGGATTTTATCTGGTAGTATAGATGGGAAATCAAGGAGATGTTACTGGACTGCTCCTTTCATCAGATCTAGTCACCAGAGCATGCCATAAAGAACTGCAGTCCATATTTGGAGGCTCTGTATTTCCAATCCCTGATATAAAGGCTTTGGAAAACCCTTGTGAAGCATCTGCAAAAGTTACATTAAGATGGCACTATGGATTGGGGCAGAAAGGACAAAGCTTTTATCTCTAGCTGAGTGTGAGAGGAGAATTTTAGCAAGTGTAGTTTCTCATACACACAACACTTTTAGAACACTTTTGGAAAATATATCCTGTCTTTTTTCCTGTGACCACCCTGAATGTTTGCAATAATATTTCTACTGGCTTTAAGGGAAAAGAAGAAAGAACTATCTTCTTCAGAAACCATTACACAAACGTGTTGGATTGTGCTCAATAAAAATGGGCCACCCCCTTTCTTCCACCTCATATGAGATTTATCAGGAGGAAGGATGGAATTAATATCTAAAAATATTTGAAAAGTAGTCAGAAATGTTTTTCAAGTGCTGAGAAACCCCGATGAAAAGAATTTTGGACTAACAAGAATCTTATTCTATGCAAAATCACATATAGTAGTTTTCCTTGCAAACCTGCAATTTCAGCACAGAAAATATTTCTATGCTGAACTGTTATTTTCTGTACATAAAAAGCTGTTTCCTGGAGAAAGATTCTGTAATTCAGGACTTAATAGGTGCAAATATTTGACTGTATAATAGCACCACAGATGATAACAAAAATGAAATCAGAGTAAGGGCAATTCCTCATCAATATTAGTAGGAAGGTGGCAGATTTTGAAGCATAAACGGCACTGAGAACATTGATGTGGGCTGTTAGTGAAAGGTAACAGATTATATATATATATATAGGCGGGCGGGGGGGGGGGGGGTAATAGGGAGAGATCTCATGTCTCACAAAACCTGATTTCTGTTGTCATACTGCCCTATGAGGATGTTCTGTTGATATCTACTGTCAGATTAACACAGAGCAAAATAGTCCCTTGTCATGGTTTAGTTGTCAGGTGTAAGATACACCTGCTTTAAAGGGGGTGGGGGTGAATATGCTATAACCTATCAATGTAACATTGATACAAGATTTCTCAGCAAAATAGTTTTCTGCAAAATACTGTATAATGAGGAACCAAGCACTCATTTTGCAAAGATAGCTGGAATTAAGAGATCCCTCACCAAACTGGGAGGCAGGGTGTCTCCTTTGTTTCAAGTCTCATTATTTGTGTGTTAAGCAGATCACTAAAAACATTATGCTGGAGAGAAAAGGTCTGGATCCTGAAACAAACTCTAATTGCCCACAGGCTCATCAAAATTTAAAACTAACCATGTTTTGTTTGCTTTAATGCAACCTTTGGCATGCTGCTCAGGATCTTTTGATAACTTAATTGGTTTGGTGTGCTCCAAATTTATTATTTGGGTAGTACCCTTAGTGGGTGTGAATTTATTGTGAAAGGGAAGAGAAAGTGAGGCAGACATTCTAAGTGAGATGGCAGCAATTTTAAGATACTTTCACCATCTTGAAACCAAAAGACTTGGAGTGCAATGCCTTGAAAGTGAAGCCAACCACACATAAAATTCTTTTGTTTTCAGCTAAAGTAGATCCATTTTTTTCATGTCAGGGGTGACTTGAGAAACTTCAAGTCACTTCTGGTATGAGAGAATTGGCCGTCTGCAAGGATGTTGCCCAGGGGATGCCCGGATGTTTGATGTTTTACCATCCTTGTGGGAGGCTTCTCTCATGTCTCCAGATGGGGAGCTGGAGCTGACAGAGGGAGCTCAACCCCCTCTACCTAGATTTGAACCACTGACCTGTCGGTCTGCAGTCCTGCCAGCACAAGGTTTTAACCCATTGTGCCACCAGGGGCTAAATGATCAGTGACTAAATAATGAATTGACAGAAAGATGTTTCCTGGAATTTCCATAAGATGGAGCCATTGCAGTTAAAGTGGGATCAAACTACTACAGTTTTGCAGTGTGGATGCATGTGAGGATTATACATTTGTTTGCCATGATCCTTCCATATATTATTTAAAATATTCAAAGAAGAACATTCTTTATGTCAAAGATATGTATAAACACAAGACAATTTTCTTACAGTCTGTTACAAATTGGCATATAACAACATGCAAAAATAGCAGGCTGTAAACTACATGGTGTTTTACTGTTTTTCACCTTGGTAACCCTTATGATGCTATGGTCAAGAAAAAAAATGTCCTTTACATAATTTTCCCAATGGGCTACTCCCATTGCAAGCATTTGTAGAAACTGTTGGGGCACAACGCCTAAAAAGGGCTATGAAGACATCTATTTATCAAACATCCAAGACTGTTCTGCCAAAGGACAACCAGTCTATTCTTCTCTGTTACACTTGACTATTTGTACAGCTGGTTTTAGACCTATCATCTTCAGAGAAGTAAGCAAAACAGCAGAAGGCAGAGCTGCAGATCAGGTTATTGCCTGAAAATTCAGCCACAGATTTTTAGCATGGCTGAGATCCAGGTTGTGCAAAGTTACTTTGGTAGTCTGTGGTTGTTGGATGTTGACATCACTTCTGTAAATGCTAATACAGAAAGGTCATTATTAGTAGCTTACTAAGTGAGGTTCTCCCATTTTTTTGCTTGGATTCTTATCTTTTGGGGGTGAGTGTGTCTCTGCACATATATACATAAGTCCTGGAAAAAGAGAAAAACCAACCGTGTTGGAAACTGAACACAAGTCTTAGCAAGTTACAGATGGCAGATGACTTCCCTCATGCTGTTCGGACAGCAATGCACTAGATTAGACATATCAGGATCTGCCAAACACTTTTCCATCTCAGTTAGTTTCCATGCTGCCTGCAGCTGCAGTGATGTGACTTCCAGAAGAAAAGGAGGTTTGAAGTGCTGTAAGAGAAAAAGAGAGAAAGAGTGAAAAAGAAGCAGTTCCAGCCCTCCTGTGAAACTTTGTGGTTCCTTTCTTTCCAGGCCATGGGCTGAAAGAAATGGCAGATTGAGGTCAGGGCTGTAGTTCTATCCTAAGTGCAGCAGTGTTTCAGTGGGGCTGGTGGCTGTGATATGTGCTATTGCTGCTGCTCTTCCTTTGCAGCTGTGTGCATCACTCTACTTGCCTATGAGTGCCACCTATTGTTCACTTCAAAAACCAACATATTGCTTAGGCCTGCTGCTTAGTTTCTCCACTGCATTGTCTTTGTCCCATAGGCAGAGACATCCTCAGTGGTTGTCCACTAAATAATGGAATTGCAGGAAATTTCTTCTTTTCTTGTCCTGTGCTAGGTCACCTGTCCAAACTCCAGTACATCAAAGGAAGATAAATTCAATCTCTCATCTCTCCTGAAATGCTGGATGACACTGATCTTTTTCTTTTCTCCAGTGTAATCCAGTGCAAAAAGTGCTTGGTCAGGAACAAATGATGGGAGAATGCCAGGGAACGCTATAATGCTATAATGATCTGTGTTGTGTTATGCTACAGGACCTGTGTTAACAACTTGAACAAGAAATAATAATCTGTGTTGCTCTGTGAAACAGGACTTTTATTAACAAGTTTAAAAATAAGAAGGAAACCATTATGCCTAAGCTACCTCTTTAAGCAAGCACTTCATTATCCTAAAATATAGTTTTGGTATAGCTGTTTTATTTGTAGAGTTCAGAGAGACTTGTCATGGAAGTGGCCTCCTCTTCCTTTTCCTCTTAACAAAACTAGTGATCTGCTGCCATGCAGTCAAAGGAATGTCATATTTGGTCTTATATCAACTTACAATACTTTTAGATTCTGGTCCAGATCACAGCTTTTCTCTATGCCTTGTAGCACCAGGCTTCCTTGACTTCTGTTGTGGCTATGCAAAAGATGGAGACTCAGGGGTGCGATGAATGTGAAACAAGAAGATGCTTTGCTCATTTTTTTTCCCAGGCTCATGCATTACCTTCTAATGGCCATTGGGATTTAGAAGACAACCGTAAACATCTTTACCAACAAGTAAATCCCAATGGGTCAGGATTGGCAGTATGTTAATCCTTCCCTCCTTCACTATACTTACACATAATATTTTCTCCCTCCTCCACAATGACCTCCTTACTATACATACCCATATACAAAATTGCTATTATTCTTGGAAAGGGATAATTTCATTGGTAAAAATGACTTATAGCACTGGGGAGAGGGGATCACCAGGCATTCATCAGTTTTAAAACTGGTTAATTTCCTTCACTGTGCACTGTGGTCCCAGTGAAAATTGGATCTCTGTGATAGTTACTAAGATTAGACAACATTACACACCATGTCTACCTCTGCCCTAAATCTCCTCCTTTGAGAACAGTGGGTGCTATACATTCTGTCACTGCCCAGTGGCTTTCTCATCTTTGCAACTTGCTGGGTCCAGATCAGATAAGTTTGCTTTCCTTTCTTTAAGCTGCTGCTGAAAAAAACAGTCATTTTTAATGGACAGTTTTATTATGGAGTGGCTATGAATCATTGCACCCACGTATATACCCCGCTGCCGCCAAACCACCCACCCAGCAGTTTTCATGAAAGATAAGGTTTCCATCTAACATAGAATCATTTGTTCATGTTCACAGAAGCTAACAAAGCACTTGCTTGCAAAACCCCAGTTTTTTGTTCTATAATTAAGTATTGAGTCCTTATTTTTAACCTATAATAAAGACATATCACATTTGTGCTTATCCTAAACTAGCGGCAGAGAGATACGGTGCTGGAAGACATAACAGTAAGCTCATTTCCCATTAATTTAAAATAACCTAATGGGTTACTTGATTGCTTTTTCTTCCGTTATTTTCTGGTTATTGCTTTAAACTATAATTCTACTTTTTTTACAAATGATAATATGAACATCATTTTCAGAAAAGTGTAATGAGGTACATGACTGGTGCAAGAGTATTAACAGGGGCAGCCATGGGTATTTGGGAGCATTGAGTCCAGTGTGAGACATCTGTTAATAGCTTTAAGCACTTGATCTATACTTTTTACTGGCGTGAGCTAAGTGAAATTAACATCTGACATATACAGCATGAGAGAAAGGCCTGGGACTGTTTTTGTGATTAATCTGACTCTGGGGTTTCAGAGTATAAGCCTGGAATGTGTGCCATGTGCACATGAGAATACAGGGGAAAACTCTACAAACTGAACACAGTTATCATTTTGCAGGTTGCAAAATGAGGAGCTTCTGTATGGAGAGCTGTTGGCATGATGAGCAACATTACTCCCTCTGCATCTTTGCAAGGATCAATGCATAATGATAAGATATGTTTGAATACATTTCCTTTTCCTTTCCCCTCATATCACATATTGTCTTTTCTCTAGAACCCTAGATCTATTAAAAGTCTATTTTTCTATATATAAGAAACTCTGTATGTATGTGAATTCTAATCTTGTTACTGGTTGAGCACAAGTAGATAAAGCCTAACACCATAGAAGTGGTTGTTTATCCGTGTGCCTATCTATTAACTGCAAACAGTTTTGCACCAGGTTGCATGAAAATACTTCATTTCAATCTGGAAAGCTAGGTGTTCTTGACTCATCCATGGATATCCCAAATATAGACATGAAACAGAACAACCAGTCCCTGTCCTGTGTTTTGAAAAAGGCAGAAAAAGTGAATGATATTTGACACAACCCTAATGGAAATTAACCCTGGCCAATGATCATGGGTTTTACATTCTAAGTCTGAGTGTGGCAGCTTCCCACAGGCCTACAGTGAGCTTCACATGCTCTAAATTCATCATAAATTGGGAGATGTTGGGATTAAAAGAAATAATCTAGTAGCATCTTTGAGACTGATTTGTTTTAGCATGAGCTTTTGGGGATAGCAGTCCACTTTTTCAGAGCCACTGTATCAGCTTCTTTACTGCACCTGAAGGAGATTTATGTTCATGAAAGCTTATAGTAAAATAAACCAGTCTCAAAGATGCTCATTTATTCCCTCTCTACCCACCTTCATTTTAATCCTGAACCAAAGTAATGCAGATGTTTTCTTCTGGAAACTCAATTTAGTAAATGTCCCAGATACCCAAACTTCTTGTATGCAAGCAAAGAATAGTCCTCAGCATTGACTCATTTTTTACAAAATGTCCAAAGCTCTCAGAGCAGTTATCTGAAATAACTATTTGTTGTATAAAGAGAAAATTGGATATGGTCCAGTTTTAGGGACATGACAATGTCCGCAGCAACCCTTATGCCATTCACAGGTACTTGCCTTAACCACTATAATTAATAAAGAGGAGTTGTTGACAGGGTTCATTAATAGAACGTAAAGATGATCAAGTTACTTGGAGAGTTCTGAGGGTGAAGGAGAAAGCATGTTTAAAATATAGACAGTTTTGAGGTCAATTCATGTGTGTGTTTGTCCTCTGGTTATTTTTGAAATGACTTGTAGGAATGGACAGATAATTCTTCCAGCAATGACCAGGCTTATTTCAAGAAAGAAAGAAAGAAAGAAAGAAAGAAAGAAAGAAAGAAAGAAAGAAAGAAAGTATAAGGAGGGGAAAACTAAGTAGCCAAGCCCTCAAACTGTTTTGTTAACTATATTGGACCTATTGATTTTGTTGAACAGAGATGTGACACCCACTTGCTTTTGCTTATGCCAGAATAGGGCACTCGGGCAACCAGCTAGAAGTAGAGGACTGATTTCTCCTTCTAGCTGGTTGTACGAGTGACAGTTGGTGAGATGTGACACCCAGTGGTAGCATTTAGTGGCTAAATCTTTGACAATACCAATTAAAGTTGGGCACAGTTTGAGAAATGTTATTTACTTCTCAAGTGGATATGGGATAATAATTTTCAGCAGCAAAAAAAAGTGAGAGCCGAATAACCACTCAGGTCAATTTGCTTTGATTCTACTGAAAATGATGTCACCTGTCCCCTTGAATCTTTTAAATTGTAATAACAACCAATGAAAAAAGTGACCATAACACAGAGACCAAACAAAATTTACCTTTGCTTCTAAATGCACAAACTAAAATGACTAATTTTAGAAGTATGTATGTGTGAGAGAGGAGTGGGAAGATGATGACAGAAATATCAAGGGTAGACTGAGAGATTGTTTACTCTACATGGACCAAACACAAATCTGGTATTCACAAAGAATGGACCCCTGGAAGTCTTCATGAAAAACACAGCAGCTTCCAGTTAGCATCCTAGTTTTTTTGTGGGTTTTGGGGGGGGGGGTATATTGCAACCATGCCCCACTTTTGGCAAAGCTGGGGATGCTTTATTTTGAAACTTCAGCATATTCTGGGTCTTTGGGGGCAATCTGGGCAGTCAGATTCCATCTGATTTGGTGTGATCCGCTGTCCAGACAGACACTGCCACCAACATAATTTCCTTGTAGGAAAAAGGGATGCATCATATTCATATCACCACTGACACTGCTCCTAGCCAGCCACAGAGCTCTGTATGATTACCTTGGTCATTTCCTGTCATCTCTGTAATATCAGAATAGGGCACCCATGCAACAAGCATGAAGGAGAAATCAGTCCTCTCCTTCTTGCTGGTTGCATGAGTGCCCTGTTCTGACAAGCAAAAGCAACCACAGTATAAATATGAGCTGGGGCAGAGGCAGTGGTGACACAGATGTGACAGTCCACCAGAACCAATTTGCTCACTAGTCATCTACTCAACAGCTTTCAATCCAGCTGGTATGTACTGGATCCAGTGCTGCTCCAGCTCATATTTACACCAGACTAACCTGCCTTAGGACTGTTCACCTTCTATTCAATATACAAAAGCTGATTGGACTAGCAGTTGAATTGAATACCCCTTCAACATTGACCATAGGAGGCTGGTTTAGAAGGCACTCTATATTATAATGTTCTCAAAGTAAAAAAAACAAAAAAGCCTGGTGATCCATTTGTAACCTTTGGAAGGCTGAAATTGCTTCTTCCTAAAGCTTTGATCACTAGAGTTTACTGACGTACTTGTATAATGTTAGGTCTGACCAGAGTGATTGTTGCCTTTCCATTACATTGGATGAATACTTAGCCTTAAGTAAAGGACCCATGTTCTGGAAACAATATTAATTCTTTTATCACACTACTTTATTCTTGAATGACACTCCTCTTACCCATTCAGCTCTATGATTCACAAAAAAATGTTATTTTGTTACAAAAACTGATTGGAGACAATCAGTGCATAATGACTAACAATGTGTGTGGACAACTATTAGTATATGGAATAATATACATGTAAATTTTTAAATTGTTAGTGCCTGCATCCTTCCTTACCATAGCTCTTTGATGTGACATGAGCTGACTCCTGGAAGTTGAATTGCTTCCACAACCCCCATCAGCAGGCAGCTTTCATCACAAAACACTCAGCACATGTGTACTCTCACCCCCAACTGTGCAGGGCAAGCATGTCAGGAGTCTGCCAACAGCTAGGTTCTACTTGCCCCAAGTTTTGGGAAAAGCAATACAGTGCAACTACCTCATTATTATAGGTGGTGGTGGTGGCATGTTGAAAGCTACTTTGACAGAATTCAACATGTGCTGGTGGCAGATCTCCAGCGCCCCCAATGTACACAGAGAATGGAGAAGATCTCAGTACACACTGTGTTTTCTAACAGCACAGTACACACTGTGTTTTCTAACACATGTTGGCACCACTATATGACTGGGCCCTTGGGCTTGGTTCATTCTGTGTACTGTGAATGTACATCAGGCTTAAATTGTTTTTGAGCCTCTGTGCTCTCTCCCTACCCAGCTATTTCTGTCTCTCAGACACACAGTTTCCCTTTTTTTTCTCCATGCTTTGTGCAGAAGAGAAAACTGAAGAGAGTAATTTGTTGCATGAAAGGATATGCTTGCATAATAATGTTTGTCTTATGTTCCTAACATATAGCAAAGCTAGACTTAATGGGCCCAACCATTCACTGACAGTGTGACCATGTTTCCATCTGGGTTGATGGAGGTGTGCTCCTTAGCCAAAAAGAAAAAAAAAACACCTCCTGATACGCTGCCTCAACTAACTCTGATCCATTGCATTAGTGTTGCCATCATCATTATACTTATTTATACCCTGCTTTTTCCTGAGATTGAGGCCCAATATGACTCACAACTTTAAAAGTGAGACAATTAAAAACATTCAAAAGGCAAATATTAAAACAGAATTAATCTTCTTACAATTATTAAAACAATAATTGGCTTGGCTTTAAGCCCAAGGCTGCTAACTTTCTAAGATGGCCAATTTTTTTTAAAATGCATCGTTTAACAAAAATGTCCAGCTAGACAAAGCTGTGTAGTTTGAAAATTCATAATGTGGAATTGGAAGAAAGGCAGGGACACAAGAAACACCAGCAATTTAAAGGGAAGCATTTACTAGGCAATCGTGGTGAAAACAGGAGAAGCCTAGTTTGTGAAAGGCACCAACCTTGGTTGTACAAGCTTGATAAGGCAGTAGGAATGTTCCTTGCTCTGGGGCAAATGCCATTGAGTTTAGAGCTACACTGGGGCATGAGCCATTGAACTGTACTATAAACACAAATGAATTGTTGTTGAATACTAGATACTGCCCTGGTGGTGCAGCAGGTTAAACCACTGAGTTGCTGAACTTGCTGACCGAAAGGTTGGCAGTTCGAATCCGGAAAGCAGGCTGAGCTCCTGCTGTTATCCCCATCTTCTGCCAACTTAGCAGTTCAAAAACATGCTAATATGAGTAGATCAATAGGTACCACTTCTGTGGGAAGGTAACAGCACTCCATGCAGTCATGCTGGCCACGTGACCTTGGAGGAGTTTATGCACAATGCCAACTCTTCAGCCTAGAAAAAGAGATGAGAACCACCCCCTAGAGTCAGATATGACTAGACTTAATGTCAAAGAAAACCTTTACCTTTACCGTACTAGATAGGAGTTAGGATTTCTGTGGAGAAACTAACACAGATGCAGGGCATAACACAGGAACAAAGTAGTCTTTGTGTTTGTTTGAGGGGGTTTTTAATCATGGGGAAATTGTGCAGTCAGAAATCATAATTTATTTTAAAATAGTTTTGAATTGTCTATCCTTTCCCACATACTATGAGAGAGGAGACATGATCACCAGGGCTACCAGAAGTGCCACAAAAATCTCAGAGTTCTATAAACTTACCTGGTCTCACATAAATATACGATGTAACCACTATCTCTTACCTTTCATCATTTGCTTGTTCATTCATTAATTTATCTTTCTTCCTCTCACAAATACACCACAAATCTGACAGCCATCTCACTACACTTTACATGTGTTTATTTTTTGTTAAAACACTTCTGCCTTTTTTGTTGCTGAAAATTTTACTTCTCTTATCTTCCTTCTCTTTCTGGAGAATTTTCTTTCCTAACTGACCTCCTCCTCCTCCCTTCCCTTCTAGGATAGAGATGTTCACTAACTTCTGCAAGGTCTGCTACATCAGATGAATTATAGGAGTAGGAAGGGCAAAGGATAAAGAATCCTTAGAGTGTCTTTTGGTACAATGTAGGACTGGCAATATTTTTCCAGTGTGCCAGGGACCACTGGAACAAAAGTTTGATTCATTGGCATGTTTATTATAGTCTATATTCCCATTCGCTGACATCCTCAGCTTGCTATGCCAAAAATTGTCATGTCTGGGACATTTTGTTCTACATCATTGGGTCTTCTGGACAGGTCAATGTACCATTTTAATAGTTTCACATTAACACAGATATGATTTACAATGATCTCTCCACTAGAACATCTGATGACCCTTCACCATGACTTTCCACAGAAAATAGGCCCACCAGGTATAATGGTTTCATGAAGCAACATCAGATAAAAAGACACTTCTGTTCACACATTACCTATTAACACTTACTTTTGTCTTTCTATTAATGTGGTGATGTTGAACATTTCATTGAAAATACAGAAACTAACCAGTCAAGGAGTTAAAAATGAACTTCTGGTGTAGCTCCCTTTTAGCTTTTGGATCTAAACATAAAGCATCTGCCTCTTCTTGTTGATGGCTCTCATTTAAGGTATGTTGACTGACTCTGTAAGTACCTATGAAATTGATTCTCTTCCTTCTTTTTTCTTCTTTTTGTGCATTTGCTGTCATTGCCAGGATTGGTAATTAATCAAGACTGCACAGTGGCCAACTCTTTTATTACTCCTTCCTTTCCCCTTTTTTGTGGAGTGAGTAATGAAGAATGATGTCTTCACTTCTTCACCTCTACCTCTCATGGGCACACAGTGCTCAAGCTGGTTCCTTTAACAAGGAACCTGCACTGGGGAAAATGCTCTGCAGATGACAAATGTGGCCTTGAAGTTTGCCAAGTATGAGGTTGGCTTTCTGACACTTCCCTCTTTGTCACCATCAATCTTCTTCTGTCATGAGAGCTTTCTTTCAGTCCCGTTGTGTTGTAGCTTTTCTTCTTTTGATTAGGTACCGTGTTCTACTTATGTGCAGTCTGCTTGGAATTAGATTTTGTAGAGGGCATTAGGAAATCGAATTACCTAATGTGGTGAATGGATTCACTTTTGTTTAGTTTTGTTAAGAAGAAAGATAAAAGTGAGAGGTCAGAAGAATTGTCTGTTCACTTTCTCTACTTGCTCCCCTGCACAAATGAAAAGTTACAGTCAAACTCTCAATATGTAGTTTTAATTCAGTGATTGGTAGGAAACAGAATAGATGTGGGCAAGACAAACAGTCATGCTAATTAAATTAAATTCTCAGTTGGGTTGTCCTTGCATTAGCAGCCAAATTCCTCAAAGGTCCAAGATTCCATCTGACCTTGGAAATTAAACAAGGTCACCTTTGATTATTACTTGTATGAGAGAATGTCAATGAATACCTTTCAGATGAAGAAATTGGAAAAACATCTCTGAGTATTCCTTGACAAAGAAAACCCTATGAAATTCATGGGGATTCTATAAGTTGATGGACAACTTAAAGAGACATACATACAGGGAGAGTTATCCCTGCACCAGGAATGACAAATTGTGTGTGTGTCCTTGCTACAAGACAGGAAATGTTCCACCATTCTAATTTCTGTAAAAGTCAAATAATTCAATATGACAATGAATGTCGTCTTGTTGCAAATGTTATAGTAATAGCAATAAGTGGGTTGTTTGTGTCTTTTTGCCAAATCGACCAGCCCTTTTGTGCTTGCTGCATGCATGTGATTTGTTACACAAAAAGAAAAGGCACTTGTTTTACACCTTTTGGACAAATCTGGGAGAAATTGTGGCTAGAAAACAAATCTTTCATGTTGGAGTCTTGCCCTGTAAGAGGCTATGTTGAGATGACCTGTCTTGACCAAAACGTCACCAACCATAACATTTTCCCCATCCTTATTTATTTATTTGAAACATTTGTACCCTGTCCTTCTCAACCCCCGAGGGGGGGCTCAGGGCGGTTTACAAATGGCAACAGTTCGATGACAACACATACATCATAACAATATAACACAATTTAAGCATTAATTAGAACATTAAATTATAAAATATCAATTTAAAACATTATTAATAACAACAATATAGCCACATCCTGGTTCAATTCAGCATTCAGAGATGCAGTTCAAAGACTGTCCATTATCAATTCTCATGCATCATTGTAATTACTGTTAAGCCTGCTACCCAAATGCCTGGTCCCGAAACCATGATTCCTAAAGGAAAGGAGAGATGGAGCCGACCTAATTTCACTGGGGAGTGTGTTGAACAGACATGGGGCCACCACCGAGAAGGCCCTGCCTCTCATCCCCACCAGTCGCCTTTGTGAGGAGGGTGGGATCGAGAGCAGGACCTCCCCGGATAAGCTTAGATTCTGAGGTGGATCAAAAAAGAAGATACGTTCAGACAAGAAAGTTGTGTTGGAACTGTATACAGATTTATAGGCCAAGACCAGCACTTTTGTGTTTGGAAATGAACCGGCAACGAGTGAAGCTGACATAACAAGGAGGTGGTATGTACCCCATATGTCACTCTGGTGAGTAATCTGTCTGCTGCCGGTTGAAGTTTCCAAACAGTCTTTAAAAGCAACCCCACATAGAGTCTGTTGCAGTAATCTATTTGGGATGTAACAAGAGCATGGACCACCATGGCCAGATCAGACTTCCCAAGGTATGGGCACAGCTGGTGCACTAATTTTAACTGTGCTAAAGCTCTCCTGGTTACTGCTGAGACCTGGGGTTCCAGGCTCAGCAATGAATCCAGAATCACTCCCAAGCTGCAAACCTGCACCTTCAGGTTAATTTAAATTTAAAAGCAGACACTCTCATTTTAGACCTCGATAGATGCAGAATTTGAAATATTTAGCCCCTAAATTTACTTTCCTAAGCTCAAAAAATAGTACATAGTTCAACTTTCATCTGTCTACGGGCAGGGTGAGAATGTGGTTTGAGGCATGAAAGGGTGGCTCTCCTTTTTTCTCTGTTCAGTCATCTTACTTCATTATAATCTTTCATCCTGTGGCCAGTTGCTGTAAGGGGGGATTTCTTTGGCTGGTTGGCCCCAGCAATACTGTGCTTTTTGCTAGAGTTCAGTGGTAGTGGATTATTATGATTCCTGTCTGACAACTCTCTTCTCAAAGATGTAATGTCTGTATTTAGCCCCTAAATTTACTTTCCTAAGCTCAAGAAATAGTACATTAGTTCAACTTTCATCTGTCTACGGGCAGGGTGAGAATGTGGTTTTTGCTAGAGTTCAGTGGTAGTGGATTATTATGATTCCTGTCTGACAACTCTCTTCTCAAAGATGTAATGTCTGTTTGGATCCAGCCTCAGTTTCATATATTTAGAATCTATTTGAAAATGTATTAACTGGACAAACATAAGCAAAGCAGACATTTTTCTTGTCAACAAATCCTTCCCACATCTCACAAAATGTCCCATATGGTACAATACAATAAATAGATTGAAGTATGTGCCAGAACATGCAGGGTAGAGACATCTCAGGACAATCTGTTACATGCATTGAAGGCATGCTTTGTTTTACTCCTCTCCTTGGGGAATCAGGCAACTGTGTATGGCTCTATGTGAACAAATTAAAAATGTACAGCATGACTATGGAGGAAGGGGACTGAGGCAGCTGGATAAAATCAAACCAGGAGAGGGATTATTTAGACTAAAGAGGGTGGAAGTAGGTGTTAGCAGAAATTTATAGCACAGAAAGTTTAGCTTGACTGTGACAAAAAGTGCTAGAAAGACCGAGACAGCTTCTCCAGGGAATGATAACATTGCAAGAGATGGAAGCTTTTGAAACTAAGTTCCCAGAGTAAATACTTTTGAGTCTGTTGAAATACAACAAAGGAATTTGTGGTACTTTGAAGACTTTCAAGTTCAGAATGGCTTAAGCTTTATTGCTAAGGCAAAACTCAGCAATTATCAGTTTCTCACAATACACAATGGCATGAAGGTAGAAACTCTAGTACAGCAACTTTAAAAAAAGAGTTAGTGGTCTCAGATGTTAGCTTGGTGAGCCTGCCAAGTGCAAGAAAAACTTTTCCATATAACCCACAGGATCCAAAAGCCACGGAACCTCAATCCCCTGTTGCTAGCTAGCTACTCTTCTTCACAGTTGGATTTTCTTTTATATCTCTGATTTCTCCCTGTCCTCTCCATGTCTCATCATCTTCAGGTTCTTCTCCAACTCAGCTCATCCTCTATATAAGTTTCTTGGGGTCTTCTTTTCCCTCTCTTACTCAAAAAACATACCCATGAAGTTAATTATTAACGAGGATAGAGACTAAGGAGTCTGTGTGATGTAGAGGCTTGAGTATTGGGTCATGATTCCAGAAACCAGTATTCAAATCCCTGCTCAGCCACAGAAGCCAATGTAGTGGCATTGGGTGAGTCACTTTCTCCCAGCCTCAGAGAAAGACAAAGGCAATCCCCCTTTGAACCATCTTGCCAAGAAAACCTTATGACAGAGTAAATAAAGGACCTAAACATATTTATTTTGGCACCAAATTAAAACCTAGCAATTTAATTCAAGCCTTTAGGCCTAACTGATTTTATCTAGACTGTGCATGTTTTATGCTTATATTATTCAAGATTGATTTAACTGGTTTTAAATTGTCTGTTTCTAAACTGGGAAAGTGTTTAATCTGTTTTAAATCTTTTTAAACTTTTATGTATATTGATTGCTTTCAGTTGATTTTATTGTAAGACAATCTGTGATATTCAGATATGAATATTTTGATTGATAGATAGAGCAACCAGAAACCTTGGAATAAGGCCTCTTGAAAAAAAGAGAAAGATTTGTCTGCTAGAGGACTGAATTTTAACTTCCATGTCGGTAACAGAACTCACTGGTTGACCTTCAGTTTCCCCCAGTCTCCATTCCTCAAAAGACATTGTTGTGTGTGTGAATGCGATAAGGCTTCTGCAGTTGTTTACATGCTATCAGTGCAATATAAGTGATAAATGTGGCCTAAGCTAGCACACAACCCTTATCATGATCTCTCCTACAATGTCATTTGGATTGTCTAAGTTGTCACTGGTCGAGGTCTCACTTATGCCTCACTTTCACTGTAGAACAGCATTCATACTTCCGGCTATGAATCTGCTTACTATAATCTTTATGCCTTTCTGATGATTTCTGCCAGATCATTATTTGTTCAAATAATTCATGCAAATCTATGTCTGCAGATGATTATGCAGTCGTGGGGCAATGTGATTTATTTATCTTATGTCCTTAATACACCATATTATAAAACCTTCCTGTAATTCTGAAGCAAACAAAGGCCTGAAAGTAAGGGAAGAGGTAGGGAAGTTTATAGTTCTTGAATCTGCAGTGTAGTGGATCAATTCCTCAAAACTATTTTTATTCCTGCTCCACCAATTTTTTCCTTCTTGAACATATCTCTTAAAAATGCCCCTTTTCAGCCAATTTTTCCATTTGCAAAAATGCATTTGGATGCCACAGGATTCCACCACAGATATACATGTTCTGTTGGTGTGATTCTGACAGTCATTCCAAATCTTCCTTGTGTCTCACACCATTTGATTTTTTTCCATTTTATTTTCTGTCTGATTTTTTTTTTGTTGGAGAGGAGGGATTAGCATCTTCATAGGCAAGCCTTTAGGTACTCCAAGAGGGGATAAATAGAGGCTGAATGTCCATCAACATGCATAGTGTGAAGTGCAGCTTACTTGTATGTAAGAACAGCATCACTATCAACAGGAAAACTATTGTGATGTGCATTCTTCTATAATGAAAACAGCATTTCTTTCTCAAAAGACAAAGACTTACACCAACTGAGTTCTTCTCCAGCCATTCAGTTTGAACAGCCAAGTCCTCTTTTCAATTCAGTCTGATGAACAGCCTGGTCCTCCACAAATTCAATGAAGAGGGACTCAGGGGGACAGACCTCCAAGCACTTATGAAAGGAGACACCATCAACATATGTTGCACACCTTCTGATGCAACAGAACACTATGTGGCCAAAGCTTTGGGACACACTCTTTAAATACTTTCAGGCATGTAGACATGACCTGAGCTGAGTATCATGAAAAGCAGATGAGCTTCCTACTTCCTGACTACTAAAAGAAAAATTTTGGTTCACCTCTTGCTGGCCTGATGATCTGACTCTGGTGTATGACCCATGATGTATGACCCTCAGACTTCGTACTAATTCCTCTAAGTGGAGTCTGCTTTGGTTTATGGCTTCATGAGTTCAGACTGTTTGTTGTTGGATGTTTTTGGTGATTTCGCTTCTGAACTTAATTCTGGCTAAGAATTGGATAAACCAAAATATTTTCTGCACAGAAAATTCTGTTTTCTATCCAAATTCTCACATATGAATTTTGCTCAGGATAACTTCTGAATTACGGGATATTCTGTTCAGAAAACACTGCTACCTGTTCAAAATAATGATGTAAAACTGTTGCACATGATAAGTTCTGAACTGCAAAGATTCTCATCAATCCATAATACTTAACATCAAGGTTTTCTATACTTAAAAACATGGTTTTTAAAATATTTTGAATACTTTTGAGCATAATTTTGAGAATAGATATCTATTTCATTCGACAACTATGCAGAAAACATTTGCTTTCCTTGAACTAGCTTTCCTTTTGTCTCTAATCTTGACTCTTCTCTAGACTAGTTCTCAAGCCCATCCAGAAGAAATGTCTATTAATGGTAAAGTCACACTTACATTTACATCATGAGCTATCTCTTAAATATCTCTTAAGTTCCTGCATTGCATCTTTAATTTAATATGATGGGATAAGAAAGGAATAGGGGAAAATTATATTTAGTTCAAAGCAATTTTAAAAATATTTGCTCACTGCTGAAAACATATCTATTTCTGTGGTTTTAACACCAATATGGGGAATCGTAGGATCTCCCATTAGATCACTAATGCTGAAAATGCTCCCATGAAATAAAAAGCATGTTGCTGTCCTCACTGCTGTTTTATTACTGCATCGAGAAATGACAAGAAGCATCCACTGTCATTTCATGAGACTTGACTGTACCAAATATTCCCAGATTCAGGTCAGCACAAAAAGAGTTCCTGCACAAAGGAGAGTTGGTGTGTGTGTGTGCGTGCGTGCGTGCGTGAATGCACAAAGGAAGACGGGATGTTGGGGAAACCCTGCCTAATATCAACAGGGAGTAAAACTTTATAAAATCAGTTCTAAGGTGTGGGTGTCTTGCAATCACACATCAATCAAGAGTGTGGAAGGGTGACTGGATGTAGGATGGGTGTAGCTGATCACATTCTTAGTCTCACATTTCACAGTCAAATATAGATTATAGTGACTCAGATCATTTTTTTCTGTTTTTGTCAGCAAGCAAAATCACTTCTCTTTTCAGAGTCATTAATCATTTGCAGTTATTTGGTAAATGATTCCCCCAACACCAAGTAATTACTAATCTGTGAGAAGTGCCTCTCTTTTTGAGGTCTGAAACTTCTGAGTGGTGGTTTGATGACTGGGACTGCAAAGACATTTTCTGGGTGCAAAGACATTTTCTTGCTGCAAATATTCTCAAACATGTAGCTAAGATATCTTCTTCTTCAAATATTCCACATTCATGGACTGTACAGGAAGCCTGGGGCAGTAACTGCTTTGCTTGGGCAATGCCTTGATGTGCATTGACACTAAAATGGTGGTGGAAGGATTCTTTTTTAAAACCCGGCAAAGAACATTGGCCTGGATAGGAAATAGTAGAGTTGGTTGACAACTCTGCTGAGAACTCTACAAACTTGATCAACACAAATATATAGACATAGAGACATAGAGAGAGAGAAAGAGAGAGAGAAAGATAGAGATAGATAGAGATAGATAGATAGATAGATAGATAGATAGTGATTATTAGAAATGTGTTATAAAGCATAGGGGAATGAGAAGCCATAGTGACCAGGGTAATTATCTGATTAAAACAAAATACACTGTTATATATGTACAGAGTCTACTGAGGTAGCATGTCTGAAACATCTCATAAAATGCATGAGTGAGATGGAGGGCAGTTGCAGCAGACCCTTTGTGTTGTAGAAAATTGCTCCTTCCTCCCCCCTCCCTCTGCTGCAACACTGTACTGGAGGTCGGGTTAGTTTTCTTTACTTTTACGAGGGGTTTGGGGGAGGGGGTGGGTATACCCACAGTTTTCTGGAATAATTTAGTCTGGAAAACTGTGGGAATGGTGTCTGGACTGCAAGAAGGCACAGAATAAATCCACTACCTAATTAATTCGCTACAAACCTGAGTTTTCCTCGTTTGTGGCAAATTAATTCAGGATTTTCCAGGATGTCATCTGGACAGCCCCTTCTTTATTGCGGGAATTACCACAATAAAGGGGGAGTCTAGATGTGCCCAGAATGAGCACCAGAGATGGGCTTAGAAAAGCCTAAGGGACAGCCAGTGTAGAGTAGTGGTCTGGGCTTTTGAGGATGACTCTGGGAGACTAAGCTATCAATCCCTGCTCAGTTATGGAAATCCTTTGGTTTCAGACTCTTCCAGATTCAGAGGAAGGCAATGATAAACAACCCTGAACAAATAATGCTAGGAATGCCCTATGATAGATTCACTCTTGGGTTGGTATCAGCCAGAAATGAAGGCACCCAACAAAAACAGCAACCAGGGAAGGCTTGTTTCTTCACGTTGCTCTATTTTCCAGCTTGAATTTCCAGAATCCCCACATAGACAAGCTGAGTGAACCCCATCACTCAGATAAGACAACAGAAGTCCCATGGGAATGAGTGATATACTTGGGAAGTGCAAGAAAACATTTTAAGTTCTATACCCACATCCTAATTTTGAGCCAGCATCTCAATAGATAATTATCGAAAGTAAGCCTTTAAAACATCAATCCAAATTGTTTAGCGATATCTAAAAATATTAATGTATAGACTGATGACTTCTGTTACACATTTTCTACAATTTTAACACCATTCCCTTTTCCATGGAAACTTGGAAGCCTGTTAGGGGGGGCTATGAATCTGTCCATCAGCAAACTTCAACTGCTGGGTACCTTTGGGGAAAACAGTGACAGATGAAGTGTTAAAAATTATATAAGTGTATTACATATTTATCTAGATAGCACTTATGATGCTGGTATTTTGTTTAAATTGATTTATTTAAAATAATTTTACTGCCTTTAAGTATAGGATCCTCCCACTGCTTCTAATTTAATTGATCTTCTTTTCCCCAAATAAACTTGTATGTGAAAAACAGATTATCTTTTTTTTTTTACAAAGAAGAGTTACTGATATAAAAATAAGATGCAAAGTGTACGTGGTATATATTCATTTTCATTGGGTCCTGAAGTAGAAAACAGAAATAAATATATGAAACAGAAAAAATAAAAGCTCCTGCATATAGAGAAGAAAAGAAATATAGCCTTGCTACCTAAACTTATGACTGAGTATTTTTAAAATAGTTGTCATTGTGGATCAGTTGAGTGCATTAACTTGGTCATTGTTGCTCAAAAAACTACCTCCCTTCTGCCTTGGGGCAAACCCTTTTAGAAAAAGCTTTTTACAGTTGGCCAGATCATGTCTTCAGATGCAGAACTTTGGAAATTACTTTTATGACTGTGGCTCCCTGAATCCCAAGCCACATGCCTATCTTGACTGTAGGATTCTGGGAGTTGCTATCTTTACAAGTAACTCTTACAGGTGTTACACAACAGTGCAGAGTAAATGAAACAAGTTGCTGGAAATAGTGTATCCACTGGGAATTTTGAACTTCAGTTCCTTTCTTGCAGTATTCCATTCAGAAGCTAAACAAACTCTGTCTTCTTCCTAACCATTCACATCACTTCTTATTCTCCCCCCACTTGCTGTGTCAAGGTCAAGAAACAAAGAGAGTAATCTTCAATAATGGACATTTCCCTCTGTGAGGCCCCCTAAGGTAAAGCCTTGTTCTGCAATTAGTGTCGCTTCAGCAAGCGAGCACAGAAAGTGAAGCAAAGAGAAGCCCTTCCAAATTACAGTCATTTTCTCTGCAGATTTCTTTTCCTATCCCTAGGAGCACCAGGAAGCTACTGGCTATGGCAGCATGAGAGAGAGAGAGAGAGAGAGAGAGAGAGAGAGAGAGAGAGGGCTGCAGAGAAAAGCAGATTCCATCTGTGTCCCTGTGGGATGGGGTCATGTTGGGTTGCCAGCACTAAACATCTGGGTTGACGTTGAAACTTGCTGCAGTCTTGCATGCTACTGAATAGTACTTGTTAAGAGTTTGAGCCATTTACCATCCTAGTCTTGATAAGTTCACCAAGATAATCCAGTAAGGTGGAAACCATAATCCTGTAAGGAAGAAATGCTACCATCCCTTCTTGCACAACTTAACATGGGCTGGGAAAAATCAGACTTTACTGAATGTCCTTCAGAAGGCTTTTGAACAAGGAGTGATTTCCTCTATGGCCTTGTTATTTATGGTACCAAGCCAAAACAATCTTCAGAATTCAGTAACCTAAATGGATTTAGAACTAGGTTGTTCCCTACAATGTACCACACACAGCCTTCAAATCATAGGGATATATGCCTCTATATAAGCCAGAGAACTATAGAAACAAAACAATTTGGGGGGAAAGCGTGTAGAGAATTATAGTGGGCAGAAATGGGAAATATTTGGACTCTCATACCAGATGCTTGAGTGTCAGCCTCCAAATAGAGTGAGCTTTTAGACAATAGGATCAGAATGGACAAAATGTAGGACTATAAGAACAAGAATCAAAGAAACTAAACATTCTTTTATAGGGAGAACTGGCCACTGTTCAAGTAAGCACAGAACCTAGTAAAGGCCCTTGTGGCCCTGAAATTTCTGACCTCTTGGCATCTAAATTAATCTCTTCAAAGATTTTTTTCTCAAATGAAAATTTCTAACATCATTCAGACCTTCTTGAACAATTTAGAAACAAAGTTTATCATGGACATTTCTTGTATCGTTGCATCTCAAAGCAGCTTCTTGAAGGTAACATGCACATAGGCTGTTACAAAGTGGAAACTTACAAAAGCAAAATACCAGCTAAAGTTAATGGTAATTGATGATAATTTTATTTTTTTCGTCTTTGTGGGGGGAGGGTTTTTTTTCTTTCTTTCATGTGAAGGGGGGCATTAGTATTCAAGAAAAAAATAAAGAATGTGGGAGAGACCTAAAGAATCATATTTTTTCACTCTAATCCAGAACTTTGAGTGCTTTGAGTATGTTTGGCTATGTTGGTGCTGAATTAGGGTCCTGGTCTCTTTCTTTCTTCCTCGCCTTTTTTTACACCTACATGATAAGCACAGTCCCATGTATGCTGGGGATGTCTCCATTGAAGATGTTTAGTTTGGTTTCCATAAGATTTTGCTAAAAATCACAAATTTATTCATTTTCGAGATTAGGCTTATGCATTTCGGGTGAATTGCTTACCGGATACTCGAAGCCTCAATATGCCTTCAGAAAACAGGCACATTGCCGAATGAGCGTTTTCATTCCATATCCAAAAAAAGTGGCTGTTTTTGGCCCATTGGTGGCAATGAGGAATTTACGGGGCTCCCCTTTTCCCTGGGAACCTTTCCTTTATTCTCTTCAGGGGAGCTTGGATGTCAGCAACAGAATTAAGGAAGCACCCTATCCAGCCTATTAAGGAGGGGAAGTACTTCCCACATGCTCCCCTTCCATATCCTTAATTAAGCCCTGGATTTTAAAAAAAGCATCATAGTTAAAATACCACTCTTTCTGGATCCTTTCCCTTCTGCTTGTAGAGGAGGAGACCGGGTTTAATGCTTCTTAAAGCTCTTCCTACTCTAGAGGACAGGCAGGCACACATGCTTTCTTTCCCATCACCAGCAGCATGCCACTGCAGCTTTTCAAGGCATTTTAAGGAGGGCCAGGAAAGGAAGAGTGATGACCTGGAGCTCCCTGGAGCTATCCTCCCTGGACTATCTCAAAAATTCCCTCCCTTGACTGCAATCTCCTTTCTGCTTAGGGTTTTGCTTCCTTATAGCTGTTTCTACTTTCTACTCTAGGGGAGAGGTAGGCTTCTCTTTTTGTTTGCTGGAATTACTATTATTAATAATTATTATTATCTTTTAGAAGTATTTTCTAAAGGAGAGGAAGGGAAAGGGAAAAAGAAGCTAAAAGAGTGACTCTCTAAGCCCCCAAACGCACACACATACACTCCACACACAGTCCCTCAGGCCCCCAACTTCCAGCCAGTCCCACAAAATTGAAAGAATCAGGGAAATAAAGAAAAACCAAAAAGATTCAACTATGATGCCAAATAGGGCAGGAGGAGCTGTGATCGGCTGCCACGTGGTCCATTATGGATACTAGATCAAACTGATGAAGCTGGATTGGCTGAAGGGAACAGCTAAAAATGGATCTGGGCTCAAGACTATTAGATATGGATTAAACTTGATTTTTGAAAAATGTAAAAGCAAGTGAAATTGGCAAATTCTTCCATCCTTAGAAGTCAGGAGCAGTCTTTCTAGGAAAACAGAAAGTTTTTAATGGTCCTTTACAATGCAATCCTATGGCTATCTACTCAAGTGATCATATATAGGATTTTAGCCTTAGATACTTTTACAGAATCAAGAACTCCTAGCTAGGTAAAAGGAATAAGTAGAATTTGCTTTGCTTTGCTAGCCTTTATACTTTTACATAGCAAATAAATATTTCATTTTTTTCTCCACAAAATCTATAGGCAAGATATTGTACTTAAGGAGGGAATGTTAGACTGTGATTAGACTTTGCCTGAAGATCTGCACAATAGATATCACATTTAGTGGAAGCATTGTTTGGCTAGATGTCACAATGTCCCACCCATTTCAATAGCATCGTTTCTATAGCAACTAATCCAACTGAAAGAAGAGAGAGAGAGAGAGAGAGAGAGAGAGAGAGGGTGGAATCAAAGCTTGTGACTAACAGGGTCCCCTGAAATGTGTGATGGCATTATAGCACCCAGAGTCACGTCTCTTCCCTGTGTGGGGTATACTTGGAAAAAGTTGAGGCAAATTACACAAAGGTACATTCTACTTAGTATGATTGTACAGATTAAGGATTGCTAAAATCTTCTCTCTTCTTTAATTGAGAAGGGTCCCCTGCAGCCCAAAAGAATATGTTGCCTTTGCACTTAAGACTGTGGTGTGATTTCAACCACAGTAGTCTAAATCCAAAACAGAGGAGTGGGGGTTTTTTTTCTTCATTTGCTGCCAATGCGGGATTATTCCCTACAGAGCAATCACAAGGGCTTTAACTACTCTGCTTCAAGTAATTTAAGGAGAGAGAGAGAAAAAAAAGTATTGTAGACACTTTCTTTTGGTATCCTCTTTCCCCTGAATTAATAAGCTTCATTTTGAAAAGATGGCCTAACTATGCTACTAATTTTTCTCTCTGCATGATAGACTAATTTACAGAAGAGCTTTTGCCTTATTATAGTTCTACCAATTTTCTTGGGATGTGGCTGAACTAGAAATATATATTGAGTGACATTATTATTATTATTATTATTATTATTATTATTATTATAACCTGTTGTCCACAAAGGGATGACTCAGGCACTCCCCAATTTATGAGCAAGATAAGGAATGTAGGTTTGTTCTTTAGTTGAATTTCTTTGTTAGTTGGAGCAGGTACATTTTTAAGAAACACTAGGCAAAAGTTTGTGTGAGAGAGAGCTTTGGATAGCATAACTGCATAGGGAGTGGTTAACTTTTTGCAGTCTGTCCCTATTCAGAAGATTTCACCTCACTTTCTGTCCCTGTGTTAACTGAATTTTGAATAATTTGATTTGTTGTGGAAACAAAGAATGGTGATAAGGGTATAGGGTTACAGCCTTTTCTGGATGGGGTTACATTCCCCTTGAAGGCACAAGTTTGCAGCTTGGGAGTCCTCCAGGACTCATTGCTGAGCCTGGAACCCCAGGTTGCAGTGGTGGCTAGGGGGACTTTTGCACAATTAAAACTTGTGTGCCAGTTGTGCATGTACCTTGGGAAGTCAGACTTGGCCATGGTGGTCCATGCTCTCGTTACATCCAGGATAGATTACTGCAACATGCTCTATGTGGGGTTGCCTTTGAAGACTGCTCAGAAGCTTCAAATAGTCCAACGAGAGGCAACCAGGTTAATAACTGGGGTGACATACAAGGAGCCCTCAACTTGCATGTTACGTCAGCTCCACTGCCTACCTGTTTTCTACCAGGCACAATTCAAAGTGCTGGCTTTGGCCTATAAAGCCCTAAACAGCCCTGTTTACCTGTCCAAATGCATCTCCCTTTATGAACCATCGAGAAGACTAAGATCCTCTAGGGAGGCCTTGCTCTCAGTCCCGCCACTGCCACAGGCATGTTTGGCGGGGACTAGAGAGAGGGCCTTCTCAGTGATTGCCCCACGGCTATGGAACTCCCTCCCTGGTGAGATTAGATCAGCCCCCTTCCTCCTGTCCTTCAGAAAGATGGTAAAAACCTGGATGTGGGACCAAGCTTTTGGTACAGCACAATAAGGCAATAATAGGTTACCCACTCTGCAGACTGGAGTCGGCATGGTGTTTGAGATGGTTTAAAAATTGATTTTAAAGTAGATATATTTTGATTTTAGTATTTGTGAGAAGGGTGAGGAGACATTCCCCGAATGATGGCTGAAACTGGCAATTGACCAGAGTTATGGACCACAAGATGCAGTCTGAATTGGACATGATTTTATCTTGGCGAATTGGCTAATATGTACTTTGCCCTATATGTATTTTAATTCACTGCTGATGTTTGTTGTGAGACTGTTTTGATATTTTGGATTGTACTGTTAGCATTGAATCCTTGCTGTTAGCCAGTCTGAGTCCCTCTACAGAGGTAGAGACGATCGAGATATAGAAGTTTTAAATAAATAAATAAATAAATGGGGAGAATATAAATATTTCAAATAAATAAAGCTTCAGTTCAGACACCCTTTCCCCAAGATAACTCTTTCAGGACTGAATTTCTTTCCCTAGGGTAGATTTGGTAGAGTTGACAAAAATCTACTTAGTTAGAGACAATTTCTTCTTGGAGCGTATCTTTTGTTTGTCAAGGATTGATAATTTGTTTGTTAAAGCTTGACTTACTATGTTGAACTTATTGCCAATTGATCTTTCAGGCATCCAAAGCCAAGTCTATGTGCTTGCTAACAATAACAGCAAGCTAGAATTTCGTTGTGTTTATTTCTTGAACTTTTAGACAATCTTTCCATTTTTCAAATGACAGTGCATTTTTATTTTCTTAATAAATACACTTTTAAACAAACTTTTTAAGCATAAATGTGTATCTAAATGGTTTCAAGTCTACTCAGGAAGCCTTATCCACCTACACTCAACCTCCCACTGTATAATTTTGTGTGTATGTACATGTGAATCTTTCCCATTTATTTGTTTGCTTTTTGTGTGTGTTTGAGTCCCTGATGCGGTGATTTTCTGCCTGCTTCTTGCACATAAATGCCCCACAGATATCTGGGATTTATGGTAGATCTACACTGTAGAATTAATGCAGTTTGATGTCACCTTAACTGACACGGCTCAATCCTATGGAAACATGGGAGTTGAGGTTTTGCAAGATAATATTTATAATATTTTTGTCACAAAAATTATAAAATAATAACATATGAAATACAATTATCTAAGACAATACCATATTAAAATGATAGCAATGGTTAAAGAAAAGAAGATCAATAAAGATCTGGATCTATACCTATAAAAGCAGTCTAGCGCTGGCCAGTGTGCACCTCACATATTAGTGTTTATTGTATGAACAGAGTTACTTTAGGAAAGACAGCATTTTGGGGGACATGGTAGCTTAATAGATTTTTCCCAACAGGCACATGAGTATTCTCTCCACAATCTTCAGGCCTGGTCAGTTGTATATGGATGCAGCCAGCCCTGTACTGCCACTTCAGATTTCACTTCTCTTTTTCATTTCAGAGAAAACAGATCACAGAATGAATTGACTAGTGTAGAATTAGAAGAATCTGAAGTTGGCTTTTTTTTTAACACGAAGTAAAATCTATTCCCAGGGCAAATTTCATTGGGCCAGCTAATTTACACCCGGGAGGACAGTAATTCACTTTGTCTCAGCTGCCATTTCAATGAATAATATGATTCATTATTTACATGGCATATTAGAAATAGATCATTGACTGGCACCTGTGGTTACATCCCAGCAGTAGGGAGATTAACATGTTTGCAGTTTAGAATAATGTTTCCCCACCTTCAGACCACATGAACTCTCTTACCTATAAGACAGTCAAAACTTGCTTTGAAAGTTGTCAGTATAAACTACGTATTGGAATGCAGTAAGATTTTATTGATGCAATAATAAAGGGACTGCAATAATAAACATTCTTAAGTGAAATAGAATATTTTCCCTCCCCAAACCCTGGGATTCCTAGTGTTAGAGAGGCAGGATGGGTTTGGCCTCACCTCAGATCCTTCCCACTTGTAAGCTTCTTTCTTGACAATCACTGGAAACTGTTAGCTTCTACACAAAGAGGATTCAGAAAATAGGTGTCATGTTGGAAGATGTTTGTTTGTTTTTTCACATTGAAAATCTGGTATTTACTAACTATATCTGGTGCAAGCATGTACAATTTATAGCCACTTGTGTAACTGAGGATTTAGAAAATGTAGTGGTGTCATTGGTCCACTCCAGAAAGACTGCCAAAAACAAAAACTGTTGTTTTTTTTTAATGATCTGAAACTTAGAGGAAAAATTGTCAAGATGTAGTTTTGGGTACCAGTTGATTGTTACCAAGGTTGGCATTTGATGGAAGAAAAGTATGAAAAATGATGTGGTTAGTTCACAGAATCATACAGTTGGAAGAGACCACATGGGCACATGGACCATTTAGTCCTACTCCCTGCCATACAGGAAAAACACATTAAAAACACATAACACACCAAAATGGAAGGGGATAAGGTAGATGTGCAGTATCTAAGACATGTAACATCAAATTATTATTTTTCCCATTGCTGCATTCATTAAGAGAAGGCTGTGGAGCTGTCCAACCATTCAAGATGCAAAGTATTCAAGGACAGCAGAGGAGCTGTCCAGCAAAGGAATCACTGAGAGCAGTGAGGGATAAGGTGGCTATGTGCCAGTTGAGCAGCTTTAGAGAATTCCCCACTCACTCGGCACTAATGCCTGACTTCCCCATTGTGGGGAGAATTCAGAAATGGAAAACTGCATGCCTCCATATGGGCATTACATATTTAGTTCAGAGATGCTATTGCTTCCCATTCTGTACTCTTAGAGTGAGTTGGGAAATCTTTGATCAGTTTAAGTACATTGCTTTCTGTGAACGGCATTGTCACTTGCAGCATTTTCCTCAGTATTGTCTCAAGGAATTACAACTACCAACCCATGTTATATCTAATAGGTCATACGATAGAAAACTCTAGCCCCAGAACTTATCCACTCCGCTAGAGTATTCCATCCATCATACAAAGTATAATACTGTATCTAGATTAGAGATAACCGTTATATATCCCCTATGCTGTTTTCCCTCCTAGATGGGAAGACAATGATTCATTTGGGGAGGGGGAATCCTGACTGCTATCTGTAGCTTTATCTGCCCTGTATCTTCCCAAAGGGGAGAATAAATACAGTCCCTATGCCAATTAGGAAGTCTCATTCTGTACTCAGCTGGTTCTTCAGGGAGGTGGTATAATGTGATGCTCCTCTATAGCAGCCCTTTGGGTGCTTCATAAGCCAACATCTTTTGTTGCCTCCATGAAGAACAAAAAAAGAAGCCTTTCATTCACCTGGACCAGGCTACTGTCTATTCCCGCTGGGCTGCATGTTGACTTGGTGGGTCTCAAGAAGTACTGAAGAAAGAGAAAGGAATGTAAACTAAAAATCTCACTAGAACAATACTTGGGTACAGTGAGAATAGCAAACATAGCTGTAAATTCCTCTTGGAAGCTATAATCCTCTATGGACAACAACTAAATCTCTGCCTCCAAGACCAGTAGTTTTCTTTCTTGCACCCTGTTTTTTTTTCTGTTGCCTTTCAAAACGTTTTTTTTTCTGTAGTTTCAGTATATTTAAGAAACTGCTTGCACCAAACTCACTGAGGGTTTTTTTTTAAAAAAGGAAAGAAAACATATAACACCAATTGAGTGCAGTCTACCTCCATCACAAAAAGAAACTGCACAGTGGGAATCCTGCCTTGAAACCTCTTCAAATGAATAGCTAGTTAAGGAGTGAAGCAACGAGTTGAATAAAAGTCTGATTATGTACCAAGAAGTAGAATGTAATAAGAACCACAGCAGCTAAATGAGTAATTCCTATGACTGTGCTCAATGTTCTATTGGTTTGCTTTTCCTTTCAAAGTAGCTATTTTACAAAATTCAAGCTCCATGTTCCCGTAAAAACTTAATAATATATATTTGTGGTTATTTTCAAATGACCACAGCCACTATTTATTTTCTTTTTTTTCATGCTTATCCATCCCTCCCTCCTTCTCTCATACTTTCTCCCTTTCTCTTTGTTTGTTTGTTTCATTCTTCTGTGAGTGATTTTAGTCTATCATGGATCATTTACAGGATGTGATGGTGTTACAATGCTGTGTAACCAATCATCTTTGGACAAGGTTCCTATGTCTGAGATGTTCTGTCTGGTACAAGCAAGATGGAACATACAAAATTTCCTTTTGGCTAGTTGTTATTTTCTCAGGAAGAACATAAGATTGAATGAATAATGAAGCCCCAAACACTAAAGTACAGAATGAGTCATCTGAAAAGATTAGAGATTATTGCTAGGGAGAACAGCATGTCAGAATAGCATGTCTTCCTTTTGGAGTTCTGTAGCTGAGTTAAGAGAATTCAATGCTCAAGTTGTCTGGTGTTCTGGAAGCAGCTCCGCATCACAACCTATGTAGCCCAGTTCTCATTGTGTTTACAGTTCTACAATTTCATCTTCACCCAAACAGATTTTCATTTTCCTTTTAATAAGGATTGTATTTTGAGGTATTATCAAACCTAATGGGAATTCCAGTGTCTTGGGGGTTTGGGTCAGTGGATGTTTTAAGTTTACATGTATTATATTTCATGGAATACCTGAGAATTCAAGTGCTTATACAGATGGGACTATCCTTCTGACAATAAATTCTGCTCCTTAGAATTATGGAATGTTTTTAAAAGACATGGGACTTTTTTATTCCATTATATTTTTGCAGCCCTGGGACCACTCTACACCTTCAACTGTAGATGCTGGGGGTTGGGGTTGATACATTGCTCCAAGAAACCTACATAAGTGACAGTTTTATTCTAAGGCAGGACAGGGATCCTTACTTCCTAAAAAAATATTTACTTTCCTGGGATTGGATGGGGAGTTAAATTGGAAATGTTCTGGTCACATCTTTGTTTGAAATCAAAAGTCTGTGGCCAACTTCTGCTTGGAAATGACCTGGATAAGCAAGGTATTTCTAGATGGGTATTCTTTCAGGTAAAAAAATGATTAATTTTCAGTGTTTCATTTTCATGGGGCAACTAAAGGACTTAGAGCAGTGATTCTCAATCTGTGGGTCCTCAAGGGTTTTGGCCTACAACTCCCAGAAATCCCAACCAGTTCACCAGCTGTTAGAATTTCTGGGAGTTGAAGGCCAAAACATTTGGGGAACCACGGGTTGAGAACCACAAACCTAGATAGTCCCAAAGAGAATATCTGATGAAATCTGTGGACAATCAAAGCCAAAAAAGTCAAGCCCACAAATGTGAAGACCCAACTTTATTTCCTGCCTAAGAAAGACCTATGAAATTAATAGGGGTGCCATCAGTCAACAAGTGACTTGAAGTCATGCATGCATTCACGCTTATCCATATGTTATTTTTCTAGTTGAAAATAAATTTTTATGAAGATATACTAGGAATCCATTATTCTAAATAGTGTCAGAAGTGACCTGTGATAATATTACCAAGATATCAAATTTCTCTCACCTGCACTTTTGTATATCAATTAATTTGAAATTTTAGAGAGCTCCTTTATTTATTTTGTATCCTTCTTAAATGCCATATTATCCATTACAGTAGAGTCTTGTTTATCCAACCTTCACTCATCCAACATTTTTTTATTATCCAACACAGTCTGCCTCCCACCCAGATCCACAGCAGTTTCAATAGATTGCGATGTTTTGGTGCTAAATTCGTAAATACAGTAATTACTACATAACATTACCATGTATTAAACTGCTTTTTCTGTTGATTTGTTGTAAAGCATAATGTTGTGGTGCTTAATTTGTAAAATCATAATGTATTGTGACATTTAGTAGCCTTTTCCTTAATCCCTCCTTATTAACCCTACATTTTCGCTTATCTAACATTCTGCCAGCCCATTTATGTTGGATAAGCAACACTCTACTGTATTGAAATTTGGTTGTACAGAACACCTTTGTTACCCTTCTGTCTTGTTACCTTGAGTTTGAACATATTTCCTCCCTCTTAGTTTCTGATAATTGTAGTAAAATAAATTGGTCTGTTTCTGAATATTGTTACTGTTTAATTTCCCCCAAACTGCAGCAAGTAAAACTACCTATTGCTTGTACAGAGATTGGCTGTGCTAAAGTTTCAAAAGATCATTGCTGTTTGTTGTTTGTCATTAAAAGTCCAATAGCAAAGATATCCACAGGCCTTTTCTGATACCTCTTATCAAGTCTTAGGACTGATTTACTTGCACACTGAGATCCAGTAAGCTCTGTTTCTGCTAGATGTTCTGCTTTTATGTTCTTATACAGCAAGACTTTGCATTTGTATGGTTCAATTTTTTTCAGCTACAGAGTGAATCCCTTCTTGGTGCTGAAAGTGAGGTAGTAATGTCTCTCACTGTTCAGTACACACAGCAGTCATCTTTTGTGTTTCACCCCAATGGTAATTGCTGCTTTTCTCCCTTGCTGTTTTTACTTTCTAAACACAGAGGGTTTGGAAGGCGGATCAGTGCAAGGCTTTGGATGAAAGTCTTCCATTATTTTCACCTTGAGCCCTTCATAAATATTCTCAAGATCCCAGCACATGTGACATCGTCCATTAATTCTCTATTACTGAGGTGGTTTAAACCTGCTAATAATTATTGTGGTTTCAATCATAAGCTTTACGGAAATATGTCCTGGAAGGAAAGGCTACTTTTTAAAAAAGTTAGCCTCTCTAAAGTAAACAAAGCATAGGTCTCTACTCTTCTCCTAAATGACATATCAGTATATTCTGGAACCTGGCTACTCTGTTTACAAATAAAAATACTGTATAAACTAAAGATAAAGGTTTCCCCCTGACATTAAGTCCAGTTGTGCCTGACTTTGGGGGTTGGTGCTTATCTCAAGTTCTAAGCCGAAGAGCAGCATTGTCCATAGACACCTTCAAGGTCATGTGGCTGGTATGACTGCATGGATTTGAAAGTGACAATGAGACACAAAGCAATATTAATGTGTTGCAAGAAGCATAGTACAAAGTAGGCATATCTGTATTGTGTTAATATAATGTTTTATTTTGTGCTACTCTTTGTAAGAGCTTAGGGTCTTATTATGCTTTAGAAAGTAGCATATTCTTAATACATCTGTGGTTATGAAGTTATGGCCAAAGCTGTTCTTAATAATCTTATTATATTAATAAGCATGGAGTTACCTTCAAAATATTGTGTACAAGTATAAATGTGCAGCTTTGCATAGTTGGAATTCTGGAGTACCATTTTTGAGGACCATTCATCAAGCAACAAACTATGTAATGTAAAACAGAATAGCAGTCTTATGGTGTCCCCAGTGCATGTAGAACCCATTGTAAGCTTTTTTAAAAACAGGTTTTAAAACAGAGAATCTGGCAAAGTGAGTGTAATTTGTTCTGAATAAAGACCTTAGGATATATTAAAAAGACCACAAATTTCAATTTGTAGCATCTTCAAAATGGCGCTGGAAAGAAACTGTAAAGATCTCCTGTTTGTTGATGCTGATAACATGTGAGCACATCCAGAGAGTTGTGCCATCTGTTGTTTTTTGGTTCCTCCAAAAGGGTACTGGGCCTTGCCTTGGCTACTGTTCTGAATCACCAAAAGTGATGGACATGCCCTTTTTAGTTCTCTCTCATGCCATTTGGGGAGAAGGGATAAATGCTTCAGAGTGAGGATTCCCACCTAGCCAACATTATTCAGGCTGAAAAAGAAACACACCTCATCCAAAGATTTGGGCCCCCATCACAAGAATGGCTATGTGTTTTCTTCTTCCCATTGTTTACAGACAGAAATGAAAATGAAAGCCAATCTTTTATCACTTCAGAAATAGATGGTTTTGTTTTTACCTGCCTCTCACACAAAAATTGCACATTGATGACAGGGGAAATGGCATGTGTGCAGTTGGCTTATGACTGTTTTATGAAGCTAGTTTTCACTTATTTGGATCTAGTCATCTTCCCTCTCTCCCTCCCTCTCCATCATCATGGCCAAATTTGAGTCAGGATCTCCCCTCCTCCCCAGTTACAGAAATTTGAACTTAGATTTTTCTTTTTCAGCAACAAATAGTACTATTTCATTGTCCTCAGAACTGCAGTGCCATTGATATTGTAAGATGTTGTGGTTTGGACTGAAGCTGACATCCTCACACTACCTCTCTGACAGCAGCCTCAGAGGCATCAAGGGATTTCTTTCGAGACTGCATACACAGCAGAACACAATTGTATTCTGTGTGTGCATCCATCTTTTTACTACAATTACTCTCAATTTATTCTATAGTTCAGCATAAGATTTTTTCTTTCTCAGCCTTGCATCTACTTAACCCCTATAGTATGGCAATATTTGAGCAATTGGTAAAACAAATGAACTTCCTTGGATTTCAAAGTAAGATGCTGAATGAAGCAAGGACTTGCTTATGCACACGTGCAACCTCAACTTCATCTTGTCTGCACTTTGCATAGAGCATAACAGACATACAGACTTATCCCATGGGCAATTAATCAAGTTGAACAGCTGAAAAACCTGGTTGGGGACCGATGTACAAATCTAGGATGAAACCAAATCAGCCTGCATTACGTTCTGTGCAAAATGACTGGAGTCAGACAAATGGTTACATAACTGCAATCTCACAGATGCTAGCAGGAGTCGTCTTCATGATCTGAAGCAATGGCAATAATTTTCCCTACAGGCATGTATGGGCCTCAAATATAAGAAGCATTCAGAGCTGCACCAGACCCTTGCCCAGCCTGTTCCAGTAGATGCTATTGCTAGGAGATCAGTGGGAGCATATCAAGCACATGCTAGATACCCTTTTCAAAAATATCATGGCAGGTATCTCTAATTGGCACCTGAAATTCTCCCAAACTGCACCCCTCTCTTTCTGGTTTAGCATCTGTCATCTCATTACAAATAAAAGTTGAAAAGATTGAGCCATGTCTAAGAAAAGACCAAAGATAGGACATTAAGGTCTAGTTGAGATCCTCTGGAAGACCAAAAACATTGTGAGTACCTCACTTGTTTGCAGGAGCAATGGGTGTTTTACTGCTGCACAACTCTGTCAATGGCTGTAGACTCTCATTGAAAAATGGGGAAATGATTTCAGAGAATTGCCTCCCTGGGGCAGCATTAGAGCATCTCCTTCTCTGTGGAATGTCCCTTGGCTTATCCCTGAATCATATCTAAATCCATAATCTTGGTTCCAAAACCTATCTTGGACTTATTCATGAGATGAGCTTATACATGGCATAAATGGTACATATATGTATGTAAACACTTAACCAGAAACTTTATTTATTCCCTTGCAAGCATATCTAGAATTGTAGCTCTAATAATAAGCAAGCCATACCAAAGTTAAAATGCATATGCATTTGCATGCAAAGTTATAATTGTGATCTTGATTTTTACCATCAATTTATTTTAAATATATACTGTTCATATTTTCATCTCTGCACCTTTATTTTTCAGTCTATAAAGCTGGACTCAGAAGGAAGTGGTGGGTTGGGAATCCTGATGCAAACAATTGCACCTTTATGTGTCTACGGGCATCAGTGTGGGGAAAAACACTAAATACTGCTTCTAAGAGTATCCAGTCACCCATTTGACTCATTTATGATCTTATTTCCACCCACATGCTGGTTTCTTCCTGTTCCCTATGCTTTCAATTAAGCTTCCTCCTGTAATCCTAATAAATGCAATGCAGTTTCACATCATTTTACGTCTAAGGATTGGTGACTAGTATGTAGAGCTTATCCTGGGATGTAAGGAAGGGAGATTTGTCTTCTTTTTTCATATTTTATTTTTGTTTTCCCCCTCCCCCTGCCCTGCCAAGAGCTGATTTACACAATCCTTTCCATGTAGATAGATGCGAACTGATTTAAAGAAGTGGGCTGAGCAAAGTTGCATTCAGTCTTTCCATGTGGCTGCATGACCTAAAGTCTAATTAGTAGAAGTAGCAGATCAGAAGATAAACTTTCTGAACTGTACCTAATTGTTCCTCACATAACTGCATTTTGTTTGAAGCAGCTGAGAAGGAAATGATGGCCCAGAGCACCAAATGTAATTGAGAGATCCAGATGTACACCAACAGGGTCAAACATCTGTTGTCTATTTCTAGAGGCAGATCACCCACCAGAACCACAAAAGCAGTTTTTATTAAGAATATAGTGATAAATATTGGCTCGTTGTACTAGAATAGAAAGAAGGGTTGCATTACTACACAACAACAACAACAGAGGGCAGCAATTTGCATTAAACAATCTAATGTTCAGGCATAAGTGTAGTTAGGAATTTAGAAATCATTACTATAAATTAAATCAAAATGTAATGTGTTTCATCATAGCAACAAATACTAGGTGACCTGTGCACCTTTTCAGTCTGCTGTCATAGTGTTAACTTCATTGGCTATTTCAAGGGCCCCTTTCTTTCTTTTTGTACTTTTATTTGTCTTCAGGGTGGGCTTTGACTGGATACTGTTTGAAACAGAGGATGCTATCAAACATAAGGCATTTTTCCAGGATATGAACAACCTGTGAAATAGGACACATAATCATCTAGAATTTGATAGATCTAGGAAATTGGTTTCCTCTAAGAACACCCAAAAATGTAGAAGTGAAATGTAGAACATCATACAGCTTAAGTAGAGTTTGGAACCCTGATAGCAGATGCTTAATGAAAGTAAAATCATTTCTGATAGAACTTAGATAGATAGATAGATAGATAGATAGATAGATAGATAGATAGATAGCATTGCTGTTAATGAATATTGGAAACTTTGGGATGGACAGTGAAATGCATGTAAATTTGTGGTTGATGTTTTTGATCACACACAGGGATGGAAAGATACACAGAAAATTGGTGGCAAAACTTAACAACAAAGGTTTTAGATTATTTTATTTAGAATAGCTTCCTTGGGATATTTATTTTCCTATGCATGATGTAATCTTGAAGCATGTAGTCTGCTAAATACTCCAAGGGGAAAATGGGAAAATGGGAAGGGAAATAGGGAAAACCAATAGCCAATGCTAAGGGCAACAAAAATATAAGAAATTAAACCAGACTATCCTTATGATCCAACAAGCAGACTGAATAATAAAGGAAATGTATGACTGTACCTGGAGGGAGAGGGATGAATGAGAGAGGGAGGGGGAGGGAAACAGTGGAAAGGGATGGAAACAAGTAGAACAATTGCATATGAAATTTTTTATCTCTTTTTGTTAAATTGTTAAAATATATGTTCCGTAAAAGCTGCCTGTGCTATCTTTTAAACTTCCTCATGAAGAAAAGTGGTTATGTTATACTCTACCTGTTTGTCTGAAATATTTTTTTTAAAAAAATAGAATAGTTTAATAACTTCTTGAATTACATGCTACACCATGCCCAAAGAACAAACAGTTTATGGGATTTGAATGACTAAAATGTACCAGGAGCAGAGGCCTACCTACATTATTTGAAACCCGTGTTGTTAAGTTTTACCACTGATCTGCTGCCAATCTTCCCTTCTGCCATCCCTGACAACATGTATGGTATTCACTTACCATTTTAAACACAATGGGTTGTTTATGAAAGAATGACATAAAACTGTCAAAAATGGATCTAACCATTCTTTTAAAAGTACTTATGAACTGTCTGGTGTAGTTAAACTTTTTTTTGTGTAGCAAGTTCTAGAGTGAAGCTGCTACAAAGAAAGCCCTCTTACCCACTACCCTAAATTCATGAGGGACATGAAACAGTTCCTCTTCTGAAGAACTCAAATTTCTGGCAGGTTCATAGTAAGCAAGGAGGTCTTTCAGGTATCCCAGCCCAAATCATTTTGAGTTTTATAGGTCACCAATAGTACTGTTAGTTGAACTTGGAAGCACAATGAAGCCAGTGCAGTTCTTGCAGGATAAGTGTGCCCAGTCTAGTTTCAGTTAATCCCTCCAAAAAGATGTTAGTTGAGCCATGAAGGCCATTTGAAGTGCATTCATCTGGCCTGGAGGCCATAGCTTTTCCATCTGTAACTTAGAGGATAATATTTGATTCTTTTTGTATACGTACATTTGACAGGGTAACTAAACCACTATCCTCTCAGGAAGTTAAAGGCTAGTCTTTCTTTCCACCCTCTCCTCATTTTTTGCCTAATGTGTATTTTTTTAATCCAAAATTTATGAGAAAATAATGAATATTGGTAAGAGTGTATTCTGTTTTATAAAAATAGCCAGAAGACAATAACCAGAAAAAGCAAATAAGAATTCACAGATGCAGTAGTTAAAAGACCAGTGGTAGGGATCATAAAACAGCATTCCACAGCCAAGGAGAAACTCACTGCTTCATTCAGCAATCAAAGAGAATCCTGAAGAGCAATGTTTAATTATATATATATATATATATATATATATATATATATATATATTTAAAATGAAAACCAAGCAGCAAGATCAGTAGGGCTGAGACTATTTTTTCTCCACAGCAGTTATGAACTTTGGGTTATTTTGTACAGTGTGCTGCACTTGAGATCAGGTGAGAAAATAATTGCACTTTATTGATATTTTCTCACCATGCTATGAGAAAGCTGGACAGCCATTTGGAGCTGAGCAACATATGGTTTTTAAAATACATACACACTTATGCAAAGATAACTCTTTTTTCTTGTAAGCCAAGAGGATGTTTGTGTTTATTGTATACAAATAATTGGAAAAAGTGGAGCATGATGAGTAGATGATAGGTAGGTAGGTAAAGATAGAGGCTTATTAACTAAACATAGGAGAAGGAGAGTATATTAAACCTACCCCTCTACTGTTGTTCTGCTAATGTAGGGCTGAATTAATCTGAGTATAGAACTTCCTGCATGTATGGAATCTCTCTGTGAAACCCTACATTTTGAAAAAAAATTCAACAGGATGGTCCATAATTGCATGGAACTCTTTCCTACATACAGGAAGTTCCCTTCTTCAAACCTGTTGCCTTTCACATGAGGTAAGACACACTCTACCTCACATGTGCAGTTAACTCTTATTCACAGTGCCTGAAATGGGTATAAACTAGATCAGAGTAAAAATCCTGCTGGTCAGTTTTGAAAGTGATAATATTTCTGAGAAGAGAACAAAGAAAGATGGCAGCTAGTTAGGAAGGAAGAAGTTGTAGTGTTGGCAAGAATAGGCATAACTGTGTTATCTTTATAACCAAATTTGAAAGCAGTTGTACAAGAATTTTACACATGATGGCACGCACACACACACCATTGACAAAGACAAATCTTGTGGATTTTTAACCATGTCTTTTTGATTGTTGTAAACTACTATTTTATTTTATTTTATTTTTATACACCACTTTTTTAGTATCATGAGATAACATAATCTATTAGAAAAGTCAACAATGCATCTAGAAGCTACAGCCCTATGTTTGCAGAACCTGATCAGGGCAATAGATATCTGGTGATCTTGGCAGTATTGTTCATGGGATCACCAAACATCAGCTTGACTTGATGACAACAACTAAAAACTAGACCTATTTGTGCATTTGTGTATTACTTTCCATATAACTGAAACTGAATACAGAGAAAGTGAAGTCATGCATACCAACCACAATTAATAACCCTTAGTTATTAATCAAGTTTGTCTTACATAGGGACTTGAGGGACAAGAGGAGGACAAGAGGAGGAGGAGAAACCTTATGCAAACTGTAGACTCTGTTTGTAGCACTACTTCCCTTTATTCTCCTTTCTCAGCCCCAATGTCATGGGTGCAGGAGGAAGCAGTTGAAAGCAAAACTTGTATTAAACAAAATTTAAACTATCTCAGGGTTAAGGCTTTATTTATAATATGGATTACACACAAGGTAAAAATCAATAGAATTGTCGTGTATGTTTTTTGTCTCTATCAGGTTGATTATTTGCTTGTCTATAAGGGGAAAAAACTGGCATGGCAATAGTAGCTCCCATAAGTGGGGTCATGGATCCACTCCAGATCTGATTCGCAGGCTTTAAAGGAGATCTTTAAGGTACTGAATTGTATTACTCTACAGACTTAGCACCTTGGAGAGTACTTTTTGTGCATTAAAAAGTTGTCAGTCTATTTTAATTCATATCGGAGTCAGAAAATATCACACAACTCACAACAAGTTTATGTGTCTTTTTAAATCTAGTGGTTGATTGTTTATTCATTCTTCTCTGTACCATATTTTGGAAGGTGTGCTTAATTTAGAAGCCTGTCCTGTATACTCTACCATGCTTTAGGCAAGGACTCAGCAATGTATTACACATAATATAAAGAACAGATGTGATAACACTGAACAGCCAGTGAGTAATTTCTCATAGGGTTACTGCAAAGATCTGATTCAGAGCCAAGAGTCTCAAAAATCACCAAGTGATTTGAGGCTGTTCCAAATTGGGCACCTGGATTTCTAAATCATTTCTGAAAGCACCATCATTCAATCAGCCACTCTAAGAATAGACAATTAGGCAAAATGGCTATAATCCAGAATACAAATTCTTTTGAATTCATTGATCTTAAGCATTCTTTATTCTGTGCTTTACACTGTGCCGGGATTTCTAAAAGAAAATAAAGAGATACCAGAGGTGTAGCTATTTGGTGGAGAAAATGAGGGCATGATCTGCCATTTAAGATCATGAGAACAACAGTTCAAGACAAGGACAACCAACATGATCTAAGGTCTGGGAATCAAGCCTTATGAGCAATAACTTAGGGAAATGGTATTATTTTAGGTTTGGAGAAGAAATGACTGAGAGGTAACATGATGGACATCTTTAAATATCTGAAAGGATGTCAGGTAGAACATGGGGCAAACTTGGTTTCTACACCTCCAAAGACTAGAACATGAACTAATATTATAAAATCATTGTAAAAGAAAAAATCATCCATCTTAAAATTAGAAAATCATGCTTTGTTATATGAACTATTCATCAATGAAATAGAGTGGTTTGGATGGTAATGGACTCTTCTAATTTGTCTTTGAATAGAGGCTACTTTCAAGAGTCCAAATACCTGCTACTAGATCAGTGGTTCTAAACCTGTGGGTCCCCAGGTGTCTTGGCCTACAACTCCCAGAAATTCCAGCCAGTTTTCCAGGAGTTAGAATTTCTGGAAGTTGAAGGCCAAAACATCTGGGGACCCACAGGTAGAGAACCACTGCACTAGATGGTTCTTAGAATCCCTTCAAACTCACTGGGTGCATCTACACTGTAAAACCAATGTCAGTATGACACCAGTTTCACTGCAATGGCTCAATGTTGTAGAATCCTAAGAGTTGTGGTTTTATAATGTCTTTAGCCTTCTCTGCCAAAGAGTGCTGGTGTCTCAACAAACTCAAATTCCCAGGATTCCATAGCAGTGAGTCATGGCAATTAAAGTGGTGCCAAACTGTGTTCATTTTACAGTTTAGATGCACCATAAGATTCTATATATGTATTATTTGTCTGCAGGATTACATCTTTGAACATTTGAAACATTTTAAATTAAAAATAATAATAATAAGGAGTTTAAATTCTGAATTGAAAAGGCAAATCCCTCATTTTCCTTTCCCGCTACTGAAAGATACAGTTAAAAATGGGGAGACCCCGAATTTTCTAAAGTTGAAATTATAATCAGGGATCAAAGGAATAGTCAACCCACCCACCTACCACCAACAACAACATAACAATTTTTGCTTGTACATAAAGACAAAAAGACCAGAGCATATTTCATTATACGTTCCAGATTAGAATTTTTTTTTACATTTCCTGTCCTGAATTTTTTTACAAGAAAGTCCTAAAATTTGGGGGGGGGGGAAAAGTACAAGAATGCTTGTAATTCTACTTGGAGGAAGGCAACTTCTAAAACAGTGCTTCCCATTAGAACTAAAATATTGTTCATGGCCTCACTGTTACTACACCATTGCATTGAGTGTGTCTGGTGTCGTGAAACCCTCTTATGGTGCCGAGGCTTATTATATATGGCTTTCTGTGGGCGAGCAGATGGTGACTACTGGATGACATATGTTCTGTATCAGAAACTAGAGCTGATGTGGTCTATCCAATGCAGTTTTCTTAGTCAGCACCCCAAATAACCAAACCAAATCTAAAATTGACCAAAAACTGATCGTAACCCTTTTGGTACTGATGTTGGAGAGTGATCCCTGGCTAGGTGGTCCCTGGTCAAAAAGGGTTTGGGAACCACTGTTCTAAAATGTTTTATTCTTACACATGAGAACAAAACACAACATGAGCAAGTACAGTATAGCCAGATTTTCTAGACTTCAGGCACACTGGCTGAAAGGAGAACATAATGTTTTCCATTTTTGTTATCTTTTTCACATAGGCCTAGTTTATAGGTGTTGCAGAATACAGTGATAGAATGTTGAAGTGAGCAAATAGTGGAGATCCATCAGGACTCTCTTTATAAATTACTGCCATTTTAAACAGGAAAAACAATAAAATGTCAGCATAAGAAGTTATAACTCAGTTTGCTCCATAAGGTGTGGTTTCTCTACCTGCTGAGGAGTTATTTACAAAGGATCCATCAGAACCGATACCTCTCACTTACAGTACAGTGAAATCCATTCTATCCCATCAAAACTCTGCATTCTCATTTCTAACATTTTTCTGCACACTTGGGCCTAATTTTTAATAGGACATGATTTAAGTCAGAAAATTAACTTTTCTTTCTAACACATTCTCTGATTTTAGAGTTAATATTTGAAGTTTCCTTCTGAAGTGTTTTAAAAGCCACTTAAAATGTATTATTGTCCCAGTTTTCCATTAAATGCATAGATTTTCCAAGGAGAATCCAAGGTATAGGAAGGATACATTCAGCAATTCCCCATGGAAGCTCAAGGCATCTTGATGAGTATCTGGCATTTCCCTCTGTCCTTTTTGACGTATTTGTCACACTTCTTTTCCACATCAATCTCATAAAACATTCCTTGTCTCACATTTTGAAATATTGATATTATCCTATGGCAAAGATAAAAACACAACCAAGCAATATAGGACGGTGATAGAATTATTTGCAATACACAGAAATCTCTGCTGATGTTTAGGGTTGGCACGGTATTAAACACATTACTTTTGCTGACAGGCGTTTTCATTTCCCTTCCCCTCACAAGTGAAGGGAATTGGAAAGAAATCTAGTTTTCAATTCGAGGCCCATTCAATAAAAAATGTAAACCCGAAATAGTGGTAGATTGGCAGCACCTAGTTAAATCAAAAAGGACCTAGCTGGAAAATTATTTTCAAAAGCCATATAAATAAAGAGTGGGAGAAGGGAAATGATCAGCAGTTCAGATTTAAGCATCTGTCAAAGATGTCTCTCCAGGGGAGAAGAAAAACAGCGTACAAGCCTGTAAAATATCTGATTTTCACCCCAGGCTAAAGGGAGACTAGATCAAGCAGGTCAACTAGTTTGTTCTCTCTGTGGCCAAATGTCTCGTATTTCAAGGAACTCTCTCATTTTGGAGATCAACTGCTGTATAAAACATCATGGGTACAGCTCTTTGCAGGTCTCATATTCTATATAAATGTGAAGCCATAAATGTCCCTGATTTTTGAAATATTAACCTGAAAACATTTTCTCTCCTGCATATATTGTGGAATAGTCTGTCACTGCACCCTTGAAGAACAGTATAGATTCCAAATGAGGATAGATGAGAAATGCATGCAGTTTGTACTTTAGTCTGTGAAACAAAGAAGGGACAATAGGCCTAGCAGGAGAAGTTCATTGAGAATGAGACTGAAAGATTCTCATATCCTCAAGTTTAAGACTAATTCAAAAGCTGTTAATTTGCTGTTCTTTTAATGGCTGGGTGGTCTGGATGCCCAGCTGAAGTTTTCTGGGTAACTTTGGACTTTTCCTTGAAGAAAAAGTCTTAAAAACTGTGGCATTTGATTTTATTTAAAAATAAAACAATAGAGATCTATATAAGATAAGCCAAAAAAAACCCAGTTCAAAACAAACATTTATTATGCTTCTTTGTAAGTCTGCATGAGAAAAATAACCATGACTAGGCTTTCCTCTTGCTACTTAATTCTGCTGCATGGTAAGATGTAATGGGAATTCATTATTACTTAGATTAAGTAAGAGTCCCTGCTGAACTTGCTGAGCAAAAGGTTGGACAATTCGAATCTGGGGAGCAGGGTGAGCTCCTACTGTTAGGCCCAGTTTCTGCCAACCTAGCAATTTGAAAACATGCAAGGGTGAGTAGATCAATATGTATTGCTTTGGTGAGAAGGTAACAGCACTCCATGCAGTCATGCTGGCCACATGACCTTGGAGGTATGTACAGACAACGCTCTACATACCTCCTTCGCCCTAGAACCACTCCCCAGAGGTGGACACAACAAGACTTAATGTCAGGAAAAACCTTTACCTTTTACTGCTCAGGAGTCACATTTCTAATGAAAGTTTGTATTGCTGATAGGTTACATCAGATTTTTTTTCTCTGACATCTGATCTATGTTTTTCTATTGCCCAAACCCTCCTAATTTTATATCGGGTCATTAATATGGATGTATAATGAAACCAGATTTTGAGATTAGTAAAGGTAAAGGTTTCCCCTTGACATTAAGTCTAGTCAAGTCCAATGCTGGGGGGTGGTGCTCTTCTCCATTTCTAAGAAGTGACGAGCGGAGTGCCGCAGGGTTCCGTCCTGGGCCCGGTCCTGTTCAACATCTTTATTAATGACTTAGATGAAGGGTTAGAAGGCATGATCATCAAGTTTGCAGACGACACCAAATTGGGAGGGATAGCCAATACTCCAGAGGACAGGAGCAGGATTCAAAACGATCTTGACAGATTAGAGAGATGGGCCAAAACTAACAAAATGAAGTTCAACAGTGACAAATGCAAGATACTCCACTTTGGCAGGAAAAACAAAATGCAAAGATACAGAATGGGGGATGCCTGGCTCAAGAGCAGTATGTGTGAAAAAGATCTTGGAGTCCTCGTGGACAACAAGTTAAACATGAGCCAACAATGTGATATGGCGGCAAAAAAAGACAATGGGATTTTGGCCTGTATCAATAGGAGCATAGTGTCTAGATCTAGGGAAGTAATGCTACCCCTCTATTTTGCCTAGGCTAGACCACACATGGAATATTGTGTCCAATTCTGGGCACCACAACTGAAGAAAGATGTTGACAAGCTGGAATGTGTCCAGAGGAGGGCGACTAAAATGATCAAGGGTCTGGAGAACAAGCCCTCTGAGGAGCGGCTTAAGGAGCTGGGAATGTTTAGCCTGAAGAAGAGAAGGCTGAGAGGAGATATGATAGCCATGTATAAATATGTGAGATGAAGGGAGGAGGGAGCAAGCTTGTTTTCTGCTGCCCTGGAGACTAGGATGCGGAACAATGGTTTCAAACTACAAGAAAGGAGATTCCATCTGAACATGAGGAAGAACTTCCTGACTGTGAGAGCCATTCAGCAGTGAAACTCTCTGCCCCAGAGTTTTTATATTAAAGATACTCTTCCTCATGTGTAGGTGTAATCTCCTTTCTTGTAATTTGAATCAATTGGTTCATGTTCTGGTCTCTAAAGCAGAAAAAAAAACAAGATCACTCAATTGTCTACATGACACCCCTTCAGATATTTAAAGATGGCTTATCATATCACCGCACTCAGTTTTCTTGAAGTGAAACAGCTTCCTATGTCACTCCTCATAATGACTGGTGTCTATATACTGGTATTTGATCATCTTACTTGACCTTCTCTGGGCATGTTCCATCTTGTCAATATCCTTCTTGAATTGTGGTGATCTTACATACATTAGATCTTACATACATTGGTATAAATCCAACCTTACACTAGTCTGGTAAAAATATGAGTTTGTTCTCACCCCTTCCATTCTCTGCACTGTCCCAAAGTCTGTTTTGGAGAAATTTTCAGTTCATATGGGCAGGTTTTGAAGGGAATATGTGCTATCCTAGATGGTCCTTGTGATGTCTTCCAACTCTCAGAGTCTATGTTGTTGTAGTGGTGGTGGTGGTGGGGGGGGGGGGCTCCTCTTCCAGTACTCCCCTTGAAGTTTCTGTCAGATCATGGCCATTATAAGACAGGGCAACTTTGCATAATAATATTCTTCTCTTCCTCTCCATAATACCTAGATAAATATTTTGCATTGTAATCCATTGGTTGTCATCTTCAAGGGCAGGCAAAGCATAGTATGATGACATCACATGTTTTGTTTACATAGTCCAAAATATTACAAAGCAGAGGTCACAAAAATATACAGCAGAACTATTGGTGGCTCTCTACTGTTCACAGTAGCAAGACTGTATTGCTTCCCCTGAAAACAAAGGTTTATACTTGGGAGATAAGCCAAAAAATGGGTGGCACAACAAGCGCGTGGGAAAGCACCCAAAGGAAGAGGCACCCGACTGAGGCAGAAAGGGAATCAGCAGAGAACAAACAAAAGGAAGAATCAGAAAGCGGCTTCTGGGCAGAACTTCAGAGATCAAAGCAGGAACTGGTACTTTTCTCTACTTTTTTTTTAAAAAAATGGGTTGCTGGAGTCAAAGAAATCAGGGAAGCTCAAGGACCCTCCGGCTGCAGATTGGGCTAGGAAACTATTTCTGGTATTTGGTGACAAACATTATAAATACCAGGGGTTGTGGGGAGGGTTAGTTGTATTAATCTGTATCAGACACTTACTGCTTGCCTTCACACCTTGCTCAGCGGGCTAGAAAATGTACTTAGCACGCAGCTTAATATGGAGACACGCTCCTTGTGCTAATGCTCTTCACAATTATTTCAGCTACTTTGAGACATGAGTGAATCTGCACATCTGGTACATTGTGGGATATTTGGCATTAAATCATCAACATCCACTACCACCCTCTCGAAAAACTAAATGCATGGTTTAAAATACATAAGTCAGTGTAGGTGTCAGCCTCCCAAACTTTTGCCCCACTTTGAATTAGTATGGGAAATAACTGAAATCATCAACAATATGGCCTGTTTATACAATCACCTTATTCTCTGTCCTATAGGATGTGAGTCTTTGTTAAAATGTCATTTACCCACTACAAAAAGTATTTGGCCTGTTATGATGCTTCATTCCTCAAGTGATTTCTATAAGTTGATATGATCTGCCTGTTAACATGTAAATAAAAATGTTACTTCAAAAAAAGTAATATTTCCAGGCTCTGCACATTTGGCATTAGGACTTGAGCATTTTTCTCCCACACACATTAATAAGCCTAGGTGATACCTCTGGGAATATGGCATTAATTGCCTCACTTGCAACTTGGCAAACCTACAGAACCCAAGAAAGTCTTAAAGGAATGCCTGATTAAGAGTAGCCAATATTTTGATCAGCAGATAGGACTAGGTGATGCATGTAAAAGATAAAGAAGGAGAATGTCACTATCAGGATATTGTAGTCTTTGAACAGTAAACAGGGAACAGAAGCATTTGCTATTAACTACAGTGGCATTTAATCCTCCAGCCTCAAAATAAGTCAAATCAGTGTCCACGTATGAGGAAAACCAGACAGCAAGGTCAATTTCTGGCCTGTTATCTTGTGGGCTTTGTTACTTGATCAGGAGCCTAGGATGTAATGTCAAATTGTCACAAATACTGACAAGCTAGAAAGGATTCAGAGGAGAGCTACAAAGATTTTAAAGGTTTATGCAAGGAAATAAAATAATCTGTTTAGCCTCTGTCGGTGGGGAGTGGATTGGTGTTAGTAGGAGAATGTGACTTTAAAAAATGGAAGGGAAAAAGAGCAATCAGTTTTAGAACTAGGAACATTTGGAAAAGATTGCAGTTAGCAAAGCTTTACATTGACATTTAGATGCTCTTGCAGAAGCTAAAATGGGATTTGGCACCTTCCCACTCCAATGTACAGGCTTTGAAGAGTGAAAGAAAATAAAATGAGAGGGTTGCTTAATAATTCCACCCCTTAAATAGAAATAAGTTTGCCCATTGATATCATTTAAACATTCTAGCAACTTGAAATTAGCATTGTCAGATGAAAAAACCTGTTTTTCATAATGAGATCAGATAACATTTAAGGCAAACTCTAGCCATTCTTAATGACCATATATACTAAATGTAAAAGGAGATATGCTTTCTTTGATTACATATGGGTCTGCAGTCCAGGCAAGTGAATCTTACAATCACTGTAAAAAGTGGATTATGATTTCCCAAATGCCAGTGGCACACAACCCGCTATTTCCATCCAACTGAGACATACATCTTCATGTGCATCATTATATCCAGGGCAGAAATTCCCCAAGGGCGACATAGTAGCTTGAATACAAAATCTGTCATAGTCATGATTTGGTGTCCATCTAGCCTAAGCTTGGGAAAATTGCTATTTTCAGACACCTAGAATGTCTCATTTATGATATTGGATGGGTGTTCCTGATAACCATGCCCCCAAAACATAACATTTAGAAATTCCGATCTAGCCCAACGTTATCTAATCCAGTGATTCCCAAAATCTAGTCATCTGGGGTCTTGGACTTAACTTCAGAAGTCTCAGCTACCCTGGCCAATGATCAGGGATTCTAGGAGAAGAAGTCCAAAAGTCCTGGATGACCAGAGTTTAGAATGCTGATCTAATTTAATTGACAGCTATTTTCCAGGGTCTTGGATACAGGATTTCCCCATTACTTGATTCTTTTAACTGGAGAGACAAGGATTCAACCTGTAGCATTTTCACCCAACAATGTGCTCTGTCAAATCAAATAATTTCTTTCAGTCATAGACCAGCAGAGGAAATAAAAGCCACAGTTTCATATGAACTTAGTATGCTTAGTACATTTAAAATGTAAATATAAATACTGTGCTCTGTCATTATACCCCACAACACATCCCATTTACATGGATTCAGTGGGACTCTGAGTAGACTATAAACTGGGTAATCTCTGCTAAAATATTGTTCTGGCTCTGAATGCAGGGAAGAAGCTTTTCGCAAACCTCTGTCTCTAAATCTCATCCTCCCCTCCTTCTTCAAAATGGGACTAACAGTATACAGTATATCCCAACTACCATGCAGAGCTATTGTCATGGTTGTTGATATAATGGATGTGAAGCATTTTCAATGCTGTAAAGTGCTATATGAATACTAATTACTATTACTCTCACTGTCCATTCTGGGTTTTTTAGCAGACACACAAAGAAGTGCTGGTGTTTCTATAATCTCCCTGCTTAACAGAGAAGCAGCATCCTTTCTCTGAATAGATTTCAATTAAATTAGAGAGTCCTATTAATTTTACTGAGTCAATGTAACTCAATTTGCAAATCCTGCTAACTAGAGCTTGATGGAAGGGATAGCATCTTTCCTTTCGGCACGTCAAAGGAAGCAAACAGCTGTTTGGGGGGAAAAACATGATGACTTGTGTGTGTCTATTTTCCAGTAGCAACCTGTTTCACCAAGGCTCTTGTTTAATGTCCATTCCAGCCTGTTTCATTTTGATTTGCCATCTTAAATTTTCATATAATATCAAACCATAAATCTGGAATCTAACTGAAGTTTTTTCACTAAGCTTTACATAGGCAAGAAAGCCAGAAAGGTTAAGCTAAAAATTCCAGAGGAAATATGATAGATTGTTTGATATTTCTTGTGTAAGATTGTCAAGGTAAAATAACCTATCAAGCCTGGATCCTGTTAATATTTGCACTTTCCCCAAGTTTGTCCAGTGGAGATGGGAGAAGGCTAATGTTGGTAGAGTCCCTAGTTATGTCAACGATAATACCTTCTCCGATGTTGCAGGAGACACCCTGTACCTCCTGCAATATCTTTGTCCTGAATCATAGATTCAGAGAGTTGGAAGAGACCACATGGGCCATTTAATCCAATCCACTGCCATGCAGTAAAAGCACAATTAAAGTACCCTTGACAGATGGCCATCCAGCCTCTTTTTAAAGGAGCCTCCACCACACTCTAAGGCAGAGAGCTCTTACTGCTGAACATCTCTTGTAGTCAGAAAGTTCTTCCTAATGTATAGTCAAAGGCTTTCATGACTGGAATCACTGGGTTGTTGTAGGTTTTTCAGTTCAGACCTCACAACCTCTGAGGATGCCTACATAGATGCAGGCAAAACATCAGGAGAGAATGCTTCTAGAACATGTTCATACAGCCCGAAAAACCTACAATTCAGTTCTTCCTAATGTTCAGTTGGAATCTCCTTTCCTGTAATTTGAACCCATTACTCCCAGCCCTGGTTTCCAGGGAAGCAGAAAACAAGTCCGTTCCCTCTTCTTTATGACACCTTTTCACATATTTATACATGGCTATAATGTCTCCTCTCAACCTTCTCTTCTGCAGGCTAAACATATCCAGCTCTTTAAAGTGCTCCCCATAGGATATGGTGTCCAGACCTCTGATCATTCTAGTCAACCTCCTCTGGACACCTTCCAGCTTGTCAATATCTCTTTTAAACTGTGGTGCCCAGAATTGGACAAAGTATTCCAGTTGTGGTCTAACCAAAGCAGAATAGAGGGGCACCATGATCTCCCTCAATCTAGACACTATACACCTTCTCATGCAGTCCAAATTTCCATTGGCTTTTTAGCTACTGCATCACACTATTGGCTCATGTTCAACTGGTTGTCCATGAAGATTCCAAGAACTTTTTCACATGGACTGTTGTTGAGCCAGGTGTCACCCATTCTGTATCTTTGCATTTCATTTTTTTTTTTGCCTTAGTGTAGTATTTTACATTTGTCCTTGTTGAAATTCATTTTGTTAGTTTTGACCAAGCTCTCTAATCTGTTAATGTCATTTTGAATTCTGTCCTCTGGAGTATTAGCTATCCCACTGGAGTATTAGCTAAGTATAGGACAGATCTTTAGCACAGCTCAATCCCTGGCCCCTCTTTCCCTTGGAAAGCATGGATGTTCCATAGCCAAAGCAGATTAAAAGGCCTTGCTTTTGTATGAAAGGAGTCAAAAGATGTTCCTTCTTCACTAGCAGTGGGGAATGCAGTCTGGAACATGTGCGGCAGGAAGTATTGCAAGGGAGGTGCATAGCTTTGTTGGCTTCCAGTGGAATGAGACCAGAAATGTTTGCAACTGGGGCAATGCCTCATGTCAATACCTGGGGGGGGGGGGGCTGCTATATAAGGCCTGACAACCCAAAGACCCTTAGGGCATATCTGGCATTTTAATCTCAATTGTCCTCCATCTTTGATGGAAGCATCTGAATTTACCTTCAACAACCAAGACTAGTCAAGGAGCAACCCAATTACTGGACTGCCCTCAGGGTGAGTGATTTCACCCAAAGGAAAGATGAGGAGGTAGTCAAGGGTTGACACCTGACCTCTGTGGAGACTCTTCAAGCTGCTTCCCCTCTTGCTTATTTCAGAATTATCAAAATGCAAATAGGTTGGTAAATTGGCCCTTATTTAACCCATATTTTAATGCCTGATCTTGTTATTCCATAATGGTTTATCAAAAGGCCATTGTACAGAGAAGGAAGAACATCTTTCAACTCCAGGACCACCTGTGTAAGAACTATGGTGGAACTGTTTGCTTTGCCACAGTTTGAATAGGTTGTGTCCATCATTGGTCAGATCTGAACACTTTGTTCCTTCATTGCTTTAATTTCTTCACAGTAACTGTATTTGCAGCTATTTTTCCTATTGCTGCTACAGACCAGGATAGTATTACTTGGAGGGTGGGGGTAGAGATCCTTGTGTTATCTTAGCACTAGCCAGGTTTCTTTGGCACATGTTTTCATGGACTACCACCCATCATCCAACACCTGATGAAACATATGTCAAATGAAACCTGATAGCCTTTAGCTCTTCTGTATTTATTTGGCTTCCACAAGGATAGAACAATATGGAAGCAATAGATGTTATTGAACGTATTCTTTGCTAATTTCATCCTAGAAAGAAGTAACAAGTAATGTTAGCCATCTGCTTTCTTCTCCTTATTCACACTTGGGGGTTTATTCTGTAAGGGGGGAATCTGCACCAAAACAGAATATTCTGCACAAATGCTAAGTATGTACTAAAAGACTTGAACAGAAAATATTTTTTCCTGTTTTGGGATTTGTTTAAGATTACATCTCGAACAGAACAACAGTACTTTCCATGTAAAATGTTTCCCAACAACTTTTTCCCTTGTGAAATTCTACGTGAATTTAATTTAGCAAAATCAACACACCTTTACCTGATGCTGATGTTTGAAATTATTGTTAGTTGAATTGATTGTTAGTTGAATTGATTTGGCTCATGGTCATGATCGTGTTGTTATGATAATATATCATAAAGCAAAGTATGAAAATACAGCTGAGTAGCAGCAGCACATGCTGGTCAAATAAATAATCCTAATTTCCATCTTCTGTAACTTGTAGTAAAAATCTTAGGCAGCAAGATGCAGAAAAAAGAAGCCAGCGAGGATGATATGGATCTGGAAGGTGTCATTTATTTGAATATATATGTAACACTCATTAAAAGTAAAAGCAGAAATGAAGTGAGCTATGCTCAGTGCAAAGGCCTTTATTTTTCACAACAGATCTCAAGTTCAAAGGGATTGGCATCAAATCAGAGACTTTCCAAGCTGGCTGCCGCTGAGCTTGCTTTCTTCTTGCCTTTCTTGTTTGCTTTTGTCAACATCCCCAGTTGACAGAGGCAGAAATAAGCACCAAGGAAAGCAGGACATTGTGTACATGCATGGATGTATGAGCAAGGGCGGGTGGGTGCATATGCATGCCTACTCTAAATCTATTGTGTGGCAAACTTTCCTTAGAGCATTGAAGAGTCTCCAGAGCATTGTTTCACTTGCCAACACTGTATTTCTGTCAAGGCACAATCAATGTTTTACTTATTATTTTACAAAACATCAGAGGAGAGGTATTATTATAAGCCCTTTGTTCTACTTGACAGTTTTCACAGGTTCTCAGAATTTAAGTAATTTGTTGTCTGGCCTGAAGTTCATTTTCTTCCTCCCTTTCCTTTCTCCTATTTTCCCCCTCGCATCCTGTTTTTATCTTATTGTGGCTGATTTTCACAGTATATGAGATGTTCCGAGTGAATAGCCAAAGACAAGGGTTTTTTTTTTTTTAGCAAGGAAGACTTAATTTTCTTTTTCCCCTTTTTTCTTTTCTTTCTTGAGAAAAAAATCCATGTATCTATATCAGCAACAACACATTTACACACACACACTGTACTTTCTGAAGACAAAAACAGGGATGGATCCGGATGTTAAAAACTACCACTGCAGTCTTAAGCTCTGGCTGTGAAGGCTTTGGAAGCAAAGGGGAAGGCAAATCATACCATTTGTCCCAGATCAATGTATAAATATAAAACTGTAGATACCAAATGGAAGACTTTTGGGAAATTGCTGTCCAAATGAAGTATACTAAAAGGTACCCCCAATGAAGGGGAATGCTCCCTGCTATTGGATGAGGGTGCAGCATTACTGTACCACTGTGGCAGATCATCCATTAGTATACCAATTCTCTCCCTTTAATCTCACCTCCATTTCCACATTTTGGTTACTGTGACATCTGGCAGCCAACATACCAGTTGCAACATGCTGACTTTAGCAGGTGTTACTTATTCCAGAGTTGTGTTGCAGAAATCTGACAAACAGCTGTTGTTGCACAGGAGCCCTGCTAGAAAAGAAGAGGGGAAAAGGTGGCATTTCCTGGAGAGATAGGTAGGACGGACAAAATCACTAAAAATGAAGGTGGAAGTAGAAGTAGATATGCACCCTTAGATCTGTCTATATTTATAGCTATTTTACATGCACATTTTCACCACTGGAAAATATTTTCTTAGTTATGAAAAAGAAAAATGTAAGACAATTTTTTTCATGAATGTACTATTTTATAGAATAATGTTCTGCTATTCTAAATTAATATCATTCTCTCCCTCCCTACATCTCTTGCCTCTTCCACACTGCCCCTATATCCCAGGATCTGATCCCAGATTATCTGCTTATCCTGGATTATCTGGCAGTGGGGACTCGTATAATTTGGTTTAAAGAAAATAATCTGGGATCAGATCCTGGGATATAAGGCAGTGTAGAATGGGCCTCCCTCTTACCCAAAACCAAAGCTGGATATCCCTTTGAACAGTATTGTTTTGTACCCAAGAGGGGAGAAATGCACATGAAATCTGCCCTTTCCTTATGATGGTGCTGCTAGAAATATGAGTCACCCATAAATTAGAGAGCAGTAAATATATCTGCTGACACCTAATAAACAAAACCAGAGTGAAGTCCCAGTGCTTTATGGTGTCACCAGAAATCCCTTGATGTATTTATGGCCTGCCTCACACTGTTCGTTTTAATTTTTTATATATATAAACATTATTGTATTGGCCCTGTACAGAGTAGCTGTTAAAAACAGATACCATTTCCCTATTTTCTGTGGCTCATGTGCCATTTTGTAGGCCATAAGGCCAGGAGATTTAAAGAAAATGATGTATAATTAAAATGGTTTGTACTTCTCTTGATGCTCTGAGTAATTTCGGGGGTATAGTATAAGCATCTATAGAAAGGTGCATACCCCCTGCTTTTCCTTTTATTTCAATAATAGGAAGGATGGGGAACACGTTGCCATCCCAGCATTCCTCACCATGGGTTATACTGGTTAGAAGTAAGGCAACCAGACTGAAAATTGGAAAGGGTTCCTCCCTTTACCTTTATGGCTGGAAAACAGAAGGAATTTTATCATGTGTTACTTGTTACCTGTTTCTTACCATGCTAAAGTTCCTTCTTTTACACAGCTACTGAAGGTATATGAGCCTACTCCAGTTTTCACTTTGCAACCACATCTAAAGTTGATAAAACTTGTAGTTCAAGAGCATCTACAGACTCCCAATAATGGTGTGTATTTAGAGGGGGAATTAGAATGAGAGAACATCACACTCCAATAAGAATTTTGTCAACCAAAACAATTTTTCTTTCAATCCACAAATTTTAGCATAACAGTAATTTACAATTTCAATAGAATACTGAGAAATGTTGACTGCTGGCTACTTACATCTTTGTAAATAGACATACATCTGCAGGAATTACTGTATTTCTTCAATTAGAAGATATGTTTTCCCCCCATATAAACATCCTGAAAAATGAGGTGCATCTTATAATCACAAGTGCTTGTTTACACCATACAGCTTCTTCTATTGGTGGTATTGAAATTAGTGTGCATCTTGCAATCAGTGACATCTTAGAATAGAAGAAATATGGTAGAATTATGCAGCTGGATAATGTTCATATCCAGCTGGGCGTTTCTAATACATTACTATGTAGCAGAGCCAGCAAAGTGCCTGATACACAACAGATCCAATGCGCCACAAAACCAATGTGCATTGCCCCGGATGTACATTGCATTTGGACTGAAGCACATCAGTGATCACATACTCTTGCTGGTGTCTGGTTACACAATCTTATAATTCAGTAAAAGGAGTTTCTTGGGGCCCTTTAACACTGCCACTTTATCCCAGGACCTGATTATCTGTTTAACTGACAGTGGAAAGTCATATATTCCAGTTTAAAGCAGATAATCTGGGATCAGATCCTGGGATAAAGGGCAGTGTGGAAAGACCTTTAAGGCCTCTGCTACATTATATATATGTGTGTGTGTGTGTGTGTGTGTGTGTGTGTGTGTGTGTAACAGGTACTATAAGATTCCAGTGAGAGTTTAGATATACAAGGAAAAGGGGAAAAGTTACCAAGGGAACATGAAAAAAGCAAATATAAGAACTCTTGATGTGAATTGTTTAAAAGGGCTCCTTCTCACTCTCTGCAGTGCTAGAAATTTGGGAAAATAAAATAAATGGGTATACAATTTCCCCAACTTGTCCCAAAGCTGTTTAAACCCGGAAAACTCACAATACTTACTGGAATTGGTTGAGTGTTGTGGAGACAGCTAGAAGTCAATTTAGAGTGAGTCTAGTGTTTCTTGCCTTCGTAAACTCATACCCAAAGTCGTAGTCCAGCATCCAAATTATTCAAACTATTATACCATGATGTCTCTCTGGACAACAGAAAGAAAGAATTAACCATGGAGAAATACTATGTCTCCAAACATTTAAGTACCCACTTCAACACTCAAATCATTATATTATGTTAGCTCACCCCACATGTACTCAGTTGCATACTGTATATTTAGGATTTTGCATTACCTCCGAATTTCTCTAGGAGTCCCTTAGAGAGAGACAAAGTCACTGTCTCTCACAGGGAGCCCTTCTATATAAGAAAAGCCTCCCAGTGTCTATGTTAAATTATATTGAGAACATTGATTTAATTCTAGGGAAGTACAGAGTGAAAGAGACAAAATGATAAAAGACTGTCTAGGGATTATGATTTGTTCAACCAAATTCATCTCACATCATTCCAAGGCTGCAATTTTATATGAATGCTTACCTGGGAGTTGGTTCCATTGAATATAATGGAGCTTATTTCTAAGACAGCATGTATAGGATGATACTGTATGCCACCAAAATACAGCATTAAAACTACAGGAGTGTTCTTTTAAATACCTACATTAACACCACCCTTATATATGCCTGATTTTGGGAAAACAAGCAGACTCAAGCCAGGTTAATACCAGAAATATCCTAGTTAGACTACAAAGGATTCCTTCCTTAAACATTGTGGAGCTGCTGCAAATATATTTTGGATACTGAATTTGTATACAGCCAAATCACAGGACTAGATTACAATTTACAAACAAAGCAGGCTTAAGTCTGTTATTGTTTAGTCTTATATTATCTCAGTATGAAGCATGGTAATGCGTTTGCTTTCAGCACACCTTTGGGAATACAATCTAAATAAATGCAGATACTAAAATAACCTTCCTTTCATTATGGGCAGGAATAGTTGGAATGCAATGCAGGTGGAGAATACAGGGCCATGAAAATAAGCCAAATCTTATGCACACGTAGTTATGAGCAAGCCCCTGAAATGAACGGCTAGGGTCAGAACTGCATTACACATCTTTCTATTTTTCAAAACATAGGTGGCAAGCAAGGTCTAATGGCCAGATTTTTATCTATAGATGGAGTGAAAGATATTGTGATCCAGCTGGGAGACCATGTGGTAAGCTAGGATATTGACCTAGGACTTGAGGAATTCAAGTTTACTATGCCAATGAACTCATTTGGGTCAACTGTTCTCTCTCATACTAATCTTTCTGGGTTGTTGTGAGGTTAAGGAAGCTGTCTTTTGTTTTTTGAAGGATTTGTTTCCATTGGCTTTAATGTTCTAACTGTCTAACACTAACTTTTGGCAAATTCTCACTTGGCATGTGCTTTTAAGAGAACCAGCATGATGTAATGGTTTGAGCATTGCACTATGCCCCAAACTATCCCCACTCAGCCATGCAGACCCACTGGTTGATCTTGGAGCAGCCAAGAAAACCTTTCTCAGTACAAAGCTTTTCAAGAAAACTCCAATAGGTTTGCCTTAGGATTATCAAAAGTAAGAAAAGACTTGAAGGAACACAACAACAACCACCACTATTTGATTTATTCATCTTTTCTTTAAGTTGCCCTAGGTTCTAATTTTGGAGAGGAAGGTGGAATATAAATGAAATTTACTTATTTATTTATCGTGTCAGAAGCAAATTGGGAATGCATTTATAATGTATTTTGAAAAAGACCCACAAAGTTAAAGACTTGCCATTGTGCTAAATTTCCCTTGACCAGAAGCTGGTCACTTGGAGTGCCTCTGGTGTGGCTGTAAGAAGGTCCTCCATTGTGCTTGTGGCAGTGCTCAGACTGCATTGTAGTAGATGATCTGTTTTTTGCTCTTCTCCACACTCGAATGTTGTGGACTCTACTTTGTAGCCCCATTTCTTAAGAATGGCCCTACATCTTGTGATGCCAAAACGCAGCCTGTTCAGTGCCTTCCAGTCTTCTGTGTGCCCAGGAGGGAGTTTCTCATCTGGTCTCATGATTGAGGTTCTGGGTTTTAGCCTGCACTTTTGAATTCTTGCTTGCTGAGGTTTTCCTGTGAGTATCTCTGTAGGTCTTAGGAAGCTGTTTCTTGATTTAAGTCATTGACATGTTGGCTGATATCCGAACAGAAGATGGACTGGAGATGTCAATGCCTAGGTCCTTTCATTACTAGCTGCTACTTCCTGGCAGATATCAGGTGGTACAATACTGGCTAAGCAGTATAATTTCTCCAGTAGTGTTTGATGTAGACATCCTGCAGTAATGCGGCATGTCTCATTAAGAACTACATCCACTATTTTAACATGGTGATATGTATTCCATGCTGGACATGTGTACTCAGCAGCAGAGTAGCAAAGCATAAGGGCAGATGTCTTCACTGTGTCTGGTTGTGATCCCCAGGTTGTGCCAGTCAGCTTTCGTATGATATGGTTTCTAGCACACAAAAGCTGACTAGCACAACCTGGGGATCACAACCAGACATAGTCAAGACATCTGCCATTGCACTTGGCCCTCTGCTGCTGAGTACGCAAGCCCAGTGTGGAATACATACATGAAATATTAATTATGTAAATAAATTCATTTGGCTGTGACTGTCCACCCTAGTGCTTACTGTTGCATTTACTACAAGTGGAAAGGTTTAGGGAGTTTCCTCTTTCCCAAACAGTAGATATTGTAGATTTTTGTTGGGTTCATTCTGAATTTGGAAATTATTGTTATTATTGCCTTTAATAACATTCAAAGCATTATTGTCTGTAAAAATGCTACAGCCAACTAGTATTCATAGCAGCATGGCATAGGTATTTCAGTTGGGAGAGTTATGAGAAAAATGATCCTTGGCCATAAAAAATTACATCACAATAAAACCTACAAAGCACAGATTTCCTGCTATCATTTCTAGCTCACCTCTCTTAGTTAAACCTACCACACACGAGTTTGGGGAGCAAGAATAAAATGGGAGAGAGACACATGGGCCACTCCGATCTCATTGAAGGAAGGTTAGAATAGAAATATGCTAAATAAATAGCATTTTTTAATTTTTTTTTTGCATATATAGAAAAATGACATACATCTGAAGGGTATTTGAGGTTATTGAGATCACAGTAAAAACTAGATTCCGTTGCCATGGTTTGTTTCCCCTGGTATACTTCCCCTGATAAGTAGATTCTGAAAGAAACTGCCAATATAAAACAATAAAACACACAATTCCCATTGCAGTAAAACACAATAAGAACTTTAGAATAATCCTGCTGGATTAGATACATAACTGTCTAGTCCAGGATTCTGTTCCCAAAGTGGCCAATCAAGTGTCATACTGTGTACTAAACCCTGATGTCCTTGTTATCTATGTATTTGTCTTATCTTTCTTTAAAACCGTCCATGTAGGGTGGTCCTCATTACATTTTGGGTAGCTTAAACACTGCATGAAAAACGATGTCCCTTTGCTATCCTGAATCTCATATCCTTCAGCTTCTATAGGTTTTAGCACTCTGAAAAAAGGAGGAGAAAAATTCCTGTCTAGTTTTTTTTATGTCATGCATAGGTTCAAACACTTCAATCACTGTTGTATCGATAGAAATATAATCTCCATATCATAGGAAGTAATAACAGCACTCTGTTCTGCTTTACTGAGGACTCACATTTAATATCATATCTGTTCCTGGCCAATACAGTTGAAGAAAGATATTGACAAGATGGAAAATGTTCAGAGAATGGCAATCAGGAAACCAAACCCTACAAGGAATAACTTAGAGATCAGAAAATGTTTCACTTGTAGAGGAGAAGGTGGAGAGCTGATATGGCGATCATGTTTAAATACTTGAAGTAGTCTCATATTGAAGATGGAGTCACTTGCTTTCTGTTGCTCTTGATTTCTTCTGAATCAAAGGATTCAAATCACCAGAAAAGCAATTCTGTCTAAACCTTTGGTTTTAAACCTGTGAGTCCCCTGATTTATTTATTTATTGCCTTCAACTCCCAGAAATCCTAACAGTTGGCTAACTGACTGGGATTTCTGAGATTTCTGGAAGTTGTAGGCCAAAATACCTGGGGACTCACAGGTCTAAACATTACGATGAACTTTCTGATGATATGAGGTACTCACAGATTGCCATAGATAGCAGAGGTTGGAGGGATTTAAGAAGGGATTGGATGAGCTTCTGTATTCAGAGAGTTGGAGTAGGTGGCCATTGTGGTCCCTTCCAGTACTCTTGATTTCAAAGTGAGAAATTTCAAACTGTATTTGTTTTTCTATTGAGGAGCTGCTCTATCCCCTCAATAACTTTCACAATCATTTTTTCTACTCTCAATGCAACTTCTATAAGGAACCAACACATTGATCATGGGGCAACAGAAGGAAAGTCAGCTGGAGCTACTTCCTCTGTCTCTTTATGTCCTAAGAAAGTGAATGTTTCATATCATTAATGCTTACTGCTCTCACAAATATTAAAAGGCACAATGTGTCTACTAGAAAGAGATAGAAGAATTTGTAGATAGAAGAACTTGTAGACATGGTTTTAAGTATCCTGTCCTAAAAGGTGGGGCCAAGCTTCTATTTCCTGTACTAACAACCACACAATGCCCACCATTTGAAATAAGTGCAGTGTTGGCCCTACCATTAGAAAAACATGGAAGTCATGAAAGTGTTCCACATTCTTAACTATTTAATTGATGATAATAGTGGAGATTTTACTGTAGGGTACTATGTACTTGATGCCAAAGTCATCTGAAGGCACCAGTTCCCATCTGATCCTGGAAGCTAAATAGGGCCAGCCCTTGTTGGAACTTAAATGGAAGACCTCCAAAAATACCAGATATTACAGGCTGTATTTCAGTGGAAGGTAACGACAAACCATCACACAGTTTCCATGCCTAAGAAAATTATTTGAAATCCATGGATGAGGTCATCCTAAGTTGACAGGTGTCTTGAAGGCATGCATATACATTCATAGGTGAGTGGGTGACACCAATTCCTGCTCAGCCCCAGGAAGCAAATGGTTTTAGGTTGGCATTGAAAAAGTGATTACCCATCTTTCTTTACTTGTTTTCTTCTTCCTCATATTGCACTGCAATGAGCTACCTTGAAGTCCCAGTGTGTTCGGGATGGGCGTTTTACCCTCCTCTTTGTACAATTGTTAGCTTGCCTTTTCCATACTTCCAAAATTCTCTTTGCTGCAAAGTGCCACAGGTGAGATCAGGTTGAATCTCCCCATTTTAAAACCTTCTGTTTGTACCCACACTGATGGGGCTTACACAATGCTTTGTCAAAGGCTTTCATGGCCAGAATGATTGGGTTGCTGTGAATTTTCCAGGCTGTATGGCCATGTTCCAGATGCATTCTTTCCTGATGATGGGGCAAAAACGTCAGGAGAGAATGCTTCTGGAACATGGCCATATCGCCCGGAAAACTCACAGTAACCCAGTTTTCCAATACTGTTGCACATTAATGCCAAACATATTGAAGAGAAGTGGGATTTAAAAAAATCCCCCAAAACCAAACTTCTCAACATTCTGAATCAAACATTCATATACTGAGATACTCCAACTTGCTGGTATGATATGCTTGAAAGAAGCAGCATTCTTTTTAACCCCATATCTCCCAATTCCTCCTCTCTCTCAGCATACACACACACATATTTTCCTGCTTTTAGCTTGATCTCCTACCTGAAATAAAGATGTTTCTTTCCCTTTGGGGCTGGCAACCATAAAACTGTAATTACATTTCAGAGAGTTCTTCGCAGAGGGGTTGTGATGGGACTGGAATGCAGCCAAAATGCCCCATGGGGTTTCCAGGGTGGTAGATCAGTTTGTTTTCTTATATGTGCTTCAGTGGGGAAAAGGTGTCTTCACAGTTTTCCATCCTAAAACCAGGATTTCCATTATATTTGTGGAACAGAGAGGAGAGATTTCAGCTAGCTAACACTTTGTGTGTGAAGGTACAAAAACTGATCGACACCAGCAAAACTCCATAATATATCTGTCTATATATGCACAAAGACACACACATATATGACACTATACATGAAAGAGCTTTCTTTTCCTATTCTCAATTAAAAACAAAGAAACTGTGTGGTCCAAAGGAGGGAAGAAGAATCCAAGACAAGAAATGCATTTTATTAGGACCACCAAAGTAAGACACTAAAAAAACAAAGACATATCTTTGCTGGTACTAATAAAAACTGTTTCACATCCATTTTTATAAGAAATCATTATATCCTTAACATACCCATTTTGTAGATGGTAATGCATGGAGGATGAGGTGTCAAATCCATTTGAAATTAGACTGAACTACAATATAGCAAATACCCTCTTATATCAGTAATCCAAAAAAAAAAAAAAACACATGAAAAGGGAGGAAGGGGAGAGAGAATGTATGTATTAGTGGTGGAGAATTTCTTATCACAGATTTTTGAAACCATGTATTTATCGTCATGGGCAATCCTAATTTACAATTATAATTTGAAAGGCACTTGCCACTGTTCTATATATCTAAGTTTCCTGAGTCAATGCAGCATCACTCCTCAAGGAGGGAGAGAAAGGTGTGTGGGAATGGGAGGCAGAGCAGAGATAAGGTGTCAAATCCACCTGAAATTAGCCTGACGCAGGATGTAGCGATATAGCAAACGTCCCCTTATACTGTTATTCCAAGAAACCCACATGAAAAAGGAGAAAGGGCAGTGTAGGTGGAAAAGTCTGTTGGAATTTGTTTAAACTGCATTTTTTTCTCATCATAGATTATCCTAATTTATGACAATAATTCCAAAGCCAGAGGTTCAACTACCTTACCTGTATGTCTAAACTCCCTGCATCAAAGCAGAATAGTGAGAAAGCTGTTTGTGAGGTGGTGCCAAAGTGCTAAAGCTACTGGAAATTAGACTAAGGCTGAATATAACAAATACTGGCTTATTTCAAGAAATAATAATAATAATTTCAAAGGCTTTCATGGCTGGAATCACTGGGTGGTTGTGAGTTTTCCAGGCTGTATAACCATGTTCCAGAAGCATTCTCTCCTGATGTTTTGCCTGCATCTATGGCAGGCATCCTCAGAGGATGCAGGCAAAATGTCAGGAGAGAATGCTTCTGGAACATGGCCCAGAAAACTCACAAAAACACAATAATAATTGTAATAATTTATTTCTAGGCTGCCCTCTCTGCCCATAGAGAATTAGGGTGGTTTACATACATATGAAATAGGCAAACATTCAGTGCCATGCTAAAAGTCACACAGGAAAAAAGGGGAAAGGGAAATCAGAATTATAGCGTTGGAAGAGACCTCATGGGCCATCCAATCCAACCCCCTGCAAGAAGCAGGAAAATCACATTCAAAGTACCCCTACTGATGGCCATCCAGCCTTTGCTTAGAAGCCTCCAAAGAAAGAACCTCCACCACACTCAAGAGCAGAGAGTTCCTCTGCTGAACAGTTCTTCCTAATGTTCAGGTGGAATCTCCTTCCCTGTAGTTTGAAGAGACTGTTCTGCATCCTAGTCTCCAGGGTGGCAGAAAACAAGCTTGCTCCCTCTTCCCTATGACTCTCCCTCATAGTACAAAGGGAGAATTTTCTGCCAGGCTGTTGTATTGACCTCAGAAACCTCTGAGGATGCCTGCCATAGATGCAGGCAAAACGTCATGACAGAATGCTTCTGGGACATGGTCATACAGTCTGAAATGTACTACAATCCTAATTTACTACAATCATTCTAAAGAAAGGCGTTTGATTACCTGCCTTGTCAGTTTGTATCTATCTATCCAAGATCCTAGTCAAAGCAGAGAATGGAGGTGTAAGCTCTTTTGAAATTATGCAGATACCTACTCTGTTGTATAGTTATTCAAAGAGAAATCCACATGAAAAGGAAGAAGGGGGAGGGAGTGCAGGTGGGGAATTTTCTGTGCAACCCTTAACCCTGTATTGATTAGCCCAGAGCATCCTAATTTGCCACCCCAATTCCAAAGGCAGGGGATGGACTACCTGTCCTGCCGTTCTCCTTATCTCTGAGCCCAAGCAGAGCGTGGCCAGGGCCAGCCAGGTGTGCAGGAGGGCGAGGCTTGGTGAAGATAGACGCTGCCTCTGAATGGAGGAGGGGGGGGTGTCTTTGGTTCCTCTTTCGGCCCCTCCTCTTTTTTTCCCCGGGAACCAGCCGGTCCCTCTGCAGGGTGTTTCGGCGGCGCTGATTGGCCCGCTGGAGCGACCCTATTTGCATACGGCTCGCCCATTTGTGAATTGGGCTCCCTGGGCTCGCGCTCGCCTTCACCTGGGCTTCTTCCGAGCGGCCTTGGCTTCAGCAAGGAAGGAGGGGAAGGGAAGGGAGGGGGAGGAGGAGGAGGAGGAGGAGGAAGAGAAAGGGGGGAAGCGAAAGATCAATTTCTCTCTCGTGGGCTCTGGACTTCCTCCCTCCCTCCCTCTCTCTCTTTCTCTCATCCTCACTCACTCACTCTTACCTTCTCAAGTCTCCTCTTCAGTTTCCCGGGGAAGATTTGGGCCAGGTATCTCTCGCTCTCTCTCTCTTCCTGATTGGGGCAGCTCTTGGATCCGAAGAAGAGGCCACCCCGCGTGGGTGTTTCCGCGCGTGGATGGGCTCGGCGGCGCGTGTGTAGGTGCCAAAGGGAGGGGGCCGCCTACACTGCAAGAGGAATCCGGCGACTCCGACCCGACCCGCTTGGAATTGGGATCAAAGCAAGCACACACACGCACAAGAGGGAGAGGAACACAAGCCTTCAAAGTGAGAGGAAAGGGGGAATCCTGGAGGATCCGAGGAGCCCGGCAAGAGGCAGCGCAGAGGGATCCTCCGCTCGGGATGCGTGGCTCCGCTGATCTCTCCCAGAACGTCTGAAAGGATCCAAAGAAGAAGGGGGAAGTGTTGGGGAGGAGGAGGAGGAGGTGGGGAAGGGGGGCAAGAGGACCGTCCCTGGGAGGCTCCAACCTCGCTTTGCTGACTCGCCTTCTCGCGTGGGTCGGCGGCTTAACCCTTCCCTCGCCCACTCGGGGCAGAGCGACCCACTCCCACTCGGGAAGCGCCTCTTTCTCCGCAGAGGAGGAGGATGGGGACCTGGGCATCATGAGCCGCCCGCTTGAGCCTCTCTTTCCCCGGCTGGAGCTGGACCAGCCCGGACCGTAGCTTTGCCCTCCTTCTCTTCTTCTTCTGGTGTTTTTTCCCCCCTTTCCTTTCCGGGCTCCGGACCATGCATTGCGTGGCTCTGCGAACCGCCGCCGGGCCGCGAGGCTGTCCCGCGTGGACCCTGTGGATGTGCTCCCTCTTTGGGGGATGGATCGTCAGCGCCGGGTGGAGCTCCTCGGGCGCGGCGGAGTCCTCCTCCTCGTCGTCGTCCGCCTCGCAGCCCGCGCCGCCCGAGCACCATTTCCATGGCAGCGGCGCCAGCGGGAAGCACCACTCCGCGCCCATCTCCATCTACCGCTCCCCGGTCTCTCTGCGCGGAGGACACGGTGGGTCCCTCCTCCTCCTCCTCCTGATGGGCGCGCGCTCCCTTTCCCCCAGGTCTCGCCTCTCAAGTAGGGGAAGAAACTTTCCCAGCCGCCCGGCAAGGAGGACTTCCCCGCTGCGGGGTTTGGGGAAGGGGCCAGGCCAGCCTCGCGCTTCCTCTGGGGCTGGGAAGGAAGGAAGGAGTGTCAGGCAGTGCTTTGAGGGAAAGGTGCACATCCACCTGAAAGTAGACTGAAGGAGGAAAGGAGGGGAAGAGAAGGGACAGGAAAGGAAAGGAGTGGGAAGAGGCCAGGCCAGCCTCGCGCTTCCTCTGGGAAGGAAGGAAGAAGGAGAGTGAGGCTGTGCTTTGAGGGGAAGATGCACATCTACCTGAAAGTAGACTGAAGGAGGAAAGGAGTAGGAAGGGGCCAGGCCAGCCTCGCGCTTCGTCTGGGGGAAAGGAAAAGAATGGGAAGGGAGCAGTCTACTTTATGGGGCTGGGAAGGAAGGAGGAAGGAATATGAGGAAGGAGGGAGGAATATGGGAAAGAAGGAGGAAGGAATATGAGGAAGTTCCTCGAGGGGAAGGTGTAAATCCACCTGAAAGTAGACTGAAGGAGGAAAGGAAATGAATGAGAGGGGCCAGGCTAGCCTCGCGCTTCTCCTGGGTCTGGGAAGGAAGGAGGAAGGGGTGTGATGGAAGTGTCTTGAGGGGAAGGTGCACATCCACCTGAAATTAAGACTGAAAGAGGAAAGGAAGTGTATGTGAGTGTGAGGCAGAAGGGAAGAAGGGAAAGAAGGAAGGAAAAGAGGGAAAGTAGGCAGGTGTATGTCAGCGTGAGGCAGTCTCCAGAGAAAAAGATGCACATCCGCTTGAAATTAAGACTTAAAGAGGAAAGTAAAGGAAGTGTATGTGAGTGTGAGGATAAGGTGCATAACGACCGGAAGAAAGGAAGAAGGGAAGGAAGGAAAAGAAGGAAGGAACGTAGGTAGATGTATGTCACTGTGAGGCAGTGTCTACAGAGAAAGGTGCAAATCTACCTGAAATTGGGACTGAAAGAGGAAAGGAAATGAGATGTATGTGAGTGTGAGGCAGTTCATACTAGATGAGAAGGGGCATATAGACCAGAAAGAAGGAAGGAAGGAAGGAAAAGAAGGAGGAAAAGGAGGAAAAGTAGGTAGGTGTAAGTCAAGGGTAAGGCAGTGTCTAGAGAAAAAGGTTGCACATACACCTGAAATTAAGACTGGAAGAGGAAAGGAGGTATATATGAGTGTGAGGCAGTGCATAAGGAAGGATAAGGTGCATATCCACCGGAAGGAAGGAGAGAGGGAAGGAAGGAAGAAAAGGAGGATAGGTAGGTGTATGTCAGTGTAAGGCAATGTCTAGAGAGAATGGTGCAAATCCACCTTAAATTAATACTGAGGCAGGATATAGCAAAATATCTCTTGTCCTGAATCACTGGATTGCTGTGAGTTTTCCGGAATATCTGGCCATGTTCCTGACGTTTCGCCCACATCTATAACAGGCATCCTCAGAGGTGAGGTTTGTTGGAAACAAGGCAAGTGGGGTTTATATATCTCTGGAGTGTCCAGGGTAGGAGAAAGCACTCCTATCAGAGGCAAGTGTGAATGCTGCAATTTGTTGCCTTGAAAAGCCTATCAGGGGTGGTTTAAATATCTGAAAACGGGAATTCCAGGCATGAAACAATTGGGGCCAGCTAACACCTCCCAACAAAGGATTCCTCCAGGCAGGAATCAGCCAGGCCTTAAAGCTGCAAGGCTTTGCAGTGCTAATCAAGATGATTAGTTACAGCGTTCACACTTCTCTCCAACAGACCAGAGTTCTTTCTCGCACCCTGGATCTATATAAACCTCCCATGCCTAATTTCCAACAGATCTCACAACCTCTGAGGATGCCTGGCATAGGTGTGGGTGAAACGTCAAGAGAGAATGCTTCTGGAACATGGTATAAACCGAAAAACTCACAGCAACCTGGTTTCTTATACTGTTATTCCAAGGAAGGAATCATAGAGTTGGAAAACATCTCATGGGCCATGCAGTCCAAGCAGGAAAATCGCATTCTAAGCACCCCTGACAGATGTTCATCCCGCTTAAAAGCCTCCAAAGAAGGAGCCTCCACCAGGGAAAGAAGGGAAAGAAAGGGGCCAAGCAAGCCTCACTCTCCAGGAGGTAGAAAGGAGTCCGGGAAAGGGGAAAGAGGAAGGGAAGAAGAGAAGGAAGGTGAATGTGAAACAGTTCATGATAGAGAAGGTGGTGAAAATCCACTTGGGATTCCTGCCAAAGCGGGATATAGCAAATATTCTATTTTGGATCGTTATTCCAAGGAAGGAGGAAAAGGAAAGGAGCGAGGAGGGGGGTCGGTTTTCCCTGAGTTGCTGATGGAGGGAAAAGAGTGGGATCCAGAGCAGGAACGAGGAGGGAATGTACTTCCAAGCGAGAGATGGAGATCAGATAAACCAGAGCCACTGTCATTTTGGCTGTCGCCGCTGCCTCCGTTTTGGCGGAGCCTGGAGGGCGGCAGACTGGGCGGCGAGTGACACCGGAGAGGATTCCCCTTCCTTCCTCTCTCCCTTCCCTCTCCCCATTTACTAGAATCTCGCTCTCAGTGCGGTTTAAAGCCAGAGCGGGAAGGAAGAGTCCGTCCCCCCCTCCCCCGCCGCCGTTCTCCATTATTGCTCTTGACCCACTGTGGGCTCTGTGGGGAGTGGAGGAGAGGGGACTGGCACAGAGGGTAAGGAGCCTTTCCTTCCTTGCCTGCCACTTCCTTGTGCGCTCTACTTCAAGGCTATTTCCTTTCCCCTTGATTTAATTCTCCTTCTCCCTCCGGCTGGCTCTACATTGTGCCAGATATTGGGGTTCGAACTGCATTATATATATGACAGCGGAGATCCAGCCTCAGGCTTTTCCCTTGGCTTGTCAAAAGAATGGGACTGACTAGCCCTGGTGGTCTTTCTCAGTACAATCCCTTGAATATGTGGTTGCTTCACTTGTGTGTGCTGGTGGGAAAGGCACTTTGGAAATCTTGGCTTCAATCTATTACGACAGCGGAGCCACTGGATCCATTAGATTGGTTTGTTTTCCCCTGCAACGAGGGATCCATAACGCCGCTTTAACTGCCAAGGCTCAATGCTGTAGGATCCTGGGAGTTGTGTCTTCTCAAGCTCTTTGACTTTCCTCGCCAAATTGGGCTGGTGCCTGTTGGGGATCAGAACTGTTAGGCTCAAAAAATAACCCTCACTTGGGGTGATTCCACCATAGCAGAGCAGAGTGCCAGAAGCAGACTTCATAACCAGCAGAAACTTGCCTGTAGTGATTCAGGATTGTCTTCCATTCAATAGGATGGTAAAGGGTTGCACAGACAGAACTTTAGGTTCAAAATATTTATTGAAGTAAAAAGAAATCCATTCTAGATAGGAATAGGAAGCTAATTAGTTTCCTAAGCTCATCTTCTAAGAAAGGTAAGAAGGATAAAGTATCAAAAGTGTCAGTGCAGCTACATTTTGCCTGGAGAAGGGCAAAATGAATCCTCACTGGAAGGGAGGCAAAGGCAGAGAGGAGGCAATGGAGAATGACCACATGGCCAAAACCCAGGGCAATAAGAATACCTTTAAAGAGGAATTTACCTCATCCCTTACAGGATTCCATTGCTACATTTTCAAAGGAGGGGCAGATAGTCAGGATTAGCTTCAATTCCACAGGATGGTACAGAATTGCACAGACAGAACTTTAGGTTTAAAATATTTATTGAAGTAAAACATCCATTCTAGATAGAAAAGATCTTGATGCTAACTAGCTTCCTAAGCTCATCTTCTAAGGAAGGTAAAAAGGATAAAGTATCAAAAGTATCCATTCAGCTACATTTTGCCTTGAGAAAGGCAAAATGCATCCTCACTGGAAGGGAGGCAAAGGCAGAGAGGGGCAATGGAGAATGACCACATGGCCAAAACCCAGGGCAATAAGAATACCTTTAAAGAGGAAGTTACTTCATCCCTCACAGAGATTCCATTGCTACATCTTTAAAGGGGGGAGGAGACAGTGGCTAGCAAGAAGAGTAAAGACAAAGCCCCTTCTGGGAAAAGCATGCATAGTAATGTGAGGAAAGGAATCCCTCTAATCCTATATCTAAGTCTAGCTACTCATTGAGGACTGAAGACTTGTGCAGGCCAGGGATGAAGCCCAACAGTGCCTCACTAACCTGCAACCCACAGCATTAAGCCCTGGCAGGTTAAGTGGTTTTAGACTACATTGATGCTACACTGTAGGTGCACATGTGTGTGTGTAAGTGTCATATTTATCCGTGGATCAAAAAGGGTGGGTTTGCTTGCCATAACCTGCATGGAATAAGGTAGATCAGCAAAAATGAGAGTTTAGGAGCGAGATTGAAGGGAGCACTAGAGCAGGCATAGGCAAACTTCGACCCTTTAGGGTAGCATTTCTCAACCTGAGGGTTGGGATCCCTGGGAGGGTCGCAAGGGGGTTTCAGAGGGGTTGCCAAAGACCATCGAAAAACATATATTTCTGATGGTCATAAGAACACCATTGGCAGAGAAAGCTGAAGATCTGTCCACTTCCTTTTTGGAAACAGAGGGCTAATCTTCCCACCATAAGCCCTCCTCTGCTGAGATGGCCGGCCTCTTAGCTAAAGGGAGGGCTGTTTCTGAAACTCCAAGCAGGGGAGGGGAGAGCAGGTGGGCTAGGTGCATGGAAACATAATGCTCATGTGTGGGTGAGGGAGAGCCTGCGAGGCTGGAGGGAGGCTCGCACCAGTGAGTCCCTTCAAGGCATGGAGTTCTGTGTGGGAAGTTTCGCTCAATTCTACCATTCGTGAAGTTCAGAATGCCCTTTGATTGTAGGTGAACTATAAATCTCAGCAACTACAATTCCCAACTGTCAAGGTTTATTTTCCCCAAACTCCACCAGTGTTTGGCATATTTGGGCATATTGAGTACTTGTGCCAGGTTTGGTCCAGATCTATCATTGTTTGAATCCACAGTGTGCTCTGGATGTAGGTGAACTACAACTCCAGGTCAATGCCCACCAAACACTTCCAGTATTTTCTGTTGGTCATGGGAGTTCTGTATGCCAAGTTTGGTTCAATTTAATCATTGACGGAGTTCGGAATGCTCTTTGATTGTAGGTGAACTATAAATCCCAGCAACTACAATTCCCAATGGTCAAGGTCTATGATCCCCAAACTCCATCAGTGTTCCCATTTGAGCATATTAAGGATGTGTGCCAAGTTTGGTCCAGATCCATCATTGTTGGAGTCCACAGTGCTCTCTCTGGGTGTAGGTCAGCTACAACTCCCAAACTCAAGGTCAATACCCACCAAACACTTCCAGCATTTTCTGTTGGTCATGGGAGTTCTCTGTGCCAAATTTGCTTCAATTCCATTGTTGGTGGAGTTCAGAATTCTCTTTGATTGTAGGTGAACTGTAAATCCCAGCAACTACAATTCCCAACTGTCAAGCTCTATTTTCCCCCAAACTCCACCAATGTTCCCATTTGGGCATATTGAGGATGTGTGCCAAGTTTGTTCCAGATCTATCATTGTTTGAGTCCACACTGCTCTCTGGATGTAGACAAACTACAACTCCCAAACTCAAGGCCAATGCTCACCAAACACTTCCAGCATTTTTATTGGTCATGGCAGTTCTCTGTGCCAAGTTTTGTTCATTTCCATCGTTGGTGGAGTTCAGAATGCTCTTTGATTGTAGATGAACTATAAATCCCAGCAACTACAACTCCCAAATGACAAAATCAATCCTCCCTGCAACCCTACCAGCATTCAAATTTGGACGTATTAGGTATTTGTGCCAAATTTGGTCCAGTGAATGAAAATACGTCCTGCATATCAGATGTTTACATTATGATTCATAACGGTAGCAAAATGACAGCTATGAAGTAGCAATGAAAATAATTTTATGGTGGTGGCGGGTCACCACAACATGAGGAACTGAGGGGGAAAAGGAAGGGACCTGAGGCTGTTAGGAATGGTGGGCGTTGAAGTCCAAACTACCTGGATGGCCCAAGTTTGACCATACCTGTGCTAGAGTGAATCAGTGCTGTGGAATTGGGAAGCAGTGATATTCCAAAGTCTTCCGCCTACAATAAAGAGGGCTGATGCCTCGCCAAATTATAAATCCTAGTATTCCGTCACATTGAGTCAGGGCACGGAAAGTGGCGTCAAACTGCATTAATTCCAGAGTGTAGAAGACTGAGTCAGGACTACGTTAGCCATCAACTCACGTGGCGCCGCTCCACCCACGTTATCCCTCCCTCCTCCTCCTTTTCTCTGCTCTCTTTGACGAAGTTATGAGGCAGCTCTCCGCGTTTCTGAATGGAAACACTTTCCTTCTTGACTTGGGTTGGCTGTGTCTCTCAGCGTTGTAGCCACGGGGAATCCGAGGAACGCAGTGGGTTGGGGAGAGGACGTGAGTGCGTCCATTATGCGAGCTTTTGAGAGAACAAAGGGAAGGAGGAACGGCTTGAAAAAGCCTCCCAAGGCAGAGAGGAACGAAAGCCTAGCAGCTCAGGGAACGCATCCTGGTTTGCCTGGCTGGTTTAGCAACTATAGGGCTCTTTTCCTCCCGAAGCGCCACCATCACCCTAATTTCCGGGAAGTGGAGGCTTCAATGAGCGCGGGAGGACTTTCATCTGTCCAAGTAGAACTAAGGCAACGTGACACTGTTTGGATTGCTATGGCTCAGTGCTAGCCAATCCTGGGAGTTAGAGTTTTGCAGTGTCTTTAGCCTTCCCTGCCAAAGAGTGCTGGCGACTCACCAGACTACAAATACCAGGATTCCAAAGCATTGAGCCTTGGCAGTTAAAGGGCTGTCAAACTGCACTGATTCTGGGTTCCTGAGAGTTTTCGGGTCTGTATGGCCCCAGGTGGCACAGTGAGTTAAACCGCCTAACTGCTGAACTTGCTTCCTGAAAGGTCGCAGGTTCGAATCCAGGGAGCGCATGAGCTCCTGCTGTTAGCCCCAGCTTCTGTCAACCTAGCAGTTGTGAGTAGATCAAATGTGAATAGATCAATAGGTACCACTTCTGTGGGAAGGTAATGGCGCTCCATGCAGTCATGCTGGCCACATAACCTTGGAGGTGTCTATGGACAATGCTGGCTCTTTGACTTAAAATTGAGATAAGTACCAACCCCCAGAGTTGGACACAATTAGACTTAATGTCAGGGAAAAACCTTTACCTTCACCCTATGGCCATGTTCCAGAAGCACTCTCTCCTGACATTTCGCCCAAAGCTATGGCAGGCATCCTCAGAGGTTGTAAGGTCAGTTGGAAACTAGGCAAGTGAGATTTATACATCTGTGGAATGTCCAGGGTGGGAGAAAGAACTCTTTGTCTGCTTGATGCAAGTGTGAATGTAGCAATTGGCCACCTTGATTAGCATTTAATGACCTTGCATTAGAGGCCCCAGTGCACAATGGGTTAAACCCTTGTGCCGGCACAGGTCGGAGGTTCAAATCCGGGGAGAGCATGGATGAGCTCACTCTGTCAGCTCTAGCTCCTCATGCAGGGACATGAGAGAAGCCTCCCACAAGGATGGTAAAAATATCAAAACATCCGGGTGTCCCTTGGGCAACATTCTTGCTGACAGTCAATTCTCTCACACCAGAAGCGACTTGCAGTTTCTCAAGTCACTCCTGACATGAAAAAAATGTCCTTTCAGTTTCAAAGCCTGACTGGTTGCTGTCTGGTGGAATCCATTGTTGGGAGGTGTTAGCTGGCCCTGGTTGATTCTTGTCTGGAATTCCCCTGTTTTCAGTGTTGTTCTTTATTTATTATCCTGATTTTAGAGTTTTTAAAATATTGGTAGCCAGATTTTGTTCATTTTCATGGTTTCCTCCTTTCTGTTGAAATTGTCCACATGCTTGTGGATTTCAGTCACTTCTCTGTGTAGCCTGACATGGTGGTTGTTAGAGTGGTCCAGCATTTCTATGTTTTCACATAATATGCTGTGTCCAGGTTGGTTTATCAGGTGCTCTGCTATGGCTGGCTTCTCTGGTTGAATTAGTCTGCAGTGCCTTTCATGTTCCTTGATTTGTGTCTGGGCAATGCTGTGTTTTGGTGATCTCTACGTAGACTTGTCCACAGCTACATGGTATACGGTAGACTCTGCAGAGGTGAGAGGATTTCTTGTGTCCTTTGCCGAATGTAGCATTTGTTGGATTTTCTTAGTGTGTCTGTAGATTGTAGGTTGTGTTTCTTCGTCATCTTCCCTATCCAGTCAATGGTTTCCTTGATGTACTGATTCTATGTATGTCCCAGTCAGTATGGTCAGTGATAAAGAATTATGGGAAATGTGTTCCCGAAAATTCCCTATCTGGCCCTACTCTCCAGGGTTTATTTTGGAACCACAAGGGATTGATGCAAAACTAGTAGCAGGCTGGCAACCCAACTTATATAGTTGGAGTCTTGAACATATTTTGTCAGTCCTCAAACTGAGTGTCTCTTTTCAAAGTCCAGGGCCAAATGCTGTAATATTTGAGCAAATATTACTGGTGTTTCTGAGTAACTCTAGAGTGCCTTTCTCTCACTGTGGATTAGATTGTACATACATTAGACTAAGGAGCAGCATATTAGGGTTGGGTGACCCAGTTGTAGGTGGGACTTCAGTCACTGTGTTTTCGGAAACTTTCATGGCTGGAATCACTGGGTTGCTGTGAGTTTTCCACTCTGTATGGCCATGTTCCAGAAGCATTCTCTCCTGACGTTTTGCCCATATCTATGGCAGGCATCCTCAGAGGTTGTGAGGTCCCCTCTGAGAATACCTGCCATAGATGTGGGTGAAGCATCAGGAGAGAATGCTTCTGGAACATGACCATACAACCTGGAAAACTCTCTAGACTTGTTCTTCTTTTCTTTTCTTTTCTTTCTTTTTTTTTTTGGGGGGGGGGGGGGGGGCTGCAACTGATTTATGTGAATTGACTTTATTAAAGCAGGATTGCCTTTCAGACAGAGTTCAAAATTACTCTATTGGCATATGGTTGTTGGAATCCTCTATCCAACATGGGCACTTGTAATGGTGACTGAGGTATTGTGGGAGCTAGAGTCTAAAAACAACCTTTTCAAGTTCCAATTAAAGGTGATGTTCAAGCCTGAAAGCAACCAAAATACTTCTGCTATTCTTGCACTCTCTCTTAACACTTTCTGCATAGCTCCCAATATTGACAACTCAAGAGTGACTAATGTTGTCCTCACAAAGAGCATTGCTTTCTTTCTCTTAGCTTACCTCTTCTCTGAAATGTCAGTAAATGAACATAATTAAGAATACTAACTGGTCATTGCTTTTTTGCTTCCCATTTGGAATCAGCATTGACTGAAGTTTAGCTTGACATTGCCTGAGCTTCAGACCTGGATGCAAATTGCAACTTCACCAAGGTGTGAAGTCATTCAGTGGGAAAATAAATATGAGAGGTTAAGGAAAAGGCACCTTGCACATTAACGTCATATGAAAATCATAAAGAGCAATTATTTCTGACATGTTGCTTCCCTATTTAGAGTTGACTCTCACCCATTTTTTAATTTCAATAGCACTCATTCCTTTTCTTTAAACAACTTTTTTATTGTGTCAGAAGCAAATTGAGAATATACTTCAAGTTGCTTCTGGTGTGAAAGAATCTACAATCTACAGTGACGTTGCCGAGGGGATACCCAGATGATGTTGCCATCCTGTGGGAGGTTTCTCTCATGTCCCTGCATGGGAAGCTGGGGCTGACAGATGGGAGCTCACTGCGTCTCATGGATTCAAACCCCCAACCTTCAGGTCTTCAGGTCAGCAGTTCATCCAGCACAAGGGTTTAACCTACTGCACCACTACGGCTTCAAACAACTAAAGGTGGTATATGAGCTTTCCTACCTTGTTGTTATCCACACAGATAGAGGTAGATTAGGTTGAGAGATAATGTTTGACCTAAATTCCTTCATTGAACCTCAAAGCCTAGTGGGGATTTGAACTAGTCAATCCTGATCCAATGTAGTGAATGTCAGTCAAACTCCACATTTCTGACCAGCAACTCACAGGGTTCACAGTTGTTCCCTGATGATGCAAATTAGTCCTGTACACTCTGTCCTGTTTTACATATGGCCCTATCCTGCTTCTTGATACCTAACAATGTATGACATTGTATTTGTCTCATTCTAGTCTTAACATCGGAAATCCTTCCATTTTGGCATTTACAAACAAAAGTTACTTACAAATGTCTCATTTAAAGCAAGTGTGTGCCATTAACAATAACTTCCCAAAATAGATCTTTCTTTTGAAACCATCCAGAACCTTCAAAAAGCATAATATGGTTCAAAATTATTTTGAACTGTGTTGTGGATTTAGTCTATCTATCAGCAATCCATTGTGGCCAAATATGATTGTCTTCCAAAGTCTTGGTGGTAGACCCATAAGTGACTGTACAGACCTAACCTGGATCTGCATGGTATTTTGCAGTGAGAGCATCGATTTCAAGATGGAAGGCAGTCTCAACAAGGGTTTGCTTGGCGTGCCTTCCTCTTGGCACATTTCTCCCTTTTGCCCTCTATTTGTTCCAAAATCTGTAGCACTATTAGTAATAACTGGCCTCCGATCAGAATGCTCAAGGGCCAAGACTTCCCAGTTTTTGGCGTGTATTCCACATTTTTAAGGTTAGCTTTAAGCATATTTTTACATCTCTTTTGTTGATCTGCAGTGGTGCAATGGGTGAAACCCTTGTCCCGGCTGAACTGCTGACCTGAAGGTTGGGTTGCTGACCCTAAGATTGCTGGTTCAAATCCACGAGATGGAGTGAGCTCCTGTCTGTCAGCTCTAGCTTGAAGGATCATGAGAGAAGCCTCCCAGCAGCATAGTAACAACACATCCGGGAGTCCCTGGGCCATGACTCTGTAGATAGTCCATTTTTTTCACACCAAAAGTGATTTGCAGTATGTTCTCAAGTCAGTTCTGACATGATAAAAAATTCTCTTTTTCTCTACACCAACATTCTGTTTTCCATTTGGAGAATGGGATTTAGTAGGATATGCCTGGGAATAGAAATGTCTGCACCATGACATGGGAGACATAGAAATAAAATGCTTAGCAACCTATCTCCTTGTACGCCACTGAGTCGATTGACATCAACTGGGCTTTATTCCAAGTACAATCTGGCAGAAGTAATGGGATTTCAATTAGCTGCTCTCAGTCAGTTGTGAGTAACTTTTGTGTTTAAGGTCAAACTGGAAGGATTCATCAATAACAGCCTTGAGATTTATCCATAAAAGTTAATTTTTTGTTACTGATTAATTTCAAGGCAATATTAAATACCAAGTTGCTTAAGGCAATGTTTTTGAATCTTTTCAAAAGAAGGTTCAATCCAGCAGTTTCTGTATAAGTGGATGTAGCGTTTGTGTGGTTTATGTCTGGCACATCTTTTTGAATTAAGAGAATTGCAGTGAGTGTTTTTTGTCCTGACTACCCCCCGTGCTTGCTCCACTCCAATCAGTTCATCATACCTTTGGAAATCCATTATATGGAAGTTCAATAAAAGAAGAAGAAAGCAGAATCCCTTATGACAAAGGGATTTGGTGCATTTCCTCTGCACCTTCTTTGCAGTATGGGAATCGCCAGGCTCCACCAGTGGATTCCTGCCCATGGACAAGCCTGAGATTGTGCTCATTTGCAATCCCACTGTGCAGATAGGTTGGCAGGCAGCTCTTCTTTGGGAGTTGAAAAGAGGAGAGGGGGGAAACAGGGAGCACAAAGACAGCTGGTGTCTTATCAAAACACACACTTGGTTTATATCAGCGATTCCTTCCTTGTTGTACGATAGAGATGCTGAAAAGTTGGACCAGTGACAGCTTTGCCGAGTCACATCTCAAGAAAGTAGAGTGAAGAGCAGGCTGTCTGTGTTTACATAGGGCTTGATTTCTGCTTTGCAGAAGGAAGAAAACAAACAAATGGAAATCCAAGCCTGCTGTCCTTGCATAGTTGACAGCAAAGGTACCAGCATAGAAGAAGAGCACCTAAGCCATTGAGCTGATTTTATTTAAACGGACTATCAAAACATCCAACGAATAACTTCAACATAAGCCTTTCCCCCCTCTTCTTTCCTTTTGCCACCTAGTTCAATTTGTTTGCCATTTAGCTAGACTCATGGAAAATATAAAAGCTTGCACAGGATTTGGTGACATTTGGGTAAGTGTAATACAAATATAACTTTACATTGCCTTTAGGATCTTTAGATTTCAGTATGCCTTTGTGTAATCTTGCCCTTACCTGTTCTTATGACAGTCATTGGGTTCTTTTATCAGGCAATAATTGTATGACTGCTTTTCCTATTAAGCAGATGTGCAAAAGGTTGCATTCAAAATGACCACTGGTTCATATCAAAACAAAGTAAATGGCAAACACAACTATTTCTCGATTGTCTTCACTGTCAAAATCCACCTTAACTAGAAATATCTAACAGCATAGCATGGACTGAGCCAAGGTGTTCCTTAGTATTCTGTGTTTATGCTTTAACACATGGCCCTGAAAGCTTTTTATGACATCATGAAGAATGCTGGCATGTGACATTGCACAGGTAGAACTAGGCTTCCTCTGAAAAACCTAATTTGCTAGGTAACACAGGTGCTCATAATTTGCTATAATATGATTATAGCTTATATTAACAGCAGAATAGACTGTCTTAGGCCCCTTCTACACTGCCATACAATCCAAATTATCAAAGTAGATAATCCAGATTATGTGTCTACACTGCCATATAATCCAGTTCAAAACACACAATCTGGAATCTGGAATTTATATGGCAGTATAGAAGGGACCTTAGAGGATGGTGGACTCTCTTCTTTGGGGATCTTTAAACAGAGGTTGGGTGGCCATCCCTCAAGAGTGCTTTAGTTGTGTGTTTCTTCATGGAAAGAGGTTGGACGAGATCAGTGGTTCTTAACCCAGATGTTTTGACCAACTCCCAGGAATCCTAACAGCTGGTAAACTGGCTGGGATTTTTGGGAGTTGTAGGCCAAAACACCTGGGGACCCACAGGTTGAGAACCACTGACTAGATGATCCTTGCAGTCCCTTCCAAATATAATATGATGATAGTGACTTATGCCCTGCTTTTTCTCTCCACAAGGAGACTCAAAGTGGCTAAGGTAAATCCACAAGATTCCACAATAAATGTAGGTATGAAAATCATGTTGCACTTCAAATACTGTTAACTTTTCCTAGTATTAATGCTGCTTTCAAAACTGGCTAGATGCACTATGCTATTGAGAATAACGCATATAAATCTGCAGGGCTGTTAGACATCATAGGATAAAGTAGAGGAGGTGGTTTCTTATGCATGCTGGTCTGAAACCTTTAAAACATTGTGGTTGAGAAATAGGACTTCAGTTTGTGTTCCGGCAGTTAAAGGAAATGTTTTTCCACTGGACTGCTGACTATGCAAGTGAAGTTTGATAGTATAAACGCTTGGTTCTGATATTCTCGCTATGGTATGATCTTCAAGGCTTCAGCAGGTGGAGAAAATAATTCTTTGAGTTTTTCATTGTGGGTATTTACATTGTATCATTTTAAAAATTATAGTTTGCTACTGTGGCTTTATGTGATTGATTACTTGTTTGTTTTTAAATGAAAGCAAACTGCTCTGAGAGTTTGTTCCCTGAAAAACATCTCAGAAGGTCCCTAAATAAATCATAAACTACTTCTGCTGATTTGACCTCATTCAAAAGTCCTGCTCATCCTAGGGCTCAATTTACCTTAAGCTGAACAAGGTAGCAGACCTTAGGCAGTAGGGGCCCTGGGGGAGACATTATAGAAGAGATCTTTGTTCTGATGACCATAAGTTAGCTTGCTGGCATTAGCTATAGTGAAGAAAGCTATTATCTCACCAGTGTGAAACAGAGAAGGCACTGAGAGTCTGCTGACACCAAGAATTTGCTGGTTGATTCATACGATACAGAGTTAGGTACTTACACACTGTAGAGAATTCCAGTGTATGTTGGACACATTAAGTATCCAGATACAATGCAGCTTTCTAGCTTCCAGTACAGTTACCAAGACTGCTTAGCTCCCTGCTGGGTCAGCTGCTTATTCAAATCTGGCCCCAACGGCTAGCCAGCCCTTCTCTGTGTGTATCTTCATTGCCAGCACCAAGCTGTTGAATAATGCATGCCTTTGGTTGGCAGATAAATGAGAAGATTTGCATTCTCTTTTTGATGAATTAATTAATTTGGTTTCTTCTTTGCTCCTTCACTCTAGTTGCCATTTTCAGGGAGCAAGGGGCCTGCTGAACACTTGTATGACACTACATGTGGTTAATCCAAGCCCTTAGCAACTGCTTGATATGAACATGGAGGGAGGGGCAGAGTCGGAAGCATTTTGAAGTGTACTCCCTCATGTGGCTGATTAAGCAACTCGTTGGGGAAAGCAAAGGTAGTCAATGAGAAGATGCTGCTGCATCTAGGTGATAACTGCAAACCTCTGTCATTTTTCAGAAGTTCAATAATGTTTAGTGTTCTGTGTAAGAAGCATTTAATAGCCACTACACATAGATATGTACATTCTTTAATTCATATATACTTGATTGTGTATATGATGTGTGACAGCTAATGAACACATTTTGTTGAATAAAGAATTGCATTTAGGCAATGCTCGTATGGGCAAAAATCCATTTGGATGCTGCCTTTCTCAAGCAATTAATATTTGTGTACAGACAGACCATCAAAGTTGCTTCATTTCTTTTTGTTTTTGTTGATAGCTTAAAAACATGATGGATAATTGATAGGGCTAGGACTTTACAAGCTTGTAGTTTCCAACCTTTGCACATGGCAGTCTCATCTGTCTCCATTCTCGTATTACTCCAGACCTGGACGCCTTCTGTGCCTTTGGCAAACTTTCTCAGCTTAATGTTGGGTCTGTGGCAGTGTATATTTTTCAGAAGTAGAAAACTGTTCATTGTAAAGACTGTCATTATTCTCTGACCTACAGCACAGTCTCTTCTCCCATTAATGGCAAACTAGCATGTTTAACATGTGCCAGTTGAGATAAATGTATGCCTTTATCCGCCTTTAGTCATGTAACCCTGACACTTTAACTGTTATTTCAGAATTCCAATCCTCCAACACATGTCACTGTAAAGCAGTGGTTCTCAACCTGTGGGTCCCCAGATGTTATGGTCTCCAACACCCAGAAATCCTAACAGTTGGTAAACTGGCTGGGATTTCTGGGAGTTGTAGGCCAAAACACCTGGGGATACAAAGGTTGAGAACCACTTGTCCTGGCTGAACTGCTGGCCTGAAGGTTGGGTTGCTGACCAGAAGGTTGCCGGTTCGAATCCATGAGAAGGAGTGAGCCTAACCCTACAAACCCTGGTTTGTAGTGAATTAATTTAATAGTGGATTTATTCTGCACCTTCTTTGAAGGTGTGAGATAAATCCACTATTTCTGGGTCTATTGGAAGCCTTGGCTAGCTTTCTTGGCATGTAGAAATGATGCACCAGGAGAGGGGGGAGGAGGGAGGAAAATTGCTTCCTTCCCCACTCACCTGCCATGTCATTTCTACGTGCCGGGAGAGCTGGCCAAGGCTTTTAATGGATGCCACATAAGTTTTTTTCTTACTTTTCTAAGGGGACTGGGGGCTTGGGGGGGGGGGAAGGGAATTGGGCCTCTGGACATTCTATCGGGCTAGTCCCGAGATAACGTCTGGATAACCCACCCCAGCACGCGCTTTCTGGGATGGGTATGGACAGGCCCCCAGAAACATTCATATTATTTTAACACAGATGCTTATGGGATAAAGGCCTGTCTGGATCCGGCCTAGTTCTACTTTATTTGAAGTTATTTGGAAATCATAATTGCTTATTCAAAATTCAATTAATTAAGAGTGTTAACTAACTGCAGGCATATATAGGGTTAACATTCATTCATGCAGAGCAGTCTTTCCAAGGACTAATGAATATACATTAAAGGTATTGATGGGGTGAGGGAGAAGTCTTGGCACTAGCTAGAAGGAAGGAGGGATGAAGATAAGAAAGGAGCATGAGGCAATAGTGAAGAGAATGGGGGAAAGCTGGCTGGATTCCCCAAGAAAGTGTTAGTAATGAATAATGATGGAGTGGGATGATTCTAGGAAGCTGCTGGATTAGTCACAAAGGAGTTTGTAGAGGGTTAGTAAAGGCTGTAATACCTCTTCTGTTTCACCTTGAGAGTGATGGAAATAGAAGTTATGTGTTCCCTCTTCAGCATCAGTAAGAGGAATGGAGAGAAAGAGGAGATTCCTTTCATACAAATTTCAACTCTTTCCCTCATTCATATGGAATCTCTTCCTCTTTCTGTTGCCCAAGAATTTTGGAACAGTGGTGATGTTTGCTTATGCAACACAATGAGCTGTTGGCTGCTAGAATGCAACCTATGTGCCCCAAATCTGAGTTTCATCATTAAAACTCAAACAATGACAAAAACACCTTTTCCTGTCCCCAGTGGCTTTTTGGAACTCCAGGAGAGGAATAACAAATAGTTTCAAACATTATAGCCTGGAGAAAAAATGGTGACTCATCATTCTGCGTCTTCCAAACTTATGCAGGACAGTAACTATTGTTCAGCTGTTTCAGACTTCTCTGGTAGGGCCAATAAAGTTGGAAAACCTCCTGCAGAATTAGAAGTTTCTTACTTTTGCTGTATATGGAAAGCTAGACAGAACCCTTCAGATTTGGCCTTAAACGAGAAAACGGTATTCTTTCCTGAAGGCAAATAAAGGAGGTCAATTTAAAAAGTTTAAATGTGTGGCCCACTTGTCTGGCGTGGTCTACTTTTCTGGAGAGTTTTGATGGGTTTTGTAGTTTGAGTGTTGGATTGGAGTTTTTGCAATCAGGGTTCAAGCCCTGCTTGGCCATGGAAACCTGTGGAGTGACTTTGGGTGAGCCATGCTCTCTCAGCCTCAATGGAAGGCAGCAGCAAAGCCCCTCTAAACAGATATTGTACACTCCATGACGATGTTGCCGTAGGGTTACTTCAAATCAGAAATGACTTGAAGGCACACAACAACTTTCTAACAGATTTGGAGACCATCAATCAAAGGATTTGGGTGTGGTGATACTTCTCTGACAGCTAAGATTCCCAACAGTGTACTATTCCATCCTTATTACAATCCATAGACTTGAATGTACACAGCAACTAATTAATTCAAATTGCAAATAATGAAAATTACTGTATTAATGTCTTCTTGCGCTCCCTTCCTACTCTCCCTCTTTGTCTCTTAAGATATGCACTTGTTTTGCCTGTCTCAACATATGTGTAAGTATGATTGAGTCATATGTGTAATTGTAGTTTTAGAAGTATACACAGGATTACTGTTAAGGGTGAGGGTGGTAACACTGATAAATTAAAATATAATGACTGATGGAGTTTTGTTATATTTTTTAAAAAAGAACACCAGTAAAACGTCAGAGGAAGAACCTGATAAAATCACCTCTGAGTATTCCTTGCCTAAGAAAACTCTATGAAATTCATGTGGTTGCCTTAAGCAAAACAGGTGATTTGAAGGTACAAACTCAAACTTTCTAAACAAAAAATTAACCAGGCCAATAAGAGGTATTTCAATTTAGAGTGACAACCTTTGCAAACCTATGTGTATGGGGGTGGGGGACTTGATTTTCCTGGCTAGCGTTAAGCTTGTCTACTCAGGCTTACAGTATTTCACAACTAATATATTCCAAAGGTAAATATTAGGTCCCCTGGTGGCCCAGCAGGTTAAACCGCTGAGCTGCTGTACTTGCTGACTGAAAGGTTATCGGTTCAAATCTGGGGAGCAGGGTGAGCTCCCACTGTTAGACCCAGTTTCTGCCAACCTAACAGTTCAAAAAGATGCAAATGTGAGTAGATCAATAGGTACTGTCGTGGTGGGAAGGTAACTGTGCTCCATGTAGTCCTAGTGGCCACATGACCTATGCAGTGTCTATGGACAACACCAGCTCTTCGGCTTTGAAATGGAGATAAGCATTACCCCCAGAGTTGGACAAGACTAGATTTAATGTTTGGGGAATCCTTTACCTTTAAATGTCTCTTTTGCAGAAATTATCAGCTGAGATGATAGAAATACAAAGAAGACTTCAGATTATTTGAAAACTTTATTCATATTGAAATATTTTAGTTGCAAACACCGAGAATATGGCCACTTTAATGTCACTTTTAACTGCTATGTCTCTGTTGAATTCTGGGATTTGTAGTTTTATGAAATACTAGGAATTCCCCGCCACTAAGCTGCAATTTTGTATACTGGAGAAGGATACTAGAGAATAGCTTCTTGATGTGCAAGCATCTGAAAATAACTTCCAATATTGTATTGATGTGGAAATGCTTCTACAGGATATTTCATTTTCTAAAATGTTTCATGGCAAGGCATGTGTGTACTGATGAAGAAGATGTAGATTTTATTTAAGGCACATACAAATGTTCAGTGAGGGGGTCTTTCCCTTTGGGGCAGACATATGTTTTTCCCAGGTTTTGAAGACAGCTGTAGACACTAGATGGAAAATGGTGATGCTGCCATGATACATGAATGTAATGTAGGAACTAGCCATGAGATATAGGATCCTGTCATCTTCAAACCTAAAGTCACTAAAGGAATATGAAAGTCTTTGCTGAAAGGACTGTTTATCAAAGGACAAGACTTGCATTTTCCAGTCACATGTCATAGTGAGTCAGAAATCCTTGGTCATGTTAAGGACATTTCTCAAAAGAGCAGTATTACTCATTGTTTGCCTAGTTAGTATAATAGACTTGTTCATGTCTCTTTATTTTATATCCTTAACTTTGAAAAGCCTAAGTCTAGACAATGATGTTCATAATTACTGTTCATAGATGACCTGTAGTAACTGCTGTTGAGTAGCTATTGCAGGATTAGAGGAACTTTTCTGTAAAATTTGTAGGGACAATTAATCTTTACAATTGCAATAGGCTGTATTCTGTCTCATTGTTCCTTTTCAAAAATTATTCTTTTTGAGCTAGTTATCCTCCTTATCCCACAGATATCACTCAAATTTCCTGGAATATTTTATTAATACCACTATTAATACCAGAGCCCCCAGTGGTACAGCGAGTTAAATCACTGAGCTGCTGAACTTGCTGATTGAAAGGTCAGTGGTTTGAATTTGGGGAGCATAGTGAGTTCCTGGTGTTAGCCCCAGCTTCTGTCAACCTAGCGTTCAAAAACATGTAAATGTGAGTAGATCAATAGGTGCCACTTTGGCAGGAGGATAATGGCACTCCATGCAGTCATGCTGGCCACATGACCTTGGAGGTGTCTATGGACAATGTGGACTCTTTGGCTTGGAAATGGAGATTAACACTACCCCCCAGAGTCAGACACAACTAGACTTAATGTCAAGGGGAAACCTTTACCTTTTACCACTATATTTCGTTTTGAATTTTCTCTTTTTTTCATGTCAGGAGTGACTTGAAAAAAGACAAGAATCAATCAGGGCCAGCTAACAGTTCCCAACAATGGATTCCACCAGACAGCAACCCGACAGGCTTTGAAACTGAAAGGAGAGAACTGGTGTGAGAGAATTGGCCACCTGCAAGGACATTGCCCAGGGGATGCACTGATGTTTTGATGTTTTGACTATCCTTGTGGGAGGCTTCCCTCATGTCCCCTCACGGGGAGCTGGAGCTGACAGAAGGAGCTCATCTGCACTCTTCCCAGATTCGGACCTGCCACCTGTTGGTCTTCAGTCCTGTCAGTACAAAGGTTTAACCCATTGTGCCACCGGGGGCTCCCTGAATTTTCTCTAAAGCATTAAGAATTGACCTACTTCAAATCAGGAGACTAGGCCAATGAATGATTCCTCTGGCTCAGTAAGGCAGCTGTTCTTATTAGAAGAAGAGTGCACTTTGCTGTTTTCTCCACATTTCCACACTGACAGGAAGATAGGTAGGAGATTGTTTTCAATATCATTCTCTTTACAGAGTTCTGTGGACTCCTTAAATGTCAGTCACTTATATTCAAATCAAGCAATGGAATGTAATCTTGCAAAATTTATACTCATAGCTCGGGAGCTTCCAGCTATCACTCAATGTCACTAGCTATAGAAGACCATATCCATGGGCTTATATTAATTTATCTAAAAAACTGCAGCAAGATGCTGGTAGCGTCCACAATTCGCTTCTGCTAAGCCTATGATGGAAACTAGCGGAGCATACTTTATCCCTTTAACTTTGATGACCCCGGAATGCTTAAAGGGGGTTCCTAAGCAAATATGTCAAGGCTTTTTGTTGTCATCTTTACCATATACTCTTTATGAGTTGTGGAACACATCAAAGGAGATGGGACATGACTCATTTTCTCTATTAGCAAAGAGTTACAATTATTCACCTGCCTTTCAACAAGTGAGTGACTTTTTTCTCTGTTCACTTGTAAAGATTTCGAGCCTTGGCAAGAAGGTGTACAAATGTATCATCTTGCACTTGTGCTATATATCTGTGTTAAAGACAGAAAAACAAAAGCTGAAGAACTGCTAATATACTTTTGAACTTTGAAACACAAAGCATGGTGGTATTTTCCCTCTTTCTTCTAAATGGGAGTCTTGTGAGAATTGCAAGTAAGTGTTTTCCTACTGTTAGGTGATCCCTCATTGTCCGAGTAGGATTGTCTTCCAAGATTGGTGTACTGGCGGTGGGTCGGTAGGTGACTGTGGAGTCCTCTTCTTGATCTGCATCTTAGGGCATTGGTTTCCAGGTGGAAGGCAGTCCCAGCCGGGGTTGGCTTGATGCACCTTCCTCTTGGCACATTTCTCTCTTTCGCTCTCCATTCATGCCTCTTCAAATTCTACAGCACTGCTGGTCACAGCTGACCTCCAGCTGGAGTGCTCAAGGGTCAGGGCTTCCCAGTTCTCCGTGTCTGTGCCAGAGTTTTTAAGGTTGGCTTTCAGCCCATCTTTAAATCTCTTTTCCTTCCCATCAACATTCTGTTTTCCATTCTTGAGTTCAGAGTAGAGCAACTGCTTTGGGAGCTGGTGGTCAGGCATCCGGACAACGCGGCCGGTCCAGCAGAGTTGATGGCGGAGGACTATCTCTTCAATTCTGGTGGTCTTTGCTTCTTCCAGCACACTGACATTTGTCTGCCTTTCTTCCCAAGAGATTTGCAGGATTTTCCAGAGTCAGCACTGATGGAATCATTCCAGGAGTTGCATGTGACGTCTGTAGACAGTCCATGTCTCGCAGGCATATAGCAGGGTTGGGAGGACAATAGCCTTACAAACAAGCACCTTGGTATCCCTACAGATGTCCCGGTCCTCAAACGCTCTCTGCTTCATTCGGAAAAATGCTGCACTCGCAGAGCTCAGGAAACAAGCTCAAGAAATCATGGTTTTCATACTAACTGCTTAGAATTTAAAGGAGTGACTGTGACTGTAATTCACAGCAGACCTCTTGCTCCTCAGCTCCTAAAATGAGTCCTTCCTTCTATCTCTTTCTGTGAAAGAGAAAATGTGTACACAAATACATATGCATGCACACACGCACACACATGCGCGCACTTCTCTTTTTGCACATTAAAATATATCCCTGAGTGACTTTCCCCCAAAACTATGAATTTAAAGTACTTCTGACACCATCTTTTAGAATTTGAATATAATTACATGCTTTGGGTGTAAATAGTGGTTTTTACTACATAAGAAACTAATGGAAATAATTTGCCTGCTCCTGTAGTTTGCAGATTATATGCTTTGGAATGGGTGTGGGGGGGGGGGTATATATATATGCGCTGTTTCCCCCCTGCATGATACATTTAAATGGAAATGCTGAGACCTGTGGCTGCAGAAGCTGCTCTGCATGAGTAACAAGCTGATCAAGGACAATATGCAAGCAAGCTGGTTTTAAGGGCATGCCTTAACATCTGTTTTCTCCCTTCACACTGTCATGACTTCCCACTGACAGGGAAAGGGCATCTTGGCTGCCAAGCCTCATCTTGATTTCAACCTATTCAATGGAACAGGATAGGTTTGAGTTTAATTAGAATGTCTTGGAAGACTTGAGAAATGGGGAAGGGCTATTCTTTTTTTTGACTACTGCACAGTTAAAGAATCAATAAGGGTAGGTGTGTTTATTCTTATGTTATATTCTTGAAGTAATTGGATGTATTGGATTGACTTTTCTTGCTCTGTCTCTTTGAAAAGGCATATCTGAAGGTGGCCATTTATAGGACACCCAAAAAGGAGGAAATGAACTACTTTAAGAAATCCTGCCCATTGTAATATTTCCACAAGGTAACATAAAAGTATGCAATATCATGTTACTATAGCAGGGATGGCTGTGATTCGGTGATCTGTATGCCCTCTGAGGCTGCTGACAGGTAAAATCACCCTTGATGCTAACTTTTAAGGCCACTTTTCTTCCTTCCTGTGGTTTTTTTCTTATCTTTAAATAGGACTTGGAAAAGTTATTCCTTCAAAAAGAAAACTCCTCAGATATAAGACTGTCATCTATGGAATATTATTCTTTATTCTTTTATTTATTCATGTGCCATCTTTTCTCCAGTGTTGAGATTCAAGGTAACTATGTAATACTGGATCCAGAACAAATAAAAATGGAAAAACATATATGGAAAAGCAATTAATCTTTAAAAGTAATAATAATAATAATAATAATAATAATAACAATAATAATAACAATAATAATTCTTTATTTATAGCCCATCATCATCTCCCCAAAGGGACTCAGGGTGACGAGTGCTCACAGAAGCACTCCAAGTGCCACATGCAGACAACAAATGACAGAAGTATAATAAACAGCACATAAAGAATATCATAGATACAATTATAAAAAAAATGAAAATTATAAACTTCCTAAAAAGCAGTGGAATTAAAAGCATTAATAATTCATTGGGCAGCATCTTTAAAAAGAAGCAACAAAACAGCCACTAAATGCTCTGAAAGCCTGCTGGGAAAGTGCTCAAATGCCGTCTTAGTCTCCTTATGGAGAAAATTCAAAGGACAGAAGCAGTGACTGAGAAGTCCCTGTTCCTTATGCCAACTGAGCCGCAGTGGTGCAAGGGGTTACACTTTGTGCTGACTGGACTGTTGACCTGAATGTTGGGTTGCTGACCTGAAGGTTGCAGGTTTGAATCCACGAGACAGGGAGAGCTCCTGTCTGTCAGCTATAGCTTGCGTGGACATGAGGGAAGCCTCCCAGCAGGATGGTAACACATCTGGCATCCCCTGGGCAATGTCTCTGTAGATGATCAATTCTCTCAAACCAGAAGCAACTTGTAGTATGTTCTCAAGTTGCTTCTGACACAATTAAAAATATCCCAACTAAATGTGCTTGGGAAAGTGGTGGAACTGAGAGAAGGGGTTATCTCAAAGTTCTTCAACCTTGGCAGGCTCATATAGGGAGACTGGACCCACATATTTTGGATCTCAAACATAGTATTATTTTTATTGATAATAATTTTACATTTGACCACACAGCAGTCTGTTTTTCAGGCAGCCTCCCATTCAGACAGTTCATGGGATCACATCTGCTTAATTTTGGTACCAGGATTGCATCTTGTTCCTTTGAATGATTTGTCTGAGTTGCACTATCACCAGTACATCAGCCCTGCTCAATAGCCTCATTTCTTTCCCTGAGTATATAAGCCCTTTGCATTTTCATCAGGATTCCTCCACAAAAGTATTGATGGTTTTGAATGGCTTTTCACTTTTTATTAGCTCACCACTAAGTCTGATTTCCTTCCTTTGCCCTCATGCCTTCTAAGGCAGTTCATTATAGGCACGGAAAAAGCAAAGAAATTAATTTTCCTTGTGAGCTGCATTTGCCACTTCAGAAAAGGGAAGGAAATAGAGGAGAGGTTTATTAATTTTCTATTTCATTTTTTACTTATTTATCTTTCCAGTGTGCTTATGTGAGAATTTTAGAAGAAGGAAACATTCTCTCTTTATTGAGAACTCCTTTAAGCCTGCACTTGCCTTTCCAAGCTGTTATTCTGCAGTTGTGTTTGTATGCGGAGCTTCAGCTGCCAAGGGTGATAAAAGTGAAGTAGTGCCACCTGTTTCAGGTTAGGTACTACATTCATTAGGAGAAGAGGAACTTCAGAACCCATGATCCCAGACTAAATAGCTGTGATGCTCATTTTATATCAATTTGTTTCAAAATTACCATACAAACCTACTTTCACATACGAATCCTCAGCTTGATTTATAGCATTCAAAACACACAACAGTATCAAAATGACAAGAAACAACACATATAATTAGTCTAAAGCTAATTTCAGAAGAAAAACTGAAAACATGGATGGTGATATTTGACCGTAGCAAGAGAGATAAACTTCCCAAGGGAGAGAATTCGACAGCTAGGGGTTCATGTGCATCTATCAAATACTTTATGACCAGTTTGGAGTAGTGGTAACCACACTCACCTTGGCGTTACACACTGTGTCCATCCTGTGATAGGGTGGGAGAGAATCAAGATTGTGCAACTGGGCCAAAACCAGACTGTCACCTTGCCTTTCCTGTTGCTGTCATTACTGTTAGACAGCTACAGAGCTCCATTCTGCATCTTTGCTGAAATCAGTAAATGTGATGGCCAGTAGCTTTCCATAACTCTGTGATATTTATTGTAGTGATCAGGGAGTGACATAGACTGAATTCATCAACTTTTATCTCTGCTGACAAGTGCACAGAAAAGGGAATTGTAATACTAGCCCATGTGAATAGCAGACTGTTTCAGATTGGAGCCAGATGCGTACTTTGGCCACATAATCCTTTCAGAATGTTTGTTCTTCCGACAATTGACAATTGCTTGCATGAAAATCAGTTGTTGTTATACTAGCTTTGGGGACAATTGGACCCTCCAAAGGTTTTGGACTTCAATTCCCAGAACTCCTAGACAACAAGTCCAGTGGTAATCTTGTAGAGATGCTTCTCCATCCCTGCATTATTATACCCTCCAACATTTCACAGATGAAAGCCAAGAGACTGGGACATTCTAAAAGTAGTTCAAAAGTGGGATTAATTGGAACTGGTAAATTATGGTAGTTGGTATGCATTATAGCACACACACAAACAAATAAATTAAGTACTTGAACAACTGAACCTTCAGCCAATAAAGAAGGGAACTACATTTATCACCATGTCTTCAAAGGGTAGATTTTAAGTCAGTGGTTCTCAACCTGAGGGTCCACAGATGTTTTGGTTTTCAACCCCAAGAAATCCTAACAGCTGGTAACTGGCTGGGATTTCTGGGAGTTGTAGGCTAAAACATCAGGGGACCCACAGGTTGAGAACCACAGGACTATTGGCTCATTTCAGGTTTTAGGGCTATTACAGACAAGCCTTAGAAAGCCACTGTGGAAAAGCGCTATTTCACTTCAGAAGATGGGACATATAGAAGAGAATCTTAATAAACAGGTAAAACAAAAACAGCCAACCCTTCAGGTGTTACTTACTCAAGGTAGCTTACAATATTTAATTTAATTAAATTACATAAAAACATACTATAGGAAAAAAACCCTGTTATTGAGATAGTCACCAAATTAATGTGTAATGTTAAAACAATTAGAAACATCAATTAAAAATGAAAAGAGAAAAAAACAGCCAAAAGACATTTGTTTGCAAAGGGCCAGGGCTTGGAAAGTATCCTGAATACATATTCTTGGATTGTGCCATTGAATCAAAGTGAGATCAATATCATTAGCCCAGCCTTTGCTTGTATTTCCATCCCAAATCAAAAGCTGGGACATGAGGTTGGTGGCAAGACTTATGAAGTGGTTCCAACCATGTTGTGTCCAATGTTACATCATCTTTGATTAAACTAATCTTTTCCTAGATGGAATAAGTACAATTAATGCTACATATACCAGAAAGCCAGCTCTTGCACATTTGGATGTGCATGATTAGCACCTGATGATGTACCATTAATTACTCAATCACAGTAAGATGTGTGTATGAATTGCTTTTGTTTGGAAGATGGTACTATGAGAGGCAAGGGAATAAAAAGTCTTGAAGCTGGGCCTGCATAGGATGATTTTCTTCTTCTTCTGGAATAGGCCCCTTTATACATCATTTGGCAACCAGTTGGCTTTTGATTATGGTGTGTGAAATGAATCCAGGATTCCCTCTGTCTGAAAGATCTGATGATTGAAATCAAAACTGACTCTGCCAACTATTTTGCAGGTATTGTACATATTCAGAGGTCTTTGTGCTGATGAAATGCCTTGGTTGGAGGCATCGTATTTGCTGTTAGGTATTTCCTATTCTATCATCAAGGGCAACCAGTTTTCCATATGCAAGTAATCACTTGGTACTACAATCAAAGATATGATAAATACACATGGATGAACCCTGTCTTCTCAGTACAGAACTATAAATATAAAAGATCATGGGAATTTTTAATAGCTTTTTCATATTTATGCATGTGTATGGGAAAATCTTTCTTGAAGTCATTTATCACTTATGAAGGCCTTAAGGAAACCCCCTCTGAATTGCAAGAAAAGCCCATGATAGGATTACCTTAGGTTCATTGTTAGTTTGAAATGACTTGAAGACACAACAACAAGCCAAATTGATCATGGGGTTTTCTTGGCAAGGGCATTCACAATTGCTTTCCTTTGAGGCTGAGCGGGTATGACTGTCCAAGTTCACCCAGTGGGTTTCCATCTCGGAGCTGGCATTTGAATCCTACTCCTGTACTACGCTGGCTCTTCAGGAGTTGGAAGGGAAGAAATGATAGGTGGAAGGGCTTCAGTCTCTAAATACTGAAGTTGTGGTGTTGTGTATCTTCAAATTATTTCTGACTTTCAGAAAACTTTGCAAGACTTGTTTTGGGAGGAGGGTTGCTTTTGCTTCTATCTGAAGCAGAAAGAGTAGGATTTACCAGTGGTTTTCCATGGCTGAGGATTCACCTCCCTTTCAAAACACTACACCATGCTGGCTCTTGAAAATTAAAGTATCCACTCCAAATAGATAATTTCAAAATAAGAACAAATATATTGGGGAAACTTGTAGCTGAACTGGCCTCATTTTGCCTATGGGAATTTAAGAGGATATTTACCAGCCTCCAGCCCTTTCATTTACTCATTCCATTCCCACCTATCTTTCTGCCATAATTTCACTCCTGCAACCATCAAGCAAGACACTTTCTGTAAGTGCTCTCTCAGCCCTTTTGACAAGAACTTCTTGTGCTAAATTACAGAGGTGAAATAAGAAATGGGGAGGGAGAAGGGCAGGAGAAAATTAAGCTGAAGTGTAGATCTGTCAAGGGTACCGTTTCTATTCTTTTTAATCAGTAGTAAAAAGAGTAAAGCATCATCAGAAGGCCCATTAAGGATGCAAAGAGCTCTTGACTACAGACATGGACAATTTTCTGCTGGAAGAAAAATGTATGATCTGACTAAAAAAGCAAGGCATGCATATGCAACTTACCAGAAACAACCTGGGTGTCTAATACTTCTGTACAGCTTTTGAACCCTGTTCCTGGCTCCATTCAAAGCCTTTTCTGTTTTTGAACCACTCTCCTTGTTTGGTGTAATTCTCTTCTCTTTATGTAGGACATGTAGGCATCTATGAATGCCATTTTGAAGTACAGTTTCCATCAGCATTAGACAGCAGAGGCAATGGTGAAGAATAGAAAGAATAACCCTATTAGAAGAGCCAGAATTGCCCAAAGCTGATTTTTAATTACTTCTGTTCATATTATGATCAAGGCAAGGAGTTATGATACATGCACCAAATATTATCATTATTTATTTAAAATGTTATATTTTGATTAACTTACAGAAAGTCAAAAAATCATACATCAAAAGTTTAAAAGAGATCCCAAAAGATTGCGGTTCACAAAAATGACTATCAGAATCTAAAATTGTAGTTTACCCTTAACACTTGTTATCACACTTCAAGAAAAAAACCAGCAGCTGGTGAAAATTTAAAAGGTTTACAACCATTCCACAAAGCAGATATATATGCACATATCCTGTCAAATAGTTCCACAGCAGTGCTTTTAGCAATACATTTCTTCTTGACCTGTCGTAGAAGAAAATTATACAGGGGTTGGATTCCCTGAGTGCCAATGATATAGCAGAAATGGAACTAAAATAAAGGCAGTGTATAAATCCAGATTATCTAAATGTGGTCTATTGGAGATCCCACACTTTTAATCTCAAGGTCACTACTGGGATATTAATGGGGAAAGCAGGCCTAAATACTCCAAGGCACCAGATCCCATCTGATATTGGAATCTGATCCATGTTAAGTACCCCAACTAAATGGTTACAAGGACTGTGCAAAATTTTGATTGCCCGTCATAAGTTGGACCTAATTTGTTCATACAACATGATATTCCGATGCGCGGACATTGCACATGACAAAACAATTAGGAACCAAAAGTTTCACCTGGTATTTTTGCACACATTATGTAAGCGTCTCTTTTGCCTCATTTAGAATATCTTCTAAATGAGGCAAAAGTAGTTGCCTATTTTGTGTCTAATTTTGCTGCCTATATTCATTCCTGTAGTTATGTGACCCGTCAAGTTGAGCATTACTGATGCCAGGGTCACCTGGTACAACCAATGTGTGTGTGCATGAATTACATAGCACCACCAAAATTGGCAGTCCTATTGATTTATTTCCACTGGATCCTACTACTTTTGCAATAATTTTTAATCTTGTTCCATTTCTGTAGTTCATATTGGACTTTAATAAAATTTCTTTCTGGAGGACTACAGAATGTTTTAGAGCAGGACTTGTGTTGGCCATAGAGGGAAACAGCATGACAGGAAGAGGAAGAAAGCCCTAATACCTATGGTACAGGATACAAAAGTCAACTATTGGCTCTTGAACAATGTATCTGATGAAGCTATGTTGTAGGAAAAATAAGAGTGCATATGTTTATATTGGGGAATCATTAGAAAAAGGAGTCCTATATTAACCTGACCTCTTTTCGTCATCTTTATGTGTCTCTGTTTGTGTGTGTATGTGCGTACAGGCCAGGCTTAATAGGATACCATATGCCCCCAGGTATTGTGATTTCATTCAAAAGTAATGGTGTCTAATTTTCCTAGTTCTTTGGGGAGTTGTGGAAAAGAGCAGTGCACCTTGAGGCTGTGTGTGTCCTGTGAGCATATCTCCCAGAGGACTGCAAGCGCAGATGAAACAGCTAGCAATTTTTCAAAGAGCATTTATTTTTCTTTCTTTACCCCAGCAGTTGCTTAGCCATCTTGCAACAAGGTTTATTACATAAGCTTGCAGCTAGTCCATTAAACTTACTATTGGTTTCAAATTTAAATGGAAAGAAAGTTCAAAATACAAACGCATCTACAAATATAGAAGTTCTAATACAAAATAAATGTACTTATTCTGGCTACATTACAAACTGTACAGCTGAATTATGTGTATGTTTACTCAATAATAAATCATACCAAATTGAATGGGACTCATTCTCAAATAAGTATGGAAAACGTTGCAGTTGATATTGGTCTAACTGTCTCAGATAGATAAATGCAGGATCCTACATGAGGTTTACATTGCATTTTAGACTATTTTCACTTTTTATTGTGAAATTGAGAATTATTCCTTGTTATTCATGAAGAAGAGAAGTTTTTGTGATTCATATATGCATTCTTGCCAACATGAATTTTATATATGTATTACAAACCATAGCTAAATTTTCATATCTACTTATATTGAAAGTGAGCCACATGAAACTAATGCATGGCGTACTATATGGATCTTGATACAATTCCAGCATAATTCTTTGCAGTCTTAAATTACCAGTACATTGAAACTCTCTTGTTAGTCTCATGCATTTGCCCCTAACCTTTCTTGTGGTAGCATCTACAGCAGTCAAAAGTGCAATCTAGATGTTAGTTAACTCAGAAATAAGTGATACAAGCTCATTACTTTTATTGGTGTAACTAATAAGCAAGAAATGGATGCTGAAAGGCCTAAATACCCAGAAGGCACCAGATGCCATCTGATTTTGGAAATTAAACAGGGTCAGGCCTAGAAGGGAGGCAGCCAAGAAACATCAGGTGTGTAGGCTATATTTCAGAGGAAGGCAATGACAAAGCACCTCAGAGCTTAAGAAAACATGAAATCCATGGGGTCACTATACATATGTAAGCAATTTGAAGGCATGCACACACACACACTGTTAAGTGAAAACACAATTTTCTTGTGTTCTTTTATCATTGCACAGAAATGAAGATATTTAATGAAGTAGCATGTGGAATTCTTTCATTTATTAATTTCAAATGCAACAAATAGTGTGTGCAAGAACCATGCCTCATAGGTGGCTCAATAAGTTAACTTCTCTTTGAAGATGAAGCATAGTGGTAGATGCCAAACGAAAGCATTTTTAATTCAATTGTGTTTTAATGTTATAATTGGATTCAATTGAATCTTGTCCTTGTAACATTTTATATTTTATCAGTACTCATTTTAGTTTTGAGATGCTTGAGTCTCAGTTTTGAGATGAAACTAGTATATGACTAAAATTAATGAAATGTTTGAATTGGATCACAGTGATAGTCACAAAGGGCAACACAACACTTTGCAGATCAAACAAGACTTTGTGTTTGTGACTCTACACTGCTGTTTCATGAAATTGAACATTATCCAATTTCAACATTATGTGGGACTAAAGGTAGACCTTTTAATTTTATAGAATATTAGAGCTAAAATAGACCACAACAATCCAACCCTTTGCCATGCAGGAACACACACTCAGAACACTCCAAGGCAGCATATTCCATTGCTGAACGGCTCTTCCTGCCAGGCCAATTTTGTTTCCTTCCTATCTTTGGTGAAATCACATGTAGCAAAGATCCATTCAGGTTTGGTTGTGAAAATGATAGCAATAGTTGTACTAAGCCTTTCATTCCGCCGAGCCAAGCAATGTGTCGTGTTTGTAATATGAACTGCTATTTCAAATCCTTGGTGTAAAGAACAAATGTAAGGGAAAGGATGAGGGGAAAGAGAGATCTGTCAGTTAGTAATGATTTCCCAAATAAAATGTAATTTTGAGCTGTTATAAGTTCTACTTCTACCTGAATCTTGATGGGTCTCAACAGTTCTCCATGCAAACTCAGGAGGACTACAGGCCTTTAAATTACATTGGGGGCAGGAGGGAGGAAGCAAGATTACCAGATGGACTTATAGCAAAAGGCAAACTGTTTGAACAGTGATTATTCTGCATTGTTATTTGGAAGCAGCAAAATTGTGGAGACTACATTCTGAACTCTGTTGTGTGCTGGGTGGCAACACCTTTACAGTGAACACATTTCCACTAATGGTGGAGAAGGAAAAGAAATGGGCAGACCCCATCTTACTAGAGGGATGGAGAATAGGGGAGGGGTGAAAGAGAGCAATTGCTGTTTCTGATACTACTTACTTGCCAACAACCATCACAAGTTGTTGAGGAGATTTCTGCTCTACCAGTGCTATGATGGGTCTCATATGTGATTGAGATCCTTCCACTTCCCTTGTAATATTGGTGCATTTTTCAGAGTTGCCATCTCTCTGGGGTTGCTTTACATGCAAAAGATATGCGTTTCAATCTCAACTACCTTTAGAGAGGGCTGGGAAATATTCTCATGTCTGGAAGATAATGATAGACCAATCATATGATTGAGATAGATTTGTATTTTTCTAACCTATCATGGTTCCATCCATATTACTGAGAAACATGTATTTTGTTCCTGTTCTTCAATAGACATGTTAAAATGGGTCCTTGAGCTTCTTTTCTTGAAATGACTATGGAAAATTCAGTCACCCACATAACATTGATTTCTTTAGGCAATTATTTTAAATATCTTAAATAGACGTGATTTGCCTCACACCACGTTCTTCTAGCTTTGGGGATCCACCTGAAATATGGGAATGGGCTCTTTGGAAGCCATCAGCTTTCTCTGTAGAAAGTAATGGAAAAAGCTTTCTTTGCCTTCTTCCAGCTGTCACTGTTAAACCTGGGAAAGGTGTGCTATATTAATGTAAGATACTGTCCTGAATTGGCAGAGAGATTTCCGATTAATATCCTATCATCCGACTGTTTCTTTTTTTTTTTCCTCATTGGTTTTAAAATGCAACAAACTGAGTTCAAAGTGCAAAAATAGTTTGTATTCAGTTTATTCAGTGGTGAGAAAAGGGAAGGGGAAAGTGGGATAGGCAGAAACTTTCTTTTCCCAATAGTGTCAGGCCAAAGCAAACTGCTGGATCCTCTTTTAACTTCTTCCACATTGAAAACACAAAATTTGGGAAGAAATTCTGTACCTGGTTTGAAAGTATTGTTTCCTGTTGAACTATGCAGAACTTACCTTGAAAGTAATGAAAGAAACTTCATTTTTGTGGCATGAATTATGTTGAATTGGTTGAGACTCCATGAGCAAGCTTGTTTTCTGGAGACTAGGACACAGAGCAATGGCTTCAAAATACAGAAAGGAGATTCCACCTGAATATTAGGAAGAACTTTCTGACTTTGAGAGCTGTTCAGCAGTGGAACTCTCTACCCCAAAGTGTGGTGGAGGCTCCTTCTATGGAGACTTTTAAAGAGAGGCTGGATGGCCATTTGTTAGGGGTGCTTTGAACGCGATTTTCCTGCTTCTTGGCAAGGGGTTGGACTGGATGGCCCATGAGATCTTTTCCAACTCTGTGATTCTATGATTCATTGAAAAACTATAACAAAATGTGTTGCAGGATATAGTTTAATCCATGTTTTTATGAGAGAACCAATTAGGAAATGGCTTTTATAACTCAGGAGCAAAAATCGTGTTGCATAATATAATTTTTGCAACTTTGACCACACAAGAAGGCTACTTAATCATATGTGGTCTGGTTTCCTTCCTGTGTAAAATTTGGCACTAACCAGATTCCCTCTTTCTGCTTATGTCTCCCACCCTTTTTTCCAGTTATATAACACTGGGTGGCTGACAATAAAACTTGGATGTACTGGCATGTTTAAAGGGGATATTCTTTAACACTGTGATCTTACCCTGACATTTCATTGAATCTGTCTGCTGGGCCTGCTGGGCATTATTCACATTTCCCTACTACTTAGAGGCCAAGGTCTTGGGAATACAAGCTGGCTGGATTTTGCTCATCCCCTGGTAGTTTATCTTTCAAGATAAGCCTGGATAGTCTGTAAACTGCAATCTCATCAGACTGACTCAGATAGCATCTTGCCTGACTGTCTCCCCACCCTGCCTCATTCCATTAAATTAAAACGTCTGTGCTGGGCATTTGGGATGCTCATCTTTACCCTCTTGGCAAGAACAGCTGATCTACAGAAGCTCTGGCTTTGACCCGTCATTTGCTCCATTAAGTGTGACAACCATTTCAGTGATTACATTGAGCTTGTTCAAGACGGGGTCCCTAGAGAACACACATTCCAAAGGGGGAGCGGCTCAGTCATGCTCATGAATTCACATTAATCCCTTCATTCAAGGGAGATTGAAAAAAGATTTGATATTAAGTCTTGGAAAGACAGAACTTGGAAAAATACCTCCTTGTACTACAGCTCCCAGAACCTGAGGATCTGTAGGGTAAGAAAGATACTTCCACAGGGTCTGCATAAAAGGTATTATGGTCTTAATGATTTGTGTATGTATAATTTCATAATGATTGAGTGTCATTAACAATAGTGGGGATTTCAAAGCATTCTGTGGATCCCCAAAGCCCAATAACAAATGTGAGTAACCTTCTGGAGCTCTGTAACATTTTTCTGACTTTGTCATTAGCTGTATCTTTCAAGTGTTCACAGGAATGAAGAAAGGGTTGTTTCATCAAATTACTGAAGAATGAGGAGGAATATTCTCAACATTTGGTCAGGGCTGGAGCTCACCACTAGCAGTAAATGTAGCACAATTTCTTTATTTGTATTCCTAAAATACAAAGGAATACAAATAAAATAAAATACAAAGGAATATAAAATACTGTGCTATCAGGCTCTACAGCAGTGGTTCTCAACCTGTGGGTCCCAAGATGTTTGGGCCTACAACTCCCAGAAATCCCAGCCAGGCTACCAGCTGTTAGGATTTCTGAGAGCTGAAGCCAAAACATCAGGGGACCCACAGGTTGAGAAAGAATAGCATTTTGTGTAAGAGAGCCTGTGCTGGGGATTGCAGTCAGTCACCCCAAAATATTACACTACCTGTCTGAACGTGTCTCCCTCTACAAACCACCAAGGACCTTAAGATAATCTGGGAGGCCCTGCTTTTGGTTCCACCACCATCACAGTCACGGTTGGTAGGGACGAGAGACAGGGCCTTCTCCGTGGTGGCCCCTAGGCTATGGAACTCCCTCCCTAATGAGATCAGATCTGCCCCCTCACTCCTGTCCTTCTGGAAGAAACTCAAATCCTGGATGTGGGATCAAGTATTTGCAGAATAGACTGACTTGCTAGGAACGATAATGTTTTAAATGGAATACAATGGACTGTTTAGGATGATGATTTGAACCGACGAATTGTTTTAATGCATATCTATAACTGTTTTAATTAGTGCTAATTGTATTTTATGCTATCTTATTTTGTGTTAGCATTGAACAGTGTCTGTTGGAAGCTGTCCTGAGTCCCTCTTCAGAGGTTGAGAAGAATGGGATATAAATGTGCCAAATAAATAAATAAATAAATAAATATTGAAAGACCTGAAGCAAAATAGCAACTTCACGTGGTTAGGATCTAAGGTACACTAAGTTATCTTGGATCCTGACACCCCCCCCCCCCCCAGCAACTGCAATAACATTTTCACAAGAGTTTCTCAAATTCCCTGGAAGCAAATACACAGTATTAATAAATGAAATATTCATAACTGCCTTCTTATTACATCCCAAATCAGTTTCCCAATGTGCTTGTCTCTGTCTGCATAAGAGTAAAGCCAAATTTTAGGTTAACTGCTATGCATTTTTGATGTCCATTGAGATAAAAATCTTCAAAGTACAGATATTTTTTCTGGGGTGAAAGGTGGAAAAAGGATAGCATCTCAGAAACTTTATCTGAAAGAGATCTTGTCTGAATATTTACTCGGCTCTATATTCAACCTACAATTCTGAATTCTTTAAAAAATAATCTTTTAACCAAAATAGCTATGAAAACTATCTACCCACTTTGTTGTTGCAAACCACTCAAAGAAACAGGCTAGTTGGTGTTTTTATTCAGCCTATTCCATTACTGGACTGGTCTTATACAATTTATCACCTCATATGTGTCTTATCTGCTTTTGTAATTAATACATGCTGTTCATTTTTATCTTGATAGATACAGAGAACAGCTTCGTCCACTTATTTCTGTGGTTTTGTGCATGAAGAATAAAAAAACTTGTTAACAATGTAGCACTGTAAATGGGGTTGCTCTTTTGGGAAGCATATATTTCTTATCCATGATTCCAGGGGGAGGGGAGGAGGAACTAGCAATAAACCGAACTCACAACCGAGTGTACTGAATCAAGTCTGGATTCTCTATTGACTTCTATATATACACTGCAGACCCTCACACTTAAGAAAAAAATAGCTTAAGAAGTAAATTCATAGTCAATCTTACATAATGATGATGCCGCAATTCCTCCCCTCCTGATCACTGTACCTTTTTCAAGGCATATCTCTAATAGAGTTAAATCAGATGCAGCTAAAATATTTACATGGCACAGAAGTTAAAAAATATAGTTGAACTATTAATAAAGCGGTTCAAACAAATTATTAGAAGAGAAGAGCAAAAAAGGAAAAGGGCAAGGCAAGTGATGTGGGTTGACGGATTCCCCATGCCCCCACACCACCAGATTTGCCACAATGCATGACAAATCCCATCCTTAATGTGATGAAGTCCTGAAACAGAGAGAGATGTTTCCTTAAATAACTTAATGTGACATAAGCATTATCTTGCAATTTGGAGCTAGATTGTAGAGGTTATTTTTGCTTCATTTAAAAAAAATACCTTGAATTGGAGAGATTGGAATTTAGACAATTTCCTTACTCGGAGACAAACTTTGGTTTTTGTATTGAGGTATACCCCATAGAACAGCAAATCTGTCAGAGTTTCCTGATGAAGATAGATCTGCTCCATGCATGTGCTTGTCTCATGCTTTTAGGTTTATCACAGTTACAGTAGACATTTAGAAACAAATCCAGTTCTAATTAATTCCCAGCTAGAAGAGAAGAATTGAATGAGGAGGGGTTATGATGGCTTCTCATCCAGCAGTTGATTCAGTGAATCTACTTTAGTAGAGACTAGCAGTTACTTATTTTTTTAAAAAAAGTGCTTTTGCACTTTTAAAATTAGATTTATACCATTTTTTGTCTCCCAAAATGACACTCAAGCAGCTTACTAGGACACAAAGCAGCTTACATACCCATTACTTTAAAACGTAATGTGAGCCATGACACCATGCAATAGGGAAAGACAGTGTACCAGCCTTTACATAAATTTCCCTTCTTCTCTTGCTGTTCTGGCTTTTTACAAGGATAAATGCATCCTTAAAAACACATTTTGAACGTTACTAGAATTTCATCAGCTTAAATGATATTCTCCACTGATGTAATTTAATTTATTTTTAGTTTTTACTTATTGGGGAATTAGAGTGAGAATCCATTACCTATCAAGTTGGAAAATTTCTTATAGAGGTGTTTGTACTAGGCCTGGGTAACAACGCAAAAATTTGTTTCTAAAATCGATTTGTAATTGGGGTGTTTTTTTGTTTCGATATTTAAAATAATTACAAAATTTTCCAAAAAAAAGTTCGGTATTTACGAAATTTCGTAAATATTTACAAAACATTTTGTAAAGATGGCGCCCTTTTTTTTCAATATTTTTAAAATATTTTTTAAATTTAATTATTAATTTAGTAGAATAGGGAGGAGAAATTATTATTGAGGGAAGGCAGGCACTCACTCTGGCGGGCCCTCTCGCTCGCTGCTCGCTCGCCGCTCGCCCTCTCGCTCGCCGCTCGCCCTCTCGCCCTCTCGCCCTCTCACCCTCTCGCTAGGATGGGTTCCTTTCAGGAGGGGCTCTTTTTCCCAGGCTGCCAAACTAGAACTCCCAGGATGCTACAGCATTGAGCCAATGTGGTGCCAAACCTCATCCAGGCTGCAGTGTAGATGGCTGCAGGATGGAGGGGTTTCCTGCCTCAAATTGAGAGAGAGAGAGAGAGAGAGAGAGAGAAGAGGAAGCAAGTGAGCCTTCTTTGGAAGAGAGCTCAGAAACCCCCTGCGAAAGGTGAGAGAGAGAGAAAGAAGAGAAAAGGAAAGAAAGAGAAGGAGACCTCCCTCTCGCCCTCTCGCTCGCCCTCTCGCTCGCCCTCTCGCTCGCCGCTCGCCCTCGCCCTCTCGCTCGCCGCTTGCCCTCGCCCTCTCGCTCGCCGCTCGCCCTCTCGCTCGCCCTCTCGCTCGCCGCTCGCCCTCTCGCTCGCCCTCTCGCTCGCTTGCTCAGCCGGCGCCGAGAGAGGAGAGCTCCCAGCAAGCCAGGCGGCCATCTTACGTATTTCCGAAATGGACGGAAATACAAATTTTTTTGGCGCCTGCCGTTTCGATATTTAAAAACACTTCCAGGTTTAAAAATAAGTTTTGTAATCGTTTTGTAATTCAAAAATTAACGAATTTTTTAACGAATTACGAATTAACGAAACGAATTGCCCAGCCCTAGTTTGTACCCTTAACAGTAAGAAGCAAAAATGTAGACCTCAAAATGAATAACAGCTTGCATATGATATCATCTCTTTTCCTAGTCCATCCAGTATTTCATCCTGTCCAAGTCAGCATGGTAAAGAAGCTGTGACCTGGAAAACAATTGACTTGGTACATTTCAGTGCCCTCCAAATGGCAAATAAGTCCTTCAGATTCCAAATAGTTTTATAGCCACATCATTTACTTGTCCCTCAGAGAAATGGATAAATGCTAGATTTCTGAATCAGACTGCAAACAAACATCTCTATTAAACTTGTTAACTCAAAGTCATTTTGTTGGCAAATAAATGGTAACTGTATTTCCCACAGGCTTGGCTCTTGCCTGTTTTTGATGAACCAGGAAAAGAAGCACATTGCCAGAAATTCTCTTCCATCTGCATTATGAACAGACTGAGCCACTAAATGTTTCTGCTTGAATAGTGTTTTTGGGGTGGCAAGAGACAGCTTACAACTAATATATTTTGATCAGTGTTATCCAAACTTTGGTCCTCAAAGTGTTTTGGACCTTGAGCGAATGGTGAGATACCATGGGACTTGCAATGATTTAAGCAACAGATATTTGTTCATAGAATTTTGCTAGATGAACATTTGGCTACTAAAGCACTCTGTGACAGCATATAAGTGTAGTTCAGGATCAAAATACCAAAAGGGAAACCCTCCCCTCTTTCCTTGAGTCTTTTTACTATTTTTATGAATTAATCTCAAATTTAGAGTTCTGGATTTGAATCTCAAGCAACCCAAAGGGCAGTAGATAAGTACTGAATCTATTGCATTCAAGTCTATTCCATTTTGTTTTCCTTTTGTGGATTTTCATGATTTGAAATTCCTGAAATTCAGGGGTTGCTAATGGGAGAGAGAACAGATATTTGAACCCTGATTTTATTCACATCACATGCTTTTCCTTGGAAGTTCCTGTAACTTTGTTCTAACACCTTTATAGAATTGAATGTACTTATATATAAACATGTGCTATCAGGCTGTAAGGAGAGAAAAGAAAGGATAGGGCTGCTAGGGGAGTCATAATCACCGTTACTGACTTTATACAACTATTTTAGATGTAGGAAATATTTTATGGCACATTGATTCGATGCTATGGAAACTCCATAACATATTTTCTAATTAAAATGCACTAATTGGGATTTTTTGGTCATTATCCTTGAAAAAAATTCCCCTAGAAACCTTTTATAGAAATTGATGTTTAAACTCTTTTGTCCCCCTTTAGCTCTCCTAGCCATGAAAACTATACTGCTTTATCCCTAGGGACTACTTATAGCATAGGCCACAAGAGTTAGATCAAAACCTAAATCTGATATACTTAAGAACATGAGTAATAGCCAGCTTTGCTTGTAAACTAGCAGAAATAGAGGGGAGTGATTTTGGTCAACATAATTTTAGTATGATCTGCTAGATCATTTCAGAGCTGTGAAATGTATCTTTTTTGGACTATATAGTTCCCTACATCCCAGATAGAATGAGTGACTCTGTTTGAGGTTATATCCCCCCAAATACGTTTTTTAATCCCTGCATTTGGAGTTCTAAAATGGAATGCTTTTGAAAGGTTGGGTTTGGCAAACAGGGTAGGACTGGGAAGCAGAAGATAAGAAGCTAGGGATAAACAAAAGCATACACATCATTTTCCAGTTATACCAATGCTGGAATCCCACTGGCTATCCAATACAAGAATGCTATGTTTGTGTGTTTTAAAATGTGATAAAGGGTGGATATTTTACTGCATTTAAAGTCTACTGAAATGGTTTTTCATACACTTCTACGCCACATTCTGAATAATTCAGAAAGCATGCATATGCACTTATGTTTTTAAACCCTCATTATTGTTTCTCTGTTTGGCACAGCATGGGCACTTGTGTTGGAATGAATTCTGCTTGGGGAAAATTCATGTCATAACATTATTGCCTGGCATCTCAAGGAAAGGAGAGGTGGAGCATTTCTTATTTATAGGCAGAGAGCGGCTAGCTTAAGTAGCCAACAGTATCTCTCAAGTTTATATTGGTCAACTCCTGGTGACTATTGTCCCTCTACATGAATTCAGAGTGCACATGGTAACATCCATCACAGATCACAAATGGATCTGACATAATATTTTATCCTGTAATGCAGAGAGGCAAAAAGAGCACCATATTATAAATACCCCTTTCCTATGAGGCCTTTGGTGTTGTGTGTGAGCTTGCAGCCATGGATAGTTCAAGCATTTGCAGTCCCAGGAAAATGTCATCCCAGCATATAGTGTTGTATTTAAAATTTGGGGAGCAAACTATGAATTTATGATAGCCTATTTAGCTATGACTGTCTATAAATCTGGGTGAATTTATTGCAAGATGCACACTTTCTCAAGGATCATAGGTAATGCATATTTCATGCTGTGTAGTTTCTTTTCAGTTAGAAGGGCTAGCACACTGCATACAAGTAGAGATACTCTCCCAAGAGCTGTTTATATTTAATGGAAGGCTAGCATACTCATTGAAGTACTAGGCTTGGATTTCCAAATGCTGAGATTCACAATCCTTACGCTGTCAGTAGTAAGGTCTATCAATGTATGTTGACTCTCTTGCTGCATCTCCAGTCCCCATACATGCCTGTGCCTGAATGTCTTGTTCGGAGCTCTGCCTCTTTTCTAATTGCTTTCACACAGAAACTAAACTGTAGCCCCCTGTGTACCTTGACGGATTAAATGCTGATCAAAGTCAGGTTTAGCTGTATCCCCAGGACAAACTGCTTACATACCAGGAAGCCCTAGCACTGGGTTACCACAACCACCGGCAAAACAGAATAAATTATCAATTAACACTGCAAAGGGGACAAGAGAGGGGTGTTGTTCTCCCTTCTTAAAAACCAGTACAAAGAGATGCTGATAGCATATGCATTCAGCATAGAGGTTTGTGGAGCTAGCTATGAAATCTCACTGCTCTGTATCTGTCCTGATGATCACTCTGTAAACCCTGCTCCTGGACTGCTGATCACAAGCATCAGTTGTCAAAATTCCAAGATTCAGGCTTTCCAGAATTAATAGCATTAGAAAGATTAAAGGGGAGTTTATATCAATAGTTACAAGGGGCAAGGGAGATAAGCTTCAAGCACATCCATCCTCCCCTTTGCAGCTTGGCCTCTGCTGGAACTTTGCCCTGCATTGCAGATGACTGGGTACAACATTTTCTGGCAGGAAAAAAATAAGACAGGAAAATATGAAAGTCTGTACTTTCTCTCATGGAAGTGGTGAACTAATATAGAAGCAGGACAGTCATATTTGGTGAAAGTCTCTATTGCACCATAGCCAAGTCATACAATAGCCATTTCGGGTCCACCATTTCCCCACTATGAAGTTGCCCACAGCTGTTGATGAACAAATTCATAATAGCTTTATCACACCCAGGACTTAGCTGGTGCAATAAGGTCTAGATGCTTCTATGGTGGCATGCTGATGATGTCAGGGAGGAGGATTGTCCTCTCCCCTCAATGAAAAATGCATTTTATTTATTAAAACTTTGTGTATTCATGAAGTGTTTTTAAACATTAAAAGGGGGGGGGGAGCAACACAGCAGGAGGGATGAGGTGTGCCTACCTACCTCACATTGTTCATACATTGCAGTCATGCAATGCCATCAGCTGTGTGAAGAAAGGGGTGACAGCTCTGGAAAAGTAACTGCTATCCCAGTTCACAAGAACACTATGGCATAGTGGTTTCACATACTATAGTCCTCTGTCTTTAATTACAATGGTAGGTGGTTTTGGTTTTGGGTTTTGTTTGTTTTTTTGCATTTGATGGGATGCATGATGGTTGACCTGTCCACCTCATCAAATTCTGGTGGTTGGTATTTGCACTGAATAGAGATTGCTGACAAAGTTTTCTTAACCAGGACCTGCCTTGTGGCATATCTGATTAATACCATACATCCACTTAAAACAGTGGTTCTTAACCTGTGGGTCCCCAGGTGTTTTGGTCTACAGTTCCCAGAAATTTCAGCCAGTTTACCAGCTGTTAGGATTTCTGAGAGTTGAAAGCCAAAACATCTGGATCCCCAGGTTGAGAACCACTGACTTAAAATCTACCCTTTGAAGACATGGTGATAAATGTAGTTCCCTTCTTTATTGGCTGAAAATTCAGTGTTCAGTTGTTCAAGTACTTAATTTATTTGTTTGTGTGCTATAATGCATACCAACTACCATGATTTACCAATTCCAATTAATCCCACTTTTGAACTACTTTTAGAATGTCCCAGTCTCTTGGCTTTCATCTGCAAAGTGTTGGAGGGTATGATAATGCAGGGAAGGAGAAGCATCTCTACCAGATTGCCACTGGACTTGTTGTCTAGGAGTTCTGGGAATTGAAGTTCAAAACCTTTGGAGGGTCCAATTGTCCCCAAAGCTAATATAACAACAACCGATTTTCATGCAAGCAATTGTCAATTGTTGGAAGAACAAACATTCTGAAAGGAAAGTTTTTGCAACGATCTCCAAAGGGAAGCTTCAGTAATAAAAAGGTTCAGTACTTGGACTGAATATATGTAGAAAGGTTATGTATGAAAGCCACACATAAAAATGTAATCTATAGAAATACTATAACATTTATCTAACACTACTGCCTTACCAAGAAAGAACTATTTCGCAATAGGTTTTCCCCAATGCTGATTGGAACAAGCTTATGGCCTTTGCTCATTTTAGCCATCAAATATGAATATGGCATCTTGAGTTGTGAATACCTTAATGCAAGGTATATATTTGTAGTAAATATAATGAAAAGCATTTCTGATGGGTGCATAAACCAGAATCGGTTTGCTCGCCAGTACTTTTTAAATTCCTTTATGACTATAGCGATGAATAGATTAAAAGCCATCTATTTCCCTGCCACAACCTAGAAAATATTTTTAAATGGAGGTGGGAGAGAACAAGTGGCCTTTCCATGACAAAAGCCATATTGTTGATTTTGTGTGTCACAAGATGAACAACAGCCACTGTGTCAAATCTGACCTGATGGTTGCTCATTTTGAGGACAGAATGAATGCTTACCATTGGGGAATCTCAATGATGACAGAATGAATGGTTTGATAAGATGGATGGACAGGCAGGCAGGCAGGCCAGCCATATTGGGAAATCAGATGAAACTGGTATGTAAGCTACATCTGGAATAACATTCTTCATGGTTGTTCCATACTGCACTATTGCTGTAGCAAGAGAGTATTTGGAAATTACACTCCCATTATACTTGTGTTGTTTGGTGAGGATTGAATGCACATTTGTACTCCTTGAATGAAGAAATATATATTGTCAAGGACTTGCTATTCATGTGACAACAATGCTACAGTAGAGCTGGGGACCTTGGAAACCTCCTAATATGGACTACAGCTTCTATCATCACTGACCATTAGTCATACTGATTGGGCTTGATGGCAGTTGCAGTCCAACCATAATTAGCCCTGCTCTTGAGGAAACTATGTACATGAATTCTTACTCTGTTGCACAGAAAAACTGCTGAATAGTCAAAATGAGTAGAAGTCTGTGACTTCTGCAAGAAACAAACAACTAGTCATCATTTAGCAGAGATTGCTTAGGAGCCCAAGGAGCAGCACCAATGCATCCGTTCTAAGGTTGGGCTCAAGCACCAGGGTGACATATGAATAGGTTCTCAGATACTTCCTCTGCTGGATGTTTCATATTACAACTGAGAAATCAGTGATCCCACTAACTTCCTGTAGAGATGAGTTTTCAGTTGTTCTAGACCAGTGAAATCACATTAAAATATGCCTGTAGAATAGAAATTCTGAAAATCTCACAAATCATTTTATCCTTACAAAAATTGGCTAAAATTTTCATTGTCCAAATTGCAAAGGTCACTTACATATTTGGACATAATGTGGTTGAGCAAAATTATCACCACCACCACCACCATCATCATCATCACTACCACCATCACTCCTTCTGCCTCCCACTGCTTCTCGTTTTTATTACTGCTTTTAAGGGGGAAATGGCATTTTCTTAACCTCTTGAACAGCTGGGATTTTCCCATCTTTGGGATGTTAATGAAAAGATGTTTGGAAATGTCAGGTCAGAGCATTTGCAAAAATGCTGAATCTTGATGACTTCTTTTAATTTTCCTGCAAACTGGGTTGATGTCCTACATCTCTTTCATATTTATAAGCTCCTGATACCTTTACCAGTAGACATCCATGCACCTAAATTACAAAGCCCTGACTCAATCTGGCCATGTACCAGACATAATTTTTTAAGGGATACATACTGTGGCTGGACCCCCACAGGTGTGTTACACATCTATAAATTCTTCTGCAAAATATGTTAAAACACGTTTGTGTTGCATGCAACACTCATATTTAGTTCCAGGTTGAGAAAGTGGAGTCGTATATGCAGTGTTGTCTACAAAAAGGAGGAAGGGGAGAAAAAGAGAAATGTGACGAAACCTGAACGTTTTGGACAAACATGAGCTTTTGTGAATATAAGCTCATTTTTTGAGTGAAGAACCAAGTAGTGTTACTCAGTTGTAAATGGAGTGATTGGTATAATATTTTTGGAATGCACTTGGGAGCTGTAATTCCCAGAATACCAAAGTGGCTGGTTTGTTTGTTTGCTTGTTTGTTTGTTTTTGCCAATGGCCAAATCAGCTGGAGGATTCTTTGTATTAATATTTCAGTCAAGTAACATTTTTAAACTTTGCATGCATTACAGAAGTAAATCAGGGCACTGAAAGCACCAAAGAGAATATTTGGATAGATAACTCCATTTCTGCAACAAATGAAGGAGCATACATTTGAGGTGCTATGCTGTAGGACCTGTGAACAGGAGAGCTACCCTTCTTGCCACTGACTGAAATGATATTGGAGGAGAATCTACCCTCTGGCCTTTCTACATCACCAAAGCTTTTAGAGCGAAAACCCCCTGCCAGTAGCAGAGCTGTGCAGTGGAGATAAAAGAGGCCTCACTCATCTCCCTCATCATCTCTGGGGGAGAGATAACCCAGCCAGCATCTGCATTGATATTTACACACGTTGCCAAAATGACAACATCATTATCACTTTCTCAATATTTGAGCTACTGAAATATTTTCTGCATAATTTAACACTCATTCAAGAAGCTGTATTCCAGGAGGGCAGGAAAACATGCCAAATGTCCCAGTTACCCATCATTTTTCGTATTTTGGTTTCACAACTCTGAAAGGATTGGGAAGGGAGGTCTAAATAAAACACAACAGTTTTCCTTACATTCTGGGGCTTAGTCTCAGAGCCCCCAGCACCTTACAATCTAGGGAGCTCTGAATATTATAATGTAATAAAAATGTCATTCTAAACTCCTGAGACTTGAAAGTAACTAGAGTAGTTTATTGAAACTAGGGAGGAAATGTTTGAATTTTCCCTGGGAGAATTAAGCTGGAATGCAGCATTTCCAGGGCCAAGACAGTGCTAGAAAGCCGAGATTACCCTCACCCGGCATAATCTTCTTAGGTTTTGTTCAGAGGAGTCAGTAGCCCGCTGAAACAGAACAAGAGAGAGAAAGAGGGAGCAGCATTCCCATCCTAGTTATTTCAATGCAACTGATTGTATAGCTTCTTCTTTTTCTGCTTCCACCTTCTTCTCTTTTTCCTCCTTGTCTATTGGTCTCTGCTGACTAACTACAAAGGAAAGAAGTTGATCCCCTTCTTCACACACCCACGGAAGCATAGATTGCATCTATCCATGATTCAGGCTTTTGTGCTTGTATTGTAACCGAAGCAGCTACAAGAATGGAACCAGTCATGTGAGCCTTCCTCTCTTGGAGGGAAGACATTAAAAAGGCAGAATAACCAGTGAAATTTGCTCCACCTCCATTCATAAGACTGTGTCAGCAGCAAAAGAGATGATAAAACTGGCTTTGACTTCAAGTAACAACAGTAGGAGCTGTAGTATGCGCGCGCACACACATACATTGAGAGAGAGAAAATGCATTCTTATTGAAGAAAAATGATGCATAACATCGATATATCAGCAGAAGGAAAAAAAGTGTAACTTTTGGGGTTTGGAATAAAGTCATTGGTCCTGCAAATAAGAATTCTCCTACACCAATTTAACTTTTTCTTCAGTCTGCAGATAGTTAGCACTCTTCTACTAGAGTTCAGCATGAAGTACGGTTTCAGCATGCAAAGAAAAGGGGCAGGCAAATTTACCAAGGGGAATGCAAATTTGGCACATATAGAGATTAGCTATGGTCGCAGGTTCGAATTCGGGGACAAAAAAAAAGCTATGGGTGATTTTAAGTGTCTCACTCACTGCAGAAATCTGGGACTGAAGGAAAATTTAGTTCAGAATCAAAATTCTTATTTAGAGGAACACTTATTTTGGCCATTCCTTATAGCTAAATTCTTAGACAACATTCGTTTGGATCTTCTTTCCTGGCATTTCTGTTTTAATGTGGGGAGTTTTTGAATGTGTTATTGTCAATTTTATTTATATCCTATTTTCCTTCCTCAGAACCAGAACTCAAGGTAGCAAAATGCACATCATAGATAAAATATAGTAAAGGTCAGTGTAATGATTGAACTTAACTTTCAATAACATTTACAGCAATATAAAACATACAATAAAAACTAATAAAAAGTTTTTAAATTGACCACAATTCTCTGTGTTGCACAGCTTTATGCCTACTTATTACTTAGCTATGTAACAGAAGCACTAACAGATCTTGTTAGTGAATTGTGAAGATGCATACCAGGATACTGGCAAGTGGCAAGGGTGTCCCAATGCACACTGGACTCTCACAATGCACATTGGCATTCCCTAACTGGGGTCCTGTTAAGCATTGGTCCTGATGATGCTACAATAGTCAGTTTGTTGACTCTCCTACATTACTTTTTCAGAACAGCTCATTGCTGAATATGGGCATTTTGAAATTGGTCAATTCTCTTCCCTGTCTTTGTAAGTCCACTGACAAAGGTATGTGTTCCCCAGTGAATGCCAGTCATTATAATTAAAAACAGTATAGCAACATATTAATAGCCACACATTTTCCCTCAAAAACATCCAGGTGTTAAAAACCTATCACAATAAAAAAAAAGTATTTGCCTGCTGAAGAATGTCATTCTATATTAACTGATTCATTTCTACAGCAGAGAGCATGGATATCTCACCAGGTCTGTCCTTGTCTGGCTTCGATTTCTCAGCCTCCACACAGAACAGAGAACCAGTTCCTCTGCCTCTAATTAGTGTTCTTCTAATTACTTATCTATGCATTTACAGGGAACTGTTATAGGAATGGTGGCTATAACTACTGTGATAAGCACACAGTAGCACAGCATGTTTTCATGTAATTATCTGGAAAGCTCAAAATATGGGTCAGCCTCATTTGATGATAGGGGAAGCAACAATCATAGTCTCATCCTTGTGGAGTTTTAAAACATGAGCATTCAGCATGGCTTAGAACAAGTTGAAAAATGTGTTTCTTGATTTCTGGCATTCCTACAGCACAGAATGTAGCTTACCGCCCTGGGTCCCTTTGGGGAGATAGGATTGTATATAAACGAAGTTTGATGATTTTATTATTGTTATGGTGCAGAGCATCTAATAAGCCTTAAACATCGCATAACCCAAAATCAGGGGTAGGGGTGGGGGTGGGGTGGGGGCAATGGCACTGAATTCTTATTTTATGGCTCTGTTCATATACAACAGTGTGTGTATAACCTGAAGCAGTGGTCGGATGCATTCACTCTCATATATCCAGTCCAACCCACCCCACCCCACCCCACCTCCTCCTGTCATGCAGTCAAAGTACAGTGAAAGCACCCGAACAGATGGTCTTCCAGCCTTTGAGATAATAATGAAAATGATGATGATGATAGCAGCAACTCAGAGCCCATCCAGTCCAACCTGCTTCTGTCATGCAGAAAAAGCACAGTCAAAGCAACTTCCCAACAGATGACCATCAAACCTTTACAATAATAATAGTAGCAACCCAGGAGGCACCCAGCCCAACCTGCTTCTGCCATGCAGGAAAAGCACAGTTAAAGCGGCAGCAAGGAGGCACCTGGAAAGCTTCGTGCTTCTTAGGCAGGGTGAGCAGATGGGGAGGCAGAGCCCCTGAGGAGCCTCTGACCGTGCTTCATGGAGCCCTAAGGACTCCACTGAGGACAGTTTGAGAACTGCTGCTATATTGTGATGAGAACTTTGATCAATGGATCAGATCAATAGAAAATGAACTGATGATCCATACATTTCTAAAATATCCATGGAAATACAGTACATCCCTGGCCTTTGCAGGGGATGTGTTTCTGGGTTGTCTGTAAATAAGAAAAAGCCATAAATGGAGGACTTCCTGCTCAGTAATATCGTAGCATTGCACTGGAAAAACAAAAAAAAATGTCTAGAGGGGACTTCTTTTGTTGGATGTAGATAAATGTAACTGTAGATACTGGTCTCACAGATATGGGCCTGATACAGATTAATATGCAGAAGAAATAGAGGTGTAATATGATAGAGGAGAAAGATGCATCAAAAATATTGTAGAAAATAAGAAATTGAGTGAGAAGGGAATGAACTTTTTTATTTCCCTTAATTTTTTTATTTCCCTTAAAATACAGGTCATGAAGATGCATATCCATGTGCTCTTTATACATGCAGCTCCTGATCCAGTCATGGAATTTGCACATAGCAGTAGGCAATCCAGTTAAGGAATTTACACAAGTTATTTCCTGTGCAAGATTAGAGAATATGTCTCAGTCCTATTCGAGTGTACAGTCTCACACCAAGTTTCTCCTTGGTATTTAAAAGAGTGGACCACATGCATTATCCTTTGTTCCTTTAACATTTGCCACACTCTCCAAGTTTCTCTCCTGCTGTGCAGAGAGAACCAACACTAGAGGAAATAATAGCGTGGGCTCTTTCATCTTAAAAGGAAGCTACTGGCAGAATTTCTCTGAGTATTTTCAACGTGCCATATTTTGGGCAGTCTCTTACTAGCAATTGTTCTGCCCACCACTGTTGCTCATACAATGGGTCGACTTAGTGCACTGACAGGATTCTTCCTAAACTTGGAAAGGTGCAGGAACTAAACTCTCCTGCCTGTTACTGAGCTGACCAAATAACATTATAACATAATAGGAAACTTTGGGGTGAAACACACAGAGCACGGGTCCCTGATGACTTTTTCTTGTTCAGGGTTGGCTATACTATGAGATAGACTAAAGTGTTGAGGTCAGATGGCAGGTTTGGAATTTGTTATTTTGCTAGGAATGAACAAAGAGCTTGTATCATTTCCTGCCCCAGGAGGTAAAATAATTTGCCTTGCCTTAGGATAGATTACTTGTTAGTAATTCCATTTTCTGCTCTGCCCCAAGCAGCAAATTGTTTACGGCTAAATCCTAATAAGAGGGCACTACTGCCCCACAGCAAAACAAATTGTATTGCGGGCTTGTGAGAGGGAGAATACTGTAAGTAGCAGGCGCCTTTGAAGTTGTCATTAGAGGTGGCATCTTTGATTTCCCAGGCCCTTCATCTTGCTTTTAAATGCCATCCATGTCGTTCATAAACTAGTGCCCTAATTATACAGAACATGACACTTAATGGCTAGTTTGCAGCCTGACTAGAAATTATGGCAATTTTTCAGGTCTGATGGTATTTTATGTTTCATTGCATTTATAAGTTGCTGGTTAAAGTGATGAATTAAGAGGTGGAGTTGTAGCAGCTGCTGTCTTGCTTTGCAAAAGGAACTGTCTTATAGTGAATCTGGAAAACTCCCCTCCTCCCAGCTTCTTGTTTATCAGACCTAGGTATAAGGGAAATATTTCCAGTTCTTCAAAGACTTTGCACTGAGAATGCCAATCTAAACTTAGAAGAGGGCCTATAGATCACCATAAAAACCCATCTTTTTCATGGCGAAGATCCTAAGTTCAGTAACTGATATGTCACGAAATTTTTCCCAGGTAGGTTTGAGAAAGACTTCTATCTGGTGTCTTGGAAAGTGGTAGTAGAACATTGACTCACCTTCAGATCTTGGAAAAGTTGTTCTCCAAATCCTCCAGACATAATGGATGTGTACACATTGCTATGGGGTTCTAGAAGTTGTAATTCAAATTTTTTTTCAAAGTATTTATATCATACAGTATCCTGACTCCTACACAAAAGTAATGCCACCATCTGAATGCTATTTCCAGATTATCAAATAAAAAGGGAACAAATTTAACCACAGGGCTTAACATGACCACCACATCTACCATTACTACCAAACAAGCATGAGAAAGTATTAGAATATCTGAAAACAACATCAAAACCAAACAATTGTATGGGTAAAGGTATGTTTCTCCTTAATCTCTACAGAGATAAATTCTCCCCCCTTTTCTTTTTGCAACAGGTTTAAGAATATTCAGGAGAAAAGATATTCATTTTATTCAGTACGTTCCCATTCTACCTCTTGGCAGTACTCTCAGGACAGCGAGCAATAAAAATGTGAAAAATACTAGCTCAATTAAAAAATCTTAATAAAACAGATTAAGAAAGACAGCAGCAGGATAAAACCCAACACAGCGGGTTGAAATTGCATTAACTGATGTTTAAAAAGATCTTTGCCTAGAACCAAACTGGCTACATTAAAGAGAGGCAACCAAAGATACATAGTATCTAAAACGACTCCAGTCCCTGTTCACTACTTACTCACTTCAGAGGATGGTGGGTCTAGGAGAATGGCTTCTGGCAAAGATCTCAGCACATGACCAGATATGTACAGAACATGGTGAGTGTTGTAATATAGGAATTCTTGCAAATACCACAGTCAGGGAAGATTAGAGATAATCCACAGAAGAAAAGGGTAGAGCAAAGAACTCTGAGAAGAGTTCCAGCAGACATTCATATAAATATTTGTTTAACAGTGAAGAATTCTATTAGCAAAGATACTACAGTAGTGGCTGGTCTTCAAGCTGTTTTGGTCTTCAGTTCCCAGAAGTCTTAGCCAGTTTGGCCAACTGCCAGGAATTCTGAGAGCTGAAATCCAAAACTCCTGCATCATCAAAGGTTGAGGATCGTTGTTTTAAAAGAACGTGTGAAAAATGTCACATTTCACAAAAGCAGTTCATCACCTCTAGGTGGAATCTTTTCTTGCGATTTGAATCTGTGTCCTAGTCTCCAGAGCAGCAGAAAACAAGCTTGCATTCTCCTTAGTGTGACAGCCTTTCAAATATTTAAATAAGGCTATCATGTCCCCTCTCAGTTTTCTTTTCTACAAGCTAAACATGCCCAGCTCCCTAAACTGTCCCTCATAGGGCTTAGTTTCCAAACCTTTTATCGTTTTGGTCACTTTTCTCTGGATACATTCGAGCTTTTCAATATCCTTCTTGAGGCAATGGCATACTTGCTTTGTACATACTCTAGGATATTGTTTTCTTAAGTTGAGGTTGACCTGAAGCCACATAAAAGCACCAAAATGCCCTTTAACTTATTTTGGATGCAGATCCCTAAACCTGCTGGATGGCCATTAATGTTAATGCATTCAGCACAGGTAGCAGTTTGTTGTATGGAAAGCTACCTTGAGAGAAAAGTGGGAATAAATAAATAACTGGGTTTTTTTCCCCTTTAGAGTCAAACTACTAGTGAGATAAGGAATTCCTTTGAATGGCAGGGAGTTGGACTAGATGGCACATGTGGTCTCTTCTAACTCTATTATTCTGTGATTCCTATTTGTTTATTTAATTGAATACAAAGTTTGGCATTATGAACTCAGTTTGTTGCAATTAGGGTAAGCTGAGGACAAAGAAAAGGGAAGTGGGATGAGCAAGAAACTGGGTCATTTTAAAAGCAGAAGAAATGGGACAATGGAGGGTTAATCTGTCTCTGTCAAATATGGACAGTTTAGGAAGACAGGATGCCCCCCCCCCCCTTCAGTGTGCACCAGTTTACAGTTGCCTCCATTGAACTGCATTTTCCATTTTAATCCACACACTTTCACACCTGTTCTTGAAGATCTCTGCTGCCCACAGTTTCTTGTCCTAACCACTTTGGATAAGGGCTGTATGGCCATGTTCCAGAAGCATCCTCTCCTGACCTCACAACTTCTGAGGATTCCTGCCATAGATATAGACGAAACATCAGGAGAGAATGCTTCTGGAACATGACCATACAGCCCAAAAAACTTACAATAACCCAGTGATTCAGGCCATGAAAGCCTTCGATAATACCCTTTGGATAATCTGGCATTGTCATCAAGCAGCCACCTGACTAGTCATCCCTAACTCTTCATCATATTTGAACAATCTAAAAGTCCTCATTATGGCATTCATTAAGAATGTATCTCAACATATAAGGTAATTTAGAGGGTAGCAAATGAACCCTGAAAGCTTTCCTGCAGGCATCTTAAATGATGCACAGAAGCAGGAAGTTTGGTTTTTGGGATTGTTTATCTTCTGTGCTGGTCTTCCATTTCATGTTGATTCTGACAATGTATCTGTAGTCAACAGTACAGCTGAAAACTAGTTTTCTTTTACTTTTTTTGGGTGGGGGGAGAATGGAATTAGTCACCCTGATGATGGCATAGTTAGACATTCAGTGAAGACCTCAAGAAGAGAAGGGTGTTAAACGGCACACAATTTCCTCCACTCTTACCATTAGCTTTTCAAAAAATAACATGAGAAAGCAAAGTAAGAAGCTACAGCTTTGAACTTCTAATGCTATCTCTGAATCTTTGAAGTAATTGGTGCATGAAATGTTCTCAAAATGCTTTTTAAAATATGATACAGAATTGTGATGTGGCATTGCAGGCTTTTCTTCCCTCCTCTTGAAAGTGTTATATGATATGCTGTTCCAGAAAATTATATATATATATATGGATAAGGGATTTGTGTGTGTTTGGGGGGAAGGAGAGATTTGTTGCAATTGAACAAATGCCAGAATTCCTGGGTGTTTGATTTAGTTTGAGATGTCTTATCTGGTCTCTTGAGGGCTCTCTCTTCACTGTGTTTTAGTAAATTTAGATGTTGTTGAGGTAGAAAAAGGCTCAAAATGAAAACTGGCATACTTTGGCAAATTGAAACACCCCGATAAAATTTTTAAGAAAGGGGAACAGTTTGGCTACACTCAGCATCTTTCATCATGCCTGTTGATAGCTGATTGTTGACTGTTTTGTTTGTTTTAGACTTTCCAAAACAGTGGGTACATCTATACTATAGAATGAATGTAGTTTGAGCCCACATTAACTCCTTTTAGCCTTCTCTGCCAAAGAGTGCTGTTTCCTTACCAAATTAAAAACCCCAGGTTTCAATAGCATTGAACCATGGCAGTTAAAGTGGTGTCAAACTGCATTCATTCTATAGTCTGATTGCACCCAGTGATTCCCAAACATTGGCCCTTCAAGTATTTTGGAATTCAGTTCTAAGAAGCCCTAGCTGACTCGGGACCTCTTCACATGGCCCTTGGGGCCATGCCATTTCACCAGCAGTTACTGGCAAAAGGGAAAGTGTATGGGCAGCTTGTGGTGCCCTGCATGCCCTCTCTCTTTCAGGACTGGCCAATGCGCTGGGATGGGAAAAGGTGCATTGGTCAGTCCCCATCATATGGAAGAAAGGGGAGCAACACACGGTGCCCCATTGCCCTTTATTCCCCAATCCTATGGGGGAAATGAGAGAAAAGTATGGGTAGTTCCATCAGAGCTACCCAGAAAACACTTTTTCTCCATTGCAGAGGAGGAAGCTTCTTGCGAAGCTTCCTCTCCTCTTCAGGAGGAATGTGGGTGGGGCCAATCCAGCATTGTCTGATGATGTTTCACAGGCCTCATCTAAAGAAGCAAAAAGGCACAAAAATACCTGTGTGAAGAGGCCTTTGGCCAATAGTCAGTAATTTTAGCAACTTCCAACTTTGGTGTGGAACAAAACTGGAAGTTCCTGTTTTAGCAAAATTTCTTTTGGGTGTTGTTTCTGTACAATTTTAGTCTTAACAGAATAAGTCATTCCCTCTGCTTTTACTAAATTCATGGGACAGGGGTTCAAAAACTTGCTATCACTATCCAGAGCACCTGAAAATCTTCTGGAAGTTGTCATCTTCTTTCTTTGAAAGGCATGACTAAACCTCTTATTAATACTTGGGTTGCCAGTTTGGAACTGTAGCCTATGTAGGTGCTACAATTTTCCTCTTTAAAGGCATATTGGGTGTTTCTGAAATTAGGAAAATTTTGGGTGAATTAGGAAATTTTGGTGAATTTCTTAATAGATGCAGTTCTTTGTCTCTGTGTTTTCAGCCTTCATGCTTGATGCTATCTTCTATTTTCTGCTGTTCTTTGATGTCCTTTCATTTCCTTGATCTCATCACATTAATGGTTGACTGTAGGATTTGATGGTCGTTTAAAGATTCTGTCATGAATGTAATTCTGTTGGAAAGTGACAATGCATCAAAATGTTAACATGGAAAATTTCATCATAGATTGCTCTTCTGTCCTGCTTATTTGTCCTCTTGCTTGCTTAGTTATAAAGGACCACATATCACTTCCCCAATGTTTTCCAAAAACAGCTCACACAAGGCAGCTATGCCAAACATTTATCACATACTCATAGAATCATAGAATCATAGAATCAAAGAGTTGGAAGAGACCTCATGGGCCATCCAACCCCCTGCCAAGAAGCAGGAATATTGCATTCAAATCACCCCTGACAGATGGCCATCCAGCCTCTGTTTAAAAGCTTCCAAGGAAGGAGCCTCCACCACACTCCGGGGCAGAGAGTTCCACTGCTGAACGGCTCTCACAGTCAGGAAGTTCTTCCTAATGTTCAGATGGAATCTCCTTTCTTGTAGTTTGAAGCCATTGTTCCGTGTCCTAGTCTCCAAGGAAGCAGAAAACAAGCTTGCTCCCTCCTCCCTGTGGCTTCCTCTCACATATTTATACATGGCTATCATATCTCCTCTCAGCCTTCTCTTCTTCAGGCTAAACATGCCCAGTTCCCTAAGCCGCTCCTCATAGGGCTTGTTCTCCAGACCCTTGATCATTTTAGTCGCCCTCCTCTGGACACTTTCCAGCTTGTCAATATCTCTCTTGAATTGTGGTGCCCAGAATTGGACACAATATTCCAGATGTGGTCTAACTAAAGCAGAATAGAGGGGTAGCATTACTTCCTTAGATCTAGACACTATGCTCCTATTGATGCAGGCCAAAATCCCATTGGCTTTTTTTGCCGCCACATCACATTGTTGGCTCATGTTTAACTTGTTGTCCACGAGGACTCCAAGATCTTTTTCACACGTACTGCTCTCGAGCCAGGCGTCCCCCATTCTGTATCTTTGCATCTCATTTTTTCTGCCAAAGTGGAGTATCTTGCATTTGTCACTGTTGAACTTCATTTTGTTAGTTTTGGCCCATCTCTCTAATCTGTCAAGATCGTTTTGAATTCTGCTCCTGTCCTCTGGACTATTGGCTATCCCTCCCAATTTGGTGTCATCTGCAAACTTGATGATCATGCCTTCTAGCCCTTCATCTAAGTCATTAATAAAGATGTTGAACAGGACCGGGCCCAGGACGGAACCCTGCGGCACTCCGCTCGTCACTTCTTTCCAAGATGAAGAGGAAGCATTAGTGAGCACTCTCTGTGTTCGTCCACTTAACCAATTACAGATCCACCTCACCGTAGTTTTGCCTAGCCCACATTGGACTAGTTTCCTTGCCAGAAGGTCATGGGGGACCTTGTCGAAGGCCTTACTGAAATCCAGGTACGCTACATCCACGGCATTCCCCGCATCTACCCAGCTTGTAGCTCTATCGAAGAAAGAGATCAGATTAGTCTGGCATGACTTGTTTTTGATAAATCCATGTTGACTATTAGCGATGACTGCATTTGTTTCTAAGTGTTTGCAGACCACTTCCTTAACAATCTTTTCCAGAATCTTGCCCGGTATCGACGTGAGGCTGACCGGACGGTAGTTGTTTGGGTCGTCCTTTTTTCCCTTCTTGAAGATTGGGACCACATTGGCCCTCCTCCAATCTGCTGGAACTTCTCCCGTTCTCCAAGAACTCTCAAAGATGGTTGCCAATGGTTCCGAAATGACTTCTGCTAGTTCCTTCAATACTCTTGGGTGTAGTTGATCTCAGCAAAGAAGATGCACCCCACTCCTCCTCAATTATAGCCAAAGATGTTATGCTATTGCATAACATCTACCTTGTGGGGAGATTTGTCCTGACTGGATTATTTTTGCCTGGCTAGTACACAACTCCTTCAGACAACCCATAAGTTTCATGGTTTCAAATTTTCTGATGCATTTTCTTTATGTCCAGTTGCTGGCTTTTCACAAGTGCAACCATTTTGTGCTTCCTTTTGAAAAACCCTTGAGGCCAAGGCTGCCATTATGAATGCATCCTGGTTCTACCTCCCCATTCCACCCTGGGATGTGCTCAGAATGATCATTTTCTTCTTTTGGACTCCTTATTATTTCTGCTGCTTAGGTTATGTCTTCCCCTATAACCTTGATTTAAGTTGACTTGACTTTAAGTTCCTTTCTTTAAGTTTCTTTCAACTTTTTTCTTTGAAGAATGGTGTGTACCTTACTTGAACTTGGTCAGTAGTGTCCAAATTGGAACTGTCACATTCAGAACACAATACAGTCATCATTTCCCTGGCTGAGTTTTGAAACCAAAATTTCCTAGCTGTGGAGCTTAGCCTTTCCTTACTTACAGACTGCCTCCCAATCACAAACAGTTATTTATTTACCTACAGGAGGACATGCACCATGCATGGGGAGATGGGAATAAGACCTTACTACAAATCCAGATGCTAACTCTCTCCACAATTTTTGGGGAAATGTCTTAATAGGACCACATCACCCAGAATATTAGAGGTTATTTCACTTGTTCATCTACCAATGTGATATATGCCATCCTCTATCAACAATGCTTTCAACACTCTACATTAGGCAGACAGACCAATCTCTGCACCAGAGGATAAATCAACATGAATCAGACATGAGGAATACATAAAAACCAGTTGCAGAACACTTCCATCTTCTTGGTCATTCCATCTCTGACCTCAGAACAGCTTTTCTTGGGAAAAAACTGCAAAGAAAGATTGGAAAGCAAAACAGCAGAATTGGAAATATATCCACAATCTCCTGTCCAATGGCAGAGGGTTAGACAGCAAGAATTATTTCCTGGCACAATGCACATTTTATAGCACCCCAGTTGCACGAGGACCCTCTTGGTCAGTTTATCACCTTTTCTTTTTGGTTCCCAGAGAGCACCTCACTACAGTCTAATAACTCGATCCACCCTTCATATGGTTATCCATTCACTTTTGCTTTAGGGAACATCTTTCCCTAAAGCCTTTTTCCACCAACCATAATTAAAACTGAAGTTGTCACCATATCATCATATCCACAAGTTTTGCATTTCTATTGCTATTCACACATACCACCTGCTCATTCATAACTTTAAAGGTCTGTTCCTGGGCATTTCAGTCAATGAATCTGAAGATGTATACTTCATCTACCCAAACTTATGCTACCAACTTAGTTAGTTTCAAGGGTGCTAGAAGATCCCTATGCATACTGATCTTGACTAATGTGCTTATGTTTTATGATGAATATGGGACTTGCAAAATAGTAATATTTGGAAGGTCACTATTTCCCCATTTTTTTCTCTAGGTGATACGTTTCAGCAGTGGTTCCAACATATGTCAGTAGTCATTGTGCCTGAAGTGTGTACCACCATCAACAGTGGTCACTGATGCTGAAAGCTGTCATTCAACAATATTTGGGGATTCAAGATAGTAAATCACTGTTTCAGAGTATTCACCAATGCTCCCCAATGCTTTCATGATATAGGAAAAGCTTGCTTAGGGTGGGTGTGCATACATCTATTGGCAACCTCCCTATCAATGTAAGAGATAAGCATTCTGGGTATGCTACATTCTGGGTCATTGCTTATGTCTTAGAGAGAAATCTGTGATGGTAGTAATTTGCACTTCTATAGCACCTTTCTCTGAAAAATTCAAAGTAGTAATTAAAACTTATGAGTCAACACCCTTGGGAAGGGAGGTGAGTGATGATGTCTCCATGTTAACCAGCAAAGGAAGTGGGTTGTGCAAAATGAGACATCAGTTTAGTAATAAATGGAGAGGTGGATTTGAGTCTATGTTTTCTGTTTGTGTGTACTTCTGCATTAAAGATGAAGGTACAGTTGAAATGGGAGCCAGGAGCTCATGTCTCACTCAAGTTAATCTCTGAAAATCCTTTAAAAAAAAAGAAAAAAGAAAAAAAGCAAGAAATTCCAAATTATTTTAGTGTACTCTGGTTTTCCTGATTCTTTGAAGTTATTCTTGGATCACTTTGTTTCTATAAACATAGAACATAGAACATAAATTTCTTGGTTTTTTGTGGGTTTCTTTTTTACCTTATTCTTTGTCATCCAATGAGAAGCAGGTGAGCTGAAAGTCAATAGATTCATGGAGTACTTTGACTTTCACTTACCTACTCTCCAATTCATTCCTTTGAATGTGCTAATAAAACAAAAGTTCAATTCAGTTTGATTGCTATGAGAAAATCATTTGGGTAGGCAGATTTAATTCATATGGCTAACAAAAGAGTACTGGATTCAGTTCTTCCTCTTAGCTAGTGAAACATTATAGAAACTTGAAGTATTTTCACAAATTTGCATTAGTGCTGAACCAAAGTTATATGAGCATGGGAGTCTGCTTTTGCATAAAAAGACCAAATGACAGCAACAACACACAGCAGTGATATCATTGTGTTGCTTCATGGAAACACCCTTCACTTGGGAGCAGAGCTAAGAAGGAAGCATTAAAAATATGTTGCTTAACTGAAGGTGTGAAGTCATCTTCAGAATGTCAAAAACTGCCAGAAGCACAAAGCAAAGAACAACAAAAATGGCATTTTCATCTATCACCATTGCATTGTCATGGCTGTAGCATCAGCTATTGATTATGGTTAGAGTAAACATTGGGGGTTTGAATGTGGAAACATTTTTTTCCATGTCAATAATGTATGAATATCAATCATATGTGAAAGGGTTGGCATTTGTAGTTCTTCCCAGTCTTTAGAGAGAGCCAAACTTGAAAGAAATCATAATTAACCAAATGCTTGGAATATTAATATCTGCTTTCCCAATGAAGCAGACTGTTCTAGGATCGTAATATGATTTCTTGGGGCTGAGTTACCCACTGTCTAATGTCACTTCTCTCATGTACACCTTGTACCTTGGTAGAAAATTAAAGAGTGAGTCTATGCCTTTAAAAAAGAAAGTGGTCAGAGTGGCATTGTAATTTGAGATGGCCCCCCTCCTCAATGCTGTCCCCAGAGCATTCCTTATCTCCTACTTAGCAAAAAGCTGACTGCTTAATGTAAACACACATACTGCACATGAGTCAATAGAATAAGTACACACGATTTCTTATAAATCAGGTGATTCTTGGGAAATAGAAAATTAAGTCTAAAAAGATGTATAAAAGAACCAACACAACCAATTTGTGGGCGTGACAGTTTTGGTTTACAGTGAGAGCTGGATTGTCACCGTTTCTGGCCAGAAATAAACTGCTTGACTTTACTGATCTTATAGTCTGCCTGTTTTACTCTACCTGCGCCTCTATGAAATCCACTCCATTATGATAGGCATCTGTAGCCCTATCTACTCTGACCACATCATACCAGTTCTGAAGAAAGTGATTTCTCTGTGGAAATTTTTACATAGGAAATCCTGGAACCAGTTTGAGGAACTCTGGATGTGATTATGCAAACCCCAGAGCAGTGATGCACATTGTGGGCTTTCTTTTGCAAACCTTTTTGGGAGTTTGTTTTCTGGCCACCACCGTTTGAAGTTAGCTTCTAACTAGAATGGTCAGTGAAAATGGGGCCTATACGGCACAGGAGGTGTGGATTGAAAACTGAACCAGGAAATTGACTATCTGTGCCTTAACGTTAACAATATTGGTTTACCTCCTATGGAGAGTGAAAATAATTGTTAAGAATCTTGAAGTCAGGGAATAGCTCCTGGGAAAGAGACTGGCCATTTTAAAGTTTTTAGTTATTGCAATAGTAGGAATTTGACAACTGATGGAAAATTTGGGGGGTGGGGGGTAGGGTGCTATTGGTAGCAATGCTCTCAACTCTCCCCCCTCCCCCGCAATGTCTGGCTTGCTTTGCAATTTTCCTATAAAGAATGAAATCACAACATCAGTTGTCACTATCCTGGATCTAATCAGTGCATACATTTACACAAAGACAAATGCACACACACAAACTGCTCATGTAAAAATGTTTTACATGTGCAGTAGTTATGCTGTGATTGGGTATTAGGTGCAATCTGGAACAAATTTAGAACATTTAAGGCAATTTGTTTTTCTCGCTAGATCCACAGCACAAGGGATGCTGTAAAAACTACAACAGCAGCAAAGATAACAAATAAATTAAATTAGTGCTGCCAAAATTATACTGGATTGTTTCAGTGATCACTTGTTAATCTACAGAACAAAATCTCTCATTTAGAAAACTACCATTTGCGTAACCAAAAGATCAATATCAGTGTTAACAGTTGGATGCAGGAGAGGACAAACAGAGATTTGGGGCAGCGCTTGTACAGAAGTTCTTTTAATGATGCTCTCTCTCCTCCTTTGGAGGACAATTTATTTCATCTCTTTTGCACAGAAGAGGGGTTGGCTTGATATACATTACTGGACATATATGTGTGTGTGAGAGAGGGGGAGGAGGGGGGGGTCAAACTCTGAGGGACAGTGCTCTGTTTCATGACTCAAGTGGTGGGAGACTTCCAGCAAATCTTGTTGTCAATTAAGTATAAGAAACCAACAAGAAAAAAATGGAAATGGGTTTTTTCATCACTCATGACAGATAATTGCCTTTCCTAGAATCACACAGCATGATAGAAGGCACGGAAGCCAATTGCACACACTGTTGTACAATTGTTCACATTGTATCAACATATCTTTCTAGCTATCAGATGTTGTCAATCAGGGTGCTTTCCCTAAACCCATTGTCTATTGTGTTGTATTCTACTAGTACTAAGACATTAGAATGGTAGAAGTTGTCTTTAAAAATTATAGATCTGGCTACTGAAAGAATTTAGTGAAGAAAAGCATGACCTCTAATTGGGTTGTTGTAGGTTTTTTGGGCTGTATGGCCATGTTCTAGAAGCATTCTCTCCTGACATTTCACCTGCATCCAACAGACCTCACAACCTCTGAGGTTGCCTGCTATAGTTGCAGGCGAAACATGCTTCTAGAACATGGCCATACAGCCTGAAAAACCTAAACAACCCAGTAATTCTGGCCCTGAAAGTTTTTGACAATTTCTTATTGAATTTCTAAAAGAAATTTCTGATTTCTAAATAAACAGGAATGCTGTCATATTTTGGAAAATATTGTGAGTGAAACAAAAAAAATTCCTTCCAGAAGAGTGACTCTGGCTCCGCATGAAATGGAGCTATCCCAAAGTATGTAATCAGATCTATGAGAAGGAAATATCACTGCATTTCTGATAGAGGCAGGTGAATGTCACAGTGCTTGAGAGTCATTTTTTAACACAAAACCAACTTGATCATATTTTAAAATGAGCTTGTTCAACCCTGTAATGAAATGATTGTTCAGAATGATTTGCCTTGGGTTAATTCGGCAATTACCCAGAACCATTTTTAGATGTCACAGACTTTCTCTTCCACTTCTTAAATAGCACTTGAGCCATCTTCATATTGAATCTGAAGAGTCACTTGAGAGTGGGGGAGAGAGGTGATCATGCTTATATCAGATGCTGGTTCATGAAACCGCATAAGCCAGTAACTTGTATATCACTATAAAGCATGCAGGAGAATGTCAGGGAAGACTGTTAGCATCTGGAGAAACCAAACATACCACGGCTTAAACTGGAATTCAGAAACTGAAGCAACAGTGAAGACGTGACGGGTCAGTTTTATTTCAAGGTGATTACTGGTGTAGATTAGAGTACTAGGTATTGCTCTGGGTTCAAGTATGCTCCTGAGCTACCTACCATAGGTATTATGTGAAAGGTAAAATAGAAAATTATGGATATCATTTTGTCTATGTGCATGTGTGCATATGCACACACATATAAAAGGCAAACACAGACCATACTCTTGGGAATCAGTGTGCCTGCATAGTGCAATGCTTTGAGCATTGGATTATGACTCTGGAGACAGGGGTTTGCTTCTTCATTCAACCATGGAAATCGACTAAGTGATCTCCCATGGAAACCCATTGGGCAAGTCAACCCAAGAAAAACCTATAATAGGTTCACCTTAGGGCAGTGGTTCTTAACCTGTGGGCTGTAGACCACCGGTGGGCCATGAGGATGAAAGTTTGGTCTGCAAGCTTACTGCATTTTTATTTATTTATTTATTTTATATTCGCTGCTTTCGTGCTGCCTGAATCAGCACCCCAAACCGAATCTAAAGTTAACCAAAAACTAATTCATAATCCTTTTGGTACTAATGTTGGAGAGTGGTCCCTGGTCAATTATCCCTGGTCAAAAAAAGTTTGGGAACCACTGCCTTAGGGTTACCAGAAGATGTTGTTGTTGTTATATTAATTTATATGGTCTTTTCTCTCTCTTAAAAGAGACGAAAAGTGTCTAACAATGCTAGAGCAATGCAATATATTATTTATAACCTAAGACATAAAAACATTAAAATAGAATTAAGCATTGTAGTACTGCAAAATGAATAACTGAAACCAATAAAACTATTAAAACCTATTAAAATGCATAAAACACTAGTTGCAAACAGCTTGAAAGCACACAACCTTTTTGCTCTGTGAAATTCAGGGAAGGCTTTTCATATTCTTGACCACAATCTACATTAGGCTGAAATAATTCTAGTCCACTCCCTTGATTATCAAGCTATCAAGAACTTGGCATGTCACATTACTGACACTTCAGGCAGATTCCATAATATCTTAACTCTGATCAGTAGGAATTCAGATAGAGAGGCTGTCTGCATCAATGTGATTAATGCTAGTTTTAACTCAATTGTCAAGAACTAATCAATTGGCTCGATACTTATGGATTTATTTCAATAATTCATTGTGGCAAATCATCAGAGGACATTATCTGAATTAGCATGGACTGGCACAAAGGGAAGAGAAGTAAATTGCTTTATGGATTTTCTCCATTATATCATACAAACCATTTGGCTTAAAGGAAGAGGGTTTTCAGTACTGTTTATCTGTATTTCAGTTTATGTCCATATCACTAAGTTTTCGCATGAGGATAATTACTATTTTCTCACAATTATCTGTGCAGTAGATTTAGATGATGATGACAACATAGAAAAACCATCTTGTGGCAGATAGCCATGATTAGGTTTGTTCAATATTTATTTATATTGGATTGTTGTAAGTTTTGTGGGCTGAATGGCCATGTTCCAGAAGCATTCTCTCCTTATATTTCACCTGAATCTATGGCAGGCATCCTCAGAGGTTGTGTTGGTCCCTTTACGCAGCACATATTAATTTATGGTGTTCTCCCTCTCCCTCCCTCCCCCCCCCTCTCTCTCTCTCACACACACAAACACAGATTTCATTGTAAAGTGCAATGTTTAAAACAACTATGATACACTTTTAAAATTCCTTACCATTTTAAACATCAGATGCAATTAAAATGCATTGCAATAAAACCCAACTTAAAATCATATCAGCACCAAGAATTAGTAAATCCCTTTCTTTCACATTTAATTATTGTCATTTTCAGTACAAATGTGGTAAATGTGGTACTGAAAGGAATTGTTACCTATCCCTAAGTGCGAAGGTGGGCAAAATGCAGCACACTTTCAAAACATTTTACAAATCTCTTGAGTTAGTTTTGGCCCATAATAGCCTTTTTTTTTTTCAAATAGCCAAATCATAGTAAAATGTCTCCATGTCCCCTTGAAGTGCTTGGGTTTATGTGGGCAGGGAGAAGCAGGTGCAGCCTTTCAAGGTTTCCTGGAGGGCTAATATGATTTCTTTAGCCCTCTATAGTTGCCCATCCTGCTATAGGAGAAAGGCAAATCTATAGTTTTGCTTTCTCCTATTTTTTAAAAACAGTTAAACTGAAACAATCACTTCTCACTGGGCAGAACAGCGAAATGAAATCCAACATAGCTAATAAAATAGTAATGAACTCTATTGTGTAGTGCATTCTACATTCTGCATCTCACAAGCTTTAAAAATTCCATCAAGCTGGTCCAATAAAAGATAATCATTTGAGTTGGTGCCTTATCTCATTGGATCACAGTCTTGACAGAGTCCATATAAATGCCGACAGGAAAGAAATGCATGTGTATATAAAATATCGACTTGAATACTAAGTTCATATAGACCTAAAATGTTTCATGACCAACTTGAAAGCATAAATGCCCCAAAGCTTTTACAAATCAGGGAATGTTTCCAATGATTTCAAGTCAGCACTTATTTTACTTGGTGAAATGCATTCATATGTACAGATGCCCCCCTTATCAAAATAATTATTTAAAACCGTTGATGTAGCTATTCTGAGCATTAGAGGACATCATCTGAGGGTCAGCTAGCTTTGGCTATTATCCAGAAATGGAGAGAAGGGAGGTGTGAATGGGTTACACTCTCTTCTTGTTCAGTGTGACACACAGAGTGATAATACATGAATTTCCCTTACAAGGGAGATGAATATGCTTTAGGTTAAGTGTTATAATGCACCCCACACCAGAGAGAAGTACAAATTCTCGCTTTGGATTTTACAAAAAAGGCAGGAAAAGTAACAAAGTACTAAGGCATTTCTCATTCTTCTACCCACAGCAGTGCTGCCACCCTAAACAAACCCACCAGGGAGTGCATCTCATTGGCTGAAATTGTATTTTGTTTGTCATACATGTGGATGAGATACACTTTTGCACAAAACTAACTGATCAATCTGGAACACGCTCCCTCCTGAAAGTCTCCCTAGAGATCAGGATGAAAGCGCAGGGGCAAGCAGCAATAAAGATAGACACCATTTCTGTATGATACGTTTTATGAGAATGTAAACCCAACTGGCTTTACCAGCTCTGAATTCTACATTTTGTTTTACTTTCATATGCCTATCCTCAAAAGTCCTAATATAACAGTAGAAGACACATTGCAGCATAAGGCGTTTGATGTTTACACATTAGTGTGTAGCTTATAGGTGAAGAAACACATGGGAAATCTACTCTTTGTACCACCCCCCCCCCCCCCCACACACACACAGGTTACAATAGGGACACTTAGAGTCATATTGCATAGTTTTGGACTGTTTTTTTTTTTCCATTTTGTGAGTGGTGGATTGAGAAGTTAAACAACAATATTTCTGGCCATTTAGGAGTACTTAGGTGATCCCTCATTGTCCGAGTAGGTTAGTCTTCCAAAATCAGTGTACTGGTGGGTCTGTAGGTGACTGTGGAGCCCTATTCTTTTCGTTTTTATAAATATTTATTGCACATTTTTTATACATAGACATACTTTCATACATACTTACATACAATAAGGTTGCAAGTTGTTCATTACAATTATGATTGCACTTGTAATCCCGTTAGTAAAACATAGAGAAGCAGTCATGATTTATATCTGACTTTACCTATGCAACCATACAATTCCACGCATACCTGGGAGATGGGAAAAGGGGGGGGAGTGGGTGTGGGTATGAGGAAGGGACGTGGAGGGAAAAGGGGGAATTGGAGGGGGAAAGTGCAGTTGTGTACCATACATTCAATTGACTTCCCAACATTTGTGAGGTGACTAATACTTGCTTGTTACATTGATATCTCTATTCTTCCTAGCTTCTGTCAACATCATGTTTTTCATACCTTAATATTTTTCCTTTCTTTGAAATATCGCCTAAGTGGTTGCCAATCTACACTTCTCTTTTTGCTTACATCATATACCATATTCGCTAGTGAGTCTAGCTCCATGAAATCCCTTATTTTTAGAAGCCAGTCTTCCACTGCGGGCAACTCGCTGGATTTCCATCTGCCTGCGAATACAGTTCTTGCTGCTGCTGAGAGGTGGTATAATAACATTTCCTTATTTCGCTCCAGTCCGAAGTCTAATAAATGTAGTAGATAATATTCTGCCTTTAACTCGAATTTTATTTGTAGTATGCCCTGTACATGCAGATGTATCTCCCTCCAGAATATCCTTGTTCTTTTGCACAGCCACCAAATATGTAGGTACGTGCCCACTTTCTTACTACATTTCCAGCAAATGTTATTTGTGCCCTTGTAGAATTTCGCTAATCTCTGTGGCGTCAGGTGCCATCGCACAAACATCTTATACCAGCTCTCTGTGATGTTTATCGATTTGGCAAATTTAGTTTTTACTTTCCAGATGTCCTCCCATTCCTTAAGCAAAATAGAGTGTCCCAGGTCCACTGCCCAGGAAATCATATTTTCCTTTATCAGTTCTTTTTCTGTCCCCCATTCCACTAAATTTAAGTAGAGGACTTTGATCAACTTCCTCTCTTTCCGCATAATTGTATCCCACAAGGCTTCTTTTGGGGCGAAGCCTTTTTTGTTGTCCTCTTTAAAGCTATCTGACACCTGGTGGTACTGGAACCACGAGAACTTTTCGTCTAAGGACCTCAAATCTTCCATTGATTTTAACCTATACTGTGCACCTTCCTTTTCCAGAAGCATACTGTATGGGTACCAGGAACTGCTGGGAAACTCCCTTTTATGAAATGCTTCGATGGGGGAAACCCAGAGTGGTGTTTTATTATAAAACCTAGTTTTATACTTCTCCCACACCTTCAGCAGAGCAGCTCTAACGAAGTGGTTGGCAAAACCTTTTTCAATTTGGGCTTTCCCGTGCCATAGATAGGCATGCCAGCCCCTTCTTAACTCCGCTCCCTCCAAATTTAACATTTTTTTCTTCTTTAAGGTGGCCCAGTCCTTTACCCATGTCAAAGCACAGGCCTCAAAATACCATTGTAAGTTTGGTAACCCCAAGCCTCCTCTGTCTTTCGTGTCCACCAGGGTTGTGTATTTAATCCTTGCCTTTTTCCCCTGCCAGATGAATCTCAGAATGTCTCTTTTCCACCTAATAAAACAATGATTTGTCCTTAGGATCGGTATCATCTGGAACAGAAAATTCATTTTCGGCAGGATGTTCATCTTCACCATAGCCACTCTTCCCATTAGACTTAGATTTAGATGTTTCCAGCTGTCTAATTTCCTGGCGACCTCCTTCCACGTCTGCTCATAGTTATTCTTGACCAATTGTGCGTTATTGGCCGTCAGGGTTATCCCCAGGTATTTTACTTTGTTAGCAATGGTGAAGTGTGAGATCCTCTCAAGTTCTGATTTCTTACTATTACTGATGTTCTTCGTTAGGAATTTAGTTTTGTGGCGGTTTATTCTTAGTCCTGCAACTCGCCCATATTCCTCTATTTTCCCTGTCCATTTTGCGATGGTCTCGACCGGATTCTCTATTAGGCAGACAATATCGTCTGCGTAGGCTTTTATTTTAAATTCGTCTTTTCTTACTTTTATACCCTTCAAATTGTCATCTGACCTTATATCCTCTAACAAAATTTCCGATGTCATAATATACAGAAGTGGGGCGAGGGGGCAGCCCTGTCTAGTGCCTTTCTCTATTTTAAAATATTCCGTGAGTTGGCCGTTAATTCTTATTCTGGCGCTTTGCTCCCTATAAACTGCCCTTAACATATTATTAAATTGGAAGCCCATATCTTTTTCTTTTGCTAAATGAAGCAAGAAATCCCAGTTCACCCGGTCAAAGGCCTTTTCGGCGTCCAAAAACAGGAGTCCTAATTCTCTTTGATGGTTCTGCTCATGTAACTCAATTATGTTTAATATAGTTCTTACGTTCTCATTCATTTGCCTTTTCGGTAGGAAACCTGTTTGATCTTCCTTGATCGTCTCACTCAGATAGGTTTTTAATCTGGTGGCCATTATTTGCGCGAATATCTTGTAATCGGTGTTTAACAATGCAATAGGCCTGTAATTTTTTACGTTATTTTCTTCAGATCCCACTTTATGTATTAGGGTGATGGTCGCCTCACGCCAGGAGTCTGGGATTCTTGCCTCTGTTAGTATATTATTGAATATCTCCTTCATATATGGTATTAGTTCCTCTTGGTATAGCTTATAGTAAAGAGCAGTAAACCCGTCTGGGCCTGGTGCCTTTTCCATAGGGAGATTTTTGATGGCTATATTTATCTCACTCTCTCCTATCTGTTTATTCAGTATTTCCCTTTGGGCCTCAGTTATTTTTTCTAATTTGTGCTTCTCCAGATAGCTTATTATCTCTTCCTCCGGAATCTTGTCTCTTTTATATAGGTCTTTATAGAACTCGATAAACTGCCTTCTAATCCCCTCTTCTTCAAAGTAATCTATTCCTTCCTTACTTATCTTCGTGATGTGCTGACTCTGTCTTTTTTCTTTAAGGGTCTTCGCTAGAAGTTTACCCGGTTTATTTGCCTGAGCATAATATTTTACTTTCAGATACTTTAGGTTTTTCGCTAATTGTTCTAGTTGGCTGGACTTCCATTGTTTTTTCAGCAGTTCCAGTTCTATTTTAGCCTTCTTATTCCCTGGCCTCTTTTTGAGAGTGTTCTCTTTTTCCTCTATTTCCTTTACCAGAGCTTCCTGTTCCCCTCTTCTTGTTCTGTTACGTATTACTCCTTGCTTAATTAGGTATCCTCTGAGTACTGCTTTACTGGCATCCCAGACAACTTCTGCTTTTGTGCCCTTATTTGCGTTTAGCTCAAAAAATTCTTTAATCTGGATCTTACAGTTGGTTATGTCATCCTCTTTTTTCAGTAAATATTCATTTAGTTTCCAGGTTCTTTGCGGTGTTTCCCCATTGAGTTCCACCAATATCGGAGCGTGGTCTGAATACGTTCGTGGCAAAATCTTGATCTTATTTATTTTGGTAGATATTGTGTTCGATGCCCACACCATATCAATACGGGACCACGTTGCGTGTCGGTCCGAATAAAACGTATAATCTCTACCTAAGGGGTTTCTAATTCTCCACACATCTTGCAGGGCCCACTCCCTTTTCAATTTTAGGAAGCCTTCCGGGAGTCTTCCACAGTTTTCTCGAGTCTTCTTTTTCCCTGACTTGTCCCGGGTACAATCCATGACCCCATTAAAATCCCCCAGTATTATCAGGTTATCAAATGTTTGTCCTTCTAGTTTTTTTTTTAGTGTTTTTACAAAGTTGGATTTGGCACCATTGGGGGCGTATATGTTGCAGATGAGAGTTACTTGGTTATTTATGTTGATTTTTACTCCAATAGCTCTTCCATCCTCATCTTTAAAGGCCAAAGTAGCTTTATATGTCCTTCTCACATATATAATAACCCCCCTTTTTTTCTGTGTGGCTAAGGAAATAAATTCCTGACCCAATTGAGGTTGAACCAGATAACTACTGTGCTTGGGGATAATGTGAGCCTCTTGCAAGGCAATAACATCATACAAGCCTTTTTTCAAGATATGAAATATTTGCTTCCTTTTATTGGGGGAGTTCATCCCGTTTACATTGCAACTATATATTGATAAGTTCTTCATTCTGAATAGATTGTAGCTCTTGTTCTAAAGGTCCCACTCCTTTTTCTCCTTCTTCCTCTTCTGTCGAATCCGGTCTTGGTCTTTTCTTGTCCTTTTTATACCATTCTGTCTTTTTGCTTGTCTCTTTCTTCGATGACTCATTGCCTTTGTTTATGCCTTTAGCTCTTTCATGGTTTGAATCACTTTCTAGATCTTTCATCAATTCTTGGTAGAATTCTTTTGCCTTACTTTCCGAGGTAATCCACAGTTTATTTTCTTTATAGGTGACTAAGATTCCTTCTACGCGTTCCCATCGGAATCTTATTTTGTGTTTTTTGAGCTCATCTGTGAGGAAGTAGTATTTTTTCCTGTTATTCATAGATGCGGGCGAAAACTCCTTAAGTATAATCACTTTTTTCCCTTTATGCGTTGATTGACCATTCGATTTTAGTTTTAAAATTTCTTCCCTCACACATCTTCTAGAAAAATTGACCACCGTGTCTCTTGGGACGTTGTTTTTTCTTGCGTAGTTGGAATTTACCCTCCTAATGGAGTCAATCTCTTTGCTCATTTCTCCCGGGGTTATCTTTAATATAGCTGCTGTTATCTCTACCACGATACTTCTGAGGTTTTCTCCTTCTTTTTCCTCTATGTTTCTATATCTCAACTGAAAGTCCGTGTCCTTGGTTGCCCTCATTTCCTGTTGTTTCTCCATTTTTTCGCTTTTTTCCTCCAGTTTTTTCATTTTGGCTTCTGCTGTTTCTTGAGCTCTCTTTAATTGTACATTCTCCTTTTTTAACTCCTTGATCTCTTTCTGGGCACCTTCCATGTCTCTTTTCATCGAGTCCATATCTTCCTTTATTTCCTGTCTAAGCTTTCCCAATTCTTTCTGAAATAGTTTTTCCAAATTATTTTGCGTTTTGGCTTGATTGTCTTCAATTTTCTTTTCAATGTTTTCTTGTATTTTCCACATTTCTGTCATGATGTCCTTTAGGGATAAATCCCCTTGTGTGGAATATCGCCTTGCAGGAGTTGGGATTGGGATTGAAGTCGGGGTTGCTCCCTGCATGGATAAGGGGGAAGCTGCCCCTGATTGAGTACTTATTGTTTTGTTCTGCTTGGATGCTATCAGGAATTTGTCCAAGTTGCCCTCCGCCATGCTGTCGTGGGTATTTTGCCTGGTCCCTTAGAGTGATACTCCAGTCCTTCAGCTGACACTTATTACTTGTAGCCCTTCTTGTCCCTCTCACTAGCCTGCTAAGTCCGTGGACCTTCAGTCTATTCTCTCCTCTTCTTATCCTCTTCCTTCCGTTTTAAAACCTTGTGCCGATCCTCACCCCTTCCCTCCTTCCTCCCTCCCTTCCTCCTCTCTTCTTGCCGCTCCCGTTGTTTCCCTTACCGATCCTTTGTGTTCTTTGTTATTCTTTATTTTGTTGCCTCCTGTCTCCTCCTCCTTGTCCTGCCCCGCTCTGGCTCTCCTCTGAGTTTCTTCTTCTCTTCCTGTCACCGCTGCGGCGTATCTGTGCGCCTGCGCCGCCTTCTCCCAGGCGTGCCGACCCACGACGCAGCGTCCCTGCGTCTCTGCGTCCCAGCGTCTTCACGCCCTGCGCGCATCCCCTGCAGTCTCCTCCTTGTCTTCTTCTTAAAGGTACCCCCTGATCCTTTTTCTATCCGTTAATACAGGGGGATTGTAGGAGGGGGTGTAAGCTGGGTTGTGGAGGAGTTAGGTAGGAGGTGGGGGGCACTTGTGTCAAGTTTTTCCGAGGGAGAAGACTGGTGGAGGGAAAGGCTGAGGGAGGGTGCTACCAGCGGGTGCCCTGAAGCCCACCTGAAACCTTAGCCTTTGGGAGCCCTTGGGCCTACCTTTATTCGTTCTTCTTCTTTATTCTTCTTTAGCTCTTTACTCTTGGGATTTCTGTGTATCTGGATATCTTGCAACCACTCTCTCCTTGGGGTTTCGCTATTTCTTCTTTTGCCTTTCCGCTTTCTGTGTCTTTGTTATTCTTCTTTTGTTGACGCCTCTTCTATTCACCTCACTCCTGTTGCTTTCTTCTGTTCTCTTCTGTTTAGTTTGTCATTTTGTTGATAAACAAGAAAATGGAGGCTGGCGGCCAAAACAGTCCTTTCGGACTGTGCTTTCCTCGGGGCGCACGCCTACTGTCCTGCCAGGCAAGAGGTGCCTGCCTCCCTTGAGGGGAGACCGCTCCTCTGCCCCCGCAGTGACGGTAGGCTTAGCGAACAAGCCGTCCTCTCATCCAACGGCTTGTGGGGACTTCCCCGTCCTCCTACCCCTTGTGAAGGAAGCATAGGTTCCCAAGGCTTAGGGAGCCTCAGAAACCGCGTCTGCCGCCATTCCTGCCTCCACCGGAAGTCAACTGTGGAGCCCTATTCTTGATCTGCATCTTCTCCCACAGTGAGAGCATTGGTTTCCAGGTAGAAGGCGGTCTCAGTCGAGGTTGGCTTGACATGCCTTCCTCTTGGCACGTTTCTCTCTTTCGCCCTCCATTCATGCCTCTTCAAATTCCACAGCACTGCTGGTCACAGCTGACCTCTAGCTGGAGCGCTCAAGGGCCAGGGCTTCCCAGTTCTCAGTGTCTGTGCCAGAGTTTTTAAGGTTGGCTTTGAGCATTTGGGAGTATTTTGGATCATTTTCAGCCAATAAATATGTGAATGTAGGTCTTTTTAAAAATAGATAGGCTGCAATTCTTAGAGGTCTCTCAGGGTCTTTAGGTATGCAAAAATGGATCTGGGTACATAAAGCTCATATATCACACTTTCCCCATCAGTGTTGTACAGGAAGCTATATTAATTGATCAAGTACAGGCAGGATTACATGGCATAAGCAGGAAAGAGAAATAGACAAGTTTCTGCTGCTGAACCATGTGGAGATAAGTTAGGGAAGCTCCCTCTTCTCCCATCATGTTATCACAGTGTCTCCCACAGACCTGGCACCTCCTTCAGTTCTTCTTTAAATTGGCTTGGTTTTTGCCACAGTATTCAACTCTAGCTCTAGGTAGCTCTCCATGGTGCCGATCTCATTTCAAGGTCTACTTCAAAGGAGGGCTGGTCGGGGGAGGGAGGTGGCTGAGAATGAGATCCCAGTCTAAGGAAAAAAATGACTTACTTCAAACACAGTAATAAGAAAGAGATAAAACCCAGACTCTTTGACTCTTTACAACAGTCATTATTTACTACTACTTCTTCAAAGGACGGGTAGATTCTTAATGCATTCTGACATTGTTAAATATTCTCTCTGATGGCCTGATACACACTGTTGATAGTGTGGTCAGAAGCAAAGCTCATAGCATCTGAGAATAGGAACATAGTATGTTTTTTGCCTTAAATTGCTGGATTACACATTATTTCTAATCCAGTGGAGAAGTGTGAATAGTTGAAGTTGTGTGTGAGTGTTTCAGGGAGAGCAATGGATTCCCATGTGGCCATTTTTATTTTGTTTTTGGAGGGTTTTTTAAGTGGGAATGGGAAACAAGAGAGAAAGAAGGCAAAGATTTATGTAAGACAGCATGCTGTCATGCTATTTCACAGAATTGGAAAGGATTCATAATGACCTGATCTGTCCTTTTATAAATGGGTAAACACGGGCAATGTGCTTGCTCCTAATTAGCTGTAGAGCATGAAAGCTAGATCTGTCCTCCTTACTGTTCCAAAATTCCTGACAGCAATTTTAATACTGGCATAAAAAAAAAGTAGGACATGAATTTCCATATCCAAGAGTGCAATGGTGATCATTTTTCAAAGATTTAAGGGCCAAATACATGTCCTCCAGGTGATGCGGAACTGTGTCTCCCCATCAATACATTTTAAACCTATGAGGAGCTCCCATCCTCTTCAAAGTTGAAAATGACTTTATCTTACTTCATTTTAAAAGATGGTTGACTGGTACTGGCTATAGATAGCACACAACTTTCTTGCTATGGCTGCCCAATTGGCTGCCAGTCTATTTCCCAGGAACTATTCAAATGTGGGTTGTTGTAGGTTTTTTCGGGCTATATGGCCATGTTCTAGAGGCATTCTCTCCTGACGTTTCACCTGCATCTATGGCAAGCATCCTCAGCTTACAGCCCTCATGTGATGAAGTCCTTATACCCAACGCAAGAGCCCCTTCTCCTTCTTGCCCCCTACATACTTTGTTTACCTATCCTCAGGCCTTATGGTAACCCTAAGGTAAACCTATCATGGGGTTTGCTGTGAATTTCCAGGCTGCATGGCCATGTTCCAGAAGCATTCTCTCTTGACGTTGAGAAAGAACTCTTGTCTATTTGAGGAAAGTGTGAATGTTGGAATTGTCCACCTTGATTAGGATTGTATGGTCTTGCAGCTTCAAAGCCTGGCTTCTTCCTGCCTGAGGGGATCCTTTGTTGGGAGGTGTTAGCTGGCCCTGATTCTTTCCTGTCTGGAATTCCCCTGTTTTCTGAATGTTGTTCTTTATTTAATGTCCTGAATCTAGTTTTTTTAAAAAATAAAAATAAAATACTGATAGCCAGATTTTGTTCATTTTCATGGCTTCCCCCTTTATGTTGATTTCTGTTAAAATCATGGGGTTTTCTTGGATAAAATTGCTTAGGGAGTGTTTACCCTTTCCTTTCTATGAGGCTGAGGAAATCTAACTTGATCAAAGTCAACCAATAGGTTTCCATGGCATGAATGGCTATTTTAATCCTGGTCTCCCCACGTCCAAGGCTCAAACTACTGCACCACTACTGATCCTTATGTCAAAAAAGTATTACTGCATAGGTTAGGATGTGTTTAGTAGTGCTTCTAAAAAGCTTCCAATCTATATGACCAGAAAGTACAGTGGGGCAAAAGCTATACATATACATTCTACATACCATTGAGTTTTTCCTTGCAGTTTCCATTTTTCCTTCAATTACTATCTCAGCTCAGATACTAGTGAAGCTATACACAAGCAAAAGAAAATGTGATGTGAATACTGATAATATCTTAAGTCATGACCCTTACTTCCAACACATTTTATGTATGTAAAAGAAACAAAGACTTCTTGATTAAACATGAGGAGGTCCTTCATCCTGTGCATGGCAATGGAATTGTGCATAAAATTTTGCTTGTTCACTAATTAGAGATTAACTGAAAATAAATGAACTATACCCCTTAACACCATTAACACCTGTTAATTCATCACTAATGATTGGGTTCACCTCACTCTTTGGGTTCAGTGTGTTTGTATCTATTTATTTTTCCTTGTGGTTAACCATCTGTAATTCAAAGCAACTATCTCAGTATATTTTAAGCACCAAGCATAAGGTGTCAAAATGAAGAGGTAGAGTGAAACACAGTAATGTTCCCCAGTAGGGCTGTAGAGGGTGCTTAGGAATAAATGGCCAATGAGAAAGATGCTCACAAAAATCTCTTTATTTACTAACAGTGCTCCGCTCTTGTCAGCAGCTCTCTCAGTTATGTTTTCTGCTCTGCTGCCTCAACAAAGCTACAACCTCAGTTGCTGGTGTCAGCTTCAATTTACTATGAGTGGATATGAGGAGTGCCCATCACAGCAACAAAACATATTCTCAACTCCTTAGAGAAGGCTGAAAACCTGAACATAGTGCAGGGTTGTGCATCCTCTCACCATTCATGAAGCAAAGGAAGAGTAGTCGGTTACAAAAGTGAGTAAAGATATATCTCCAGAGCCAGTATATCCAAGCTGAATATCCCTTAGCAGTTCTGATAAGAAATGTTTAACCTGTGTATATTGCCTCTGGAGATATTTTACTCACATTTTTACAACCAACTATGCTCCCCTTTCCTCTTTCTAAAATACTTGGGGAAAATTTTCGGATTTTTTTTTTTTTTGCAATACTTTTATTTGCAAATACATATATGAAGGATATCTTGAAGATAGGGCCATGTCTAAACATGACAGTCATATATATATATATATATATATATATATATACATACACACACACACACACACACACACACACATGTACACACACACACACATATACGCGCGCACACACACAGACACACACACACAGACATATATCCTGAAGATAATTTTATACATTTTAAAAAATAATTTTGTGCATGAAACTAAGATTGTGTATGCTGAACCATCAGAAAGCAAAGGTGTCACTGTCTCAGGGCCCATCCAGACAGCCCCTTTAATGCGGAAATTTCTGCAATAAAAAGAGGGCTGTCCAGATGATGTTCTGGGCAGTTCCACATTAATTCAGTGTCTTCTGGGAAAGTGCAGGATAAATCGAGTACTTCCGGGTCTGGACTGCGGAATACTGCAGTCCAGACACCATTCCCACAATTTACTGGGCTAAATAAGCCCTGTAAAAACTGTGGGAATACCCACCCTCTCCCCACAAGCCCCCAAACCCCTTAAAAGGAATAAAAACTTACACATCTGCCATCACAAGCCTTGCCAAGTTCTCCTGGCGCAGATAAATGATGCACCAGGAGAGCGGGGGGGGGGGGGGAATCACCCCCCCCCCCACACACACACACTCACATGTGGACAGCCCCCCACAAACATCAATGTTTTTTAATGTGGATGTTTGTGGGATCAAGGACTGTCTGGAACCGCCCCTAGTCACCCATGTGGTCCATTTTGGATTTTGCAGTATTTCAGATTCTAGAATCCTGAATAAAGGATGCATTATCTATATTTTAAAAGAATTCATACCCCCTATCTCACAGTATACAAAATTTGATGTTGTTTTATGACTTTTTGGTGTCCCTTTGAACTTATTTTGATCAAAGTTATAATCTGAAAATGTCAAATCTTTCGATTGAATTTCTTTTGAGTTGTAGTTCACCTTGAGAGATTCTTGAGTGCAATTATTTTGATATTCTAAGGGCTGGATGTTTTTTTTTATCATTTACTGTTATTTCATAATTTTATTCATTTCTGCTGTTCTGTTCTTCTAAAGGTGTAAGCTTTCTTTAGAGGAGTGCAGTCTTCAAGGTAACCTAAGTTTATCTGGTTGATTATGGAACAGAGCATGTTCATCTTTAATATATAACAGATTTTGGAGCAGGAATATATAGCATGAAGTTAGGTAGAACTATGTTACACCTCCTTCTTCACCCCTAGCCCACATTTCAGCTGCCGAGTCTCTGCTTCTCCATCAACATGGCAATTTACTGGCTGATGGAGAGTGGAGTACCAGAGACGCATCCAGCTATGTTTCTATAGCTGGAAGCACAGCACTGACTTCACTGCTGTGTTTGTAGTGATAACTATTAAAAATAAAATAACTCTATCTTGTATTCAACCTGGCAATCCTAAGGCAACTTAACATATTTTATAAAAATAAGAATGAGAATAATATGAAATAATTATGAAGAGAGAAACTACACATTCTGTCCTCAATTCAAATATGTTATGTGCTGGGATTCCATGTCTGATTGAACATATTATTAGTCCTATGTCATGACAACGAGCATTGGAAGAAAGAAGCTTCATTGCTTCTTCGTGGTGGTGCCTGAAAAAACTGTTCTGGATGCTGAAGGGCCTCTGTTAGGACTAATGAAATAGTAGAAAGGGAAAAAGTAGGGTGTACCTTGGTTGGCATGCTACAAGTTTGCAAGCCACTTTAAAGAGAAAGTCACTAAACCTGTTGCTCACATTTATATCTTATGTTTTAATGCACATGTAAACCACACAGAGAACTCAGTTTAATTAAAACAGTATGCTCCCCTTATCTGTGGATATCCATGGTTTTCCTTACTCGTACTCTAAAAAGTACCACCACCACCCCTCCAAGTCAGGAACTGTTTGTGATTCTCTGTAGGTCCTCCAGTGTGAGCCTACAATATACTTTCAAACTGAAGTATAGTCAAAATGTAGTGTTCCATATTGTCCGTGATTTAAGATAGCCACATATTGGAATGTATTTACAGCAGATAAATATAAATTTAGCCATAGCTCCCATTTAATTTAATGGAATGTGATTCTAAATACATTTTTATAGAATGATACTCTACCAATGCATCACTTTAGCTGGTTCATTCCCTTATGAAGCAAGATCAAGGCTGAAAACTTAATGGAGAAAATTGTAATCTTATTTATTATAAAAGAAGTGCAAAGCATTACATTTGGAAAATTAAAGTCCCCACAGGTTGTTGGGTACAGGAGGCCATTTAGCCTAGAACATATACACTTAACTGGGAGCAGTATATCCCATTAAATTCAATGCAGCTTCCTTCTGAACAGACCACTATAGGATTGGGCTGAATGTCATAAAATGTATAAAGAATTATGCCCATATAAGTTGCTATGGCAATGTCGCTAACAGCTATGCACACAAGAGGTCCCGCAGCAATTCAGATAGAAATCTTCAGATGTTCTCTGATTATCAAGGGGGGAATCATAGCATATTTTCCTTAGAATAAAACCTTGTTTGATACATGCAGTCAGCATTCAAAATTAGCCCAATCCTTTATTTTTCTCTGAAGTTTACTAGTGCTATGAAATGCACTATAAAGAGGGAAATCTTAAATTATCACTAAGTGTGTGCTCAACTAGATGTTTGTGATTACTGTGGCCCTTGCTGTTCAGGACCCTCTGTGGATATCTAAATCCATGAATACTCAACTTTCATTATATACAGTGATATAGTAAAATGGTGCCCCTTATATATAATTCCAAAACTTGTATAAGTGCTGGAAAGATCCTGAGGATATATCTATAGATCAATGTAGTGCAGCAAAATATTTTGAGCCTTAGATTGAGTTCCTGGATGCAGAATCCATGGATACAGAGGTCTGACCGTAAGGGTTTGTCAAATTTAGAGACCAAAAGCTTATGTGTACAGTTAAACATTTAAAACAGGAACGGGGAACACTGTTGGATTGCAATGCCCTTGAGTCCTTGCTAAAATATCCACTGGTCAGGGACAAAGAGACACAACAGTCTTACAACTTTGAGTGGCATAAAAAAGAGGAAATGTGGGGGGTATCTATTCCTAAGTTGTGTGCCATCCTATGTATCTGTTAGATCATTTTTCACATATCATTTCTTCTGTACACTAGAATTTAAAGCAGTTCTCTTGGTATCCCATAATATCACATGTAACATGGATGAAAACCAAGCAGATATTCTGACTGTAAACATCCTTCCTTATAATATCTTCTCTGTAGTCCACTTTGCTATCATTTCAGCACTAGGCATAATTTCAACAACTCTTTGTTTCCCATCTTCTTTAGCATTTTAATAATTATGATTTTAGTTGTTCTTTTAAGTGGCTGTTTGGAGTTTTCTATGGTTATGCCATTATTGGTTTAGATCATCTGTTACTTACACATGCGAGTTTCTGTAAAGTAGCTTGTTGGTGCCAACTCACTGCCCAAAAGCAAAGCGTGCATTTTCAGAAGAGACACATAGCATGCATTTTCTGAAGTAAAATGAACTTTGGAAATTGTAGCTGGGTCTGTGCCCCCTATACAAAATAATTTCCCCCTTTGCTATACAAATGTTAAGTTCTCAGAAGTTGAATAAATCTTTTAAATAAAAATGGTGGTAAGTCAGGGAAAATGGAAGCAGCAACTGCTGCATTTTACTGCTCTCTTTCAATGAGAGGGAAATCAGTGGCCTTGTGTGCACTTTGGAAAGCCACAGCGGTTGATTTTTAGTTCCATTTTTCTATTTTCTTGCAGTTTAGATCTGCTGTACAGGAGCATCTGAATTACTTAAGAAATGTGTGTTTGTGTGTTTCATCATGAAGAAAGATGAAAAGTTTCTTGGCCCTTTGGGAGTTCAGGGAGAGGAAAAGTTCAATCAAAAGTTCATTCTGTGTGTGTGTGTGTGTGTGTGTGTGTGTGTACACATCTTCAAGACTCCTGTCAAATTATGGTGACTACATGGATGAGGCAGACATAAATGATGGAGCATACTGCTTTTAGAGGTAGTCTGCTTCATATTATTTTCTTGTGAATAGCAGCTTTTTCTGTGAAAACAGGAAGCAAGATGTACCAGATGCTGTTGGTCAGGGGTCCCTCAAAGCTCCTTAGGGCTTTCATTTTCTTGTTGCAGGGTGAGGGAGGAAGTACATCTTGGTGAAAAGTGTCTAACGAAAGGAGCGTTTCTCTTTCCAGCTGGGATAACATTTTTCCCCTAATGGTAGAACAGTGTCTCTGGCTGCCTCTTTGTGAAGAAACTTCTGCAATGGAATCGCGGATTAGGCTAGCCACAGGTGGGTTTTGCACAGACATTTCAAAGGAGCTTTGATAGTTGCTATCTTTTTCTGGAGGCATTGAATCCCCACTGGGTAGCACCAAGCTAACCACTCCATTTATTTCCTATTTGAGATAGAGAGAGGATTTCATGGAAATCTGTGAAAATGATACAGTAATAAGACTTTTCTCCCACCACCTCTACCCCTCCCAGTTTTTTATTCCTCTCGATCAGAATTAAATCCAAACACCATACAGGCAGTCTCTCTGTATGTCTTCATGACTGAAAGAACCGATCCTTGTCCTTTCACTCCTCAGCCTGATAAGGTCTGGTATATTGTGCTGATAGGACAGGGATAGATCATTGTCCTGTTGCCCATTTGAAGTATAAAGTGGCCAGTGATTCCCATGTTAGTATGGTGGTGAACCTTTTCTAGTTTCCAATCCCAATTTTAAAGAAGCTTTTCAATGTGCGGGGCCTGGTGTGAAGATAGGGATCATGTTTTTGAGCAATTTCTTTAAAAATTGGACTGAAGACCAGAGTGGAGCCTTCATCTCACTGATATGGTTGCTACCAGTTGCTTCCAGTATGGATCAAAGGAACACAAAGGAAAATCCCTATCTAGCATGAATGATCACCATGACCAAAATTTCAGTGATAAAAGTGACAACACCTTGTTTTTTCTTTATCCAAGGAGGGAATATAAATGTAGACAGGGAGGCCCTATTTGGGTGTTTGGTTAGTGTGAGCATTGTGCACACAAGTAAGTGAGCATACTGACCCATCCCCCTGTACCATTGCTTCCCATGCAAACTATACAATCAAAGATAAAAGCTTATTGCATCCATAGGATTTCTTTCTGCAAGTCTGAAAGCTGATGTTTCTTCATTCCAGTTCCCATGGACATTGTCCACATGTACAGTAGGTGGACCTCTTTAGATGTACCAGTGAAACATGCTGCCTCAGAGGTGTCTGTAGAGGTTGTTAATTAGAGTCTGTATGTCCATCTGTAAGGAGCCCTTTGATTGTGTATTCCTGGGTGACATGAGTTGGGTTGGATGGCCTTTGTGATCTCTTGCAACTCTTTGATTATGAGTGAGAAAAGTGACGATGGAGGGGGCAAGACTACCATGCTCCCCTTCATGTATGGAACATACATGCTTACTAGGCCTGGGTAACAACGGAAAAATTTGTTTCTAAAATTGATTTGTATTTGGGTTTTTTTTTTGTTTCGATATTTAAAATAATTACAAAATTTTCCTTTTAAAAAGTTCGATATTTACGAAATTTTGTAAATGGTAAAAAATTAATGAATCGATTTCCGAAACAATAACGAATCGATTCGTTAATGGCAGACGCGACCGCGAAATATGCTAAAAAACCTCCAAAACCTTCTGAAACTTCCCTCTCCCTCTGTTGTTGACTGTTGGTGTGATATTATAATTTTTTTTCACTAATTAAACCATAAAACTGGCCCAGACATGCGGAAATAATAACGAAACGAATACAATATCGAAATACGAAGCATTTACAAAACGTTTTTGAAAATTCGTTTTTTTAAATAATTGCTCCAGAATGGTTCGTTATCGTTTTGTAATTGAAAAAATTAACGAATTATTAACGAATTACGAATTAACAAAACGAAACCGCCCAGCCCTAATGCTTACTGAACATCTAGATAAGGCAATTGGATAGAATTGAATTTGTTTCCTTCAAATAAATAAAATGTTCTGTCAGCAGAATAGGACTGAGAACAGTTTGCAGTGATCCTCTCCCTCCCTGCACCACTTACATATATTCTCTTTGCTTCAGACAGCTGGGAGCCCTCTGGAGAAAATGTGGGGTGTTTGCAGGGGATTCTCAGTAGGAGTCAGAATCACTTTAAAATATTGCCTTTCCCTTTTCTACTGATAGAATCATAGAATCATAGAATCATAGAATCAAAGAGTTGGAAGAGACCTCATGGGCCATCCAGTCCAACCCCCTGCCAAGAAGCAGGAATATTGCATTCAAATCACCCCTGACAGATGGCCATCCAGCCTCTGTTTAAAAGCTTCCAAAGAAGGAGCCTCCACCACACTCCGGGGCAGAGAGTTCCACTGCTGAACGGCTCTCACAGTCAGGAAGTTCTTCCTCATGTTCAGATGGAATCTCCTTTCTTGTAGTTTGAAGCCATTGTTCCGTGTCCTAGTCTCCAAGGAAGCAGAAAACAAGCTTGCTCCCTCCTCCCTGTGGCTTCCTCTCACATATTTATACATGGCTATCATATCTCCTCTCAGCCTTCTCTTCTTCAGGCTAAACATGCCCAGTTCCCTAAGCCGCTCCTCATAGGGCTTGTTCTCCAGACCCTTGATCATTTTAGTCGCCCTCCTCTGGACACTTTCCAGCTTGTCAATATCTCTCTTGAATTGTGGTGCCCAGAATTGGACACAATATTCCAGATGTGGTCTAACCAAAGCAGAATAGAGGGGTAGCATTACTTCCTTAGATCTAGACACTATGCTCCTATTGATGCAGGCCAAAATCCCATTGGCTTTTTTTGCCGCCACATCACATTGTTGGCTCATGTTTAACTTGTTGTCCACGAGGACTCCAAGATCTTTTTCACACGTACTGCTCTCGAGCCAGGCGTCCCCCATTCTGTATCTTTGCATCTCATTTTTTCTGCCAAAGTGGAGTATCTTGCATTTGTCACTGTTGAACTTCATTTTGTTAGTTTTGGCCCATCTCTCTAATCTGTCAAGATCGTTTTGAATTCTGCTCCTGTCCTCTGGACTATTGGCTATCCCTCCCAATTTGGTGTCGTCTGCAAACTTGATGATCATGCCTTCTAGCCCTTCATCTAAGTCATTAATAAAGATGTTGAACAGGACCGGGCCCAGGACGGAACCCTGCGGCACTCCGCTCGTCACTTCTTTCCAAGATGAAGAGGAAGCATTAGTGAGCACTCTCTGTGTTCGTCCACTTAACCAATTACAGATCCACCTCACCGTAGTTTTGCCTAGCCCACATTGGACTAGTTTCCTTGCCAGAAGGTCATGGGGGACCTTGTCGAAGGCCTTACTGAAATCCAGGTACGCTACATCCACGGCATTCCCCGCATCTACCCAGCTTGTAGCTCTATCGAAGAAAGAGATCAGATTAGTCTGGCATGACTTGTTTTTGATAAATCCATGTTGACTATTAGCGATGACTGCATTTGTTTCTAAGTGTTTGCAGACCACTTCCTTAACAATTTTTTCCAGAATCTTGCCCGGTATCGACGTGAGGCTGACCGGACGGTAGTTGTTTGGGTCGTCCTTTTTTCCCTTCTTGAAGATTGGGACCACATTGGCCCTCCTCCAATCTGCTGGAACTTCTCCCGTTCTCCAAGAACTCTCAAAGATGGTTGCCAATGGTTCCGAAATGACTTCCGCTAGTTCCTTCAATACTCTTGGGTGTAGTTGATCTGGTCCTGGGGACTTGAACTCATTAAGAGCGGCCAGGTATTCCTGGACGACTTCTTTCCCAATTTGGGGTTGGATGTCCTCCAATCCCTCATCCACTCCATCTTGCTGAGGTTGAAGACTCTCTTTTTGTGAGAAGACCGAGGCAAAGAAGGCATTAAGTAGTTCTGCCTTTTCCCTATCCCCTGTCAGCATTGCCCCATCTTCTCCTCGAAGAGGTCCTATCGCCTCCTTGTTTTTCCTTTTTCTACTGACATAAGAATAGAAGCCCTTTTTATTGTTTTTAATGTCCCTGGCAAGTCTGAGCTCGTTTTTTGCTTTAGCTTTGCGGACCTTTTCCCTACAGGTGTTGGCCATTTGTTTGAATTCTTCTTTGGTGATTTCTCCCTTTTTCCACTTCTTGTGCATGTCTCTTTTGTGTCTTAGCACAGTTAGAAGTTCTTTGGACATCCATTCTGGCTTCTTTGCACTTGTCCTATTTTTTCTCTTTGTTGGCACGGTTTGCAATTGCGCCTTGAGTATTTCACTCTTGAGAAGTTCCCATCCATCCGTAGCTCCCTTGTCTTTTAGTATCTGTGTCCACGGAATGCTGCTCAGCGTTTCCTTCATTTTTTGGAAATCAGCTCTCCTAAAGTCCAAAATGCGGGTTTGACTTGTCTTAGTTTCGGCCTTCCTTTGTACCTCAAATTGCAGGAGCACATGGTCACTTGCCCCTAAGGATCCTACCACTTCGACCGCATCGATCAGGTCCTCCGCATTTGTTAGGATGAGATCAAGAGTAGCCAATCCCCTTGTTGCCTCTTCTACCTTCTGGACCATGAAATTGTCTGCAAGGCAAGCGAGGAATTTGTTGGACCTTGTACTCTTGGCCGAGTTTGTTTTCCAGCAAATATCGGGATAGTTGAAATCGCCCATGACTACTACATCTCTTTTCTGTGCCTGTTTGGTCAACTGTTGGCAGAAGACTTCATCAAGATCTTCCTCCTGGCTTGGGGGTCTGTAGTAGACGCCTACAACGACATCTTTTTGAGTCCCAGTTCCCTTGATTCTTATCCAGATGATTTCAAGCTGGTTTCCCAGATTGCTGTCTTGAATTTCTTCTGCAGCATAAGAGTTTTTGACATATAAGGCTACTCCGCCTCCTCTCCCCTTTGTTCGGTTTCTGTGAAAGAGGTTATACCCCTCGATATCTACATTCCAGCGATAGGAGTCATCCCACCAGGTTTCAGTGATGGCTATGATATCATATTTGTGGTGTTGTGCTAGAAGTTGGAGTTCGTCTTGTTTATTTCCCATGCTCTGTGCATTAGTGTAAAGACATGTGAGCCCCTGGAATCTTCCCTTGAGCTGTTTAATTGGGATTATTGTGCTTTTGGTACGTGGTCCTTGTTGTGTTTGTGCAGCCCTCCGTTTAGCCTTCTGGCGATTCCCAGACATTATGGGTAAAGTAGCGTTCGCAAGGCTGTTGTCCCCCTCCCCCGGTGGACCTAGTTTAAAGTGCGTCTAATGAGGTTTGCGAGTCTGTGAGCAAAAAAGTGTTTTCCTGCTTGTGTGAGATGCACCCCATCCCTTGCCAGTAGGCCATCCTCCTGGAATAGTAGGCCATGGTCGAGGAAGCCAAAGCGTTCCTCCTGACACCATTTTCTAAGCCAGTCATTGACCTGTACTATTTTTCTGGCTCTTGTGGGTCCGTGTCTTACAACAGGGAGGAGGGATGAAAAGACCACCTGTACATTACATTCTTTTAGCATTGCTCCTAGAGCTCGAAAATCATTTGTGATCTTTTGAAACGTATGCCTTGCAGTATCATTGGTTCCTACATGAATCAACATGAGGGGAGGACGGTGATAGGGCTTGAGGAGCCTGGTGAGCCTCTGAGTGATATGGTGTATTTTTGCCCCTGGTAGGCAGCATATTTCTCGAGCCATCCCATCTGGTCTGGAAATGACAGCTTCCGTTCCTCTAAGGAGGGAGTCGCCTACTACCAAGACCTGTTTACTTTCAGGAATGACAGCGCCCCTTTTGTGCAATGTGGTGTGTAGGTCTCCAGAGAAGTGATCCTGTTGGTGTGTATTGTGTAGGTGAGAAGTGTTGTCCTCCTCCTCGACATCCCCGGTGCATTCGTCAAGGACAATCCATTGAGATTCATCCGAGAGCCTATGGTTCTCCTGTATGTTTTCCTGTTGCTCATGGTCTATGGTTGGGGATGGTACACCTGCAGGATTGTGCAAGTGTGAATGTTGTGAAGTGTTGTCCCTGTCAGGGCTATCCCCCGCACACTGATCAAGGATGAGCCACTGATCAGTATCTAAGCCATTCTGATCTTCCCCAATATGTTGTGTTTCTTGGTCAGGTGCTAGTTGTGTGAGAATTTGGAATCTATTGTGTAACTGCAGCTGAGTGGAGGTATTCTGAGGAGGCTTCTGGGTCCTATGTGTCCTTCTAAGGGTGACATTTCTCCAGGCCTGAGGGTTGTCCACATCTGAGGTGGTGTTCTGTTGAGCCTCCCTGTAATGTTGGTGTGATATGGGCTGCGTGTCTAGGCCAGTGTGGTGAGTGGTGTCTAAGAAGAGCTCAAGTTCCTGAATGTCCTTAAGGGTCTTAATACGGTCCTCGAGTTGTCGTATCCTGTGTTCCATGCGAGTGATCTGTGTACACTTGGGGCACATGTAATTGAGTAATTGTAGTGTGAAAAAGCTGAACATGCCACAGCTTGTGCATGAGATGGGAAGTTTCCGTGTTTGTTCCATCTGGAGGTTGCTAATGCTCTTGGTGTGTGTTTGATGCTGTTGTCTGTATGCAGGGGTGAAAGTATAGGTTACTGAGTGTACGAGTTCGCGCGCGCCGTTAGGCGCGCGCGACACTGGTTTATATAGGATAACCAGGAAGCTCCGCCTCTCAGCAGTTAGTTTTTAAACTCAGGAAGCCCCGCCTCTCAAAGAAAGCAGCCCTGAAGGCTGTTAAATTCAAACAAAGCTTACCCTGAAGCAGAAGGAAACAAAATGGGTTCCTGCTTCCTCAACTTCTGTGGAAAGCCCAGCTGCCCCTTGGGTTCAGACACTGGTTTATATAGGATAACCAGGAAGCTCCGCCTCTCAGCAGTTAGTTTTTAAACTCAGGAAGCCCCGCCTCTCAAAGAAAGCAGCCCTGAAGGCTGTTAAATTCAAACAAAGCTTACCCTGAAGCAGAAGGAAACAAAATGGGTTCCTGCTTCCTCAACTTCTGTGGAAAGCCCAGCTGCCCCTTGGGTTCAGACACTGGTTTATATAGGATAACCAGGAAGCTCCGCCTCTCAGCAGTTAGTTTTTAAACTCAGGAAGCCCCGCCTCTCAAAGAAAGCAGCCCTGAAGGCTGTTAAATTCAAACAAAGCTTACCCTGAAGCAGAAGGAAACAAAATGGGTTCCTGCTTCCTCAACTTCTGTGGAAAGCCCAGCTGCCCCTTGGGTTCAGACACTGGTTTATATAGGATAACCAGGAAGCTCCGCCTCTCAGCAGTTAGTTTTTAAACTCAGGAAGCCCCGCCTCTCAAAGAAAGCAGCCCTGAAGGCTGTTAAATTCAAACAAAGCTTACCCTGAAGCAGAAGGAAACAAAATGGGTTCCTGCTTCCTCAACTTCTGTGGAAAGCCCAGCTGCCCCTTGGGTTCAGACACTGGTTTATATAGGATAACCAGGAAGCTCCGCCTCTCAGCAGTTAGTTTTTAAACTCAGGAAGCCCCGCCTCTCAAAGAAAGCAGCCCTGAAGGCTGTTAAATTCAAACAAAGCTTACCCTGAAGCAGAAGGAAACAAAATGGGTTCCTGCTTCCTCAACTTCTGTGGAAAGCCCAGCTGCCCCTTGGGTTCAGACACTGGTTTATATAGGATAACCAGGAAGCTCCGCCTCTCAGCAGTTAGTTTTTAAACTCAGGAAGCCCCGCCTCTCAAAGAAAGCAGCCCTGAAGGCTGTTAAATTCAAACAAAGCTTACCCTGAAGCAGAAGGAAACAAAATGGGTTCCTGCTTCCTCAACTTCTGTGGAAAGCCCAGCTGCCCCTTGGGTTCAGACACTGGTTTATATAGGATAACCAGGAAGCTCCGCCTCTCAGCAGTTAGTTTTTAAACTCAGGAAGCCCCGCCTCTCAAAGAAAGCAGCCCTGAAGGCTGTTAAATTCAAACAAAGCTTACCCTGAAGCAGAAGGAAACAAAATGGGTTCCTGCTTCCTCAACTTCTGTGGAAAGCCCAGCTGCCCCTTGGGTTCAGACACTGGTTTATATAGGATAACCAGGAAGCTCCGCCTCTCAGCAGTTAGTTTTTAAACTCAGGAAGCCCCGCCTCTCAAAGAAAGCAGCCCTGAAGGCTGTTAAATTCAAACAAAGCTTACCCTGAAGCAGAAGGAAACAAAATGGGTTCCTGCTTCCTCAACTTCTGTGGAAAGCCCAGCTGCCCCTTGGGTTCAGACACTGGTTTATATAGGATAACCAGGAAGCTCCGCCTCTCAGCAGTTAGTTTTTAAACTCAGGAAGCCCCGCCTCTCAAAGAAAGCAGCCCTGAAGGCTGTTAAATTCAAACAAAGCTTACCCTGAAGCAGAAGGAAACAAAATGGGTTCCTGCTTCCTCAACTTCTGTGGAAAGCCCAGCTGCCCCTTGGGTTCAGACACTGGTTTATATAGGATAACCAGGAAGCTCCGCCTCTCAGCAGTTAGTTTTTAAACTCAGGAAGCCTTCTGTTGCAGCAAAGAATTGGTTAGATTGCACCCATTAAATTGTACAGCCAGGTGAAAAAGTGGGAATAATAACTTCTTCAAGGTAGTGCTCATCTGTGGGTTTGAAGAAACATCTTCATCCATCAATCGCTGTAGGTGGCTTCATAATGGCCTTTGTAAGGAACTTTTACTCAGTTCTTTTATATTTTGTAGTGAGCAGCCAAAAAGATAGGAAATGCCACTGCATAGATTTTTCATTCCACAGATTCATGTGACTTTAACCTACAGAAGACCCACAGTGTGTTCCTCCCTGAGTTCAATAAATTGCACTCTTAATAATTGTAGTGGATGACTGATAGATTAAAGGTAGAAGCCACACATTTGACCAAACTGATGTGAATTGCCTGAGAAGAACCCTTACTACTGGTAGTGTTGTCTGGTGGTGTTTTATCTGGTGGTGTTATTGCTTGCGTGGCAAACCCCATCGTTGTTGGGACAAGATTCAGAAAAGTCCCCACATGTTCCTTGCAGATTTGTCTTCTTTTTAAGAAACACAATTTCTTTTCATGTTTCCCTTGTCTCTGATAACACATGTCTGTTCTGAATCACTGCCATTTTATTATTCGAAACCCAAACCCTTGGAAAATAGAAAATAAAGTGAGACTAATGGTGTCTGCAGTTTTCAGCTTTCTCCTCAGCAAGTTGCCCCTGCTTGGTTGAGCATCATTGTAGGGACATTTCACTAAGTCACTCATCAGTGACCAAAATGCTCAAGAAGGTGCCCACGGTTGCCCTGTGGCACTTCTAAAACAATTTTCTAAAGATCATTTAGTGTGTAAAAGCTATTTTCAATTTTGGTTCAGCAAGGAACGATTGCAGGAGGCCAAAAATATGCATTCATGGGGAAAAGAAAGCCATTATTTTATTGTGTGTTGGTTATTATTTATCTGCTTATGCACAGAGCATCCCTCCTGCTGGGCTGTAATCTTAGACTATTGTGGCTGTTTTCTTCCTCTTGCATGTGACAAAAGACCTTTGCAGTTTTTGCTGTTTGGGCAAGTGAATATTTTGAAGAGCATCGTAAACACAGCTAACCCCCTGCTGAGAAAAACAGCTGGCTGTCCATCCCTATAAACAGCTTTCCTGAGACCCAAGACCCAGGCATCTGTACAAACCAGAGAGGGCAGGGAAAGAATGTTAACATGTGCAAGTTGTTTGTTAGGTCACTCGACTGAAATGTTAAACACTGCAATTAAATAATATTAAGTACTTATCACTCTAGCCCTTGTCAGCCAGCACTCGAAAAACACCACTTGCCTTTCATGACATGCATTTGTGGATGTTGCTAATGATAATGGGACTAGGATGCTCCCTTTTCATAGGAATTAATTTGCAAGAACAACTTAAAAATTGAGCTTCTAGCCACCCTTTAATGGCGTATACTCACTGCACAATGATAGATGTTTGATGCCAATTTAGCTGTGAATTTTCCATTTATGGAATCCTGGAATTTCTAGTTTGGTAAGAATCCTCTGCCGGAGAGATATAATGCAGTAGTTTGGGGAAATTCACTAAAGAATTCTAAGTACCTCTCTAACCTTCTGAAGGACTTAGCCATGACAATTAAAATAGTATCAACCCTCTCTAATTGTTCAGTGAAGATTCATTCCTGCTAAAGTCTTCATATAGAGTGCAACAAGCATGGCAACATTGTTGTGGGTCCCACAGCCTATTTCAGCAAAGTTATTCAAGTTTTTTTTGAAGAAAAAAAACATAACTAAAGTTGAATGAGGAGCCCCCGGTGGTGCAGTGAGTTGCTGAACTTGTTGACCGAAAGGTCGGCGGTTTGAATCTAGGGAGCAGGTGGAGCTCTCACTGTTAGCCTCAGCTTCTGCCAACTTAGCAGTTTGAAAACATGCAAATGTGAGTAGATCAATAGGTACTGCTCCGGCGGGAAGATAACGGTGCTCCATGCAGTCATGTCGGCCACATGGCCTTGGAGGTGTCTACAGACAATGCCAGCTCTTTGGTTTAGAAATGGAGATGAGCACCAACCCCCAGAGTCGGACACAAGTGGATTTAATGTCAGGGGGAAACCTTTACCTTTACCTAAAGTTGAATGAAAGAGTATTATATGGCTAAGCACTGTAAAGACACCAGATCCTTCTGATTTTTGAAGTTAAGTAGGTTCAGACTTGGTTAGTACTTGGATGGAAGACAGCTAATGAATACCAGGTGTTCTAGATTATATTTCAAAGAAAGTAATTGGCAAAACCACATTTTAGAATTTCTTGCCCAAAAATCTCTTTGAAAAATTCATGGGGTGAGCATATGTCAGCAGGTGATTTGGAGGCATTTTCAGAAACACACACATTCCTATAACTTTAAAAAGAATAAAAGGATGAAAAAATAAAGCCCTGATTGGTTGTCAGTGTCTCTCCCTTTTCTGAAATGCCTGGAACAAGAAATGTTTTGGATTTTGGATTTTTAGGTTCTTTGAAATATCTGTACTATCTTGGAGGTGGGGCCTATGTTTAAACATGAAATTTATTAATGTTTCATATACACATTATATACATAGCATGAAGATAATTTTATATATAATATTTTTAAACATTTTGTATGAAACAAAGTTTGTGTAGACTGAACCATCAGAAAGCAAAGGCATCACTATCTTAGCCACCCATGTGGACAATTTTGGAATTTTGGAGTCTTTTGGATTTTCAGAATTTCAGCTGCTCAGCCTGTAATATGAACAAATAGTCTATTATGGATGCAATAACTGAAAGCTTCAAGATGGCTAAGCAAACTAACCTATCCTTTAGGAATGTTTTAGGCTTTAATCTGTACTATTTGTAGCCTAGTGCAGGCTATATTTATTATAGAATGGAGATAAGCTTAAATATTTGAATTTGTTCCAATTTCCTGCTGCATACTCAGCCCTTCTTCTTCTTAGCTGCCTGGGCACTTTCCCCTTATCAGAGGATTGTAGTAGGTTCATTATTTAGCACCTTCTTTTCTGCCTTAGGTCATCACTGAAGTGCAGTGCGTAAAACAAACAAAGGAAAATGTATTTCTCTGAATCCCTGAAGGGAATGAACAAAATCAGCATTTAAATGGGAGATATTAGGGGGTTTTAAAATAAAAGGTAAAGCCAGGCAATTTCATAAAACGTTAATGTGCAGCTAAAACAGCAGATTTATATGTACTCTTATGTTAAATAACCACCTGTATTTAAGGAATAACTCTCCTCTATTAGCATTAGTTTCATCGGGAGAGTCGGGTGCAACAAATTGTATAACATTTGTGTTGGTTCTCATAATTGAAAATGTGGAGTACTTGCATTTATTTGTAGAATTCTTTACTCTCATGCAGTGCTAAAGTGGTTATTCTTAGGCACACAGCTCTTTCCCCCTTTCTTTTTATTTGCAGGTTCTTGCTAATGTAAAGTATATATAAATTAAACATTTTAACTTTTTCCCATTGAGAGAGAGATCTTTCAAGGAACCAGATGCATTGCTATCCTTTTCAGTTGTAAATGAGACAGAAAGAGAACCATTTCACCAGACTTTGGGAGAACATCCCATCATTACCCCAATACCCCCATGCATATGGGATATATTGAGTATGGTGATCAGATCATGATATGAATAAACATAACAGTTTAAGTAATGTACCAGTACGGCCTTTTTGCAAACCACCATGAGAATTTGGAAGCCCCCCGAGCCCCCCCCCCCCCCCCGGCTACATGCCTGTCTGGTTCTAAGTCTTTTTTTTTTTTTTTTAAAAAAAAAGAAGCTTGTAACAGTGATGCATAAAAAAAGGAAGGGGAAGGAGAAGAGAGTGGGGGATAGCATGGGGAGGGAAAGGGAAGGGGTTGGGTTTTGGTTAAAGTTAGGTTAAGAAAGGGGAGGAAAAAAGGGGGAGGAGAGGCAAAAAAAAAAGGAGATATGGGGTGGAGAGGGGACGTTTGTAGTATTCTTGTGCTTTCCCATCAGTTAGATGGTGATTTTCTGTATCTGTCTTTTTTCCCCCGGTACAATTCTGGATCACATAATCTTCCCGGTTATCTCATTGATAAATTTTTGACAGTAGTCCATTCTGTCTTTGCTTGTGTCTTCAATTGTTTATTTGTTAGAAATTGAGTGACGCAGTCCATATTCATAATCTCTATGATTTTGATTATCCAATCCTCTATACTTGGTATGTCTTTTCCTTTCCAATTTTTGGCATATATAATTCTTGTGGCCATGGTCAAGTAGTTGAATAATTTTTCCTTATTCTTTTCCATAGCGAAGTCTGTAATTCCTAAAAGGAAATACTCAGGTTTTAGTTCTATAGTTATACCCAAGATTCTTTGCATAGCTATGTAAATCATCTTCCAGAATTTGGATGCCTTTTTGCAAGTCCACCAGAGGTGGTAAAAGGATCCCACCTGTGATTGGCATTTCCAACAGTACATCATCTTATACCAATTTTCACGTAGGTCTTGGGAGTCTGAATATTTTATTTTGATGTTCCATCTGTTCTCCCAGTCAGTTATTTGAATGTTGTGACAGATGTTTTGTGCCCACTTCACCATGCACTCTTTTATTTGGTCTTTCTCCGTCGACCAAGTTAGAAGTATTTTGTAGATTTCAGAAATTAATTTATTTTCTGAGAGAAGGATCCTGTCCCACATTTTTTCCTCTTCTTCAAATCCAACTTTCTTATCTTCATTGAATGCCTCCTTTAATTGTCTATATTGGAGCCATGATAGGTTATGGTAAGTTCTTTTTATTCCTTCTTGGGTCTTCAGGGTATTTTTATTTATTGTGTCATCAGTAAAACATTGATCACAACATTCAAATAACTGACTGGGAGAACAGATGGAACATCAAAATAAAATATACAGACTCCCAAGACCTACGTGAAAATTGGTATAAGATGATGTATTGTTGGAAATGCCACTCACAGGTGGGATCCTTTTACCACCTCTGATGGACTTGCAAAAAAAGGCATCCAAATTCTTCAGGGTGTAACCATTAGTTTGTTTCATTAGGATTTCCTTATATCTCGGCCATGTATCCCATCGTAGTTCTCATCTCTGTGATGCTTCGGGGGGGGGGGGGATACCCATAGAGGAGTTTTTGGATGGAATTTGCTGGTTCTAAGTCTTGAAGAAATTATGGTGTGTGTGTGTGTGTGTGTTCTTGCACAATTTTGAAAAACCCACAATTCAAATTATTCTTGCTCCTTTGCTACTGTGAATGGGTAGGAGGGCAAAGTGGCTTGATTCTGTCTTTCATGGATCTTACAGGAACACTCCCCTCTCATTCTTCCTATTTGACTGCATTGCTTTAGGGAATTAGCATCACTTTAAATCCATTCAATCTATCAATTTCAAACCACTCTTGGCTCATATTCTGATAAGAAATTTATCCTGGCAGAGTTTTATCTGAGTCTGATAATGGGTTCTGTGGCTATAGGGAATATTGATACAGTATGCTAGCATCATTCATCTTGACATCTACTTTTGTAGCCGATGGAAAGAAGTAATGTATGGAAAAGATGCTTTAGTGCACCAAATTGTCATCAAAAAATCATATTACAGTTGGAAAAGGTGATTTTGTGTGTTTCAATGCCTCTGAATTATTTGTTGTATTTTGATAAATTCACCTCCATCCCTGTAAACTTGAAATATTTTCAGAAATGTAGACCTACATACGCAGCTCTTACTATAGTGTCTGGGTTGCATGGGGGCAGGAAGATGTCATAAAAAAGCACCATATAAAGTTGATAATGGGAACAATTATGTAATGTTGGCCCTCTGTATCCACAAAGTATTCACCCACAGATTCAACCACTCATAACTTGAAAATATCTCCGATTCCTCTGCTCCCAATCCAAAAAGCAAACATTGGTTTTGTGATTTTATATAAGGGCCAGCATTATATTAAGGCATTGTATATAATGGGATTTAAATATCAGTGGATTTTGGCATCAACAGAGTATCCTGGCACCAAACTCCAGTAGATACCAAGGGCCCACTGTATACAATCAAGTGAATCTCATGACAGATTCACTTGATTGTTAATTTATAGTATTCAGGGATTTTATTTTGCGGGAAGGACAATGTGAGGCCCTTTCATTCTGCAGTCTGAAGTGGTACACTCATGTGTGTATTGACCTGCTTGTGTGCATGTGCATATATGCGTTAAAGTCACCTGTCAACTTGTGATGAACTCATGAATTTCATACAATTTGCTTTGTTAAGGAAAACTCAGAGGTGGTTTTGGCAGTGCCTTTCTCTGAAATACAGCCTACAAATATTCAGGTTTATGCATATTTCACCAACAAATCCAGAGTAGAATTCTTAGAGTGGAAATGTGGGAGACAGTATTTGCTGCAGAGAAGTATGCAAAGGGTGGAAGTGTTTACTCCTTGAAAATTTTCATTTGCTTTTCCACAGTTTCCAGATGTGACTATTAAGTCTGAGTGGTTTTGGAGTGATAGTATGAGGAGGCATGGGCTTCTTGGACCCCTTCTATACAGCTTTATAAAATCCAAATTCTCTGCTTTGAACTGGATTATCTGGCAGTATAGACTCAGATAATCTAGTTCAAAGGAGATAATGTGATATTCTGGATTATATGGCTATGTAGAAGAACCCTTGGTAACGTCTCTTAGGTTTTTAGTGAGAAGATCAACAATAGGTAACAGGTTCCTTGAAAGAGAGTTCGTCTAATAATTCTCCTCTGTGTTGCTCTTCTCAACAGATGCTCGGCTTCATTGCAGAAGAAAAATCAAAGCTCTATAAGGATCCTTCCACACAGCCCTATATCCCAGAATATCAAGGCCGAAAATCCCACATTATCTAAGTGTGGACTCAGATATCCCAATTCAAAGCAGATATTGTGGGATTCTCTCCCTTGATATTCTGGGATATAGGGCTGTGTGGGAGGGTGCTAAGATTTCTATGAGATATGAATGGCTTCTTCTTAAATCACATCTTAATGACTTTGAAAATGAGTCATGCTATTTCTCCTCCAAATTAGAACTGGATTATATGGCTGTGTAGACCCATATAACTTAGTTCAAAGCAGATAGTGTGGATTATCTGCTTTGATAATCTGGATTATATGGCAGTGCAGAAGGTGCCTAAAACAATCCAACTTCATTAGGTTACCCATGTATTCTTTCTCTTCCCATCCTTTCCATTTCATTTAAACACAAGCTGACTTCAAGACCAGTGGGGGTGTTTTTCCCTCCCTTTGTGGTTTCTCAGTTGTTTTTAAAATGTAACTTTTTCAGCACCTTCTTTCTTATACTACAGTTATGCAGTATCAGTTTCATGCATAATTTCCTGTTTTCCAACAAAAAAGCATAAGAGGTTTTAAAAGCTGAAAATCATTGACTATCTCTCCTACTCTTAGAGCAATGAGCGCTGCATTAAGCGTGTCCCTAGTGTACCAGAAAGTGCTACCATGCTAAATAAACGAATGCATTTCCCAAGCTTGGAGATCAACGGTGTTGTCTGTGTAACTTTAATTATATTTTTTATTTGTCCTGATGGTCATAGAGCCAAAGCAGAGGATTTTATTTGTTCTATTATATATTGGCTGATTAAAATTACCACTGTTGTAATTTATATGCCTTATTAAAGCTCATATTTGGCTATGTTAGAGAAAAACAAATACACTTAGTTTTCTTTCCTCCCTCCTTTTTTCATTTTCTGCTTAATGGCTTTGCACCTGGCTTGTTTTAATTGCCTTTGACTTCAGGGACATTGGTCTCTCACCACTTTACATTAATCAATGGCGAGAAAGGAGTATGTGCAATTCCTGTATAGTCCAAAGGTGCCTTAATGCAAGCATGCTTCTCAATCGTTTAAAAATGCCTGAGATCAGGAGCTAATATTCAAGCTGATATTTGGAAGATAATTTTCCTGAGAGATTGCAACATATTGATGCTATATTTCAGCATAATAGTTCAGCGCAGTGTATGGAATGCACAGCATTTACTTTGGATGGATCTTTAGGCGCATACAAAAGTAGTTTTTTGTTGTTGTTTAGCACTACCAGGATTATAGTTTGGTGATAAATTATAAGCATTAAGCAAATGTTCAAAAAGGATTTGTATAGTACCTTCTCTCTTTATGGAATGAATCTGTAACCTAGTTGTGAAAATCATGTGGGATTTGACTTTTCATCTTGCATTGAGCTCCTTGATGTTTACTGTCCAACTATCCTGCTTCTGCAGGAACAACATCACTTAATCCTCTATTATTCCACTTTCTCAGCTTCTTTTAAAATGTCTCGGTTCCTCCATCCAATTAATACCTTCCTACTTGGCTTCTTCAAATTCTTACAAGATGGGTTCAGAGTTCGAAAGTAGTTAGCACTCAACTCAGCCATTGGGAAAGGAGAGGGGGGAGGGTCTTGTTTTTCCCAATAGGCTCAGGTAAAAGCAAATGACTTGAATCTCTCCTACTCTTGGAACAGAATATTTTATGTTGTGTGATTGTGTTCTTCCTTATTAATCACGTTGGTCTTTTTTTGCCTGGCCACATCCTTTGATGATGCCTGCCCACATATGTCCCAGTTGTCATGTCTGACATATTGGAGAGTGTGCTTGATATCCATCAAAAACTTGACTTGTGATCCTTGGATAGTGGCTAAAGGGGTTGATTCACAGCATGAGTCCAAAGTGAGACATCTGCTAACAGGCATCAAGAGTCAGATAAAAGCATGCCACTGAGGCCATTTAATAAAGCAAGCATTAGGCAGAGGGAGGGCAGCCAGAGAACTGGCTGAGAACATCACTGTTGCTAGATGACAAGCAGGACCCATGTGGTGGTTTTGGCCGAGAGGACACCCCAGAGAGAATAGAAATTGGTAGGAAGTGAAGTGGAAGCAGAGGTCATGTTCTTGGCAAGAAACATGTTTCCTGGGTCTATTGTAACATTATTTGTCACAGACTGGATTGTAAGAGGGAGCTTATTTGTTCAGCTCTGCCATTGTCTGTGCCCAGATAATGGTATTAGAGTAAAGGTTGGGAAGAGCAGCTTTTTTACTAATTCCCAAACCATTTTTGTCAAGTGATCTGTGGAAGGAAGACCTGTAAGTCCTACAAAATGCTAATTTTTATTGTATTTGTATGCAGAATAGAAAATGTATTATTGGGAAAAATGAGAAGTTGAAAAGAAGATAGTTGCGTAGCTGGATTTTTTTTTTGTCAGGCGTCACCTGGAGTATTGTGTTCAGTTACAGACGCTGTAGTTTTAGAAGGCTATTGATAAAACAGAGTATGTCTCATGGAGAGTGATAAAGTTGGTAAAGGATCTGGAAACTAGGTCCTGTGAGGAACAGTAGAGGGAAATGGGTTGATTGGTTGTGCAGAATATCTAAAAAACACAAAACATTGGTTAAAAACTCATAATACAAAACTGAAAACACAAATAAACTTTGATTCAAAAAGTACAAGTTAAAACCTTAAAACCTTAAAATAAAATAAAAGCACCAACACATCACAGTTAAACGTTCTGTCTGCCTTGCCATACCAAAAACACAATCCTTCCTTAAACAAAAAGGGTATTTACCTGATGACAGAAGGACTTCTTGGGAAAAGGAGCTTCACAATTTGGGAGCAGCTGTGAAAAAGGCTCTCTCTTGTGTCTTCACTAGATATATCTGAAAGTGATTCAAATTACAAGAAAAGAAGTTCCAAATAAGCTTCAGAAAGAACTTCAGGATAGTAATGGCTTTTCAACACTGAAGTGGACTGCTTTGGAAGATGGTGGATTCATCTTCTCCAAAACTTTTTTTAAACAAAGGGCAAGTGGCCACCTACCAGGGGTGTTGTAGGTATAGGTTGCTGCACTTACAGGGATTAAACTTGGTTTGTTTGTGGCATCTATTTCCCCCCTCTCAATATGTAATGAATATGACTGTTGCAGTCCCTTCCTTCTTTTTGGTTCTTTGGTTCTTTCTTATACATTAGTGATAGGGTATTGGAATGAAAATTTATAACACAAACAGCTTTTGCAGAAGCTTTAAAAGCACCCAAGGATTACTGTGAATATGGAACAAGGCAATGTTTGAGAAGTAGCAGTGTGGATAATACAAGTTTGTTGGGACACCAGGGATAGAGAGATAACGTTATTACTGACTGAACTAAGTCAGATTGATGAATACATTTATTGTACAGCAGATAAGATCTAGTGATTCCTGCAGAGAAATTGCCATGGATACTGAATGTAAGCAAGGAGCAAAACACTATTTATGTATTGTTGTTGTGGTTGTTATTTAGTATAGGGAAGGATGTCTAATAGAAGATCTGGTGGGACATTTTTGTAGTTGGAAAATTTACTTTTAAAATACTGCAGATCTGCAGAGATTGCTACCCTAAGAAGACTATTACCCCTGAACACACAAATTTTCAGTATGACTATTGAAGGGCAGAAACATATGGTACATATATTCCCAACATTAAATTCTATATGGATTCTAGAAAGCTATGATTTCCAGAGTCATTTCATTCACAACGTGTCATGTCCATTATTCATTTCTTCTATGACGTCTTGATAATTGAATGTTGGACCTTCCACCTCATCACATTGAGGTTTTTGAGCCCTTTTTTCTTCTCCTGGACAGGGTCTGCTGAGTGCCATCAGATGACTCTAGCTTGACCCCCACCCCCATTCCTCCCAAAGTAGAGAGAAAGCATCACAAGTGTGTTTTGGGTAGCATCAATAATGCTATCCTCATATTTTCCCCTTTTATCTGTCTGATGGTGAGAGGGCACCAGCATGCCTTATACCATCCCTGCCATGGAATGGGGAAAGGAAAGAAGGGGTGTGGGGTGCCACGAGGATCCCTGTGTGCCTTCCATTTCATGAGTAACTGCCGGCAAAATGGTATGGCCCCAGGGGCCATGTAAAGATGCCATTTCAGTTCCTTGAGTAGACTCTAGTTTTAATTTCTTCCGTTTCTCATATCCTTTCACCTGAAAAATACAGAACAAAATACAGAACAAATTTATCTTACAGTGTATCTACACAAGTATTTTCATATAAATCTCACAAAAATTGGTGTTAGCCCATAGAAGTCCATGCCATAATATTTTTAAATATCAAATAAAAAACTGTTGCTTTTACTCCCAAAGAAAAAGTGTATCAAGTTGTGATTGTGCTATTATTAGAGAGAGAAGTACTGCATTGTTTCCAAACCTGAGTATATGGAGGTGTTTGTGACTAATATTGTTTCAATTTATTAAACACTAACCTATCAGTAATTATATTCCATTCCTTGTGGTACAAGAAGGAAAAAGAACTCCACAGCTACTGTGATTGTTGTTCCTTTGTGTCTTCCAATCATTTCCAACCTATGGCTAGGTTAATGAGAACCTATAATGATTTTCTTGGCAAGATTCTCTAAAATTACAATGGGCCCTTGGTATCTGCTGTGGTTTGGTTCCAGGACACCCCATGGATATGCAAGTCCTACAATATTCATTGACATAGTAAAATGCTGCACCTTATATAAAATGACAAAATCAAGATTTGCTTTTTGGACTTAAAAATATTTTCAAGACATGGATGGCTAAATTCATGGATTCACAATCCCAATTGATGGCACCCTATAGTTTCAGATTTTCTTACCCTACAAAGAAAAAAAAAGAAAAGGAAAGGAATGGACAAGTAACATCTATTAGAAATGATTACACACACACACACACTTGATCTTAGCCAAAAGGCCGAGAAGCAAACATGTTTTTAATCTGCTTTTTATCTGACCTATTTGGGAACTGCGATTCCCTTCCTTGGGCTCCTGTGCCCCATTCTATTCTGTGCTGGTCAAAGACCGTAATAAATCATTGATTGATTGATTGATTGATTGATTGATAGAAATGATTATGAGAAGACCTGCAATTAGATATATTTTCAATTGGGACTAAAAATTAGAGATCTCAACCACACTACATATCATAGGGCCTCATCCTACATGAAAAATGGCCTGCCCTATTCTGTTTGCATCCTTCTTCAACCACAGAGCTTGCTGGTTCCCATTCCATGACATAGATCTACTTCTGGTGGGGCTCTGTGGTGCAAGTAAAGAAGGAATGTTGTAAGCTGTTGTTGCGACAACACAGGAAGCTTCCTGTGTTGCATAAGTGACAATGGGGGGTGGGGGAAGCTTGGTGACAGATGCTTCCCTGTGGGATGGGGTAAGGGGGAAGCCATGTGATGTGGGGCATTGGGTGATGGGTTCCCCACACTCCCTGCCAGGCCCAGCCAGATTTGCAATGGTCTGTGGAAAATCCACTACTTAATGTGATGAGGTCCTATATATCTCGCTAGTCCCTTGAAGCCCAAAAGGAGGGAGGAAGGGGAGGGGGGAAAAGAAATCTGGCCACATCATTCATTTTTATTTTTGCACTACCATTCCTGGATATAAAACCACTTCTTTGAATGCAGCTCAAAGTGCTAGCAGCCAAAAAGTGTTGCAAATAGAAATCAGTTGGCTGTAAAGGTGCTGCCACATTTCTTTTATTATTCTCCTTCCTTCCTTCTTTTTATATTGCATTTATAAGAAGAAATTACACATCTTGGACTAGAGAGAAGGGAAGGCAATTGAAGAGTATGCATGCAAAGCGAGCAGACACCATGAAGAAAGGCAGTTCAGCAGGCGATTTGGAAATCTGTAGTGAAATCATAGCTTTGGAGCTTCTGGAGTGAGAAAATTAAGCAAATGGTAAAATCCTTTCACAAGCATCTGTTTACATTGGTGGATAAATAAATTTGGTTTAGGGCAGGCAAAAAGAAAGGATAACCTGAAATGTTCCCTGGAGTCCCCGGTAGCACAATGGGCTAAATCCCTGTGCCGGCAGGACTGAAGACCGACAGGTCACAGGTTCGAATCCGGGGAGAGCGCAGATGAGCTTCCTCTATCAGCTCCAGCTCCTCATGCAGGAACATGAGAGAAGCCTCCCACAAAGTTGGTAAAACATAAAAACATCTGGGCGTCCCCTGGGGAACATCCTTGCAGACAGCCAATTCTCTCACACCAGAAGCGACTTGCAGTTTCTCAAGCCACTCCTGACACGATGAAAAACAACAACAACAACAACAACAACAACAAACTGAAATGTCTGCATATTTCAAACTTAACACTTTTAAATCAGTACATTTCCCATGTTGGATTTCTCCATTGCTTATATTTCCACCACTGATTTTCGTTGCAAGGGTGTTGATGACAGAATTATAGGTGCAGACAAAAAGTATGGCAAAACCACCTTATTTCCACAGTTCTGAAATGCCCTCCCCCAATACATGCAATTGTGTGTCAGTACAATTTTCTGAACAGAAACAGAAAAATAAAGAGTGATGCCTAACTAAAACTCATTTTCCTTCTTTCTGCCAATTCTTCCACATCAGACAGATAGTCAGGTAGGGAAGATGAAGGTACCTTCTGGATTGGGGCAGTTCTGGAAGCACAGACCAAGCACAAAAGTTTGTTTCTTCCAACTACTGGACCTAATTCATAAAAGAGAGTGAGAAATGCTTAAATTGCTACTTTGACTATACAAATACATGACAGTTACTTAGGCAAGATTGGCTAACAAATTGATTCACAGCCACCCTGTTCTAAACATTCACCACAGATATGAAGATGGCCCTCTGCATCCATTGATTCTGAATCCATGCATTCATCCATTAATTGCTTGAAAAATCTTGCTGTTGCCATTTGATATAAGATATTCCATTTCACTACACCACAATTTATAGTGAGACTTGAGCATCCATAAGACACCTTGGAATCAAATATATTGTTATAGCCATACATGCATACATACATACATTAGCTGTAGGTGTGTGTATGTTTATATTTGATAAGTGTTGAATTTGGTGATTATTTTCAATCATGGTCTCACCCCCCCCCCCCTTTTTTTCTTTTGTTTTAAACTGTGGGACTGAAGGCCTTTTGTCATTTGTCAACTAATCTTTGCCTGCATCCCTTTTATTGCTTGAACATTCAGTATGGAGCCATGGTCAAAGTCTGCATGGGCTTGTAGCAACTATTCCCCTCAAAAGTCACCAAAGCCCCTCCAGACCTACTGTACCCTACTGAAGCCCAAGAGATTTGCTCAGCTGCTTTACTTTGCAGCGGAATTCAGTGACTGCAGTAATTCCTTGGCAAAAGAAAAGACAGGTTTTAACATGCACATTGATGGTTGTATTTTATCCTTTACATCTTTTTTTGGTTGCCCTATTTTAGAGAAAAGCTCAATGTATGTCAGACTTTATATTATTGATTGGCCTTCTTCGGGGGCTACACATTCAACCTAACCACAGCAGAAATTTTCAGAGTTGCTAAAAAATTCCAGCTATATGGAGAAATCGCTAGATTGAATGTTTAGCCCCTGAAGGAGGCCAATCTATAATCTAAAGGCCAAAACACATTGCACTTTCTTTAACAAAAATATGTTTAAAGAATAAAAGCATGCAAATATTCTTTCTTCATTTGTCAATGGATCCTTATAGGTGCTTTCCCATATTGGCCTATGATTGAGGTAATCACTTTATGTCTGGTTATAAGAACATTGCCAAATCCTGTTCTGACCTCTTCTATTCACCACCAAAGACAGATTGGTCAACGGGGGAGAAAACATCAGGTCATCAGTAGATCAGGGGGTAGTGGTACCTCTGTATGCAAAGCTGTACACAATACTGAGCCACATTGAGATGGCTTTAAAATTCATAAGAGCCATGAAGTAAATGAATTCAATAAGTAGTAGTCAGGGTGGGAATACTCCATTGGATTTATTTTCTGTATGTTCTCATGAGATTAGATATGCATAGATTTTCATGTTGCTACTCCAGACTTTCTCACTCACTAGGAAGTAAATCCCTTTTTACTAAACATGTATCTGATTGTGCCACTGAGATAATTGAATGGTCTTGTTGTGAATTGCAACAATATAAATAATCCATCTTCAGGTATGAGAAAGAGTAGAGTAGAATAGTCTGAGTGATATCCAGCAGCCGTCAAGAAATGTTATGTAAGGCAGCTTATAGCCCCCTGAACAAAATTCATAATTATGGAACACTGGTTAAAAAAGAATGATAAGGAGTAAATGGAAAATTTGTTTAAAAAATGAAAACACAGCAGTAAAAAACGCTCAGAAGCTATTTAGTGCCGCACATTACTTCTTCATCACTTGATTATTTTAGTTTCATTTCTATTTACATACCCAGTTGATTCTTTTGCATCTGGATTGTGCACAATTCTTTCAATAATGTACGGTTCAGTGGCTATAATTACAGGATTGTTAAAGTTCACATTTTACTATTCATCTTGTTATCTCCAGTAATGGAAGGTTGGAATAAATGCACATAATTACACGGTTGGTCCTAAATTATTTTTTATATTGCTCTCACCAGGACACACTTGAAAAGCAAAATTTATTCTCGGCAAGGTTTCCCCCTCCCTACTCCCCCAGCAGCATTCTTGTTGCAAAACAAAACAACAGTCTACTTTTTCTATTTCTAAGAGATCAGGTAAATAAAGCATTTGTAGTGTATGCTGAACGTCTTTTTTATTTTAATTGCTCAGCTTCTCCAATAAAGTCATATTCTCATGGGGAGTTTTCTAGTGTATTTCACTGAAATGAATGAAGGTTTTGTTCCTTTAGAACTGTATCCAAGAATGCAGATTACATGGTTTATCCAACAGAACTGGGGGGAAACCACTCCTTCTATGCAAATCTCCTCCTTTTCATCTGTATAGTCTGTTCCCAAGTTTTCTCTTAAAGCCATACTGGAAATTCTAACAACCAGGGAGGGAAAGTGTGTCCCATGGGCATTGGGATTCTGTTTGTAGGCATTCAACAAAACCCTCAGACCTCTTGTTTTTAAAAAAATCACAGAAATGTTTACTCTAGGCTCTGGGTATGGATTTGTGGATGACACATTAAAGAATTCTTGACATTGTCAGTCAAAGAATATTGATGGGTTATTCTGTCTCTACATCTTCCAAGTTTATTTTGTGGGAGAAAATGGACAGTAGGAAACCACAAAAGGGTTACAAATGTAATCATAGAATCATAGAATCATAAGAGTTGGAAGAGACCTTGTGAGCCATCCAGTCCAATCCCCTGCCACAAAATAGGGCAACAGTGAGATTTGAAGCCCCCCTTCTATTCCTTATCTTGTTAACTTCCAAACAGAAGACTGAGAAATTGAAAAATAAAAATCTTGTCTGATAGAAGTGAGAAGACCTCAGGCTTGTGGGTTCTACTCTTTCTCTTTTTTGGCGGAACCATAACATCCACTAACCAAGTCCAATCATAAAATGGTGACTGAAGGAGGAAAGTATACACAGCAAACTAAGGAATGAGGTAATTCTCAATCTATGTTTAGCCTAAGCATTTGTGTAACTATATATTGTGGGAGGAGATGAATGCACCACAGCAAGCAGAATATGTGGAACAAGCTTATGAGTGGGGAATTGGACTACATATACATAAAACATGCATGGATAATGACTAAAACGTTACATCTGGATGCTTGTGTGTGGCACAGTAATTGCAGTGGGATGATGTATTTCTTACGCACTGCTGAAGATGTAATTAGTGTACCTCAGCTCTGCCTTCTTTTCAGAATCACTGGAGTATACAGGGAATGAATGGCAGCTCAGGAGAAATGAACTGTTTGTGAGAATTAGGAGTAACCTGGCCCAGAAGCAACATGCTTGCCAAATAAAGAAAATGCTTCCAAGAAGCTGCCACCATCACCCAATTCTCTCTGATCATTTGTTTCTAACATGATAGATGCATTTGACTATGCTATGAACTTGCAAAAGTTACTTTTTATTACAGCAGTTCATAGCCCGCAACCTGGCTGGCGTTTTGGGGGGATTGCATTTCTAAGTACTCAATTTTACAAGCTTTATCCTTCATTGTGACTTGAATGAAAGTGGCATCACACCTTCTGACCAATGCTTCTGGTGAGTGTTGGAAGCTGTCTCTACCATTGAACTAGGAAATATGTGTCCCTCTAGATCAGTGGTTCTCAACCTGTGAGTCCCCAGGTATTTATTTTACAACTCCCAGAAATCCCAGCCAGTTTATCAACTGTTAGGATTTTTGAGAGTTGAAGCCCAAAATCTGGGGACCCACAGGTTGAGAACCACTGCTCTAGATACTGTTGGCCTGAAAGTCCTGTCACTCTTCACTAGCATAGGGGATGGTAAGGAGTCATAGGAACTGCAGTTCAATAACTTATTAATGTTTTTTTCTCCTGATCTATTTTGATCTTTATTGCTCATTTATCCTTGGGATGATCCAGTGTGGTGAAGACCAGATTGACCCTGAAATGGTTTAGACCACCCCACCCTCTGTTATTGTGGAGGTGGGAAGGGATCCTGTTGGTGTACAGTGAGTGCCATCTTGTGTCTCTGGACTGTCTGAGCCTAGGAACATGGGATGGCCATGTCAATAGTTGCAGCTGGTTCTGTCTTGGAACTGGCTCAACTGTTTACATGGGACCATAGCTGCCATTTGTTCTGGATTCAGAGGGAGAATTTAGAGCAACCTTCAACTTTGATTAACACAGTTGAAGCCCATGTTAAATAGTTTTGGCCCACATTAACCTGGATCAGCTCTGTGTGTCATTTAGCCTCTACAAAGCTGATTCACTTGAGCTTCATGCTGAGTGATCAGTGCAGATGTGTCTCTGAAGTGATCCTGACTTCAGAGACATGGATAACTGCATTGACTTGATCCACCGTTCACACCTCTAACCAACCCATTGTTGCCGCAGGCATTTTCGTCTCAGAGGACACATCACTTCTGCTGATGTCACACCAGGACACCAGTAGTCTTTGGGGAGGGACCTGCTTTTAGCCAGTAACATAGATCTGGCAACAATAACCCAATGCACCCTCAGTCCAGCTAGGTGTGTAAATGATCATAGGACACTACAGATACCCCCGGGCTGCATCAGGGCAGTTCTGGAACGATTGACCCCTGATAATTCAGTCAGGTGTAGACACTGCTGTCAGATAATTAGTGCATCTAGCCTAGTATTGTTTACTTTATCAGACAGGAATTTTGGAAGGCACCAGTTAGAGACGTGTTTCCCAGCGGTACTACCTGAGATACTTCCTTAAGATGTGTTGTGCTGAACTAAACTCAAGAGAGAATGCATGGATGACTTGTGCTTTGCTATAAGCAATGGTCTCGTCAAATGGAGGATGCATATATAATTGGGCTGAAATTGTGCTAGCTTTTTAATTCTACAAACAAAGCTAGGCACGACCCTCCTTTTAAAACCAAACATCTTGTTTCACCTTTGAAGTCTCAGATGGAACAGTGCACAACAGTGCTCAACAATAAACACACGTGTTTGTTTTGTATGCACACCTTTTGTTCCTTTCTGAACTCCCTTTATCTTATCTGCCTAATTATCATTCTATGTAGACTGTTGTTCATGTTGTCTCTGTTGCCTGCGCAATGCTTTGCTCAATCTAGTTCTCAAAGCCCTTCACTTGATCCTCTCCTTTCAGGGGAGCCTTGCTTTCTGATTAATGAGGCCTGGCTGGCTATGCTTTTGCAGTGCTGAGTGGCAGAGAAGTGCCGGGGAGAGAAGAAACAAAAGAAAACTAGCAGGCAGTTGCTCTAACTTTAATCCTAGATCTGTCCACTAGGAGTCAAGTTGCTGCTCAAGATGCTGGTTGCGTGCTTGTTGCATGTAATGCTTCCTCTACTCCCAGCTATAAAGAACACGCTGACTTGAGCTCCTTTAGTAACATAGACACCAATAGAGCTTAGATCAGACACATGCCTTGGGAGACTGTTCTGAGAATCTATCATTATAAGGCAAAGGAATATGTGAGTGTCCCAACTCTCCAGGGGTAGAAACATCTGCTTTTACTCTTAGCCAGAGATGATGGGTAGATTCGGAATTACATACATGGCCTTCTGATACTGCCACACAGTATTTTGTAGGCAAGTCAAAGGCAGAATGGTGAACTAGCTCATGCTAGTTTTAGATTTCTGGGGTTTTGCCAAAGATAAAATGGCATAAGTAAAGGTTTCTACAGACATCCGGTGTGATGCAGTGGCTTTAAGGCTGGACAGTCATTTTTTAGACTAGGGTTTGAATTTCTGCTCAGTCGTAGAAATGTACTAAGGGACCTTGGTCAAGTCACCTTCTCAGAAGAAGACAAAGGCAAATCTGAACAAACGTTGTCAAGGAAACCCCATGATAGGTTTGTTTTACAGTTGCCAAAGTTGGAAGGCACACAACAAGATTATTAGAGTTACAACCTCATCACATGGGGCTAAAATTGGCGGCATGTGCCAATCTAGCCCTAGTCACCCATGGAGCCAGATGGCGCCTATTAGACCACATCTTGCCAACTCAGTGGGTGAAGGGGAGGGGGGTGGAACTGCCACACCAGTGTGGCAACATGGGAGGCTTCCTGTGTTGGCATTTACTTTAGTAGAGGGAAGCCGTGTGCTCCATATGCACACCATGCTTCCCCCATGGGATCAACAGCTGCAGGAGTTGGGTGATACAGGGTGTGGGGCAGTGGCTTCCCTACACCCTGCAGAGAAGCAAAATGAGGTAAGCCTTTTTTGGTGGCCATGTGACAAGACTGTTAGTGCCACCAAGGCCCTCCAAAAACCAATACCCTGTTGGATACAGCCAAACAACTGTAGGAATGGCTTGCCACAGCCGTTACAGGCATTTTTCCTACCTGTCAAGCCACAAATCACTAGTTTCAATCAGCAGTGACACAGAATTGGGTCTTAGTGAAGGAATGTAAATAGTAATATCTCTTTTCTCAGGCAGAGAATAATGCAGACCAAGAGAGTGTACTAATTTCCAGGGTTACGAAGACTCAAAGCGGTAGATGGCTATATGAGTGATCGAAGGAAAAGAGATAGTACTAGTAGAACCTCAATTTTCTAACAAAATTACTTCTTTTATTAAGATGGGGACATCATGCAGATTTCCACATGCCCTTTGTTCCTGCTCTGGCAATACTACGTATTTGATAAGATTTAAGTATTAGTGCTTTGCATGGACTGATGTAAATTTGACAGATCACTAGGGACATAGCCAGGTAAAAATTAATTTAGCTCATCCTATTTGACTTTTGTAAATATGTTCAACCATCCTCCCTCTTTCTGATGGTCAAAGGGGGACTGAACAGTATTGAATAAATGAGTTATGATCTAAATCAAACAACTTATTCAGTTAGCTTCTAATCTATTCCAATCCAGGCTAAGTAATCTAAGTGATGTAGATTTAACAAATGAACTGAAAACAATGATTGTAGGTACGTGGGAATTTTCCATCTTCTTTGTAGCAATGTGGCTGTACCACTACACCCAGCATCATTTGTGAGAAATAATAAAATGCTGCTGGACAACTGGAGAGTAAGTATTTGAGATAATGGATAGCTTTAAGAAAATGGTTGACATTGTGATGCAAAGTCTATCACAGAGGGGTTTTTTTTTGAAAGATTTGTTCAATTTGTCCATTGCCTTCCTCTAAAGCTGAGAGAGGGTGACTCCTGCAAGGTCGCTTACTGGATTTCCTGGTCAAATGAGAATTTGAATGCTGATCTCCCTAGGCCCTAGTCCAACTACCAAACAAGGCAACGTGCATTTTCTGTTCATTTGATTTATTTAAAAATTCTAAGCTGCTTTCCTAGACCAAGCCCACCTAAAGCTGCAAATAAAAAAGACCATTATGTGTGTGTGTATGGTATTGTAATAAAATTATAAAATATAACATCTTTAAAATGCTAGTAAAAAAAACTAGATAAAATGTTCCCAGAGTTAAAGGAATAATAAAAACGCAGTGTAAGCAACAAAATGCATCAGTCATAATATATTTGAAATAGATTGGATTCTAGTGTGTTTTAAAATACCCGAGGGTGTGCATTTGCTAGGGGGAATTTGGTCATTTTAGAAAAAGGAAAAGCCAAAAGTTTAACTTTAGCATCTCTGCTGCATGATCTGAAAATGATTAATTGCATTCTCTTCCCATAATCTGGTCTTTTTGTTCTACCATATGCACTCAATTGGAGCCTTTTCATACTAGTGGTATATAATTACAGTGTGTTGATTCCATTTAAACTGTTATATAAACATCCTATGGAACAGTTCTCTGAAAATTCTAAATGTGCCCCTCCCCCAGCAAATTCCAGTTTTCCATAAGGTGTTATTATGGCAGTTAAAGTGGAATTGTAGTGCTATAATTGTGCAGTGTCGAGGGATGTAATGTAGGACTTTTGTCTTTCTGCCTGGGACACTCTTTTAGGATGGCATTCAGGATGCACACTGAATTTGAGAGTTCCAGGCCTGTTTTTCATAATTTGCCACTTACATTAACAATTCTAGGAATTTTGTATGCTCTATGTCATCTTGGAAAATATTCCTTCACTGCCATATTTGCCTTTCGGGCACTCACAAGGCAAACATTGCTGTTCTTTACTGCTTCTAAAACATATTTCCAGAGACAGCTCTTCACCTTGCTCAGAAGTATACTTCTGCAGACCCAGCACTCTCAATTTTGTCTCTGATCCAACAATGTTATTTTCAACTTCCCACTCCCCAATGGGTCTTTCACTATCTCATTGTAAGTACAATGACATTGACTCAACATCACACAAAATCTTCATATATATTTCCTGTTAATCTTCTTCCTTCTAAAAGAAGAGTGTGCATTCTGAAGGCCAGGAGGATAACGTAAGATTTTTACAAGAGGAAACTGAAGGACCATTGGGCTTGGGTAGCTTTTTGAATCTCAATACAATAGGTCTGTCTATTATGCGAGTTCATTGAATGTGGCATCATTTATGTGCAAAGAGCTTTGAATGTCATAGAATCGCTTTGGAGGATCGAGAAAATGTTTTCCAAGTGGCCCAAAGAATTGTGCTGGAGGACAGTTCTCTAGATATTTTCCAGATAGTCCAGAACAATTATATGGTACATTTTGGCCAGAGGCCCATGAATTTATTCATTTCAGGTAAGTGAAATAGGATTCCAAATTACATGAAAATAATATTATGTGAAGGGTCTTAGGATGAATCCTAAGGATGAATCCTATAGTACATTTCTGTACTCATTTAGTACAGAAATGTACTATACCTCCTCCCCCTTCAACATTCCCCTCTTCTGAACTTTCCACATTTACCCCCAAGACTGTAAGAATTTTACAGTTAAAAACATAGAAAAAGTAACATCACAACCAGATCAAACTATTAACTATATTAGAAATAAAAAAAACCTTTTAAAAAGATTTTGAAAAGTTTTCATCATACATTGACAGAGGAATGAAAAGGCAAGGCCTTAAGTGTAAAGTCCCTTTCACACTAAATAATTATAGCAACAACAACAACAAAACTTTATTTATATCCCGCCCCATCTCCCTGTGGGGATTCAGGCAACTTCATACTATGTTTACTGCCATGGTTCCATTCTATGGACTCTTGAGATCTTTAGTTTGCTACATCACTAGAGTTCTTTGGCAGGGAATACTATTACTACACCAAAGAACATATCCCAGGACTGCTTTTCTCATTTGCATTCAGAAGGTATTTTCTCATTCTTTCAAGCAATGAATGAAGCACTCATTATAACAGATTTTACAGCATGTCTCTTCCTAGGAGGTCAGGATTCCAATGTATTTCTCTGCATAAGTGAGATAGTTACTGCCACAGTAATAATCCAGATGCATTGCTGAACCTGGTTGCACTCTGTGCTTTTAGAAAGACCAATCTCTCTCACTCTCTTTCGCAGCATGTGAATGAACCTGACAACATTGCTGTACACTAACTACAGGATTATAACTTCATGGATCAGCAATGTCTTTTTTAAAAAAAAAAAAATAGTCACAAGTGTCAGTCTTGGCATTAACCATGTTCCCTTCTTGAAACTGGGTAAATTTAGTGCTCACAAAAGTGACAGACTGATGACACCCATTAGAGAAAAGTGCTGTGGGGGAAGGGAGTGCACAAACTTCCCACGCATACTGATCAACTGACATCTTATCCTTGAGCATGTTGCAACATCATTTCTTTTCAAATCTGGGACCTGTCACTTAATTCTAAGTGTTAAACACAGTTTTCAACCAACCTGATGCCCCTCAGAATCATTAGTCTATGATTCCTGTTATGTCAGCCAGCACAGTCAATGGTGTACCATTTGCTATGAGAATATACACAATCAGCCAGGATGACCTTTCCCAGTACACAGTTATAGCTTTATGATTCCATTGCATTCTATGGAATCTGGGAGTTTATAGTTTGGTGAGGTACTGGAGCTGTATGACTGAGAATTCTTAAAGCCCGCCCTTATACTGGAAATCCAAGGATTCCATAGGATGTAGCCATGAGAGTTAAAGTAGAATCATGGTGTTGTAATGGTGTAGTGAAAAGGAGCCTTTGGCTGTATTGTAAGATGTGGAGGCCACACTCTGGGAATAGGAGCTAAATTACAGAACCCAACAAAAAATTACAAAACTCAACAGGTTTTTAGGCCTGTTCCTGAGGTTATTTGGGAAGCTGATTCTGAAAATTGCATTGGATAGACCGCATCAGCTCTAGTTTCTTAGATATAGTTATCATGGTTTCTGTGGGCAAGCAGGTGACGACTAGATAGCATGTGTTCTGTTCTCAAAAACTAGATCTGATAGGGGAAAACTGGTGCCATTTTTTGGAATCAGCAGGTCAAATATAGGTAGAAACAGGTCTAACATTTGAGGCAGCAAAATGGTCGTCAGGTTACCACATTCAAAGGGCAAAAGGAAACCATGTTCAAAGGAGGGCAAAAGGAATTTGCACTCAGGCCCCTTCTACACTGCCATATAATCCAGGTTATCAAAGCAGACAATCTACATTATTGGCTTTGAACCCAATAATATTTATTTATTTATTTATTTATTTATTTACAGATTTTATATTCCGCCCTTCTCACCCCGCAGGGGACTCAGGGAGGATTACAGTGTACACATATATGGCAAACATTCAATGCCAATTTTGACGTACAACATATACAGACAAACACAGAGGCTATTTAACTTTTTCTGGCCACCAGGGGAGCTGTCGCTTTCATCATCCATCTGCGATGCTGATGAAGTACCTCCGCATTCCTCGCATGCTTCCCCGCTGGAGTTCTTCTTTATGGCCTCATAAATTAGTTAATTTTTGCCTCCCCACACTTTTAAGGTGGTACCTTATTTTCCTACTTGACAGCTGCAACTGTCTTTCGGGTTGCAAAGGTCGACAACAGGCTACACAATGGTTGGAAACCCACTCCAACCTGGGCTGGCTTCGAACTCATGACCTTTTGGTCAGAGTGATCTTAATGCAGCTTATACTCAGCCAACTGCGCCACAATCCCGGTAATATGATTTTGCACTGCTATATAATCCAGTTCAAAACAGATAATCTGGCTTTTATATGACAGTGTAGACAGGGCCTCCGTTACTTTGCTAGGGGAGGACTGGAGAGGATGGAAGGAATCTTGAATTTTCTGATAGGTTCAGGCAAAAAGAATTTGCTGCAACTTCTTTTAGTTTGTGTATTTTTGCCACTTTGATGTTGCATGCCCAAAAGTGTAAAGAGTTTTCATCTGTGAAATGTTGCAGGGTATGAACCTAACTCCAACAGAAATTTGGCACAGTATAGGTTCTGTGGCACCCAGAGCAGCTCCATGATAAGTAGAATTAAAAACCCCAACAATAATGAATCTACCAGCTAGCCCTGAAAGCTTCATACCCTGCAATATTTACCGTGGTGTAGGTTTGACTATTTCATCCTTTCATATGAAATTAATGATAATAGACCAATGAGAATCTTGTACAATTTTCTTCTAATATTCCACATGATAAATTGTTGCAAAGGAAATATTTTGCGGAGAAATGTGCATGGAGTGTTTTGTGTGTGTACAACACACACCATTTTCTGCAAAGAAAACTTTTTTTATGTCCTCAATATTTCTACATCATTTGTTCTTTGGATACAGAGAAAATGAAAGCATCAAACACCTACTGAAATCAAGAATTTGTCAGATTTTAGATAATCTGCTCTTTTATTTTCCAAACAAAATCAAGTGGTTATGTCTAGCATTGCTTTGTCCATTGGTGGTTTCCAAGACAGAGCTGTTTGTTTTATATAGCCTCCCTAAAGTACTGTAGGTGGTTTTCCATCATTTCATTTTGACAGCCTATGCTACAGCCCTATTTTATATTCAGTTCCTCAACTCATTAGCTTGGATGTAGCCCTCATTATCTTCCACATAGATCTTCTTATTCTCTTATTTAAAGAGGAAGAAATGTTGTTCACATTTCTGCATGTCTGGGCATGTATTATGTATGTTTCATATAAGAAAGGTAGAAACGAATTATTTGTACTTGGATCTGTTAGATCACATGTAATAAACTGAATCTAGACAAAACTGGCCATGCTTAAATCTCACTGAAGACAATAAAACATAACTGCACAATTAAAAGTTTACAACTGCAATCCTATATACCATTACCTGAGAATGAGAGTTTATCACAATTATAACACTTTCTTCCCACTTTAACTACTATGTAATTAGAATTCTTTGTCAAAAAATTGTAGTGCCTCACCAAACTACAGATCTCAGTGGATTAAATTTATGTGTGCAATTTGGATACGTTCTATGTGACATTGAACTGAGCAGGTCTTACTTTTGAGTAGGCATGAATTTTGGCTCCCATGTTTCTAAGATCTATTGCTTATCTGTTAAATATCCTTATGTCTATTTTTTATACCTTTTGCATCGCCCCATGTAATTTGTAACTCTGCATGACTGTATTCTGCCTTGAGTGCATTGTTTTTTTCTATCCATATGGTAGATTGGATGGTTATCACCTATTTTTGCAATAGGTTTGAAATCTATATGGAAATGCATAGCTGCTCTAAGTATAATTGCTATAAATCTTGGGAAGTGGTTCTTGTGGACATCATCATCATTATTATTATTATTACCACACTTTGTCTCTCCAAAGGGGACTCACAGGACTGTAGAACTGTAAAGATCTTCACAGTTTTCCACAGTATAGGGGCAGCAGAATTATTTCTCTCTCTTTTGGCAATCCATGATGGTGGTGGTGGTGGGATCACAATGTGTAAACTGTCTTGTTAGACATTAGTGAAGCCTGACTGTTTATCATGTCATAAGATTGGATTGTCTCCCAATATAATCCATACCCAGATATTAACTAGTATTAACTAATGCACAATCACTGTCTCAATGTTTCTGATTTTCTCTTCTTCCTTTTCCTGGGAGCAATATAATTTTCCTTGTTATCATACAATAGATAAAGCATAATGTAGGAAAACTGAAACCAATATGCTACATGTTTAAAATGACAAACCAGTTTGTCAATTTAAGTAAGGGCAACATCGTGTCAATTACTTACTTGTGTAGAAGTGCAGCTTACATTGTGTATGTCCCTTTTAGTACTGGAAACAGAGAGCAATTCTCTTTCCCTTGTACTCTACCCCAAAGCATCCCATTCCCATCAGCGTCAAGCCCTGGGAAGGGCTATTGCTGCTTCTTTATTGTACCAGAGAGAAAAAAAGTAGAGATGAAAAAGTTATTCAGACAATAAAAATATGACTGCTCTGAGCTCCTGAGGGAAGGAAAATGCAGGTGCACATCATTTGAGAGTGCACCCTCATTTCTTCTTGTGACCAAGTCAAGACTGGCTGATTCTGAATTGCCTTCCTTCCTTATCAGTAAGTGTCATTAGCAGCCCCCCCCCCCCTTTGAATTTACAGCTACTGGCTTGTGGGAACACCTGGAACTGTGTATCTGCATTGCCTAGGACTGGGAATAGACATTAAGCTTATTTGTGACATTGTGGCAGTCTCATTCTCATGTTATGTTGTGAGAAAATTCTGGAGAAAGGGGAAGAACAATAGGCTTCTAGGAGGAAGGGCTGGGGACATATAAATAATAAACCTACATGCATTTCCTGTAAAGAGTTATCTTACAATCTGGTTGATATTGAATTAGGCTCCCTTGGCATATGGTGGAATCTCCTTCTCTGGAGGCTTTTAAACAGAGGGTGAATTGCTATCTCTCAGGAGTGCTTTGATTGTGAATTCCTGCATGGCAGGGGTTGATCTGGATGGCCCTTGTGGTCTCTTCCAGCTTTGTGATTCTATGAGTCTAAAACTGAAATGGAATGCAGCACCACATCTGATTTTTTACTAGGCTTTTCAATGAAATCTAAACTGTTTCCAATGCCAACTGCAAATGAAGGCGCAGTTTCTGTGGATTACATATTTGGATATGTAATTCTTTTTATATGGTAAATATTACTGGTACTTGTAATTACAGAGGTTGTCAGAAATGTTTAATCATTGCTCAACCTTGCTTCTTACATAGAAGGCACTCTCCATTAGCAGCTGCAGTGACTGCCTGCTGACCAGAACATGGGGCAATTGCTTTTTTTTACTATAGACTCCAGAATCCCCAAGCCAGCACCATGGCCATGCAAGTAGGGGATCCTGCATATTATATCATATTTACTCAAATCTAACATTCATCTCCTTTTTTTTTTTTTGCTAAATTAGATAGTTAAAATTGAGGTGTGCATTAGATGTGATGATGACACATTAGAATCACACACATAAACCCACCTGCACTCTTTTGTCAAGCCTAAGCCACAACCCTCTGTCAGGCTCAGGCTCATAAACTCACCAGCTTTGTGCAGTTCCAAACTGGACTCCTTTATAAAGCCTTCAAATCCAAGAGGGAAGTTTTGGAAACCTAGTGAAGGAGGTGAGTTGGGAATGAGTCAAGGCTGGTGAAGGGGTGCAGCTCCCCTCTGACTGTCAGCTGTTCTGAGCCAGGCAGCAGCTTTGTCTGCATTGTTATGTCTTTCATCAGGTAGGGAGACAATGGAACAGCCAATGGGCAAAGGGAAGCCTTTCCTCTTCACTAGCAAGTCTCACACTGTTTCCAGCTTGGGCACATTACATTCAACAACATTTTTTTTTTTGTAATATGCACCTTCAAAATTGAGGTGTGCATTACAATAGATAGTGCACTATACTTGAGTACTTATGGGTAATTTAAAAAGAACTTTTCCAACATCCTCTTCTGACACTAACATATTCCAGTTATGCCCACTATCACGTCTTGAAGAAAGACTTTTAATCTTCTTCAAAGATAAAAGAAATGCAGAATCAAGAAGCCACACTGAATCAGACTTAAAGCCTATTGAATGTAATGTTTGGACCCTATAATTCCCAAACAAACAATCTTAGAATCCCATACACTGAATATGGGTGCAGTAAAACAGTCTTGTGTATATTTTGGAACAATATATATTTAAAGTTGTATTACTACTCAGTATAATCCAAATCTAGGTAAACGTAATAGACTTGTCCTGTATTTAGCATTAATTTCTATTCCAGGATTTTTCCAAAGTGTACTTTTTTACCTCACATTTTAGGATAAGCTTATTTCATCATAATATTCCAATTAACGGATCCATGATATCCTAACATACTACCTCTGATACAGGACATACTATATCACCATTGATAGTGTCATCTTCAAACTCTGACTCATGATCACAAAAGAATTAATGATTGAAGTTATTTTCTCCATGCTGTAAGTACTGATACAAATGAACTGTCATTCTAAAACTGACTGTGAGAGGCAGAAAATTCACCAGGGAGTTTGAAGTGAGGATTTCAAATGGTCGGAGTTTATTTCTGATGAGTGCTCCTGTTGAGCCTAAACTATCAATGAAACCACACACAATTGGCACTTTTACACTTCTGAGTCCAGAAGAAGTAAAGTCAGAGAAAGCAAACCTCCCTAGTGAGCAGTTTTACAATAAATGATTTGAAAATTGAAAATGTATAGTTCACCATCATCAGGAACTATGGACCTTATCTCACAGGCAGGAGGGAAGGCAGGGGGAGTGGAGGAAAACATTCTTAATAGTGAGGAAAGTGACCTACCCTGATCTACCACCCCACAACATTTCCCTGTCCTCTTCCAGGGTTCCTTTGCTTCCTGTTGCTGTCTTCAATCAGGAGTTGTAGGAATATCCGACTCCTGGAAATTGACTTTTGTTTTTTATTGGTGAGACAAATGGAATGTACAGCCACCGAAAGTGGCTGTGTGTCATGGGTTATCCCCCTTGAGACTCTCTTACACCAGCATACAATGATGGTAAGGAAAAGAGAGGAAATTTAGAGTGGGATAAATTCTCTGTTTCTGTGCAATCTGCTTCTACATTCTGTTGCTTGATAACTTTCTAGCTCCCAGCTTCTGTGACTACTTCCCGTCCCCAGTCCCAGTCCCCAGCCTAACTATTCTGGTTAGTCAAGCATTACAATCTGCTGCTCAGGTAGGCAGGACAGGTGGATCCATAATAATAACATCAGAGTGGGTTTGCATGCCTGTCTTTCTATGGCAGTCATAATTCTCCAGAGCATTATGCCAGATGCCGCAGATTTGACAGTGTTTTTGGATATTGTCCAAGTTGCAGTGCTGAATTTCAAATTGAAATTGCAAAGAGGATGCAAAAGAAATGAGTGCCAGCCTCTCTCATAATCACTCTTATTACTTCTCACTTTTTCAAACAAACATCATTCACATCATCCACATGCAAATTCATCATCCACCATACAGCCCATACCAGCCACTCAATCTCCATATGCATATATCCTATCATTAGTTACCATTGGGTCATCATGCCCAATGCCTGAGAAAGATACAGATGGTAAAATAGAAGACCTCATCCATCTCTGTGGGGGTTGTTAATAGGCATCCATGCATCAAGTGTAATCCATATAGAAAAACAGCATCTAAAAATGGACCCATGGACTCACATTGGCTATTAGATAGAGACATAGTCAGCACCAAGTATATTTTAAAGTTGTCGTGCATGGTTAATCCATTGTTGTTGCTACTGTTGTTAGGCGATCCCTCATAGCCTGAGGATTATGGTCCTCCAATTATAGTGTCTTGGCGGTGGGTCTGTGGGTGTCTGTGGAGCCCGTATGTTCTCCTGCAGTGAGGATATCGGTTTCCAGGTGGAAGGCAGTCCCAGGCAGGGTTGGCTTGATGTGCCTTTCTCTCAGCATGTTTATCTTTTTCACCCTCCATTTGTTCCTCTTTGAATTCTGCAGCACTGCTGGTCACAGCTGATCTCCAGTTAAAGTGCTCAAGAGCCAGGGCTTTCCAGTTCTCGGTGTCTATGCCACAATTTTTAAGGTTGGCTTAAAACCTATCTTTAAATCTCGTTTCCTGTCCACCAACATTACATTTCCCATTCTTGAGTTGGGAATATAGTAAGTGCTTTGGGAGACAGTGATTGGGCAGCCCAGCAGAGTTGATGATGTAGGAGCACCGAATCCATTGCTGTGGGAGTAGTGAATGCATCCTGAATTATGCACTAGAACCCTGACTCAACTTTGGAGCAGCCATAAGAGTACTGGTGGTGAAATTCAGAGTGGCTTTTCCACTCCCACAGTAGTAGATCTACCGTTGACCCACATATTGCAACATGAAACATATAGAGTGGGCCATAGAAACAGTAACTGTTTTAAAAAATGCAGATAGTTTTAAAAAATGCAGAATCAGCATGCAATCTATTTTGAGCTATCGAAAGGAGGAAAGCAGCAGAAATTGGCTTAACAAATATCCCCTACCTTCATTTTATTTTAGTTTGCAGGTATAACATTCACTGTCTATATTGTAACAATAAAAATGATTAACTATTCTTGAACATGCTAATTAATAGTTTGAAACAATGTTAGCCTTGTTTCTTTTATTTCTTCATTAATCTGAATTCCGCTTTAAGTATTATATATTGTTGTTAGTACTAAATCTTCTCCCTGTAAACTTTCAAAAGAAGCAAAAAGGCAAACATGTGCATTAAACAGTAGAGCAAAGCAATTCCTAATGCATCACTGAGTTGTTAAATTGCATATGGAAGCCTAAAGCTTCACTGAAGTAAGCATGATCTAGTTGAGCTGGAAAATGATCTGGTATTTATCTTTGAGGCAGATGTAACTGTAAGAGAGTGGGCTTATTGAATCACCTTGTGCACTGGGACATTTTAAATCAAACATTGTTTTTGCCTGATAATGAGTATATGGGCTGAGGTGGCACCAGGTTTTCCATCAATGTTTTAGCACAGTAAGAAAAAAATCCAACAAATCAAAGGTTGGTTACTAATGCTATAGTTCCAACCTACAATCAGGTGCTAGTGGTGGCACTTAGAGGTATATTAGTTCACTTTGTGACATTCAGTGTTGAATTTGACAGGGCAGAGTTTAGAAACAATTTGGGCTTGGAAACCTGAAATTTGTCTTTCAAAGTGTGAAATAAAAATGAGCATGAGCATCATTTTTAGAAACAATGTTTTTGAGTGATTTTGCAATATGTTGGTAGATTTCTATAACCAGCACAATATATGTCACTGGAACAGTCATTAAATGTTGACCTAACTGATTTGGACTATTTGCCAAATGGCAGTTTGAGTTGTGCCTTTTCTGCTCACAATCCTTTGTTAGTCATCATGAACAAATGCATCACCTTATAATAGCTAGAAATTATGGAGTTGCCAAGCCTTCCTTCAATGTGCAGCTAGAAGCTTCTGAACTCACCTTTATAAAGTTCAGGTTTCATTTCATGGAAGTAGAGACTGAAAAGGGAAGCTTCTGGAGGATTTTTTAAAAGTGTTCACATCTTCAAAAGAGCAAGAGACTGATGTAAAAATAATTCCAAATGGGTCAAGGTTCTATTCTGGCACAGGACCATTGCTCTATCAGTTATTACTTTATTTCTGGACCAGCATGAACGTCCACAGTTGTTAGGCTGTTGCAATGTTCCTGTCCTCTGGCAAGACTAAGCATTGAAGATTATGCTTGCCTTCCTTTTAAAAATAAATTTAGTCTGTCTCTACACTGTAGAATTAATGCAGCTTGAGACCACTTTAATTTCACGGCTCAGTGCTATGAAATCCTGGGGACTATAGAAGGTCTTCAGCCTTCTCTGTTAAAGATTGCTAGGGCCACACTTAATTACAGCTCTCAGAATTCCATAGCATTGAGCCATGGCAGCAATAAATAATAATAATAATAATAATAATAATAATAATAATAATAATGTATTAGTATTCTGCCCTATCTCCCCAGATGACTCAGAATAGATTTCAGTATACACAAACAAAAAGGCAAACATTCAATGCCTAGACACGATGAAACACAGATAAAGGTAAAGGCTTCCCCTTCCAGCTCTGAGAGGTGGTGCCTAAATTCTACAGTTCTGAGCCAGGGTTCTGAGAAGCAATATGGTCCTGGATCCAGCAGCCATTTCCTACAATGGCTCCCCCTCCCCCCCCCCCCAAAAAAAAAGGATTTGAGGTATTATGAGAAACCAAAGTGGCAGCAAAGACACTATCTGCACCCCCAAAATAAAGGGAAGGGGCATTGGGTGACAAATAAAACCCAGACAGAGACAATAAAAACTACTATAATAATATGGTGAAATAGGAGATGACAGCAAAAAAAAAAAAAAAAGTAACACAAGATACCTCTTCCACAAGATTTGAGAAATCAAAGGCAAATTTAAGGTGAAGATGTTATGAGCAGCAGAGAAACACAGTACACTATCAAGAAGAAACTAAAAGACTGAAACAAAAAAGTAGTAAACTTGACTATTTGATTATTGGTAGCATTTGCAGTACTATTACTGTCCTCCCTCATGGAAATGTAAGCCTGACAGAGGAAAAGACAGAAGCAGTTGCCTTCCATTCCTTGTACAGAAAATAACATTTTATCACAGTGCTAATACATTTTGCACAGAAAATACTGTTCCCTGACTGTGCAAAATCCACATTTTTCTTGTATGGAAAACAGTCTTTCTTGTATGGAAAACTGAATTTTTTGCACAAAAAAATCATTTCTTCCTTCATTGAGTTACTTTTCCTAGAGAACCATCTTAGGAAGAGTTGGGGGCTACAAATCTTATTTAAACAGTATGTTGCCTAAGAACCAAGGTATGCTTTGATTTACAGTAAGACTATGGTAGCACAAAGTGCCCCCCCCCCCCTCCTTCAACCTGAATAAATGAAGAGTGTGTTGCTTTTTTAACCTTAACTTGAAGAGAAAGATATATACATCCCTCCTCTTTTGCAGATTTGATTATTCATGGATTTGATTTAAAAGGTTAGGGATCCCTGGGTCCTTCACTGTGGTCAACCTCTGTTTTTTTCATGTCAGGAGTGACTTGAGAAACTGCAAGTCAATTCTGGTGTGAGAGATTTGACTGTCTGTTTGGGTGTTGCCCAGGGGATGCCTGGATGTTTGGGGATGCTGGATGTTTGCTGTTTTACCTTTCTTGTGGGAAGCTTCTCTCATGTCCCCATATGGGGAGCCAGAGCTGACAGAGGGAGCTCAACCCGCTCTCCCTGGATTTGAACTGCTGACCTGTCGGCCATCAGTCCTGCCGGCACAAGGGTTTAACCCATTGGGTCACTGGGGGCTCCAATTTCCTCTGGTCATGATGAAGAAACTGAAGATTTCTGGAGAGAACATCTCATTATGAATCTCTAGGTCTTCCAATGCATTTCTAAAGTAAGCTTCAAGCAAAAGCTGGCTACAGGATCATGCTGAAAGACCTAGAAATTCTCAGACAAGAAATTCTTTGCGGGTTTACACTTTCACAGAGGTCCTGTATAGAATCATAGAATCATAGAGTTGGAAGAGATCTCATGGGCCATCCAATCCAACTCCCTGCTAAGAAGCAGGAAAATTGCATTCAAAGCACCCTCGACAGATGGCCATTCAGCCTCTGTTTAAAAGCTTCCAAAGAAGGAGCCTCCACCACACTCCGGGTTAGAGAGTTCCATTGCTGAACATCTCTCACAGTCAGAAAGTTCTTCCTGATGTTCAGGTGGAATCTCCTTTCTTGCAGTTTGACGCCATTACTCTGCATCCTAGTCTCCAGGGCAGCAGAAAACAAGCTTGCTCCCTCCTCCCTATGACTTCCTCTCACATATTTATACATGGCTATCATGTCTCCTCTCAGCCTTCTCTTCTTCGGGCTAAACATGCCCAGCTCTTTAAGTCGCTCCTCATAGGGCTTGTTCTCCAGACGCTTGATCTTTTTAGTCACTTCATCACATAGCACAGCTCATCTATGGAGCCCCATGTTGCCCATCACATGATGCACATACCAGGCCCAGGACAGAACCCTGTGGCACTCTGCGCATCACTTCTTTCCAGGATGAAGAGGAAGCATTGGTAAGCACCCTTATCCTTAACCATGACAAATGCGAAGGGCTGACTGTACTCTCTCCCCATTATAAATGTTTAGAGGAATGTGTGACAATATAATGAGAAGTGGGGGGGGGGATGCAAGAAAAGACATGAGAGTGAAGACTCTTCTTTATCTTTCAATGACTGAAGCTTAATTAAGTCTTTGCAAAATGTGGTGCACAACTTGGAGAAGCAGGAGGAGCTGATATATGACTGCTGGCTGTCTGATAAATTCTTTTTCCATCCTGATTTACGTATAGAATTCATGGTGGCTGGCAAAGGAAAGAGATGAATAGAGAATGAAACATACAGAAGTAAACAAAAATAAAATAAATGATGGACACTAAAAAGATAAGGCAGAAAATAGTGTGACTAAAGACTGTGAGAAGAGAGGAAGGGAGGCTGAGGAGGATTAAGAATGAGGGCATGTATTAATAAGCGGGAATTGTGAAATGAGCGTTCTGAGACCACGAAGGTATGAGAAGACAAGATTAGGAAGAGAAAGAAAGAGAATGGAAACAAAAGAAAGAGGGTGGGAGGAGAAGCTGCTCCAATTGTGCCTGGTTTGTTTAGGCATTAAAATCAACTAAGTCTACATTATTTTTCCTCCCCAGTCTTCCGCTTTAGAGAAGGTTGAAAAGAATGATGATCATCCAGTTGACTCTATTTTCCCATCACACACACAAAACCCTGGCAATGCACAAAAGGCTCTGAGTGGGTGGGGAGTCAAAGCTGGTGGATTTCTTTCTTTTCTTCTTCTTTTTTAAAAGAAGACAGGACCAGATTCATGCATTGGGGAGTGAAATCTATGTGATCCTCAAGTTCATAGCAATTTCCCCAGGAGACAGCATCGTATTCCAGCAAGTCAGAGCATGGCGGGAGGTTGCCATGGCAACAGAAGGCCCAAAAGATTGACTTAGAGTAGCAACAGGCCAGTGAAGCAGCCTAAATAGGATTTATAGCACATTATAGTGTGAAAAGCAGGAGAAAATTACTGTAAAGGCAGGAATTATAGCACAACAGAACATATCAACTTTGAAATCCATCTTGCTAATTAAAACAGCATACTCTGTCATGGAGTGCACCATAGGACTGTGAGCTTGAATGGTGAGATGTGATCAATACTTCCAAAATAAACTTTTTGTATATATCTAAAATATTAAGGAAGGGGCAGTTGCAAAGATTATATTTCTTTCTGCTAGACCTCCTTAGAAAGTCTCTATCTGACATTTTTGGAAATATCTGGTTTCCATCTTTACTGGAAGACAATACATATAGATTTGTAATTCTTCACTAATTTTCTTCTCGAAGGAAATCAGGAATCTTAGCAATGTTATCACTGCTGCAGGAAAGTCTTCAAAAACATGCAGTTCTGAAAGATTATTAACAATTCAAGATTTATCCTATGCAAAATTTAAACACAGCTGTTTTGGGCAGAAAATAGCATTTGTTGCATAGGAAAACGTTTTCTACTGCTATTTTCTGCTCGTAGCAACCATAGCCTTATCATATTGGGATATAATCCATTTATATCAGTATGCATCCCATTTTTTAAAAGGACTGGATGAATACTATATTGAGACAGGATGCATACTCTCCTCATCACACCTGATTATTACCATTCCTAGATTTGAAAAGACTGTGCTTTGACTTATCACACAACGGAAGGCTGGCTCCTCCCAATCTATTCAAAATACCCCCTACATCACTCTATGACCTTTAAAAAGTATCATTGCTGATGAGATGCTTATGGATTTTCCTATCATACACAAAAACAGTGCTTCAGCAATGTAAGAATCTGTACTGTAGTATTTTTTTTTAAAAAAAAAACCATGATTAGAATTCCAACTGCAAATAATCCATTTCTGCAATGCTTTGCAGATAGATTCTGATGGAAAACTTATGGGATGGAGCAAACATCATGTGATGGGACTCATTCAAAATCATTGTCAAACAGTCTCAGAAATGGAGTATTTCCTAATGTGATAAGGTCCCATCTTATCGTGTGAATCTTCCACAGAGTAAGTCCAGAACTATGAAGATTTTCATCCATCTAGGATTCCTCTCATTAGTCTCTCTTTTTCCAGATATTCTTTTTATTCTTGACAATAAGTAAATTTTGACATTAAGCCATTTTTAGAGTGAAATAAATTTTGCAGCCATGTAACTGGTACAATTAGGTCAGAACATCAACGAAGCATGGGCTAAATCCAATATAGTGCTGGTGTTTGTTTCTTTCAGTGATCTGTGCTCCACACCAAAATGGGCTCAGTGGATTTGATGGTGATTGTTTTGGGGAAATAAATATCAGGGGCTGCAGTAGGGAAGAAGAGGCAATCCTTTCCTGCATCTTCTGGATTTCGCCATTCTTCCAGCACCTGTCCACCATTGAATCCTTTTTTTATTCTTTCTGAGCCTACATATTTATTTTATTTATCGTATCAGGAGCAAACCAAGGGTACAGCTGTGATGTATTTTAAAAACACAGGGTTTAAAACAACCTTGGCATTATATTAAATGTTCATTGACCAGTAGCTGGCCACTTGGAGTGACTCTGGTGTTGCTATAAGAAGGTCCTCCATTGTGCATGTGGCAGGGCTCAGGTTGCATTGTAGTAGGTAGTCTATGGTTTGCTCTTCTCCATACTCACATGTCGTGGACTCCACTTTGTGGCCCCATTTCTTAAGGTTGACTCTGGAGCTCATGGTGCCAGAGTGCAGTCTGTTCAGCGTCTTCCAAGTTACCCAGTCTTCTGTGTGCCCACATATTCTGTGTGTCCTAGATATTTAAGATTGGCTACCTGGCTGTCTACTGGCTTCCTACCGACCTACACATACTCTCTATTATTATTATTATTATTATTATTATTATTATTACTACTACTACTACTACTACTACTTCCCTGGTTTCTCTCCACAAGGAGACTCAAAGTAGCCAAGAAGACTCTCTAGAAGCCTATGTATTTAAGGCTGGAGAAACTTTCATACTGAAGTCTGAACAGTACCTCCTTCTCTTTGTGTTTGCAATTGGCAATCACTTTTCATAAATGCCATGCGCTCCTTTTCATTGCTATTGTCATTTTGCTCCTGTTGCTGTTATTGTTGGTATATGCCTTCCAGCTGACTCTGACTAATAGTAACTCTAGGGTTTTATTGAAACAAATAATTCAATTGAGGTTTATTTCTGCCTTCACCTTTGGGTGAGAGAGTATGAGAAAGAATGACTTGTACAAATAGATTTCCATTGTTCAGTGGGGATTTGAACCCTAATCCAAGCCAAAGATTTTAACTGTACTGGCAGTCATCACTTTGTTCCTTATTCTTTGTTGGTTTAAAGCATTTTACCACATTGTTTGTCTGAAAAGCTTCTTAAAACAGTCTATAAAATGAACAATAAGGCTCTCCCAGCTCTTAACATTCAAAAGATGCAGAGCACGCACACATGCAAAAAATTGAATGGGAAAGGAAATCAAAGCAAAGTCAGGCATAAGTTCTTAGTTTTATGTAGTTCTTATCATAATGACCAGCTAGAATGGGATGAATCCAAAAAGAACAGATGAAAAATACTGCTGTCTTACTAAAGCTAATGGAATGGCACGGCGTCACTTGACTCATTCTTTAGTAACCTGGGGCCCATTCACACTACACAGTTATAGTTCTCTTATTCCATTTTAACTGCCACAGTTCCATCCCATGGAATTGTGGGACTGCCAGCCTAATGAGACACTAAAGTGCTCTGGCTGAACATTTTAAACACTCCTCCCTAAACAGCAAATTGCAGTATTTCGTAGGATTAAACTGGAATAAAATTTCTACAGAGGCCCCTGTTGGAAGGGCATCTTTTGGGTAACCGTTCAGGAAGCTGGATTCTCTGCAGAGTCTGTGAACTGACCTGCTTCCTTTCATTCCCTCTGCTGTCATCTCTTGCAAGATTAGAGATGAGGGAGAGGAAGGTTTGTTGGCACAACCCACTCTCAGTCCTGGTTTAGCAACATATCAAGAGTTCTAAAATGTAAACAGTGAAAGCAAAGGCTCACTAGAATCTCAGAAAGGTTATTTCTTAAGGATGATTAAAGATTTCATTTTACTTCTTAGCAGTAAAGAAGGAAAATAAGTCTAAGAGCCATTGCAAGCAAGACCACAATGTGAATTACAGTTTTAATTGAGTTTTTGTTTCAAGATATAGCTTGTTAAAGTCTACCCCGAGTGGTCATTTGTATTTAAATAAGTACACCAAAGAAGTGAGGATTGGACATCACATAGAGCATAATGTGCAAGTGTTCTTCTTGCTATTGATTTCAAGACTCATTTCAGTGCTGTTAAGAGTCTCAATTCCATTGTTTTTGTGTGGTTTCTCTTGCCAGCAGCGCAAGTACAAAAACATTTCCTAATGGTCTTTGAAATGCCGATACTCATTGTTTGCTGAAATAACTCAGGAATGTGGCCGGTAAAAGAGCATGCTGTGCAAACCCTGGTAACCACACATCTGTTGCGTTTCATGCTTGGATTTGCAATCAGTTGTTTGATTCAGTCTGACTTCCATAACAGTATGTGTCTGTAGCATAATTCCCAAGAGATCTGAGAAGGCAGGCCTCTCATTAACCTGTGCACTTAGGCTTTGCTCATAGAATACATTTAGCCAGGTTTTCTTCTTCATAAACCTCTGTAGTGTAGCTTTTATTCTGCCACCATTCACTAAACTGAAGCTTTAGCAAGAGATATTCTTGATAGATTTCCCTTGTTATATATTCTGGACTTTCAAGCACAACACAAATAGGTTTCCTAGACCAATACATGACAACTAATGCTATAAGAGACATTCAAGAGTTTCAAAAAAATATTCCCCTTTCTGTATGTATAGAGCTCTACAACCGTAAGACTGGGTGGGAGGGTGTTAATGTAAACTGAGGATCTTGTGAATTTCTATGTTGACATTAAAGTAACATGAAAAATGTAATTCAGAAAAGACTTCTTAACTTTCAAGACAGTCTTTCCTTCTTTTTTTATTTCCCATCATTAGCAACAACTTTACCTCCATTTTATTTTTAAAATTCCAACCTTCATTCTTTGATCTCATCCCATAATATCATCCCTCCCCTCCCCATTATTTTCCTACTAAATGTGCTGCATGTAAATTTCCACATTAATAAATAACTTACAGGTGGTTTTGCAGAAGGCTAGGAATGCAGGAAAATCCTGCTTCAGGGGTAACACCGCCATCATCACTTTCACCCTAGCTTCAAATTTTGTCAATTATGTCTGTGCAGCCCTTATACCACCAATGATCTTTGGCAAACAAGAATAGCTTTCAATTGTGAGTCACTTGTGAGATAGGTTAACAGGGGAATCATAGAATCATAAAATCATAGAATCCTTGAGTTGGAAGAGATCTCATAGGCCATCCAGTCCAACCCCCTGCCAAAAAGCAGGAAAATCACACTCAAAGCACCCCTGACAGCTGTCCATCCCACCTCTGTTTAAAAGCCTCCAAAGAAGGGGACTCCACCACACTCCGAGGCAGAAAGTTTCACTGCTGAACAGCTCTCACAGTCAAGAAGTTCTTTCTAATGTTCAGGTGGAATCTCCTTTCCAGTAGTTCGAAGCCATTGTTCCGCATCCTAGTCTCCAGGGCAGCAGGACAAAAGCCTAATCTCTCCTCGCTATGACTTCTCCTCACATATTTATACATGGCCATTATGGCTCCTCTCAGCCTTCCCTTCTGAAGGCTAAACATGCCCAGCTCTTTAAGCCACTCCTCATAGGGCTTGTTCTCCAAGCCCATAATCATTTTAGTTGCCTCCTCTCCCTTCAGTTGTGGTGTCCAACATCTCCCTTCAATTGTGGTGGTGTAGACTGACCAAGGCAGAATAGAGAGGTAGCATAACTTCCCTGGATCTAGACACTATACTCCTATTTATGCAGGCCAAAATCCCAGTGGGAAGTATTTAGGGAGAAGACATCAGTCTTTTTCAGGGCTATGAAGCCATATGCCAGGTCAGAGGCTACTAATGCAGCTACTTTGCTTGTGTCAAGCATTTCAAAGTATAAGAGGTGGGGTTGTGATTCAGACAGATAATTCTAGAGCCAAATCCATGGAGTGTTGTGAAATGACTGGAGAAATGCATCAGACTGGGCTCCTGTTCTCATTGTCTTATAGTTGGATGAGACACAGGCAGAGTAATGTCCATCAATCCCAACTCAGATATTTCTTGTTTGATGTCACATTCTCACTTGCCAGGAAAATTAATTTATTCATCCTTTGCATTTGTATCTGTTTTTCTAGAAATATGGGACTCAGTGCAGCTCACAAGCAATAAAACCAACTATATTGACTACACCGCAAATTTGTAGGTTGATTTCTTGCCAATGTAAAAGTGACCAAAATGGCCAGAGGCAGATTTCTGCTTTTCTACCATTTATTAATGCACCACTTGAGAAGGAGGTCAGCTGTCCATGTTCACCACCACTGAATGTCTGAAACACACTTTGGAAATATTAATATTAAACAAGTGGATAGGTGAAGCTTTCATACTGCTTGCCCTTTTCTGTAGCCCTATGCTAGGATCTAAAACCATGCCAGAACATTGGAATGAACCAGGAGTTTTGTTCATTAGCTGGGTTCCTGCTGTCAAAGGCTTCATGTTTTTTTAGGCAGTGCATGCTCACATTTGCATTAACTATATATTCATAACCATTGGATTCTAGCCAATGCTTTTCCACAGTTGTATTACAACAACTTTTTCCGTACAGTACAAGGCAACCCCATACTTTCTGCTGTGCTGGAACGATAGCAGCAAAATATATAGATATAGTCAAGCCAGTCAGAAAAGAAATATTAGCAAAACAAACTCTTTCTTTCCCCATTTTTTAAAAAAGGAAACCCTAATACTATTTATAAATGCTAATCCTGGTGCAGTTTTTGGATTGTTGCATGGATGGAGGCAATTCACTTAACCTTTCTGAGCAGCCATAATGACATGGCTTTCCCACAGGGGTATTGTGAAGATTAGTTAATTAATGTTTGTACCAAGTGCTAAATGTGAATTTAATTTGTAGCTATTAAAGTTCCCATTGCTACTGGTCACAAGAGCAAGGGATACAGCCCCAGAACTGTGGATATTATCCTTCATAATATTGCTGAGCTGTTTGAAATGATGGAATGTATGATGAAGAAATGTTTGCTGGAGATGTTAAACTAATGATTTTATAGGTATGCAGTGGTAAAGCTTAGACACGCTCATCATAAATTCCTTATAACCACACCCCACAACCACAAGGGAAGAAGAAAAAATCCACTATGCTGGCAGCTCTCCTGATTTACTCGAATCTAATGCTAACTTTTTTAGATTCAAGTAATATGTATTCAAACTTAATCCTCACTTTTTGGGCCAAAATTACATTGCCTAAATTGAAATGTGCTTTAGATTTAATGGCGTGTTAGAATCACACACACAAACCCTCTTGTGTGAAAAGGCTCAAAGGGACCTCACAGGTCAGATAGGTAAGCGTGGGGGGGGGGGGGGTGTTGGGCAGTTGGGAACCCCATGAGATCAGTGAACTTGCCAGCCTCAGCCTGACAGAGTAGCATGGCTTCCCAAATAGCCTCATTCTTGCTGTCCGCCTCTCTGGTGCACTAGGCGAGTGCTGTTGGGGGGCACTGCATTAAAAAATAAATCCATTTTTCATAATGTGCACCTTCAAAATTGAGGTGTGCATTACATTCTAGCGTACATTATCCATGAGTAAATACAGATATATTGACAAAACAATTTTACCAGTCTTTATTTCTACCTGGAGTTGGTATTTTGTAAAGCTGTTGAATCTCAATTGACTGTTCAACATCAAGGCAGCACAAAATATTTTGTATTACAAAAAGGATAGCTCACAACAGTATATTGTTACTAGGAAAATTCCTTCAATCACCTAACTTATTTACTCTGAGGATTCCAGCTAAACTCAAGAGAAACATTGAAGCCTGAAGGCAGGTGACAGATAACAATACTTTCTCTGCTTATCCAAAAGCCAAAAAAAAAAAAAAAAAGAAAGAAAGAAAGAAAAAAAAACCCCAAAAGCAAAAGCAAACTTTGATTTTCTTGCATGCTGAACACTATATTTTTATAGAAATATATATTTAATATGTGTATTGCCATATTTTTACAATGCTTATGAGTTTTAATTATACCGTAACCCACCTCGAGCCACAAGGGGAGAAGGGTAAGAAATAAAATTGCGTTGTTGTTGTTGTTGTTGTTGTTGTTTTACTGACACAAAAGCACAGTATGTCACAGCAAAAGAGATCTATATGTTGGATTTCATATCAAAAAATCACAAGTCAAACACTTTCCAAGTGTCTAGGACTGTGTGATGTATTTCTGAATGATGCGCGCAGATCCAAGTAAGGTGGCCTTTTGCAGTTGACAGATCATGATTTTGTCGATGTTTATTGTTTCCAAATGCCAGCTGAGATCTTTTGGCATGGCACCCAGTTCGCCAATAACCACTGGGACCACCTGTACTGGTTTATGCCTTTGCAGATTTTGAGATCTTGATAACGGCTGAGTTTTTCCTTTTGTTTTTCCTCAGTGCAGCTGTCACCTGGTATGGTGACATCAATAATCCATAATAATAATAATAATAATAATAATAATAATAATAATAATAATAATATACTGATACGTTTGAATATACACCTGCCTAGCCTCTTGCTATAGCCTCCCACCATTTGCAGTTTCTTGGGCTTTCTTCTGCACTTGTTTGAGTCATTTGCTATACACCATTGTATATAAGGGACTTGAGTATCCATGGGTTTTGGTATCCACAGGGGTTCTAGAACCAAACTTTGGTAGATATCAAAGGCCAACTGTATATGATGAGGTTTTTTTTCTCTCCAGATTTTGTTAAAACTTCCATCCACTTTAGTGAGCATAGCTAATTGTGAGATTTCATGGGAACTGCAATCTATTGATACTCAGAAAATCCATAGTTATTCAATCCTGGTATGGAAATCTTTTGGTTGTAACAAAATCAAATTAAAAATGAAAAAAATAATTCAGGTTAAAACTCTGTGCTTGTTCTGATATAGAAATCAGGAGAAGCATATGTTGAAGAGTATAGTTATTTAATGAGTCATCTGACTGTTGCCTAGACTTTGTCCTTCTCCTAGTGCTTTGTATGGTTTCACTGTGATTTATATATGGCTTATTGTTAATTCGTTCTTTTTTGTTAAGAACAGCTGATTAAGACACAGCCTTTACTTGGAAAGTGGTATTTTCCAACTCTATGATTTTGTGATTCAAAGCCTATTTATCTAGTCACATACAATGCAATACAGTGGCCCTTCACATTTGCCAGCTTGACTTTTGAAGATTTTGTTATTCATAGATTTGGTTTAAATGTTCTCTCTAGTGTGAATCTATGGTCAACTTCTTCTGCTCATGCTGGAGGACCTGGGGTTTCCTAGTGAGATCACCCCTCTCATAATATTGTGTCATCCAAATTGTGTTGGAGGATGTAAACATTTCTACAGAAGTGTTTTCCCAGATTTAAAAATAGTAATGTTTTTTTGTGGATTTTCACTTTCATGGGGGCCCTGTATCCCTAACCCCAGCAAATATGGAGAGCTGACTCTCATTCCATCTGTTATCTCCATATCCCATTTCAGAATCCTTTTTATATTTTTGGGCATTTCTTCTCTACTGCTCTTGCTTTCCTTACCTTCATTGCTCATCTTCCTTTATTAAAAGCAATACTGTGCTTTCCAAGCCATGGATTCAGTCTTTCCTGGCAGGTGTCATATTACCACAACAGCTGATGCTCGGTAGTAGCCCTGGTGCTTGGAAGAAGATGACTTGGACAAGCTCAATTATTTCCTGTTGAGGCCAGTGTTGTAAGAAATCACCTAATTGCAATATCCAAGAGCTCCACACTGTTTTATACTAGCAGGAAAGGAAAAATGCTTTAATTTAGGTACCTTTTGTACTTTTAATTTTAGCAAATGGAGCCTGTAATGGAGTGATTGGGAGTTGAGAAGGTAGCATAAAGTGCACTAAAATGCAGTATTTTATTTTGCCACTGGCAATCTTTTATTTCTACATTTGGAGGACAAGACTTGGGTGGGGGTTGAGGGGGAATAAATGTATCATAGACCTAAATTTGAGGAGCTACACTTTGAGAGTAAAAGGTACATTAAAAGCTTCAGTATCTGACACTCTTCTCAGAAGAAAGTTTTTGTTAATCAAAATAAATTCAAGCATCAATTTGAAGTAGGTGAGGGATGCATATTGAAATGTACATAGAGAAATAATTGCTTGAGAATATAAATCTGATGCCCAAAGTCTCATCTCAAGTATTTTATTTCCAATCCCCAACTGCATTAGGACAAGCCCCTGGTGGCACATTGGGTTAAGCCCCTGTGTCAGCAGGACTGAAGACCGACAGGTTGCAGGTTCAAATCTGGGGAGAGCGCGGATGAGCTCCCTCTATCAGCTCTAGCTCCCCATGCGGGGACATGAGAGAAGCCTCCCACAAGGATGTTAAAACATCACAACATCTGGGTGTCCCCTGGGCAACGTCCTTCCAGATGACCAATTCTCTCACACCAGAAACGACTTGCAGTTTCTCAAGTCGCTCCTGACACGACAAAAAAAAAAACGGCATTAGGGGTTGTTTAATTGGGAGAGGGACAAATTAAGGACAAGATGTAATATAGGGGTATAAAATGAGGTGTATTAGAGAGAAAATGGATAGGAATTTTTTCAGTGCCAGATTCAGACAACAACAATATCAATAAAACACAATAAAACACAATATTGTAAACTGTAAAAAACGTATACATATCAATTAAAATAGTATTTCATAAGATTAAAACATATCAAACATATCAAAAGTCTAGCTTTGTAAACATTGAACCAATTGCTTTGTCGTTCTTCTGTCATATTTATGGTTCAGATCAATCCCCAAAGGCTTGCTTAAATATCCAGATCTTAATTCTTCTTGAAGCTTAAGATTGAGGGGGCTGTTCTGATGTCACTGGGGAGGGAGCTCCAGAGTTGTGGGGCCACCACTGAGAAAGCCTTGTGTCTCGCCCCACCCAACCGCACCTGCGATGAGGGCAGAATTGAGAGCAGGACCTCCACAGAAGATCTTAATAGTCACACCAAATCATAAAGGGAAATACGTTCAGACAGGCAAGTTGGATTAGGACCATTTGGGGATTTATAGGCTTAAGTCAGCACCTTGAATTGTGCTTGGTAACAAATTGGCAGCCAGTGGAGTTGACATAATAGGGGTGTTGTACGTTGTACATTCCCTATACACCTCCGGTTAGCAATCTGCCTGCCACCCATTGGACTATGTGAAGCTTCCGAACAGTCTTCAGAGGCATAGAGTTTGTTAGGTGGTGGTAATGGGGGCTTTCTTTGAGGCTGAGAGAGGGTGACTTGCCCAAAGTTTTCCAAGGGGTTTCCACAGCCAAATGGGGATTTGACCCTGATCTTCAACTATTCTAGTTCAGTAGTCTACCACTTAGCACTGATCAGACCTGAGGAACAATTATATATTTTATAAATACATTTTAATATGTGTATTTACGTAAATTTTACAATGTTTATGGGTTTTAATTATGCTGTAACCCTCCACAAGTTACAAGAAGAGGGGGGCAAGAAATAAAAATGTTGTTGTTATTATTATATTTTGGCTCGTTGGGCTGTCTTAAACATTAAATCCAAAATATTTAAATGAAACAACCATAAATTTATATATTTCAAACCAGGGCTCAAAACATACTCTGAAATTGTGGGCCAGTCAGTCTGAAAAGGCATGGTTGAAGACTCCATGTAAGAATAAAGAGGAAGAGAGGCTTGTACCACCATATGTTATTCTTGCTGTGCTTAGCAAGCAACATGGTTTGTTTAATAATTAACATGATCTCTCACCCAACAGAACTGAATCTTGTGGGACATCTTTTATGTTGTGTTTCACTGCCTCTCTGGACCACTGTACATTTTACTGTCTTTCTTAAAAGGAGAACAACCCCTTTCAACAAAGAACAACAGCTTGATGCAATTTACATTTAAACCAATGGAAAGCTTTGTACTAATCCTATTGCATTATTCAAATATAGATTCACAAAATCGTAGAGTTGGCAAGGAATGTAACAGGATGGTTATCTAGCCCAACTCCTTGTACTGAGGCAAATATGGATTAGATGCTCTTATCCAGACCATAATGTTCCACAAACAAGGCAAGGAGAAGAACCAAGATGTGCCAGTCACCCAGGGACAAGGCTTAAATGAAGTTAAATACAACCAGATGCCTCAAATAAGTGACAGCCACGGAGGACATGCAAACAGTGATGGCAGCTCATATTAAATAATTTTAACTTGCAAGAAGAGAAATAACAGAGTGCAATTCAGATGTCAAAGGCAGAACACAAAAGATCTTAGTGACTCCAGACCCCATATTTCGATTAAGTAATGCAGACGTTTTTTAACTTTTAGGTATGGTAGAACATTTCCAAGTTTGGATTCTGTCATGTGAAACTAAACAAAGTGTCAAGAAAGTGTATGTACAGCAGGAATTCAAAATTGGATAAAGGATCAGTGAGGGTAGAGTTTATGTTTTCATGGAAGAATGTTCCCAAAGGTGAAGGTCCACCTGCAATTCCAGTTTGCCTGCTTCGTGTGCTGAATTGTTCAAACTGACAGAATCCTTAAGCCTTGCTAGGGATTCCGAAGGTTGTAGTTGATTCACGTCCCCAAAAAGAAATATTCTGGATATACCACACGTGGGTGGGGGGAGGTGGAAGAGAAGAGAAAGAAACTAAAAGAAAGGGGAAATAGGTTGCCCAAGCAAAGCTTCATGTGGCAACAGATAACTACCAAGAGACTATAGTCCTCTAGAGAAAATGTTTCTCCAAAGTGATTCCATTTGAAATACAGCAGGCAATACAGGATGATATGGCAACTTATCTAAACTCACTTCAGGATACCAGATACAATCTTTCTTAACCTGTCTGACTTGGTAACAGTCATCCAACTCCATTTCCTATTTTCTTTTGTTTTTCAAAAATAATATTTGTTGAATTTGAAAGCATACAAAGGTGTTCATAATACACAAACAACACACATAAAAAAGAAAGAAAAGGGGTGGGGGGAGAGACCAAAAAGGAAAGAAAAGCATATATAATCCCTAAATAACTCGATCACTAGAGTAAACAAAGCTAAGTGGCAAATAATGTGACTGTATATTGTAGTTCAGTTTTTAAAAGGCTTATTTTATGATATTCATATTTATTATTGATGTATCTAATCTGTTGTTTGTATGATTTTAAAATGTTGTAAGCCACTTTGGGTCCCATAAGGGCGAAAAGTGGGGCATAAATAAAGATTTATTATTATTATTATTAATAGCAATCTGATTTGAGCTAGCAAAGACACTAGACTAACTAAAAGATAAAACAAATTCTGACTCCCTCTCCTAATTCTAATGTAAGCAAAATATAAAACCTTATTTATGTATGAGAAATAATAAAATATCATATACTTTCAATATAGGATTACTTATTTGACTTGCTGGAGTTACTAATAATCAGAGCTACACATCGGACCATCATTGGTTGTGCTATTGTTCAAGAAGTATATAAAGGTTTTCCAGTTTTCAAGAAACTCTTCAACTGGGTTGTCTTTTAGGAGTTATGTCAGCTTAACAGGGCAAGTTCTGTACATTGCTTCTAGACTATATCCATGCACTGTATAAGAGAATAATGAGAGCTTCAGTTGGAGCAACATGTGGCAGCTAAGCTGCTATGTGATGCACAGCACTGAGATCAGGCTATTCCAATACTGAAAGACCTGAACTGATTGCCAGTTGCTTTCTGAGATCAGTTCAAAATCAGGGCTTTAACCTTTAAGGCCCCAAATAGCTTGGGAACTGGCTATTAACCACCTGTCTTGTTATAAGCCTATCAACCAGTTAAGAGCTTCTGGAGAAATCCTCTTGAGAATGCCATTGCCCGAACAAGTCTTCTTGATAGATATGGTGGAGGAGTGCTTTCTTCTGTGTTGGCTGCTAGATTGAGGAATACACTCTTATCAAATTGCATTCATTTCCCACTTTCTCTCTTTTAAGAAAAGTGTAAAAATACATCTCTTACTGTTAGCTTTTTAAATTGTTTACAGTCTCTAATGTCAAGGTTTTCATAGCATTAATTGTTCTTATTGTTTAAATTGTTTTAGATTATTTTAATCAATGTGCATGTATTGCACAATAGACACACTACAAGCACATTGCAACCCCTCCCATCCAACCCATTCCCAACATTTTAAAAATGTAACTTCCTACCCAACAAATTAAAGATACAAGTACAAATAAGACTTTCTCCATGTTCCAATACGTTATCTTTCCAGCTAATGATCAGTTCTTGAAAATCTAACATTCAGATCTTACAAGGCTCAACTTCCCTATTTTTTCTTTAAATTGTAGTTGCTGGGAAAGGCCTGCATGAAAAGCTTTTCCATGGACTAAATTTAGAAGAATCCTGCAGCCAACATTCCCACTGTACATGCTGCCTGTGGGATTCTGGAAGATCTAATCCAAAAATAATGTTTCCAAGGTCTGTATAAGATCTTGGAGAAGGGCTGCTAGTTATAATAAATAATACACAATTAAGGAAAGAAAAGGAATGGTAAAACCAGTCATGAAAGAACAGTATCTGTAATATTGGAAGTGGATGGGCTGCCAAGTTCATAGCCCTGAAGTGGCAAATTGGAAAACTGGTAGCAGTTTATGGAACTCAGAGGCAGTGAAGAGATGGATGAAATAGATAGTAAACTTCTATCTAGGAGACACAAATGAATTGCTTTACTGCAGTGCATGAAATATTCTCTTTCAACATCTATCAAGGCAATTTAGGAGCAACCTTTCATGGGAATATCTACCCCTACCAGGCTCATTGCTTGGATCCTGATTGTGAGATTGTAGGTAGCAATTTGTTTTAATGATTGATTCTGCTAATGCCGAGTTGCCGCTGGCCTCCTGGAAGCCTAGACGATATCATGCATGGAAAGTGAATTCATTAGGATTAGTGTAAAGATAACAATCAATATAATACAGAGGTGTTCGGCAAGTTCCAAACTATTTTCTTGACAGGCTTTGTGGGTACTAAAAAAAATAGTGTGCATTCCAAGTTGACTTCATTTGTTCATTATCCACCATATGGTGTTTTTCGATTAGGTCAGTGTTTACTTCCAGCTATGATGGCAGGTGCTTCTTTTGCAAGGGTTTCAAAAGGACTCCAACAGGGAAAAGCAGCTTCTTATAGATAGAAAGAATAAGTGTGTAAATAAGATGCAGCCCAGCATGAGGAAGATTCTAGTGTTCGGAAGGATATTTATACATATTTATGTCTTACAAACAGTTTGATCCTGTAATTGTACATAAGAAAACCAACTGTTGTGACAGACAGTCATTATAAAACATTTAGGTACACATCCATTGTTAAAAGTCTATTGATGACAGATTTGAATGAAAGGCAGTCATTCTCCCATGAATGTTTAAAGAGTCTCATAAGATACAACAGTGTTACACCTCTCCTAGAAAAGTAGAAGTGGAAAGTGTCTAGGTCAGTGGTTCTCAACCTGTGGGCCCCCACATGTTTTAGCCTTCAACTTTCAGAAATCCTAACAACTGGTAAACTGGCTGGGATTTCTGGGAGTTGTAGGCCAAAACACCTGGGTACCCAACAGGTCTAGATTGTAGCTGGATTATGAGTTTCTATCCATGCAATCATGCAATGAACTTTTCCTACTCTGTTAGAACCATGAACTACTGGTAGTGACTTACTTCAAGCTACTTTGTGAGTTTATTATAGAGATTTTATTTTACAGAGCTTGCTGGCCGAGGAACTATTGGAACTGAAAAGCCAAAACAATTAATGGTTTCAAGCTCTTTTTATGTTCTACGCAATAAAAACAAACTTCCAGATTAGTAATCAAGTTTCCTTAGGCATTTGTAAGCTTGTACAGACAATAATAGAATCATAGAATCAAAGAGTTGGAAGAGACCTCATGGGCCATCCAGTCCAACCCCCTGCCAAGAAGCAGGAATATTGCATTCAAATCACCCCTGACAGATGGCCATCCAGCCTCTGCTTAAAAGCTTCCAAAGAAGGAGCCTCCACCACACTTCGGGGCAGAGAGTTCCACTGCTGAATGGCTCTCACAGTAAGGAAGTTCTTCCTCATGTTCAGATGGAATCTCCTCTCTTGTAGTTTGAAGCCGTTGTTCCGCGTCCTAGTCTCCAGGGAAGGAGAAAACAAGCTTGCTTCCTCCTCCCTGTGGCTTCCTCTCACATATTTATACATGGCTATCATATCCCCTCTCAGCCTTCTCTTCTTCAGGCTAAACATGCCCAGCTCCTTAAGCCGCTCCTCATAGGGCTTATTCTCCAGACCTTTTATCATTTTAGTCGCCCTCCTCTGGACACATTCCAGCTTGTCAATATCTCTCTTAAACTGTGGTGCCCAGAATTGGACACAATATTCCAGGTGTGGTCTAACCAAAGCAGAATAGAGGGGTAGCATTACATCCCTAGATCTAGACACTATGCTCCTATTGATGCAGGCCAAAATCCCATTGGCTTTTTTTGCCACCACATCACATTGTTGGCTCATGTTTAACTTGTTGTCCACGAGGACTCCAAGATCTTTTTCACACGTACTGCTCTCGAGCCAGGCATTGTCCCCCATTCTGTATCTTTGCATTTCGTTTTTCCTGCCAAAGTGGAGTATCTTGCATTTGTCACTGTTGAACTTCATTTTGTTAGTTTTGGCCCATTTCTCTAATCTGTCAAGATCGTTTTGAATCCTGCTCCTGTCCTCTGGAGTATTGGCTATCCCTCCCAATTTGGTGTTGTCTGCAAACTTGATGATCCTGCCTTCTAACCCTTCATCTAAGTCATTAATAAAGATGTTGAACAGGACCGGGCCCAGGACGGAACCCTGCGGCACTCCGCTCGTCACTTCTTTCCAGGATGAAGAGGAAGCATTGGTGAGCACCCTCTGGGTTCGTCCATTTAACCAATTACAGATCCACCTCACCGTAGTTTGCCTAGCCCACATTGGACTAGTTTCCTTGCCAGAAGGTCATGGGGGACCTTGTCGAAGGCCTTACTGAAATCCAGGTACGCTACATCCATGGCATTCCCCGCATCTACCCAGCTTGTAACTCTATCGAAAAAAGAGATCAGATTAGTCTGGCATGACTTGTTTTTGATAAATCCATGTTGACTATTAGCAATGACAGCATTTGTTTCTAAGTGTTTGCAGACCACTTCCTTAACAATCTTTTCCAGAATCTTGCCTGGTATTGACGTGAGGCTGACTGGACGGTAGTTGTTTGGGTCATCCTTTTTTCCCTTCTTAAAGATTGGGACCACATTGGCCCTCCTCCAATCTCCTGGAACTTCTCCTGTTCTCCAAGAACTCTCAAAGATGGTTGCCAATGGTTCCGAAATGACTTCCGCTAGTTCCTTCAATACTCTTGGGTGTAGTTGATCCGGCCCTGGGGACTTGAACTCATTTAGAGCGGCCAGGTATTCCTGTACGACTTGTTTCCCAATTCGGAGTTGGATGTCCTCAAATCCCTCATCCATTCCGTCTTGCTGAGGTTGAAGATGACTTTCTTTTTGTGAGAAGACCGAGGCAAAGAAGGTATTAAGTAGTTCTGCCTTTTCCCTATCCCCTGTCAGCATTGCCCCATCTTCTCCTCGAAGAGGCCCTATCGCCTCCTTGTTTTTCCTTTTTCTACTGACATAAGAAAAGAATCCCTTTTTATTGTTTTTAATGTCCCTGGCAAGCCTGAGCTCGTTTTGTGCTTTAGCTTTGCGGACCTTTTCCCTACAGGTGTTGGCTATTTGTTTGAATTCTTCTTTGGTGATTTCTCCCTTTTTCCAGTTCTTGTGCATGTCTCTTTTGTGTCTCAGCACAGTTAGAAGTTCTTTGGACATCCATTCTGGCTTCTTTGCACTTGTCCTATTTTTTTCTTTTTGTTGGCACTGTTTACAACTGCGCCTTGAGTATTTCACTCTTGAGAAACTCCCATCCATCCATAACTCCCTTGTCTTTTAGTATCTGTGTCCACGGAATGCTGCTCAGCGTTTCCTTCATTTTTTGGAAATCAGCTCTCCTAAAGTCCAAAATGCAGGTTTGACTTGTCTTAGTTTTGGCCTTCCTTTGTACCTCAAATTGCAGGAGCACATGGTCACTTGCCCCTAAGGATCCTACCACTTCAACCACATCGATCAGGTCCTCCGCATTTGTTAGGATGAGATCAAGAGTAGCCAATCCCCTTGTTGCCTCTTCTACCTTCTGGACCATGAAATTGTCTGCAAGGCAAGCGAGGAATTTGTTGGACTTTGTACTCTTGGCCGAGTTTGTTTTCCAGCAAATATCGGGATAGTTGAAATCTCCCATGACTACTACATCTCTTCTCTGTGCCTGTTTGGTCAACTGTTGGCAGAAGACTTCATCAAGTTCTTCCTCCTGGCTTGGAGGTCTGTAGTAGACTCCTACAACAAGATCTTTTTGAGTCCCAGTTCCCTTGATTCTTATCCAGATGCTTTCAAGCTGGTTTCCCGGATTGCTGTCATGCATTTCTTCTGCAGCATAAGGGTTTTTGACATATAAGGCTACTCCGCCTCCTGTCCCCTTTGTTCGGTTTCTGTGAAAGAGGTTATAGCCGTTGATGTCTACATTCCAGCGATAGGAGTCATCCCACCAGGTTTCAGTGATGCCTATGATATCATATTTGTGGTGTTGTGCTAAAAGTTGGAGTTCGTCATGTTTATTTCCCATGCTCTGTGCATTAGTGTAAAGACATGTGAGCCCCTGAGATCTTCCCCTGAGCTGTTTAATTGGGATTATTGTGCTTTCGGTACTTGGTCCTTTTTGTGTTTGTGCAGCCCTCCGTTTAGCCTTCTGGCGGTTCCCTGACATTGTGGGTAAAGTAGTGTTCACAAGGCTGTTGTCCCCCTCCCCCAGTGGGCCTAGTTTAATGTGCGCCTAATGAGGTTTGCGAGTCTGTGAGTAAAAAGGTGTTTTCCTACTTATGTGAGATGCACCCCATCCCTTGCCAGTTGGCCATCCTCCTGGAAAAGCAGGCCATGGTCAAGGAAGCCAAAGCGTTCCTCCTGGCACCATTTTTTAAGCCAGTTGGTGCTTGAGGAGACATCAAGCCATGTATATGCAAAAGTGTAATTTCCCCTGAGGTAATTTTACAAAAAATGCCCCATGGGGAAATTACAGATTGCTAACACAACATGTTCACATCCATAAGTAGTATAGTTCATCTTTTTGTGTGTACCAGCCCACCTATGCAATGTACACCAATTTCTGTAGATGGTTTTTAAAATGGGAGGGAGGCAAGCTCATGTGTAGATGCTGTATTGTTTTAAAAAAATCTTATTTCTTACCTGACTTTTTATGGCCATCTGGTGGTGCTGAACCAGGTTCAGTACTGCTGGGTGGCCAGGACTCTTTCTCACCTCTGCTGTGGCCTGGGGCTAGTAAAAAAAAGCATCCTGGGCTGATTCGACACCCTGAATCAGCCCCAAGATAGTGTCTGTGTAGAACTGTCATATAATATCTATGAGAAACCATTTATACATAAACTTCTAAAAAAGATAACAAAATTCCCAATGTGTATCCATGCAGAGTTGATGATATATGATATAAACACAAATGTTTGAAGAGTTATGAAGTTATCTATGCCTAGATGTTTGTCTTCCCACTGCTGCAATATATACCTTGCAGCCACTGAAAGGGCTTGGGAAATGTATTTCTAGTCACCAAAAGTGAATTTCAAGACATGGGCAAACAGTGTAAATGCATGTGTAGGTCACTGATTGATAACCTTTCCCCAGAAGAAAACTAGCAGTGGGCAAAGGATCACTGATCATAACAGAAGCCTAAGAAGAATGCTAGTACTGTACCAACATTTGATCTTTGCTAAATAAATGTTTTAGGGGAAAGTATATAGGCAAAACAAGATGTTTTGCTGTATGGGTTGAAGTTTAAAACCAATGGAGCTCAGGTCCATTGTTTAGAGTAGTGGTTCTCAACCTGGGGTCCTCAGATGCTTTTGGCCTACAACTCCCAGAAATCCCAGCCAGTTTATCAGCTGTTAGGATTTCTGGGAGTTGAAGGCCAAAAATATCTGGGGACCCCAGGTTGAGAACCACTGGTTTAGAGAGAGTAAAAGCAACATGATATATTCATTGAATGAAACAGGCGGGGGGGAGCAGGGCATCGACAATGGCTTCAAACTACAGGAAAGGAGATTCCATCTGAACATTAGGAAGAACTTCCTGGCTGTGAAAGCTGTTCACCAGTGGAACTCTCTGCCCCAGAGTGTGTTGGAGACTCCTTCTTTGGAGGCTTTTAAGCAGAGGCTGGATGGCCATCTGTTGGGAGTGCATTGAATGTGATTTCCTGCTTCTTGGCAGGGGTTGGACTGGATGGCCAATGAGGTCTCTATCAACTCTATGATTCTATCATCTGAGGGAGCAGCAGGACATTGGTTCTGTTCCTTCTCCTCTTCCCCCTTCTGTTGAGTCTTTGTTTCACACAGGAAACTGGTGGTAGTATGTCACCCTCCATACATCAATTTGCTCCATGTGTAAGTTTCCTTCATACCTATTTTTGTCCAGTTTTCCCCATTTGCCTCCACTGCCTTAACCTGCTTTGTCCCATCCATTGCCTCCACTGCTGCCATGCATCATTTTTAAAAGGGATTTACAAGCTTTGTCACACATTCATAGTGTCTTTCAGTCTCACAAGGCTCCCAGTCCATATAAAAATGGCGTAGGGCAGCAGCAGAAGTGGCAACAAATAATCTGGAAGTAATCAAATTCACAGAAGTTGAACCTGAGAATGTGGAGGACCAAATGTATCTGCTTAAAATTTGGGGCATGCTATGGTCCAGCTCATTGATCTAAGTGCTTGAATGGGATAACAAATGGTGTTCTTCTATCTTTGCTTCTGGGTCTTTCTTGTGTATTATCTACATATTGGTCTGATTAGAGTTGGCACTGTCATTTGGTAACCCCACAGCACCATGCTTGGGTTTCCTCAGGAGTCAGTTAAAAGTAGCAGATGGAGATGGAGTCAAAGGAGGAAAAGATGACTGACAGATTTCACCAGCATTTCATTTGCAGCTAGATAGTTTTGAAGTGCTGTGAACACACTCTTGAGTACACACTCTTGTTGTCTTGCATCTGTCCACAGCCTGAGGGGGAAATCAAACTGTATTGAAGATGTTTCCAGAATATATATTGTCAGAGCATGTAGGTGAGGTACCTTGGATTTAGCACACATCCTATATTTTTGGCTTCTGTTTCTTGTTCTGCCAAGTTTTCATTTCCCAAATCTGTATTATAACATATTTGAGTGCTCTTTGGCTCACTTTTTCATCAACCAGGGAAGATGGCCCATCTCAGCTCTTCTCTAGAACTATTTCCATCCCTTTGGAAGCTGAGGAAATGGCTTTGTTTTTAACTTTGGCTCCAACTTGCTATTTTGACATTAAAGTACAAGAAGGAAAGACCAGGAAAGCACCCAATCACTGGGACAGTTAGACACAAGCAATATTTCCCAGCCAGCTGTCAATAGAGTGTGCATGAGATTATTATTGTTTGCAGAGCTTTATTGATCTTGGCTTTGTTCAAGCCCAGAAATCTGTTTACAGCAGCCTATAAAAAGAGCGGCTACTGCTTTTACTGAAGGTTAACACACTGTGTTTATTTAATTGAATGGAAATGGCTTTATGTTGTCTAAATGTCATTGCTAATAAATTTTCAAGGGACTCTAGATTCGACTTGTGTGAAGGGGAGGGAAGGAGAGAGAAAACTAGAGCAACATGTGGTAGCTGGAATTCTTTTTTGCATTCAGAGATGTAACAATTAAACTGAGTTCTGAAGAGAAACAGTTGGCTTTTAGAACAGTCAGCTGCATTTGAATTTTGATCCCCCTTGGGAATTGGTATTTTTACTTTTTATTGCCCCTCTTTTTTGTGTTTTCTTCTGGTAAACTCACTTATTGATGTTTCCAGGTGGGGAAAAATAAGCACATATTCCATACATAAATGTTAGATATAGGCTTCTGCCTCCTGTTTTAGTGTAGTACTTATTCCTAGTTGTAAGATTTAGGCTACAAACGTGCTTTTTTGCCTGTTTCTGAGAATAAGCCATACCAATTGGAATGGGCCTTTGGAAGAGGGATGCAAATATAATGTTTGACTACTGTTAGACAATGTGTGCTCATCTTGTTAATGGCAGCCAGGAGGTAGATTCCACTTTGTAAAATGCAAAATACATTTCAGATGGTTTTATCTTGCTTAAATATGATATGTGATAAACTATGTAAATATATCTGTATGCAGGTATGGCAAACTGCTTTGCTTAAGTGGGACAAAAAGCAATTGTGTTTGCCTTGCAAAATTGAGGCAACTTTTTTTTTCAGAATGGGTGACTTTGATTACTTATGAAGGAAGTCAAGACAAATTAAATCCATTATCATTTGTAGCTAGAGATGGAACAGCATCTATGTATGTACGGGTTCACTATGACAATGCCTCAAATAGCACAATTTCTTAAAACATTACATTTTTTTAATTTATCTGATTGTTCCAATTACCCAATAATAGGGAAAGAAAACACAATTAATTGCATCCATGCCACTTCTGATGTGATATTATGGTAAACAAGACAATGAATATTCAATATGACAAGTCATAGGTTAGTATGGAGAAGAACAACAAGATGGAAGAATGTTAACAAGCTCAGTAACCTTTTAAGTGAATGGAATATCTAGAGTGTTCTTATTGAAATGCAGCCAGTAATTCTAAACATAAAACTAGCATGGTTTGAGCATTGGATGGTGACTCTGAAGATCAGTCTCTGAATCCTATCTCAACCATGAAAACCTACAGGATAATCTTGGGCAAATTATATTATTTCAGCCTCAGAGGAAAGCAAACACTAATCCCAAAGAAACTGCCATGATGGGTTCAATTTAGGGTCATAATAACTCTGACATGACTTGAAGGCACACAACAAAAATCCTAAACAAACTTGCTAACACCAGCAAGACATATTTTGAGTAACTTTGCATTACACTGTCAGATTTTCCCCTATGTTTTTGACCTCCACATTATGCTACCTTTTTCTCAAGACTCCTCACAAATGGTCAATAATCTGCTGTTCCATTACCATATTTCAAGATCAGGAAAAATGGTTCTGTACCTAGTTGCACTATGGAAATTTAACCAGGTTGGGATCTAGCACATACGGTTGGCAATTTGTCTAATAATAATAATAATAATATTAATAATAATAATAATAATAATAATAATAACAACAATAATAATAATAATTTATACCCCACCCCATCTCCCCGAGGGCACTCAGAGTGGCTTAGCCACATCCCTTGGGATCATTGGGGTCATCTCCTCCTGAACAAACTTTGGAAATGTGAAATTTTATCACACAAAAGGAGGAACTCTGCTAAGTGCAAATATCAGATAATGTTTTAGTTAAAATGAGCATGCAGAAGTAGATGTGAGGGAGTAAGACTAAGAATGTATACATTGAGAATAGATGAGTTGAAGACAAGTCTTTTTTGCTCACATGCTCCTACACAACTTTCCACTTTGTTGGGTTCATGGCATTTTTGTTGGTGGGAAGATGTTGCTTTCAAAGGAAAAAATGTGCTCCAGTTTATAGATAGAATAAAGTCGTTAATTTTAGTTCCTTTATTACCAGGAAATAGCAAGCTGTTACAATATTTTTTCTTTCATTCTCTAGTTTGGGTTCATTTGTTTCATTTGTTTTCAAATACCTACACACACTAGTATACTTTTTAATTTTGGTTGCCAAGTAAATCCACCTTATTGACCCTATAGAAAAACCCATTTCAGGCAAGGATCTAAATTGACACCTTTGGGAGTTTTCCCCCATCTCAACTCAATACAATCTAATTAGATGTTCCAGGTGATTTTGCTGCAGGGCTCTATGCTTTATTTCCAGTTCAGTGCATTTTTCTCATTTCCTGAATACTGTTTTTCACCTATGATGAAGTGATGGTCATGTCATTCCCACTGCAAGGAATTCCCATATAGAGATTATGCTTAACAATGGAGCTACTTATACTTAACATAGTACTTTCTCATGTGCGACAGTGAACCATAACCTCAGATATTCCATGTATGCATCCAGAATACAAACAAGATTAGAGGTTGATGCTCTCACTGTTGTCAACTTGTTGTATTTTACCTTTTCCACATTTAATTTCTTTGAATATATATTTAAATCTCAGCTTTATGACTTTGAATTACATTTAAATACACCTTTTAACAAGGAACTGTATAGACCAGTGGTTTTCAACCTGTGTGTCCCATACGTTTTGGCCTACAAGTCCTAGAAATCCCAGTCAGTTTACCAACTCTTAGGATTTCTGGGAGTTGAAGGCCAAAACATGTGGGGACCCACAGGTTGGGAACCACTGGTATAGACCATTTCAGTGTCATGAATAGCTGATGAAGATTAGTTTTGATTATATTTTGCAAATGGTTCTTGTGCATAATTTTAGGAAGATAGATAATTTAGGAAAATACCATTATCTCTCAGCATCTCGTCATTTGTATTGCTATTTCTTTTCTTTTTTTCCTGCATGGTGATACATTTTGGAGTGGAGTGAAGTTTTAGAATATAAAAATCCCTATCCTTTCTTTTCGTTCAACTCAAGGTGTTTAATATGGAAGGCCGGCCATGCCGTTTTGCACACAAGGTGAAAAGGCCCACAATGAACTCTCTCTATTCTTGATAGTCAGAACACAATTACAAAGCAATTTACAACTTTGCTTTGCCTATAACACCTCACTCTCCAAGGTCTCGCTTTCTCAAGCATGCATTTGTATGTGCCTTCAAGTTGCTTGTTGACTTATGGTCAACAGTTTTTTTTAGGCCGGAAATTTTCATAGGTGGTTTGCCATTGCTTTCCTCTAATGTGCAAGTTACAGCATTTTGTATTTCTTGGCAGTTTTTCATCCAAGGACTACCCAGGACTAATGCTACTTGGCTTGCAAGGTCAGGCAGGATCTATTTCTTTTAGGGTACTTATACCCTCTTATTCAAGAAGCAACAGAGTCCACAGCACCATTACTTTGCTAGATGAGGTGCTGCTGCCTCCAAACCAGAATGTCAGTATAACATATATTGCCCTTATAGCAATGGCTATCAATGGCACTTGTATCAAGGGGCAAATGAATATACTCAAGGCTTGAATTCAGATTTTTAAAGGCTCTGTATCCGTTTCTGGGATACAGTTCGGGATCTGCCATATACAGCTGCACTTGATGGTATCCTAGGGCCTAATCCATATAAAACCAAAGAAATTTTCTCAGAGAAAAATTGAACCTCAATAAATTGATTTTTCCCTTACTCAGGTTTGTTGCTTTCACACATCAATGCAATCTGACCACTGTAAAGATCTGAAAGACCTGTATCACCATACACAGCCCTTTGAAAATGTAGGGCAAAGGTGGATCCTATTTCATTCTACTGCATTTCCACAACTATGTTTTATACCTGAACATTTATTATCACTCTGTACTGCTTCTGAAGAAGTGGGATTATATCCATGGAAGGTCATGCAAAAATAAAAACCAATTAGTCTTCAAGATAAATGTGGAAGCACCTTGAAGCATCTTCCATGCCCCCCCCCCTTCCTCTTCCTTCTTCCCTTTTATTCACACCTAAAATGCTTATATTTGCTGCATTGGCATCACTTTGGGAACTTTGTCTCCTCATTTGCTCTGGATGCTCAAACTCTATTTCTAAATACTCAACTGGCATTTTAAATTAGTGCAATGCTAGAACCTTGGGGATTAAAAAGAAATTTAATTGGGAGACAAAATTCTCATGGTGGTGCAAAGCCTTCATTTCGCATAAACTCTGACATTTCTCCAATGAAAACCAGGACATGTTGCCAAACATCAAGGGGGGTTAATGATTCAGACAAGCAAACAAACTGAGACAAGCTGCAACAGTTTGCTTTTGCTCGAGTCTGTGGAGAAGGGCAATATTTTGTCCCTTCTTGTCCTGTCCCTCCACTGAGTTGAGTGCAATCTACCCTTTGTACTTTGAAATCAGTTAGGAGCACTTTAAGGAAGCTGGAGATGAATAGAAAAAGTAGGAGGAAGAAAGAGAAACTGGGACATTTTAAAAGCTGCTGAAAAAGGTTGGATGATAGAGGATTAATAGAGGATGTCACTGCCGAATTAGGACAATTGGAAGCTATAATTTTGCTTTTGCTGCTGAGATTCTTTTTTTATTGATTTACCCTTAGCTACCTGGAATCTGCTATCTGGCTAGATCTCCCCAAAGCCTCAATCATCATCTCATAGAATTATAGCTTTCCTAGTTATTCTATCTCTTTTTTCTGTGACTGGCTTCTAGAGAATGATTGCATTCTGCCTTGCTGAGCAGCAGGTTTTTCTCAGCCTTTCTTTCAGATGGCTCAACCTGATCTGGCTCAGAGGGCTTGGAAGTGTGTGAACACCTTGATATCTTTATATGGAATCCAGATGGTGGACTAGGATTCCAGCTTCTACTGGTTCCTGATATAAATTTTTCACCCACTGCAATGTGTTTCATTCAAGGACAGTGTTACCAATCCATGCTATTTTATTTTGTGCTGAATGTGCCAGAAATGGGAATAAAATAAGGAAAAGCTTGTAAAAATTCATCATCTCTCTGCTGAGTTGCCTTTAGCTGTGGCAGGCTAGCCAGTGTCTCTTGGCATCTTGACAAATCATTTTCAAATACTGTGCTTTTGCAACTAATTATAAGAACTTCCTGGCAATAGCTAGGGAAAAAGCCAGTACAAATACTTTAAAAATAAACATTTGGAGCGTATTTCTGCTATATGAGGAATAATTCAGTGTGGTACAATGGCCACAGCACTTAATAAGCATTAAAATATTGAACTGAGAGGAAATGGCTTGCCTGAAAATATACATTGGTGAGATGATATTGAAAAACTTCCTTAAAGTCTAATTTGGACTAGAAATCATTAAAGATTTAAAAAATAAATAAATGGAAAGGCGAAAAGTAGGACATGTCTAAAGACTTCATCTGTCACAGAGAGCTGACCATTTCTACACACTTCTAATTCATTTTGATTAAGTGCCACAAATTTGCTCGTGCCATTTTCTTTCAGTTACATAGAGCAATGCGTGTTCCTATGGGTGGTCTTCTGGCGAGCATTGATGTTACAATTCTTGCCCCAAGTCATTCATGTTAGCCTTGAGCCTTTTAAAAATATTATTGACAGATATTGTGCAATTGAAAGATATCAGTACCCGTGTCAGGTGCAGAGCCCACTTGCAGCCCTCTCCAGGGCCCCTTTCTCCTCCAGGTGTGCAGTTCACCATGAGGAGAGGCCAACTGAGAGTGAGAGTGGGAGGGAGAGGGAGGGCAGCCCTGCTGCTGCCATGAGGGCACAAGGAGGAAGGAAGACAAAGGTGGATGGGGGGAGGGGACACATTCGAAGCAAGCTACCTTCTTCATAAAACCTTGGAGGTGGGTGTTTCAATTTGCTTGTGTTCAAGGGGAGGTGGCTCGTAAATTGGGTTGTGAGTACAGATTTAACAAAACACGATTTACAACCCTCTTCTGATTTTCTGCACAGCCTTAACCCTTATCCAAAATGGTTGGGACCAGAAGTGCTTGTGATTTTGGATCCCCACCCCAGATTTTGGAATACTACAGTACGGCATGTTATATTATCAACATTCTTAATCAACAGTGTATCATAAGAAAGCAGACAAAAATATTACTTATAGTCAACAACAATATTTTACTAACTAAATAATGTTGTGGGCCAATCTTTAAATACTCTACTCATCACTTCCACACACTTCCACACAGATTAATTAAGAAGATATGTCAATTTATCCAGTTCCTTCAAGTTCCTCTTCCTCATTTTGGGAAGAGATACTAGCATATTGATTCAAAGAGATGTAATATTATATAGTACAAACCATTATGTTTGTACAATATGCAGGGATGTAGTGGGATAGAAAGAACAATCTGAGTTCATCCTCCTATATTGCTGAAATGACGGTGAATTGGGTATGAGACTACATCAGTCCTAGGCCTTGCTGTCTTGCTCTATTTGCACTTCAGACTCAAAACAGCCCAGCATGCTGAGTATATGTCTATACACCAAAGGACTGTGGTGATAATGTTAGGGAAGGAAATGATTAGAAGCAATTTGTTAGCCGAGCGCAGTTGCTTTGCACATTGTCAACAAGTAATGAAGCAAGGATGTCAATCGACAGGTGGACATGTCTATTCAGTCAGAGACAGGGGCAAATCAGTTTCAAGTGTAATCACTCTAATTGAGATGGTGAGGAGATAAATGGGGGAAGTTTGCAACAGCTGGAGTTCACTCTGAAGGGAAACTTTGACCATTTGTTTTCGTCTTAGGCGGTCTTTTAGTTGTCATGGCAATGCCTCAAGCAAACATCATTCAAGGGAGGGAGGGAGCCACAATCAAATAACAACTTTTGTAAAAGCAAAAAAGAAAGCAAAGAAAAAGACTGGAAGAAAAATAACACAGGACTGATCCTGAAATGATTTTGTGTGTCTTTAAAACAATTCCACAAAAGCAGAGCTGGGGAAAACTTCCCAATTGGATGGCCAATGTAATGTTTTCAAGCTCTGACCATGATACCTTAAATGAAGTCAGCAGGTCTTTGTTGGACAATTTGAGTTACCATAGTACACTTTTTAAGAAGTTCTGAATACTAATTATATAACCCAGATGGGAAGCATGCTATGTTAGGAGATCTGCAGGTGTGCTAAACGAAGGGTACATCTACACCAGTGGTTTCCAACCTTTTTTTGACCAGGGACCACTTTGACCAGAGACCACTTGATCAGGGACCACTTTGATCAGGGACCATTCTCCTCGAACATTAGTACCAAAAAGGTTACGAATCAGTTTTTGGTCAACTTTAGATTTGGTTTGGGGTGCTGATTCAGAAAATTGCATTAGACAGACCTCATCAGTTCTAGTTTCTGAAGATGGTCAGTGACAGGGAAGGAGTGGCAGGTGCCATGAAAGGAGTGGAAATAAAAGAAAGAAAGAAAGAAAGAAAGAAAGAAAGAGGAAGGGGGCTCTTGGATCAGATTTTCATCCTCGTAGCCCACAGGTTAAGAACAACTGATCTACACTGTAAAATTAATGCAGGATGACCCCACTTTAACTGTCATGGCTTAAAAATATATGGAATACTGGAAAAAATGTTGGTGAAGCACCAGCACACTTTGGCAGGGGAGACTCAAGATCTTGTATAACTACAGCTCCCATAATTCTGTAGTATTGAGCCATGACAGTTAAAGTGATGTTAAACAGCATTCATTCTACAGTATAGATGTACCTAAAGCCTGTAGAGGTACCAATTAAAAGCTCCCTGCGCAATAAACAGCTTCATAGTTCAAACCTATTTTACTCCTAGCTTAGCAATGACTGTTACAAAAAAGATAAGGACTGGAAAAGGTTATGACTTGACACCCTTAAAGAGATCTGTTAGATAGATTTGCTTCATGTATATGTTTTAGCTGCGGTCAGTATATTTACGGTAGACAATGATATCTGTGTCAATTGACAATGCCAATATTTAAATAATTATTTCTATCATTATATAGATCATAATCCATTTAAATAAAAATTTCTAGAATGAATGATACCTTCCCATTGTTGTTAGGTTGTTTTTATAAGGCTTGCAATACCATTTGTCACGTAAATGTCATTCAGCAAGACCTTAGGCATCATTTTTCTTTAAAAAACAATAACCAGATTTTGAGATCATTTTCCATATCCTGTTGTATCCATCTGGGATTTCTCTGATCCATATCATGTTATCAGAATTATGCCATACAGATTTAATGTCATAACTTCATTAAGATATCATTGAAAAAGCAAAAAAAAAAAAAAAAGCAAAAAAAAATAAACAGGAATGGGGAAATCCTGGCTTTAACACAAATCTCTGTGTGCACTAACAAAATAATGTAAAAACTACCTAAATAGTTTAGGTAGTTCTTTTTTTAAAAAATTCTTTTTTTAAAAAAAAAAAAGAGAGTATTATGTAGGCTAAGGATATCTTTCTATGAAATTTATCCTTTTAAAAATCATAATCTTGGCTAGCTTTATCAAACAGTAACAAAGAGAATTTGGAAGTGACACGTTTTTGGAAAACAGTTTCCCAAAATCCCCCAACTGGCATGTTGACTCGGAATTCTGTGTGCTCTGGTCCAAAAAGTCATTTTTCTAAGCTAACATAGTGAACATAACAGCATTGAAAGGCAAATATGCCTTTTTTTGGAATGTATGCTCGTCTTGGAGCATATCTTTCAATAGTTAACAATTACAAAAAGAAAAACTCCAGCTGTTAGAAAGAGATTTCAAAGGGCTCTTTTTCTGTAAGGAAACAGAAGGAGCTCCCATAGGGTCTGTAAACATATTGTATTTGTAATGGCCTTCTACTATGAAAATCAACTACAGATTGAAAGTGAAATGAGAGAGAAATGAGAAGCAAAACATTTTCCCTCATAGTGGAAAAGCTTTGTATTTTGTCTTCCTTCATACATTTATAACTCATCACCTTGAGCTGATGCATACTGCTTCATTGGTCCCTCTGAAATATTTGTTGCTTCCCAAGTGAACTTTTTGAGAGCCTGGCCTTTATCATGGATGTCTATGTCCTCCTCTTCACACTTTCCTCCCCATTGCTCCATTTAACTAGTAATTGCCTCAGGGCATCCCCCATCACAAGTAGGGAACGGGACAAGGCGTGTTAGCACCCTGTCCCTGTCCTCATCAGAAGGGCAGAAAAATGCGGATAGCACTATTGGAGCTACACAAAACACAACTTACCTTATGTTGGTGGTGAGGAATCATCTTGTGGTGCTTCCTCGCCCCTTCAGGGATCAATGGGGTGGGACCAAGCTAGCATTGTCTGATAGCACTCAGTAGGCCCCGTACCAGAAGAGGAGAAAAGGACTAAAAGCCCCAAGTGTGATAAGGTCCCTTGTTTATTACTATCAGGAAAACTATGAGATTGTTCTTTCACACTTTTAACATGGGTTGTAATCCTCTAGTTGATCTGTAGTTGATCTGGCCCTAATGAGTTCAAGTCCCCAGGGCCAGATCAACTACACCCCAGAGTATTGAAGGAACTAGCGGAAGTCATTTCGGAACCACTGGCAACCATCTTTGAGAGTTCTTGGAGAACGGGAGAAGTTCCAGCAGATTGGAGGAGGGCCAATGTGGTCCCAATCTTCAAGAAGGGAAAAAAGGATGACCCAAACAACTACCGTCCGGTCAGCCTCACGTCGATACCGGGCAAGATTTTGGAAAAGATTGTTAAGGAAGCGGTCTGCAAACACTCAGAAACAAATGCAGTCATCGCTAATAGTCAACATGGATTTATCAAAAACAAGTCATGCCAGACTAATCTGATCTCTTTCTTCGATAGAGTTACAAGCTGGGTAGATGCAGGGAATGCCGTGGATGTAGCGTACCTGGATTTCAGTAAGGCCTTCGACAAGGTCCCCCATAACCTTCTGGCAAGGAAACTAGTCCAATGTGGGCTAGGCAAAACTACGGTGAGGTGGATCTGTAATTGGTTAAGTGGACGAACACAGAGAGTGCTCACTAATGCTTCCTCCTCATCTTGGAAAGAAGTGACAAGTGGAGTGCCGCAGGGTTCCGTCCTGGGCCCGGTCCTGTTCAACATCTTTATTAATGACTTAGATGAAGGGCTAGAAGGCATAATCATCAAGTTTGCAGATGACACCAAATTGGGAGGGATAGCCAATAGTCCAGAGGACAGGAGCAGAATTCAAAACGATCTTGACAGATTAGAGAGATGGGCCAAAACTAACAAAATGAAGTTCAACAGTGACAAATGCAAGATACTCCACTTTGGCAGAAAAAATGAAATGCAAAGATACAGAATGGGGGACGCCTGGCTCGAGAGCAGTACGTGTGAAAAAGATCTTGGAGTCCTCGTGGACAACAAGTTAAACATGAGCCAACAATGTGATGTGGCGGCAAAAAAAGCCAATGGGATTTTGGCCTGCATCAATAGGAGCATAGTGTCTAGATCTAAGGAAGTAATGCTACCCCTCTATTCTGCTTTAGTTAGACCACATCTGGAATATTGTGTCCAATTCTGGGCACCACAGTTCAAGAGAGATATTGACAAGCTGGAATGTGTCCAGAGGAGGGCGACTAAAATGATCAAGGGTCTGGAGAACAAGCCCTATGAGGAGCGGCTTGGGGAACTGGGCATGTTTAGCCTGAAGAAGAGAAGGCTGAGAGGAGATATGATAGCCATGTATAAATATGTGAGAGGAAGCCACAGGGAGGAGGGAGCAAGCTTGTTTTCTGCTTCCTTGGAGATTAGGACAAGGAACAATGGCTTCAAACTACAAGAGAGGAGATTCCATCTGAACATTAGGAAAAACTTCCTGACTGTGAGAGCCGTTCAGCAGTGGAACTCTCTGCCCCGGAGTGTGGTGGAGGCTCCCTCTTTGGAAGCTTTTAAGCAGAGGCTGGATGGCCATGTCAGGGGTGATTTCAATGCAATATTCCTGCTTCTTGGCAGGGGGTTGGACTGGATGGCCCATGAGGTCTCTTCCAACTCTTTGATTCTATGATTCTATGATTCTATGATTCTATGATATTTTACTCATATGTTACTTTCTTCTGCAGAAGCAGTTGGGCAAGCTTGCTTCATGAGAAATGAATACTTTCAATTTGTACTTGTAAAATTAGAGTTGTGCGTGCTGTGCATTGTTCATGGATTTTTGTTGCACCTTTAATAGATGTCTATGTGCACTTGGCTTTGCAATTTATGAATGAGTTGGGGATTACATAACTCTATGACTGTTAAGTTAAACACCTATTTGATACAGAATCTCAGCCAAGAACATACTTGGGGACAGTTTACTGGGAAATGCCCATGTATGCAAGAAAGTCCTTTATGTGTAACAGGACACAATAGTATAATTGCGGGTTCTCTAGGAACATAGGCATTTGCCGCAATCCAAGTTAGATCAGTGTTCTAGCTAGTTCAGTGTGGCTTAAGTTTCCTCACCTTATTTTTCTAGAATTTGAGGCAGGGCGCAGCTGGGGAAATTGTGGCTTTCCAGATGTTGTTGGAAACTGATTTCAATCCTTTAGGTATGATGGGAGTAGTAGTGCCTAAATATTAGAAACATAGGCTCCCCAAACCTTAGGTAAGATCTTCCCAGCCTACCTAGCGAATCCAGAGATTTTCTGCATAAACTACAGAGCACTAATGCACATTCTTTTCATCCATGTTTGTGGGCATTTGTTGTCTATCCACAACAGTTTGAACATATTTTCTAACTGCATTTAATGGTCAGTGCAGATGGGCCCATAGGGTCAATGTTCTTCCACTGAGCTTTTATGCCATAACTGTCCCTTTTCATAGAAGAGCTTCAAACCTTATTTACCACACTTGTACCCCGCCCTTCTCAACCCCGAAGGGAACTCAGAGTGGCCTTACAAAGGCAAAATTCGATGCCAGAGAGAGAGAGATCCTTGTATGGCATTTTAACGTTTCATTTTTTCTACATTAATTACATTAATGACTAAGCTTTGCCCCTAGTGAAGCTTAGTCATTTTCTGTCTTATAGCCATTATTCTGGTGATGAAATAGCAAAAACATCTTCAGTTTTGTGGATACATTGGACAAAGTGCTACTCAGTGCCACGTGTCCCTAAGCCCATTTTATTAACCCGAACCTTCCCAGATTACCTGAATTACTTTGGGAAACAAAAAGTGGATGAACATGCCTACCCTGGAAGCTCTATATGTGACAGTTTACCTTTTAGAAATGTACTCTGTCTACATTGTTTAGCATCAAAATTTACCTGTATATTAAAAACAAAAAGTCGGCTTCCAGATCCTTCCGGTTTTCTGTTTCCTTTTCTTGGCAAATTTACAGGTTGGCGTGACTGCAGTGGGAGTCCAGGAACTGGGCCCCCGATCCTTAACTTAGTTTAGATGATCAGTTGAAAAAAATAGCCTTAGTGGCAAAAGCAAAGATCAAAACCAATGAGAAATTAGGCAGAGAGCTGTTCATCAAGACAGAATGATCCAGTTGGCAGAAGGAAGAAAGCACAGTCTCTTTCCTTACTTCTTCCTAGAAGAGGCTCTTCAGTGCAAGAGATGAAGGATCACACTTTCATACACACACTGACACACATGCCTGCTCTTGTGTTACTGAAGCGTGTGAACTGCCTGATCGAGCAAGAGGTGAATCAATCGATTGTAGTGCAGGGAGAAGGGGAGGGAGAGAACAGCACATGAAAAGGCATCTGAGAGTTTACTTTTTTATATTCTTTGGAATGTATTTTTGCTCACTGTGTAGTTGCTTTGCCTTCTGTGGAGTTCTGTTGTATTTTGTGGTGTAACCATTTCTCGGATGATGAAATAAGCAGATTTCCTCTGTTTTGGGGATGTGTCGGGTGACAGAGGCTTACAATATTTTGAAAGATGTATAAGTGTGTATGAGTAGCACACCATGGTTAAGACATTATAACCACAAGACCTAAAATTTAGTGTTCTCTCACAAATATAACATTATTATTATTATTATTATTATTATTATTATTATTATTATAGATTTATTTGCACATAGCAATGCAGCACACATGCATCTTAGGTCCATGTGGCTGGGATTCATCTCTGAATATTGGGCTCTTCCCAAGGGCCTAGAATAGTAGAGGTATTTTTGCAGAACGTGCACAGTTCCAAGAAGTGCTACCTTCTGCAACATGTGGATTGATGTTCTGTCCAAATTAAGGCTTTTCCAGTTCTTTTTGAGGTTTCTTGGAATGCCTCCAAGCTGCTTCTTCTTCTTCTTCTTCTTCTTATTATTATTATTATTATTATTATTATTATTATGATGTTTACTTATACCCCTCTTTATCTCTCCCGATGGAGACTCAGACTTACACTAAAAGTATGGCCACATAATTTAAAATAGACCAAAATGTAAATATTAAAACATAATTAAACATAAAAGGTAAAGGTTTTCCCCTGACATTAAGTTCAGTCATGTCCGACTCTGGGGGATGGTGCTCATCTCAATTTCTAAGGTGAAATGCCGGCGTCGTCTGTAGACACCTCCATGGTCATGTGCTCAGCATGACTGCATGGAGTGCCATTACCTTCTTGCTGGAACGGTACCTATTGATCTACTCACATTTGCATGTTTTCAAACTGCTAGGTTGGCAGAAGCTGGGGTTAACATTGGAGCTCAACCCACCCCCCAGATTCGAACCTGCAACCTTTTGATCAGCAAGTTCAGCAGCTCAGTGGTTTAACCCACTGTGCTACTGGGGGCTCCATAACAGCATTAAAAATTCACAGTTAGGCACTGAGGTGAAAAAAAAGGGGAAAAAAAAGAGAAAAGGGGAGGAAATGTCAAAGCAAAACAACAAAACAACATGTTAAAGAGGTTGATGTATAAAATGCAATAGTATGTAATAATTGTGATAAATCAATAAAAACTATAAAAAAAAAATTCACAGTTAAAATCCATTAAAACATATTCAAAGCTAAAAACCACAGCACCCTCTGACCTGAACTTTAAAACCCTGAAATCAGGTTATTGAAATATTTGCTTCTTCCTTTACCCTTCTGTCCTTTGTTTCATGTTTTTATTCCACTTGTAAAGACATTAAAAAATAATGCACCAAATTGTTGACGCTATGGAACCTTCTCACCATGATCCATCTGGTTTCAGTGATAAATCCTCAAATAGCTCCCCTGTTAGGACCCCTCCACCCGCACAGTATCAATTCGTAACCCCATCTGCATCTGTTGTCTCTACTCAATCTGCCACACTCTCCCACCCAAGAACACTCCCTCTTTTCAGTCCTCTTAGTCCCCTTGATGACTCCCTTTCCACTATGATACTAGAAACATCCTCACATGACTCTCAAAGTAAATCACGATCTAGCTCTCCCTCTTTAGAGAGCTGACTAGCCACTGAATCCAATTTCCAGGGGGAGAGAGGGGTTCCGGAGGGGATGGGCACCATTCAGGTTGTGTGGGGGAGGAGATTTGCCAGTCACCAACACACCAGGGAGAAGCACAACAGAGTTCTTGCAACCCTGGAGAAGGTAGGATGTGGCAGACTCCATGGCAGACCCCCAAATCCGTCAATGAAAATACAGCTGCCATCCAGGACTTGATCCTGGATTAAGGGGCGGACCTGGCTTGCATCACTGAGACCTGGTTGGATGAGCTGGGTGGGGTAAATCTCACCCAGCTGTGCCCACTTGGTTTCGGGGTGCACCAGCAGGCTAGGTCTGGGGGGCGGGGAGGAGGGGTTGCAGTAATCTTACGGCAGTCCATTGCCACGGTCAGGTGTGCTGTGCCGCAATCTTCTGGGTTTGAGTGTGTTCACCTGAAGGTGGGAAACCGTGATAGCTTGGGGATTCTGCTGGTGTACCGTCCACCCCACGACTCAGCAGTTTCCCTACCTGAGCTAGCAGATGTGGTCTCCAATTCGGCTCTGGTCTTCCGGGACCTGATTGTACTGGGGGACTAATACTCATGCAGAGATCACTTTAACAGGAACGGCTCAAGACTTCATGGTCGCCATGATGACCATGGAGCTATCACAAGTTATATCTGATCCCACCCATCAAGCTGGACATACACCCGACCTAGTTTTTGTTGCGGACAGCAGAGCAGTCAGATATTCTTCCATTGTCATGGTCTAACCATCATCTGATCAGTTTTAGACTTGATGTGATCTCTAACCTTCGCAGGGCTGGAGGACCGATCAGGATGGTCCATCCCAGAAGACTGATGGATCCGGATGGATTCCTGAGGAATCTTGGGGCTCTTTCTGTCATGGAGCCTGGTGATCCTGTCGACGCCCTGGTTGATCACTATAACAGTGAGATGGCCAGGGTGATAGATACGATCGCTCCCAAACTTCCCCTCTCGTTGCACAGAGACACACCACCTCCTTGGTTCACTGAGGAGCTGGCTGTTATTAAGCACACAAGAAGGAGTCTAAAGTGCATCTGGAGGAAATCTTGGGGTGCCTCCGACCGAACCCGGGCTAGAGCCTCACTTAGGGCCTGGTAGCCAGGGAGACATTCCTGAGTGCCTGCATAGCATCTGCATCTAATAGATCTTCAGAGTTGTTTCGGGTCATTGGCGAGCTCCTTCACCCCCCTGGGGGTGAGGGAGGCCTTTGATGACCCGACAACTCAGTGCTGCAATTTTGCACACCATTTTGCAGATAAAGTCGCTCAGATACGCCTTGAGTTAGATACCAGTTTAAATACAGTGCCAGAGGAGGTGACCAAGGCATCTGCTTGTCCGGTTTTGTGGGATTCTTTCCGCCTTGTTCATCCTGGGGACGTGGAGGGGGTCCTTGGGGCTGTGAGGGCGACCATGTCGGCGCTGGACTCTTGCCCTTCTTGGCTAATTAAATCGGCTAGAGGTGGGTTGATTGATTGGTTTGTGTTAATCATTAATGCATCGCTGGAGCAAGGGACTTTTCCATCTGGGCTGAAACAGGCTGTGGTCAGACCACTCCTGAAAAAGGCCTCCCTTGACTCCACGGTTTGAATGACTACAGACCAATCTCCAACCTCCCGTTCTTGGGCAAGGTGCTGAAATGGGTGGTCGCCTCTCAAGCTTCAGGATGACATTGACTATCTGGACCAGTCACAGTCTGGCTTCAGGTCTGGTCACTATACCGAGACGGCTTTGGGATTTAGGGATTTTTGCATTAATTGTATTGTATTTATTGTTTTGTTTATTGCTTTTGCTTATTGATGTACTGTTGGGCTTGGCCTCATGTAAGCCACTCCGAGTCCCTTGGAGAGATGGTGGTGGGGTATAAATAAAGTTTTATTATCATCATCATCATCATCATCTTTATTTCTCAATTTCTCATTATTTCTCAATTTCGCTATTGATTTCATGGATGCCAGCCCATCTTTTTGCGCTTATAAATAGTATTGGACTCCAGCAAATTCCATTCCCTGTAATGTATTTGTGCTCCGGAGAGGCTTACTTACATACCAACTTCACTGCATTAAAAACTTGCTTACGCATTTACAGTTTTAGAATAATATAAACATCAATTTTACAATTTTAATGAATCATCCTATTAGTTATATACAGGGGTGACTAGAGGAAAACAGCTAATTAATCATACTTAAGCATTAGTAATTAAAATGAAATTTATATTATTACTTTTATTACTGAGCCAGGCCCAGGTAATGTCTGTAATGTAATAATTTCTTTATTTTACAAACTGATTCCATTTTTGAAAAATAAAGCTGTTGCTGCATTAGTCTCACTATGGAATTTTTGCATTTATATACTACTTTTTTGTCAAAGTAGGTAAATCCATTTTCAATTTAAAAGTGCACAAACTATAGAAAATAAATATACAGAAGACAAAAGACAAAAAAATACAGTCAGTTTCTCTCAGGCCCTCTTTAGCATTGACAGGTGTCTTTCCAGTCTGTTTTTTGCAAATTTATTTGTTTATTTTTGTTTAGTAGCCTGCTTAATCCTACAACTTTAAATTGATTCCTCATAAAATATAGTTCTAAAATCATCTATCTTCTCAAAATATGTATCAAAATGTGTTTTATGATTTTAAAACTGCTTTAGCTACATTGCAACATTTTGGGATTTTTGCATGATTGTAGAAATGCAATTATTAGTATAGCGCACCAAGCATAGAGGAGGTTGGCATACTTACCTTTGTTATCTGTTGGATTGAACCTCATTTTAAGAGATGTGGTTGGACATATTGTATTGATGTGTTTTCCACAGCTATATTTCAATTCAGTGGTGTGATAATTCCTGAAGAAGTTAATACATTTATAATTGTGGGAAAGATTAACAGTATTTTTGAATAAAATGCTCTATGAAGAAAAATACGTATCCATAATTTTATATTCCTCTATGAAGAAATATATTGAATAATCACAAACATGTCCAAAATACTAAAAAAACAAAAAATGGAAGGGGTGGGGGGCTAAGTGACAAAAAATTTGTGTAGGTGAGAGAAGAGAGCTTGGATAGCACTCCCTAGAGAGTCATTCAAAGCCATTGGTTTGTATCTGGAAGATGGTACAAAACCAGACATGCTTTTATTAGCTATGCATTCGTTTACAAAATACTAATGCTTATCAAAGTATGACTTTGTCATCTAGAATATATTATTATTATTGCTTTGCTCACTCCAGTTAATCCAGTCAATTCAGTGAAATGAATCACATGAGTCAAGTTATAACTATTTTTATTGCTTGAAATGGTATTTTAACATTGCAACTGAGCTGGAAGAACATTGAAGCAAAATGTCTTAGAGGTAGCTATGCTTATACTCAGCATTTCTAGTTTGCATGTCTCTCCAAGAGTTTGGTTTGTTTGTTCCATTATTATGGCATTGAATGCTTGCCACTTTTGTTTGGAAACAGCCCTGAGTCCTCTAGGGGAGGTAGGGCGAGTTATAAATAAAGATTGTTGTTGTTGTTGTTGTTGACACAAAAACACAGTATGACACAGCAAATGAGATATATATGCTGGATTTCATATCACAAAGTTGAACACTTCCCAAGCGTTTAGGACTGTGTGATATATTTTCAAATGATGCGTGCAGATCCAAGTAAGGTGGCATTTTGCAGTTGATAGATCATGATTTTGTTAATGTTGCTTCCAAATGTCGGTGAGATCTTTTGGCATGGCATCCAGTGTGCCGATTATCACTGGGACCACCTGTACTGGTTTATGCTGGAGCCTTCGCAGTTCAGTTTTGAGGTCTTGATAACGACTGGGTTTTTCCTGTTGTTTTACATCAATTCAAATGTCACCTGGTATGACGACATCAATAATCCAAACATTTTTCTTTTCCACAATAGTGATGTCTGGTGTATTGTGTTCCAAAACTTTGTCAGTCTGGATTTGAAAGTCCCACAGGATTTTTGTTCATTTTCCACTACCTTTGCAGGTTTATGATCCCACCAGTTCTTTACTACTGGCAGGTGGTACTTGTGACATAAGTTCCAATGAATCATTTGGGCTACACAGTTTGTGACTCTGTCTGTGTGATTTTCTTGCTGCAGCTGAGTATATAATCAATGGTTTCATCAATTTTCATCAATTATGAGGTCTTATGAAACCTTATGAAACCTTTAGTACAGAACTTTCCAGACATTTAATGTTAGCAACATATTTTTGTAGACATTCATGATTTTGTGACACAGCAATTCAGTTTTGCTAGCAAATGAGATTCAACCAGTCCCTTATGAAAAATGTGGACACATGCATAAATTTTAATAATGGAATGTATGGGGAAACAATGTACTGCATGAAAACCTTTTATATATGTATGGTTTTACTGTGTGTTTCACATAGACCCAGAGATTCTTGTTATATTCAGGTGACATATGGTTTAGAAAGGTGACACACTGTAGCTGAGACACTACTATGTCACAACGCATAGTTTGGAATGTCCTTCTTTAGTATTCGTAAGCAAACATATTTCATGTATTTTTATCACAGAAAACCAACCTTGTTTTATTTCACTGTTAGACCATGGATGGGTTTTTTTTCCATGTCAGGAGTGACTTGAGAAACTGCAAGTCGCTTCTGGTGTGAGAGAATTGGTTGTCTGCAAGGACATTACCCAGGGGATGCCCGAATGTTATACCATCCTGTGTAAGGCTTCTCTCATGTCCCCAAATGAGAAGCTGGAGCTGACAGACAGGAGCTTGAACATACTCTTTTTAGACAAATGATTCAATAACCAGAGACAGAAAAAAATTCTAGTGTTTGTTCTGTCAACCAAAAGGAAGGGGTTTTTTTGGGGGGGGGAGGGGGTGAAATCTTGGAGTTTTAATCTAAAAAGTGCTGTCTATTGGTTAGCTAGCTGGGAGATTCTTCAGAGTTGTGCATGGAATAAATGCATGTAAATAATATCTTTGGGAATGGCAGTCAGACTTCATTGCCTGGCTCTTTCTTGCTGTTGCTGACTTTCTTGGGACATAGTTGTTCTTGAGTGCCCAAAGTCAGTATATCAAAATAAACGCTTTATTGAGTAGGGTAAAAGGAATTGCTGGCAAGACTGTAAATTCTTCTGTGGAACAAATGATAATTCAGCTCAGGAGCCCTTTTGTCCTGCGGGGAGGGGGATATAAATTCTCTGAAAGTATCTGCCGCTTGGAATTGCTTTGCATTCATCATGACAGCCTCCTGCATCATTCATGAATGTCATAAGAGACTAAAGAATTGGCACTTCATAGTGAGGATGATTAAACAGCCATTACACTTGTCTCTTACTTCAGCCCACTACTTTTGAACAAATTGCATGCAAACCCCTCCCATAGAACTGCCTCTTAGTGGATGAATTTCCTCTCTCACTAGAGGTTTGTTAAAATTACAATGGTATGAAAAATATAGAGGGACTATATTTGGATGTGACTTGCTTAAGGCAATTTTAAAAACTCCAAATCTTGATCTGATGGCAATGTTTTAGATCAGTCAGACATTTAGAATATCTGTTCAGACTCAGACTTTCAAATAATGATCACTGTAGTAGGTCAAGAAGCTTTTCTATATACAATTAGTTTATCAATCAGTTTACACTGACTGCTAGATGACCTCCTCCTCCTACCTCTTCAGTCTTTTGGACAATTGTGATTTCAAAACTACAAATGCTGGAATTGATCACTGGACTTTCAGCATAAAAAAATTGTGCTCTACCATACAAAAAAGTGTTGGAAATATCATCTTTGGGACATTTTGTATGAATTTTTTGACTCATGTTTTGTACTTCCTTGGCCAATAACTTTAGGTAGTTATCATTAGTGACATTCATGGCAATGTATCAAAAGCAGTTTGACCCTCTGTATCAGTTGCTGATGAACACAGGTAAAAAGGTACTGCTGTAGAGAATTTCTGTTGTCATCTTGTTAACTGTTATGTGAGCAGAAAACTTAACCAGCTGAACATATATAGATACAGATAGATAGATAGATAGATAGATAGATAGATAGATAGATACCATTTTACAATACATTCAAAGACTCTATCTATTAGATAGAGTCTTTGAATGTATTGTAAAATGGTACCTAGTTCCAGTTTTGACACACTCTCTTAGCTTGATGTCTACAACTATGATATGCATGCCTGCTAGAGAGATGTTCAGCTATCTAAGTCAAATATCTGTTGTTGTGAATGTCTCTTAAATCATTCTGAGTGCAATTAACTCTTATCTGGGCATATTTTTCAAAACATATACACACATGCATAGCACACACACTCACACTCACACTGAGTGCCTTGATTGGGAACATTTTCTTTCCCCTATATATTGAAATGTATTAAATTGCTATTTCTGCAGGAGTGTTTGTGGTTGCAGAATCCAAGGTGTTGTACAATACCCCAATCGTTAGAGCCAGTAAACATGTGCAAATGAGATGGAATAGTTTTGAGTACTTGTAAGTTATCCTGTTTTGAAAAAAAAGAGAGTAAACAAGAAATAAAGGAAAGAAAGATAAGTTAGAATGTCCCAGAAATGTTGTGTGTGTATGTGTGTGTGTGTGTATGTGTGTCAAAACTATGAATTTATTAACTCCGAGATCTAGCTCTGTGCAAGTTATGCAATGATACCTGAACATGGAAAAGTAAAATGTCAACTCTTCCTTGCTAAATGTTAAGAAGATCTGTTCTCTCTAAACTATTCCTTTATCTGATGAAGTTCAACAGGGACAAATGCAAGATGCTCCACTTAGGCAGAAAAAATGAAATGCAAAGATACACAATGGGGGATACCTAGCTTGACAGCAGTACATGTGAAAAAGATCTTGGAGTCCTTGTGGATAACAAGTTAAACATGAGCCAACAATGTCATGTGGCGGCCAGAAAAGCCAATGGGGTTTTGGCCTGCATAAATACTGTAGGAGTACAATGTCTAGATACAGGGAAGTCATGCTATCCCTCTGTTCTGCCTTGGTCAGACCACACCTGGAATACTGTGTCCAATTCGGGGCACCATAACTGTGAGGAGTGGCTTAAAGAGCTGGGCATGTTTAGCCTTCAGAAGGGAAGGCTGAGAAGAGACATGATGGCCATGTATAAATATGTGAGGGGAAGTCATAGGGAGGAGGAGGTTTGTTTTCTGCTGCTCTGGAGACTAGAACACAGAACAATGGCTTCAAACTACAGGAAAGGAGATTCCATCTGAACATTAGGAAGAACTTCTTGACTGTGAGAGCTGTTCAGCAGTGGAACTCTCTTTCCTGGAGTGTGGTGGAAGTTCCTTCTTTGGAGGCTTTTAAACAGAGCCTGGATGGCCATCTGTCAGGGGTGATTTGAATGTGATTTTTCCTGCTTATTGACAGGAGGGGTTAGCCCATGAGGTCTCTTCCAACTCAATGATTCTATGATCAATCAAGGGGAAATGGTGGGGGGGGGGGGAGAGAAAAAGAGAAAAAGAGAGGGAGGAGTGGGATTTGGTTAATGGGACAGTGAATCTGCTTTAGGTTTTGCATAGTTTCAGAAGTGCTGCTTCAGGTGCATCGAGATAAATTTCAGTGCATTGGATAGACATTTAAAGCCATCAAAATCCTGGATGGATTTTGGGGGCTTTGTGACCCACTGCCAAAGAAACCATCCACTATTTTGTTCTGTCTTTGTAGACTGGAACACCACAAAGTGGGGAGAGGGATTCCCTAACAAATTACTTGTGTTGACCTTTGTCAGGACTTCACGTAAAAAGCCAACCTCATTTTGAATCACACAGCTGCCATTATAGGCTGCGGTCTATGAGGTGCAACACGGATAGGACAGTTGGGCTAAATGACTGAATAAAGGACAAACTGATTTTCTTCTTTGCCTTAGCGGATTGACAGGAATCATATCATTACTGATTTAGAAAAGTAAATCATGAACAAAAATAGCAATAAGGTTTAGGAACAGAATGGTTAGTATTTCACTTGCCCTGATCTAATGTTTTGAGTGCTTTCAGAGCTGTCAAGGGCAAGGCTAACTCACTCTTTGAGTTTACTGGGAGACTCTAAAACCAAGGATCAAGGCGAAGACTTTAGATTAAAACTACTTTTGTTTAAAAAAGTGAACCTAGGAGTTAAGCTAAAAAAGATATATCAGGGAGCTTTAATCCAAAGGGATGGGTGAGATATCTTCCCTCTGCCATTAACAGGTCAAGACATTAGCCAACCTGCTGGATACAAAACAAAAGGAAATGAAAGTGACTTTAGTATTTCTTTGAAGCATGAAGTTGAACCCACTGTTTCACCACGTCTACGTTCAAGAAAATGTCTTAACACTGGATTTGTACCTCAAAAGTATAACATGTTAAAATTTAAGAAACCGAAGTTAGACTTGTAATGGTTGCATACTTTTGACAAAGCCACTGCCTTCCTAAAAGATATATACTTATGTACACTTTGGATCACATTTTGAAAGGCAATGATTTGTTGTGTGTTCTCAAAAATTCATGTATTTGCTTTTCAAAGTTAAAGAAAAATTCTGATTTGGCTGCTTAATAGTTAGCGAAGACACTGTAACAGTTAGTTACTATTAAAATAAAACTGATCAGATCAGAATAAGATCCAAATCGTTTTCTTAAAAATTAATAAATGTATGTTTTTATTTAAAATATTTATAATAGTCCTAATATTTTAGCACTTTGTCCAAATCGATTCTAGGGCAATATATTAAAAGGGTATTTGTTGAACCCCAGCAATAATAGTCAATATTGCAAATGAACTGGAACAGGGTGGAATTTTTCTGGTGGAATATATGGGGAAACCCACGTTTTCTGTAGTAGTTGTCTACACTATCTTTGGTAGTTTCAGCAGGTAGATAATAAATAATAATAATAATAATAATAATAATAATAATAATAATAATAATAAACTTTTATTTATACCCCTGTACCATCTCCTGCAGGACTCGGTGCAGCTTACAAGAGGCCAAGCCCAAACACATCATAAAACATTACAACAACAAAACAACAATAAATAACTCATAAAAGCAACAAAAAAAACAATACAATAATAACACAACACATTTTAAAAACCAATGGCAGGGCCAGATGTAGAAATTAAAAATTTAAAATGCTGGGCATGTCCAAAGGAAATAGGAGGGATATTTTGGGATAGGTGGGCATGCAGACAATTCTAAGTCTTTCATAAAGTGCATTTAGGATGTATTGCTTAGGGTTCCTTTATCTGGGAAGGCACACTGGAACATCCACGTTTTCAAGCTCCTTCTAAAGACTGCCAATGTTGGGGCCTGCCTGATGGACGGATTGAAGAATACTTGTTGAAGTTAGTCATAAGGGAAAAAAATATTCGTTGTAATGAACAGGAGATCTAACAACTGATATAATTTCTCTTCAGAAGTGTTTGTCATTTATAGAGACTAGATTTCTGCCGGAGTCCCTTGTTAGTAAAAAGTTAAATCAAGTTGTACATACTTTCTCAGAAGCTGTGTATGCACAATCCCTCTTGCAGCCAAACCTTTTGCCAGCACCATTTTCTCACTTTTGATGTGGTGGGTTAAGAGCTAATTGACCATAATGCAATGGGCGTCTTCATAGCCTTGTCATTATTGAGTAGTTGGTCACAGAACTGTGGAATCCAGAATAATTACGTCATCACATATTTTCAATTTTCCAAAAGTGTATAGGAGCTTGACCTGAAATAGTAAGTGAGGGGGACTTACAACCTAGCCCCATTACTGGCATTTCTGAATATCAGGATTTCTTTTGAGAGTGCAGTTGAATACATATTGTTTTCCATGTTGGTCTGAAATAATGCTGTCAAAGGGTGTCAAATTACATTGCTGTATCTGCAGGGGCACCTTCCTGTGCCATGTACAGATGCTTAGAGCTAAGACTAATCAGTACATGAAGTCATCATCATCAGTGATCACTCAAGTCCAAGTGTGATTGTCTTCCAAGTGGTGGGTCTGTAGGTGACTGTAAAGACCTATCCTTTGTCTGCATGTTCTTTGCAATGAGGACATTGATTTTCAGGTGGAAGACAATACCGGTCAGGGTTGGCTTGACATGCCTTCCTCTTGGCACATTTTTCCCTTTTGCCCTTCATTTGTGCCTCCTCAATTTCTGCAGCACTGTTAGTCATAGCTGACCTCCAGTTAGAATGCTCAAGGGCCAGAGATTCCCAGTTCTCAGTGCCTATGCCACATTTTTAAGTTTGGCTTTAAGTCCATCTTTAAATCTTTTTTTTCCTGTCCGCCAAAATGCTGTTTTCCATTCTTGAGTTGGGAGTAGAGTAGTTACTCTTTGGGAGACTAAGATCAAGCATTTGGACAATATGGCCAGTCCAGTGAAGTTGATGGCAAAGGATCATCACTTCAGTGCTGGTGGTCTTTGTTTCTTCCAGAACACTGACATTTGTTTGCCTGTCTTCCCAAGAGATTTGCAGGATTTTTCTGGAGGCAACACTGATTGAATAATTCCAGGAGTTGAGTGTGATGTCTGTAGATGATACACGTTTCACAGGCGTATAACAGGGTTGGGAGGACAATAGCATTATAAATAGCATTATCTTGGTCTCCCTACGAATGTCCCAATCCCCAAGCACTCTCTCCTTCATTCAGAAAAATGCTGCACTCACAAAGCTCAGACTTTGTATTTCAGTGTTAATGTTGACTTTTGCGAAGAGGTGGCTGCCAAGGTAGCAGAAATGGTCAACATTTTTTTAACAAAACTGAGGTCCTTTGCTCACAACTAATATAGGCATCAGAATGGTGTCACTTACCATTTCATCCCATTCATCCAGTTCCAGTTATTTTTCAAGGGAATTATGGATGCTATTGTACTACTGGTGGATAATTCCGAATTTGCTGCTTTGGCATTCTGTTGCCTTGCCTTCTCCAAGGACATTCTCTCCATGGGCTTTGTATCAAGCCACTGCCAAGAAGAATGAAATCATGTTTGCTATTGGCAGCAGAATAAGGTTTTGAACAATGTTTTCAGTTGTATCATATAAAGATCATATCTGAGCAATTAATTTTCACCCATCTAGTTCTTCTTTTGGGAATTCATTTGGTTTATTGCTTACAACACTTGCCCATGTTGATTAAAAACAGGAACCTTTCAGACTTAATTTCAGCCAAGGAAGAAATGCACGTCTATCTTATTCATATGTAATAAATGCTTGGTGTTTTCATCACCCTTTGTTTTAGTGTGTGAATGGCATTCTAGGGAATATAAACTTAATGTGTGTCCTTTTAGCTTTGATGCATAGAACCTTTGTGTGCTGCAGAGTTGATGTGAAGCTCTGAAAAAGCACATCTCTGTATTTCTGATCAGAGCTGATTCATAATTCATTGAACATCAGTGCCATCTTTTTATTTGCCAAACTGCCCTATCGAGGCAGTGAATCAAGCCAATTTGTTACTGTTGTTTTTATAGTTCTTGGCCTGGATGCAAAGTGCATACAAAATTCAACAGGCTCTTCACAGAACAGATTGCCAGGACTCCATTGCAGATGAATAAGGTGAAGGTTAACTCTAAACCACCTGAAGCCTCCTCATTTGCACTTCTTGGTTGAATGCACAGAAAAGTAAAATCAGAAAAGAATTGGAGGGTCAGATTGTTGACCTGCCCAGATTAATTTGGGAGTAGAATAAGTGAAGGCCTCCTTTCATGCTGCATTTATCTGTGGTAGAAGCAGATTGGGAAGAAGAAGTTGAGTCCCATGAAGTCACAATGTTAACGAGACACAAATAAGATGGTGCTTTTATCTAGAGCAGGGGTTTTTCAGCCATGGAGCCATTTTTGAAGCAATAGTTTCTTGTGAAGCCCCAAGAAATGTTTATATATTATATTATATTACTAGCTGGCTCCTGCCACGCGTTGCTGTGGCCCAGTCTGGTGATCTGGAAAATAAAGTAATGAGAAAGTGTTGGTTTCTAATATATGTAATTCTTTTATGCTTGTGAGTAAACAGTATTTCTTGTTGTTTCTTTGTCAGTGTTGATGTGGAGAGTGTCTGGTTTGCCTACTCTGGAATATGCAACATATCATAGTCCTTCTTTAAGGGTCTCTTTCAAATCTATGATACTATATCTGTGTGTGTGAGAGAGAATCATATCTATCTATCTATATTTATGACTGAGTGGCTCTTGTCAGAAGGGCTTTTATTACATTTTCTTGCCCTGGTGAAGAGAGTTGGACTGGATGGCCTTAAGTATTTTCTGTTGGTCATGGGGGTTCTGTGTGGGAAGTTTGCCCCATTTCTGTTGTTTGTGGGTTTCAGTGAACTATAAATCCCAGTAACTACAAATCCCAAATGTCAGGGTCTATTTCCTCCAAACTCCATCTGTGTTCATATTTGGGCATATGGAATATTTGTGTCAAGTTTGGTCCAGATCCATCATTGTTTGAGTCCACAGTGCTCTCTGGGTGTAGGTGAACTACAACTCCCAAACTCAAGGTCAATGCCCACCAAACCCTTCCAGTGTGTTCTGTTGGTCATGGAAGTCCTGTATGCCATGTTTGGTTCAATTCCATCATTGGTGGAGTTCAGAATGCTCTTTGATTGTAGGTGAACTATAAATCCCAGCAACTACAATTCCCAAGGGTCAAGGTCTATTTCCCTTAAACTCCATCTGTGTTCATATTTGGGCATATGGGATATTCGTGCCAAGTTTGGCCCAGATCCATCATTGTTTGAGTCCACAGTACTCTCTGGATGTGGGTGAACTATAATTCCCAAACTCAAGGTCAATGTCCACCAAACCTTTCCAGTTTTTTCTGTTGGTCATGGGAGCCCTGTGTGCTAAGTTTGGCCCAATTCCATCATTGGTGGAGTTCAGAATGCTCTTTGATTGTAGGTAAACTATAAATCCCAGCAACGACAATTCCCAAATGACAAAATCATATATTTTTTTGAGTGGAGGACATAAATTGGACGGTTAGGTGTCTTGTGTCCAAACTTGGTGTCAATTCCCCCAGTGGTTTTTGAGTTCTGATAGTAGCACGAACTAACATTACATTTTTATTTATATAGATATTACATTACATTACATTATATATAATGCATACATATCAGGCATGGGCAAACTTTTTGACCAAAATAAACTTAACAATATTTCAGTGGAAGACTCTAGGAGTCATCCAGTCCAATCCCCTTCTGCCATGCAGGAAAAGCACAATCAAAGCATCCCCAACAGATTGCCATCCAGCTTTTGTTGTTGTTGTTGTTGTTGTTGTTGTTGTTCTTGTTAAGAGCAAGCCCAGGGGCCATCCAGTCCAACTCCCTTCTGGCATGCAGAAAAACACAGCACCCGCTGAACAGTGGAAGGGAGATAGGGTTTTGGAAGCAAGCAGGGCAAGGGGGAAAGGATCTGGGCAGTGAGGAAGGTGAGGTGGAAAAAGGCTTTTGGAGGTGAGGAAAGCAAGGGAAAAGATTTTTGGCAACAAGGGAGGTAGTGGGAGGGGGAGGGTCAGAAAAGTGAAGGGAAACCTTGGAGGGGGAAGAGGGAACCACAGAGCCCTTCAGTATGCGGAGCACACTTTGAGAACCACTGATCTAGAGAAACTGTTGTTCAAAATGCAGGATGTCATGAATTAAACAGGACTTTTGTTCAGAATGCATGTTCAAGAAAATATCAAACACCTGGGCTAAAGACTATGGAATGTAACAGTTTCCACCCTAAATTCTAAATAACAGATCTTCTTATTTCATCATGTCAACTTGTTCAGTGTATTTGTACAGGGCAGAAGATGTTTGTATATATTTGTGTGTGGGCGCGGGGGGGGGGGGGGGGAAGAAGTTCTTCACCTAGGGGAACTACATCAACAAGTACAACAAAAGTGGTTGTCTTTTAGTGTAAGTTTCGACCAATTTGGATTTATTTAAATTGATGTGTGTGTGTAAGCTTTCAGCTAATTAGGAATCTAGGGCACCGAGGGGAGTAAAACCTGTATTTTGCTTTGGTTTTGGCTATTCGGGGCAGGTAAAAATGCCCCATCACAAATTTTAAAGACATTTTGGACTGGGAACTGGAAACTTTGAAACTGCAAAATAGGACCCAGGTGCAGCCTAAACCTGGTTTTGTACTTATAACCCCACTGTAGTTTCTAATATTTTTATGCATATAGTTGTTGCTCAGAGTCTTATTTTTTGTTTTCCTTTGTTATGCCAGTAGGCAAAAACTGCTATTGTTGCTACAGTGAGAGGTACCTTTAAAAAAATTAAGTTGATGTGTCTGCAGTTCATTATATTCAGGAATTCCAGAAACACCTTTTCTCTTTTTTCTCTGTCTCCACTGAGCCCCATTAATTCAGTGTAACTAACAAGAAGCAATGGCTTTGTCTGAGCTGATTCCAGGCTCATACCATATATTGTTGCAGGAAAGTGCCTTGTAATAATTTACTATCATTTAAAAATGACAGAAAGACATGATCCAAGTTGCTGCTTCCAGTTTGCATCAGGCTTCTGCTGGTGATATGTATCTCCCCATCTCTTTTTACTTTAGAAAAGTCCCACTGTCTTGTGATTTTTTAAAAAAAGACAGTTCGAAGTTCTGTTTAATTAATGTTGAACAATGTCTATATTTTAAGAAAGGAAGGAAGGATGAGATACCTGTGCTCATCTTCAGTCCCTGAGGATTTATCTGGCCTAGAGCAGAATCTTAAACAGAAAGCAGATGGTTCATGAGAACTCTTTTAAGTGAGGAAGCATTGCTTTCCAAGGATTACACTTATGCCCTGGATGTATCATATTTTTCACAAGACTCTTCCTCAGTTTTTATTCATTCTGAAATTGTATGAAAGAAACAGGAGAGAGGAATAAGGAGACAACTCACTGTCTTTGGTATTCTTTAAACTGAGCTTGGATAGACATCCCACAGTGATGCTTTAGTTGTGTATTCCTACATTAGAGAGAGTTGGACTGAATGTCCCTTGTAACCCCTTCCAACTATAAGATTCAGTTAATCTGTCACTAGAGAGACATTACCTTTAGAGCCTATAATGTTTTTGGTGTTTATTAATTCAGTCGCTTCCGACTCTTCATGACCTCATGGACCAGCCCACACCAGAGCTCCCTCTCGGCTGTCACCACCCCCAGCTCCTTCAAGGTCAAGCCATTCACTTCAAGGATACCATCCATCCATCTTGCCCTTGGTCAGCCCCTCATTCATTTTCCTCCCATTTCCCCCAGCATCATTATCTTCTTTAAGCTTTCTTGTCTTCTCATTATGTGGCCTCAGTACTTCATCTTTGCCTCTAATATTCCCTCCAGTGAACAGTTGGGCATTATTTCCTGGAGTATGAACTGGTTTGATTTTCTTGTGGTCCAAGGCACTCTCAGAATTTTCTTCCAACACTACAGTTCAAAAACGTTTATCTTCCTTTGCTCAGCCTTCCTTATGGTCCAGCTCTTGCTTCCATAGGTTACTACAGGGAATATGGTTGCTTTAACTATGCGGATCTTCATTGCCAGTAATATACTATCTTATATACTATAATATACTACCATATATACTATCATATATTATAACCTGTAATATACTAACTTAATTTTCAGTTTCTAACTGGCAGAATTGCAAGAGGGTTTTTTTTGTATATATTACAATGACTTTATTATTGCATTTTGTAACTTATTTTGACCAAAAAAAAGCACCATGGACGTTTTTTTTTTGCTCAAAAACAATAGGTGTTGAGTTTTTTATCAATGCCAAATAAATTGTTTTATCTCAAACAGTGTTGTGCATACGTGTGCAAAAGTCACACAACATGACTATTTTTAAAAGAAAAAAAAAGAACGATGATTTTCATCTCAGTGAAGGGGAAAAGCATTTTTTCTCACTGAGTATGAATAAATATGTGAACATTCTTTACATCCTGATAAGATTCCCAATTAGGAGAAAGATCAAATGAACCAGAAACATTTGTTGGTAACACCTCACATTCTTCAAGGCTTTGAAGACTTTCTTCATCCCCTATGATAAATGTTTAGCAAAACTATTATGCATAGAAGCAAGGAAGAGGAAACAAATGCTGAAGGGCTTAATGTGACTTGCATTGTTTTGTACTGGAAGATCTGAAACATCTTACATTTACCACGACATGGCCCCTGACCATCTGGACTCAGCATAGGAAAGTAGATCTTGATTAGAGGAGCATAGTGACTGCGATAATCAAAATAATCAAAAGAAAATTAAAAGCCAGACCTTAATATTTGCCATTTGATATAAGGGATGGGGCACCATTTTACTACACCATTGTATACAGTGAGGCTTGAGGCTTTTGTAAAAGATTGATTTCAATGCTTTCTCCACAGAAGCATTAATTGAGGTCAGAAGCAGGCTTTGATTCACTACTAAGGTCAGAAAATTGTGTGCAAGCAAGATGGCAGCGTTGTGGAACCCTAGGCTTCAAATATGGTTGCAAATAATAATAATAATAATAATAATAATAATAATAATAATAAGGATCATCGATGTTGCAATCCCAAGCGACAGCAGGATTGAAGAGCAACAACTGGAAAAATTTACATGATACAAGGATTTAAAGATCAAACTGCAAAGTCTCTGGAACAAGCCAGTCAAGGTGTTCCCAGTGGTGACCAGCACACTGGGTGCAGTGCCTAAAGACCTTGGCCTGTACTTAAACACAATCGGCACTGACAAAATTACCATCTGTCAACTGCAAAAGGCCACCCTACTGGGATTTAAACACATTATTAACAGATTCATCACATAGTCCTAGACACTTGGTATCTGACTTGTGATCCAATACAAAAACCAGCATAGTGATCTTGTTTGTTGTGTACTAATCTTGTTGTATTTCAAATAATAATAATAATAATAATAATAATAATAATAATAATAATGGAAAACTAGCAGCATGTGAAGGTGTAAATATGCCAAATGGCATAAAAATAAAGAGTTTACCAGTGAATGAAGGTTACAAATACTTGGGGATGCTGCAAGCAGAGAACATCAACTATGCAGAAGTCAAAGGTGCAATTAGGAAGGAACATCTTAGAAGGGTCAGAAAAAATTTGAAATCAAATTTCGATTGGAGCAAATACAATAAAGGCAATCAATATGTGGGGTGTGCCTGCAGTACACTACAACACAGACATAATTAAGTAGACACAAGCTGAATTGGATACCCTGGATAGAAAAACATGAAAAATTATGACCATAAATCGAACGCTGTACCCAAGAAGTGACATAGACAGATTCTACCTAGCAAGGTCTGAAAAAGAAAGAGGGCTGCTCCAAGTCAAGCAATCAGTAGAAAAAGAGAAAATGGGCCTGAAAGAATATATCCAAGAAGCCAAGAGCCAACACTGAAAGACCATAAGGCTGAGATGCTGAAAGCCAAAGAATCAAAAGAAGAGTACGGAGCCCAACAGTTTGCAACATGAAACGAGCAGTGGCTAAGCAAGCCACTCCATGGACAGTTTTTTAAAGTACATTGAAAGGAAGGTTGACAGCAAGAAAACATGGGAGTGGCTTAGAAGGGGAACCCTAAAAAAGAAAACTGAAAGCCTGATTTTTGCTGCCCAAGAACAAGCCTTGAGAACAAATGCAATAAAAAAGAATGGAAAAGTTTTACAATGTGCCATCTATGCAAAGAGAGTGATGAGACAGTGGAGCACCTCATTTGTGGTTGCAACAAAATAGCCCAGTCTGACTATATTGAATGTCAGAACAGGCTAGCACAGGCATGTAGCCGGGGAGGGGGGGGGCTTGAGGGGCTTCAGCCCCCCTGAAATTCTCATGGTGGTTCGCGAAAAGGCCTTACTGGTACATTATTTAAACTGTTATGTTTATTTATATCATGATCTGATCACCATACTCAATATATCCCATATGCATGGGGGTATTGGGGTAATGATACAAAAGGTTTGCTAGGCTAGACCCTCTTTCATTCAGACTCAGCCCCCCCCCCCGAAACTCACCCCCGACCCCCCCTGAAAAAATTCAGCCCCCCCCCCTGAAACGAAATCCTGGCTATGGGCCTGGCTTGGGGGGCTTCAGCCCCCCCCTGAAGTTCTCATGCTGGTCCGCGAGAAGGCCTTACTGGTGCATTATTTAAACTTTTATGTTTATTCATATCATGATCTGATCACCATGCTCAATAGACCCCATATGCATGGGGGTATTGGGGTAACGATACAAAAGGTTTGCTAGGGTAGACCCTCTTTCACTCAGGCTCAGCCCCCCCCCCCGAACCAAATTCACCCCCAAAACCAAACTCAGCCCCCCCCCCCCCCCGAAACAAAATCCTGGCTACGGGCCTGGGCTAGCAGTGATGGTGCACTGGAACCTTTTCAAGAAGTGTGACCTATGCTGCAATAAAACTTGGCATGAGCACAAGCCAGAAAAGACACCAGATATAACAGCTGTGGAAAAGAAACATGTTTTTATTATAGACATTGCAGTTCTAGGAGACAGTAGAGTAGAGGACAAAGATCATGAAATATCAGGAGACAGCAGAGCAGAGGACAAAGAGGATAAGAACATGAAATACAAGGATCTACAAATTGAAATTGCACTACTCTGACAAAAGCGAACAACAGTGGTACCAATAGGGGTTGGTGGTTTTGAAGGCATTCCAAGAAATCTTGATCTCTTTTCTGCACTGAGGTGTGCCCTGCTGTATTGAGCTAACAACATTTTAATTGTTTGTGATGCTTTACTAAATCCATCCTTCCAGTATGTTGGTTATCTATAAGACAATTTCAGATGCTTACTAACTTAAAAATTCAGTTAAGTGAGAAAATCAGATCAGCTCTGCTAGTAAACTTCCCTTTTAGTTGAAATGATAGCCTTTTGCTAGCAGGGGGTGAAAATTTGTATAGTTATGATGATTAATAAGCATAATAGGATCTTAGCAACAGCATTCTGGGCAACCTGGGAAGAGTCTTGACAGATCTACTATAGTCAGCAGAAGATCTGTAGCGGAACTTTTCATGAAACAGGGTTGAAATGATGGGAAAGAATAGACTATAAAATCCAACATTTATTTTCTCTCTTTACTTTTCAAGTGAATAGGCTTTTGCAAAGGTCAGTTTCTCTCTTTGTTATCCAATTGCTTAATAAACTCCTGGTCTTTATAGAGAAGAAGAATAAAAAATTTGGTCCTCTCTATTTACTAGAGATTCAGTGTAAGAAAACAATGGCACATTATTAAACAGGGAGAAAGTGGTGGGGACCCCCCCCCCCATTCCTTGCATGTATTATTTTAGTAGAAATTATATTATAATTTCTATTCACAGGCTAACCTAGACTAAGCAAGCAATTAGGAGCTTTATTTGTCACAAAGGGTTTCATGATCAGAGTCAGGGATGCATCTGTATTAATTTAAATAGCACTATTATCAGTGGAATTATTGCCAGACTTGATGATCTTGAATATTTTGAGTCAGAATACAAACTTAATCTTCTTTTTTTAAATCAGTATTCCCTCTTCCCATTGAACCATTTATGGGACTTGGAAGAAAGTTTGGTACATTTTTGAACCCCATGAGTATTTAAAGTTATTTTGTGTTTTAGGGAAAAGACAATAGGAGATGTTAGATGGATTTTGAGCATGCATAAACAAATGAAAAAGTGGGTAAGGATTAAGGAGGAGGAAGTCCTCTGAGGTTGAGTGAGAAGCCTACAGACCTCTTTGGATAACCTAGATATTGTATAAGTGATGGGCATGGTGGCTTCTTCCCTGGGCCAGATTAACACCTTTACCGGTCCTTAGCACTTAAAAGAGTTCGATGCCCCCATATGTATCTAATTTAAAACATGTATAAACAATAACAAACCATAAAATAATTTATTTTGAAATGAAATAAAACTTACATTAATATGGAAAATAATGTTTATTTTTGTGTATTTCTACATTATTTATATTTGAAAAGTTTCCTCCTACTTTTTCTAAGTGCAATTTTTTTTTACTGTGGGAGCCCCATTTTTGTCAAGCTGCACGATTTTGCAGTTTTGCATCATATTGTTCAGGGTAAAACTGACAATGAAAAATGTATTTTACTGTTTGGCCCCTGTGGTGTCTTCCAACTCCCCCCGCTTTCCTTGAATCTCTAAGAAAATGCTTATTTTGCTTAATGGTTAATCCTGCCCTGCTCCTTCCTTCCACTAGCCCAAATCTTAATCCAAATTTTCCTGTACAATATTCAGGTTCCTGTGGCTATAGTTATAGCTGGCCCAATAGCAAGAGTGCGATGGTTACCTCAGGTGAAAGATCACTAGACAAAATATGTACCAGTGAGATATTAAAAGGTTGATGTACAAAATCATATAGCTTGATCTGTGTCTTCAAAAATATCCTCTTGTTTGCAACTATAGTAGGGAAAGCCAATCTTTGCATAAGATTCAGTTGCCAGTTTTCTCAATTTCTCTGTATAAAAAATGGTAAGCAAAACATCATGGAGCCAAAAGATTTTGGTCCCAATATTGTGTTTAAGATTATGTGGCTTGTGGTATATAGTGTAGTTCAAAGCTTGGAAAAAGCTAGTCTTGGTATCTACAGCTCCCAGAAACCTTTGGCAGTGTGGATAACTAGACTTGCTGGTTGTAATATTTGAGCAGTTACAGCCCTCGAAAGCAATTTTTCCAAGCTACTTGCAATTGGTTGGTTTACTGAGGTCCTCGAATATTTCATCTTGAGCATTCCTAAAAATATTTTTTACATGCTGAATGCCCTTTTTATTTCTAAGAATAATGATGATAATGATGACTTTATTTATAACAATAATAAGAATAATTTCTAAATGTTTACATTTGCTCTATGCATCAGTTGTTATTGATTTATTTTTTAAAGAGTAACTAACAACCTGTTAGGATATAACTCACACTATTCTTTTGCGTATTTTTTAAAAAAATTGAATCTTTTTTTAAGGTAGACCCTATACTGGGTGGGATATGAAATAAGTAAGAAAATAAATTAGTAACTATCCTTCAAACTGTTGCCTTTGAACTTTCTACAGACTCATAAAGCTGTACATCTATATGCCAGATTCCATCTTGCTAGGCACTTCAGTGCCATGACAGGCCAATCGTCATAAATGAGTGTAATTGGCACTCATCAGGAATCTGTCATGCCCTGTGGGCAACCAAGTGGCTCTTGGGAAGATGTGTGAGTGTTTTTTTAGAAGATGCTCCTCTCAAAATCTGTAGTGAGTAGAAAGAAGGCCATTTTCAAAAGTGAAGTGTAATTTTCTGCATTTGTAATTTAAATGAAGGCCTGCCTTAACAAGAGCACATCATTCTCATTCTTTCTCTCTCTTTTCCCCCTTAATGGCTTTTTTCTGCTTTGCATACAGCATTAGCAACTGTCACAAATGGCTCATTTTCAGCTAATAAATGGTATTAAGGGGACAAATGGACATGATGCTCGACACAGGGTTGTTGCTGAATATGGCAGCCTTTTATCAAGGCTTCCTTGTCTCTGGAGTGTTAAATTCTGGGTGCATCTACACTGCAAATATTAATGCAGTTTAACCCCACTTTAACTGCCCTTGTCCAATGCTATGGAATCCTTGTATTTTAATGAAGCACCAGTACTCTTTGCCAGAGAAGGTGAAAAATCTTGTAAAATGACAATTTCCATGATTCTGTAGCATTGAACCATGGCACTTAAAGTGAAGTCAAACTTAATTTTGTAGTGTAGATGCATCCTCTATTTCATTTGCCCTAATTTTTCTGCTTCTTTGCCAAAGAGGTACATGTATGAAAATATAGTTTATGATTATGCTGTGGCTGATATGTACAAGCTGTCTTGATACAGGATGGAGACGTGGAAGAGCAGAGTTCCACCTAGAATGTCACTAGCAAAAAAAAAAACCCTCAAAACAAATCTAATGAAACAAAACAAAATTTAAAAACCTGGAAAATAAAAACATGTTGAGGTATTGCTTTTGTGATGATGTGTGCCACACTGCCAGCAGGCGCCAATGAGACTACCATAGGCAATTTATTTCATGCTCTGATTTGTATTGTGTCATGTTGTGAGCAAGTATAATGTGAAACATAATAATTAGGTAATAATTGAGAGCAGGCAATCATTGAGAGTTCTTCCATTCACCGTCAGCAGTTTGAATTGTCTACACACGGAGAGGAGCTGTATTAATTCATTATTACAGACAGCGCTAATTAATATGAAGGCATGGCTGGTTTTCTTGGGACAAACAGAGGAGATAAAAACCTTACATCCAGCACAGTGGAACCCAGGAAAAAAACCCCACAGAACCAGACAGAATTAGAGGTACAAAATTTGCTATCAATAACTGATCAATGAAGGAGATATATACATGGACTAGTATGCAGCATTGGAGCTGTAGGAGGTGTTCAAAGGAGTGAGGAGTGTTAAGGAGTGAAAAGAGTCATTGAGAGATTGCATAAGATGAGCTAAAATGGAAGGATGGGGAAGAAAGAAGGTTTCTTGAACTCCACAATGTTTAGAAACATTATTTAGAAACATATCACCTAACACTTGTGAAAAAAGTATATGCTGGCATATATGCAAGTATGACAGAGTGTTCCTGAGATTTGTACTAAGTGCTATATGGAGACTATAATCACATAATGGAAATAAGTATGCAGTAGCACAATTTGGTCAAGGAAAACTAGCTTGGTGTAATGATTTGAGCACTGGACTACAACTCTGCGGATCAGGGTTACAATGACTGCTCCACCATGGAGACCCATGAAGCAACCTTTGACAAGTGGAAAGCAATGAGAAATTCCCTCCCTCAAGAAAACTTTAAGAAATGTGCATTGTGGTCACCATAAGATGAAAATGACTTGAAAGGCACAGAACAAGAACAAACGTGGCAAGATTTTTAGGTCCTTAGATTGTAGTTATGGGCCCAGGGAGAAACAAATAGTGGGAAGGCAAGTGATAGACATCAAGACATGAAAGTCCCTTTAGGCACTATTTCCCAAACGCTGGTCTTCTAGGTGTTTTGAACTTCAGCTTCTCACATCCCTGATCACTAGACAAGGCAGCTGAGACTTCTGGTAGTTGAAGTTCAAAACACTTGGAGGAGTGATTTGGGAATCACAGCATTAGAGGGATAAGGTAAGAATACAAGAAGAAATATGTTGGATCAGACCAACAATCGATATGGTTCAATATATTGTCTCCTTAGGAAAGTCTAGGAACATGACATGAATGAAGCAACCATCCTGTGAGCTTTTTGTCCCCTTCCAAAAGTGCTTCTGAACCAAGATTTATTAATTTTATTAAGGTATTTTTAATTTTCTCCCACCATATCAGTGATTCCCTTTCCATGCCAATTATTGGAATGCAAGTTTTTTATCCAGAATGTTCACTGAGCAATTACATGAGGATGAACTCAGCTAAGCATAGACACTTAGTCTATTGATTGAATAGGGTTGCAGGTTTGTTTGTTTTGTTTTGGGGTTTTTTTTTTGCTATGAAATAAGCTTTTGGTGTTTTTCCAGCTTTTGTTCATGACAATGAAATTGTAGGTGCTTGATAAAATTTGCTTGTTTTAATATGGACATGGGTGCCTGAAGCACACTTTAAAAAACTGTATACAGTTCAATTTATTAAACTGTATAGTTATGTCTTTCTCCCGTGATTAATTCTTTGCTTAAAGGAATTACCACATAGCTGTATCTTTCTTTTGTTAATTAATGTACATTCACCAAAAACATCAATATTGCTTTCAACAGTGCTCAGAGACAGTATCTTTTTTTGTTTTAAAAAAAGCCATATAGCAAAGCTGTTATGAAGCACAGAATCTCAAAATTTAGAAATCGTTCTTGCAATTGACTATTGTGATTTGGCAAATATTAAATATATTCAGCCCAGTGAAAGCCTTCCTATGAATGGTAGACTGAAGCATCAAGAACCACCAACAGTACAATGAGGAAGACTAGATGTGTTTTAATGTGTACTGCAGAGATGTGAAAAGAATTTCAATGCAAAAGAAACCTAAATGGACTCTATTACAACATACAAAAGCTTTTAGAGACAATGCATTATCTGCCCTGTGCCATTATGAAGAAGTCTGGAGATGTTTGTACATCTTTGTTTAGTGTCTGCTTAGTTATTAATTCATTTTGTTTGTGTCTTTAATTTCTGGTGATTTTGCCTCCTAAGCCTTGGACTTAACTTTCTTTAATGTATTTATGCAATGATCATACAGGCACCTCTAAATAAACTAATTCATTGTTTTCTCTGCTCTTTTTGTTTTGCAGCTGGTGCAACATATATCTTTGGGAAAAGTGGAGGCCTCATTCTTTACACTTGGCCAGCGAATGATAGACCGAGCACAAGGACAGATCGCCTGGCTGTTGGGTTCAGCACAACAGTAAAAGATGGCATCTTGGTTCGGATTGACAGTGCCCCTGGGCTTACTGATTTTCTACAGCTTCACATAGTAAGTTTCCTGTTTCAGTTTCTGTTTCAGTTCACATTTTCTGTTTCAGTTGATTTCTAGTCATCCAATGAGAGCTCATTGAAACTTCTTAGTCATTTGGAATAAATGGAGCACCCAAGAATATGTACAATAGCTTATCATACAAAAAAGTTTTGACCAGACTGAATAATGTTGTTCTCAAAGTTACAAATATGGCTTGAGGATGCTGTACTATCATTAGGAGAATTTGCTCTAGTTCATGTATTTTTATTACTATTTTTCTTGAAATGTATAGGCCTCTTTTTCCATAAATTGGTTCTCCTTCCACGAAAATACTTCATATTTAGGACATACTGGCTCATGGTGTTTCTAGGGTTAATGGCTCTGTTTACTATGGATGTTGTCAAGCTGCTGATTTTGTATGAGAATTTTTGAAAAATATATTGGTAAGAAAAAATGTCTTTCAATTTGGATAAGACCTCAACTGTGTCTGGTCAATATGTACTAATGACCTAAAATTGTATCAGCACAAAATCATTGTTTTTAGATGCATTCACTTTACAGGTCCAGTAGCCATGATGAAATATATTTTGCTTATTTATTATTTATGCGGTGAGGATGATTTTTCCTTTGTGCTGATGTAGGGGGATTAGGGCAGTTGTAACACATATTACTTTGAATTCAACAAAATATCATCATGTCAGCTCTGCTGAGAGATATATAATCTTATGAATGTGAGTTGTATATCTGAACAGTGAATCCTCAGCATAACATTTTAGATAGAAGCAGGTCAATGTTAATTTGCTACTTGTGCAATTCTATGATCGATTGAGTTTAATGGGGCCTGCTTCTGAAAAGTGTGCATAAGATTTCACTCTCAGAAATAGTTATGTCAAATAGAAAACTAATCAATTTGTGGATCTTTTTATCACCATAGTGTGTCAGTACAACTCCTTCTTTCCTGTGGCTCCATGATGATAATATAATGCTCAGTCCCTGAACACTGCTGAAGTCAACCAACTTTTCAAATATGTTATGATAAATAACATGTCTAAATATTAGTCAATATAAGCTTCATGTGAGCTAAACCTAAATACTTTCCTTAGACTTAGAATACTGTACTATAGCAAGACTTTCAGAGAAAGAAGGAAATAAGAGAAGGATCAACAATCTGTTTAAGCTAGAAGCTAACATGCACATCTCAACAATGATATCATTTTATAGTAGTGCTGTAGTTTATTGACTTGAGAAGTAAAAATTTCTGTGAGTTGAGAAAGATCTAGAAGGGAAGTGGAGATCATGAAAGGTTTTCAACTCTGCCTCAAAATGTTGAGTGGAGGAAATGCAAGGCGTTTCTCTCTGCTTGTCTAATGTCCCATCAGGTCCCTGTTTCTGTTGTCTCTGCTTGTGATAGTGTCCATATTTCCCATATGACAAAAATCCATAGTTCTGTCATATCAAAAACTTAAAGCAGTTGACAGCTTTTATTTGGTAATGACAGCTACCAGACTTGCTTTAATATGGAGGTTCTGGGACACTGAAATAGTGCATGCATTTAACATATGCTATTTAAAAACCATCTGTTGTAAAGTGTTTTGCGTGCTTTCTTTCAGTATGTGCAATTTCCTGTAGACATCTCCCCTTCTTTGAGCTTATCATTCTGACTTTGAGTTCCTGTTAAATGTCCATTTAGTTTCATAGCTAAATAGTTTCAGCTTCCTTCTCAGCAGTGGCATCATCTCCACACAATTTTGGTTTGCTTAATTTTATTCTTTATGGATATTTTCTCTGAAATATTTGTGTATATAAGCCAATGACAAGATTTTTTTTTTAAAAAAATGAGCATCCCACCTGTATTTGGCATGTGGAGCAAAGTGTTGACATACACATAAATGCTAAATATGATCATGAAATGTGGCTTGAGTTGGACATTTCTCCTGAGTAACCTCCATCACGACTCCTTACAGCTCAAGGGAATTACAGGACATTTATTGCCACATAATTTTTCTATTTGCATACCGAGTGAGGAGAATGCAAAATGGTATCTTATTAATTTCTTTTGTAAATGTAATTTATGGAAAATCCATTTGGATTCATTTTTTAATTATGAGCCCTTTAGACACTTTGGAGATTTATATGCTGAGGCATCTGTTTCGTATGACAAGAATCTATAACCTCCGAAACCTTTTCTCTTCTGATTTACAGCGCAGATGTGAGTGAGCTGGCAGCCCAGGGAAAATGAATGGTGCACCCTTTAGAATGACTCGGCTCATGAATTTCTAGCCATTTATATTGCCCCTATAAGTCTAGGTGTGGCAAGCTGAGTGAGTTGTAGTCCAAGGCTTCCTGCCTTGTGTTGTACTGAGATTGGCACATCCTTTGGGGTGTTTATGAAGATGATGGGCAGTTTCCCCTCTTGTTGGTTAGACTGCAAGGCTGAAATTTGGCCAGGCGCTTCCATACATGCCTTTACCTCACCCCTCACCACAGCCGATGCCCTGTGATTTACAGCATGCAAAATGCTCATGGAGAGTAAACAGAGAGTGATTGGGGCAGCTGTGGTATATGATGGATATTGTGCTGCTGATGTCTACAGGGAGAGATAATTCATCTGCCTGTGCACTGAAGCTTTGTTTTGCTGCCTTTCATCTGGTATTCTTGAAAATCAGTGCACCTATGGTTTATTCTTTGTGGAGAAGTTAGGAAGGGAGCGGATTAGCCTCAATTCCACAGACTGAAGGGGGATAAGTGAGGCATGGAAAAAGGAGACAAAAAAAACCCCTTGCAATCAATGTTAGTTCCTCTAGTGGAGTTCATACCTAAGCAAATCCCCTGGGAATTCAAGGATTATTACATACAATGGAAACTCCTAGAGATTGCTTACATGCTCAGTAAAGGGAACTGACTGATGTACCCCTTGTCATCCATTGGGGATGAGAAAATCTGATTTTCAAGTCTCATTTCTACCTGGAACTCCTTACAGCCTTCATCACAATGATACCGACATGAAGTGACACCATGTCTGAAAGGTGAGGTAGAAATGTTGTTTTTTAAATAAAAAATAAACATTAGAGACTGTTTCTAGAAAATGCATATACTTTTAAGATGGTTAGGGACTGCTGGGTGATCATTCTTTCCTTGGGAAGATTGCTTGTTAATAGCCCATAACAGCTTGTTGATGTTTCCTCACGAAAAGCTAGCTAGTTGTATTCATGTAGAGCAAGCCGGTAACATTATTCTCTGAGACACTTGGAGCAGAAAGAGATAAAATAGACATTAAAAATATAACATTATAAAATAACAATTGGATGCACAAAGAGTTCTATTAGAGAAAACAAAGGCGAATTTTGAATATACTTCTATCTATCTATATCTATCTATCTATCTATCTATCTATCTATCTATCTATCATCTATCTATCCACATACGCATGCTCTCACACACATGTATATTGAGAGAAGGGGAAGGAGGGGGGAGAGGTCATATAGTGTTCCAGAAGACTAATAACAGAGATATTCACAAGAGCTAGGAGCATTCACAAAAATCATTACTTTGCTCTGCAGTGACCATGGAGGTGCCAAGGCAAGGCATTCTATATATGAAGTACCAACTACTGTGGAGACCCTCTGTTCAGTAATGATTTCTTGATATTTTGAAAGTCTTTTGAGTGTTTACATCAAGGAATGTAAACTTTGGCAGACCAGGGACCAATAACAATTTTTTATTTCCATGGATTATATCTGTCTCTTGTGACGAAACAAGTGTGGTTAAAATGTCACATCTGATTTTCTGGAAATAAAATTTGAGCCCAAAACAAGGTGCAGAAGGAGGCCCAAGTAACATTTAATAGGGAAATTATTGTCTTGGAATCACCTAGAGGTCTATTTCTTGACTCAAACTTGTTTCAGTGATGAGGGGCCTCAGGGGTTAGTGATAGTTGGGGCAGCAAAAGGCAAATAAAGTTATAATAATTTGTAGGCTGCAAATCCCCCAGTCCTGGTCTAAATGTGATGGCCATTGGTGGTGGAAGAGTGTCCGTCCCATACCATAGAAAGGAGCTGCAGTAAGTATGTTTAATAAGACACAGTAGTTTAGCAGTCTTCAGATAGACACCAACCGAGATCTGTGTGTGTGTTCCCTTTGGTGTAGAGCTGCTGTCTCTTTCTAGGGATTTGATATGGCATAGAAATTATGCTGGTAGGAGTGCTTGCTGTTTGCTTATGTTGTTCTTCTAGACATAAGACGTAATAAAAATGACAAGTCTCTGTGACAGCTCACTGTATGAGAGAACAAACTTCAAGGAACTTTTTTGTCTCTTTCTTAGTGGTAGTGCCATCAACCTTTGTCTGGCACTAGAATTTCCAGTGTGGACATCTTGTAGTGAGCCTTCTGTGAAGTCAGTCTGCTTCTGTGTCCACTGGCCTATAGTAGGGTTACAATCTCCATCTTCCTTGTCTGCAGAAATTTAGGGGGCAATCTTCCTCCTGAATTTAGTAATAAGACCCCTGTCATGCCCCCACAAGGAGCTTCCAGTGGTGCAATGGGTTAAATCCCTTGTGCTGGCAGGACTGCTGTCCAAAAGGTTGACAGAATCTGTGGAGCAGGGTGATTTCCCATCTGTCAGCTCCAGCTTCTCATATGGGGACATGAGAGAAGCCTCCCACAGGATGGTAAAATATCTGGGCATCCCCTGGGTAACATCCTTGCAGATGGCCAATTCTCAAGTCACTCCTGACATACATACACACACACACACACAATGCCCCAACAGAGGCTTTACTATTTTCTTTGTCAGGCATCAGTAGTTCGCTTAGTTAAGATAGGCTTAGTAATTAGACGTTTAATAAACCTTCCCAGAGGAAGAATCCTACCGCCTTCTTTATCACCCAGAAACCCTCTCTGCCTTTGTTTTTTTTTTCTTATGGTGCCCAGGTCCTGGTAAGCTGCAATATCATGTCTAAGGTGTTGAGGAAAGGACTCAAATACAAGGTGTTATGTAGAAGACAAAATCCAGATAGAAGACACAGAAGAAATCCAGCAAAACAAATCTTTGTTAGTCAGTCCCTGGGAGGAGTTCAGATTCTGATTCTTCAGCATAATTAAATTACACCTTTGCTTGTGAGATTCCAACTCTGTTCTGGCAGAGTACAGGGCGACTTAGAAGAGTTTACTTGGGGAACAGATCAACCCCTATTTTATTCCTCATAACTGAAGTCATGATGCCACCTCACATTGTCTTACCAGTCCTTCACACAAGCTTCAATTGCACCTTTCCTGCTCTTGGTACATTAGGTGTACAGCTCAGTGCAGCAGTGCAAGAAATAAGTCTGTGATGCCCTGTAGCTAAAGATGATGGATTTCTGATCTCCTGCTGCATTCAACCAGCATGGAGGCTCAATTCACCGATATGCAGATTCATTAAACACCCACTCAACAGGCATCATATACTTAAGTCCTTGTGCTTCCAACTGCGGAATGCTGAAAATTACTTAATGCTGCTTTGATGGATATATAGCAAAAAGAGAGTCTGTGCTGGCCTTTTCACAAAGTGCACCAACGGTAAGTTGGATAGCTGGCTTACCTGAGAGTGATGCCTGAAATTTGATTAGAATTAGTGAAATGCAAATAGTAGGAGGGGAGTTGGAGTCATACACCACTGTGCAATTCAGTACAATACTATTAAATAGCACTAGTAATTAAATGAGGGATTTTTTTTTTGACTGGACTGCACATTAGAAGCATTGTTTTCCATAGGAGAAGGTCAAACTATATTATGAATCTGCCAGGGCTTTGTTATAATGAGCTATAGGTTACTCAGTGTGTAGCTGAGTCTGGCTTTTACCCATAAAAGGCCTTGTGTATTTGTAAGTGTTAAGGCAGGTACAAACCAACAGATGACACTGTTTCTGTTGTGGCACATTCTCTATGCTGGGAAAAGCGTTTTTGTGTTGACTTCTCTGCTTTTATGGAGATAGATGTAAATAATAAAATATCATATGTCGTTAAGAACACAGCATAGAGATGTAATTATTTGCTATTTCTTTTTAAATAAAGCAATATGTAATTTCAGCAAATTTCTTTCCATTGTGAGAAAACACTATCTGATGTTTCTGAAAACTATCTGCAGTTTGGGACTGTGTAAAGTTTGCACACAGGTCTTCTTCATTGATTGAGCAGATTAAGGACCAGGGCACTGTCAAATAGCATAAAACATCAAAATATGGAACCTATACTGCTCTGGTCTTTAACATGTTGAATAAGCAGGTGATGCCTTATTCAGTCAGAGCATATGGAAAAGTTTGGAAGCAGTGCTAAAGGAGTATGTGGAGTATCTCAGCTCTCTTTGAGAAGTTAGTCTTTTCTTCCTGTGAGTTAGTCTCAACAGTGCTATGAGATCCCTCTGACATTGTTCTTGCTTTGTGCCTTCAGGCTGTCATTGTCATGTAGCCAATCTCTCATTGGAGATTTCCTACTGCCATCATTTTAGGCTGATAGTCTATGACTTGCCCAAGGCCACCCAGGGTGTTTTCATGGATGAGTGGGGATATAAATCCTGGTCCTTCATAGCCGAATTCTCAAATCCCTATGCCACACTGTCTCTATGCTTTCTACTTTCATAATGGTGTGTTTCTATGAACCCCACCAATTGTCTTCCTATATCTGGTTAGAACACTTTCAGGTTTTTTTCCATATTGAAATATGTGCATGTTTCAATATGCACATGCTGTACACATTTTCCTCATTTGTGTATTCATGTGTACAGCTTACAGTGTGTGTGTGTGTGTGTGTATGTATGAATGACACACACACACACATAACAATGATGCACGTTTTTAGTTCACAATTTACAATTTATTTATTTATCTTTTTATTTCAGACATTTATATCCTGCCCTTCTCACCCCCAAAGGGGGACTTGGGGCAGCTTACAACCGGCAACCATTAGATGACAACAACAATAATAAAACATCATAAGTTGAAAAGACCATTTAAAAGAGACAAATCCTTTATAATTGTAACTACCACAACTGCTGCTCAAAAGCTAGGTCCCACAACCATGATTTCAGTTTCTTCCTGAAAGACAGTAGACCTGATTTCATTAAGGAGTGTGTTCCACAAACGGGAGGCCACCACTGAGAAGGCCCTATCCTTCGAAGGTGGTGGAATTGAGAGCAGGGCCTCCCTCAGCTATCTCAACCTCCAAGGTGGATCATAGAGAGATATATGTTTGGATAAATAAATTGGGCCAGAACCGTTTAGGGCTTTATAGGCTAAAACCAGCACTTTGAATTATGCTTGGTAGCAGATCAGCAGCTGGGGGGGGGGAGGGGGGGTGACATGCTCCCTGTATCCCACCCCAATGAGCATTCTGACTGCCGCCCATTAGACTAGATTCAACTCCCAAACAGTCTTCAAAGGCAACCCCAGGTAGAGCACATTGCAGTAATCTATCTGGGATATAACAAGAATGTGGATCACCATGGCGAAGTCAGATTTCCCAAGGTACGGGTACAGCTGCCACACAAGTTTTAAGTGTGCAAAAGCTCCCCTGCACTCATTTAATTTCCTGGAAAAGGCCTGCTCTTCTTGCAAATATATGAATCCCCAATGTGAACTGTAGATTTTCTCACAAGTCTCTGGAGGTCCAAAATGCTCTTTTTATCAAGCTCCATTATATTTCTCTCCAATTCTATCCTGCTTAATGGTAATGCTGACACTGTTTCTAAACTATTGTAATCTAACTTTTATCAAAATAGGATTGTTTTGGGAAAGAGAGAGAAAGCAATATTGTCTTTTTCGTAATCCAGATGTTCTGGGATAATTATGGGGAGGAGGAGCATATGTTCTCCTTACTAAAAAGTAAATGAAGATGTAAAAATGTGAGTTCATATGTTTTCTATTGTATATGATAACTACAGTTATTGCCTGAATCAAACTGCAATCATGAAGAAGCTGTTGAAATCCTCTGACAGTAGAAGGCAAGCTGTGGAGGTGTTAAGCACTATATTTTGCTCTAAATTAATTATATGTAAAGCTTATTGTAAAACAGTTACAAAAACCCAATTGAGTAATTCTGGTGATGTCACTGGTATTGCGAGAAAAATAACTAGATCGTACTACAACATACTTACATTTTCCCCTGCTCTTCTCTTTCTCAGAAACTTGCAAAATAATTCTAGAAAAGAGAAGAAAAATCAACTATACCTATAATCAAAAGCTTTTCATTTCCTTTGGTGTTACCACTACCTGCATTCCAGCATCCAAAATTAAAATCCCCAGCCTGGTTACTAATGGATAGCAGCAGGATCCAGTCATAATTCAGTGACCACTTAAACAGTAGAGCTGCCTCGTGGATTAAATCAAAGCAGAACAATTATTACTTTAATTTATCCCATCTTGGTCTCATCTCCTTGTTGTATCAAAGATTGACCACTACTTGATATATCAGCTTACACTTAAATGTGCGTACAGACATGCACATGTGCTCATGGATTCTTAAGGGAGGAGTGTAGCAATAATGATCACAAGGAAACTAAAGCTTAGTCAAATTAACATTAATTTACATGAGGCGTTTCTTCCCACTAGGTCTTTAACTACTTTGGAATGAACTAATTTCTCTCTCAACTAAGATGCCATGACACTTTCAGATAAATAAAATTTGAAGAACGTCTTAAAACATTAACTAATTAATCCCCATAACATCTCTGCAATAGACAGAGACATGAGTACTATCTCTTTCAGAGAAGTGTGATTTAAGCATTTAGTGGTAGCCAAAGATGAGCAAGAAAATGGATTTGTACTGCTGTGTATGTGATATGTATTTTATAGTTCAATTGGTGTGCCATATATATATTTCCTTCTTAGTGTAATATATGGAGTGCCTGCAGCTCACCTTAGCACTCTGGTGTTCTCTAGATGCTTTTAATGACAATCCAGTAATTCTTGATTTTGATTCAAGCTAGATAAAAAAAAATCTACAAACTGCAGACCCAACCATTTAAAGGACACCAAGTTGTTTACCCTGACCCGTGTTTATCCTCATGACCTTACTTTCTCATTTTTGAAGCACTCACACAACTATCTAGAACTGATTAGAATTCTATTGGAGAGTAAGGTGGCCTGGTGGTCACAATGTTGGTTTTTGATGATAAAAAACTGATTTTGAATTCCCATATGAACCATGCTCTGGTTACATCCTGTATAGACTACTGCAATGTGCTCTATGTGGGGTTGCCTTTGAAGACTGTCTAGGAGCTTCCAATGGTCCAATGGACAGCAGCCAGATTGTTAATAGGAGCAGCGCTCAGGGAGCATACAACTCCTCTGCTGCGCCAGCTCCACTGGCTGCCAGTCTGCTACCAGGCACAATTCAAAGTGCTGGCTTTAGCCTATAAAGCCCTAAATGGTTCTGGCCCACTTTACCTGTCTGAATGCATCTCCCCTTATGAACCATCTAGGACTCTAAAATTGTCCGGGAGGGGCCCTGCTCTCGATCCCGCCCTCATCACAAGTACGTTTGGCAGGGACAAGAGACACGGCCTTCTCTGTGGTGGCCCCTCAGCTATGGAACACCCTCCCTAAGGAGATTAGATCACCCCCCTCACTCTTAATGTTTCGGAGACAAGTTAAGACATGGTTATATAAGCAAGCGTTTACCAATGTAGAGTAACTGACATAGGAAATGGAATCACTCGACAATGGAACTTGGACAACGTTATTTAACTAGGAAATTCTGATGATAATGATGTTGATTTTTATAATTTTATTGCTTCTATTGTGGTTTCATACTGTTTTAGTTTAATTTGTATTTTGTTGTCACGTGTACTGACTTGTAAACTGCCTTGAGTCACCAATAAGGCTGAGAAAAGCAGTATACAAGTATAGTAAATAAATTAAATAAATAAATTAAGCTCATAGGGTGATCCTAATTTCCTTCACATGGAGTATAGGAATAATTTGTTAAAATTGTGAGTTACCTGTAGTTTATTCATTTTTAATAGCTAAATCACACAGTTCTTACATTAAGATCATTGCACAATGAAGGATGAGCACCACTGTCATTATAATCTTCATCTCAATTGGCCACCTGGGAGATGCAGGAGCACTTTCCTGTATTTCCTGTTGCACAAAACTAATACTTTGTTAGTAGTGGAAAAATTGTCAAGAAATCTTAATAATTTGTTGGGTGAGAGCAGAATAACGAATAAGGGATCCAAAAAGTGGCATTCCAATCTCTGAACAAAACCAATTACTCCTGCCCTTTTCTTTGAAAAATTTGAGACACACAACAGTTGTAGGGAAAAGCCTTTTTAGATGACATTCTGGTTTCCTATTCAAGGCCCTTTCTTTGAAAATTCATTCATTGCTATGTGGTACTTCATACAATAACCATCACAATCTAAGGCTAAGGCATACCAGCAGCTGAAGGTATCTCTTCTATGAATCTAATGATAAGGTATGTTATTCACCCAAAGCCTAAATTTACTTCTTCTGCTCACAAGCCTGATATTGCTTATTTCTTGCTATTTCTGTCAATTACTGAGCCCAGGAAAACAGCCTCTTGAACACAAAGCTGCAGAGATGGATGAATCTCAGATGCATTCACCTTTCTTTCAGCCATTTGATGACTATGTGTTTTCTTTTATATATATTTGATATTTGTTAGGTTGCCAGTTTCTTTCCCACGTGGGACTCTATTAGTCTTTGTAAAGTCAAGGTAGAAGGATTGGTTGATGCAAGCTTCTGGGAGTAACATTTTTCTAGACTAGATTCTAATGTTGCCCATATTCCCTTTGGAATTGACCCTAAGCATTTTCTTAAAAAAAAAATAGTGAACTGGAACAGTGGAAAATGATGTAGTTTGTATGTGTATCAGGGTGTGGACGGCATGCCTTCATTTCTTGGCAGAGTTATTTTCTTTCTCTGTATGTCACTCATTTGGTCAAGGTAAAAGATTTGGTGGTGGAGGTGGTGGTGATGAGGGTTAAGTAAAATGCAAAATACTTATGAAGATGATCCTTTGTGAAAGTGAGCAAGAGGAACCATAGCTCAACAGTATATGCTTTGAATACAGTAAACCCAAATCAGTCCCTGGTATTTCCAAATAGAATTTCACATGGGGGAGAGCAAAAAATTACCTATTTCCTTACTGGAATTGAATCTGAAGACTCCTCAATAAACTGATATGGTGGAGAGAGACTTGTCAAAAGTTTGTCCAACTTTGGAGTAATGTTTTGTCTCCCTCCATATATATCTGGGTCCTTGTGAGAAGTACACCGAATTTGAGAAATGGAGTTTCCTGCAAATACCTATTTTTGCCATCTTTTCCTTTTGCACGGAAAACTGCAGAGATTTTTGAGAATCCCCAACACCAATATACACTGGGGTTTTTGGTTTGTTTGTTTGTTTGTTTTGCTATATACTTAGGAAACCTTTTTTTTCAAAATGCCAAACGAAATTGTGTAGTGTATTCCTATACAAAGAACATGGTGAAAGATTTGATCTTCTGGTAATTTGGGATGGTGAGGAACATGATGGAAAACTAGAGGGGATAAGGGAGGGAGGGAGAGCTTGAGTGACTTCTGAGAGTTTACACCTGTTCCTCTTTGATTTGGATGTGAGAGGAGAAATGGTAGAGAAGTGGTGTTGTGGGGGAGGAAAGGAAATGTGGACCGACTAAAACTGTAGCCTTTTTCCTAATGAAGTATTTTGCATTTTTTTCCTGTGGTGAAAGCTATACAGTTTACATGTGATTGCATGCTTTCTGGAAAAGTACAGGGTTTTTCTAAATAAGTCATGCAGTTTCAGCTGGAAAGCTGCACAGTTTCCTATCACTACAAAGAAATAAAAACCATGTATTCTGAAGCTATGGGATGAAAAACAGATTCATTTTTCTCAACATCTGCTGGGACTTGGGAAATCAAGATTCACCAATACTAATATGGCTGAGATACCTATTAGAAATCCTGCTAGCCAGAATCAACAATACCAAGCTAGATTAGTTGGTGGTCTAACTCTGTATACATCAGTTTCTTCAATTTCTATGATTTGCATGGGAAAGATCCAAAGTTAAGAACTTTATTTCAAAGGATTCCAGACTGGAGGGATGAGAGATTTCTGGTTAAGGCAGTGGTGGCCAATCAGTGCTAGCAGCATAGACAGTATTACAGTAAAGAGACCAGAAACTGCAAAACATAACCATTAAAAACCCAAACAAAACAACCTCTACTATATGAAACCAGCAAGAATTGAAAGTCAACGGTGACATAATAAATACATTTTGCTTGTTTTATGTATCATATAATTCAGAAAGCACTTAAAAAATAAATGGAAAAAATAGAAATGTGGTTATTTAATTCAGAGACAGCTGCTACATTTCTTTTCCCCAGTGAACAGATGTGGTTTTAAAGATGCACGTTATGGGCTGCCAGTTAGTTCGTCTCCACTTTTAGCACAGGAAAAGGTAACATCTCTTGGGAGCAATGTCCCTCCTGGACCAGAATCTGGTTGGCCAGGTACTTTTAAGAACATAAATATGTCAGCATCTGAATACACATGGTACTAATTAGTGTGATGTCACTGTGTAAGTATGAGAAATTAAGCAATTTTTGTGAAAGCAGCTTTTGTTTACTACTTTAAACTGGGCCTCAGTCTATGTTCAAAACATTCTATGCCTCCCTAGACTTTCTCAGATGTGTGCTGCCTAGTGCATCCCACCACCGTCTGAGACTATGAATAATTCGACCTCCTGCATTTATATTGTTACCTTGAAGGTATTTATAGTGTGTGATCATATCACCTTTGAGTATTCTCTTTTCTTCACTGTATAAATTTCATTTTCTCGGTCTTACTAAGTTTTTTTTTCTGTAGCTACTGCACTCCATCATTTTTAGCTGCTGTTATTTTTCCCAAGTCCTCCATATAGTTTTCATTCTATAGGAATTGGAATTAAAGTGGCAAATGCAATTCAGCGAGCTGCATAGGCAGTTGACTTCTGTTGTGTGCAATAGAAGGCAAGAACCTATGAATGCAGACTGTTCCACTGCCAATTTCAAAAGTCCCAGTTTGGATGAGTCATTACAGTTCCAGTCTTTATCACTTTCTTATAAATTCAAAAGTAAGTATATTTTCTTGTGTTTCCATGTTATTTTGTTGAGTTGGGTTTTTAGAAATCACCAAAATGTTTATTTGAATTAGGCATATGGATTTTCCTGTCTCCAACCTGCCATTTCTTCCCATCCTTGTTTAATTTGGTGTTTCCACAATGTAAACACATTTTCCCTAATTTCACATTTATTTATACAGTTTACCTAATTTACACAATTCTTTCCTGTTGACTAAGTCATGTTCTGATTTTTCTCCCCTTTCAACTCTGAACACATCAGCTGTTTGTATTTTAAGAACAAATGTGTTGTTTGGGGTGTGCTTTATTTTGCAGAAATGTGCTCTACACTTGTAAATATGCAAATGTTGAAAATGAATTTTGTATTTTCTCATGGCTAGTCTTAGGAAGTTCAAAAATGCTACGTGTGTTGAGATTGTGATGTCTAGTGAAATTTCTTTCCATCATTAATTCAAATGCACTTTTTAAGGCAGTTTTTCTCATATTATGTATTTCATGCTTTGGCAGGGCAGTGGTATTGGAGAGGGAAATGTGAACTGTGATGATATTGGGGAAGTACAAAAGCTTGAGGCTAAAAATGTTCTAGCCAGTGCTTGTTAGTCCAGGTCAGGACAATTTGTATCAGAATTTCTAAAGTATCTAAACTGATATTTTTAAAATTAAAAAAATGTACACACACATTTCAGACATGTTTAGCTGAGACATTAATTATTATTTTTTCACTCCCAGGAAGAAATAGATTTTGAAAACACATAAATTATGTATGTAAATTAATGTAATACTAACAGAGAAAACAAAGAAAGCATTAACAGAACTCCTCTATGCCTTAGTGGTGCCAAAAATGGCAAGAACATATGTTTCAAATCTCTTAGTAGAAAGCTGGGAGAAAATATCTATTGAACGGTCCTTAATAACCCACTTCATCGGCTATCCTTTGGTGAACAAAGCTTTTGAAATGGCTTCTCTCTAATCCTTCAGTCTACCTGATATTTAATCAGCCATAAACTCCATACTTCCCAATATTTATCCCTAAATGTAATTCTCAAAGGGGACAAGAACCTAAACCCACCTTCTAGCTATTTTCTCTCTCTTGGAGACACTTGAGATTTCATCAGACGGTCTTCTGGCTCCGTTTCCATGTGATTAAGAAACAGAGCCCAATGGGTATCTCACAAAAGTCATTATATCATGTAAGGGCACTTCTGGTGGAACTCTGTTTCCTAAGTGCATGGAAATGAAGCTCGAAGATCTGGCTCCAAATTGGTGAAGATGGGGAAAGGTGCAGAAAGGACATGGGATGGCTGGCCATCTCAGAAGATGGTGAAAGATGTTAGGGAACAGGGTAAGTTGGTTCCTTTCCCTTTCCCCCATTTCCCCTGCTCTGCCTGATGAAGTCCCAAGTGAACCTGCTATCCTTGGTTAAAGTGATTATTGCTTCCATTGTCAGTGGATTGAAATGAAATTTCACTGCCACTCTGGATTTGTACATTGAGTGGAGTCCTAGCATGGTTTGGTGATTTGAAAATTGGATACGAACTGTCTTTGAATAGCTACTTATGCAGGGAAGCCCAATGGGTGACTTTGGGCAAGTCACATGCTCCCATTAAGAGGAAACCAATGGTAAACCTTAACTGAATAAATCTTGTCTAGAAAGCCCCATGATAGGTTCAATTTAGGGCTGCTAGAAATGATTTGAAGATTCACAACGACATGTCAGCAAGATGGAGTGGAGAAAAGAGGTAGGAAAAATATGCTCTGTTTTGGTTAGGAGAGCCTTCTGCACCCATGCAGCTTCTCTCTACAACAGAAATCTGTGAAATCAGAATTTGATAGCCGACTAGAAGTTTGTGATACATGAAAAATATCAGCATTGTCAACTGCAGCAAATATATTTGTCATCATTGCCCCCCTTTGTCTATTCATTAAGTTATGTAGAGACGTAGAATCTCTTTGAGGAAGCATTTTCTCTAGAGGACTACAGTTTCTTGGTGGTTATCTGTAGAGGGCCACATGGAAGCTCTTCTTCGGCAACCTATTTCCTCTTTCTTTTGGTTTCTCTCTCCTCTCTACCACCTTTCCTCTGTGTGTGATAAATACATATTTTTGTCGGGGGCGGCGGATCAACCTTCAGAATCCCTAGCAAGGCTCAAGGATTCTGGGGGTTTGAGGAATTTAACATTAACACATGAAGCAGGCAAACTGGTGTTGCAGCTGGACTTTTGCCTTTCTTGATGGTCCTTATCCCATGAGGTTAAGTTCATCTTTCTACTAGTTTGCATTCCACTTTTTATTCTCTTGTCCCAAGCTAAAACATATCAGTAGCTCCCAATTTGCAGTATTTCTGTCACTTACCTTGGTATGCTGTCAATAAAGTGACATCAAGGTAGGTATCCCCCCCCCCCTTTCTCACCCTGACTATTTCTAAGCTGGCTATCTTCTTTGTTTTACTTTTATATTAATATTTGAAAAGTGGGGAGGGGTTAAATTGTGAAATTGTATAATTTCACTAAAATTAAAAAAAAAGATAAATGTTGGAAGATGGAAATACAAGGGTGTGAAGAAGTACAATTGTGGGACCACAGAATGGGAAATCAGTCCAATAAGTTTCTACTATCTATGCAAACATGATTTTAGTGGCTTTAGTCCAAACACTATAGTCCAAACTTGTCCAAGCAAAAGATTCAAGGGCTTCCTTCTACTCTCAATCACATTGTTTTTCTGTCTGAATTCCCACTGAGTGCATGGCTCCCTCCTGTCTGCATAAGGGCCACAAATTACTTGCCTCTGAATTAGCAGTGTTAGCTAATTCTGGGTATTTATTCATCATATATGTACTACAAACATTTCTCAGCTAGAATCTAATGAACATTTGTTTTGAAAACCACCATAGTTGAAAAACAATGAACACAATTGATTAACCAGTGAATGTAATGATGAACCAACAACAACTAAATGTCCCCACTTTATAAGCAGATTTTGCCTAGTAAATTTGGAGACAAGGTAACAGAAATTTCAAGGAAAATCAAAGGGTTATAATTCAGGCTACAAAAATTTCTTAGTCACTGGTTGCAGTGCACAGCTAAGGCATACTCATATTTGAAAGACCTTGCACTATGTCTTCAGAATAGTTTAAAAAATTATATGCAGTTTCACAATTTTAATATGGCATACATTAACATCAGAGCTTAGGAATGTCACTAATGGAATACAACTTATACTGACACTATAATTCAGTTTGGAATCAGTTTGGGAGACACCCGTTTCATTGCATAGATGATTAGATTGCTATGCCTGGAATCAGTTTGAGGTCAGAAATGTGATTACATTGGACATGGAACCACTTTGCAGGGCATTTTCCATTTCTGGAAGAGATGTGCATTAGCACAACAGAGGCAAACAGAGTGGAAAAATGCTAACAGCTAACAAAGGAGGTAATCAGTTATCCTTCCCAGTAGTTAGATTAGCCCTTTGCCACCCACCCATGCCCTTGGGGTATATTACGGAAGCCCCCTTTCTGGATTTCATTACTATGCTTCAGTAGGGATGGGTGTCTACAATGTACTCTGCTTTTGTGGAGCCAGTTTCACTCAGGATCTGGGATACATTGGCACCTGTTGTAGCACATTTTTGACACCACATGGACTTCCTTTGAACTTTTTTAAATGCACGGTATACTTTTAGATGGAGAGGAGCATATTTTGTAGCTAGCTTGGCCTCTGGCTGTCTTTGAACTACATTATATAGTCAGTGTTGAAGGGCCTCCAGACTTCCTCAGACATCATGGCCACTACAACTGCTCCCAAATCTGATTAAATTATATATTGCGCTGTGATTGAATTTTACTGAATTGCCTTCTGCCATGTTTCTGCCTTTAGTCAGTCTCAGCAGTGTGTTGTTTGGAATGCCATTTCTTTCAATGCCTGTATTTCTCCAGCCTTTCCTGAGTGTTATTAAATGATAAGGTTGGGTTGGAGGGAGGCTGCTTTGTAGTACATGGTTGTTATCAGGAACTAGGAAACAATCAGTGTTTTTGACATGCAAGATTGGTAGGTTGGCTCCCAATACAGAAACATTGCATCTGGGAGAGAACCCTAGTATATGATTCTATCTGAAGAATGTCACCCTATTCTGTAAGATGATGATGAATGAATTCTTTCTTCCCACCTCCACCCAAAGCCCCCTCTCCAACATAGACACTATTTTCTGGTGATGTCAACCTGCCATGTCTGTGCTGGGAGATAAGTGAAGATTTGTCCTTCCTAATGACAGCATTCACACCAAACTCTTCTCTATTGTACAGTGTGTGTGTCATTTCTGCTTTGTTGGGTAACAGTGGTTAAACAGTAGTTTCTACTGTCAATAGCAAAGTGGGTCAATATATGTTTGTATCTGCACTGTCCCAAGTTGTTACCTTGTTCACTGGTTTTCTCTCATCAAATTGTGTCTCCATCAAATAGACTCCAAAAATGCTCTGCATAATGGTATTTCCATTTCCCTTTAGTAGAAATGCAAATGGCCAAAACCAGGATAATTTTATAGAACAATGGTGACTCTGGAGCAGAATCAAAGTAGAGATGGGTGAAGTGAGAGGGAAAAAAACTCACTAAGAAGAGAGAGTGGATATTATTAATTTAGGAGAATTAGGAATTTACAATTTTAGTAATCTTCCTTGCACCCTGCAAGTATTTCTACTAAATCTACTTCAATTATTCTAGCTTATTTGTTTGCTATGGGTATTTTTGGTGCATTGGTTTTTGGTTTTTTTTTGTTGTTGTTATTTTGCTGTTAAAATTTTGGTTGTTTGCATGTCTATTTCATTTGTTTATATCTATCAACAGTTGTTTTAGAATTACACTGAAAAAAGCCATTCCAGATGCTTCTTATAGTAAAAGATGACATAAAAAGTGGAACTGTCATTTCTATTATTATTATTACCATTCCACCACTATTTTCTTGATTCTAGGTTTTACAAAAAATAATTCAGTCTTATTAGGGTAGTTTCAGTTTATTGACAAGGCTTGTGACATTTGAAATACGATTCAGGCAATCTTAAGACTTGTATAGTTGCATCAATTTCAGTGGAAGGGATTTAAGTGCATGCCTAATTTTCTCATGGAAATCAACAGTGCCTTTGGATTACTTTCAGTGTTTTTAGAGGAACCCTGACATTGAGGGTTTTGTTTTTTAAAAAATGAGATTTTCTTGAATATTTTAATTTTATGCCAACTTTCATTCTAGCTGTAGTAATGAGTGATTGATTTGTTTCTTATTCAGAGAGTAGGGTCAGAGCAAGTGTTGACTGACACTTGCACAAAGGTAATGTGTGAAAGCACTTTTCATAACTTCTAAAACATAACATGGAAAAGCTGCTTTAATACCTTTGGGGAATACGTTGAACTTTTCTCTATATTGAAATGACTGATATGCTTTAGTAAATACAGGCTTTTGCCTTATCCTGTCAGCCAGCTAATGGCAGGATGAGGAAAAAAGGTTAGCCAGCTCTGAGGTCATATGCATGTCCCCTTGCTGCTCTGGGTCAGAAGAAAGTATTTGAACAAGTCAATACAACTAGTGTCTTACCGCCAAGCTTTATTTGGTGCCTTTTAACAAGTCATTCATTTTTAATGCTAATGTGTCTCCTCAAAAAGAAAAAAAATAGCAGAATGATTAGATTAAATTTTTGCCCAATGCCTCATGACTATGGCAGTAAGTTTTGGGTTCTTGCAAGGTTTCCTTGTAGCTCATCAGACCAATTCAATTATGGTTTTGCAACCTGTTTTAGACATGATTTGACATATTGGTGATTGATGGTTGCTGTTAGGGCAGAGAAGATACTTCAGTTAGGTCACACTTTGAGACAAAAATATATTTTCCATAGAGATGTCAGAAATAATCATTTTAAAATAAAATTATGTTTATTAATATTCACATTAAACCTATAAAACATCAAAGCAATGAGCAAGGCAATAAAGGAAAAAGAACAATAAGAAAAACATAATTCATCACTAAAATACAATCTGTATTCATATGAAAAATCTGTTCTTTTTTTTAAGCAATTGTGCTTTAATTCATGGGTGAAAACTTTCCATTCTGTGGTTGCTAGAGATGAAATCTGACAGGTGGCAGTAATTTTGCTGTGGTGCTGAGTGTCTTCCTGAATTAGGCAAACTACAAGACAGAATGTCTGCTTCCCTTCAGGAAGCAACAGGAAGTGATGAGAAGTGGCTATCCTTTTAGCACTACAGAGAGTAGTAGAACCTGTTCTTTGGAAGTGGCTTAGAACTTCATGTCCCCATGATGACTATGGATCTGTCCCATGTGATATCTAGTGGCACCTATATTGTAGGATAAACTTTGGACCTCTTTTTTTTTTTTTTTGTATTGGATAGGATGGTGATCTGGGTGTGGCAGAATTTGCTATAGTTCTGTTGTTATAGATGGATCATTACTAGATGCATTATGGGTCAGTTCTACACAGCCATTTATACCGAGTTAGGAAATGGATTTAAAGGAACCAGTTCCATTGCAGAGTGCCTACATAATTGTCCCAGGAACTGGTTCGAGGCAGGGGCAGTGGCTACAGTATCAGAATGTGTATAGGAACGGGACCCAGGAATGTTTTTTATTCTTACCTAGCCAGCTGGAATGTGCTGATGTGCCTTATCATGACCATAGCAGGGCACAAGAAATGGAAGCATAAGGGTGGTAAATGAGCATTCCCAAGGCAACAATGTGATTTCCTCTCTTGGGTGGTGTTGTTTACCATCCAGCCAGCTGTGTTTCTGGGTTTTTTAACTGTGTCAGCTATAACCCTGTTACTGCTGAATGCTCCACATTTTTCAGTCCCAGATTCCAGTCCTACATGGGATATATATTCTGATCAACTGCAGTGGATTTTGCAGCTTATTCTGGGCTTCCCAGTGAGCATTTTAATACTCTGTTTTGGGCTTAATGTGTGCTTCAACATGTATAAGAGTGTACATTTTGTAGGTGCCCCGACCTTAACCTGCTTGTGTAGAAGCACACTTAGACTTAGTTGGAAATTATCTAATTACTATGTATTTTCTTACAGCAAGAGAAAATGGAGAAAAGAGAGTTAATTCTTGCTTCCAGGAAGAAAATGTATGATTGTGTTGGCAGAACTGTGTGGGTGATACACTAATTGCACTACATAATTTGTTGATAGCAACATTTCTGTTACTGAATTAAATTAATAAAATTCTGCTATATAGAAGGTGTATTGACTATACATGAGCCAGCACGGTATAATGATTTGATTATTTGACTGTGACTCAAGAGACCAACCTTTGGAATCCCATTTGGTAACCTTGGGCAAGTCATGTTCTCTCGGCCTCAAAGGAAAGCAAAGGCAGCCTCATCCGAACTAATCTTACCAATAAAACCTTGTGATAGGATCACCATAAATTGGATATGACTTGAGGACACACAACAACAAGAATTGATTCTTCAGTCCTCTGGAAATGCAATCATTTTTATCAGAATAAACATTAAGATAACCTTCAAATGAAAAAGCTGTCTAGATATGGCATGCACTGCTGTGTAAAATGTGTAGGTGTTCTGAATTTTCCATAACTCTTAAAAATAATTTCCAGTACCACATTGTAGATCTAATTATTTCTATTTGTTTTGATTTAGATAAGTAAAATATGAAGGGTGGAAATAAATTAATCAAGTGCTCTTTGCATGTAGTAAATTAGTCAAAAGATTTATCACAATTTTGTGCCTGGTGTTCTAATTGCTACATGCAGGAAAAAATTCATGTGAAACCTCATTCAGAAACCAAATTCTCATACCTGTACACCAGAGAGGTATAGTTCAAATGTTTATTGTGGAAATAGGATAATGCAATGGTTGATGTTGATGGAGCTCAGATCAGGAAATGTTGTTTTTTATTATAAAACATTTAGATGAGTACAGAGCAGGCAAGCAGGCTGGGCTGGGAGGGAGGGGGCACACACTGGACGCAGGCATGTAGCCAGGGGGGGAGGCTTGGGGGGCTTCAGCCCCCCCCCCCCCCCGAAATTCTCATAGTGGTCCGCGAGAAGGCCTTACTGGTACATTATTTAAACAGTTATGCTTATTCAAATCATGATCTGATCACCATGCTCAATATATCCCATATGCATGGGGGTATTGGGGTAACAATACAAAAGGTTTGCTAGGGTAGACCCTCTTTCACTCAGACTCAGCACCCCCCCCCCCCGAATCAAACTCAGTTCCCCCCGAAACAAAATCCTGGCTACGGGCCTGCGTGTGTGTGTGTGTATGGATAGTAGTGGTTGGCATGGGAGGGGGAATTAAACTTTTGACTAATTTACTGCATTCAAGGAGCACATGATTAATTTATTTCCACCCTTCATATTTTACCTATCTAAATCATAACACATAGAAATAATTAGACCCCCATTTTAACTGTCATGGTTCAAAGCTATGAAACTCTGAGAGCTGTAATTTTCCAAGATCTTTAGCCTTCTCTGCCAAAGAGTTCTGGTGTCTCATCAAACTACAACTCCCAGAGCTTTAAGCACAGGCTGGATGGCCACCTGTTGCGAGGGCTTTGGTGATGTCTTTTTGAGAGAGCCTGAGGCAGAAGAGAGGAGGTAAGAGAGTGCAAGGAAGAAGGGAGGGGGCAAGATAATGTTGGGCAGGAGGGAGGGGGTAAGGCAGCATGCAGTTCCACAATGTTTCCTATGCTTGCCACAGATGCAGGTGAAACGTCAGGAGAGAATGCTACTAGAACATGGCCATACTGCCTGAAAAACCTACAACAACCAAAATTCCAACAGATACCAAGAGTTGACTAGACTTCCAAACAACCATCAAAATATACATTTCAAATGATAAACAGAACAGAGGATAAAATATAAAGCTCTATATCACAGCCATTGAAACATTTTCAAAATGTGTGACCTTCCTTTTTAAGAATTTCTTGTATACCCCAGGCGGTGGTAGCTACTGTTGAAATGAAAGATAAAATGAAAGCTGATAAAATTCATGGATTGTGTGGCATGAGAGGGATCTTGGAATCATGCTGCCTATATTATGTATGCTGACTCTCTTCTTGGTCTCCCTCTCCTACCTTCCTCTCCTACTTCTCCTAACATTTTAATAAAGATCCCTTTTCAAGCCTCAATCTCTGTAAGAATCACATGGCTTAATTCATCTATTCTTGGATGCTAGTCACTTCCCCTTTTCTGCCTTGAAGGGAAGACCTAGAGAGAAGAGAAGGTTGAGGTTTCAGAAGCTGAGTGGTAGAGGAGACCAGACCTGCTGATTTTTTAAAGACCATTCAAACTTGCATTTTGGTAAAAGAGTCTGGCAGGCTGGTGGTATGTTTATTTTGCTATTGAAGTGAAGTAAATATGATCCAATATGTTCTCAAAAGTCTTTCAGGTTCATAAGATTGAACAGAAGGATTATGAGAAGTCTGAATGAATTGCTTTGAGGTTTACCTTCACAAGTGTTTCATTTTCATCAAGGGCCAGTTAGATTCTGCTCAGTGCTCAAGGGTACAGTAAAAAGGGAGATCACTCTTTCGGTACCTAGTGTTTGGAAAGACATAAGAAAAGCCTACTAGATTGAACCTGAGATTCTGTGTAGTATAGCCTTCCACAATTATAAAACTAAGAGATGAGACTTTTCAGGGGTTAGTATAATAATTGGTTGCCATGCTGTTCTATTGTGTTCAAATACAATCTTGTGTTCATAGTTTTAAAATATGAGTCTTGATGGCAGCTCCTTTCAGCAGTCATGATAGGTACATCATCCATAGATTTTTCTTCCTCTTAAAGAATCTAGAGTCATCTAAGCCAGTGGCTATCATGCATTTAATTTCATGAATTAATTTTACAATGTGCAAGAAAAAGACTTTGTTTTGTCTGCCCTGAGCCTTCAGACAATCAACTTCATTGACTGAATGAATATAAAAAGAAACGGGGTGTGTGTTTACATAATTGTCAGGATATTGCTCTTCTTATGTCTCTTTTTATTTGATGCTCTATTAATTAGCCAAAAAAAAAAAAAAGAAAGCTATGAAAACAGCTTACAAAGATAAAATAGGTTTGCCCTCAGGCTTACAATCCAAAATGCAAGTTGTTTTTTTTTAAAAAAAGAAGAAGAAGAAAGGAGAGCAAAAAACAAAAACAAAACTAAGCCATATGACCAAAAAAAAAAAAAAAAAAAACCAGGATTGAGAAGGAGGTGAGAGAACAAATAATGGGCTGTAATATTTGCTTATGAAGGTTTAATTTCGGGAGGGCGAGCAAGGAATGGACCAAACACCACATGTGGCTCCACAATTTTAAATATATATATATTTATTCAGAATTTTCTATATATTAAAGGAAGAGAAATATGCAAAGAAGACAAAAAAGTGGGAATCAGAAAAAATAATAGAGAAAGAGAAAAAGAAGAATTTTACATTGAATTCCAAGTTTCATTATTTATTTATCTATTTATTTATTTGTATCCCTTCTCCTCTCCCAAAGAGGACTTGGGGTGGCTCACCCAAGGATGAAACATATAGAGCAGGGGTCCTCAAACTAAGGCCCGGGGGCCGGAGGCGGCCCTCCAAGGTCATTTACCCGGCCCTCGCTCAGGGTCAACCTAAGTCTGAAACGACTTGAAAGCACATAACAACAGCAACAATCCTATCTCATCAGCCAAAAGCAGGCCCACATTTCCCATTGAAAGTTTATATTTGTTAACATTGTTCCTCATTTTAATTACTGTATTGTTTTTAAGTGTTTATTACACTACAAATAAGACATGTGCAGAGTGCACAGGAATTCATGTTTTATTTTTCAAATAATAATCCGACCCTCCAACAGTTTGAGGGATTGTGACCTGGTCCTCTGCTTAAAAAGTTTGTGGACCCCTGATATAGAGAATAAAAATCATGCTACAATCCTGAAAAGATAAAATCTAAACAGTTATATACAATATGTAAAGTTGTACTTCTCCAGTAGGAACAGATATGATATACTTCTTCAGTTTAGCTAACCCTACTAATAATCTAAATCCACAATTAACAGATTATCTTCATATTTCCACAAAAAGTCAATTAACTACAGTTAACTTCTCATTTTTAAACCAAAAGACATTAAATGATGCCCAGTTGTTTGAAAATATCACCAATGATACTTCTCCAATCAGCATAGACAATCTATCGGCAGTTAATAAACCAGGATAACCCCCCCCCCTTTTTTTTTCTTTTGCCACTGCAATATTGACATTTTAAATAATAATTACAGTAAAACTACCTTGAATTTGGTTTATGTTTAATTTATTTCTTACATAAATCAAACCTTGTCTTTAGTTGCAATATAACCCGGCAAACATCCTTATAACAAGATTTCATTTTTACATACCAAACATCCCTCATCAGTTAGCAACACAGTATCTCTAATACAGTCACAAATCTTTCTATCTGTCCTGGGATTTCATACCCAATTTCAAACCTTGTGGAAATTAGGAGCAACTCATCCAAACAGGAAAGAAAAATTGAAACAAGTTCACTATCTCATGCACACAGATAATGTTTATCTTGTAGGTTTTATTTACTTCTCCATCTCTTCTCCACCTGTACACCCTTAATCTCAGTGAATTTCTCCAGAATCACCTTCAAATTTGGCCTCTAAACTTCTCATACCACAAGGTATGACCAACATTTCTTTTTTTAAAAACCCAAAACCGTGAAAACAGCTTTACAATTCTTAAAAAATGAAAAATACCTTACCACGCATGTGCAAAACCTAGCCCCGCCCATCCGTAGCAAAGCAGCTCCCTCTCCCTGCTTCGGCAGCCAATCCCAAAAGGAACAGCCCACCAAAGCTGCTCTGAAAAGCAGCCTTGAGTGCCTTCTGACAGAGAGAGAGAGAGAGGGGAGGAGAGGGAGGGAGGAAGGAAGAAAGAAAGGGAGAAGGACAGACGGAGGGACAGAAGAAGCCAAGAAGCAAGCAACCCTTTTCCATCGGTCAGGCAAGGAAGGCGAGAGGGAAAGAGAAAAGAGGGAGGGAGGGAGGGAGGAGGAGCCACCCCAGGAGGAGGCTACATGGGCCTCCAAAGAGACACAGGGTTCAGTAACACATCTCATACTCCAGGCCTGGGCCTAATTGGGCCCTCCAGGCATTTTGGACTTCAACTCCCACAATTCCTAACAACCATGCTGGTCTGGCTGTTAGGAATTGTGGGAACTGAAGTCTAAAATGTCTGGAGGGCCCAAGTAAGCCCAGGCCTACACACATATACAAACAACACACACATGCACATATCTACACAAATACATATGCACTCATATACACACATACACATACATAACACATATGCACATGCACACACATATACATATGCACATACATAACACATATATACACACACACATTTCTTCAAAAATGTCTTGTTCCTCTGCACTTTCAAAATCTTCTCAAAGAGCTCTCATTTTTATTAAGGCTTCTCATCACTGCTATCCAGTAAACTCTTTTATATAATCCAAGAATTGTGTTCTCTTATATTACAGTCAATACAATTATAATGTCAAGTCTTTGCCTTATCTGCTGTGCAACTACATGAGAACTCTTCATACTTCATAACCTTATTGTTCTTCTTACTCTTGTCTTATATTAATTATTGAAATCTATTTATTATTCTGTTAAAGTCCCACAGTCCTTAGCTTTATGCTCTTAATAAAAGGTGCATTTAAATTCAAAGTTATTCACAGTCTCTTGGTCATGTGAAGAAGCAAGTTCACCAGAAGTGTTGATCTCACTAGCACAGTGATTCTCAGTCTGTGGGTCTTCAGATGTTTTGGCCTTCAACTCTTAGAAATCCTAACAGCTGGTAAACTGGCTGGGATTTCTGGGAGTTGTAGGCAAAACACCTCGGGTCCCACAGATTGGGAACCACTGTACTATTGGGTTCAGACAGTCTCTTTTAACAACAATCTCATACTTTTACTCTTAAGTAAGAAAGTTGGTTATTCAGGATATTGTGTCCATTGGCCAGCAGATTTCTTACTCAGTGGGGCAAATTCCAGCCTTCATCTCCTTAATTCCACCTCTGATCTCTCACCACCAAAGTGACAATTACATTCCCAGGAGTTTTAATGACCCTTGTGGGTTACCTCTTGGTCTTTGGTCCAGGTAGAACTAATCCAAGCTCATTTTGTTAAGCGAATGCCATATAGACTATCCTTTTTTGCAAGGAAATTCAGTTTGCCATTCTGATCCAGAAGTCCTGCTTACAAGATTCTTATGACAGTCAGATAGAGTATATACAGTCCAAGTAGAAGAGGAATCAAATATTGCTCCTGTCTCAGCAGAACTGATGTGGTATTTCTCCTTTGTGGTGTGCCCTTACCTAAAACCTGATGGCTATGTTCACAATATAAATTTTCCCCTTCGACCCACAGGTTTATCCACTCTTGACTTTCCATGCAGTGAGAAAATACAAGCATTATCTTGATTTCAGTAGGACTTTATCACTCATTTGCAAACAAACATTGGAAGGTGTTGGATTATGGTGGAAGGATAGACTTAAACCTTAAATATATCAGGTGTATGTGTGGAGAAATCATTCTATCAGAATGATATGAATTCCCCACAATTAGCAAAATTGGTCTCTAACTGCAACCCAAATATTGTTTAATGGGAAATAATTAATGCTTCACTAACACAGAAAATGAAAAGCTAATTTGGGTTCTGTTCTGGAAATAAAGACCTTAGGAAATTATTGACTCTTTAGCATAACATTTCCATTATGACAAACTTTATTGCCATTTGCTACCCTTTAGAAAGTGATTTTAAAAATTGTCATCTTTTCTGCCTTCTCCTTTGACAGCCCTCTCAGGGTGCCTGTTGCCTTTTGTGCACTGAATGGTTGCCCTAGCTCTGTTTTGCTGAGAGAAAAGCAAGGCTCAGCATAATTGGGCCATTTCCCTGTCATACTGCTTTGCTTCTGAATCTCATTACTCTCTGTGGGTTGCAGTGAGTTCAATCATGCGTGCTCAAATGGCTGAGTAGATAAAATAGAGAGCAGAAGTAGAGCCACATACCTGATGTCTGTGCCATGTAGAGGGGTGAGAGGGAAAGCATAGTGGGGTATCTTTGGGTGAGGCTCTTCAAAGGACTTCTGTATTCAGCCTGCCTTTGTCTATATGGGCCAAGACTGGGGTCTGCCTGGATTAGTTCTGCAGAGTGATCCATTGAGTGACTCTGATCATTCTTCATGTCCCTATCTTATTAGTTCTTCAGGAGATGATACAAAACCCAGCATAGATTCCTTTGCACATTGACCTAGTCTCACAGCTAGAGTATCTCTGCGCTGGCATTTCTGTCTTTGTTGTGTATTGCTTTCAATGTAGTGTACATCAAATGTTTCAGATATGTATGAACCTTCACTCTGGAGAATATGGAAGGATTTCTTCAATACATCTTTTTTTTTAAAAAAAAGAAAATATATATTCTATAGTGCTACTATAACATATGGAGTGTACAAAATGAAACTAGGATCAAACAGAATTCTCCACAATGAGGCAAACAGTGAACACGATAGGAGCAATCTTACCTATAAGACAAATACATGGTTCAGTTTCAAATGTTTTCTCCCTGCTGGCTGACAGTTCAGTTATTTTCTTTACATTTCAGAACATTTGCTTTGGGAAATTTTATTTGTGCAAAATATTGGTGGTTTTGTAGAAATGTAAGTGGAGGATATTTATCACTTGTCAAATTTTCAGATTGATTCTTTGAATCATAAGAATAATATAATATAATATACTTTATTTATATTCTGCTCTATCTCCCCAAAGGGACTCAGAGCGGATTACAGAACACATACATGGCAAACATTCAATGCTGTTATACAATTAACAAAGACTGACATTGAGAAGGGCGGGGTAAAAGCACCAGTAATAAATAAATAAAATAAATAGACAGAGGCAAGGCTTCCCTCTTTTTCATTTCTTGCATGTGCTCGATTTGGCCATGAGGATGCGTTGTTCCATTTTCCATGCCAAGGAGCCTGTTGTGCATGGATGTTTTCCTGATTGAATTGCTGGCATGCCTTTTACCTTTCTCCAAAGTAGGAAGGTAAAATCGATCCACTCACATTGCTGTTTTTGAACTGCTAGGTAAGTAGAAGCTAAGGCTAACGATGGGAGCTCAATCCAACCTCTGGCTTGAACTACCAACTTTTAGGTCAGCAAGATTTTCTGTAGCTGGCAGTTTAACCCACTTTGCTAACCACACAGATTCATATGGGGGTAATCTAAGGGAAAGCTGTGAAAAATTCTTTCTTCATTTTCCCTCAAAGTATATATATGTTATTTTTTTCCAACAAGCATTAGTATCAGAGCAAGTGCTAGTCTTGGTGAAGAAGAAAACAACTGCTCCAAATAGTTGACTCTTATTTCAAGAGGTCATCTTCTAATGTTGAAATATTTTTTCAAGGGATGAATAAAAGTGTAATTACTTTTCCAATACTAAAACACACAGAAAGAAATTCTCCTGCACCAGATGGTTTGAAGTGGTATACCAGGAAAAACTACAGTGTGACCTAACAGGAAAGGCTTCAGCTGCTTAGTTATTTCTTCAATTCAATTATTAATGACATACAGATCATGTATTTTCTCTAATGTCTCTTACTCGATGTTATCTTGGAATACATAAGTGTTGAATTATGTGAACAGGGAAGAGTGAAAGTGAACCATATATCACTTGTCAAATGTTCAGATAAATTATTTTAACCACAAGGGCAGATTCTGGGGTTTTTTAAAGGAATAAAGGAAAGCCATTGTAATCTATATAGAAACAAAAGTAGCAGCAATGTTAAAATTGCATTAATGTGTTTCTTTCTTTTAGTTAAAATGCTATGGTGAGACACATTTCAGGGATTTAATTGCTATTAATATCTAGTATTTGCTGAATTTGGTCTACACTGGTATTACACAAAACAATTACCAGTATGTCGAGACAGAAATATATGTCCCACTTAAAGCACTGTTTATTTTGAACCTTATTGAGGCAGACAAGTGATCCTTTATTGAATGCTTTAATGTGAGGTGTTTTGTGAAACCAAAGAAAATCCCAATCCCAAAGTCCCAATCTGGTACAGATGCCAGAGTTATTGGGTGTCCAGAACCATTGTAACTTTACAGTACTCAAACAACTAGGAAACAGGAAACATGTTCATAACAGATGGGAAGTTTGGTTTGAATAACTGCCTGCCTACTCTTTTTTTGTGAAACCATTGAAATATTGGGTTTTTTTTAAAAAAAATCATAGAAACATAGAGTTGGAAGACACCACAAGGGCTATCTAGTTCAATGAAATGGGTCTCTGTGATTTTTGTCAGGAAAAATAGTGTACATGAGAGAAGACTGATATCTAGGATGTTGGTTACGACTTTTCAGTTACTACATACTCCCCTATATTTCATAAATGAAAATAGGGCCATGTGTGGTCACATCACATCAGAGTGTGGTCAAGATGACAAAAGTTATTGATGAGGAAGAAAATGCAAGATAGGAGCATTTGTTGCTGGTTACTTTTGCCTAAGCCAGTGGTTCTCAACCTGTGGGTCACCATATCTTTTGGCCTTCAACTCCCAGAAATCCAAAAGCTGGTAAACTGGCTGGGAGGGAGTTGTAGGCCAAAAAAAAATCTGGGACCCACGGGTTGAGAACCAGTGGCCTAAGCCTACTGGGAAGCGCAAAACCCCACCGCTCTTTTCCCATCTCCTCCCATAGTTAAGTGAGTGCAACCTACTTTTGCATTCTGAACTTTTGCATTCTGCATTGCTTGCAGCAATTGAAATAAGCTGAGGAGGAAGGGGGGAAGTGGAAGAAAGAGAAACTGGGGCATTTTTAAGCAATTGAAGAAGTGCGGTGACAGAGGCTTACTTGGGACAATTGCTACGAAATCGAGATAGATGTGACCATGTTCTAATCTGCCTGCCATACAGGTCTAATTTTGTGTATGTTTTGAAGGGAAAAACACCTTAGTCTTGGGTATAAGATATGCCATCAGCAGGGGTGGCTGAACCATTAGGCAATATTACGCAAATGCATAGAGCACCAACCCCCGAGGGGTGCTCTGGGGTCCCCGCTTGTCAGAGGCGAGGGGGCAGAGAGGGCAAGCAGAGGAGATGCCACAGCGAAGAAGCAGGCTGCCGAGGCGGGATTTGCAGGTAGCTGGTCTGGGGATCGCTTTATCTTCCTCTTTATCTCCCCCCTCCTAGTTTCCCGTGTCACTCATCTCTCCACCTCCTCCTCTCCAGCCTCACTTCTGCATGGGCAAAGCAGAGGGAAGGAGAAGGAAAGGAAGGGATGAGAAAGGGGGCGTGACCTTGTGCATCGTCACCTTTCCTGCAGCCTTGCAAAATCACCTTATGGAAGCAAGAGGTGCTTTCGTTGTGGTTTCGCAAAGCTGCAGGGAGGCTGAAGATTGCACCAGACCATGCCCCCTTTCTCATCCCTTCCTTCCCTCACTGCCTCTGGTCTTCATCCTTTGCCTTGCTGGCTCCCTTCCTTCTTTCCTTCCTTCCTGCCTTCACAGAAGCCCAGCGCTTCCAGGACCTCCTCCTCTGCCGGCTCCTCCTCCTCTTTGGTGCAGGTGCCCACCCTCCAGCGTGGCATGTTATTATGGTGAGAAACAGACAGGGTGTCCCAGGGCACGTGCAGAGTGCCCCCCTCAGCTCCCCTCCCTTGCCCTACCAGTGCATCAAAAAGCACTTCAGAAGTGCTTTTCAGTGCCCAAAATATATATCTACTCTCCCATTAAACAACTTGTTCTATATCATGCACTCAGGAGACAAATATGAAGTAGACTTTGATAAAATAACATATTTGGTTCACTCACAACCTTAATGTGTTCAGCATATACAGGTACAGAACAGATGACCATCTGTCTAGGGTGCTTTGCTTGTGCTTTTGCTGCACAAAGGCAGAGGGGGTTGGACTAGATGGTCTTTAGAGGTCCCTTCCAACTCTCTTTATTAGTGTTAATATTATTTTTATTATTGAGGCAGGGTGGCTATCTGTCAGGGGTGCTTTGATTGTGCTTGTTCTGCATGAAGGCAGAAGGTCCTTGGACTAGATGGTCTTTAGAGGTCCCTTCCAACTCTACTGTTGTTGTTGTTGTTATGGCTGGATGGCCATCTGTCAGGGGTGCTTTGTGTTTTTGCTGCATGAAGGCAGAAGGTCCTTGGACTAGATGGTCTTTAGAGGTCCCTTCCAACTCTACTGTTGTTGTTGTTGTTATGGCTGGATGGCCATCTGTCAGGGGTGCTTTGTGTTTTTGCTGCATGAAGGCAGAAGGTCCTTGGACTAGATGGCCTTTAGAGCTCCCTTCCAACTCTATTTTTGTGGTGGTGGTTGTTATTAATATTATGGCTGAATGGCCATCTGCCAGGGGCACTTTGACTGTGCTTTCCCTGTATGAAGCAAGAATGAAGGAGGTTGGACTAAATGGTCTTTAGAGCTCCCTTCCACTTCTATTATTATTATTATGGCCATCTGTCAGGGGTGTTTTGTTTGTGCTTTCCCTGCAGAATGAAGAGGGTTGCACTAGATGGCCTTTAGAGCTCCCTTCCTACTCTGTTGATGTTGTTGTTGTTCTTAATATCATGGCTGGTTGGCCATCTGCCAGGGGTGCTTTGACTATGTTTTCCCTGTATGAAGCAATAATGAAAAGGGTTGGGCTAAATGGCCTTTAAAGCTCCCACTTCTATTATTATTATTATTATTATTATTATTATTAAGCCTGGATGGCCATTTGTCAGGTATGTTTTGTCTGTGCTTTCCCTGCAGAATGAAGGGGGTTGGACCATATGGCCTTTAGAGCTCCCTTCCATATCCCTTATATATCTCACTCACAAAGAATAGGAAGAATAGAGGGAAAAGGGTGAGAAAGGAGGAAGGGGAAGGTAAGAAGGGGAAAGAGAATAGGAAGGGGGCAAGGAAAAGGGTGAGGAGGAAGGAAGGATGGAGAATATACAGACCCACACAAAGTGAATAGGAAGAGGGCAGGGAAAAGGGTGAGGGCCCTTCCACACAGCCCTACATCCCACAATATTGGCAGAAATTCCTATAATATCTGCTTTGAATATCTGAGTACACACTCAGATAATGTGGGATTTTCTGCCTTGTTATTCTAGGGTATAGGGCTGTGTGGAAAGTCCCTGAGAAGGAAGGAAGGGGAATAGATATAGATATAGACTCACACACACACACACACACACACACACACACGCACACACACACAAAGAGAATAGGAAGAAAGCAGAGAAAAGGGTGAGAAGGAAGGAACATGAATATATATATATATATATACACACACACACACACACACAGAGATGGCATGGGCCAACTTCGGTCCTCCGTGTGTTTTGGACTTCAACTCCCACAATTCCAATCAGCCAGTAGGAAGTCCAAAATACCTGGAGGGCCAAAAATTCAACGATTGGTTGGGGGGGGGGGGGCGCTAAAATATTGTTTGCTTAGACTTGAAAATTCCCTAGGGCCGGCTCTGGCCATCAGCCAGTACTTTATAAATATAGCAAGGAAAAGCTTCTGTTTTTCATTGCTAAATCAGAGGTGGCTGATGGAGGAAGATTTGTAATAGATATACATGTTACATCACATTAGCACGTGATTTGAATTAAAAAAATACCCCTTTCCATCAACATATTGAGGAAGGGAATTTCTTTTTCTCTAGATACTGGTTGGTTTTCTTCTTTTTAAAATCCTCCTGGTTTTTATTTTATAGAACCCATCTCTTTCCCTCCCTGGGAAAGTAGGGATGTTTATCAGATAGGGACAGGAAATCTCCCATTAACTTTGTTAAGTACACGAATGAGGTTATGTAGAAACAAATCTGAAATCCCTGTTTGCAAATCGGATTAGAGAAGAGGTTGTAGAGAGTGTCTGTTTTCCTAACCCCAGGCATGTCCCTTGGCCAGCAGTCAGTGACTGATTCTGCTTGCTTTCTTTTTGCTTTTGTTTGTTGTCTATTTAGTATGCCTATGACAGCACCCTGCCCAGCAGATTTATAAAAAAACAAAATAGCCATGATGTATAAGTGATAAATGTTTGGAACAAAATAGAAAAAAAAAACAAAATAAATGATCGCAAACCTAATCCTGAATAGTGCTGGATTTAGAACAAATGAGGCTCTCTGCTAGTTAAGTTATGGGGCCCCTTATTTGGGCCCTGAAGGAGGTAGCCCCTGTAGACCTTCACTGTCTGGTTCGTGGCACACTCCCATTGACTATCAACACTATCATTATGTCTGGAATCGTTCCAAAACAGAATGCTTTCAATTTTAGAATTGCACCACATAAACAAAATCCATCATTTTAAAAATGGCAGGAAGATTCCCCCCCCCCCCTTCCCAGCCAACAGGGCCCTATGCTTCATCAAATCTAAGTACAACGGTAAATCCCGCACTGATCCTGATACACACATATAGACATATTATAAATCTACTTGATTGAAGAGATTTGTTTCCATTTATTGCCCACCTCGTGGCAAAAAATCAGGGCAGTTCCCAGATATGTCCTTGTCGTATTTCAATTGTGAAATAACTTTGCAATATACACAGGATGAAAAGCAGATTGCAACTTGGCTGCAAACTAGAGTACAATGCAAATTCAGCATTGTACTCACTACACTGTTTTGACTCCACATTGCATGATGGATTCAGTTTGTTAAAAAAAAACTTGCAATGTGGTGAGATATATTATGTATTTCATTTGTTATTTCTAAGCCTTCATGTTGAGCAAAGTATGAGCTTTCAACAAATTAGTTGCCAGCTTTTTAACAGAATAGATATGTGAGGAGGGAAATAAGGGAATTGCCTCTGAAATAAGAAATCTGCCCCTTCAGTTAAATGTGCCTTCAATCCCCACTTTTCTATCATTATAATAACTTAAAACTTCAGTTGAGCCTTTAGAAGTAGTTTAGGCATCCAAAGAAAGAGGACAGAGAAAGATGTCAATGGAGTGGGAACACAGAATATATAAGAATTCTGGGTAAGAATTATTTTCATTTCTGCAATGTTAGAAATGTGGAAACTAAAAGAAAACTTTACTGGGGCATCAATAATAATAATAATAATAATAATAATAAACTACAATAATTTTACTTCTTAACCACCTCTCTTCATAGCTCGAGGCGAGTAACAACATAGCTAAAAACACATAACCATTATATAAAATAAATATATTAAATGTATTTCTGTAAATACATACATTAAAATAAAATGCTTAAAATATAGTGGACACAAGATACAAGTTTAAAATTCATGATTAAAATTGGCTGGGTTTTAATTATTTGGGCAACAATGGCTTCATTTTGCCCATCTCCCCATAACTGCACCTCTTTACCCTTCCCTTACACTACAACATTTGTAATTATTCCCCATACATATGCTTAAGGATACAAGTTTTAAGTGGCCTTATGTGGCCCCTTGAATTTCATATGGTTTTTTTCTTAGACAAGGAACAAATGTTTATCTCTTAAAAGTCTAGATTTGAGTTGCCATGTATTCAAGGAATGCATGTCTTACTTGGTTTTTCGTGAAAGAATCAGAGTGAAAACAAGAGATCATTTTTCTTCTTACCTGTGACAAGATCTCTGTGAGACTCTGTGAGTCTTAAAAGAGAGTTTTTACATACATGGGAACAATTTTGCCCAAATTTCATAAATAACCCAAACTGTGTAAAATCGGTAAATAGCATAGCTAAATGACAACAGCTGTTGCCTCTTTGCAAGCAGTTTTAATTAGAAGCAATGTCTTTGCATCTTTTTGATCAAGCAGATATTCCTCATGTGCTTGCCATGTGTGTGTGTTCCTTGCTTCACAAAGGGTGGGGAGACACTAGTTTCATACAAAAACCTTTTGTGCAAATTGCTGAAGACTTCACAGATAAGAAAATGCTTGTCTCGTTTTCGTAGTGGAGGCAAGAAATCTCACAGGTTTTGTCAAACTTTCATTAGCCTCATGAAGAATGAGCAATTTGGCAAGATTTCTTCACATCTGTAGGACTTCTAACCATATTAGCGTAGAGTTAGGTTTGTTACATCTTTGTTATAAAAGGTTCTTTCTCTTTAGAACTTACAATGCTGGCAGGTACAACAAAATATTCTCTGTGTTATGAATTCTTGTACCTGTTGAACCTGTTGAACCAGTTCAGCCCAAGTGAAGGATATTTTTGTTTTTGTTTATTTATTTTTGAGAGTTTTACAAGTTATTTTTTTTATAAATTTCTTATTGGGCATATACCGGTATATATTTTTTAAATAGTGAAAGCCAAATGTACATTTTCTTTTCAGTTTGTGTTGTGCATACATTTAGGTATGCAGTCTCTCATGAGGAGGGGACAAGTTTGCTTTCTGCCACTCTAGCGACTAGGATGCAGAGCAATTGAATCAAATTGTCAGAAAAGATATTCAATGTAAACATTAGGAAGAACTTCATGACAGCTAGAGCTGTTTGCAGTGGTGGTGTTGTCTCCCTCTCTGGAGGGGTTTTAGACAGAGACTGGATGGCCATCTGTCGGGAGTGGTTTGTGTTTTCCTGCATGGCAGGGTGCCAGACCGAGTAGTTGTTATGTTCTCTTCCAGCCTTATGATGCTAAGATTCTAGGTTTTTGCCGTCAAGGATGTGGAATCAAAATCACTAAATACATGTCTCCCCACTCTTTGTGAAGCAAGGAACACACACGCACAGAGCAAGCACGTCGCACATGTAAGTGCCACTTTCACTTCTTTTTAGTGTGTGGATGCAATCTCAGCATATCATCTGGGGTTTCTTTTTGCATAAAGTTGCTTCTTTTTGCATAAAGAAAACAACACTTTTGCTCATGTGTTTATTTTAACCCTCTCCTTTTGTATTTGCTTGCATGGAAGATGCACTGATGAACAGCAACAAAGGAGGGAGGAATGGAGAGAGAAATATGACAATCCATGTATCACTTCCACACTAACTCTGCTATTATGAGGCTATAAAGACTAGCTGTTACAGGTGCCCACTGCTTTTTGACAGTCCACTCTTTCAATCTTCTTCAATAGTAACTGGAAACCACACATTTGATGTGAATTAAAATAAAACAAACTTTAAAATACAACAGATTTAAAATGCAATTACATTAAAATGAAACTGACTTAAAATTCAACCAATTTGAACTACAGCTATTTTAAAATATAACCAAGTTAAAGTGAAAATGCAATGGGTAGACTGCATAGCAGATGAGCTCAAAAGTGCTGTACTCAAAATCTTTGCACCACACACAGCAAAACACATTGTTATGAGTTTAACAAAAAAAAAAAAAGCATTTCAACCATTTCTGGTTTTTGAGAGTGTGCTGATCCTTAACTGAATAATTGGAGGACATCTGTACAAGTATTCCCTCTTTGATAACACAACTGGTGTCGGAGCCAATGGTTTCAAATGCCAACTGTTTGAAAATAGTTTAAGTGGTTACAAATAGTAGGGGAAGTGCTACAGCCTTCAATTTCTAGAAAGAAGGCAAGAAGTCATTAATTAAAACCACAAGTTCTGCCCTTAGTTCTTTTCCCATGCTTTCAGTAAAACACATCTTATGGCCATCTTCCACAAATTGGTTGTGAACTGTTGCAATAGGTAAGTGGCTCTCTCTTCTAATAAGAGCACGGGAGTGTTTCTCTCTTGAAAGGTATGCTATTAATATGCAAGCAGGTTCTACATAATTGTAGTCGGTGGCTTTGAAATCCAGCTTCTGTTTTATGGGTGAGTTCTTTCCGAGAGAACTTCAGACTCAGACAGCAAACATGAACTAGAAGGAATATTGAGATCAGCTCTTGCCCACTAAGACTCTTGTGTAGAAAGAACAAATGGAAAGAAGTCAGAAAGAACAAATGGAAAGAAGTCTGGCCTATATTCTTCAGAAAAGTACAGAGAAGAAATAAAAAGGATCTGTCATATAATTATCCAGCTCTGAGCAGAATTGAAAAGAAGAAAAGGTTGAATAATTAGTGTAGCTTCCAGCCTTCACTACTCAGACCTTAATGTGTTGAAAATGACTTCTAAAAGAGGGATAGCCAGCAGAACAAGGGGAGAGAAAGCTTTTTAAATGACAGAAGATTTATTTGCTTAATGTTGCTCACATTTCCGACCACCGCCATTTCCCAACTCAGCAGTTTTCTTTGTAAACAACTATTGATAGTTGTTGTAAAACTTGATTAAAAAGATGTCTGGGGATGGCAAAGGAAAGGGGGCTTTTTCAGATGGCTGAAAAGAAAGAAGAAACTGTTGATGTTTCAACAATAACAACATCAACAACAACTTTATTCTTATACCCCAGCTCCATATCCCCAAAGGGACTCAAGGTGGCTTACATATGGCACAAAGTGCCTAAGACAAAGTATAAAATAAACACAATACAATAAAGTAAAATATACTTTAAAAAACTATAGCATATAAAAACAATTTTAAAAACCTAATGACTTATGGTGACAACTACTGTAAGACATGGCCAAACTGTAGACATGGGAATGGGATAGTGCAAATTGTAGTTAAGGAACAGGGCATGGGATGAAATAGCAGTTCTGTATCATTGATTGCAAACCGTTGAGGCTAGATGTTCTCAAAGGCTTGTTTAAACATCCAAGTTTTCAGATCCCTACAGAAGGAGGACTGTGTGGGGACCTGTCTAATCTCTCTGGGGAAGGTGTTCCAAAGCTGGGGAGGCCACCACAGAGAAGGCCCTCTCCCTCGTCCCCAACAACTGCACTTGTGATGGAGGTGAGACCAAGAGGAGGGCCTCCCTGGCAGATCTTAACGCTCGAGCAGGTACATGGGGAGGGGGGGATGCAGTCACAAAAATAAACAGGGCCCAAACCATTTAGGGCTTTAGAGATAATAATAATAATAATAATAATAATAATAATAATAATAATAAAAATAAATCCAGTCACTGACCAACACAGTCAAAATCTTTAGCACTGACATCAGTATGGAGTTCGGGCTAGACAAATGTGCCACAGTGGCATTGAAGAAAGGGAAAATTATTCACAGTGAGGGCATAGAGATGCCAAACGGACAAACCATAAAATGCAATCAGCCTGAAGCCTATAAATATCTGGGCATACTAGACTTGGACAATATCAAGCATGGGCAAGTGAAAAATGTGGTCAGCAAAGAATATATCCAAAAAGTCAGAAAGGTTTTGAAGAGCAAATTAAATGGCGGAAATACAATCAAGGCTATCAACACCTGGACCATCCCCATCATTATACACAGCTGGAATTGTGAAGCTGGATGATATGGACAGAAAAACAAGAAAACTGATGACAATCCACTACTCATTAAACCCATGTAGTGATGTTGACAGACTTTACCTGCCCAGAAAATCAGGAGGCAGAGGACTTCTGCTGCAAGTGAAACAAACGGTAGAAGAAGAGAAGCATGCACTGGCAGATTATGTGAAAGACCATCAAGACCAACATTGAGTAAAGTAAATAGTAGTATTTATTTATTTATTTATTTATTTGCTTTATTTCTATACCACATTTTTCAGCCCAAACAGGCGACTCAATGCGGTTTACAAGGTACAAATTATCATAACAATGTCAGTGCAATTAAAAACACAACAAATGTAACAACAGGATCAACAACACCGATCCACAACAATTAACAAACAACATGAAACAAACATAGCGCCTCAATGAAATCAGATCCGATCTCATAATCCTTTAGTAAACTGCTTAAAGTGCAAAGGACAAAGAGTAAATACTGTAAAAACACAATCCGGAGCACAAGAGAAAACTGATGACAGAAGGCTCTCAATGGACAGTTCCTGGCAAAAATTGAGAGCCAAATTGACAATAATAATAACAACTTAATTTTTATATCCCACCTCCATCTCCCTGAAGGGACTCAGGGTGGCTTACATGGGGTCAAGCCCAACAGAACAGTTAAAAACATAACACATTAAAATGCATATCAACAAAATAACAACAACCAATATAAAGAAATAAAAACAACAACATTAAACAGTATATAAAACATACATCAAAGCCAACAACCAATAGCAAAGTTCAATGTCTCCTCATTAGTGGGTGGACTGGTGCCACAACATTAGTGGATACAGCAAATATCATGTAGCAGCAATGAGGATAAGAATGATTTTCAATTAAGGATTTGGATATAGCAATCGTAAAGTGCTTGAGAACAATTTTTTTTGGGGGGGGGGGGAGTCCTAACTGGGGCCAGCTGTCCAAGGAATTGCCTAGACAACAGCACAATTGAATATCCATATCTTTAAGCCTTTGCGGAAGATGGACAGGGAGGGTGCTTGCCTGATCTCCTTGGGGAGGGAGTTCCAGAGCCGGGTGGCCATGGCTGAGAACCTGCACTTTGAATTGAGGCCAGAAACTTATCAGCAGCCAATGGAACTGCTTTAATAGGGGCATTGTGTTCTCCCTAAAGCTAGCTCCAATTAGTAGTCTGGCTGCCAATCTTTGCACCAACTGCAGTTTCTGAGCTGTATTCAAAGGCAGCCCCATGTAGAGTGCATTACAGTAATCCAATCTTGATGTAACTAATTGGAGTACCTTTACAAGTGAAAGTGCCTTAGAGCTGAGCATTTGTGCAAAACCAAAAAAATGTAAAGCTATGGTGAGGGACTCTTAGCTTCTTGTGCCCACTTCATAATAACAAATTTCATTGTGTTAACAATATATTTGGACTGCATATCGCAACATGTTACAATATGTTGGCTTATCAATATGTCAAGACCCCATTTCTTTTTAGGAGAATAAAAATTGGGAATATTACTAGACTATATATTAATTTTTGACTACAGTAGTTTGAACCAATTCATAAAAGCAGCCAAAAATCATTTTTAAAATACACATGAAAAATAGCATAGTGCTGTGTACCTTTCCACAAATGTATGCATTTGGCAAACAGTGTTTTTAGTTGTGTACCCTTTTTGCTATTGTTTTATAGTAAATTCATTTTTGTAACATTCCCCCTTCAGATACATATTTTGCATACACATGTATTTAATGTACACCTATCTCTGTGCTTGTATTTTTGGACTTGTCAACAGGATAGCAGCATGCTGAAAGTTAAGGATTTGGATTCACAGATCTGTTCAGTCCATCAAATTGGAATTTTATAAATTTTACCAAAATATGGACTCAGTCAGTGTCTCCTACATTCCTAATTCCAAGTTGAGTGGACCATGGGCAGTAATTTCCCTCTCCTCCCTTATGACGATGATGACAGATCACTGCTGTAGAATGCTGTTCCTGGCAGCACTCTTGCAACAGGCAGAAAGCGCACAGCGTTGGAAATTCACATGCACCGTCCTCATCACAGCGACGATAACTACATATTGGCTTTCACCTCTCAATTATCTCTGCTGACCCTACCTGGGAGACAGGATAAACTATTTCCCAATCGCTCTGCCTATGTGGGCTTGGAGATGATCTCTTGGTGCCTGCTACTTCATTTTCATCCTCCAGACATTGCCTCCTTCTACCCCCACCCCATCTGGTGGCTTGTTTCCCCTCACACCTTCTTCTTGCTTCCCTTCTATTTCTGACTGCTTACATTACAAAATAAGAAAACCCATTCACGCTTTACTGTCCCCTAGGAGTCAAGAAATGTCACACCCCATATAGTATGAGGACAATGGTAGATAACTGCAAAGTGAGTAGGACAGCCTAATGATAAGGATTATGAGGGCTACATTCCATTATTATCTATCCCACTTGGAGGAAATGTATATTGTTGTTGTTGTTGTTATTTTATTTCTTACCTGCCTCTTCCCCTGGATCAAGGTGGGTTAAAACATTGCTAAAACATGCAATCATCTAAAACATTCTACAAAATACACATATTAAAACATATTTCTACAAATTACATATTGAAATACACAGTACAAAAATTAAACATAAGATGGAAGTTTAAAATTAGTGATTAAACTGGCTGGGTAGGCCTGCTGGAAGATATAGGTCTTTAGATGATTTCAAAATTTTGACAGCTCATTTTGCTATTGGAGCTCTTCCAGCATGTCATTCCACAGTCTTGTGGTCAGGGGAGAGGGGGCAATGAAAAGGTCCTTTGGGTAACAGTCTCCAGTTATGTTCTGGTGGGCAGGAGTAGCTGCCACCCAGAGGTCCTAAGTGTACAGAGTGGATTGTCTGGGAGAACTGGGAAATCACATCTGATAACAATAATGCAACTTCGGAATCCATATTACAAATTGAAATGCACCTCCCCCCACTCTGAATCTTTCCAAATTGAAACTGGGGTATATCCACATTTCAAAATGAATTATGAATTGGATTTCTGCTATTTCGCACACCTAGTCGAGGACAGGTTTCTGAGCCAAAATGATGGATTTTTGTAATGACTCATGAATAAGCCGAGGGTAATTCTGCAGAGAAAGGAAAGCACCAGCAGTGCCTCAAAGGAGCAGCCAGCCCTAGTTGGCACTGCTGCTATTTTCCCAATGCCTTTTGTCATTTTGCTTAGAGAAGGAATGGTCCCTTTTAAATATAAAAGTTAAGGTACAGTACATTATTACTCTTATCAAAAAGGGAACTATCCCCCTCTCTGAGTAGAATGGGGAAAGGCAAGAACTTAGTCCTTCCTAAGAAAACCTTAAAGAAGTCCTCCTCATTACTCTCTCAGCATTCATTTGAAGGTCAGTGCCAAAAAGGTGTCACTGCCATTTCCCCACCCAGGCATTCAGAAGGTCAGTAGTGCGAAGGAGAGAATAGAGAGGATTGGTCCTTCTTTTCAGTTTTTCCAGGATGGACTAAGCTCTCACCTTTTGCCAGTCTATTCTGAAAAGAGGATGGTTCCTTTTGTTGTAAGAGTCAGGGAAGAATACTTACATAAACCTGTAGATAAGTCCACTCAAGTTTTTTGGGTCAATTTTGTGATTAGACATACATGAGAGTATATGTATTGAATTAATGGACAAGGCTTCTCTTTTACATGTGTGCGTCAACTGAATTTAGGGATTTATCTGGTATTTTGTTATTGTCATGAAGTGATGATATGATTGTCTAATTTGCTTCAGGATCTGTGCACTTGGAATAAGTTCAAGGTATGACAGTGATAGGCATTCCTAATACTAGTTAGCATTTTCAAAGTACCAGATATGCTTTAATGAATTAATCTTTAAAATTAACAGTCTTCTCATTGTTGTCAAGATGGATGAATGGAACAGGGAAATTTACAGGTTACAATCACATAAAGTTAAAGCTAGGACACAGCTAAATGAATCATGTCTATTTTCTGGAGCTTAACTTGGCCTTAGTCCCACCTATTGATTTCAAGAGAAATTTTTTACATGATTCTCCATAATCATTACCCTTATACATCAGCTGTCTATTTCATTCTTGTGTGGTAGTAGCTGCCATTTCTTCAAAAGTCATAGGTGAAGGTATGGCACAGTGGGACAGATAACATGGGATGTGCAGGAAGGTTGGGGAAGCAGGAAAACCTGCCTCAAATCCCTAAGAGCAAGAGTAGGACATGAATTATAATTCTGGTGTTATTTGACTACAAACCTTGTTATTCCTGGTTAGTGTGGCCAATTATTAAGCTTGATAAAACCTGCAAGTCCAACAACATGAAGCACTCCTCTCCTCTTCCCTACACATTATGGGCCTTGCCAAGAAACCTTTGGTTTCAGCAAACAATTGAATGCAGGCAGAACTCAACAATACTGTAGCCTTGGCACTATTTTTAGAATCAAATATTGGTCTCTAGAACCCATATTTTCCTCAAACAATAGGCAAGAACACTTTACACTTTACAGTTCAGCTATTATATACTGGCTTCTTGCTTTCCCATACAAATGAAAGTATGGGTTTGGACTTAGAAAGGTGCATATGAGGAGGCATAGCTTCTGATGCACTGGTTGCATTTATTTTTCAGTCTGGGGAATTAGATTGTCACCTGCATTGCAGAATGATATAAAGATTGTTGGCAATTACAGACAGGTGACCAGAATATATGAGAGGGTAGCATCTCTGATATTTGTGCCAAATTAACTTGGGCATATTGTCATTTGTGCTTGAAAGCTCAATCCGAATGGTGGTGGTGGTATTATTATTATTATTATTATTATTATTATTATTATTATTATTATATGTATACATCACTTTTACTCTCCATAAGGAGACTCAAAGTGGTTTGCGTTAAAAGTATTTGAATACAATTTAAAATATACAAATATACAAACATTAAAACAAAATTAAATATCATCTGTGTTTTAAAAAATTCAGTTTAAATCCATATAAAACATATTCAGAACGAAAAAACTATAGCAACCCTGACTTGATCTTAAAAACCTTCTTCTTTAAGAGCCTGCCTGAATAGAAAGGTTTTAACTGGCAGTCAGAAGGAAAGCATGGAGGGGAGCATTCTGACTTCCCTGGACAGGGAGTTCCAAAGTCAAGGGGCAGCCACCAAGAAGCCCCCCCCCCTCGTTCCCTCCAACTGAATTCGAGATGGAAGTGGGACCAAAAAAAGGGCCTGTTCCACCATGGCCAGATCCGGCTTTGCAAGGAACAGATGCAGTTGGTGCACAGAGTTGAATTGTGCAAAGGCCCTCCTGGCCACCACAGATACCTGGGCCTCCAGGTTCAATGCTGAGTCTGGAAGAACCCCCAAACTGCAGACCTGTGTCTTTGGGGGCGGGGTGTAACCCCATCCAGTACAGAAGCAGTTAGAACTTTATCTACACAATTACATCGTGAAGTCATTTGATCACAAGGAGACATGATATGAACTAAAATCACCCAGGAAATTTCAGATTATCTGCAACTAGGGCAGCCAGATTAGGAGCCTTTCAGGCCTTGAATTTTTAGAGTCCAAAACTGAGGGTGAGATATTATTCAGTATAATACATTTAGCATCAACCACAATTATTCATAGTATGTCAGCTGAAATCTGAAAATAGTTCTTTACTTGGAAATCATGTTATTTAAGCTCTACACTGAAAAGGGGGAAAACATCCCACACTTAAAAAAATTATTTAGACAACCTAAAATACCTTTAAGGCATTGGATCCAGTTGGATCTTGGAAGCTAAAAAGGATCAGCCCTGAATAGTGCTTGGATGGGTGACTGCAAATGAATACTAGGTGATGTCAACTATATTTTAGAGGAAGGAACTGGCCAAACCACATCTGAGTAATCCATTCCGATGCAATTAATGGAGTCCCCATAAGTCAAGAAGTTACTTGAAAGCACACACACAATTACACATGCTCACACATATGCATATTACAAGCAATGCATTTAAGAACACATGGCAGTTGTAGTCCCACTAAAGATGGTTTTCCAAGACAAGAATATCCACTTCTAAGCAGATTATAGCAGCACAGAGCTGAAAACATACAGTTGTATGTAATTTTGAAGACAATGTTCTCTCACTAGGTAAGAGGGGTCAGCCTTGAGATCTGGAAATCCTGTGGCCACCGTGATCAAAGAAGTGGTCTTCCTTTTTCACACAAACCATATTTTGTGCAGAAGCAATATAATTGCTCTTTTTAAAATTTCAATCTTATAGTCCATGTTTTATATTTATCTGTGTTGTATTTTTACCCACTTAGTCTTTCTCGGATTAGTAATATACACACATAAAATGAGATAATGGTTTCTTATGCGCAAGGTCATAATATCCAAGAATAAATGCACAATGCAAAGAAGCCCACATTGAAATCTTGGCCTGGGTTCTTGTCATTAAGAAAATATCTCTGCAGCATTTTCTCTCTGTGTAATTCTGAGTTCCAAAAAAAGAAAAAGAAGAAAACAGAAAGGAGCCAGGAGAAGGAAATGGTGAGGACAAATGGTGCAGAAGTTACAGTAAAGTGTTAGCGCTTCACTGCTTCCCCAGGAGAGACATTATGCTAACAGCTGCAAGAAAGAAAGCTCCCTTGCTCATCAGTGGTAGGACATTCTCTCCTGCCTTTTTTGTAGGACAGCTGACTTAACAAGCAAAAATCATATTGAGCTATGTTTAGAAATGGGAAAGGGAAGCATCAAGCAAAAATAGAGGGCCTAGAACAGAGGAATTAGATAATGTGCTGGAAAAGCAAAAATCAGATGAGTTGAGGGTTGAATTGGATAAAATGTTCCCATGCAATCATGACAAGCAGAATCACTGCAAGACTAGGGGTGTGAAAATCTATCCACTTTGCTTTCTCCTAGATTCATTTTTTTTTTTAAAAAAATAATTCATTTTCTATGTCCTAAATATGGGGAAAATAAGGTTTTGTTAAATTCTTCAAAAAAAAATCTAGAACCTTTTTTTGATTTGTGCTCAATAAATCTATCAGGTACATCTAATTTGCCAGAAGGTTCCCCCATGACCTTCTGGAAAACACACTAGTCAAATGTGGGCTAGGCAAAACTATGGTTAGGTGGATCTGTAATTGGTTAAGCCAGGGGTCCTCAAACTAAGGCCCAGGGGCCAGATGCGGCCCTCCAAGGTCATTTACCCGGCCCTTGCTCAGGGTCAACCTTAGTCTGAAATGACTTGAAAGCACATAACAACAACAACAGTCCTATCTTACAAGCCAAAAGCAGCCCCACGCTTCCCATTGAAATACTAATATGTTTATATTTGTTAACATTGTTCTTCATTTTATTGTTTTTAAGTGTATTTTGCACTACAAATAAGACATGTACAGTGTGCATAGGAATTCATGGGTTTTTTTTAATTATAATCTAGCCCTCCAACAGTTTGAGGAACTGTGACCTGGCCCTCTGTTTAAAAAGTTTGAGGACCCCTGGGTTAAGCGAACAAACCCAGAAGGTGTTCACCAATGCTTCCTCTTTATTCTGGATAGAAGTGATGAGTGGAGTGCCGCAGGGTTCTGTCCTGGGCCCAGTTCTCTACAACATCTTTATTATATGACTTAGATGAAGGGTTAGAAGGCAAGATCATCAAGTTTGCAGACAACATCAAATTGGGAGGGATAGCCAATACTCCAGAAGACAGAAGCAGAATTCAAAATGATCTTAACACATTAGAGAGATGGGCCAAAACTAACAAAATGAAGTTCAACAGGGACAAATGCAAGATACTCCACTTAGGCAGAAAAAATGAAATGCAAAGATACAGAATTGGGGACAAATGGCTCGAGAGCAGTACGTGGGAAAAAGATCTTAAAATTTATTTATTTATTTTATTTATTTACATCACTTATATCCCGCCCATATCAGCCCGCAGGCGACTCAGGGCGGTCTACATATCAGCACAATTCGATGCCATCAATACAATACAAAAGCAAAAACAGTTAAGTGCAATTAGACAAAAAAGACAGTGCAATGACTATTTAAAAGAGCTATATCCTCTCATTCCAATCCTCGTCCATTTCATCGTCTTGGCCGTTCCTGGGTCATTCTCCATCTCAAGCTTGACTATCTATTCCAGGGTTCCGAATGCCTGCTCGAAGAGCCAGGTTTTCACTCTCTTATGAAAGGTCAGGAGGGAGGGGGCTGATCTAATATCCCTAGGCAGGGAGTTCCACAGCCGAGGGGCCACCACAGAGAAGGCCCTGTCTCTCGTCCCTGCCAAGCGTGCTTGCGAAGCAGACGGGATCGAGAGCAGGGCCTCCTCAGATGATCTTAACTTCCTGGAGAACAAATTAAACATGAGCCAACAATGCACCGGGACTGGCTGGGAGTCAGCTGCATTAAGATCACTACTGACCAAAAGGTCATGAGTTCGAAGCCAGCCCAGGTCGGAGTGAGCTTCCGACCAAATTTGTGTAGCTTGTTGTCAACCTTTGCAGCCTGAAAGACAGTTACATCTGTCAAGTAGGAAATTTAGGTACCACTTTGGGGGGAGGCTAATTTAACTAATTTATGAGGCCATAAAAATCTCCAGCAACCATCAGTGTCACGGATGGACAATGAAGCAACAGCTCCTCTGGTGGCCAAAAAAAGTTGGAATGTTAAATAGCCTCTGACTATCTGTCTATATATGTTGTGTGTCTATGGCATTGAATGTTTGCCATGTATATGTACATTGTAATCCTCCCTGAATCCCCTGTGGGGTGAGAAGGGCAAAAGATTGAATGTTTGCCATGTATATGTACATTGTAATCCTCCCTGAATCCCCTGTGGGGTGAGAAGGGCAAAAGATAAATAAATATAAATAAATAAATAAAACAATGTGATGTGGCAGCAAAAAAAACCAATGAGATTTTGTCCTGCATCAATAGGAGTATAATATCTAGATCCAGGGAAGTCATGCTACCCCTCTATTCTTCCTTGGTTAGACCATATCTGGAATACTGTGTCCAATTCTAGGCACCATAATTGAAGGGAGATGTTGCCAAGCTGGAATGTGTCCAGAGGAGGGCGATTAAAATGATCAAAGGTCTGGAGAAGAAGCCCTATGAGGAGCAGCAGTTTAGCCTGCAAAAGAGAAGGCTGAGAGGAGACATGTTAGCCATGTATAAATATGTGAGAGGAAGTCATAAGGAGGAGGGAGCAAGCTTGTTTTCTGCTGCCCTGGAAACCAGGATACAGAACAATGGCTTCAAACTACAAGAAAGGAGATTCCATCTGAACATTAGGAAGAACTTCCTGACTGTGAGAGCCGTTCAGCAGTGGAATTCTCTGCCCCAGAGTGTGGTGGAGGTTCCTTCTTTGGAGGTTTTTAAACAGAGGCTGGATGGTCATCTGTTAGGGGTACTTTGAATGCAATTTTCCTGCTTCTTGGCAGGCGGTTGGACTGGATGGCCCATGAGGTCTCTTCCAACTCTTTGATTCTATGATTCTAATTAAAAATTGTTGGTAACTATAGCTTAATACTAACATGGTTGGACATGGATTCAAATCCAGACTGGCAAGAGTCAAGCAGAGAAGCCATGGAAACTTTTTAAATTTCAAATATGAAATTTTACTACTCCCCCCCCCCCCAATTGAAATCAATCAGAATCTAAATTCTATTTTTTCCTATACAGATGTTGGTATTCCTGATATATATACTCTTCAACGTGATTTTCCTGCTTCTTGGCAGGGGGTTGTACTGGATGGCCCACAAGGTCTCTTCCAACTCTATGATTCTATGATTCATGAAAAATCAACATTATTTAGGCAGATATCTGGCTTACATTGCCAAATTCCTAAACTTTCCCAACTATTACTTGGGTTGAAGTTCAAGATCCAAGAATGAATGAAAATGAAAAAGGAATAAAGATTTAAAATAAATGGGGCATTAAAATGAAAGGGGAATAGTATTTGCTACCACTTTTGAAAGGAAGACCTTAGGGTGGGACTTCCTGTCTCAACCTTATCGAATTGTCAAATTCAGATTGATTTCTCCTTGATGTAAAGGGGAAAAAGGTATCTCTACTATAACCTTTTTAGAAAATTACTCTCTGTGTGACATAAGGCAGAGGCTCTAAATCATTAGTACACTCTAACCATAAGTCATTGTACACATGTGCCATGCTAGTAATTTGATTTTAGCATGCATGCTAAAGTGGTTTTAAAAGGTCTGATAATGTCATGCATAGGGATGAGCAGATTTTTCCCATTCTATTATTATTTAATGGATTGTTTCTCCCTAAATTTGATTCAGCCATCCTTTCGAATGAATATGGAGAAATATTCTTATACATGTATAGTTTTATGGAGCTTTAAATTCCATCTGTTCATGCATAAGTGCCTATGTTCATTGATGAAATTCACCGCAAAAGAGAATATTGCTGCAATTGTGTGACTGGTCATATCAGAATTCTTTTCTGTTCTTTACTTGCATCTGTAGGGCATCTGGACAGAAAAAAAGACGACAGGAATAAATAGAGAGAACTGAATGCTGTTTCAAACAGTGTTTGCAACGTCCTTCCGTATAGCAGTAATACACTATTCTTCCTTGTTTTGATATCTAATCTTCATACAGGTTCCGAATGCATTGGTGCACTCTAGAACCAAGGCTAGTAATTTGCATCTCACCAATCTGAGATAAATTAGGCTGGGAAGAATGTCATAAACAGGGCTACACAGATACAGATTTCCAAAGATGATAAGAGCTTTTAATGATGTTTTGAACTCTTTCGGACTCCTGTCTCATAAGAACCATTGAACGTCTCAGAGCTAGCATGCATTTATTTAATTAGAACTGTTCCTTGCTGAGATAGTACTGTTAAAACAGAATTATTTTTCAAATATATAAAGTCATAAATATATAAAGCCATAGGTAACCCATCTTTGCGCGCGCACACACACCTGCCCATCACCCCATTGATTGGCAGTTCCCCTGCTGTCTCTTAAATATATAACTCCCTAGCTTTTTCCCCTCTTCAGTGCTACAGGCAGAAAATCTAAATGCTGTCCCATCCAATAAAAAATATGATTAAATCTTAAATAACAGATACTTTGATGCCCCAGATCGGCTGTCTAAAATCTGCTGCTGGCAGCTGCCTCACTCTGCTTAATGGTAAGAATGGTCCTGAGAAGAACCTCAGGGTGTTATTGTGCCTAATTTCCATGTGCATAATTTGCACATAGCTTAATATTTCTTTTTTACCATAAGTATACAAGGAAAATTCTTTTGAATCAAACCAATGGCCCATTTAGTCCAAATATCCTGTATCGAACAGCTGCCAGATGCCTTTGAGATGCTTAAAAGCAGGTCTAAAGCCAGAGCAGCCTTTCACACTGTTTGTTCCCTGCATCTTATATTCATATTGATGATATCTCTGGAAATGGAAGTTCCCTTTGTCATTTCCTTAATTCCAAAGGCAATGTATTTGATGAGACATTATTCCTAGATTTGTTTCCCCTTTAATAACTTTGTGTAGGAGAGAAGAGCAAAGTCTGCCAGCATCACTGTCCTCCTCATCTTCCATGCACTGCTGCTGCTCTCCTCCTCTTCTTCCTTCCTTTTTGATTTTTCTCTTCTTCTGTTATTTAAAGGATTTACAGGCCACTCCATATCAAAGATTACTCCCATGCCTAACCTCAGTTGGAGAAACATTCCATAAGATGGAAGCTCATATAGAGATGTTCTTTATAGGAATGTATTGATCCACCAGCAGGGGCTGCTCAACCCATTACGCAAAGTAAGCATTTGCAGTATAGTTGATTTTGCCCAGGGGCGCTCTTGAGGCGCTTTTGTGGGAAAATAGACCTTGACATATGCGAGTTGTATTTACTGGGATGTATAGTTCACCTACAATCAAAGAGCATTCTGAACTCTACCAATGATGGAATTGAACCAAATATGGCACACAGAACTCCCACAATGAACAGAAAATATATATCAGTGATTGGTTGGGGGGTGGGCAAAATACTGTTTGCTTACCGTTGAAAATTACCTAGGGACACCTCTGTCCACCAGTGTAACTTTATGGGCAACATCCAGTGGAAGTTAACCACAGTGTTTCTCTGAAGGATCTGGAGATTCCTAGAAAGAACATTTTAAATCAAATCAGCAAATAGTCAAAGCTGCAAAAGTCAAACCGGCTAACGTGAAGGGTTCACTGTATACAGACATTGCAATTCTTACTTTCTCAAAAGTGAAACCCCCAAATGTGAAAGCGTTGGCTGTACATAGAAATTGCAATTCATACTTTTCCAAAAGTAAAATGTTCAAAATCTGTACTTGATTATTAGATTATCATTTCTAGGGCCCTTGAGTAAGTATAGTATTTACACTTTATAAAGAAAATTACAGTTGTGAGCTCCCAGATCATTTTTGAATGTTTTTTAAAAGCCCATACCAACAACACTGTCCTTGTTTCACCAAGGTCAAGGTACCATCTCACCTGCCTGGGAGCAAGCTTCATGGGAAATACATAGTTACAACACATGTCTACATGTGGTGGACTGCACTGTTAAAATATTTCCATGAAGTCATCTTGTGGCATATATTGAGCCCCAATTTCTGAAGAGAAGTGTTGCAAGGTGTGATAAGTTGTTAGCCACAGACATTAATGTCTATTTAAATAGATGAGGGTGGAGGGGGGATTCTCAAACTCTCAAACTTCCCAGGTATCTCATCTACAGTTTCATTCTTGCTCTAATTTACAGGTAAGAACTTGGTAGAAACAAGCTATGTTTAACTCTTAAACATGTTTTGCTACCTAACCTGCGGCAGGGTGCAAGCTGTTCCCAGGGCCAGCATGGCTGCTGTTCTTT